>NW_027411755.1:211031647-213431647 GCF_047663935.1 Musca autumnalis | reverse complement strand
AAGAATTAATACGAAATTTCAGCCAGTTCGGTGGAATATTGAGGCCACAACCTTAAAAATACCGAAAATCGGTAGGTACCGTTTAATGGGGACTATATGAAGACGTGAACCAACAAACCAACAAATTTTAGGTTGAAAATTTTATTCCCCCAACGAAGACTAAATACCAAATTTTAGCCATTTCGGTGGAATATATAGGCCACAACCTTCAAAATGCCGAAAATCGGGAGTACCGTCCTATGGGGGCTATTTGAAGGCGTGAACCTTTACTGACAAATTTCAGGTGGAAAGTTTTATACCAACTGCGAAAACTTAATACTAAATTTCAGCCTTTTCGGTGGAATATTGAGACAACAACCTTCAAAATACCGAAAAATCGGGAGGTACCGTTCTATGGGGCTATTTGAAGGCGTTAACATATACCGACAAATTTTTGGTTGAAAATTTTGTACCTCCAACGAAGACTAACTACCAAATTTCAGCCATTTCGGTGGAATATTGAGGCCACAACTTTGAAAATATCGAAAATCGGGAGGAACCGTTCTATGGGGGCTATTTGAGGGAGTGGACCTATACCGACAAATTTTAAGTGGAAAGTTGTACCCCCAAGAAAGACTTAATACCAAATTTCTGGCAGTTCGGTGGAATATAGAGGCCACAACCTTCGAAATACCATAAATCGTGAGTAGTGTTCTATGGGGCTATATCAAAACGCGGGCCGATATAGTTCATTTTCAATACCAAGCATCCTAGGAGCAATATATTTTTATACCCTCAGCATTTATGCTAACGAGGGTATATACACTTTCATACGGGCGAAATGTGTCTCATCGAAATAATGGTTTTAGACCCCAAGTATGTTTGGACGAAATGTGTTTCAGAAAATTAGGAGTTGATTTAGCCATGTCCGTCCGTCTGTCTGTCTGGCTGGAGCGCACGATAATTCTCGAACGGATCAACCGATTTGGTCCAAAATTTGGTTTTCGTAATATTTTGTTCAAACACAGTTTAAGTTTGAAGATGGGTTATATCGGTCCACTCCTTCCGGTACCTCCCTTACAAAAGTTCTAAATGTTCGGAAAATTTGTACGTACGATAACTCTTGAAGGGAGTAACCGATTTGGTCCATACTTTGCAAATCGTGAAATGTCTTCTAGACTTAGATGAGGTTCCAATATGGACTCAATCGGTCAACTCCTTCGGGTACCTCCCACACAAAATTTGGGATAAGTTCAGTTTAGGACCTGCTCTCGAATCGCTTTTATTTTGGTTGTAGCAACCTGTATTCACCGCCCATCATACGACGGTATAAGCTTCATCAGGGGCAAGTCCATACTTCCTGAGAAAATAGCCTGAAAGGTACAAAAAAAACCCCTATGACACCGTGTGTAGTTGTTGGAGCGCAAGATAACTCTCGAACGGACCTGCCGATTAGATCCAAAATTTGGCCCTCATAATATTTTGTCCAAACTTAATTTAACTTCGAATATAAGCCATATCGATTCACTCCTTCAGGTACCTCCCCCACAAAAGTTCAAAATGTTCGGAAAAATTGTGCGCTCGATAACTCTTGAAGGGACCGACCGATGTGGTCCATACTTTACGCATACTAATATATCTACCAGATATATATCAGGTTCGAATATGGACTATATTTGTCCTTTCTTTCGGGTACCTCCCACACAAAATTTTGGATAAGTTCAACTTAAGAACTGCTCTGGAGTCACTTTGATTTTTTTAAAGCAACTTTCATTCCCTGTAAAATTTTTTTCAGGGGCAAGTCCATACTTCTTGAGAAAACATCCCGAAGGGTGTAAAATCCCTCTATGGCACCATGTAGTGGCTGGAGAGCACGACAAATCTCGAACCAAATACTGAGTTGATCCACTCTTTGCATATCGTAATATTTCTTCGAATATTAGATGAAATTCGAAGTTGGTGCTTGTAGATCCACTCATTCCGGTACCACCCCCACAAAAAGGGTAAGGGTCTGTGCGAGGATCCCTTCAACAGTTTTACTTAGTGGTACTGTTAACAGCGATATCATGTTTTTCGTAGGTAAGTACATGCTTCCTGATATAATGGTCCGAAATCTGTGCATTATATGGTGACCAACTGAATGACACCCAAAATAAGACCCACTTTCAAAATGGAATATGTCGGTCCATTCCATTCGATACCTTCCCCGCAAAACTGATTGAGCTTCTATCCAAATCCATATTTTTGTCGGTTCATACGCCAAAAATTTTTAAAACCATTTAAATATATACGTTTTTTGGGAAATAAAGTGCTTTAATTCACACAGGCTGAGGGTATATCTCTGTCGGCAAACCGACTGATCCTTTTTTACTTGTTTTCTACCAAATTACAAAGCTGTATCTTAAAAATTGCGTACAATATTTTGATTTCAACAGATATACGGACGGACATGGTTATATCGACTTAGAATTTTATGCTTAATAGAGTGTCCGACGAATATTTCGATGTGTTAAAAACAAATTTAATTATTATAATTATGGTGGAGAGTACAATAATGGGGTTAAAAAATTGAAAATACTAAAAATCGGGCGGTACGCTCCATGGGGGCTATATCAAAACGTGGTTCTGTACGGACACATTTCTGTGGCAAGGTTTTGTATTCCAAGGAAGACTAAATACTAATTTTAAGCAATTTCATTGTGATAATGAGAGAATAAACTGGAAGATATCAAAAAACCACTGTACAACGACCCACTTGAAATGATAGGGCAGAACATGTTCTCTCTGTTGTTTCTAATTGAGGAAGATTTGTTGTTGTTCAAGCTGTTGGTTGGTGGTATAGATTTATTTTATTTTTTTTTTTTTGCTGGCTTTGTTGTTCAGAATTTCAAGTAGAAGCAGTATTTTTGTATTTATTTTTTGTTTATTGCGTTAATTGAAAATAATAATTAAAATTCTGATTGAGCAGCATTTGTTTGATGATATACGTGAGCCTATATTTGTAAAGACACAGAGTAGTACACAGAGACGAGGGCATACAAACGTACTCACAAATGATAAATATCCAAAATGAGTTGTTACCATATCGTCGGTGTCATGCTTAAGTGTTCCATACGCCATATGCCTGATTCGAGAAAAACTCAAGTTAATGTTTAAGGCCATATAGGATAAAAATGGTACAATAATCCAATACTTTAAGAGCTCAGTTCTACGTAACTAAACTCATAGAATATATCAGTATTTTATTTTAGTCAGATATCTGTGATAGTCTAGAAGTTATGGTCAATTTTTATAATTGCAAAAAGTTGCTGAATTGTTCCATGGAATCTTTTTTTCATGTTTTCGGCAGTTTGTGTCACATGGAACACATTTTGTCACATTTCAACCAAAACACTTTTTATCAATCGTGTTCCACCTCCCTTATATGAAGTGCTACTGTGGAGTTTAAAAATCAGGACTTTAAATGAAACATTTATTTTTCTCATATAAACACAATAAGAATCATAATTAAAGGTTTCCTTAAGACTTATTTAAGGGATTGCCTCCACTTATCACTACTTTTTTGTGGTAAAAATTTCGATCGGACAAAACGGATTGATATTTTGCATTTCTAAGGTAACATAAAACATTTAAACGCGATTTTCTTATAATACCATTTTTGTAGTCGGTTAGCTTCAAGCTGAATGGACGTTTTTGAGTATATTTTTGTGGACTTACATCAAAATTTTGTCTTTAAACAAGGGATTTTTTGTTTAAACGATTTATAAATTTTCGTTTTCATATAACAATACAATAATCAAAAATATTTGAATTAAGAAACTGTTATTCTTCAGTTTTTAAACCAAGTCCTTTATAAAAATTTGTTCCATACGCCACACTTTTCCGTAACTTGGCAAAAATGGGCAATTTTTTGTTCCAAACGCCATCATTTTTGGTGCGGAACAATTCGTTTTTGTCCCTTTTTGTTCCATACGCCAATCGACATGGATATGGAACTAAAAAGTTCAAAGTTGTTTTGTTCCATACGCCAGGCTTTATGGATATGGAACAAAACGACAAGATTTTTTGGGTCAAAAAGCGGATATGGAACATACTGGCATCTGAATATCTCAGAAACTATAAAAGATAGAGAAAAACCGACCAAAAAATCCGAAAGAGCATGGTTCAAAACCTTGTAAGGTACCTTTATCTCAAAATGTCAAAAATGGCGTATGGAACACTTAAGCATGACACCGACGATATACAGAGAAATGTATTCAATTTGTATGTTGGTATGTAATCTCTTAAAAGTTTTATTCTTGGCAGGGATGATCCAAAATATCAGATCAAGAAGTCCGACACAATAATATTTGGGATTTCGCGATCATAGTAAATAGAGAACAAGTTTATTAAATTTTTGTAATAAACGTTTGGGTTAACAATAGTTCCAATCTCAAGTGTACGTCCGGTATAACCTTACTTTTGTACCATTTGAATTAAAAAGGGAGTTAACTGCTGTATACAATTTTCCCAACTATTGTTATGAACGTCACAAATGTAACTGTTTTTGACATGTCTTCACTGATTCTAGCCTGTCATGGAATTTTATGAACGCAGTCATACTTATTTTCCATAAAATTTGAATAACCAAGTCCGTTTTTGTTTTTAAACCTTCGGTAAACATTCACAACACTGACAATGACACTTGCTGACTAGCTATTTGACTCGTTAGCTGGAGTGACTGACTGAAAGACTGACTGATTGGCATCAATACCCCTGCAATTGTCTGCCTGCTACAACAGTGTCATTGTTTAAAAACGAAACTTCAATAAATCGCATTTTGGTGTGCAACAGTCAGTGTATGTGTGCCTTTGTTATTGTTGCTTCATTTATCCGTTTTCATTTGGGTATTGGGAATTTGCCGGGGAGGATATACATAAATATGAATGTCATTAATATGCGTGTCACATTTTTTCCAGAATAATTTGTTTGTAGCCGCCTCTCCGCACAATACGTCAACTTGTTCACTCGGCTCTACTCGGTTTGTGTGTGAGGTGTTCAGTGCTATTGGATTCTCGGATTTTGGGTTTGGTTGGGCTGCCTTCCATGTTATTGTAAGTATTTATCGGTTTGTTTATTTTTGTTTTGTTGTTGTTGGCGTATTTGTCATATAACAATTATGATGAAGATGGAAAAGATGATCACTTGGTTAATGATGAAGTATCATCATCATCATTATCATGTATTGCCACTCTATGATTTTAGAGGTTAAGTGTTTTATGTGGCTTACTGCCATTTACATGCACTAACACGCCTTTTTGTCGCACCCAGAATTTTTATTTAATATTTTTCTTTGTTTTGTTACCTTTTTTTGAAAGGAAACGAAACAAAAAAAAAAAAAAAAAAAAAACGGAAAAGACTACAATACTTGTCTTTATTAACTTCGCCATCATGTTGGAGTTTCTTTTTAAGCTAGATTTTAATGTCTTCTTAGTAATGTACGAACATAAAAGTCTAGTAAAAGTCTGACAATAGCTTAAGAGAGCGAATGAGTACAAGTATTTCTGACACTTGAACACTAAATTGCTAAGTATTTGAAAAGATAGTTCGATTCTTTGTGATAATATTAGGTTTGTCCTTGTACTTTCTCAGTAAATATTACTCAGTAACTTCTTTTTAGAGAGTAAAGCATTTTATACTCTTTCAAAGGAAAAAATTAAAAAAGTAAAAATACTACATTCAGACAACATTCATTTTCAATTTGATTAATATTTACCATTACGATATTTGAATATTTTAAACTTTTGACAACTGCCTAAAGCTACAAAATGTTACTGAACAAAATTCCTTCAGTAAAAATTATAAGTTCTCAGTAATAAAAATTTCAAAACAAGTTTCCCAATTCATTCTCTTTTACTGAACATTTGTGTAAAAAAACAACATTCAGTAATAATTTGTAATAATTATTACAAATTATCGAGTACGCAGACACACTTATTTTAACAGAGTTGTTGGTCACAAGTAATTTTGAATCCCCATTTAGAATATACGGATCCATGAAAACCATAATAAACGAATACCTATAAAGAATCAGTTAGTTTTTCCTGCAGATAAGGGTGTCTCAGCCTATACATTTAGTGGTTTCTAATTGTTTTCGTAGGTGAAAATAGAAGTTTTTAAAGTTTCCGGCGTTTGTGTTGTAGAAATCACAAACAGTGAGCCTAATTATTTCACAGACACATTCAATGAGCCTAGTCTACACAAGGATAATCCATAATCCGTCAGACATATAGCACAGGCACAAAACTTGGTCGTGGTTTTTTCGGCCATTATCGTAGGAAGTTTAGAAAATAAAATATAGCGTTGTAACAGAGACCACAAATACTACATCTAGTAAAACCTTCGGCTTAAATGCACTGTGGTGCGAGATGTCAAAAAAGAAATAGCCCAAACTATTGCAACACTGCGGGGCAAATATGTCGGCAAGTATTAACACATAGTCCACATAGTCTATCCTACGTTCCTACATAGTCCATCAATCTTGCAACAAAAAAAAAAAAAAAAGCGAAAAATGGAGAGGTATTGCTATATGGGGGTTATACCAAAGCATGGACCTTTGTTGACAATTTTTGGTGGAGTATTGTGATCACTTACAAATTGTAGCTAAACGCCTTATAATAATAATTGTTTCACAAACGTCCCAGATGGGACAATGGAGACTTGTCTCATATCAAGGACTGCACCCCGATTCATATTAGTTCAATGATGTGAGACCTACTGTTTATTGTCTAGTCCGTACGGCGTGTCCTAAGAACACCACTTGTAGAGAAGTTTTCCATGGCTGAAATACTCAGGAAATGTCGCCAACATCACTGAGGGGTAAAGCTAAATGCCTTAAAAACCGAAAATCCGGAGGTACCCTTATATGTGGGCTATAACAAAACATGGACCTATATTGATAATTTTTGGGGGGATAAGTGTTGTGCCCGCTTGGAAAATCAAAAGTCAAATATTAGGTAGTCCATAATAATTTTAGCTAAAACCCTCAAAATACCTAAAATCGAGAGGTACCCTTACATGGAACTACATATGTTGACAAGTTTTAGTGAATAAATTTTGCGACCTTGGGAAACCTCAAATGTCAAATTACAGGTAGAGTTTGGTCAAAAAACGTAGCTAAAATATTCTAAATGCCGAAAATCGGGAGGTACCGTTATCCAAAACATTGACCTTCGAGTATATTGACAGTTGTTGGGGAGAATTGTTGTGACCACTAGGAACCTCAAATGCCAAATTACAATTCTGTAAAAACTAAATGCAAAGAAATACTCATAACTTCTTTAATACTGTCCAAATTTTAAAACATCCTTGTTTGTATTTTTTGTTGTATCAGATATTTAATAAAAATAGAAAAAAACAAGTGTATTTTGAAACAACTTTTTCCCAAAGAACTTATGTATTTAGGGGCGTTTGAACGGACAAAAATGTTGATTAGGATTAAAGATCAAAAGTTTTGCGGAGGAGATACTAAAAGGAATGGATCGACATTGACCATTATGGAAGTGGATCTCCAGCGACTACATATGGTGCCATAGGGGTTTTTTACACCCTTCGGGCTGTTTGCTCAAGAAGTATGGGCTTGTCCCTGAAAAAAGTTTTTACCATCGTAATTGAGACAGCGAATGCAATTTGCTTCGACAAAAATCAAAGTGATTCGATATCAGGTCTTAAAGTGAACTTATCCGAAATTTTGTGTGGGAGGTACCGGATGGAGTGGACAAATATAGTCCATATTTGAACCTGATCTATATCTGGTAGATATATTAGGATGTGTAAAGTATGGACCAATTCGGTCACTCCCTTCAAGAGTTACCGTACGAACAATTTTTCCGAACATTTTTGAACTTTTGTGTGGGAGGTACCGGAAGGAGTGGACCGATTTAGCCCATCTTCTAACTTAAAGTAAGGTTGGGCAAAATATTACGAAAGCCAAAATTTGAACCGAATCAGTTCATCCCTTCGAGAGTTATGTGCGCTCCAGCCAGCCAGACAGACAGACGGACGGACATTGCTCAATCGACAGCAGCAGCAGCACACCAAAAATAATTCGAAATCAACTACCAGTTTTTGAAAATTCAAATTCAAAGATCCCGAATCTCCAACACAATTTTTTGGAAATTTTGTGTATTATGTACCCGAAGGAGTGCACTATATAGTCCATATTCGAACCTATGTCTGGTGCAAAATATGGACTAAGTCGGTTACTCCCTTCCAGAGTAATAATGCGCACCATTGTATAGAAAAATTTTCATCTTTGGTGGGGGTGGTATCTGGAGGAGTGAGCCGATATGGGCCATCTTCGAACATAAACTAAGTTTTGCGCAAAATATTTGGATTTACAAAATTTGGATCCAATGTGGTCAATGGACAGATGTGTATAACTTCCTTCCACAATTATCTTACCCACTAGGGACTTAAGATGGTGCCGGCAGGGTTATTTAGATCTTTCGTGACATTATTTCAAGAAGTATAGTCTTGCCCCCGAACCAAATTGTACCGTCGAAATGAGGATGTAATCAAAACATGCTAAAAAAGTTCCATACCGTTCGGACAAGAGTCCCTTAATTGCACTAGTGCCAAAAATATTAAAATTGAATGTTGAAGGTACTCTAAGGAATGGACTGATAAGTCCATATTTAGAACCTGGAACCAGTTTGTTACTCCCTTCGGGAGTTATCGCGTGCACTATTTTTGTCGAAGAGGTGGACCTACATATGTGGACTATTTTCGAACTTGCTCTAAGTTTCGACAAAATATAACGAGAACAAAGGTATGGCCCAAACTTTCGGCTGATCCGTTCGACATTTATAGCGCGCTCAAGCCAGCCGGAGAAACAGACAGACGGACGGACATGACTAAATCGACTTCAAACTGTCTGAAATGTGTTCGTCCAAACTTAGGGTCTAACACCATTATTTCGATGAGGCACATTTCGTATCAAAGTGTATATATCCTCCTTAGCCTAACGAATAAGTGTTTGAAAATCCACGATTATTTGTCTGAAGGTCTGAAGGAAAATATTTTTTAAAAAATCCAAAATGTTTGGTCTAAAAGTCTTTTAAAAAAAATTCTTTATAAAAATTCCTCGATTTTTGATCTATAGTGGAATTCTGTAACTCATTTTTTGAGTTACCGACAAAACACGGTAAAATTAATATGTATGATAATAATTTCGATAATTATCGAAATGTTTCGGTAAGATAGTCACCAAAATTAAGTAGTCGTTAAGTCCTACCGATAGCAAGAGTGTTGACAACTTTTATTTGAATGTTTTTGCGTTTTTATTCTACCGATTTTTGTCGGTAGCTCAAAAAATGAGTTGCAGAATTCCGCTACAGTACACAGTGGTTCTGCCCGTGGAAAAAATCGAAAAACTAATGGCGACAAATTTTTATATAATTCATTTTAATTTATGTTGAGTTTTACTAATGTTGTGGGTATTTGTGAGTCTGGAATCTTTTTTTAGAATGCAGGAGAAACTCTCTAGTTTACGATTAAAAAAGTCCAGCTGCCCCCATCTTCCACCCGCTAAGTTATTCCTCTTACACCGCGCCCGTAAAATCGTCAAAATTCCTAAAATCGGGAGGTACGTTTATATGGGAGCTATACCTAAACTTGGACCTATACCGAACAATTTTGCAAGGAGATATTTTGCTCACTCAGAAGTCAAAATGCAAAATTACAGCCAAATCGGGTGGAAAATGTGGGTAAAATCGTAAAAATTTCGAAAATCGGAAGGTACGTTTATGTGGGGGCTATGGAGATATTTGGTTCACTCAGAACTCAAAATGCCAAATTACAGACAAATCAGTTGGAAAATTTCTCTAAAATTGTCGAAATACCGAAAATCTGAGCCATATAAATGTACTTATATGGCGGCTATACCTAAACGTGGTCCTATATTGAATATTTTTTGCAAGGAGGTAGTTTATTCATTCAGAACTCAAAATGCAAAATAACATCCAAATCGGTTATGTTGGCCAAAATCGTAAAAATACCACAAATCGGGCGGTACCTCTCTATAGGAGTTATACCCAAATATGGACCTACATCCACTAAAAATAGTTTTCTATCGTTTTGGCTTGTTATAAACCTACGTTTAAAATTTGGAGGCTGTAGCTCGATTAGAACTATTTTTGAAACTCTTTTCATACAAGTGGGACCACTGTGCAGTAGTGGAGTAGTGAAGGTCTTTGAAAAATATTCTTAAAAAAAATCCTCGATTACACTGTCCTACAGCCAAAATTACACTTGAACCGGACTATATACGTTTGAAAGTATAGGCAAAATGGAGTACAATGGCATTTTTAATTTTTCGTTTTCTCATCGTTTTGGCCTTTTAGAGGTCAAACAAATTTCAAAGGTTAACATTTTTCAAAAAAATATTTTAAATACTTCTAATCGTCGTACGATGCTGGTATTGGTTTCATATTAAAGAGGAGAGTATAGGCTTTATATAATAATTATAAATTATTGCATTCCAGGATAAAAAGGACATTAAAGATATCCTTGAAAAATTAAATCAAAAGTGAGCATTTCGGCAGGCGCATATCTTCTAAACCGCGAAGAATTTTAATTTTCTCATGGAGGCAAAGTTTGTAACACATCGAACTAATCATTTGCGACCCTATAAAGTATATATATTCTTGATCAGGATAAAATTCTAAGACGATCTAGCCATGTCCGTCTGTCCGTCTGTTGTAATCACTCTAGCGTCCGCAATAATTGAGATAGAGTGCTGAAATTTTTCTGTCTTTTTTCCATAGGCAGGTCATGGTATATCGGTCCACTTTTTGGTATAGCCCCCATATAACGGTACCTCCGGATTTGAGGTATTTTGACGTTCTTCGTCACATTTGAAGACCGAATTAGCTATAATTTGGCAATTAGGGTTCCTAGTGATCAACAAACTTATATCCCAAAGGATATGGGCATAGGTCCATGTTTTGGTATAGTCCCCATATAACGGTACCTCCCAATTTTCGGTATTTGGGAATTTTAGCTACAGTTTTTAACCGAAATAGCCGTAATTTGACATTTGAAGTTCTCAGTGGTCATAAAACATCTCCAACGAAACATCGTCAACATAGGTCCATGTTTTGGTATAGCTCCCATATAACGGTATCTCCCTATTTTCGGTATTTTGAGAATTTTAGCTGCAATTTTTAACCGAACTAGGTGTAATGATCGGTATTTTGAGAATTTTAGCTACAATTTTGTCTATTCAAAAATAATCGTCTATATAGGTCCATGTTTTGGTATATCCCCCTATATAACTGTACCTCCCGATTTTCGGGAATTTTCAGTTGTCACGAAATTTCTTCACTAAAATTCTTCAACAAGGGTCCATTTTTGAGGGTCTACATTGTTTTGATGAAACTACCCTCAATTTGAATCTTGAAGTTCCCTGCAGCTATAAAACTTTTCCGCCAAAAAATTTAAAGATAGGTTAACTCTTTGATATAGCCCCGTAGGTGGTACCTTTCACCTAGCTGAAAACATTTTTTTAGATTGGATTAGATAACACTGTGCAACAAAATGGAGGTGAAAGTCTGGGGCACGGAAAATTTCTCTTGGGGAAGAAAGGCCTTGGTGAGTATATTATGAACCCTGAAGGACAAATTTTTGTTAAAGACCCTGTGAGCCATCAGGAATTAGCGTTATATCTTTGTTCACTGTTGCTTAAGTGCTCTGCAAAAACAACAAACAAAGATATAATGCTAATTCATGATGGCTTACAGGGTCTCTTGAAAAAACTTCAACTTCATCAAGCCATAACGCGGAAGTTCGACTCACGGCGCATCTGTCCTTCGGGGTTTTAATATACACACACCAAGGGCTTTCATCTCCAAAAGGAATTATCTCTGCCCCAACATTTGTGTTAACAGTGTAATTTAAGCAATAGTGTGAGACAGTAGGAGTGTATCCATTGTCGAAAAGTTGTTCCACCTAAAATTGTAAAAGGACCCTAATTATTCCATTTTAATTAAGACTATTTTATGGTGGAGGGTATAAAAAGTTCGGCCCGGCCGAACTTAACGACTTTTTACTTGTTTTAATCTACGATTATTGGTCTGAAGTTCTATGAAAAATATTGAACAACTGAATTGTGTTCAATGCATTAGAATTGCTTATTCTCATAATTGTACATCCACTAGATTTTTAATTCCGTAAGAACACCTTACACCTTAATTGGAAGAATAGTATATACATATTTACAAAATCTTGTAGACTAGTGGACTTGTGTGCGTTTTGAAATTATAATTTATGATAAGAAAAGTGAGTTTATAAATAACAATAGGTTGTGGTTTTGCAACAACAAGATGGAAAAAAGTGCAAGGTATTGCTTAAGAAAGTACATAAACCTCGATGTAATTTCGTTTATGTAAGTGCTGAGTAAATTCGCGGTTTCTAGCCGTTCATAGGTTTTTTGCGGTTATGCAGTTTAATTTAAATTTTTACTCAACGGCTGTTATTTTTATAAAATATGTTTTTTCCTCAAGAGTTTAAGGTCTTGTGACTTTTTGCAGTTCTTTTGTTGCACCAACAAACATCAGACATTGTTCTTCTCACTTGTTATTGTTTGTTGTTATTACTGTCGACTTTTGTTAATAACATTTTTTATATTTTCCATATTTCTATTATTATGTATTTTTATTGTGTTTGTGGTTGCATTTGTTGCTTGCTTGCTCATGGTACTGCTGCTTTTGTCATATTCTTAAGCAGACTTGTCGTCATATTCTTATAATGATTACTTCTTCATAGAATTTTTCTTTTGTGCATACAATTATTAATATTTTTTCGTTTTGTGTGTATTTTCCCCGTTTTTTCTAGTTTATTACCTTCGCCGCCTGCCACTTCCCCTTTCGGGGTATTTCACTGTCATTTTCTTTATTATGTATTGTTATACCGTTGGCGTTTTAAGCCCTCACTTCTGCCTATTTCCTTCAACATCTTCTTAGCCGGCATCTTTTTGCATAATTTCATTAGGTTTTGTTTGCCTGTTTGTCTATCTGTTTGTCCATCCGTCCGTCACCATTGTTATTTGTTCAGTTTAAAGTTTTCCCTTGTTTGTTAATTTAATGAGTTATTATTGTTAAGTGGTTTTGTTGTTGTTGATGTTGTTGTAGCTTTTTGTGTTAAATGTAAATATTTTTTCTTGTGGAGTTAATTTCTGTGTTGTGTTTGTTGCTGACCGACCGCTTGCTACAATTGACCTTTGGAAGTTAATTAAATAAAAAGGGTTTCAATGAAAAGCAACAACAAACAGCATCAGTTACATAAAAGAGACTTTTCCCTTTTTAAACAGAGGAAGAGACAATTAGGAAACTTCAGAGAATTGCATATAGTTTAGGTAACATCCGGTTTCACAAAAAAATGTTTAAGTACGTTTTTGTGTAAGGTGATATTTTTGGCATTGTTTGACAAATGTGCGCAGGTGTATTATGGTTGCCGCGAAATCCAAGTGTAAATAATCTATAGGAAGTCTTCTACGTAAAACAGACACTTAAAAAGTCTTTGAAAATAAGGGCTATAGAAGATCTTATTTGTAAAGAAGTTCTACAGAAGGTCTTCTATGAAAAGAAGATATAAAGAATGTCTTATATTAACAGAAGACTTATAAGCCTTCTATAAAAAGAAAATCTTTAGAAAGTCTTCAGGGAGAAGAAAACCTATAGAAGGTCGTCTACGAAAGGAAGACCTATAGAAGACAATTTTTTAAAAGGAGAAAAGAATACGGTCTCCTTGGCAAAGAAAGCAGATAAAAGGTATCCTAGGGAAAGAAAACTTTGAAAATGGAAAAGAAGACCTATGAAAACCCTTCTGAGAAAAAAGTCCTACGTACGGTATCCGAGCAAAAGAAAACTTATAGCATGTCTTCAATGAAGAGAAGCCCTATAGAAGATTCTTAGGAAAAATCCTATAGAAGGTCTTCTACAAAACGAAGACTTAGAGAAGGATTTCTATGAAAATAAGACCTATGGAATGTCTTCTAGACCTATAAAAAGTCCTGCGGAAGGTCTTTTAGAAAGAGCAGTCTATAGAAGACGTTTAAGGACCATGATCTGCGAATCTGCACCTGGAATGTTCGCACTCTTTATAGAGAAGGTACAGTTTACGCATTGACAGATGTACTTAAAAAGTACAAGGCCGATATTACTGTCATACAGGAAATACGATGGAACGGGAAAGGCGTCACAATAAGACCTAAAGATGACCCACTGTATTATAGCTGCCATGACACAAGGCATGAGTTTGGTTGCGGATTTGTAGTTGGTCGGAGGTTAAAACACCTGGTCTCCAGCTTCACCCCAGTGAATGAAAGACTCGCTGCAATTCGATTAAAAGCAAAATTTTTCAACATCAGCTTTACTGAAGACAAGGACGTCCACAGAAGACAAGGACCAAGGAGACCAAAGATATATTTTACGAGCGCTTAGAAGAAACTTAGGCGATTTTAATGCCAAAATTGGAAAGGAGAATATCTTTGGCCCAACAGTCGGGAACCTCAGTCTCCACAGTGAAACATCTGACAATGGTATGAGGCTGACAGACTTTGCAGCTGCAAAAAACATGGTAGTTAGCAGTACCAGATTTAAGCATCTCGATATTCATAAGGGCACCTTGCTGTCGCCAGATCAAAGAACAAGAAATCAAATTGATCACGTTGTGATATATGGAAGACATGCATCAAGCATGTTGGATGTACGATCGTTCCGAAGTGCAAACATAGACTCGGACCACTACCTTGTTGCAGCAAAAGTACGTACCAGATTAAACGTAGCAAACAAAGTGCGAACAGACACAACACGGAAGTTGGACATCGGTAAGCTGCAATCATAACAGATAGCCACAGCATATTCCACTCAACTGGACCAACTACTTAATCAAAGCACTTCTCGTCCCGATAACATATCAGGACAATGACAAAACATTGCCCACTCGATGCAAACAGCCGCAAAATCAGTACTTGGATACCAGAGACCTCCACCAAGGAATCGATGGTATGACCAGGAGTGTCGTGCTACTACCGAAGAGAAAAATGCGGCATATAGGGCTACTTTACAATCAGTAGCAACGCGTAGCGCACGATACAGGTATCGGGAGAAAAGGAGAGAGGAGAAACGTCTTTTCCGCAGGAAAAAGAGAGAGAGATGGAACAGGGGGAGTGTGAACAAATCGAGATGAACAGGAGACAGAATGAAGTCCGAAAATTCTACCAAAAAATGAAACATCAAACAGATGGCTTTGGAACTGGCACATCCTCCTGTAGAGACCAACAAGGTAATCTGGTAACTGATACAGATAGTGTGCTAAGGATATGGAAAGAGCATTTTTCCAAATAGTAGCAAAGTCGACGAAGATACCACAGATCCAAACCTAGAAGATGGTACTGAATGTATACCACCCGGCCAAAATGAGGTAAAGACAGCAATAAACCGGCTAAAGAATTATATGGCAGCAGCAGCTGATGGCCTACCAGCCGCGCTGTTTAAAACCGGAGGCGACACGCTGATAAGGTGTATGCATCAGCTAGTTTGCTCCATCCGGCAGGAAGAACTCGTATCTGACGATTGGAACCTGAGTATCCTGTGCCCCGTCCACAAGAAGGGAGATAAGACTGTATGCTCTAACTATAGGGGCATAAGTCTACTCCCTATTGCCTACAAGATCGTGTCAGGGATATTGTGCGAACGACTAAAGCCAATGGTCAACGAGATAATTGGACCATACCAATGCGGCTTTAGACCTGACAAGTCCATCATTGACCAGATATTTACCCTGCGCCAAATTCTGGAGAAGACCCAAGAGATGTAGATCGACACCTACCACCTTTTTGTCAATTATAAAGCAGCCTTCGACAACCCGCTGCGTTCAAAGGCCATGTCTGAATTTGGTATCCCCGCAAAGCTCATCCGGCTTTGTAAAATGACTTTAACTGACACGAGGTCCTCAGTTTAAATAGAAAAGAACCTCTCCGGAGAGTTTGGTACCAAAAGAGTTTTCAGACAAGGAGACAGCCTTTCGTGCGATCTCTTCAGCATCCTGCTGGAAAAGGTTATACGAGGCAAACGTCAAATGAAGTGTTACTTGCTTATGCTGATGATATAGACATCATGGGCCGAGCAGTAAAAGAAGTAACCGATACCTTTATGAGAGGTCAAAGGAGAATCTGCTAAAGTGGGTCTGGCGGTAAACGATGAGAAGACCAAGTTGATGGTGTCGACGCGCAATGCGTCCATTGAGCTCGGACCGACTGTGGAAGTTGGTACCTATAATATTGGGGTAGTAAAAGACTTTGTATACTTTGGCACCTCCGTAAACACAACAAACGACATAAGTTGTGAAATAAAAAATAGAGCCACATCTTGTCAAACAAAAATAACGCTCTGCAAAACACTGATACTACCAGTGCTGATGTATGGCTCCGAAGCCTGTGTACTTGCGCAAGCAGACATGGCAGTGCTTGGTGTGTTTGAGAGAAAAATTCTTCGAAAGATCTACGGACCAATCTGCGTTGACGGTCAATATCGACGTCGCATGAACCACGAACTGTATCTGCTATACAACGACATCAATATTGCTAAACGTATCGAGATGCAGCGATTGCGTTGGCTAGGCCATATCATAAGAATGAGCGATGATGAACCCGCTAAAAAGGCGTATAAATACGGACCGCTTGGCGGTGCACGCAGAATTGGCAGGCCAAGGAATAGATAGCGCAAACAAGTGAACGATGAGATGAAAAGGCGCGGTATTCCAGAGTGCGAAGCAACAAATAGAGAAGGTCTTCTAGGAAAAGAATAATTGTTGGAAGTCTTCTGTCAAACGATGAACTATACAGAGCCCTATAGGAAAAGAAGGCCTGCAGAAGGTTTTCTATAACAAGAAGAACCATAGAATGAATAAAGAGCTGTTGAAGGTCTTCTGTCAAAAAAAGACCTATAGCAGGTCATCCAATATAAGAAGGCCTATAGAAAGTCTTCCTTTGACAGAATACCTTCTACAGGTTTGCGATAAAGGCAGAAGGCCTTCTTTAAGGAAAAGAAGACTTATAGACTTATAGAAGAATACCTATAGAAGGTTTTCTATGAAAAGAATACCTATATAAGGTCTTCTATGACAAGAATAAGTATAGGATGTCGCCTGTCATAAGAAGACCTACAGAAGGTCTTAAGTCCAAAAAAGGCCTGTAAAAGAAATTCTTCAGCAAAAGAGAACCTATAGAAGGTCTTCTAGGAAAAGAAGACCTACAGAAGGAAAAAAGGTCTATAGAAGGTCTTCAAGAAGTTGGAAGGAAGTAGGAAAAAACACCTATAGAAAGTCTTCTGGAAAAAAATACAACTATGGAAGTTCTTTTACGAAAAGGAGATATATAGAAGGTCTGCTAGAAAAACGGAGACCTAAAAAGATATTCAAGAGAATAAGACAAGAGAAAAGCAAAGTTCTTCTAGGAAAAAGAAGACCAGGCAAAGTAGAATTGTCGGAAAAGAATACCTACATAATGTCATCCATGAAAAGAACACGTTTAGGATGTCTTCTAGAAAACGAAGACCTAGAGAAGGTCTTCTATGAAGGGAAGTCAACAAGAAGGTCTTCTAGGTAAAGAAGACTTCTAAGAAAGGAAGACCTTTGTAAGGTATTCTGAGAAAAGAAGACCTATAGAAGGTCTTCTAGGAAAATAAGACCTAGAGAAGGTCTTCTTGGAAAATAATTCTATATGTCTTTTTTCCATGGAGACCTCCTAAAGTTCCTTTTCCAAGGAGATCATAGACCTGCTTTTCTTAGAAAGTCTTTCATAGGTCTTATCCTAGAAGACCATCTGTAGGTCTATAGGCCTTCTTTGCATACAAGACCCTCTAAGAAAAGAAGATATTTAAGAACATGTTGAAGATCCTTTTAGAAAAATAACCTATAGGAGCCCTTCTAACCTTCCAATAGAAGAATACCTATAAAAGGTCCTCTAGGAAACGAAAACCTGCAAAAGATCTTTCAAGAAAAAAAGACATACACATACCCAGCGATACTTGAGAAATCTTTCATATCAATGGGAGCTCAATGATATGTGACCTACTTTTTATTGCCGTGTCTTACGACACTACTTATAGAGAATTTTTACATGGCGGGAAGACTCAGGAAATGTCGCCTACATTACAGCGTACGGAAAAAAACTTTATGAAACGTTTGCAAACGTTTCGTTTCGAATTTTCCATAAGAAAAAAAAACGAAACATAACATAACCCAAGTTGACCGAACTCTCTGTTTAGTTTCGTTTGTTTACTCACGAATGCGAACAATACGAAAAATTAAAAGTTCTCAACATCACAACAACTCATAGCGCACTGCAAACGTTTGGTGTTTGATTAAAACATCCACCGCAGTATATTCCAAGTATGTGATGTTAGCTTATAGGGTTGTTAAGCAATGATATGTGTGATTGTCTGAATGTGCTATTGATCAATTCGCACAGAAAACGTTTGCAAACGATTCACTTTGTTTCGTTCGTTAATGAATGAAACTAGGAACAGCATAGCCGAAATACATTACAGCAGTCGTGCTATTTTGTTCTTCTTCAGTTGAAAAGTTTGTGGTTTTGTTTTGAGAACGAAACGATTCAGAAAAAATGAAAAGTTTGTGACTTGGTGTGAATGGGACGGGAATAGTTTCGTTTGTTTGCGTTCATTGCTGAGGGGTATTTTGCCACCGTTGGAAAGAAGGTATTTTTATCAAAATAATGTTTGTATAAGGTCTTCTATGAAAAGAAAACGTATAGAATGTATTATTTAAAAATAAGACCTATAAATGGAATACTATGAAAATAATACCTTTAGAATGTTTCTTTAGGTCCTTGTATAATTATAGAAATTATTTTTTATAAAGATGACATATCGAAGGTATTCTTTGTAAAAGCCCAATAGGATTTTTTCTTTTCTCAGAAGGGCTATAGAAGATCTTCTATGTATGAAAACTCTTGGGAGGTATTTTGTGTGGTGATGGAATCGTCATCGATAAACCTAAGTGCTGCGACACGTGTTGCCGGAAGAACAAATTGTCTTTATGATTATTTTCCATTAGGTGGAACCCTCATATCTGTATACCTCTTTAAAACAAGTTTTCTTTAATAGACATAGTAATATACCAAACACTTCTGGTTTTCTATATTTTCAAGATAGTATTTTGCCTTTCTTCTCCCTCCCTCACTTGCATTTACAAGTGCTTGGGATAATAACATTTAAATTGATTTTAAAAATATTATTTCTTTTTTTTTCTGTTTTCTTCCTCATTTCTAACTTCCTACTAAAGAATAATTGTCGTGTGGTGCAACAACTCACTTTGGCGAATGGTGAAGTAATAATAATGTTTGTGGGTCGGCGAATGGTCAGACGGCCATCATCACTCTTAACTATCATCAGCATCAACATCACGTTGAAGTTACTGCTGCTACTGCACTGCCGTTGTTGATGATTGTGACTGTTAATACTTGTGCTGTTGTATATTTTTGTTTTTATTAAAACCACTTAAATCCAAACCACGATATTATACCGCATAATAGGTTTTTAATAGAAGAAAGAGAAAAAAACTCGCACAAGGAAAATACAAAGAAATTGAAATGTAAAAATAAACATTAATGAGTATCTGGGGCAGGGGGCAAGAGGTTTTGTAATGTAATGAAATACTTAAGTACACACAATTGAAACATGAAAATAGAATAAAAAAGAGAAATAAAATCCAACAACCAATGTGACCACATTTTTATGTTTTAAAAATAATCAAATTGTAGAAACAAAACATGAGCAGACGACGACAGTTCGTCAAAGAGCCTATGTGGCATTAAAAACAATGTGTTACTACTTATGCTTGTGATGGGGTCACTTGTCACTAGAAAGGATTGAGGAAAAATTAAAGACAAAACATCTGGTTTATAGCTAAGGTGGTCATTTAAAAACATATATAAAGAATTCTAAAAAAGTAAAAATTTATCAGCATATGTGAATTGAAGCTTTCATCTATTGACAATATCGAATTCAATGCCTGCTAAGCAACAGGTATATTTTTTCCAGTAATTACGTATTAGAGGGTTTTCAGATTTGGTGGCCATTTTTGGAAGTATGAACTTGCCGACAAAAATATACAAATTTGGGTTAAAGTTCAAAAGTGTTGCGGAGGAGGTACCTGAAGGAAAGTGAATTGTATTTTCAGTTGGTCGCCTTATAACTTAGAGCTCTTGAACTATGAACTATTTTTCAGGAAGCATGTAAACAGGGCCACAAGGAGAAATAATGGTATAACTTTCCATAGGATCCTTGCACAGACGCTAAACTGCACTTGCACAAAAATGTTGAACTTTCGAAATTAAACAAAATTTGGATCATATATTAGGAGATCCAAATCGGTTGCTCCGTCCAAATAATCGTGCGTACCACTTTAATGAAATTTTATGCACTTTTGAGGATTAGGTACTGGAAGGTATAGACCGAAATACTACGAGGACCACATTGCGGACCAAATCGGTTGATCAGTTCAAGAGTTATTGTGCTTTCCAGCCACTACACATGGCGCCAAAGGTGGTTTTTACAACTTTCGAACTATTTCCACAGAAAGCATGGGCTTGTCACTAAAAAAAACTATGTCGTCGTAATAGGGGGCAGCAAATACAAGGTGCTAGAACAAAAATCAAGGCGATTCGGGTGCATGTCTTAAACCGAACTTTTCCTAAATTTTCCATATTGGAACCTCGTCTATGTTTGCTAGATATTTAACAATGTGCAAAGGATGGACCAAATCGGGTACTCCCGTCAGCACATTATTTTTCACAACATTTTTGAACTTTTGTGGGGGAGGTATCCGAAGGAGTGTAAAATATTACGAAGGCCAAGCTTAAGACAAAATCGGTTTATCTGTTCGAGAGTTATAGTGCGTTCCAGCCAACGAGAAAGACGGAAGGACATTTCTAAATCGAGGCCAAATTGTCTGAAACGGAAACCATTATTTCGATGAGGCACATTTTGCCAACAAAAAATCATTGCCAAATAATGGGCGTGCCGTGTGTGCCGAAATGGTGGGTCTAAGTGTCAGGTTGACCTACAGGGGTTGCGTCTTGGCTCCACGTCGGCAGCCTCGGGTTAGGCTTGAAAAGTAGGGATTTTGCTGGGCTCTTTCTTTTCAAGGTCGAAGACTCACTCACCTCGCCCGCTTGTGTGGGAGCTGGGTGAGCCTCCGGACTTGGAGCGTAATGAAGTTGCGGACAGTATCAGTCGGATTAGAAGTAGAAAATCGCCAGGTATTGACGGTATGACCGGAAGGGTGTATAAAGCCATCTGCCCTCATAGGTCTATCTGTGGTCCATTTATTCGGAACCTCATGATGCATTCTCTGCTGCGGGAGTTAGCGACCACTTTCAAGATCTGTGCGTAAGACAAGTTGACTGCTGTTGCTGGTATGGTCAGAAGGGTCTTGCGGACCGACTGGGGTTTGAGCAGGCGTTCCGTGCGCACCATATATGGTGGACTGTTTGTTGCCTGTACGGTGGACGCGTGGATGAATGTGCAGAACAGTCTGAGCGGGTCAAATGCCAAATATGTCTTAGGCATATTTGTCGACTTTAAGGGCGCATTTGACTTCCTTTCGTCGTCGAGTTATTTCAGTGGACGAAGGGCTTGTGTCGTACGAGCCAATGAGACGGTCTGGACAGATGTGGAGCGAGGCTGCCCTCATAGGTCTATCTGTGGTCCATTTATTCGGAACCTCATGATGCATTCTCTGCTGCGGGAGTTAGCGATCACTTTCAAGATCTGTGTGTAAGACAAGTTGACTGCTGTTGTTGGTATGGTCAGAAGGGTCTTGCGGACCGACTGGGGTTTGAGCAGGCGTCCCGTCGCACCATATACGGTGGTCTGTTTGTTGCCTGTGCAACATATGGTGCACCTGTATGGTGTGCGGCAGCAGAGTCTGCTGTTGCACATAGGAAGCTCTTGTCGTGTCAACGAGTGGTCATGTTAGCATGTTTGCCAGTATGTCGCCCTGCCCTTTAACCTGGAAACGACATATAGGCCTTTTCTGTATAAGCTGAAGCGTGGCTTGGAACTGTCTGAGGATGATTGGCTCGGGCCTTCTGATTTGATGGATGGGAATGTTAGGCGGCGCAGTGCATGACGCTACGTTCGTACAGGACCGCCCAGACTTCGGCTTTAGCATGAGTCTGATATTCTTACTGACGGTCCGGGACAGAATTATGTGGTGTGGGATTACTGAAGACTGGCGGCATATACTGAAGGAATGCCGGTACTATGATGACATTAGAGATTTAGTCAATATGGATATCATGTATGGAGGGGCGGGTGGGATTTTCGTAGGGCACTTGAAGACAGCCGGACCTTAAGTTGTTTAAGTAGGTTTGCACGTGAAGTGTTTGTTAGGAGAAGGACTAGAGGTAATTACTCCACATAGTCATCTTACAATTTGGGCGTGTGGTTTTGGAGGAGGAGACTTGGTGCAGTTTGTGTGGTGCGGGTACTGGTGTGGATGTCGTGCGGTCATCCGTGATGGTGGCTTCGTCTATTGTTTGTGTTGTGTTGTCCGTTGCCGCGGTCCCTGTGGGCCCTCTGTGCAGTCCGTGAGGACAGCATGTTAATTATTTGTGGTCCTGTGTTGTTTGTTTTTCCGCTGGCTTAATCAGAGGACGTCACCAGTTCGGGGCTGTTTGGAGTCCAACTGGTAGTGGTCATTGGCCACGAAGCCTGACCGGAAGCTATATTCTGGTACCGCGGGTGCCAGGTGCCCCCAGATCCTTGGATCTGGCCCTTCAGTTGTGTTGGCCCCCTTGTGGGAGCTTCGCGGTGGTTGTTATTAAGATCCAAATCGCGGGGAGAGCTTCGGCTAGAGTGTGGAGTTGAACTTTAACCGGTTGCCTGACCCAAAGAAAGGAAGGATTTTAGATAGGCTCCGCTCCTATCCAAGGAGGCGATCGCGTCCAAATACGTGTGAGCGAATTGATACTCGTACTTTTATGCGGGGCGTTGGTAGACGCATTGTATTCACCCGGTGGCAGGTACCCACATTAAACACCACGACGTATGTAGTACTTTTTGGTAGTCGTAATTACTTACAAAAGCCCCTACTAATCCATTATTTTAACAACGGCATGTCGAACTGAATAACTAGTTATTCTATAATCACTAGAATAACTAGTTTTTCAAGACCACAAGAAATTGAAAAATAAGCTATATTTTTAGAACAGTTGAGATGGAATTTGTTTTTCATATAAAGTATATACAGTGAGCGTCAAAATAAAGTTTACACCTCTTAAAGTTTTCTTGATTGCATTATTACACCGACATATATATTATACGTATAAGATATATGTAAATGTAACTTTTTTAAGTATTTAGTGGTGAATTAAAATCTAGAAAATATTTGGACCTTCCAACGTTCATTAGGGAATAAATGAGGATTACCTATTAAAACTAAAATTTGACTCGTCCAAATAAAGTTTAACGGTACTACCCAATTATAGGTATTTTAACTACATTTGGCCGAACTACCTTTTATTTCACATTGAGGTTCATAGTGGTCACAAAATTTCTCCACCAAAAATTGTCAACATAGGTCTACACTTTGATATAACCCCCAGAAAATGATGGCGCCCGATTGAAGACATTTTTGATACATTTTCTGACCTTATATAGGCATTTGGGTTTCCATAGTCACAAAATATCTCTATTTAATATTAAGGACAGAAAAGAAAATTAACTTATATGTATATCATGGTGGAGGGTATAAAATGTTCGGCACGGCCGCTTTTTTACTTGTTTATATTGGTAACAAAAAACTCGCGTGCCGCCAACCCTAGGATTTGTAGTTGGACACACATGCTCTGTGCCACCGTACTCATTACTTAGTAAGTAGTGAAGTAAGTAGTTTTACCTTATTACGTTACTTTGTAATAGGTTACAATATGACTAACGGATCCGAATTTTTGCTGGGTAGGTACCCTCTTTAATCTAAAGACTGAGGGTATAAAAATGGCCTGAAATCCATCAAAGAATGTTCTTAACAATCCCCTAAAATACCTTAGAGAATTTTAGAACATTCAAACAAAGTTCCTCGAAATATTATTCTTGTTCAGATTTCATTATATATCCCGGATTATAAACATTCAATTACACACTCATAGAAGGGTTAAAGAAACTATAAACAAGACGTACACAGATTCGTTTATTTATCCATTAGTCTGTCGACCATTCAATCTCTATGGCACTGTCCACCAAAAATTACGGTTTCAAGTGAACAAAACTTTTTAGACAACTACAACAACATAATCTCTGCACAAATTGTAACAATCACAAAAACTGAATATTTCATAATTTGTATGTATGCTTGTACACATAGTTGGATATTGAAGTGTGCCATTCATTCAACGCTGCCAGTAACGATACCAGCCAGAGCAGCGTCACTGCCACACAATTATATGAACAGGCTGTATTGTCACTCGCACATGACAAAGTCGTTGAGTATTTTTGTAAAATGTTACCGCATTTTTCGATTAAATAAATGATACAACCAAAAAAATACACACACCCAACCATGCCCCTCTTGTAATTACTTGCAACTTGCATCCATACCACACAAGTCAACGAAAGGCAACAACAACAACACTGCCATACCAACCCAACCATCATAATCTGACATACATAAATTATAAACAATGTTACGCACAAGTTAATATCATTTAAACTAAACACATTTTGTTGGGTACGCACACTTATTGTAGTGAGGACCCCGCCGCCTAACTCCACTTGCCTCTCGCCCATGAATACTTTGGGGTTCTCATGCAAATTAATTTATCCGTTGACAGATTGTTGCTGCGCTTGTTTTTCGTTTTGTTGTTGTTGTTGTTATCATAGCTTGTTGTTGTGTGCTGTCGAATGAATCTATTGAGAGATCACAAATTTGTTTGATGGCGCCTGTAATTTATGATAATTTACTTAGTGTAATATAGTGTCAAATCTCATGAGATCCGACCGACCAAGCGCTAAGCACAAAATACATGGGGCTTTTATAAATTTGGGGTGGAAAACAAATACATTTTTTGTTTAGTGGTTCAATAAAACAGATTGATGATAGATTTTTTTTAAATTAATGGAATCTGTGCTGTTGTGGAGGTGAATGTATTTTCCCCAGCATTATGGCATTACTGGACTACCATTTGGAATTGACGAACTCTGGGTATTCTGGAACCTGAGAGTACACATGTCGGGGTGTAAACATACGAAAATGACATCAAGCATCCGTTCGGTTGAAATATGACAAGTCTCAAGGGGGGTTTAATGTTCGTCCCAGTAATTTTGATAACGGCCACGGATCTGACTCTGAACGGGAAATCCCATAAGAGTCTCCCATAAACCCTTACATGGGCCAATAAATGGGACCCATTGGATCTTTACGTTACTGTACATTTTAAGAGCGGAGATAGAGGCTTTGAGTTGGGACCACGAAAACTAACATGAATTAAGAAATGAAATGAAGAAATTAAGAGAACAAATATAGGAGTTGAAGAAACTCACTGTCAAGATTGAAAGATGTGATTATAAAGGCGACATCTGCTAATAATCTTTTTTTAATTACAAGTAAATAAAAAATAATTAAAAAAATTAAGTTACGGCGTTTTTCTAGTTTTAAGTAGATTTATAAATAAAACACTGTAACTTTTTTTTTAATTCTTTTTTATTTTTAACTTTTCAGTAAATACATTTTTTGACCACTGAGAACCTAATAACAAAATTATAGCCAATTTAGTCCGAAAATGTAGATAAAATCCTTAAAATATCTGAAATCGGGTGGTACCGCGATATGGAGGCTATACCAAAAACTTGACCTATGTCCAACATTTTTGGTGAGGAAGTTTCTGTACCATTGGGAACCCCAAATGTCAAACTACAAATCGTCCAATTCAGCCTACAAATAAAGATAGAATCCTTAAAATACTTTAAATCGGGTGGTACTGTTGTGGGGGCTATATGAAAAAATGGACCCATTTTGTTTTGGTTTTCATATTCATGTATTGTCATCCAAATCTGAAAAGTGTGCAATGAGTTAGTTCGAGTGGTCATCTGGAACTGTGTGGAAAATGAGTTACTAGATTTGAACCAAAATCGGGTGGTACCGTTTATGGGGGCTATATGGAAAAATGAACCCATATTGGTTTTGGTGTCATATTCATGTATTGTCTTCCAAATCTGAAAAGTGTGCAAAGTTTTAGTTCGATTGGTCAACTGCAAATGTGTGGAAAATGAGTTATAGATTTGAACTAAACTGACAAAGCAAGTTTAATAAAACACTGTAAAAATAGTTAAGTTCGGCCGGACCGAACTTTTTATACCTTCCATCATAAAATATTCGAATTACAGATAGTTCGACCACCAAATGTAGCTAAACTCTTCAACACACATAAATTGGGAAGTATTTTTATAAGGGAGATATACCAAAAACATGGACATATATTGACAATTTTTGTCGGAGATGTTTTGTGATCACTGGGAACCCCAAATGTCAAATTACAGGTAGTTCGGTCAACAAATGTAGTTAAATCCTCAAAATACCGAGAATCGGGAGGTACCGTTATATTGGGGCTATACCAAAAGTTCGACCTATGTTGAAAATTTTTGGTAGAGATGTTTTGTGGTCACAGCGAACCTCAAATGTTAAATTGCTGGTAGTTTGGTCAAAAAAATTTAGCTAAAATACTCAAAATACCGAAAATCACCTAGACCTACATACATATGTTGCTGATTTTTAGTGGAGAAGTTTCGCGGCCACTGAGAACTTCAAAAGTCAAATTACAGATAGTTCGCTTAAAAATTGTAGCTTAAATCCTCAAAATACCGAAAATCGGAAGGTACCGTTATATGGGGGCTAAACCAAAACTTGGGCCTATGCCCATAATTTTGGGAATATAAGTTTGTTGATCACTAGGAACTCTAAATGTCAATTAAAGCTAATTCGGTTTGAAAATATGACTAAAAATGTCAAAGTACCTGAAATCGGGCGGTACCATTATATGGGGGCTATACCAAAACGTGGGTCCAATATAGCAAATCATCGAACTTGATTCAAACATCACCGAACTTGATGCCTGCAAACGAAAGAAGCATCTTCCCAAAATTTCAGCGTCTCATCTCCATTTTTGTGGATGCTATAGTGATTACCACAGACGGACGGACGGACGGACTTTCATAGATCGACGCAGATTTTACCCTGATGAAGAATATATATATATATATATATATATATATATATATATATATATATATATATATATATATATATATATATATATATATGTATATATGAGGGTAAAATCTGCGTCGATCTATGAAAGTCAAGACAATATCAGAGGAGACTCGGAAGAGAGATATCATAGTTGGATGAAATTGTTTAATCGAAAAATAACATACATAAAAATATCAATGATGCTGTAAATATAGGCGATATATTTAAAAGTGCCTAAGGACCTGAAAAAGAAAATGCTGAGATACGTCAAATGCATCTGGTAGACAATAAGCTGACTCAAACAGAAGTATGGCTTAAACCTCAAGAGGTTCCAAAACTGAAAGCCCAAAGGAGAATAGAACACATAGTTGAATGTGTAGGACTTCGGTAGACTCCTAATTTACCAATGTACCTCTTAGGTAATATAAAAATTACCTTCGCCTTAGTAAGGCAAAAATGAAATAATTTCAGCATGATCCAGGCTGCGATTACAGCCTGGGTCTTTAACATCCAAGTGACACAGTTTCCGACATCTCAGCGTTCTAAGCCACCGTAAACATGATTAACTTGATTGATTTTCGAATGATTTACGTATAGTTTTCGACCACGAATGTGCCAAATGCCTAAATTATATCAGAAAATGTATTTCAAAATATCTTCAATCGGGCGGCAACTTTATATAGGGAATTTACCAAAGCATGGACCTATTTTAACAATTTTTGGTCGAGAAGTTTCGCTACCACTGGGATTTTCTAATGTTAAATCACAGACAGTTCATTAAAAATAGTCAAAATTCTATAGCTCCCTTATATGGGTGCTATAGCAAAACATGGATCTATATTGAAAGTTTTTAGTTGAGAAGTTTCGTGATTGTAGAAAATCTTAAATGACAAATTACAGCCAGTTCGATTTAAAATTGTACCCAAAATACTCAAAATACCGAAAATCGGGAGGTTCCGTTATATGGAGGATATAACTAGACATGGACGAATGTTGACAATTTAATGGGGAAGTTTTGTGACAACTAGGAAGCTTAAGTGTAAAATTACAGCTAGATCGGTTAAAAAATGTAGCTAGTACACCGTTTGCACTTAAAAGGATTTAATAAACCCACAGGGTTTCAAATGCCAATTGCATAGCGCAAACGTCAAATAAACCGTCATAAGGAAGGTATATCCGGCAAAAAGCTCTAGTGCAAACGCCGTTTAATATTCAGAAAATACCGAAAATCGGGACGAGATATTATAGGAGGACTATAACAAACCCTGAACCTGTTTGACAGTTTTTAGTGGAGAAGCAGGGCAGAGACTTCGTGGGCACCTAATTTTTTAATGTACCTCTTTGGTCATAACAGCTCAACTCGAAAGAGAATTAATTCAAACTAAAAAGTTTAATTTTGACCCTTAATTGCTCTACAATTACTAGACCGAATTTGACCTATTTTGATTCATCGGAAAGCTACCCAGCAAAAATTCGAATCCGTTAGTCATTATGTAACCCATTACAAAGTAATGCAACAAGTTAAAACTACTTGCTTCACTACTTACTAAGTAATAAGTACGGTGACAGGGAGCGTGTGTGTCTGACCACAAATCCTAGGGTTGTGTGTTCAACGTTCATCGTCGGGACGCGAGTTTTTTGTTAACAATATGTGTGTTCGTTTACTCAAAATTTGTACAAATTGTTACTGGATGTTGTTCGTTTACTCTACAGTACAATGCAAAAGAGCTTAGTCGATTGCAAGAAGTTACTGGACTTGTACGAATTTGTACAAATTGTTGAGTAAACGAACACACCTAATATCGTTGTTGGTGCACATGTAAGCGTTTGAACAACCCTTAATGATCGTGCGCATGGCTCAGTGTGTAGTATGTTCGGCTACAAATCTGAAGTTCCCATGATCAAATCCAGCAGAGAGCAAAATAAAATAAAAATATGAAGTGTGTTGAAATTGAAAACAAATTCCATCTCAACTAGCATATGTTTTTATAGCTTATTTTTCAACTTCTAGTAGCCATAGATTAACTAGTTTTTCTAGTGGTTATAGATTAACTAGTTATTCAGCGCGAAATGCTCTTGTTAAAATAATGGATTAGTAGGGAGTTTTGTAAGTAGTTACGGCTACCGAAAAATACTATAAAACTCATTGTTTGGCAATGATTTTTTTCTGAGTAATTTTGTTATCTATGGAACATAAAAAGGAAAATATCTCAATCTAATCAAAAGATATAGAATTTGGGCCAGGAAAAACGATTTTGAAAGACTGTGTGACAGTGAGTTGTGAGAAAATCATGATGGCTTCATTAATTTGTGAGTTTTTATAACTTTTCCTCAATGCTTTATATGGTAACAAGTAAAAAAGTGTCAGTCGGCTTTGCCAACAGATATATACCCTCAGCCAAAGTGAAGCGAAACTTTTACCTCCGGACAGATCGAATGTATTTCAGGTCTCTTCAGAATTTGGCCCTTTTTGGACATTTGAACTTGCCGACAATAATGTGGAATATGAATTAACTGCGCTAAGACACAAATGTTGAACTTTTGTAGGGCAGGTACTCTTAGGGAGGACCTTTATTGGCCATTTTAGAAGTTTAACTAAATTTTGATAAAATATTAGGAGATCCAAAGTGATATATTTTAAATATTGGGGAGAAGTACCGAAAGTTGTGGACCGGTATTGCCCATGTGACTAAGTTTGGATATAATATGACGAAGACCAAATGTTGGACCAAATCGGTTGAACAGTTCGAGAGTTATCGTGTTCTTCGACCACCACATATGGTGACATAGGGGTTTCTTTACACCTTTCAGGCTGTTTTCGCAAGAAATATGGACTTACCACTGAAAAAACTTTTACCGTCGTAATGGTGGTAGCGTATGCAAATAGCTTCAACAAAAATCCAAGTGATTCGATAGCAGGTCTTAAAGTGAACTTATCCGAAATTTTGTGTGAGAGGTACCAGAAGGAGTAGACAAATTTAGTCCATATTCGAACCTGATCTATATCTGGTAGATATATTAGGATGTGCAAAGTATGGATTACATCGGTCACTCCCTTCAAGAGTTATCGTGCGCAAAAATTTTCCGAACATTTCTGAAGTTCTGTGGGGGAGGTACCTGAAGTAGTGGACCGATATAGCCCATCTTCGAATCTATGTTTTGGTAAAACATTACTAAGGCCAAATTTTGGACCGAATCGACAGATCCGTTCGAGAGTTATCTTGCGCTCCTACCACTACACAAGGTGTCATAGGGGCTTTTTGCAACTTTCCTGCCATTTTCTCGGGAAGTATGGACTTGCCCCTGATGAAACTTGTACCTTCGTATAGGAAACAGTGAATACAAGATGTTACAACAAAAACCAAGGCGATTCGAGAGCAGGTCCTAAACTGAACTTTTCCGAAATTTTGTGTGGGAGGTACTCGAAGGAGTTTACCGATTGAGTCCATATTGGAACCTCATCTAAGTCTGGTAGAAATTTCATAATGTGCAAAGGATGGACCAAATCGGTTACTCCCTTCAAGAGTTATCGTACGCACAAATTTTCCGAATATTTTCGAACTTTTGTGGGGGAGGTACCGGAAGGAGTGGACCGATATAATCCATCTTTGAACTTGAACTAAGTTTGGACAAGATATTACGAAAGCCAAATTTTGGACCGAATCCGCAGATCCGTTCGAAAGTTATCCTGCGCTCCAACCCCTACACACGGTGTCATAGGGTTTTTTGTAACTTTCAGACTATTTTCTCAGGAAGTATGGACTTGCCCCTAATGAAACTTACAGTGTCGTATAGAGGACAGCGAATACAACTTGCGTAAACAAAAATCAAAGCGATTCGAGACCAGGTCCTAAACTGAACTTTTCCGAAATTTTGTGTGGGAGGTACCCGAAGGAGTGGACCGATTGAGTCCATATTGGAACCTCATCTAAGTTTGGTAGAAATTACACGATGTGCAAAATATGGACTAAATCGGTTATTCCCTGCAAGAGTTATCTTGCGCACAAGTTTTGCGACAATTTTTGAACATTTGTGGGGGAGGTACCTGAAGGAGTGGACCTATATGGCCCATCTACGAACTTAAATCGAATCTGGACAAAATATTTCGATACCCAAAATTTGAACCGAATCGATTGATCCGTTCGAGAGTTATCGTGCGCACCAGCCAGCCAGACAGACAGACAGACAGACGGACAGACAGACAGACGGACGGACATTGCTAGATCTACTCAAAATTGTCTGAAACGGATATCGTACAAACATACTTGGGGTCTAAAACCATTATTTCGATGAGGCACATTTTTGGTCGTATCAAAGTGTAAATACCCTCTTTAGCCTAAAGGCTGAGGGTATAAAAACCAAGCTTCTTTTGCAATTCCATTTGAAAAAAAAAAATTAATTTTTTTTGCGAACACATCTACCATTTTTATACCCTCAGCCTTTAGGCTAAAGAGGGTATTTACACTTTGATACGACCAAAAATGTGCCTCATCGAAATAATGGTTTTAGACCCCAAGTATGTTTGTACGATATCCGTTTGAGACAATTTTGAGTAGATCTAGCAATGTCCGTCCGTCCGTCTGTCTGTCTGTCCGTCTGTCTGTCTGGCTGGTGCGCACGATAACTCTCGAACGCATCAATCGATTCGGTTCAAATTTTGGGTATCGAATTATTTGGTCCAGATTCGATTTAAGCTCGAAGACGGGCCATATAGGTCCACTTCTTCAGGTACCTCCCCCACAAATGTTCAAAAATTGTCGCAAAACTTGTGCGCACGATAACTCTTGTAGGGATTAACCGAGTTGGTCCATATTTTGCACATCGTGTTATTTCTACCAAACTTAGATGAGGTTTCAATATGGACTCAATCGGTCCACTCCTTCGGGTACCTCCCACACAAAATTTCGGAAAAGTTCAGTTTAGGACCTGGTCTCGAATCGCTTTGATTTTTTTTACGCAAGTTGTATTCGCTGTCCTCTATATGACGCTGTAAGTTTCATTAGGGCAAGTCTATACTTCCTGAGGAAATAGCCTGAAAAGCCCTATGACACCGTGTGTAATGGTTGGAGCGCAAGATAACCCTCGAACGGATCTGCCGATTCGGTCCAAAATTTGGCTTTCGTAATATTTTGTCCAAACTTAGTTCAAGTTCAAAGATGGATTATATCGGTCCACTCCTTCCGGTACCTCCCCCACAAAAGTTCGAAAATATTCGGAAAATTTGTGCGTACGATAACACTTGAAGGAAGTTACCGATTTGGTCATTACTTTGCACATTATGAAATTTCTACCAGACTTAGATGAGGTTCCAATATGGACTCAATCGGTAAACTCCTTCGAGTACCTCCCACACAAAATTTCGGAAATGTTCAGTTTAGGACCTGCTAACGAATCGCCTTGGTTTTTGTTGTACCATCTTGTATTCACTGTCCCCTATACGAAGGTACAAGTTTCCTCAGGGGCAAGTCCATACTTCCTGAAAAATAGCCTGAAAGTTGAAAAACAAACCCTATGAGTGGAAGCGCAAGATAATTCTCGAACAGAAATGCCGATTCCGGTCAAAATTTGGCTTTCGTATTATTGTTTCCAAACTTAGTTTAAGTTCGTAGATAAGCCATATCGGTCCACTCCTTCAGGTACCTACCCCACAAAAGTTCAAAAATATTCGGAAAAATTGTGCGCACGATAACTCTTGATGGGAGTGACCGATTTGGTCCATACTTTACACATTCTCATAATATCTACCAGATATAGATCAGGTTCGAATATGGACTATATTTGTCCACTCCATCCCGTACCTCCCACACAAAATTTTGGATAAGTTCACTTTAAGGCCTGCTATTGAATCACTTTGATTTTTGTTGAAGCAACTTACATTCGCTGCCTGAATTACGATGGTAAAAGTCATTTCAGGGGCAAGTCCATACTTCTTGAGAAAACAGCCTGAAGGGTGCAAAAACCCCCTATGGCACCCCCATGGTCTATGTCGGTCCATTCCTTTAAGTACCTTTTCCACAAAAATTTTGAACTTTAATCCTAATCAACATTTTTGTCGGTTCATACGACCAAAATTTTGAAACCACCTAACTACATAAGTTTTTTGTGAAAAAAGTGTTTCAATTTGCCCATGCTGAGGGTATATCTCTGTCGGCAAAGCCGACTGATACTTTTTTACTTGTTTGTATAGAGGTTAAGAAAAAAATGTTGGTTTCAAATCCGTTCGGTTTACAAAATTGACCGATGCGAGCAAAAGTTATAGCGGTTTTTATTCTCATGTAAAGAAAAAATATTTCAAAATGTCTTATTTATTTTTATACCCTCAGCCTTTAGGCTAAAGAGGGTATTTACACTTTGATACGGCCAAAAATGTGCCTCATCGAAATAATGGTTTTAGACCCCAAGTATGTTTGTACGATATCCGTTTCAGACAATTTTGAGTAGATCTAGCAATGTCCGTCCGTCTGTCTGTCTGTCTGTCTGGCTGGTGCGCACGATAACTCTCGAACGGATCAATAGATTCGGTTCAAATTTTGGGTATCGAAATATTTTGTCCAGATTCGATTTAAGTTCGAAGATGGGCCATATAGGTTCACTCCTTCAGGTACCTCCCCCACAAATGTTCAAAAATTGTCGCAAAACTTGTGCGCACGATAACTCTTGTAGGAAATAACCGATTTGGTCCATACTTTGCACATCGTGTAATTTCTACCAAACTTAGATGAGGTTCCAATATGGACTCAATCGGTCCACTCCTTCGGGTACCTCCCACACAAAATTTCGGATAAGTTCAGTTTAGGACCTGGTCCCGAATCGCTTTGATTTTTGTTTACGCAAGTTGTATTCGCTGTCCTCTATACGACGCTGTAAGTTTCATTAGGGGCAAGTCCATACTTCTTGAGAAAATAGCCTGAAAGTTACAAAAAACCCTCTGACACCGTGTGTAGTGGTTGGAGCGCAAGATAACCCTCGAACGGATCTTCCGATTTCGTCCAAAATTTGGCTTTCGTAATATTTTGTCCAAACTTAGTTCAAGTTCAAAGATGGATTATATCGGTCCACTCGTTCCGGTACCTCCCCCACAAAAGTTCGAAAATGTTCGGAAAATGTGTGCGTACGATAACTCTTGAAGGGAGCAACCGATTTGGTCCATACTTTGCACATTATGAAATTTCTACCAGACTTAGATGAGGTTCCAATATGGACTCAATCGCTAAACTCCTTCGAGTACCTCCCACACAAAATTTCGGAAAAGTTCAGTTTAGGACCTGCTTTCGAATCGCCTTGGTTTTTGTTGTAGCATCTTGTATTCACTGTCCCCTATACGAAGGTACAAGTATCCTCACGGGCAAGTCCATACTTCCTGAAAAAATAGCCTGAAAGTTGAAAAACAAACCCTATGACACCATGTTTATGGGTGGAAGCGCAAGATAATTCTCGAACGGTTATGCCGATGCCGGCCAAAATTTGGCCTTCGTAATATTGTTTCAAACTTAGTTTAAGTTTGTAGATAAGCCATATCGGTCCACTCCTTCAGGTACCTACCCCACAAAAGTTCAAAAATATTCGATAAGTTCACTTTAAGACCTGCTATTAAATCACTTTGATTTTTGTTGAAGCAACTTACATTCGCTGCCTCAATTACGATGGTAAAAGTTGTTTCAGGGGCAAGTCCATACTTCTTGAGAAAACAGCCCGAAGGGTGTAAAAACCCCCTATGGCACCCCCATGGTCCATGTCGGTCCATTCCTTTAAGTACCTTTTCCGGAAAATTGTTGAACTTTAATCCTAATCAACATTTTTGTCGGTTCATGCGACTAAAATTTTGAAACCCCCTAAATACATAGGTTTTTTGTGAAAAAAGTGTTTCAATTTTCACAGGCTGAGGGTATATCTCTGTCGGCAAAGCCGACTGATACTTTTTTACTTGTTTATGAGAAAATTAATGCATAAATCACTAACAGCATTCCATATCTTTTCTCAGATGTTGAAATATCTACAATATGTATTTTTATATTCGCGAAAAATCAACAAATAATAAAAAAATCTTGAAGTAAATCCAAATTATCCTACCTCTAAACCTCTAAAAAAATAAATTAAAATTATCTACAGAATCTAGACAATGCATATATGCAGAAAAATATATGTTAAAAATATGTTTTTGATCCAAACAAATATTTGTGTGGAACTGGTTACAAACAAATATATACATACAATATATATGGATCCAAACATACAAATATATGGATCCAAACGATCCAAACATAATTTGTTTGGGTCCAAACAATTATATGTTTGCAACATAACTCAATTTTATTTGTTTGGGTACCAAAATATTTTTTATGTTAGAACATATTTTTTATTGGTGGAGAGAGGATTTTTGTCAAAGAGCGTAACAACAGGACTCTCACTTGTATTATAAATAAGATCTGTTTATACCCTCAGCATTTAGGCTAAAGAGGGTATATACACTTTGATACGACCAAAAATGTGCCTCATCGAAATAATGGTTTTAGATCCCAAGTATGTTTGTACGATATCCGTTTCAGACAATTTTGAGTCGATCTAGCAATGTCCGTCCGACTGTCAGCCTGTCTGTCTGGCTGGTGCGCACGATAACTCTCGAACGGATCAATCGATTCGGTTCAAATTTTGGGTATCGAAATATTTTGTCCAGATTTGATTTAAGTTCGAAGATGGGCCATATTGTTACACTCCTTCAGGTACCTTCCCCACAAAAGTTGAAAAATTTTCGGAAAAATTGTCCGCACGATAACTCTTGAAGGGAGTAACTGAATTAGTCCATACTTTGCACATCGTGACATTTCTACCAGACATAGATGAGGTTCCAATATGGACCCTATTGGTCCACTCCTTCGGATACCTCCCACACAAAATTTTGCTAAAGCGCAGTTTAAGCCCTTCTCGCGAATCGCTTTGATTTTTGTTGCAGCCACTTGTATTTACTACCCCCATTACGACGATATAATTTTTGTCAGGAGCAAGTCCATACTTCCTCAGAAATCAGCACGAAAACTGCAAACAACCCATATAATACCATGTGTCGTAGTTGGAGCGCACGATAACTCTCGAACGGATCAACATATTTGGTTCAAATTTTGGGTCTTTCAATATTTTGTCCAAACTTAGTTTAAGTTCGTAGATAGACCATATCGGTCTACTCTTTCTGGTACCCTCCCCACAAAGGTTCAAAATTTTTCGCCAAGATTGTGGGCATGATAACTTTAGGATGGATTAACCGAATTGAGTCAAACTTTGCTATTGGTAATATTAGTTTCAGGCATAGGTCGGGTTCTAATGTGGACTATATGGGTCCACTCATTTGGGTACCTCCCACACAAAATTTGAAAAAAGTATAGTTAACAACTCCTCTCTGATCTTATTAATTTGTGATGCAGCAGGTTGCACTTGCGGTCACTGTTACGACGTTGTATTTTTTTTCGTGGGCAAGTCCATAATTCCTGAGAAAAGGTCGAAGGTCGAGAAAATCCTACCAGTACCACCTAAACTGGCTAATGTGTAAAATAACCCTTTAAGAGGGAAATCGATTTAGCTCAAACTTTGTAGATCGTATTATTTCCTACAGATAAGCTCCGAATTTGTACTACATCGGATCACTCCTACGGGTACACCCTACCCAAAGTTTGGAAAAAATGCAGTCTAAGGACTCGTCTTGGATCATTCTGAATTTTGTTGCAACATATAGTTTTTTGCTGCCCTTTCAATCCTGGAAAATTTTCTCAACAGCTAAAAAACCTACAGAAGTATTGTGTTAACTTTTTTTCTTCGGGTACGTGGCTGAGGGTATATCTCTGTCGGCTCAGCTGACTGATACTTTCTTACTTGTTTTATGGTGCAATGGAAGACACAGAAGCGACGACGAGAGGGTGAAAAACCTGTTTTTGTTTGGTCTATGCCTTTCAATAAAAGAAAAAACACCACCATTTTTTTGCACCCAAACACATATTTGTTTCCTGGACCCAAACAAATGTTATGTGTGGAAGTGGTTGCAAACAAATATATGTTTGCTGCAAAATATGTTTGGGACATACAGTGGCTCCAAGCGAAAGTCGTACACCCAATGAAATGTTTTTGATTGACTTATATCTCCGGCAAAAAATGGGATATGAAGAAAGTATTTACGCAGCCTTTTAGTGCATTTAGTCGACAATTTAGAAACATGATATAATAAAATAATCAACCCGCTTACATTGTTGAAAAATTAAATTAGCTAAAATACTAAGAATTTTAGCACCAAGCGAAAGTCGTACAGCAATTATAAAGACAAACGATTTGTTAAAATAATTAATTCTAGTACATGTTCCTGTTTTTTGTTAAATCCTACGATCGATTTAGCGTAACATCTGCGCTTCTTTACAATTGACAGGGTCCATTCTGGAAACTTGTATCAGGTTAAATGGGAAAGAAGCGTAAAAATGAAATAAAAATTATTTTTATGAAACAACATGAGAAAATTATTTATTTAACTTTACAAAAACAATTTTTTTTAGATTCAGCAGATATCGAAAATTAAAACTGCAAAGCTATTCAATACCTTGATGTCTACTAATAAGAAAAAAACCCATATGAAATATTTGAAATAACTAAAACATTAAAAAAACAATATTTTCTTTTGGATAGTTTAATACACGAAGTGCAAAATGAGTTGATTTTTAGTGTCCCGACACTCTAATCGATTGAGAAAAATATTTGGAAGCTTATTTTTCAAATGTGCACTCAAATTTTTACAACATAAATACCTTGTCAATTGGTGATAAAAAAAGTCGCAAAAAAGCTATACATAAATTTATCCAAGAGCGATGTTTAGAATATCAAAACAATAGCGATGAATGCATAAATTTTCTTAAAAGAGTGTAATTTTCATAGATCCAACAAGTTCTGTCCGAAACCTGACATTACATTGTGAAAAATCCCACAAATTGCTTCATGTCTAATACACGAATAATAGCACATAACGCATCAGTGTATTTGTGGGTGTGTGGGGCTTATCTTTCAGATTTGAATCTTTGTTTTATAATTTTTCTGAAGTCATTGGGAATCAAACTGTGAGATTTTATAATTAAAATTAGTTCTCACTACCTGTCGAATAATGTATTGGTCAAGGTAAGCGTTGTTCTTTCTGCCAAAACTCTGACTTCAAGCATAAAAGCTTATTATTTGCGACCACTGGTATTAAATAATTGTTTCAATAACATGGGTTGGCTGGACTGTAGTCCAAGCTTGAACAATAAATCGTCTATAGTGGTTCTATAAATGGAAAATGTCTCCAGAAGACTTATACTTCCAGACATCTTTATAGGAGAGATTTTCCAAACAAACAGCGACATATTTTAAACTTCAGCTGTTCAAAACTGGTCAAAAATATTCTAAATCGATTGCAGAATTCAACTGAAACCAGAAATATGCCGAAGGACGATTTATATTAATAAATATTTTGTCTTTATAATTGCTGTACGACTTTCGCTTGGTGCTAAAATTCTTAGTATTTCAGATATTTTAATTTTATAACAATGTAAACGGGTTGATTATTTTATTATATCGTGTTTCTAAATTGTCGACTAAATACACTATAAAGCTGCGTAAATACTTTCTTCATATCCCTTTTTGTATCGGAGATATAAGTCAATTAAAAAAATGTCATTAGGTGTACGACTTTCGCTTGGAGCCACTGTATGTTAGAGAGGCCTTTTAAGAGTAATATTCAACTTACAGCCATTCAAAAAAATGAAAATTAAAAAGCCTGTTATTCGCGAGTTAGTTAAAATCAGACGATGCTCATCCGCTTTTCGAATCAATATATTTCAATATTTATGCATATTTCGATGTTTCACTCAGCGGCCAAAGTGTGCCGTCAGTTGCATCCCACAATGCAAAAAACCTTAACGTGGGTAAAATCTACATTGATGTCAACACAGCTTCCACGTAAATTAATTTTAATGGTCGACATTATGGGATCCCTCCTAAAACACTTCATTTTAAAGAATTTCAGTCATACTATATTCAATATATGTTAACAGTTCGCGAATTCTGAAAGGGTGAAACTTCATCGATTGTAAAACATTTTTGGTTTTTCCCATATAGCTTTTTTTGTTAAACAAATATACGTACTAAGCTGTGGCAATATCGATTTAAATCCTCTTAACACATATTAAATATTTATATTGCTCTAGGTTCCATGTTTTCATATGCTGTTAACTTTTAAGTCTAAACCAAACTCACGTGTGGCATTAAAAATGTATTATTTACTAAAATTTAATGGCGTTGTACGAAGTTCTTTTGTTTCTTTACCATAAAAATGAATGTTTGAAATTTGTAAGTACCTTATACTTCGTTTTCATATCGATCTACTAATCTAGCGATCAGCGACCGCTGACTGTTTTACCACAAAACAGCTTTTGTGTTTTTCTTATGTAGTATAAAATGTCAAGATATATTATTTTTATTGCAAACATTTTATTGTGCTGATGGATGGTGGTGTGTTCGTTTTTATTGTAAAAATTCTTAAAATATTTCCAACAATGGTAGTGGTCGGACGCATAAGTAATAAAAATCCCCAAACAAATCAAACCACATATGAGCAGCAATGGTGGCAGAGCTGTTTATTCCAATAGCACAGACGTGGTAAATATTTTTCCGCTGGCAGACAGGCGGTATGTAAATTAAGGTAAAAAGAATCAAATATGGTAAGCTCCATACTCAGTAATAGGGCAGGCATCACAAAACAACCATACACATGTAGGAAGGTAGGAAGGAAGGTGGTTATTGCTTGTGGATATTCTCAATAATATTTTTGCATGAATTATAAAAATGAAATTCATCTTTGGTGTTATGAATCAATATTGTCTTCAAATTTTGCTGATTTTTTGCCATGCGTTGTATCGTTTAGACAGCCAGTCAGTCAGTAAGCCAAGCCATCGCTTAATTTGGCATTACGTATGTCAAACAAACAAACTTAAGGTGTGGTGATATCATTTCTTATGAAGATTTTTTTTTTTTGCTGTTGGAATGTAAGAACAAAATAAACGAACAAACGAAATGGAAGAAAGAAATAAACGCTTATAATGACCCATATCCATTGGTATGCTTACATGAGAATTCGAATGTGATCTTTTTTCTGAGCGTTTTTTTAGTGCAATTAAATTGCATTTATGTTGATCCGCCAAAACAAAATAAATTTATCGTAAAGCTCAAAGGCGTGACTAATGTCTTAATGAATGATGACATTTTTTGGAAGACAATTTATATGAAGATAATGTAGTGAGAATCTTATGGCCAGAATCGGAAGTGGTTATGTATAACCAAAAATTTTTTGCAACTAATATTTGGGAGTTACGTGAGTAGAATAACGCATTACAAAGTAATGTAAATAAGCTAACATTTGCATTACCAAATGTTACTGATTATTATCGGTTATTTTTTTTAATTACAAGCTAAATAATTTACAAAGCAATGAGTGGCACAGGGTATGTGTGACCGGCTATAAAACCGGTTCGAGACTTATAGGTACTTTACACTATATGTTTTTTTACAAATGGGTTGTAAATTTTTATGTACAAAATGTATACACAAAGTGACAACACATATGTAAAATAACATGTCGTGTAAAGTACCCATTAGCGTAGACGAGTAAACAAGTATCAGGTGGCTTTACTGACAGAGGAATTCTCTCAGCTTGTGTCAATTGGAACATTCGTCAATGGAAAGGTAAACAAGTATCAGGTGGCTTTAGCGTCAGAGACATTCCCTCAGCCTGTGTGAAGTGAGACATCCGTCAATGAAAAGATCGAATACCGTCTAACCAACTGAATTTCTTCTCCGACAAATTGTGTATTTTGGGGGTTCTCTGAATTTTGTATCCATTTTTGGTCGTATGAACTTCCCGACAAAAATGTAGAAACTGTTAAGGCATTTATCTTAACGAAATTCCCAAAAAAATGTGGAACTTTTACTAATAAATTAGAGTTGATATAAAGCGCAAAAGTGTGGAGGAGGGAGGTATCTGAAGAATGAACCAAAATAATCCATTTTGAAAGTGGATCTAGTATCGGAAGTCCATTCCTTACGGAAGTCATCGTACCAAGGAACCACTCTACACCTTTTTCAGATGTAATCCGAATCATTTTAGTTGTAATTCGAAAATTCTATTTGTAATTCGTAAAATTTTATTTGTGTGGAGGAGGTAGGTATCGGAAGAATGAACCATAATAATCCATTTTGAAAGTGGATCTAGTATCGGAAGTCCATTCCTTACGGAAGTCATCGTAGCAAGGAACCACTCTACACCTTTTTCAGATGTAATCCGAATCATTTTAGTTGTAATTCGAAAATTCTATTTGTAATTCGTAAAATTTTATTTGTAATTCGAGAATTTCATTTGTAATTCGAAACATATCAATTGTAATTCGAATTATTTCATTTGTAAATCGGATTATTTTATTTGTAATTCGAAATGTTTTATTTTTATTTCGAAAAACTAAATATAAATCCAATGCAAGCATTTTTATTTTTTTGTTTAGAATTTCAAATGGAATAACTCGAATTACAAATGGAATAACACGAATTTCAAATGGAATAATTCGAATTACAAATGGAATAATTCGAATTACAAATAAAATAATTCGAATTACAAATGGAATAATTTCAATTCCAAATGGAATAATTCGAACTTCAAATGAAATAATCGAATTACAAATAAAATAATTCGAATTATAAATAGAATAATTCGAATTTCAAATGGAATAATTCGAATTACAAATGAAATAACTCAAATTACAAATGGAATAATTCGAATTTCAGATAGAATAATTCTAATTACATATGGAATAATTCAAATTACAAATGGAATTATTCGAATAACAAATGGAGTTCTCGAATTACAATTGAATTGTTGTGAACTACAAGTGGAATAATCGAATTACAAATGAAATGTTACGAATTACAACTGGAATGTTTCGAATTACATCTGAAAAAGTTGTAGTTGGTAACCGTATGATTTTGTTAAGCTATAGGAAGTATGGCTTTGTATTCGAAAAACTTATATCGCTTTAATCAGAATCACAAGGATTATCTCCGATAAAAACCACTAACCATTTTTGTTGGTCACAGCAAGCAATTTTTAAAGCTTTTGGACCATAAAGTCAGGAAGCATGGACTTGTCCACGAAAAATATTATATCGCTGTAAATAGGACCACAAGGCGTACCTGCGGAAAATATTGAAACGGTCCTCGAATGGCATTTAAAGTGGACATTTTGAATTTTTTTAAGGAGGTACCCGAAGACGTTCTCCGAAATTGACCTTTTTGAAGTTTGATTTAATTTGGGAAAAAATAAGTTTCAGTGAAATCGAACACTCAATCCGTAAGTACTCGTGTTCATAAATTTATGTTGGTGCCGGCAAGGTTTTTTTAATCCATTATCATTGGAAGTATGGGCTTGCCCCGACAAAAAAGTTGTTAACGTTGTATGAACCTTCTGCATAAAATTTAAATTGATCCTGAACTGAAGCAATTATTCCACAAAAATCCCAGAAGGGACAAGGGAGACTTCTCTCATATCAATGAGTTCACCCCGACTCATATTAGCTCAATGATATGGGACATACTGTTTATCGTCGAGTCCGAATGGTGTGTCATAAGACACCACTTGTTGAGAATATTTACGTGGCTGAAAACTCAGGAAACTCAGTCGCCAACATTATTGAGATGCATTTTGCTATTGTTGAAAATTTGATGCTGCTTGGTGCTGAGTGCAAGACGAGTGTGCATACCATTGCACCACTGTGGCACCAAAATATTACGAGGGCCAAATTTTGGACCAAATCGCTTGATCCGCTAGAGAGTTATTGGGCACTCTAGCCAGACCGACATACATACGCACGGGCGTGAATGACTAAATCAACTCAAAATTGACTGAAACGGATTTCGTCAAAACACACATCACCTTTCGATTATAGAACACTTAGTAAATAACTTCTTTCTATAGAACACCTCGTGGAAGATCTTCTGTCTATAGAAAACCTTCTACAGGTCTTCTGCCTTAGCAGATCATCAAAGTTCTTCTGTCAATAGAATACTTGTAAAGATCTTATGTTTATGGAATACTTTGTAAAGATCGTCTGTCTATATAAGATCTTCTGAAGAAGGCCTTCCAATCGTTTGTATAAAGAAGACCTGCTTAAGGGCCTCTGTGTACAGAATACCTGCTAAAGGTCTCCTGCTTATAGAAGACCTGATAAAGGTCATCCGCTTATAAAATACCTGCTAAAGGTCTTCAGCTTATAGAAGAGCTGCTAAAGAGAATCTGCTTATAGAAAACCTGCGTAAGGCATACTGTGTATAGATTATAGGAGACCTGTTGAAGGCCTTCTACTTATAGAAGGACTCTTAAATGTCTTCTACTTTTGGAAAAACTGCTCAGGGGTTTTGTCTATAGAAGACCTGCTTAAGGGTTTTTCTATATATAGAAGTCCTGCTAAAGGTCTTCTGCTTATAGAATACTTGCTTACGGTTTTCTGTCTATAGAATACCTGCGAAAGGTGTTCTGTCTATAGAAGACTTTCTAAAAATCTTCTGTATATAGAAGACATTCTAAAAGTCTTCTGTCTATAAAGGACCTATAGAATGCTTTCTAAATTTTTTCTGCCTTTAGAAGATCTTAAAAAGGTCTTCTGAATATCGAAGACCTTATGAAGATCTTCTGTTTGAAAAAAACTTCTAAGGGATGTCTACCTATAGAAGACCTTATAAAGGTCTTCTGCCTATAGAAGACATTCTAAATGTCTTCTGTCTGCCTAAAGAATAAATCTTAAGGTTCGTCTGCTTAAAAATCTTTCGACTATATAAGGGTTTCTAAATGTCTTCTATCTATAGAAGACTTTGTAAAGGTCTTCTGCCTATAGAAGAACTTCTAAAGGTCTTGTGTCTATAGAAGGCCTTCTGCCTTAAGAAGATCCTACAAAGATATTTTGCCTATGGAAGACCTTTTCAAGGTATTTTGCCTTAGGAAGACCTTACAAAGGTCTTCTGTTTGAAGAAGACATTTTGAAGGTCTTCTGGTTGTAAAAGACCTTATAAAGGGCTTCTGCTACAAACACATTATAAATGTCTTCTGGCTACAGAATACCTCAGAAAGTTATTTTGCTTATAGGAGACCCTTAAAGACCCTTCTGCGTTTGGAAGACCTTTTAAAGGTCTACTGCTTATAGAAGACCTTATAAAAGTCTTCTGCTTAAAAGAGACCTTATAAAGGTCGTCTGCTTATAGAATAACTTCAGGAGAACGTTTGTCTATGGGTTACCTTCTAAAGGTCTACTGCCTATAGAAGTCCTTATAAAGGTCTTCCGTTTGTAGGATAACTTATAGTGGTCTTCTATCTGTAAAAGGCCTAAAGGCCTTCTGTCTATAGAACGCCTTATGTCTATAGACGCCCTTTTGAAGGTCTTCTGTCTGTATACGACCGTTTAAAGGTCTTCTGCCAATATAAGACCTTATAAAGGCATTCTGCCTATATAATACCGTATTTAAGTCTTCTGTCTACAGTGAACTTTCTAATGAACTTTCGTCTGTGGAAGATCTAAGACCTTCTAAAGGTCTTCGGCCTATAGAAAATCGTCTTAAGGTCTTTATAAAGGTTTTCTGCCGATAGAATAATTTCCTTTAAGGTTTTCTGTTCCCAGAAGAACTTCTTATGTTAATCTGTCTATAGAAGTCCTTATAAAGCCCTTCTATGCACTAAGAGATCAATTCAAAGGCTTATCCAGCAAGGAATGACTTTATTCAGTAAACTTTGGCAGTAGTAACTACTTACAAATTGACCGTAAAAGTAACACGGTGCGCCTTAACTAATTTTAAATGGAAGGTGCTTACACCTGGGAAGTTTTTGTCAGATTCTGAAACTACAATGCTCATAGATGAGAAATATCTAAAAACAAGAAAATCGCCGGAGGGATTTTCAAATAAATCGCGATTTTAGTTCACGTTTTTAGGGGTTCTTTAGGTTTTCACGATTTTGCTTGGAAACCGCGAGTCCTATGTAAATGGGCCTAAAGAAAACGTTGTAGCTGTGAAAATTCTCCATAAGATTGACCTGCACTGACTGTATCGCCTCCTTATAAAACAATGTCATTACTGTAATTTCCCAAATTAAACTTATATATCATGAAAATGGTACAACCTAGGAAAAAATAAATCATCCAATCTTGTAGAGAATTTTCACAGCTTCAACATTTTCTTTAGTCCCATTTTGATATGACTTGCGGTTTCCAAGCAAATTCTTGAAGACTTAAGATAAAAACCTAAAAATTTGAACTGAACCTCTATATCCTAAAAAAAAACCTTAAGGTCTGTCTTATAGAGAATTTTCACAGCTACAACATTTTCTTTAGACTCATTTCGATACGAATTGCGGTTTCCAAGCAAAATCGTTAAAACCTAAAAAAAACCCTAAAATTGTGAATTTTGATCGCGATTTATTTAAAATCCCTCCGGCGATTTTTTCTGTTGTTTTTTATTTTTCTTATCTATGAACATTGCTGTTTCAGAATCCGCGAAATCTTCCTATGTGTAAGCTGTTTTCATCAAAAGTTAGTTAAGGCGCACTGAGCATGATATTGTTTTATAAGGAAGCGATATAGTCAGTGCATTGTCTCAGTGCATTGTCTCTATATCTCAAAAACGGTTAAACCTACGTAAACATCATCAGGTCAGTCTTGTGGAGAATTTTTAAAGCTACAACATTTTCTTTAGGCCCATTTACATAGGACTCGCGGTTTCCAAGCAAAATCGTGAAAACCTAAAGAACCCCTAAAAATGTGAACTTAAATCGCGATTTATTTGAAAATCCCTCCGCCGATTTTTTTGTTTCTTAATATTTCTCCTTAATGATCATTGTAGTTTCAGAATCTGCAAAAACTTCCCAGGTGTAAGCACCATCCATTTAAATTTGGTTAAGGCACACCGTGGTAATTATTATACCCTATACCACAATGTGGAAAAGGGTATTATAAGTTTGTTTTGGTAAAAATTCATGTAACACCGCGAAATATTCGTCGGAGACCCCCAATGAGGTATACCAATCTTCATATCTCGACGAGGTAAAGCGATTTTGAGATGTGTGTCCGTCCGTCCGTCTGTCCATTATAAATTGTAAACACGCTCCAGGCCGCAAGTATGGAACAATCGTCACGAAATTTTGAATGGAGGTCGGGTTCAGTTCAGAATAGATCCCTATTCTTATTGGTAATGATCGTGAAATATTTAGCGGGTGAAATGGACCAAAAACGTAATATTTATCCAATTTTCTAGCGGCTCTGTAGGTCTCAATAAAAGTCCGATCAACGCGTAATTTTAAATAAGGTAAGAGTATATCACAAAGGAGAACCTTGAAATTTGAGATGGCGGTCGGATAATATTTAGAGGGTTAAATGGACCAAAACTTGTGTGTGAAAATTGTGAAAATTTTTAATATACAGCTTATATTTTAATTCCTGGAAGTGACATTCCGGACAAGTGAGATATACTTGAAAGTGGAACACTTGACCTTTCAAGTGATGCCGATTATGTTGGTGTGCATGATCAGATAACAGAGTTACAGCCTAATATATTCCGTTATTTGTTTGTAGTGTAATAATAAACTAGCTAGAAGTCGCAATTATACATCAATAGTCACGAAATTTTGCACCGGGTAAGAGTATAGGTCGAAAAAGATGCCTACAATTTTGAATGATGATGTGATATTCTTTAGCGGGTGAAATGGACCATTACTTTTGTATGAAAAATATAAAAATTTTATTTTTGGTCGATATTTTAATTCCTTGAAGACAAAGTAGCCTACATATGGGAAAAAACTACTGACCTTTCCTCTGAGGTAAATTGCAATAAAGTTTTTGCTAGATAATGGGCCTACTGCCTAATATATAATGGGTTCTGTGTAGAGAACCACATTTTTATCCCATGCTACTTATTGTCTCTCCAAAAGTGTATGTAACACCACGAAATATTTGTCCTAGACCCCTTATTTGGTATGTCGAAATTCATATCTCGACGAGATAAAGCGATTTGGCGATGTGTGTTCGTCCATTAAAAATTGTAAACAAGCTTAAGGCCGCAATTATGGACAGATTGTAACGAATTTTTTTAAGGAGGTTGGGTTCGGGCCAGAATAGAAATGATTAGTTTTTGGTGATGATCGTGAAATGTTCAGGGGATGAAATGGACCAAAAACAAAATTTTAACCAATTTTGTAGCGGCTATGTAGGTCAAAATAATAACCCGCAAAATTTTAAACAAAGTTTGAGTTTATGATGAAGAGGAAGCGTACAAACTAACGTGAAGATCAGATAATACTTAGCGGGTTAAATGGACTGAAACTTTTGTGTGAAATTGGTAAAAATTTCAAATTTCATAAGTGGGTTTCATTACATTTTATCTTGTGTGAAGTACATTTTTCTTTCCTGCTACAAAAATATCTTTGTCATGCTAGATAACTTTTTGGTTTTGGTCATGAGTATTATACATTACATCTCTGATATTTGATAATTAAATTTTCACAAACATTGAAAAGAAGTTCCGTGGAGAGCGATTGTCCAGGGATAGTGGTATAGGGTATCCCATGGTCGGCTTCGTCCGACTATAGACTACTCTTACTTGTTTTTACATAGGGATGTTATAGGAAGGAAGTACTTATTTCATTTGTTTAAGTACCTATTTTACAACATACCGACAGGTGAAAAAAGATAAAAAACATACATTCGATTTTTTTTCAAAATAATTGAAGTGAATTTGTGCTCAAATTCAACACTCCACACTTTTCTTGAATTTCTCTCTCCTTTATTTTGATTTTCAGCCAAACACACTACACACTAGGCCACTCGTACGAACAGTTAGGGTTGTTTAAACACATGTATGTACATGAACATTTCTTCGTAATTTTGCTAACAAAAAAATCCCACCCGACGGTGCACCGCGGTGAGCTTTGAACACACAACCCTAGGATTTGTAGTCGCACACACAGGCTGTGTGCGACCGTACTCATTACTTAGTAATGCGTAAAGTAAGTAATTATGAGTAAGCCGTTATATACAGTCGGCCAGTAGCATATATTATCCACAAGAACAACTTCAAAGCGCTCTAGGATCTCAAAATTATGAGCCCTATTGTATTTTCTGGGGTTTTATAAAGTAACAAACTCAAAGAAACCCGCAAGTGTCCGCTTTAACATGCTATACGCGAAGTCTGAACTTAAATAACGGCAATTAATCCACATATATGTTCCTATTTTGTCTAAAAGTTGTCATGGATAACCATTCATGTAAAATCAATGAAATTTTTTACCACTTCATCGTTGTGGCTAAAGAACGAATCCTACAAAAAATTGTGAAAATTGGATCAGATATTGGTATAGCTCCGACAGACTGATTTTAGGTACCGGAGTCTATCGGAGCTATACCTAAAATCTGATCCACTTTTAATTTTTTTTTTGTAGGATTCGGTCTTTAGCCACAACAATGAAGTGGTGAAAAAAGTTCATCGATTTTAGAGAATTTACGTTAAAATGCACCTTTTGCCATATGGAAATATCCCTCTGGTGGCACGGGTTAACGTTAACCGATCGTCAAATAATTTCATATATAAGGTTTTTTGATCAAATGGAAAAACTAAAAAAACTTTGGGCCGCCCTAATATACATACATATATTTATCATATATAAATATTAATAGGTTCACTGCTCTTTTTATTGCCACCATAAATAAAAATCGTTTAGAAATTTCTACAAACAAAAGTTAAATGCGAACATAAAAATATAAGAGCTAAGTTTGAAATAAAGAAAAAAACCTTTATGGAATGTAGTACCCCCTAATACCCCCGGTGAAGCTATTATAACTGGTTTATTCTTCTCTTCGATGAGAAGAATAATTGCTTCAAAGGTATTGCTTATAAACGACAATTTAACCCATATTTTATTTGAACTAATAACACAGTTTTGTGCGAAAGTCGTCTCTCGTACTTCAGATTTCTTACTTTGTTTGCTTTGTTTTTGGTTTTTACAATTGTTTGATTGCAAATCAACTTGTACGATGGACTTGCATTGTATTATTTACCAGGTTTTTTTATGAAAACGTTTTTTTTTTGTTTTGCTCTTGGCCAAATGATAAATAAAACCAGTTTGTTGTTATTGTGCTAATGTGGTGTGTAAACTGCCAGAAAAACAACGACAACAACATCTAAACATTATTACCGGCTATTTCGTTTTTGTTTTGTTTCTTCTCTTGGCAATATTATTGTATAACTCATTGGAGATCAGCTGTTTGTGTGTTTTGTTTTGATTTTAAAATTCTGTTTTTTTGTATGGAGCTAATTTCTGAGAAAAAAGTGAATACAAAAAAAAAAGAAACAACAGCAAAGTTATTTGCACATTTCTGCCATGTTAATGGATGTCAATTGATACACTGAAAAAAATGGTGGTGAGATGGTCAAGAGAAATTAACTTTTTTCAGAATAATACACTCTCAGGTCATAGATTAGTTGGTATTGAAGAAATGTTTATGAGTTCTAGATTGTAGGTCTACACCAGCTATGGTCGCCCATATACCTTAACGGATGCACAACAACAACACACCCCCTCTTTTTTCATCTGCCGTTCTGTAGCTCTTTTGAGCATCACTGGTCTACACCAGTCTGAGGCAGAAGTAGGTTTCTGGACTATCTTTAAATCATTTTTCCTTTCAGTTATGAAGTGAAGATTTTTCAAATTCAATAATTCCTTTGCCTGTATTACGACGATCTCACCTGACCGAATGCTTTGTGTAATAGCGCAAAACTGCATCGTGCAAATAGAGAAAAAAAGTCAAGTTGCATCTTTGCAAATGTCTTTTGTATTTCAGACTGTTGCAAGTACGAGTAAGTCAGCTTAGCTTTGGATGATAACAACCGTAAACGAAGAAACTATTCATGTCTAGAAATAATGACTAGACGTTTGCTATAACTTAAACAATTAACAGGTAAGTTAGTAGTTGAAATAAAGCGAAACGACGAAGAAAGAGGAGTGAAGTAATGGTTAAAGGTTACAAAGCTCGTGTTTGCAAGCACTGTGTTAAAAACAAAACTGGTAGCTGACTGGTAGGTAGACACGAAGAATGCAAAAATGCATCATCAATATCATTGTTGTTGTTTTTGCTTCCCATCCATCTTTCATAAAATTGACCGCATTTCTTGCGTGAGATGTTAAGGCAATGAAAGGAAGTCTACATCCATATTTTAGATGTGCAACGTTCTACATCCTGATGCGCTTTTTAATAGCCTGTCTGTCGATAATGATTTCCTTTACAACTTTCACATAGCACAGAAGGGAGTTTCATGTGGCATTTCAAACAATTTCCTGTTTTCTCTTTCATTAATTAATGGATTATTTTTCTAAAATAATATACGGTGGGTAGCGGTTATGAAAAAAGCCTGATGGGACCAAGGAGAAAGTATTGTCATTTAATATTTTTTAATTTAGTTTTAATTTAATTGGATCAATAATTTGGATAATATAGTTAAACATAACAATACTATAAAATAGACTTTTAAACAGTCTCCCCGGCAATGGAATGCATTTTCCTAAATAGAGTAATAGACTGTATATTCAAACAAAGTCTGTACTCTCCACCTGTTTTGTTTTCACTTATTTTGCTCTAATGATTTCCTACTATTTATCACAATTCACTGCAAATATTAAACAATACAATGTGATTTTATGTGTTTTGTTTTTAATTTAAAGTTTTTTCTCGCATTTTGTTGCAATTTATGTTATTGCTGTTGTTGTGCCATTATAACAATTGTTATTATTCTATATGCGTGCAAAATAGCAATATTGTTGAGATAATGTTTTGTTTTGCGTAATTATTGTTTTCATAACCGAAGAGTCATACATGAAGGAAATTGAAAAAAAAGTGCAATGTTTTCATATTTTCCTAATATAAAATGTGTAAATATCTTCAAAATAAAGCCACTAAGCAAGGGATCCAAGTGCTCCGACTTTATGATACACTTCTGGCTAGGTAAAATTTGGAAAGTTATACGGATATAATTGAAAAGAAAAAAAAATATACCAAAAAATCCTGGAGGCCTATGTGAAGACCTGGAGGTCTATGCGAAGACCTGTAGGTCTATGTGATGACCTCAAGGTTTTCTATGTGAGGTCTTCTATGAGAAGATCTCCAAATTTCCTATAAGGAACTCTGGATCTTCTATAATAACCCACCTAAGTCTTCTCAGAAAAGACCTCTGATCTTCCATGAAAATAGATCCAGGTCTACGAGGGGAAGACCTTAACGCTTCTATGAGAAGACCCTCAGATCTTTTTCTTCAATGGAAGATATGTCTGAAGAGCTGCCCAACTAACAGCGAAACTAGTCACATAATTTGGTAGCGTTGTGGGTTCGAGTGCTCGGCTTTACTTTTTCACTTGCAAAAAAAATTCGATCATCAAGCCTATGTGAAGACCTGGAGGTCTATGCGAAGACCTGGAAGTATATGTGATGACCTCAAGGTTTTCTATGTGAGGTCTTCTATGAGAAGATCTCCAAATTTCCTAAGAGGAACTCTGGATCTTCTATAAGAACCCATCTAAGTCTTCTTAGAAAAGATTTCTGATCTTCCATGAAAATAGATTCAGGTCTACGAGAAGAAGACCTCAGCGCTTCTATGAGAAGACCCTCAGATCATCCTCTTCAATGGAAGATATGTCTGAAGAGCTGCCCAACTAACAGCGAAACTAGTCAGATAATTTCGTGACTGTGGGGGCTCGAGTCCTTGGCTTTTCTTTTTCACTTGCAAAAAATTTCGATAATCAAGCTTAACTCTAAACGAGAAAATTAATAAAAACCCACGTCCTTGAAAACATAAGAAAAAATTTTGTCACGTCGTGTTAGCGTCGAAAGCCAAAATCATAACTTCAAAGGCAGCGCAAAAAAAGCGTTTGTCATGAAGAAATACAATTCAACGCCCGTTACAATTCAATATCCGTTATTGTATAAAAACACATTTGCATTTCAAAAACCAAAAGTTCGGAGGACAGAGAAGCCATTCCAGTCGATATGTCTGAAGAGCTGCCCAACTAACATCGAAACTAGTAACATAATTTGGTGGATGAGTGGGTTCGAGTCTTTGGCTTTCGTTTTTCACTTGCAAAAAATTTCGATCATCAAGCTTAACTCTAAACGAGAAAATTAAGAAAAATCCTACGTTTTCAATGGAAAAACCTCATGATCTGCACTGTGAATATTGCCAGATGTGATGAACTTCAGGACATCTATGTGAAGACGTACAAACTTCTATGAGAATACCTCCAGATCTCCTATGTGATGAAGGCACTTACGTCTTTATGAGAAGATCCTCAGGTCTCATCTCATTGAAAGATGATCTTCTATTGAAGTCACCCAAGATTTCTATAAGAAGAACTACAGGTATCCTATGAGAAGATCGCCTTGTCTCCTATGAGAAGACCTCCTTGTCTCCTATGAGAAGACCTCTCGGTCTTCTACAGGAAAACGTTCAAATCTTCTATAAAAAACCTCCAAGTCTTCTATGAAATATTCACGAAATATTTTATGAGAAGGCATGAGGACATCTATTAGAGAACCTCGTGGTAGTAGGCCTCCAGGTCTTCTTTGAGAAAACATCCAGGTTTTCTATGAGAACACATCCATGACAAGACAGTGAGCTCTTCTATGAGAACACTTTCAGGTTTTCTATGAGAAGATTTCCAGGCCTTCAGTAAGAAGATGTCCAGGTCTTTAATGACAAGAAATCTAAGTCTTCTTAGAGAAAAAACACACCCAGGTCTACAATGAGAAGCCATCTGATTTTTCTATGCGAAGACATCCACGTCTTCATAAGAATATTTCTACGGTTTTCATGTGAAGACCTCCAGGTCTTCTATGAGAAAACATTCAGGTCTTCTATGAGAAAACATCCAGGTCTTCTGTGAGGAAACATCCAGGCCTACAATGAGAAGCCATATAATTCTTCTATGAGAAAACATAAAGGTCTTCTATGGTTACACTTTCAGATTTTCTATGAGAAGATTTCTAGGTCTTCAATGAGAAGAAATCTAAGTCTTCTATGAGAAAATTCCAGGTCTACAATGAAAAGCCATACAATTCCTCATAAGGATATTTCTACAATTTCTTTGTGAAGACCTACGGGTGTTCTATGTGATGACCTGCAAGTCTTTTGTATGAATACCTACGATCCATATCTTCTACTTGAAGACCTCCAGTTCTTTTATGAGAATATCACCTGGTCTTTAATGTCTTTTGTAAGAACTGTAGGTCTAGTATGAGACTACATCCACGTCTTTTATGAGAATATCACCTGGTCTTTAATGTCTATTGTAAGAACTTTAGGTCTTGTATGAGATTACATCCACGTCTTCTATGAGAAGACATATAGGTCTTCTATGAGAAAACCTCCAATTCTTCCATAAAAATACCTCTTCTTGTATGAGAAGACTTTCAGGACTTTTATAAAAAGACCTAAATGTTTTCTATGTGAATACCCGCTGGAATTCTCATGGAAGACGTCTGGGACATCTATTTGAAGACCTCTACGTTCTATGTGAAGACGTACAGGTCTTTTATACACAGAAAAAAATCCGGCGATAAAAAAAATTGTCATATTGATGAAATTCAATAAAATTATTTGATCACAAAGTAAAAATACAACTGATAAAATATTTCACATATTGACTAAAATATTTATCGATTTTTTTATTGAACTGATAAAATATTTCACATATTGACAAAAATATGTATCAAAATATTCCAAATTTTGTATCATCATTCAGTGGTTGTTAGAGTAGCTACCAATAAACATTAGGGTTATAACTTTTTTTTGCTATTTTTGCAAATATTAAAAATACCACCGCATTGCCGCGTAGAGCACGGAAAACTACTATGAAATACGGTGTAAGTTTTTCACTCTCAGTAATGCATTATTTAATTTTATTTGTTAAAATGACATATACGCTTTCCGTAACAACTTATTAATAGTTTTAATCTAATTTAAAATCTATATCGAACCATTCTCGACTTTGGCTTTTCGGGTTGCATTTAATAAAAAAACAACAAAATAATTTTAAATATGAAAATTTGTTTATCGATTGAAAAAAATGTATTCAACAATGTTTTTCATCAAGAAAATATTTTGTTTTATCAATATTTTAATAAATATTTTTGTCAATATGTGAAATATTTTATCAGTTGTATTTTTACTTTGTGATCAAATAATTTTATCGAATTATTTCAATATGAAAATTTTTTTATCGCCGAAAAATCGATAAATTTTTGATTGAATCTTTGAATTTTTTTATCAAATGGCTAATTTTTTTCTGTGTATAAAGATGAGAAGATCCTCAGGTATCCTATGGGAAGACCCGCAGGTCTTCTATGAGAAGGTCACCTGGTGTTCTATGTAAATATCTCCAGTTTTTCTACGAGAAGACCTTTGGATTTTATAGAGAAGACTTCCAGGATTTATATGAGAAGACGTGCAGGTTTTCAGACCTCCAGATCGTCTATCTGAAGACCTCCAGGCCTCTTAGAGAAGAGCTTCAAGTTTTCTATAAGAAGACCTCATGTCTTCTATGAAGAGACCACCAGGTCTTCAATATGAAGACACCCATGTGTTCTATGTGAAGACCACCAAGTCTTCTATGTGAAGACCTACATGTCTGATAATAAGCCTCCAGGTTTTCTTTGAGAAGGTGGCCAGAGAAGACCTTCAGGTCTTCAATGTGAAGATCTCTGCGTCTTAACTGAGGATATTTTCAGGTCTTCTTTGTGAACACCTCCAGGTCGTCCATGAGAAGACCTCCAGGACTTCTATAAAGAGCTTAACGATTTCTATAAGAAGAGCGATAGGAATTCTAGGAGAAGAACACCATTCTTCTGTTTGAAGACCGTAGGTTTCCTTTGAGAAGACATACAGGCCTTCTGTGTCTAGGACTTCTATAGGTAGACGTCCAAATTTTTTATGTGAAGACATCTATATTTTCACGAGAAGATGTCCAGTTATTCTATGAAAAGACCTCAAGATATTTTAAGGTAAGATATAGAGGTCTTCTATTAAATGACATGCACGTCTTCTTTGACAACAGGTCTTCTATGAGGAGACCTCAGGTTCTCCAATGAAAAGACCTCTTCTTCTATAGGGAAAACGTGGAGACTGTTATGAAAAACCCTTCAGGACTTCTGAACACCTCCAGGTTTTCTACAAGAAGTGGTATAAATGTTCCGTCATAATATATCCAGATCTTCTATCAGAAGATTGAAGAAGATCACGAGAAGACTTCCAAGTCCTCTAAAAGAGGACCTTTAGATTTTCTTTAAGTCTACCTCCAGATATTTTCTAACAAAACTTCCAGGTCTTCTAAGAGAAGTCCTTTAGATCTTCTATGAGAATAGCTCCATGTCTTCTATGAATGGACTTCTAGGTTTTCTCCCTCGCGAGTGTAAAGCAATTTTTCTTCAATGAGAAGACCTAAAACAAGGCCTCTAAGTTCTCTAAAAAGAGACATACAAGACCTCTATGATGAGATATTCGGCTCCTGGAATTTCCGAATGTTATTTAAACAAGCTACTTTCTGCATTACCAGTACGGTGAAAAATAATGGGTTATTTCTTTAAAATTTACAAGGCAAAACTACTACTAATAATGAAGATTTGGTGGTGTACATAAAAGCGTTAAAACAGTGTGTTTGGCTACAAATCAGAAGTTCGCATGATCAAATCTAGCAGGGAGCAAAACAAAATAAAAACAAGTGAGCCAAGGCTATAGTCGGTTCGGGGCCGACTATGTGATACCCTACACCACTACTCCTGCATAAGCTTTTGACTGGTAAAATTCAAAATATTAAAATTGGCTTAGCGCTTTTGCTCTCAATGTCTGCATTAATACAGGTCAATTTTGTTGAAACGCAGTGCATCGTCAGTACAACTCAAATAAAAAATTGGAAAAGTGGGATGTACGCCAACCATCAATACGCTTCTTTCTCTGTGAGACTCCCATCAACCCCCAAAATTTCGTAAGGATCCGATCAAAATTCCGACCTGAAGTCTGATTGCACCAAAAATCGAAAAAGGGATGCATTACCGACTATTGCGATATCTCTGTTGTTTGACCACCTATGACAACCTACTTCACATCGTTGTAATAGTGACATTTTCTACTTTCCTTCCCGGGTTTTGCTTTCGATATACTTCTTACAGAAGTGATATATTCGTTTTGAAATTAAACGTTGGCCTTTTACCCAAATAAGTTTTTTTTTTCAAATTCCGACCCCTGAATAATATCCGATGATTACTAAAATCAACAGCTTTTTCATCTGTGGGACCGCCATTAGCACCCAAAATTTCGTGACGATCCGATCAAAATTGCGACCTGTAGCGTGATTACAAAAATATTGAAAAATGGAATGTATTACCGACTATTGCGATATCTCCGATATTTGGCCACCTACGCCAACCTAGTTTGCATCATTGTAAAGATGGGATCTTCTATTTTCATAGTCAGGCTTTGTGTTTGGAAGGTCCCCAACCAAAGCTGTGGTATTCGCCATTATTATTAAAATCTCAAAAATGAAAAGTTGGGTTTTATTTGTTACTATTGCGATATCTTCGTTGTTTACTTTTGATATACCCCATATAGAAGCGGATATATTAGCTTTGAAGTAAAATGTTGACTTTTTCTCCAAATAAGTTTTTTGCCCTTTCTGACCTCTGAATATTATCCGACCAGCACCAAAATAAATATGCTTTTTTCCCTCCGGGACCTTCATCAACACCCAAAATTTGGTGACGATCGGATTAAGATTGCGACCTGTAGCGTGATTACAAGGTTTAGATGGACAGACGGACGGGGGGACACACATAGCCAGATCGACTCAGCTCGTCGAGACATTCATTTTGGTATATACATATATGTATTGGTGTACGACCATTATTTCGATGTGTTACAAACTTTTTGGCCAAAACCAACTTATAATACCCTCCCCACATAGTGGTGTAGGGTATAAATATGGAGTGTGTTGAAATTGAAGACGAATTCACCGCAACTGTTCTAAACATAGAACATATCGTCACCATAAAACACCGAAGACGTCCCACAAAATCACAACTTTACAGGATAAGCAAAAAGCGTTATAAAATGAAAAACTGTTTTATGGAATATAATTCTTATGAGGGCAAGTATTCGGGATATTATCAATCCTATACGAATGGGAGTAACAAAAAGAACCAAAACAGCGGAAACGATTGGTTTTGGGATCCGGCATTACAACAAAATCTACATTATTATCCCATTTTCCGAAATGCCAATTCTTGAATAGGATAGTTGTTTTTGAACGTAGAAGCTTTATCTCTATGTATCAGATCCCATCAAAAAACGAATTTCGATTTGAGTGTGGGTTTCGTCTTCGGCATTTTTAGTGACGATTTGTATGTTGTTTAGCTTATTTTTTCAACATCTAGGGAACATATAATAACTAGTTAATCAGTACCAAATGGCCTTCTAGGAATAATGGGTCTGTAATGTGTTTTGTAAATACTAACGACTACCAAATAGTCGTAATATAAAAACCCATTATTTTGTAATGATTTTTTTGCGGGTATGTACGTATGTATATATTTTGCCTCGTGCTTTTGGAGACTTAACTCTGTATAGTACTTTAAATGCGAATATAATTCTGCTTGGTTCTTTGCTCTCATTCATTAATTAATTAGCATTTTTATATACATATTTAAACAATATTTTTGTTATTCTCTTCCCAGTGAAATCATTTATCATTTAAAATTCAAGTTTAATGTCAACCGATATGATTATTTATGTATCTATATAAGCATGTGTGTATGTATTTATTTGTTCGCCACCTCCATGCATGACAAATGTTATAACTATTTGCTTTTCTAACAAATTTGCAAATTGCTTATTTGTTTTGATACAGTATTTTATTGGATATTTTATTTTGTTAAATCATTCTACATAGCTAATGGGAAAATCCATACATATGTATGTATGTATGTAGATATTTTTTAGTTTGATTGTTGTGAGTGACTTAAATGACAATAAATACAAAAAATAACAAAAAAAATATAAATCTCTGTGGCACCTCTATAACCACAACAATTTGATGTTGCTTCGCCACCAAATAGTTTTTGTATAACAAAATAAACGAAAAAGCGAAGAAGTATACACCTGAACGTCAAAAAATAATTGGATGCATTGGGAAAATTATTTTGCAAAATCCATTGGAGACACTGCAACGTAATCAAAACAGACGAACATAGCTAAGGAAGGGAAAAGGTGTGAATTTAGAAAATAATGGAATTGAAGTTGAAGTTGATTTTCATAACAAATGCTTTAATTGGGACAGGAAATTGAAGTGTTAGTACACTTTTAGCAAAAACAAAATAAAAGAACCATATAGAATGGAATAACCTAATTTCCAAAGGTTATAGCAATTAGTTACTACCTCTATAGGGCATTTACAATTACAAACACACTACCATTTTCTTACTTTTTTTCTGAACTTTTTATTCAAATTATTTAATGACATATGAATCTCTAGATCACGAACATCATCATCGCGAAAAAAATGCAAATGACTGTCGTTCATCTTGCCACCACCTTCAATAAAAATATATCTCTGTTGCTGCTGCTGCTCTATTCATCGCTCACTCCTCTGGTGAGTCAGTCAGTCACTCAGAAGTGATCGGGGCAAAATTATACATTAAGACAAATAAAGTCTACCAACTTATTAGTCATTGTGGTGTAATATTGACTAAACTATTGCCATGATGATGTTGAACACATATCAAACTGAGAGTTCATCATAATCGGTATTAGCATCATTACTGCCAGCAGTAGCATGATCACCACAAACATCAATCTGATCGTAAGCTACATGCATGCATTGGAGTAACAAATGGATTCATGTATAAGATGTTCGGATTATTTTTTTTTTCTTTTTGCTTTGTAGACCTTAACCCACGTTTGAATGACGAATGGTGAACTGAAGATGTAAATTGTGGTAGAACACAAATTATGAAATACGATACACATCTAATAATTATTAGATGTGGTTTTGTTAACGTTTAAATATGTAATCATAAATGTGCTGAGATAATCGCTGATACACCTTTACATGTGTCATTCGAGCGATTGATGTTTGATTTATGCATAATCATTTGTCAAGAACGTGAGATTATTATGTCCGATCGCCACCCTCCCACGGAAAAAATGCATAGGAAGGAATAAAGGCGAGAAAAAAGAAGAAAAATAGTTATTATATATCGGTAAATGAAGTCATTAATACAGGAAACTGCAACAAGTTTGCAGGGAGCTCTGTGATTCTTTAATAGACGATGGGGAGAATTTACCGAGGGAATCTTCACAGAAGTGCTAAAGGAAGACTTTAATGACCCATTGACGAGAGTCTTTGTAGATATTTTGAAGGAAGTTTTTATAGACGATCTGAATGAAGATTTTTAGACGAGCTAAAGGAAATCTTTAAATGCAAGCTGAAGGAAATCTTTATAGACGAGCTGTATTGAATCTTTATAAACATGCTGGAGAGAATCTTTATAGACGAGCTGAAGGGAGTCTTTATAGACGAGCTGAAGGGAGTCTTTATAGACGAGCTGAAGGGAGTCTTTATAGACGAGCTTAAGGGAGTCTTTATAGACGAGCTTAGGGGAGTCTTTATAGACGAGCTTAGGGGAGTCTTTATAGACGAGCTTAAGGGAGTCTTTATAGACGAGTTTAAGGGAGTCTTTATAGACGAGCTTAAGGGAGTCTTTATAGACGAGCTGAAGGGAGTCTTTATAGACGAGCTTATGGGAGTGTTTATAGATGAGCTTATGGGAGTCTTTATAGACGAGCTGAAGTTAGTCTTTATAGACAAGCTGAAGTTAGTCTTTATAGACGAGCTGAAGGAAGTTTTTATAGACGAGCTCAAGGGAGTCTTTATAGACGAGATGAAGGAAGTCTTTATAGACGAGCTGAAGTTAGTCCTTATAGACGAGCTGAAGGCAGTCTTTATAGACGAGCTGAAGTTAGTCTTTATAGACGAGCTGAAGGCAGTCTTTATAGACGAGCTGAAGGAAGTCTTTATAGACGAGCTGAAGGCAGTCTTTATAGACGAGCTGAAGGAAGTCTTTATAGACGAGCTGAAGGGAGTCTTTATAGACGAGCTGAAGGGAGTCTTTATAGACGAGCTGAAGGGAGTCTTTTTAGACGAGCTGAAGGGAGTCTTTATAGACGAGCTGAAGGGTGTCTTTATAGACGAGCTGAAGGGTGTCTTTATAGACGAGCTGAAGGGTGTCTTTATAGACGAGGTGAAGGGAGTCTTTATAGACGAGCTGAAAGGAGTCTTTATAGGTGTTTTCAAGGAAGTCTTTATATATGGTCTATAAAAACTTCCTTGAAAACGAAATGGAACCTTTATCGACGTTCTTCATAGATCATCTTAAGGGAGTCTTTATTTACGTGGGAATATTTATTGACGAGGGAGTCTTTATCGACGAGCTCAAAGGAGTATTGTAGACGAGCTCAAGAACGTCTTTATATCCGAGTTCAGGGACGTCTTTATAGGCGATAATAGATGAGCCAATCCTCATGTCTTCAGTATACCATCTACATCAGGAGGCAAAGATTCTTCCAGTACAGCAATACAACTAGATGAGCAGTACTTGCTCGTGTGTTGCCGTGTGAGCCACCCCAATCACCATATTGTGGATAGGCCCGACACACCCAGATACATCAGGAAGGATATCCACGCTCTAGAGGAAGAGTGTCAACGATACAACAGAGAACTCCTAGCAGGTTTAAATAGTATTCACAGGGACGCAGTTGCTAAGGCCATAAGCAAATACAGTGGAAATAAAGTCCTCGTAGTACATCCCCGATTTATCCTAGCTGAGGAGCTGCAACGACAAACCAGATTAGTTTTGGCTCAACTACACTCGGGATATTGCTGTTACAAAAACAACAATATTGTAGATGAGCTGAAGCTATTTCGGAACTTGATATTATTTTAAGGGTCATTCCTCTCGATAGTTTTTGTGCCAACCACCCATTTTAGTTAGTCACCGTATAATTTGTTACAGCTTTAATCTATTCTGTCAGGAGGAATGGATTTACCCAATAAAAGGAATGGACTTACCGCCGCTGTAAATAGGAATACAAAAAGCCAAACAAGTTTACCGATATGACCCCGATTCGATAGTTATCTGATCACCAGCCATACACACGGTCAGGACAGAATCGCCTCCAAATTGTCTGAAACTGATTTTGTATATACCCAGCACAAAATCTTTACTAAATAATGGGTTTTCATAGTACTTTTTGATAGCCGTAACTACTTACAAAACCCCCTACTAACCCATTATTTTAACAAGGGCATGTCGCTCTGATTTGCTAGTTATTCTATAACCACTAGAATAACGAGTATGCTTCGGGGACAGAGTTTTAAAAATAGTGGCTCTACTTCAATGTCCTGTTTAGACCACCCAGTTTAAGCACTTTGAGGTCTGTTCCCATTCTTATAAGTACCATGACCTACGTTGCTCATATGTATTTTTACAAGTGAGAGAAAACTACATTAATATTTATTAAAATTAATTAAAACAAATAATCACTGAGATTAACTCAAATAAATCGGATCTAAAATCTGAATAATTACTATTTATTAAAAATTAATTAACTAATTTAAAAAGTATAACAGAAAAAGTTAATTAATATGAACAAAAAAACCTATGGCATCATACATTTGGTTAAGCTCTATAAAGCATCCACAGTGACACTATTGATTTAAAATTTAATAATGGTCCCATGCCGTCAATACTTTACAGTTTTAGACAAATCATTGAACCATAGTGGACTATGGACATTTTTGTTTGTAATCATTTTGCAAATTTTCTAAACTTTGTTTTATAAAAATTGCCACCTTTTGTTTTAATTTTTTTTTCAAATACAACAAATACACAAATACAACAAAATATTGCAAAACAACAATAACCATAACAACAACAATAGCGGCAGCAACGAAAAAAGTTACGACACTATAGAATTTAAATAAAATTCTATAGTTTTTATGGCTTGCATGGCATGCACAAATCGGAAAAAAATCATTTAAATTCTGCACTGAACTGTGAATGGCGGCGGCGAATAGCTTTGGGTTTTTTGTTTCGTCAAAGGGGTATTGTTTTTGTGTTTTTTTTTTGTGTTCTCGCTATTATTTTTTGCGTTCATTTCATCCAATTTCAATATAGATATATGTATATTGACAAACACTCATGCTCAACCATCTACGAAACGACAGCAGCTAGCTAGATAGACAGACATATTGTAATGCTTACATTGTGACATATGTACGTACAGTTCAGTCAGTCGGTCGCTCACTCATTCGGTCACACTTTCTGATTTTGCGAAGAGCAATGTTTAAAAATTCGTATTCATAATAAAAAAACAACCAACCAACCAACGAACTATTAAACAGTTATACAAATTGAGTTCTAAATACTGTGAACCGTACTGAGTTCAGCAGACAACAGATGATGGTGGTGCCGATGATGATGGGTAGTGTTCTTCCCTTTGCTCCCACAACTATTGATTTGTTTTTTTGTTTAGACTCAAATCGCATTGCTTGGGTTAGTGAGTTCTGATGGAGGCAACTATTGTAAGACTCAACAATGCCAGGCCACACCAATCGAATCCGTCCATAAAAGCATGAAAACATAGTTCACAACCATCCATGTTATAGATCAACAAAAAGCCGCAAAACATTGCCGCTTCTGCCACTGTGTCATTCATCTGCACAGTTCAAATTAGTATTGGCCATTTCCTACCCGTCTCAGTTGTGACTGACATATTCCCTGAGCACACACAACAACTTAACTAAAAAATATGTGTTTAACGGAGTCCATTCAATTATGGGAAAAGTTTTCAATTAAATATCGAATAATAAATTGGGAAGAGAAAGAAAATCTGTAATTTAACGGGGCAATGTCTGTAGATGAAAAACTCAAAGAAATTTAAGTATTCGATGGATGTAATACATACTAAATTATTATAGAGGCTTACCCTACCTAATGCCTGCTCCCTGCCTCAAAATTCCCAATACGTGGATATATCGAGATACCCATCTCAGTCTATGACATCCATAGCGGAACCCGAAAGTCTAGAAGATTGATCTATCTCATCAATCAGGGGACTGAAAAAACATGAAATATGCACTTTACTTGGGCATTATTTACACATGACCTAATGTTCTGATCCAAAACAAAAACTGAAATATTTTTTTCTCAGTTTAAACGAAAACAGCTGTTTGAAAATGTTAAAAGCAATACTATGCTGTAATGTCATCAAATTATTACTGTTGCACAATTTTATGGCTCGTTTCACTTTTCTAAACGAAGCATGAACAAATATTTTGGTGAACAAACTCCCAAACGAAAACGAAAGAAATCGAGTAGACGAATATTTATTATGATTTTTCCTATGATGACGTCATATGTGACAGCGTTCATTTGCCTTTGTAGGTGATCAGCATAGATGTGAGATTGAGATGTATTTGTGCATGCTGTTCAGAAGAGTTGATGGAACTCTTTATAGAAGAACCAAAGAGGAAGTATAAATGGGTTAAGTGGAGTGAATCTTCATGCAGCAATAGGAAATGAATTCTTTATAGAAGAGATGAAAGTGACCTTTAAATATTAGTTACAGGGATTATTTACAGGCGAGCTGAAGGAAGTCTTTATAGACAAGCTGAAAGGATTCCCCATAAAAGAGCTGAATGATGTTCTTATATACGAGGGAAGGGAGTCTTTACAGGCGAGCTGAAGGGAGGCTAAAGAGAGTCTTATGAGACGAGCTTAAGGAAAGCTTTATACCCATACGGAAGGGAATCATTACAGCCGTTCGGAAGGAAGTATTTATACCTATTAGGAAGGGAATATTTATACGCTTGCGGTAGGCAATCTTTATAGATCAGCTGAAAGCAGGTTTGCAGACAAGCTGAAGAGGGTATTCATGGTCGATCTTTGTCGCAGATCTGAGGGAAGTCTCTACAGACGGGCTGAACGAAGTCATTATATACGAGTTTAAGTGTGTATTTATAGATGAGTTTAAAGGAAATCTTTAAGGATGAGCTCACAGGGGGTATTTTGAGACGAACGAAAAGGTATTCCTCATAGATTTGCTGTAGGAAGTCTTTATAGACAAGCTGAATGGAGTCTTTATAGAATGGCTGAAAATAATATCTAAAGATGAGCTGAAGAGAGTCTCCATAAGCGAACTGAAGGGAGTTTTTACAGACGAGCTGAAGTAAGTTCTTATAGACGAGCTGAAGTAAATTCTTATAGACGGGCTGAAGGGAGTTTTTACAGACGACGCGAAGGGAGTCTTTAGAGACGAGCTGAAGGCAGTCTTTATAGACGAGCTGAAGGAAGTCTTTATAGACGAGTTGAAGGGAGTCTTTATAGACGAGCTGAAGGGAGTCTTTATAGACGAGCTGAAGTGAGTCTTTTTACACCAGCCAAAGGGAGTCTTTATAGACCAGCTGAAGGGAGTCTTTATAGACGAGCTGAAATGAGTCTTTATAGACGAGCTTAAGGGAGTCTTTATAGACGAGCTTAAGGGAGTCTTTATAGACGAGCTGAAGGGAGTCTTTATAGGCGAGCTGAAGGGAACCTTTATAGACGAGCTGAAGGGAGTTTTTATAGATGAGCTGAAGGGTGTTTTGACAGACGAGCTGAAGGGAGTCTTTATAGACGAGCTGAATGAAGGTAGTCTTTATAGACGAGCTGAAGGGAGTCTTTATAGACGAGCTGAAGGGAGTCTTTATATACGAGCTGAAGGGAGTCTTTATAGACCATCTGAAGGGAGTCTTTATAGACGAGCTGAAGGGAGTCTTTATAGACGAGCTGAAGGGAGTCTTTATAGACGAGCTGAAGGGGGTCTTTATAGACAAGCTGAAGGGAGCCTTTATAGACGAGCTGAAGGGAGTCTTTATAGACGAGCTGAAGGGAGCCTTTATAGACGAGCTGAAGGGAGTTTTTATAGATGAGCTGAAGGGAGCCTTTATAGACGAGCTGAAGGGAGTCTTTATAGACGAGCTGAAGGGAGCCTTTATAGACGAGCTGAAGGTAGTCTTTATAGACGAGCTGAAGGTAGTCTTTATAGACGAGCTGAAGGTAGTCTTTATAGACGAGCTTAAGGTAGTCTTTATAGACGAGCTGAAGGTAGTCTTTATAGACGAGCTGAAGGGAGTTTTTATAGACGAGCTGAAGGGAGTCTTTATAGACGAGCTGAAGGCAGTCTTTATAGACGAGCTGAAGGCAGTCTTTATAGACGAGCTGAAGGGAGCCTTTATAGATGAGTTGAAGGGAGTCTTTATAGACGAGCTGAGGAAGTCTTTATAGACGAGCTGAAGGAAGTATTTGTAGAATGGCTGAAAATAATATCTATAGATGAGGTGAAGAGAGACTTCATAGGCGAACTGAAGGGAGTTTTTACAGACGAGCTGAAGGAAGCCTTTATAGACGAACTGAAGGGAGTCTTTATAGGCGAGCTGAAGGGAGTTTTTGTAGACGAGCTGAAGTGAGTCTTTTTACACCAGCTAAAGGGAGTCTTTATAGATGAGTTGAAGGGAGTCTTTATAGACGAGCTGAAGGGAGTCTTTATAGACTAGCTGAAGGGAGTCTTTATAGACGAGCTGAAGGGAGTCTTTATAGACGAACTAAAGGGAATCTTTATAGACGAGCTGAAGGGAGTCTTTATATGCGAGCTGAAGGGAGTCTTTATAGACGAGCTGATAGGAGTCTTTATAGACGATCTGAAGGGAGTCTTTATAGACGAGCTAAAGGGAATCTTTATAGACGAGCTGAAAGTAGACTTTATAGATTAGCTGAAGGTAGTCTTTATAGGCGAGCTGAAGGGAGTCTTTATAGACGAGCTGAAGGGAGTCTTTATAGACGAGCTGAAGGTAGACTTTATGGACGAACTTTATGGACGAACCTTTATAGACGAGCTGAAGGGAGTTTTTATAGATGAGCTGAAGGGTGTTTTGACAGACGAGCTGAAGGGAGTCTTTATAGACGAGCTGAATGAAGGTAGTCTTTATAGACGAGCTGAAGGGAGTCTTTATAGACGAGCTGAAGGGAGTCTTTATAGACGAGCTGAAGGGAGTCTTTATAGACGAGCTGAAGGGAGTCTTTATAGACGAGCTGAAGGGAGTCTTTATAGACGAGCTGAAGGGAGTCTTTATAGACGAGCTGAAGGGGGTCTTTATAGACAAGCTGAAGGGAGCCTTTATAGACGAGCTGAAGGGAGTCTTTATAGACGAGCTGAAGGGAGCCTTTATAGACGAGCTGAAGGGAGTTTTTATAGATGAGCTGAAGGGAGCCTTTATAGACGAGCTGAAGGGAGTCTTTATAGACGAGCTGAAGGGAGCCTTTATAGACGAGCTGAAGGTAGTCTTTATAGACGAGCTGAAGGTAGTCTTTATAGACGAGCTGAAGGTAGTCTTTATAGACGAGCTTAAGGTAGTCTTTATAGACGAGCTGAAGGTAGTCTTTATAGACGAGCTGAAGGGAGTTTTTATAGACGAGCTGAAGGGAGTCTTTATAGACGAGCTGAAGGCAGTCTTTATAGACGAGCTGAAGGCAGTCTTTATAGACGAGCTGAAGGGAGCCTTTATAGATGAGTTGAAGGGAGTCTTTATAGACGAGCTGAGGAAGTCTTTATAGACGAGCTGAAGGAAGTATTTGTAGAATGGCTGAAAATAATATCTATAGATGAGGTGAAGAGAGACTTCATAGGCGAACTGAAGGGAGTTTTTACAGACGAGCTGAAGGAAGCCTTTATAGACGAACTGAAGGGAGTCTTTATAGGCGAGCTGAAGGGAGTTTTTGTAGACGAGCTGAAGTGAGTCTTTTTACACCAGCTAAAGGGAGTCTTTATAGATGAGTTGAAGGGAGTCTTTATAGACGAGCTGAAGGGAGTCTTTATAGACTAGCTGAAGGGAGTCTTTATAGACGAGCTGAAGGGAGTCTTTATAGACGAACTAAAGGGAATCTTTATAGACGAGCTGAAGGGAGTCTTTATATGCGAGCTGAAGGGAGTCTTTATAGACGAGCTGATAGGAGTCTTTATAGACGATCTGAAGGGAGTCTTTATAGACGAGCTAAAGGGAATCTTTATAGACGAGCTGAAAGTAGACTTTATAGATTAGCTGAAGGTAGTCTTTATAGGCGAGCTGAAGGGAGTCTTTATAGACGAGCTGAAGGGAGTCTTTATAGACGAGCTGAAGGGAGTCTTTATAGACGAGCTGAAGGGAGTCTTTATAGACGAACTGAAGGTAGACTTTATGGACGAACTGAAGGGAGTCTTTATAGGCGAGCTGAAGGGAGTCTTTATAGACGAGCTGAAGTGAGTTTTTTTAGACCAGCGGAAGGGAGTATTTATAGACGAGCTGAAGGGAGTCTTTATAGACGAGCTGAAGTGAGTTTTTTTAGACCAGCTGAAGGGAGTCTTTATAGACGAGCTGAAGTAAGTCTTTATAGGCGAGCTGAACGGAGTTTTTATAGACGAGCTGAAGGGAGTCTTTATAGACGACCTGAAGGGAGTCTTTATAGACGACCTGAAGGGAGTCTTTATAGACTAGCTGAAGGGAGTCTTTATAGACTAGCTGAAGGGAGTCTTTATAGACGAGCTGAAGGGAGTCTTTATAGACGAGCTGAAGGTAGTCTTTATAGACGAGCTGAAGGTAGTCTTTATAGACGAGCGGAAGGGAGCATTTATAGACGAGCTGAAGGGAGTCTTTATAGACGAGCTGAAGTGAGTTGTTTTAGACCAGCTGAAGGGAGTCTTTATAGACGAGCTGAAGTAAGTCTTTATAGACGAGCTGAAGGGAGTCTTTATAGACGAGCTGGAGGGAGTCTTTATAGACGAGCTGAAGGGAGTCTTTATATTGGGGAGAAGTACCGGAAGTTGTGGACCGGTATTGCCCATGAAACTAAGTTTGAATATAATATGACGAAGACCAAATGTTGAACCAAATCGGTTGAACAGTTCGAGAGTTATCGTGCTTTCCGACCGCCACATATGGTGACATAGGGTTTTTTACACCTTTCGGGCTGTTTTCCCAGGAACATGCCCCTGACAAAAACTTTTACCGTCGTAATGGAGGTAGCGAATGCAATTCGCTTCAACAAAAATCAAAATGATTCGAGATCAGGTCTTAAAGTGATCTTATCCGAAATTTTGTGTGAGAGGTACCAGAAGGAGTAGACAAATATAGTCCGTATTCGAACCTGATCTATATCTGGTTGATATATTAGGATGTGCAAACTCTATTCACGAGTTATCGTGCGCAAAATGTTTCCGAACATTTTTGAAGTTTTGTGGGGGAGGTACCTGAAGGAGTGGATCGATATAGCCCATCTTCGAATTTTAACTATGTTTTGATAAAATATCACGAAGGCCAAATTTTGGACCGAATCGACAGATACGATCTAGATTTATCTTGCGCTCCAACCACTACACAAGGTGTCATAGGGGCTTTTTGCAACTTTCAGGCTATTTCCTCAGGAAGTATGGACTTACCCCTGATGAAACTTGTACCGTCGTGTGGGGGAAGTAAATACAAGTTGTTGCAACAAAAATCAAAGCGATTCGAGAGCAGGTCCTAATCTGAACTTATCCGAAATTTTGTGTGGGAGGTACCCAAAGGAGTGGGCCGATTGAATCCATATTGGAACCTCATCTAAGTCTGGTAGAAGTTTCACGATGTGCAAAGTATGGATGAAATCGGTTACTCCCTTCAAGGGTTATCGTGCGCACAAATTTTCCGAACATTTTGGAACTTTTGTGGGGGAGGTACCGGAAGGAGTGGACCGATATAGCTCATCTTCTAACTTAAACTAAGTTTGGACAAAATTGAACCGAATCGGTTCATCCGTTCGAGAGTTATCGTGCGCACCAGCCAACCAGCCAGACGGACGGACGGACGGACATTGCTAAATCAACTCCAAATTGTCTGAAACACATTTCGTCCAAAAATACTTGTGGTCTAAAACCATTATTTCGATGTGGCACATTTTGCCCGTATGAAAGTGTATATACCCTTTCTAGCCTATAGGCTGAGGGTATAATAAACATCAAAGCGATTCGAGAGGAGATCCAAACATGCACTTTTCCAAAATTTGGTGTGGAAGGTATCCGAAGGAGTTGACATATGTAGTCCATATTCTAACCTGATCTATGTCTAGTAGAAATATTACGACGTCCATAATATGGACCAAATCGGTTACTGCCTTTGAGAGTTATCTTCTGCACCAATTTAGCGAAAAATTTTGAACTTTTTTGGGGGAGGTACACAAAGGAGTGGACCGATAAGGCACATCCTAGAGCTTAAACTAAGTATGGGAAAAATATTACGATTGCCAAATTTTGGACTGAATCGGTTTAGAGTTACCGTGCTCTCCATCCACAACACATGGTGCCATAGCGGGTTTGTATAGATTTCAGGCCATTTTTTAGGAAGTGTGGACTTGCCCCTGAAAAAAAACTTGCACCATCGTAATGGGGGCAGCGAATACAAGTGGTTAAAACAAAAATCAAAAGAATTCCAGAGGTGGTCTTAAACTTCCATTTTCCGAAGGAGTTTAATAAAGATTCCATATTTTAACCTGATCTATGTCTCGTGGAAATATTACGGTAGGCAAAGTAAAAAAATTTAACTTTTTTGGGAGAGGTATACGAGGGAGTGGGCCGATATGGCCGATAGGCATAACTCTTTCAAAAATATTGTTTAATATTAGATAGTGGGTGCCACCACAATGCACATTCAATGCCCTAGTTCAATTCACAGGCTAGGCAACATCAATTTTCCGTGGGCTGCAAAATACTTCTCAGGGTAAGGTAGGCGATATTTTATAAGTATTCCGGTCATGTAGAGTTTCTCTATAAATGGTGTCCATGTAGAGATTCTCTTTAAATGGTGTCCTTTGTTTGTATTTTATAACAAATTGGGTGTTGTTTGCCATTTTAAATGAACAAATTTGCGAGTCATATTTAAATGTTCATAGTCTTTTATTGTAGAGTGCATTTTTTTCAGGCATTACGAAGAATTCTACTGGTTTTTTGTAATTTTTTATTGTATTTTATTTTTTAATTAATTGATGAAGAAGATTTAATTATACCTTATAGTTGGAATAAACGACATAAATGTTACCAATGTATATGGCATCATTAATTATTTCATTCAATATATGATATTCGATATAAGAAAATACACCCCTTTTTTCTCACACACAAACACACACTCAAACATGTATATGAAAAAAATAGACATTGAGATATAATTTCATTTTAAATTCGTTCAATAAACTAAAATCTTGAAAACACACCCAAATAATTTGTCACATTTGTTAACATTATTATTATGATATTTTCTTCAAATGAAATAGGAAATTTTTTTATAATTGTAAACAAAACATTGGATATTCTTGTTTTTGTTGCTGTAGCACACAAAACACATAATTAAACAAAATATATCATTATTTTTATTTTAATTTTTAATTTTCTTGTTATTTCAATTTTTTGTAGTTTTGCTTGGGTTTATTTTCATTTCCATAGCATTATTAAAAACAAATACATATTTTCATTTTCAATATTATTTACACTTTTATTTACTTTTTGTTATTTTTAGATGAATAAGAATTTTTTGAGTGGTGTCGGAGGGGGTGGTAACAATATGTGAGATTTATTCTCATAATTTCTCAAACAAACAAAAAATTTGAAAATATTTCACAAACCGCACGAATGACTTTATTCTTCACATTTTTTGTTTTTTTTTTTTTATTTTCTCATTATTGTTGTTGTGTTGTTTTATTATTTTGCGGTTTTATTATTGTTGTTTTTTTTTCAACTTTAATAAAGTATTTTTTTTGCTAAATTTACGCGAATCACATGAAGCAGAAAAATAACAAAAATACAAAACGAAAAAAACGCGCTCACACAATTGCATTGATTGTTGATCGAAGTCTATTGACTGTTTGATGTTTGAACCGACTTATGATGATGTTGGGGCATTGTTGCTGCTGCTGCCTGTTGTTGCCTCGTAGTTCGTTTATTTATTCGTTCGTTCAATCAACGATCATCCGTCACTCCTCACTCACCATTGTGAATATCTTATTGTTTTTTTTGTTCTGTTGAATAGCCAAACAACAACACTCCAAACAAACGCACACTTACCGATGTATCTGTTAGATACAACCATAAACCATGCAGTTCAACGTATTTTTTTGCACACAACAGATATTTTGTGGTCTGGCAATGCCGGGTTTGTAAGAGTAAAAGTGATCTTCAAATGTGTCTCTTAAAATTTTATGGGGTTTTGGTTGATTTCTCTTTGGAAATAGTTAGGCGATACTCATTTTGACATGATATATAGCTTTTGTTAGCACTGTATATTGTTGTTATTAATTTTTGTTTTGATTTAGTGATGAAGACTTTTATATCGTCTAAGAGGAGACTTATAAGTGGAATTGGTGTTTGTTGGTTGGAATTACGACAGTTTAACTTTCCATATGAAATTTGAAATCTGGCTTCTATACCCCAGCAAAATGTTCAATGCCAAAGATGGTATTCAATCATGGGTGCAAGTGATCTGGCATGTCATATTTTTAGCATCTTCATCCATGAATTTTATATGAGCGTGGACCCCAAAAGATGCTATTCATTTTTGGATCCAAAGCATGTCATTTTCAACAATGCTTTAACATGTCTTTTCACCAATGCTTTGATATGTCTTTCCTTCCTTTGCATTGGTTCAAGTCTTTCAAGACTTCGTTTGAACAATGAAGACTTTTAACAGGTATTCTATACGTTGAGAGTCCTTACCATTCTTTACCAGTTCTTCCATCTTAGAAGACAGATCTTCCATACATAGAATACATTTAACAGGTCTTCCGTAAATAGAACACTTCAACCTGTCCTCTATATGTAGAAGACCTTTAATAGGTTTGAAGCACAAAGAAAACTTAAGCAGGCTTTCTGTACATAAAAACCTTTAAAAGGTCTTCTATTCATAATATAGAGATTTGGAGTAGTAACTTTATTGTTGTATTTGGAACCGTTTTGGCCCTCTGGGCTAGGTACTGTGTTTTTAATAAAATAAAAAAAGTAAAAATATTAACAGATTTTTATACATAGAAGACATTAAACAGGTCTTCCATAAATAGAATACTTTTAACAGGTATTCTGCAACAATAAGACTTTAGCTGGCCTTCTAGAAAGTCTTTAAAAAGTCTTCTACACATAGAAGACCGTTAAAAGGTCTTCAACACACAGAAGACCTTTAACAGGTCTGTCGTACCGAGAAGACCTTTAGCAGGTCTTTCATGCATAAAAAACTTTTGGCAAGTCTTCGTAGCAAGTATATCGAAGATCATTAACATAAAATACCTTAACTGGTCTTCCATACATAGAAACCTTTACCAATTCTTTCTCCATATATAGAAGACCTTTAACAGGTCTTAAAGGATTTTACCACATTATCGAGCCTACATGGCATAAATTTGGTAATTGCACTTTGTTAGAGGTATAAAACATTCCTACAGGGAATTGTAGATATAGGTCAAAGATTTTAGGTATATTTAAAGCCTAGGCCATCTTTTACAACAGAATTCCTTGCAAATTTGTTTTTGGTAGAATGTTACCATTTGTGGCAACTGTGATAAAATTTTGAAAAAAGTGCAGTTTTACAGCTCGTCTCGGATCGCTTTTGAACATTTTTTTGCAAGAATTTCTTCTTGGGAGCCTTGTTGCGATAGCGTACTGTTATTCAGGGCAAGTCCATAGTTCTTGAGATCAGAGTTTTTACAAAAATTTATGATGATCGTTTAACGATAACCCGTGCCCCCTGACCGATCTTTATTTTCATAGTACATTGTACGGGCGCCAAAGGCGAATTTTCAGAAAATCGCTCTACAGGCCACAATTCTTTTCCAATCGATGAAAAAACTTTACCAGTTCATTGTTTAATCGATTGAAAAATAATTGTGGCCTGTAGAGCAATTTCCTGAAAATTCGCCTTTGGCGCCCGTACATAGTACTTATCGTATCGTTAACCGAAAGAAGAAACCGACTTGGTTCCAACCTTGTATATCATATTATTTTCTACAGACTCGAGTGTTGTCCGAATATTGACTACATCGGACCACTCTTTCGGGCACCTCCCACACAAAGTTGGGAAAGAGTGCAGTTTAAGGACTCTTCTGGGATATTTATACCCTCAGCCTTTAGGCTAGAATGGGTATATGGTAAATTTCAAATTTCTTTTGCAATTCCATTGGAAGAAATGTTAAAAAAATTTTTGCGAGCACAGCCGCAATTTTTGGAACATAGATTAAGAAAAAAATCGCGGTCTTAAATCTGTTCGCGTTCACTAAATTGGATGCTGCGCTCCAAAGTTATGGGCGGTTTTATTCCCTTATAAAGTACAAATATTTAAAAATTCAATTTTTGCAGTAATAAGAAAATGTATATATAAAGCGTTAACAGCATTTAATATCTATCCGTAGATGCCTAAATATTTACTAAATGTATTTCTATTTTCGCGGAAAATCAAGAAATACTGAAAAAATCTTGGAGTAAATTTAATTTATTCTAATTTAGAGTCCAAATAAAACTCGACAAAAATAAATTAAAAATACGTACAGATTCTAGACAACGCGCAGAAAAATATGAGACCAAAATTTTAACGATAGGATTTATAACTGACATATTACAGCAAAAACAAAAGACGAAAACTTATTGTTGGAATATTATTTCAAAAATATATTTTTTTGTTTAATACGAAAAATAGAAAAAACATTTTTGGGAGTTATTCTACTATTTCGCTAAATTTCGGTGCAAGGACTGACGGACTTCGCTGAAACTTCTTCAGGAAAAATGCGATGACAAACCCGAAGGTGTATTTGCTTTGATAAACAATAGGATTATGAAATAGAAAGTAATATTGAAATTACAACCAAAGAAAAAACATAAAAGTTAAAAAACGTATTATTCGCGAATTCATTAAAATCAGTTAAGGCGCATGCGCTTTTCAGATACAGCGAGTTCATCTCTATCAATATGTAGCGATTTTTCCACTTTTCATCCAGCGGCCAAAGTGTGCCGTCAGCTGCATCTTACTGTTCAAAAAACCTTTATGTGGGTAAAAATTGCGCGATGTACATACGATTATAAGGCGCATCCGATTTCAGTGACCGCCTATAAAAAACACGTCATTATAACAAATTTTAAACAAATTCGTCAAGAACCGCGGATGTGCTACCAAATTCTATTTTATACGAAATACGAATATTACTCCAGAATCTCGGTAATTTATGCCACACGGTTTTGGAAAATAATATAATCGCGTATAAAGGATTCCATTTATGTAAAAATAACCAAAGAAAATCGCGGTTCAATGCGCGGAATCATCAAAATATAATTTTGCAGAATTTTCTACTTTCAAGGTATCTATATCCGCCGTTTTAGTGGATGGATTTGAAAGAGGAAGGGTTCATTAGATCCGGCGCGTAAAAAAACTAAAATCACGCGGGGTTCAAGGGTACCTGAGTCACAGTTGTAAATTTTGAAGCCAAAAAATAGTTTTTTTAAGAAAATTGACGCACCAAAATTTCGACTTTGGACTCCTATTACTAGGAAGCTGTATGAAGCACACTCATGAGATATATATCAAACGACGTGGAATCACGAGTTCTACAATCCAATAAATAGTTTCGGTAATTATCTGGTTGCGCCCTCCAATTATAAGAAAAATGCAAAAAACCCAGATTTCAAAATGTCAGCATCGATTTTAGGGGGATGCAGTGTATATATCGAAAAGTAATACATAAGAACCATGTTGCCCAAGGGGTATTCTTCAATTCTTTCTTTGAGCTCAGTTCTGAATTTTCCGTGGTTTGACCAGAAATCAAGAAAGAACACAAAAAAACTTGTAAACTTCAACACATTTTTACCCATTTTTTAATATTACCACCAGCACAGCTTCCACATAAATTACATGTTATGGTTCATTTTATGCGCCCCCGGCTAAAACACTTCAATTAATATACACTAGCGGTCATCTGAATAGGTTGAATTTTTTTCTTTTTATATGTTAACGTATCTTCTGATGTTTTCGTATTGCAGATCCATACTATTAAGTTTTTGAGAGTCCTATACTATGCCAACATTCCCAAGAAAAAACTTGGCGGTGTTGCCATATTTTCGGAAAATATCCCAATTATAATAAAAAATGTACAAAAAAGTGTCCAATTTTTGCGATCATCAGAATAGGTTTGAATCAAATAAAATTGAAAAATTGTACTACCCATGCAAATATTTCGCAGTTTTTTGGTTTAGTTTAGTAAAATGGAACATTCTCATAAATCCGACAACAATTTTGACCCGCTTTATTAGGAGCGTGGGTTCAATTCTCAACATGGAAAAGTTACCAAGAACTTTCAGATAAAATCAAGAAATATTCCAACAAAAACGTTTTATAAACCTACTTTAAATGACTTTTTGATTTCGTTAGATATCTTCTGAGCTTCGAAAATTGTCTGAAAGCAAATACCAAGTGTTAGCCATATTATTAGGATCGATCATTGAAAATAGTTGGTATTTTAGTTCAAGTTTCATTTTTTAACTATCCTTGCAGTACAAATTTAAGCATTATCATGCTCACAAATCCACCATAGTTGACCACATGTATCATAAATGTTCGAAAATTGGTCTGGAAGAATGTTTCTTCGACGACAATAAAGTAGAAAATTGTAATTCAAATTTAAATCAAAGGGGCATGATATCGCCGACTTTTATAGTGCTGTATAACCTCAGCAGTCCATTCGTTTGTACTTATTCGTGTTTATTTTATGACTAGTGAACAAAGAAAACTTTTTGACCAGACTATATAGGTATTACAGCACTATAAAAGTCGGCGATATCATGCCCCTTTGACTTAAATTTGATTTACAATTTTCTACTTTATTGTCGTCGAAGAGACATTCTTCCAGACCAATTTTCGAACATTAATGATACATGTGGTCAACTATGGTGGATTTGTGAGCATGATAATACTTAAATTTGTACTGCAAGGGTAGTTAAAAATTAAACGGGAGCTAAAATACCAAATATTTTCAATGACCTTCCTAATTTATCCATCCTAATAATATGGCTAACAATTGGTATTTGCTTTCAGACAATTTTCGAAGCTCAGAAGAGATCTAACGAATTAAAAAAGTCATTTAAAGCAGATTTATAAAACGTTTTTGTTGGAATATTTCTTGATTTTATCTGAAAGTTCTTGGTAACTTTTCCATGTTGAGAATTGAACCCACGCTCCTAATAAAGCGGGTCAAATTTATTGTAGGATTTATCAGAATGTTCCATTTTACTAAATTAAACCAAAAAATTGCGCAGTGTTGGCATGCGTAGTACAATTTTTCAATTATATTTCATTCAAACCTATTCTGATGATCGCAAAAATATGACACTTTTTTGTACATTTTTTATTATAATTGGGATATTTTCCGAAAATATGGCAACACCGTCAAGTTTTTTCTTGGGAATGTTGGCATAGTATAGGACTCTCAAAAACTAAATAGTATGGATCTGTAATACGAACACATCAGAAGATACTTTAACATATGAAAAGAAAAAAAAATTAAACCTATTCAGATGACCGCTAGTGTAAATATATTCATATTGTATAAAATATATTGACAGTTCGCGACTTATTAAATGGTGAACCTCAACTTCAACGATTGTAAAACATTTTTGAATATTACCATATACACCTTCATAGGGCAAAATGTGCCTCATCGAAATAATGGTTTTAGACCCCAAGTATGTTTGGACGAAATGTGTTTTAGACAATTTGGAGTTGATTTAGCAATGTCCGTCCGCCTGTCTGTCTGGCTGGCTGGTGCGCACGATAACTCTCGAACGGATGAAGCGATTCGGTTCAAATTTTGGCTTTCGTAATATTTTGTCCAAATTTAGTTTAAGTTCGAGTATGAGCTATATCGGTCCACTCCTTCCGGTACCTCCCCCACAAAAGTTCCAAAATGTTCGGAAAATTTTTGAAGGGAGTAACCGATTTGGTCCATACTTTGCACATCGTGAAATTTCTACCAGAATTAGACGCGGTTTCAATACGGACTCAATCGGCCCACTGCTTCGGGTACCTCCCACACAAAATTGCGGATAAGTTCAGTTTAGGACCTGCTCTCGAATCACGTTGATTTTTGTTGCAACAACTTGTATTCACTTCCCCCTCATATGACGGCACAAGTTTCATCAGGGGCTAGTCCATACTTGTTGAGAAAATGGCCGGAAAGGTGCAAAAAGCCCCTATGACACCTTGTGTAGAGCGCAAGATAACTCTCGAACGGATCTGTCGATTCGGTCCAAAATTTGGCCTCCGTAATATTTTATCAAAACATAGTTTAAATTCTAAGATGGGCTATATCAGTCCACACTTTCAGGTACCTCCCCCACAAAACTTCAAAAATGTTCGGAAAAATGTTGCGCACGATAACTCTTGAAGGGAGTGACCGATCTAATCTGTACTTTGCACATCCTAGTATCAGGTTCGAATATGGACTATATTTGTCTACTCCTTCTGGTACCTCTCACACAAAATTTCGGATAAGTTCACTTTAAGACCTGCTTTCGAATCACTTTGATTTTTGTTGAAGCGATTTGCATTCGCTACCTCCATTACGACGGTAAAAGTTTTCCACCATATGTGGCGGTCGGAGAGCACGATAACTCTCGAACTGTTCAACCGATTTGGTCCAACATTTGGTCTTCCTCATATTATCTCCAAACTTAGTTTTATGGGCAATACCGGTCCACAAATGTCGGTCCTTCTCCCCAATATTTAAAAAATGCCACTAAAATGCTATGACGATATCACTTGAATGGGGCAACCAATTTGGTCCAAACTTTGGATCTCCTAATATTTTATCAAAATTTAGTTTCACTTCTAAATGGCCCGTATCGGTCCTCCCTAAGAGTATCTGCCCTACAAAAGTTCAACATTTGTGTCTTAGTGCAGTTAATTCCTAATCCACATTTTTGTCGGCAAGTTCAAATGTCCAAAAAGGGCCACAAAATTCTGAAGAGACCTTAAATACATTCGATCTGTCCGGAGGTGAAAGTTTCGCATCACATTAGCTGATGCTATATATCTGTCGACAAAGCCGACTGACACTTTTTTACTTGTTTTTAAATTTTGGCAACATGTCGTATATGCGGCTCTAGTTACGACGGTACATTTTTTTCAGGGGCAGGTCCACACTCCCTGAGAAATTGACTCAAAAAACCCCTATAGACGTCAGAGGTATTGTGTTTACTTATTTTCTTTAGGTGCGAGATACCAAGAGTTAAGTTCGGCCGGGCCTTACTTATTATACCATCCACCATGAAATATTCTGAACTACAAGGAATAATTAGATTTCTTTCTTAACGAAAGTGCGAATGCAAACAATTTTACGGGAAGAAGTTTCTTGACTGCTGGGAACCCCAAATACATAATTTTATCTAATTCGGTCAACTAAAAAAATTGAAAATGGGGAATATGTCACAACGTGGGCCTATGTCCAAAACTTTCGGCGGATAAGCTTTTTGACCGTTCGGAATAGTAAATGTGAAATTACAGCAAATTTAGGTAGACAATGTAGATAATAATTTCCAAATTCCTGAAATCGGGCGGTATCGTTATACACGCAGAGAAAAAATATGTTTGATCCAACAATATTCCAAGAGCAAAATATGTATTGTTAACATATTGTTGGATTCCTTATGTAGTATTGTGAATCCAAAAATAGTTTGTGTCAACTGAACAATATTTCTCTCTTTTCTTCTAAAGTTTTTTCTCTTCTCTCGCTATTCGATGCCGTGTTGAAAAAACAATTTTGGTGAGTTGTGGTGTTTGTATGACATGCTGCCTTTATCTTTGTTTTTGTGTGTATGTATACCAACTCTTGTTTTTATTTGTTTCTGTTTTGTTTCATTCTTCTTTCCTTTTCATGTTTGTTATGGTGTTTAATTATTCCTTATGTTGTGGTGGCTGCTTGTGGCTTTTTGTTTGTCTTTGTTGTCAGCTAAAGTAGCAAACCATGTATTGCGTTCATCAATGCTCGTAATATTATACGGGATATTTATATCAAAGTTGTGTGGAAAGTGTATATGAGAAGTATATACACTCAAATCAAAAAATTTAGTATCAGGTTTTCAGGGTTGACAATATGTTTTGTAAAAAATTTAGATTATGATTGTTCCTACAATCGGTATTGTTAACGATTTTTACAATATTGCGGAAATTCGAAAGTTGTTTTTGTTTTCTATGTTCGGAACAAAAGATGGTATTTTTGGATTTGGATTACAATGTTTATACAAAACAAACACATTTTTGGAACCAAAATAGATATTTTTGTTCCAACAAAACCGAAAAATATTTTTTCTCTGCGTGTATGGGGGCTATACCAGAAGATGGACGTATATCCACAATTTTTGGTAGATAATTGTCTTAGATAATAATTGACCACAAGGAACCCTAAATTCCAAACTTAAAATTACCTTAAATCTGGCGGTACCGTTATATGGAGCTATACCAAAACATGGACCTTTGTCCACAAATTTTGGTAGGTAAATTTTTACAGATGAAGAGGTGACAAGGCGCGGTATTCCAGAAAGCGAAGCACTAAACAGAGACAATTTGAGATCTTTTCTTAGTTCGGTCTATGGAAAAATGTTCTGTAATGGGTCAGCTAAGTATGTAAGTAAGTTGTTACAACAAAGAACCCTATATGCCAAATTACAGCTAATTCGGTCTGCAAATGAGGCTAAATCGGTCTGAAAAAAACACGCCAAAATACCCCAACTCGGGCCGCTACGCCAAAACATGGACATATTTATGTCCACAATTTTTGGAAGGCAAGTTTTTTGGCTTTTAAAGGCAAGATTCTCGGTATGAAAATGTAGCTAAAAACGTGAAATATCCAGAAATCAGGCGGTAGCGTTATATGGCTGCTATATCAAAACGTGTACCTGTGTCCACAATTTTTTGTAGGTAAGGACAATATATACCAAATCATAGCTAATTCGGTCAGAAAATGTGTCTGAAAACGCCCCAATACCTCAAATTGGGCGGTTCCGTTATATGGCGACTATCCAAAGCATGGACCTATGTCCATATTTTTTAGTGGATTCGGTGTTTGGCCCCTAAGAACCCTAAATGTCAAGTTTAGCTAATTTGGTCTCAAAATTATGCTAAAAACGTAAAAATACCGAAAATTGGAAGGTACCGTTCTATGAGGGCTATATCAAAACGTGGACTTATACCGACAAATTTCTAGGTGAAATTTTTTGTAGCTCCAAAGAAGACCAAATACAATATTTCATCCATTTCGGTAAGAAAGTAAGGCTGAAACCTTAAAAATACCGAAAATCGGGAGTATATAAAATCAAGGTGGTATATAAAAACGTGAACCTATACCGACAATTCCCTGCAAAAGTAGTTCATACCATCCATGAAGACTACATACTAATTTTTAGCCATTTCGTGGCTAAATCCTTGAAAATAACGAAAATCGGGCGGAGCCGATATATGTATATATAAAATTTTTGGGGGAAATTAAATACCAAATTTCAACCAATTCAGTGGTCAAATGGGCCTAATACCTTCAAAATTCTTTAAAATCACGCGTACTTTATAGAGGGCGTTATATGAGGGCTATACCAAAATTTGGACCTATATAAATAATATTTATTAAAAATGCTTTTTAGCATCTAGGAACACAAAATACAAAATTGCAACCAACTTGGTGGTCAAATGGGACTAATATCTTCAAAATACCTTAAAACGTCGACGCGTCAATTTGTATGGGGGCTATACTAAAACGTGGACCTGTATAACCCATTTTCAATACCATAAGTTCTATATACCTACAATAGATTGTACCAAAATTTTATACACCTACTTAAATCCGTTCGGATGCTAGAGTGATTTCCACAGACGGACGGACATGGCTAAATCGATGTAGAATTGCACGCTGATCCAGAATATATATACTTTGTGGGTTCTAAAATGATTATTTTGAGGAGTTACAAATGTTAATATACCTCCTCATCATATGGTGGAGGGTATAAAAAGACCATATCAAAAGTACGGTGGCACTAGTAAGTCAGTGCGACATGCCCTTGTTAAAATAATGGGTGAGTAGGGGGTTTTGTAAGTAGTTACGACTACAAAAAAAGTACTATAAAACCCATTATTTAGTATGGAATTATCAAAATGTTTTTCAGAGTTTATTAAACACTAAAACACTTCAAATCATGTTAAATCTTGCACCAAAATTTAGTACTGATATCTGGCTACCTCTTTGCAAATAATGGTTTAAGTAGTTATTTTATGTTTTGTGTAATATTTTTTTTTTTTAATTTGGGAAGCTAAATTTCAGTCGGCCACTTAAATCGAGTTTTTCTTAAAACTGTTCTTTTTTGGAGATGTGACACTCTTTGAGTAAATGAGCGATATGACTTTGGAATACTTGAATTTTATGAAATCGTAATATATTATACGAATATCGCCCAGCTAGCACCACGACATCTCTTGTTATTGTTATTACTATTCATGTCGCCCCATTGAGGAAGAGATTTCAGATTACACACTTTTTTCTCCACTTTGTTTATAAATTAATTTGTTTCTTCTTGTCTTGTCATTATATCTAGACATTACTTCGCAGTTTGTTTGTTTAGATCTTTTGATCAGATTATATTTCAATCAGTGTTTTCATGCGTATTGAGTTCGTCAGTAGTAATTTGAAACTCTAGTCTGTATTATGATTAATGATGTGCGTAAATTTGTCGCCATGCCTAGATGGTTGGTTGGTAATGACAATTAGTTCTAATAATGTGCTAAACTAAGTGACATTTATGATAGAAATTCACAAAACAACTAATTTGTGGTCATTTGGATTCCAACCCTGCATCGATTTGATTTAAAAGGAGGAAAAATATGTGCATAGTGGTGTATAATAAAGGTAGTCGTTGATAAAAGAGTATAATATATTTTTATTTGTTAATTTTATATTGACATATAATAAAATAGCACCTATTGTATTACCGGAGATGGTATTCAATTTTATATACCACAATAATAGCAAACATTTTATTTATTTTTATTCATTCATGTTTTTATTTTATTCCTCTTGTTTAATTTAACGAATCTTATATATATTTATTTTTTTATTTCAGCAAGAGCATATTGAAAAATTTAAAGCTCCTTGACTTTTAAAATTGAATCTATACATGTATTTATGTACATTTCAAACATAATTTTGATTTAGAAATATTTTTACATAAAAAACGCACACACTTACACAGAGAACATCTAACATCTAATTAATGAATTATATATCTGAACATGAATCTAATTAATTATTTTCAATGCACTCACACATTTTAATTAAATGCAACAATAATAAGCAGTGTCTACGATGTTGATTTGAATATTGAAGTACATATGGGCAATATTTTTGAAAATTTAACATAGCTGAAGCTAAGGTTTACCCTTTTAGGGGATTTACCCTTTTTGGGGATGAAAGATACGTGACAGGCTTTAACATGGCAAAGTCCAGGATTTATCTTGGTCCCTCTCTCATCTCAAGTGGACACTGACCTCCTCGTGGTGTCACCTGGTGTAGCTGCCTTTAACACCCAATAAAGGTAGTGAGCTAAAATGTTTAGCACGTTCACCCATAAGAACGTTAAAAACTTGGGTTTTGGCGTCGGGTTAGTAACCCTCCCCTAGAAAAAAGCAGCCTACTACGAAAAACGAAAGAAAAGAAAAACAAATCCCTCTAAAGTTGACGAACCCCGCAAACGTTTTAAGGACCATGATCTGCGAATCTGCACCTGGAATGTTCGCACTCTTTATAGAGAAGGTGCAGTTTACGCACATTACTGTCATACAGGAAATTCTATGGATTGGGAAAGGCGTCACAACAACACCTAAAGGTGGCGCACTGTATTATAGCTGCCATGACACAGAGCATGAGCTTGGTTGCGGATTTGTAGTTGGTCGGAGGTTAAAACATCTGGTCTCCAGCTTCACCTCAGTGAATGAAATACTCGCTGCAATTTGATTGAAAGCAAAATTCTTCAACCTCAGCTTATTTTGCGCTCATGCTCCAACTGAAGCCAAGGACGAACAGACCAAAGATATATTTTACGAGCGTTTAGAAGAAACTTGTGACAGCCCAGCCCAGCCCATGACATTAAAATTATTCTAGGCTATTTTAATGCCAAAATTGGAAAGGAGAGTGTCTTTGGCCCAACAGTCGAATTTCCAGTCTTCACAGCGAAACACCTGACAATGGTATGTGGCTGAAAGACTTTGCAGCTGCAAAAAACATGGCAGTGCCACATCAAAGAACAAGAAATCAAATTGATCACTTTGTGATAGATGGAAGACATACATCAAGCGTGCTGGATGTACGATCGTTTCGAGGTGCAAACATAGACTCGAACCACTACCTTTTTGCAGCAAACAAATTGCGAACAGACACAACACGGAAGTTGGACATCGGTAAGCTGCAATCACAACAGATAGCCATAGCATATTCCACTCAACTGGCTCAATTGCTTAATCAAAGCACTCCTCGTCCCGATAACATATCAGGACAATGGCAAAACAATGCCCACTCCATGCAAACAGACGCAAAATCAGTACTTGGATACCAGAGACCTCCACCAAGGAATCCATGGTATGACTATTAGTGTCGTGCTGCTACCGAAGAGAAAAATGCGGCATATGGGGCTACTTTACAATCAGTAGCAACGCGTAAAGAACGAGAGAGGTATCGGGAGAAAAGAAGAAACGTCTTTTCCGCAGGAAAAACAAAAAGATGGAAAAGCGGGGGTGTGAACAGATCGAGATGTACAGGAGACAGCATGAAGTCCGAAAATTCTACCAAAGAGTGAAACATCAAACTGATGGCTTTGGCACTGGCACATCCTCCTGTAGAGACCAGCAAGGTAATCTGGTAACTGATACAGATAGTGTGCCAAGGATATGGAAAGAGCATTTTTCCAAACTGTTGGTATCAAATAGTGGCGAAGTCGACGAAGATACCACAGATCCAATCCCAGAAGATGGTATTGAATGTATACCATCCGGCCAAGATGAGGTAAATACAGCAATAAACCGGCTGAAGAATACTAAGGCAGCAGGAGCCGATGGCCTACCAGCCGAGCTGTTTAAAACCGGAGGCGACACGCTGATAAGGTGTATGCATCAGCTAGTTAGCTCCATCTGGCAGGAAGAACGCGTACCCGACGATTGGAACCTCAGCATCCTGTGTCCCGTCCATAAGAAAGGAGATAAGACTTTATGCTCCAACTATAGGGGCATAAGTCTTCTCCCTATCGCCTACAAGATAGTGTCAGTGTGAACGACTAAAGCCCATGGTCAACGAAATAATTGGACCTTGCCAATGCAGCTTTAGACCTGGCAAGTTCACCATCGACCAAATATTTGCCCTGCGGCAAATCCTGGAGAAGACCAAAGAGATGCAGATCGACACCTACCACCTTTTTGTCGATTAAAAAGCAACCTTCGACAGCCCGCTACGTTCGAAGGTATTCAAAGCCATGTCTGAATTTGGTATCCCCGAAAAGCTCATTCGGTTTTGTAAAATGACTCTAGCTGACACAAGATCTTTAGTTTAAATAGGAAAGAACCTCACCGAAGAGTTTAGTACCAAAAGAGGTTTCAGGCAAGGAGACAGCCTTTCGTGTGATCTTTTCAACATCCTGCTAGAAAAGGTTATACGAGAGGCAAACTTCAAAATAAGTGGCAAAATCTACACCAATAGCCACATGTGGCTTGCTTATGCTGATGATATAGGCATCATGGAATGATCAGTAAAAGAAGTAACTGATACCTTTATAAAGGTCGAAGGAGAATCTGCTAAAGTGGGTCTGGCGGTAAACAGCGAGAAGACCAAGTTGATGGTGTCGACGCGCAATGCGTCCATTGAGCTCGGACCGACTGTGGAAGTTGGTTCCTATAATATTGAGGTAGTAAAAGACTTCGTCTACCTCGGCACCTCCGTAAACACAACAAACGACATCAGTTGTGAAATAAAAAGAGAAAGAATTATATTGGCCAACAGATGCTACTTTGGCTTAAGTAAGCAGTTTAAAAATAAAAGCCACATCTCGTCAAAAAAACGCTCTACAAAACACTGATACTACCTGTGCTGATGCATGGCTCCGAAGCCTGGGTACTTGCGAAAGCAGACAAGGCAGTGCTTGGTGTGTTTGAGAGAAAAATTCTTCGAAAGATCTACGGACCAATCTGCGTTGACGGTGAATATCGACGTCGCATAAACCACGAGCTGTATCTGCTATACAACGACATCAATATTGTTAAACGTATCGAGATGCAGCGATTGCGTTGACTAGGCCATATTATAAGAATGAGCGATGATGAACCCGCTAAAAAGGCGTATAAATACGGACCGCTTGGCGGTGCACGCAGAATTGGCAAGCCAAAGAATAGATGGCGCAAACAAGTAGATGATGAGATGAAAATGCGCGGTATTCCATAGTGCGAAGCAACAAATAGAGAGGAATGGAGATCTTTTGTTAGTTCGGCCTATGGAACAAATGTTCTGTAATGGGCCAGCTAAGTAAGTAAGTACAAATGATTATTCAATGCGTTACAACCGGAAAAGCAAACTTAATATGCCTCCATACTGTGGTGGAGGGTATAAAAAAAGGCGAACCGCCCCATGTTACCATAAGTCCAATAAGAGGACTCCTATCTTTTAACAGGTGTTCTATACATAGAAGATCTTTAAAAGGTCTTCTGTCCATCAAAGATCTTTACAGCTCTTCTACACATCGAAGACCTTAAACAGGTGTTCTGTACGTAGAAGACCTTTAAGAGGTCTTCTATACACAGAAGACCTTTAACAGGTCTTCCATACACAGAAGACCTTTAATAGGTGTTCTGTACATAGAAGACCTTTAATAGGTCTTCTTTACATTAAGGACCTTTAACAGATATTCTTTACATAGAAGACCTTTAACAGGTCTTCTGTACATAGAAGACTTTAAACAGGTCTTGTGTACATTTAATACCTTTAAAATGTTTTCTTACATAGAAGACCTCTAACATATCGTCTTTACATGAAAGACCTTTAACAGATCTTCTTTACATAGAATAATTTTAATAGAGCTTCTGTACATAGAAGACCTTTAGCAGGTCTTCTTTACATAGAACACTTTAACAGATTTTCTGTACATGAAGATCTTTAACAGGTCTTTTTTACATTAAAGACCTCTAACAGATATTCTTTAATAAGTGTTCTGTACGTAGAAGACCTTAAACAGGTCTTCTGTACATAGAAGATCTTTAACATATCTTCTATACATAGAAGATATTTAACAGGTCTTCTATACGAAGAAGACTTTTAACAGGTTTCTTTACATGAAAGACCTTTAACAGGTCTTCTTTACATGAAAGACCTCAAACAGATCATCTCTACTCGTACATAGTAGACCTTTAATATGTCTTCTGTACAGAGAAGACTTTAAAAAGTCTTCAGTGCATAGAATACCTTTAACATGTTTTCTTACATAGAAGACCTCTAGCAGATCGTCTTTACATGAAAGACCTCAAACAGGCCTTCTATATATAGAAGACTTTAACAGATCTTTATCTTTCTTTAACAGGTCTTCTTTACATAGAATAATTTTAATAGGTCTTCTGAACACCGACAACCTTTAATAGGTCTTCTGTATATAGAAGACCTTTAACAGGTCTTCTGTTACATGAAAGACCTCTAACAGATCTTCTTTAGTTCTTCTGTACATAGAAGACTTTAAACAGGTGCTCTGTACATAGAAGACCTTTCGCTGGTCTTCTTTACATAGAAGACCTTTATCAGATCTTCTGAACATAGAAGACCTTCAACAGGTCTTCTATACATAGAAGACCTTTAATAGGTCTTCTTTACATTAAAGACCTTTAACAGATATTCTTTACATAGAAGACCTTTAACAGGTCTTCTGTACATAGAAGACTTTAAACAGGTCTTGTGTACATTTAATACCTTTAAAATGTTTTTTTACATAGAAGACCTCTAACATATCGTCTTTACATGAAAGACCTCAAACAGGTCTTTTATACATAGAAGGCTTTAACATGTATTCTTTACATGAAAGACCTTTAACAGATCTTCTTTGCATAGAATAATTTTAATAAGTCTTCTGAACACAGAAGACTTTAAACATATCTTCTGTACATAGAAGACCTTAAATAGGTCTTCTGTACATAGAAGACCTTAAACAGGTCTTCTGTACATAGAACGCATTTAACAGGTCTTCTGTACATGAAATGTACTTAATCGGTCTTCTATAGATAAAATAGGTATTTTATACATGAGAGATTTTTTTCAGTTCATATGTACATAAAATACATGTAGCAGGTCTTTCATATGTAGAGGACTTTTACTATCCTCAGTCTTCAGACGGTCATATGTACATAGAAGACTTTCTACAGGATAGGCCGCTTCTAGTCCTTAACAGTTTTCTCTAGGTGGATGTGTGCTTACAGATTTTCTATAGTTAGAGATTTAAGATCTTTAATAGGTTTGCGATAACAATACTTGTAAAGGATTACTTTAGATAGAAGAGAGGTCTTCTATACAAAGGAGAATTTTAACAGGGTTTCTCCTCTAATTTAAAAAATTAAAGGATCGTCTATATATTTAGAGGGTCCCTGACAGATTACCATTAATAAAAATTTGATGAGATATGATCTTAATATGCATTGCCATACATTTGCTTCATATTGGCGCTGTAGGGGTTAGCAATCATATATGTATTTGTAAACATTTCATTCTCCTATACTTTGTTGTAATTTTCATTCATATTTTATTGAAAAAATGTTTTAGCTTTTGTTGCTGGTAAGTTCATTCTTTTCACCAAACTCATTTAAAAATCAAATGAAAATCATATTGAAATGATTATATGCACTCCAACCAAACTGAATACAAATTAAATCAATAAAGAGCAGACATGAACACATGAACAAAAACACTAAAAATGAAAAATAAAACAATTTCATATTCAGTTTAAATAGATCTTTCATATTTAAGTAATAAATACACAAATAGAACAAAAAATATGATGTTTGTGTTTTTGGGCAGCACAATAAAAATTGTTTATAAATTAATAATTATATGAACTAAAAATACATTCATACACACAAATGCACATAAACTTCGATGTGAGTGGTTTATCCCAGTGAAGCATTTTTGAACATGTCAATCTTGTGCTAAATATATAATACTTCAAAGCAAACACTGACTCATTTTGGTTATCACAATAGACTATTGTGATTCGAATGGATGAAAATTCATTGAGAAAAATGCTACTTAATTGTCCACTTAGACTTGTTGTCCGTTTTTATACTGCATCATTATTTAAACAATTTCCTTGAAATATTTTTACTTTTTCAAAATGGTCAGGCTTAATCACGTAGTCCTTGTTTTAATATTTTTACAGGTCTTTTTGTTTAAAATATCTTCTACATGTTCAATTTTTCTGACATTTAGTATTTTAAATGTGATTATTAAATTTTTTTCCAAAAATGTGTACTGGGTTATTCCTCAATGAAAATCATCTGTTGTTGAATGTTAACATCACAACGATACATCAAATCTCAACTGCTGACAGCTGAGGAAACACTTTTGTGTGATAGCATTCATCCATCTATGCATGTTCGTTCATTCATACGAACGCTTTTTACTTATAAGCGTATACGATTTTTATGACTATTTTAAATGATTTGTTTTGACCATTAGGAGAGAGATTGAACAAATGCATTTATTCTTTTAATGTGATTGTTGAAAGACATCAGTTAATATTTTAGTTTCAAAAAAGAATTCATTATTGATTTTATTAGACAATATCAAAACTTACCAACAATTTTTTTAGAGAAATAATGTAAAAGATTTGCTTACCTGAAAGTATACAAAAAAAAAATAAATAAATAATAATAATAATAATTTAATTATTAACAAGTTTGTCAAATATGTAAAGGTAAGCATATAGATTTTGCCAAGATAATGTTTTCGAACCAAGAAAGGGAACATTTTTTTGGTATCGAGAGGAATGACTCCTATCGAGAGGAGGACTCCCAAAATAAGACACACTTCCAAAATGGACTATGGACCGACGAATGGACCGATTCTTTTAGCTACCTCCCTCGCAAAACTTTTGAGATTTTAAACTAATCCATTTCTTTGTCGGCAAGTACATATTTCCAAAATTCTGAAGACCACATAAGTTTGTTATCGGAAAGCCGACTGATACTTTTTTACATGTTTTATATATCCTACACAAACATTTAGTGCATAATTAAACATTAACCAAACTTTGCACAGAAATCTAATAACGGGTCTGTTTAACTCTCTATTGTTTTTCAAAATTTGTTTATTTCAAATGAAACACAAATATACTTAAAATTTTGTATGTATGCCACCACAGTATAAAACTACAAAGAATATGTTACAACAAATTGATTGCATTAATGTACTGAGTGGTGTTTTCAACTTTAATGTACGTACATTAATACAAACATACAGTTAGTCAACTTAATTATTGCAAAACCAAAATTATTACAAAATTTGAAATAAAACATAATTTTATTGATAAAAATAAATATAATTTTTAATATTTTTGTTAACAATATAATTCTTACAGATGTTTATTAATATAATAAAATAAAAAACAGCTAAATTTCACTAAACATTTTCTTAAAATTAACAAAAATGAAAACTACTCATTATTTGCACTGTCAACTAAAGAATTGCAAAATTCACAACTTTTCAGTCTTTTACGGTAATTTTCGAAAAGTTGGTTCTAATATTTCGTATGCCCACCTTTGGCATCAAAAACAGCTTGTAAACGTATCTGAATTTAATAAATAAGTTTCGTAATGTCATATTCCAATGGTATTTTTTGCCATTCTTCTTTATTGCATTTTATTTAGTCCCCCAAGTTAGTGGGCGGCCTATTCCCGACTTTTTCCTTCAGGTGTACCCATGAATTGTCGATGGGGCTAATATCTAGACATTGGAACGGGGTGTAAATGACTTTGGTACAGTTGTATAACAACCAAGTCCTACATAAATTAGATTTATGCTTAGGGGCGTTGTCTTGGAAGTACTTACATTGCAATTTGTTTGAATTTTCAGGGCCAACAGCCGTAAATTTCTTGACGCTTTTGCTTAAATCATGTTTTGAAACATCCAAATAAACTTCCTCTATCATTGTTTCCTCCAAAATCTGGATGTTACCAACGTCACTGCTTGGCATACAACCCCATACCATAAATAACAGTTTTCAGAGCTATACGGTATGTATTAAATTTTTGTTTTCCATGGCTGTAAAGGGGTTTTCGCAATACTTTTTGAGACCCATTGTGATAGTACAGCATAATTTTATTCTCATCAGAAAATATAACGACATGCCGATACTAAAGATGGCGTGGAAAGTTGTCTGTAACAAGTCTCAATAGTTTCTATATATTGTACTGGGAGGGCAATGGTTTTTACCTAGTCACTCGTGATGAGTGCTTGTTATTATGTAGCACTTTTCTGACTTTTCCATGTGACACACTTAATCCAAAATCATTTTTAATTAAAAAAAATCAATTTTCTCGTGCTGCTTTGGGCTCTTTCGTCAATTTCTGTAATCATTCTCCTGTCAAAACGCGTGGTTACTATTTTGGGTCTGCCTTGTAACGCCTTCAGTTTGAGCCTGGCTTCTTTCTCGGTGCGGTAAATGATGTTGTATACACTTCTCAGCTTACGAGAGGTGACTTTAAGGATTTCTCTTTCGGATTTACAATTATTATAATTGGAATAGACCAAATTTAGCATATTTTCCAAAACCGTTTACCTGACTTTCTCTTTTTCGGAATATACTGTCTATGTTACACACACACAAATTTATTTATGCTCAAAAATTATGGATCTACATGTCCACATACCATAAAAGTCATAAAAATCCTTAATTGGAAAAAATCCCACGATTTTATTGCACATTCATTCATTTTGCAATTATTTAGTTGACATCACAAAAACCAGGTACCTATCCATTTTGCCCGTTGTTTTTGTTATTTCCGACCGATTTCTGCATTTATTGGCTTGATGTTGTCTTTAACAAGTAAATCAACAGATATTTACAAAAAGCCCAACATTATTGAAAGAATTACTTGTAGTAATTCCTAATTAAATATCTAAATTTTTAAAAAATCATCGTTTGCAATAATATAGTTGACTAACTGTATGTATTTTTCTAACATTCGCCATAGTTTCATAGGCCCGCATTTTCTAATGCACAATTAGAATACCCACCATGCCACCAACAATGAACTGCATAGAATATTACCCGACATGTAATGTAGTTTGCAGCGGCTTTGTATCACTGCGAATGTTTAATGTGGTTCTTTAATTATTCTTTGAATTTATACCGCCGAAACTACATTTTCATGTTGTGGAATTTGCACATTATCGATTAGTATCACAGAGAGAATGTGAATTTTAAAATGTTGTGTCTAGTTAAGTGGAAATATACATACATATATGTATACAAATAAAAATGTATGTGGACAATAGGATGGATTGGGAAAAGAGGAGATGGGATATGTAAAAAAATAGTATTGGAGTTTTTTAAAAGCCAAATAATCATGTTGTGAATGTTAAGTACTACTTTCAGATTCCCAAGCCACAATGTGTGGATTTTTAAGGAATTTGCATGGAAGCTTCCAAATGCTTTACTGTCATATTAAGAGGACGCATAACTATCATCATCACAAAAGTCATAAATGAGTAAGCCTGATCATAGTTCACAAACTACCACTACTCGTAGTGCAGGTCCGACTAGAAGAAATTAAAAACAAGTAAGAACGGCATTAAGTTCGGCCGAGCCGACCTTTTTTTACCCTCCACCACGAACTATATTGAAGGGAATAAGACAATTAGTTTCCTTTCGTTTACGAAAGTACTAAACTCTTCCTCTTATTGCAAGAGTAGTGTATCCCAAATGATAATACTCCCTTCAAAAGAGTTCATATGGTGCGTCATCGTAGTTCTTTCCAAAACACGGATCAATACTTACAATTTCCTTATTGAGCTTTTGAACTCCTGGCAATACATAATGTTAAATTACAGCAATCTCAGTTCGAAAGTTTGACTAAAAGACCCCTAAAATTGGGCAATTCCGAATAGACTTAAACCAGGAGAAGAGAGTTTGTTTGCCCAGTTAATTTTAATCTTCTTCTTCTATCTTTTGGGACCATAAAAGTAACAATTAACGTCCAATTCGTTAGAAAAATGTGACTAAAATCTTCAAAAAACCTTAAATGTTGGCTACGATTATATGCGGACTATAAAAAAACGTGAACCTATACTGTCTGGTTTTTGCAGGGGATGTTTTGTACATGTATAAATGTCTTGTACCTTTGGCGAAGACTAAATACCAAATTCCAGTTATTCCGTTTTTAATTTTTTTCAAAGACATTCAAAACGCCTGAAATCGAAGGTTACCGTCCTATGGGGGTTATGAAGATGTGGGCCACACATTTCTGGTGGAAAGTTGTATGCTACAACGAAGACTAAATAATTAAACACCAAATTTAAAACATTCGGTGGGATATTGGAGCCAAAATCTTCAAAATACGGAAAATTTGGAGGGACTTTTCTACCGGGGCTATATGAAGACGTGGATCAAACCGAACAATTTCATTTGGAAACTTGTATACCCCCAAGGAAGACCAAGTACCTAATTTCAGCGGTTTCGGTGGGATACTGAAGCCACAATATTCAAAATACATACCAAAAACATGAAGATGAGGACCTAATATGACAAATTTCAGGTGTAAAGTTTTATACCCCCAACAAAGTCTAAACACCAAATTTCAGCCATTTCGGCGGAATACTTAGGCCACAACAACCTACAACATACTGAAAATCGGGAGGTATTGTTCTATGGGGACTATATGAAGATGAGGACCTATACCGACAAATTTCAGGTGGAAAGTTTTATACCCCCAACGAAGACTAAATACCACATTTCAGGCATGCCCATAGGATATTGAGGACACAACATTAAAACAAGTAAAAAAGTATCAATTGGCTTTGCCGACAGAGATATACCCTCAGACTATGTGAATTAGAACTTTCATCTACGGACAGATCGAATGTATTTAGGGTCTTTTCAGAATTTACTTTTTGGACATATGAACTTGCCGACAAAAATGTGGATTAGGATTAAAGTGCAAAAGTTTTGCGGAGGAGGGAATGGACCGACATAGGGCATTACGGAAGTGCATCTTATTTTGAGAGTCATATCTTTTCGATAGATATCGCGCCCACTAGTTATTTCAGTGGGTTATCGTACACTACTATTGGACTACTATGCGAGGAAACATGGACTTGTCCACGGAAAACATAATATGGACATAATCACGACCACAAAGAACATCATCGGTATTAATTTCCAAAGGATCTCCGAACAGACCATACACTGCACTTAGAAACAAATTTTGAACTTTTGTGTGGGAGGTATCCTATAGAGAGGACCGATATGGACCATTTTAGAAGTAAAACTAAGTTTGGCGAAGACCAAATTTTTTAGCAAATCGGTTTATCAGTTCGAATCGAGTATTGTGCTCTCCAGCTAATACATATGGTGCCATAGGGGTTTTTACAACTTTCGAGCTGTTTTCCCAAGAAGTATGGACTTGCCACTGAAAAACCTTTTACCGTCGTAATTGAGACAGCGATTGCAAGTTGCTTCAACAGAAATAAAAGTTAGTCAAGAACAGGTCTTAAAGTGAACTTATCCGAAATTTTGTGTGGGAGGTACCCGAAGGAATGGGCAAATATAGTCCATATTCAAACCTGATCTATATCTGGTAGATATATAAGGATGCGTATAGTATGTACCATATCGGTCCGTCCCTTCAAGAGTTATCGTGCGCACAATTTTTCAGAACATTTTTGAACTTTTGTGGGGGAGGTACCTGAATGAGTGAACCGATATGGCTTATCTTCGAACTGAAACTAAGTTTGGACAAAATAATATAATTATTCCACAAACATCCCATACGGGACAAGGGAGACTTCTCTCATATCAATGAGGGACATACTGTTTATCGCCGAGTCCGAACGGCGTGAAATACTCAGGAAATGTCGCCAATATTACTGAGGGGTATTTTGCCACCGTTGAAAATTTTGATGTTGACTGACCGGGATCGCCAAATTTTGGATCGAATCAGCAGATACGTTCGAGAGTTATCTGGCACTCCAATCACTACACACGGTGTCAAGGATTTTTTGAACCTTTCAGGCTATTTTCTCAGGAAGTATGGACTTGCCCCTGATGAAACTTGTACCGTCGTATGGGGGGCAGTGAATGCAAATCAAAGCGATTCGAGAGCAAGTCCTAAACTGAACTTTTGCAAAATTTTGTGTGGAAGTTAGCCGAAGGCGTGGACCGATTGAGTCCATATTGGAACCTCATCTAAGTTTGGTAAAAATATCACGATGTGCAAAGTATGGACCAAGTCGGTTATTCCCTTCAAGGAGTGGACCGATATAAGCCATCTTCGAACTTAAACTAAGTTTGGACAAAATATTGCGATAGCCAACTTTTGAACCAAATCGGTTCATCCGTTCGAGAGTTATCGTGCGCACCAGCCAGACGGACGGACATTGCTAAATCGACTCCAAGTTGTCTGAAACACATTTCGTCCAAACATACTTGGGGTTTAAAACCATTATTTCGATGAGGAACATTTTACCCGTATGAAAGAGTATATACCCTCGTTAGCATAATTGCTGAGGGTATAAAAATAACGAAAATCGGGAGGTACCGTTCCATGAGGGCTATATAAAACGTAGACCGACAAATTTCATGTGGAGAGTTTTGTAGCGAAGACTACATACCAAATTTCAGCCATTCTAGAACCTTCAAAATGCCTAAAATCGGAAGGTACCGTTCTATGGACCGTTTTCAATATCGAACGTCCAAATTATAAAGATCTATCTTAAAAATTGCGAGCTGTACTTGAATTCAACAGACGGGCGGACGGACAGACGGACATGGTTATATCGACTTTGAAATAAGAGCCAAAAATCCTTCGAGGTCTACTCCCAGCAAAAATTCGGATCCGTTAGTCATTATGTAACCCATTACAAAGTAATGTAAACAAAATAACTACTTATATTACTCCTTACTAAGTTATGAGTGCGGTGGCACAGGACGTGTGTGTCCGATTACAAATCCGAGGGTTTTGTGTTTACCGCTCATCCTCGGCCGGATACTTTTTGTAAAAAAAAAACAAAGAACACTTGCTGGTGCACATGTAAGCGTTTAAACAATCCTTAATATTCGTAAGCGTGGTCTAGTATGTAGTGTGTTCGGCTACAAATCTGAAGTTCGCATGAGGGTTCTAAATAAAGGAAAAAAAAATATGAATTGCGTTGAAATTGAAAACAAATTCAACCTCAAATATTCTGAAAATAGAACATATGTTTTTTAGCTTATTTTTCAATTTCTAGTGGCCGTAGAATAACTAGTTATTCTAGTGGTCGTTTAATGTTAAAATAATGGCTTTTATATATAGTTACGACTACCAATGAGTAAAAACCCATTATTTAGTGTAGCTTGTTTGCTGGGCTAGCGTGTAAATTATTTTGTTGATAACTTTTTTTCGGTGCAACCTAATGTAACACAATACCACAATGAAATTTTCATTAGAATCTCAGAAATAACTCTTTCGATCTCCCTCATTGTAATTATTTTGTGGCAAATACAAAGAAATCGTTTGGAACAAATGATGACAATTGCACAACATGGAAGTTTTGAGTGCTTTTGTGGTAAATTGATCAAAAATTCAATCACATAATAGCAAACCTAGCAATGTATCATAATGAACCCCACCTAAATATTTTATACTAATTGAAAGGCTAAATCGCTTGTAACGATTTAACAATACATATAATAATCATATTGGATGTTATCAACAGCATTATAACACGGTTACCAATTTTAAAAGTTCAATGCAAAATGTCCTGTTATTGTGAGTCACAATTTGTGACATGTTATTAAAGTATCAAGTAAATATATTTTATTTTAATTCAATACGCACACACTCACATAAATAAAGATGCAAATGGCATAGAGCGTGTTGTCACTTGTGAAAATTTGTTTTGCAGACAATTTCATTTTTATTTTTTTATTATTATTTGCAGCAAATAAACAATTTTAACGATTGATTTAACCTGTCACCATTGTTAATTTGCAAATTAATAAAGTCATTAATTAAACATATCAAAAGTGTATGCAAACACTCACACATTGATGCCAACTGATGTATAGAATAAATACTTTATTCATGGTAAATACACAAACACTATGTGCGTGATTCCATATAAAAACGTATGATGTGAGGAGGGAAATATTCACCTAACACCTTGCATGCATGCATTACGAATGTGTGTTCGAATGCGTTTTTATACCTTCCATCCTAGTATGGAGGATATATTATGTGTTGTATTTTCGTTTGTAACGCATTGAAATAATCATTTTCGACCCCATAATGTATACATTCCTCATCAGGGTAAAATTCTAAGTCGTTCTAGCCATCTAGCGTTCAGAAAGATTCAGCTATATTTTTTTCAATAGGCGGCTAAAGTTCAGAGATTGGTTATATGGGCCCATATTTTGTCATAGCTCCCATATAATCGTACCTCCCGATTTCGGTATTTTTGAAGATTATATCTACATTGTTGACCGAACTATCTGCAATTTAACATTTGAGGTTCACAGTGGTCGCAAAACCTTGTCATCACTTTGATATAGCCCACATATAAAGATATCGGCCGATTGAAGACATTTTTAGATACATTTTCTGAACAATTATAGGCATTTGGGATATCCGTGGTCGAAAACTTCTCCACCTAAAATTGTTTATAAGAAAGAAAGCTAACTATTAAAATTTTTATACCCTACACCACACTGTAGTATTGGGTATTATGTGTTTGTGCGATTGCATGTAACATGCATAAAGAAACAATATAGACCCATAGTTCCTTTTGGGGATATACATAGAATCACTCAATGTGTAAAATTATATCGATGTCGGTTCAGATTTGGATATTGCTCATATGTGGATATATTTTACATATTCACAGTGGTGTAGGGTATCATATAGACGGCCCCTCCCGACTTTGATCCTTACTGGTTTTAGTTCAGATTATTTTTTATATTCTTGTTATTTTTGACGAGCTAAATGGGAGCTATAGATGAACTTAAGAGTCTTAATACTAACCAGGGTATATAAATTTTTATACGGACAAAATGTGCCTCCTCGAGATAATAGTTTTGGACCCCAAGTATGTTTGGACGAAATTCGATTCAAACCTTTTGAAGTCGATTTAGCAATATCCGTCCGTCTGTCTGGCTGGCTGGCTGGAGCGCACGATATCTCTCGAACGAATCTACCGATTGGTTCTAAAATTTGGCGTTCGTAATATTTTGTCCCAACAAAGTTTAAGTTCAAATATGGCCATATCTGTCCACTCCTTATGGTACCTCGCACACAAAAGTACAAAAGTTTTCGCTAAAATATACTTTACACACCGTAATATTTCCGCGAAACGTAGACATCGGCCCACTCCTTCGGGCACCTCCCACACAAAATTTCGAAAAATTGCAATTTAAGAACTGTTCTTGAATCGCTTTGATTTTTGTTGTAACAACTTGTATTCGCTGCCTCCATTACGAACCCAACTGTTTTTTCAGGGGTAAGTCCCCTATGGCACCATGTGTAGTGGTTGGAGCGCACGATAACTTTCGTTAATCCGTTCGAATTGGCCCAAAATTTGAACTTCGTAATATTTTGTCTAAACTTAGTTTAGGTTCGCAGAATAGCTCTCGAAAGTAACCGAGTTGGTCCATACTTTGCACATCGTAATATTTGTGCGAATCTTACATAATGTTCGAATATGAACTATATCGATCCACTCCTTAGGGTACCAACCCAATTTTTATTCACTGCCCCTCTTTAAGACGGTACAAGTTTTTTCAGGGGTAAGTCCATATTTCGTTAAAATTTCATTTTCATTAAAATGGTGTGCACGATAACTCTCGAAGGCAGTAACCGGGTTGGTCCATACTTTACACAAGGTAATATTTTTGCGATTCTTAGGTAATGTTCGAATATGGACTATAACGATCCACGCCTTAAGGATACTTAGCCCACAAAGATATAGACGAAGTAAAGGAAATTGTTATGGACAATGCGGTTGTATAAGTGAGATACTTTGTCCCTCAACTTTAACTGCTCGATTAATCACGGATGCTGAATGGCGCAGTGGTATTTCCTCTACAACTCCCAGCGGCAATCCGGGCAGCGGTTGTTGCCGGTTTGCTCACTTTGTTACTTTCACTTTAATCATCGACTGGACAATACCCAGCAAAAATACTCATTATAAAACCCCTTCTAACCCATTATTTTAACAAGGTCATTTCGCGCGAAATATGTAGTTATTTATGGCCACGTAAATATGTATGTAGTTAAATAAGTAGTTTTTTGGTCGCACTAGTGTATATGTATATATATTGACCAGAATTAGAATATTTTATAAAAATACAAATACAAAATACACTGTTGATTAAATTTATATCCTTGTTTCATTGGTTTACAGAAAGAGGGTGGGCTTGGATTCTGAAAGCGCAGCAAAATACCGAGATATAGTGAAGTTCAATATCACCGATAAAAACTTAAACACTTCCATGGTAACTAACACCACTTGTATGTTTGGTGAAATGTTTAGACCTCCTTTCGAGTTAATAATTTTCCTATAAAATTTCTGCCAACCCATTCACAGTATTCACAATGTCCACAATATCACACATGCTAAATATTTCCCTCTATTATTATAAGCGACAATGTTTGATGCACTTTAAATGACATCCGTGCAAATGTATTTGTTGTTGTTAGCCTGTTGTGCTTTCTTCTATAGTACAAACAGACGCCAAAGCCTAACAAACCGTCACTCTCACATTACGAAAATAATAAATATTATTGTAAACGTAAGCATTTGCAGTTAATTTATGCTTTATTATGCGTAGAATCCGATTACAACGAAAAAGCAAACATAAAAGCTGAATTGATTATAGGCAGAGGAATGCTTATGCATAACAACACATTGGTTGCATGTGAAATAGAGGATATTATTAAATTCTACGTTAAATTGTGACCAATGCCCCAGCTGCGATGTCATATATAAATAACTATTTTGTAATGAGGGACTTAAATTAGGAAGATGAGTTAAAGTGAGTTTTTATATACTATGTGTTCTGTTCTGTTTGTGCTACAGAAAAAACCGTTACTCACATATTACGAAAAAACGGGTGTATGCTTATATTTCCTGATGTTAATAAATAATACCAGTATATGTATATTGATAAGCTAGAGAGCCTCTTTATGAACGAGTTGAATGGGGTATTAAAAAGCGAACTGAAGGGAGTCTTTATGGAGAACAAAAATAGTCTTTTCAGCAAAATTGATACTGCTATTTATATGATATATGATGTAAATAGACATTTCATTAAAGAACCCTTGCCAACGCAGGATATACGGTTGTATCTTTAATAAGGAGAGATATATGTAGGTTTACTGAATATTACTGAAAGTACTTCGTTTTCAATATAGAGTGAATATGCATCGATATTCTAATACAATCTTTCTGTATTCCCAAGTTTTACACGATGGTTCTATTCAAATGAACCAAATTTTTTACTTTATTTGGTTTTCCTTGCATAATTCTTATACAAATTGGATTTGAATGCAAATGAATGACTATGTTTACTCCAAACGCATGAAGCAAATTATAATAAAACCTAAAAACGTCATATCTTGCATAATTTGAAAAAAAAATGGAGGTTGAAATCAAATTTGCAGGGGGGTTCTATTCAAGTGAGCGGCAGCGTATATACCTAAAATGCAAGGATTCCATAATATCTTAACACGAATATTTTGAAAAAAAAAAAAATAGAAATGTAAACTTTAAAAACGCCGATATACGTGTCTCATATTTTAGCTCTACCTTCATAATCTACTCACTTTCCTTGTCATTTTTTTGTTGTCGCACAGTATTATTTACAGGCGAAATTCAGGGGGTTGGTATAGACGAACTGAAGGGAATCTTTATAGACAAGACGAATGCAGTATTTAGTCAAGATGAAAGGAGTGTTTATAGATGAGCTGAAGGAAGTCTTTGTAGACGAGTTGAAGGGAGCCCATATAGTTGAGCTGAAGGGCGTATTTATAGATGTTCTGAATGGCGTCTCGAGACGAGCTTAAAGGAGTCTTTAAAGACGAGCTGAAGCAAGTCTTTATATACCAGCTAAATTGAGTTTTTATAAACGAGCAAAAAGCAGTTTCATTCAAGAAGGAAAAGTTTGAGAAACTCATGACAAGTTCAACCTTGATCAAGTCTTCAGACCCCGAATTGGACAGTAAGAACACACTTGGTCCACAAGAAGGAGTGAATTGAGCTATATCATTGCAAAGCTTACGTCCACCAAAAGCAATGGCACAATGAAGCAAAATAAATGCCAGTAAGAACGGCGTTGAGTTCGATCGACCAGAACTTTTTATAACCTCCACCATCAATCTATTGAAGGAAATATGAACAGTTAGCAACTACTAAGCTCTTCATCTATGTTGAGTCTAATTCCTTCTTCTTCATCTTCTTTATTTGCGTATCCGTTATTCGGATATAAAGCGATCATACAATAGTATACATTACATTTATATATATCATATGTACATGTTATGTTATTTTATGAAATTATAAACAGCTCTCGATTTTTAGCAGCATGTAGCAGATTTGTTTCATCTCTGTATCCTGTCCACTCTTGGATGTTACTTAGCCAGTATATCTCTCTTCTGCCTCTTGGTCGTTGTCCTTCTATGTTGCATTTAATAATGCATTGTATAAATCTGTATTTGTCATTTCTCATCAGGTGTCCAAGGTATGCGATTTTTCTCGATTTGACCGTGTGTAAGAGTTGCCTGTCGACATGCATTCGTATGAGAACTTCTTGGTTTGAAATGTGCGATGTATAGGGTATCTTAAGTATTCTTCTATAGACCCACATTTCAAATGCTTCAATTCTTTTTTGATCTGCACTTTTGATGGTCCAAGTTTCTACGGCATATAATAGTATAGACCAAATATAACATTTGACGAATCGTATCTTGGTTGCGAGACTTAATTCGTGATTTGTAAGTGTTTTTTTGTAATTAAAAAAGGCGTTTCTGGCCATCTCCACTCGGCGCTTTATTTCGTTTGAAATATTCCATTGGTCAGGGACGTACGCAGGGGGGGGGGCACTGGGGGCCCGTGCCCCCCCCGAAATGGTTTGGTCGACTACAATTTTTTGAGCTACTTTAACAAATTATTACGATTTTTTCTCTAAAATAATTTTTGTTTTTAAAATTTCAAATGAAAACTGATATTGTTCTGAAGGTTCTGTACTGAAAATGTACTTTGTCATCAAGTTGTCTAAGAAATATTTAAATTTTTTTGATAATATCTGCTATAAATAGCGTGCCCATCTGAATTTTTTCCTGTCAGTAACAAATTTGTAGCTGAAAACAACCGTAAACGAAATTAATGCTCAAACTTTCGTTATATGGTATTGTATTAAAATCTGCTGTTATTTGTATTGTATATTACGGTGCTCTTGAACCAGCTTTAAATGAAAGAAGCTTAGATGAGAAAATCGAAAAACAAAAAATTGCATTTTTAGGATTTTTTAGTTTTTGACGGTTTTGCTGGGAAACCACAAGGCCCATCAAAATGGAACTAAAGAAAATGTTGTAGCAGTGAAAATTATCTACAATATTGTTCTTCTATGATATTTTCGTAGTTTTTACCATTTCTGAGATATAGAAGTTCAACTTTGGACAACTCACTGACTGTATCGTCGCCTTATAAAACAATGTCAGGACTACAATTTCGCAACTTTAACTTATATATCTCAAAAATGGTACAACCGAGTAAAAAAATTACGAATTCCAATCTTGTAAAGATTTTTCACAGCTACACGGTTTTCTGTAGTCCCATTTCGACAAGACTTACTGTTTTGAAGCAAATCGTGAAAACCTAACAAAAAAAAACCTAAAAATGTGACCTGAACTTCTATATCTCAACAAGTAAAAAAGTATCAGTCGGCTTGGCCGACAGAGATATACCCTCAGCCTATGTGAATTGAAAATTTCATCTACTGACAGCTGGAATGTATTTAAGCTGTTTTCTGAATTTTATGGCCCCGTTAAAAGGATATCGTGCATACCATTTTAGTGACATTCTATAAATATTGGGGGAAGTACCGGAAGTTGTGGACCGGTATTGCCCATCTTCGAACTGAAACTAAGCTTGGACAAAATATGACGAATGCCAAATTTTTGACCAAATCGGCAGATCAGTTCGAGAGTGATCTTGCGCTCCAACCACTACACACGGTGTCATAGGTGTTTTTTTGCACCTTTCAGGCTATTTTCTCAAGAAGTATGGACATGCCCCTGATGAAACTGGTACCGACGTATGGGGCAAATCTTGAGCAAAGTCCATTCCGATTTTTTCGAGACCTAGAGTACGTTCGAATATGGATTATATCGATTCACTCCTTCAAATACCTTCAACACAAAATTTCAATTACCCCATTTGACGGAAACATCCTAAAATTACGTACGTAAGTGATATCAAATTCTGAAACTTCTTGGCTTTACAATTTATAGAAAAAAATTGGCTATGTAGCCCGTATTCGATCTGTTTATATATAAAAGTCTCTACTTACACAGGCTGAGGGTATATCTCTGTAGGCAAACCCGACTGTAACTTTTTACTTGTTTTCCAGAAAGCAAAAGTTATGCATTTTCATAAGTTTGTCTCCGCTGTGCCGACAGGAGTGATTGGTCGTTGGAAAGTTTTTAAGGTCATCGAGTCCATAAACATCTAGTCGTACAATTAAGATAGAAATAAGCGGGAACAACAACCATTGATGTATCAGATGGAGTTTTTTGTCTTATACTATTTTTTCAGGATTTAGCTAGAATGTTGCAGAGCGTTTTTAGAGATATTTTTCGACCATGTGTTAGCGTAGTCTCAAACAGTACTGCGAGTTGGATTCGGAGTCTATGAGTCGTAGATTGCATCGCCCGGTTCCTGATATTTTTTTTCTTCTTTTTTTAATGTAATTTTCTGAATTATTAGTTGGCTTTTACGGACTCTATCACTTCTGGTAAAATAGTAACGTTTTGGTGTTTTTATGCACTAAAGAATATTATTTTCTTACAATAATACAAAACCTTTTTAATGGCACTGAACTTAGGGTGTGATAAAGAAGAAGCGGCGTTATGTACAGATCGAACTGTTTATATCCTCCAAACAATGTATATATCTATTCGAAATATTCGCGAATGCAATCCCTGCGTTCGAACGTGGATCTATTTTCACCACTTTTTGCATGGAAGTTCTCCCAACAAAATGATTTCCAAAATCCATATTACTGACGATATTTTTAAAAACTATGCTAATAGCCTCGAATATAGAACATGTTTCGAAAGCTATTCGCTGCGGGATTTAGAACCCAAAATGCCAAATAAGAGCTAATGTGGTTGAAAATTCTGGGATACACCAAAACGTACATCTATATGGGTAATATTATTTTGAAAGATTTTTTAGTTATTGCTTCATTTCTGTTGGAGAATTTGGTTAAAAACTTTTGTAAGGAGACTATGCCCAACGTGGTCTGATATGGTTCATCCAAGGACTAATATATTATAATCACTTCCAAATTTCAATCTTGTATCTAAAATATTGTGATCTCTCTCTTTTGAATGTATATACTTTGTGGCAATATTGAATATACATAAAATCAATTAAAACCCCTTTAAAATAGCTTTACGTAACGATACACAACATTTTTAATTTTCATGATTTTTGGTCAAGTTGGGCCCCCCCCGAAATGAAATCCTGCGTACGTCCCTGCCATTGGTCGTTAATTGAAACGCCAAGGTATTTAAAAGTTTTTACACGTTCGACAAGTTCATCTTTAATACTCAGTGACGTTTCATAACCTGCATCTTTCCGACTAACAATCATGTATTTTGTCTTTTTTGTATTTATTTTGAGGCCATATGTTTCACTTACGTACGTGAGCTTGTCTAGAAGCTGTTGTAGCCCAGATATACTGCCGGCAATAATTGTGGTATCATCAGCGTACCGTATGTTATTTATAATTTTACCCTGAACTCTTATTCCAATTCGTTCTCCTTCGATTGACTCATGAAATATTTTTTGGGAATATATATTAAAGAGGAGCGGTGATAGTATGCACCCTTGTCGGACTCCTTTTGATATGGGAATGTCGTCAGTCAGTTCACCATTTATTTCGATTCTTGCAGTTTGGTTCCAATATAGATTCTGTATGCACCTAATTTCGTTTTCTTCTATTCCTATTTCCCTCAGTATATTAATCAATTTGTCGTGTTGGACGGTATCAAATGCCTTTTCATAATCGATAAAGCATATATAAACATCTTTGTGGACGTCTCTGCATTTCTGTACAAGTAATTGGATGGATAGTAGGGCTTCTCTGGTACCCATACCTTCCTTGAAGCCGAATTGGGACTCTCCCATAACTCTTTCACATTTGGAGTAAATTCGTTTGTGAATTATTCTTAGGAAAATTTTTAATATGTGACACATAAGGCTTATAAGCCTGTAGTCACAACACTTTTTTGCATTAGATTTTTTTGGTATTGCAATAAAAGTAGACTTCAACCAATCGTTTGGATATTGGCCAGTACCATACACATGATTAAAAAGTCGTGTAATGAGTGAGATGTTGTTTCCATCAATTAATTTTAAGATTTCGGAAGGAATTTCGTCGGGTCCTGTTGATTTTTTATCTTTTATCGATTGAATCGCATATTCTACTTCGGCTGTAGTGATTGGGTTTCCCGTTATATAATTAATTAATTCCTTGGAGGAGAATAATATTTTAACTGATGATAATCACTTTATACTAAAAACGTTCTGTGTGGAGAATTTCTACCCACCGTGAGTGCGGTTTTATGGGGGTTATATGAATACCTATACCCATAATTTTTTGGTGGAAAGTTTTATACCCCAAATGAAGACTAAATACCAAATTTCAGCCATTTCGGTGAGATATTAGGGCTAAAACCTTGAAATTTCCGAAAATCGGGAGGTACTGTTCTATGCGGGCTGTATGAAGACGTTGACCTATACCCTACACTAAAAACCAAATTTCAGCCCTTTTCGGTGGGATATTGGGAACACAACCTTAAAAATGTCGAAAATCTGGAGGTACCGTTCTATGGGGGCTATATAAAGACGTTGGCTTATAACCACAAAACTTTATTCACCCAACGACGACTAAATACAAGATTTCAGCCATTTCGTTGGGATCTTGGGGCTAAAACCTTGAAAATACCGAAAATCCGGAGGTATCTTTCAATGGGGGCTATATAAAGACGTGGACCTATACCGACAAATTTCACTAAAACCAAATTTCAGCCATTTCCGTGGAATATTGAGGACACAAACTTCAAAATACGGAAAATGGGAGGAACTGTTGTATGGGGGGTATATGAAGACGTAGTCCTATACCGACAAATTTCAGATGGAAAGTCGTGTACACCCAACGAAGACCAAATAACAAATTTCAGCCATTTCGGTGTTATAATGAGGCTTAATGCTTCAAAAGCCCGAAAATCGGGAAGGTACCGCAAAACGTGGACCAATATAGGCCATTTTTAATACCAAACATATTTAGGAGTAATACAAACTTCTACACCTAATTAAAAAGTTCTATCTCAAAAAGTTAGAACTGTATCTTGATTTCAACAGATGGACTGACGGACATGGTTATATATATACACTTTATAGAGTCTCCGACGAATATGTGTTACGATGTGTTAAAAACGGAATGACAAATTTAATAATACCCTCCATATTCCCCGGCCAGGCAACATCAAACAATTTTCAACGGTGGCATAATACCCCTCAGTAATGTTGCCGTCATTTCCTGAGTATTTCGGCCATGTAAAAGTTCTCTACAAATTATGTCTAAGACACGCCGTTCGGACTTGGCGACAAACAGTAGGTACCATATCATTGAGCTAGTATGAATTGGGGGTGCACTCATTGATATGAGAGATGTCTTCTCCCTTGTTCTTTATAGGATGTCTGTGTAACTATTATTATATATGATGCTTTCCTGTATCCACTGCTGTCGGCTGAGTCCGTGTACTTTCGGAATAACCACGTATCGGTGAACTGGTAAATGTGGACACAGTGTCTTCCATTGCCCTCTTTCGGTTGGATGGGTGGATGGTTTTGGAACCAACAGGTTTGCCACAGGAGTAAACAGTTATCCTTTAGGTATATCCATTTACCTTTTCTCGTTATGTTTTTTGCGCCGCTTACTCTCCCTGAAGTTTTGTTACTTGTACACAAACGCAAGGAAACCTTGGAAGACAGAGATTCAAGCTGGTGAGGAAAACTTTCTCTTCATACATAAATGTTGTGACATTTCATAAAGTTTCTTCGTAAAAAAGTCTTCAAAATAAAATCCAATAAAAATTTCCTCATGTGCTCTTTAATTAAAACTGAGCGCAATTTTTTACTCTCAGCCTTATGGCTACTGAGGTTGGCAAAGTGCTCCAAACTTTGTACAGCTTAATATTTCTTTCAAATTTAGTTTAGTTCAAATATGGGCTATGTATGACCATGATTTGTTTATTATTTTTACATAACGGTACCTTGCAGGTTTCGTTTATTTAATAGGATTTACATAGACAATAATCTCCTTATAAAACGATGTTGACATATGTAGGTCCATTTTTTGGGACAGGCCCCATACAAAGGCACTTTCCCATGTGATATTTGTAGCAACATTTTCTAACGGAATCAACCAAAGTATGGATTTTTATAGTACTTTTTGGTAGTCGTAAATACTTAGGAAACACACTACTAACCCATTGTTTAAATAACCAGTTGTCTTAATAAGTAGTTATTCACTGGCCACTAGAAGTTAAATAATAAGCTAAAAAAGCATATGTTCTACTTTTAGAACTTTTGAGGTGAATTATGTTTTCAATTTCAACACACTCCTATCGTTTTTTATATTTAGGGGTAGTTTACACTATATGTAAATGTCATATGACACGAAATAAAAACATTCCATATCTACCCACGCAGGCAATGTGGAGACGTAATTTTATTACATTTTTGCTGGTGTGGACGCACAAAGTAAATGGCGTAAGGAAAATCCCCAATATTGCACATATTAGCGATTATATAATGATGGAAAATTTCATGTCATATGACATTTACATATAGTGTAAACTACCCCTTAGTTTGTTTTTGTCATTTGTAATTTTTACACATATTTTATATATGTATTTTACAAACAAAACATCAAATTTTGTCCTTTGGGCTCCCGAAATGGTGCTGAGATGCATTTCTGATTACGTCCCTGCTATAAAGTATATATACGAGGTCTGCACGAAAACTATTTGAAATTTATTTTTTTTGGACAGTTTGACAGCTTTTAGCCTATACATACTCAGTGCAGTTTGTCATACGAACTTGTGTTGTGTTGTTTACAGTGACTTGAAAAAATCACTTGGCAAAAAATGGAATTTACTTGTGTATATTTACGTCCAATAATGTTTCACAACTCATCCATCAAACTAAATCTTTGTATGTTGATAAAGGGCCATCCTATAGCACTATGAAAAACTGGTTGTCAGACAACAGCCCAAAAACGATTGTCGCAAGGGTCGACAAAATCGGCCGTTGTGCCGACAAAAAAAACGGATAAAGCAAGATCGCCATGTTATATACCGTGAGATAGAGACATCCTTGGGCAATTCTTCCACCAACTAACATTTGATAATACATGAACACCTGGCCATAAAACAAGGATTTTTCTCGTTAGATCCAGCAAAATTGAACAATCGCTCAAAAAGAGGCTTGCTTTTATAATTTTCTTTATTATAATTTATAATTATAATAAACATTTTTAAATAAAATAAATAAATGATAGTATTCTTTTTGTTTTTTTTTTGTACTGTCCTATCAGAATGAACGGCTGGCCTTTTTCATTTGTTTTTCCAAAATTAGGTTAAATACTTTGTTAAATCTTCATCTGTAGCTGTCATTTGAATAGGTGATGCATTTTACGCCTAAGAACCATTTCACTCTGTCTTTGATTTGGAGTTTTGCCCGTTTTTGTATGTTCTGCATTTTAACAAACGACTCGAACAAAATGGGATTGAATTGTTAGAATAGCTGGCATACTATCAAATGTCACCGCGTAAAAAGACAACCAAAGAGAATGTATGTTGGCTTGAATATATATTTTTTTCTTTTTTCTGTTCAACTCAACAGAAAAGATAAATATATGCATGCCGTCTACATAAACACCTAGTGAAATGTTTCTGATAAGAGAACACATTTTAGTGTTTTGTGACGTAAAAAGTATAAATTGTCTTACTTTTTAACATTGTGGAAAATTCCTTTAATCAGAACATTGGTGTCTTTTTTATTGGGATAGCTGTTGCAATTTTGTTTTGTTTTTTTTTTTTAAGTAGTCTGACTTAATCTCATTGTCCTCGCCACAGACTCTCATCAATTCCCTTGTTTTTTGTTTGTGGATATTCTCCACCGAAGTTTTTATTAAAAAAACATTTTCAACAAAAAAATGTTATACCCAAATATCAATCGTCGGCTCGAAATGGAATTAAGCCAGACCGTTTTAAAAACCTTAATGCGCCTTATTTTTCTAGATAAGCGTGTTTTAAGTTATATATTTTCGGATTTTTGTAATCCGAAAAAAACTGTTGCCTGGGCATACGACATGTTACATATGGTAGACTACACAGGGTATCAATGCAAGTATGAATGTCTGCCAAGTAGGAGATAGGCAAAATTAATAGTCAAATAGACGCATGAATATAAAAATACCAATGCAGTGCATTTTATCCATCCACTGGTGGGGATGAAACATAAAGGGAGAAGTGTTAACGCAAACAAAAAGAATTAAAGTTTAATGTGAAAATAATTGTACGCTATACTTTTCACATATAGAAACGTAATATCATGAGACCGGGGTATTTTTAAATGAAGGTCTACATATGCATATCTTGGATTCTATCTTAGTGAAATAACAAGCGACTCTCAGTTTTGTACCGAATTTATTTTAATAGGGTTTTAAAGACCAAACTTCTTATACTTTCCTAATTTTACGGATTTTGTTTAACTATTTTTATTAGGGTTCAGACTTTTTTACAACCTCGTATCCCTGAATGATATATTGATGAGTTTTTACCTAAGATTGCATAAAATATTATTTATAAAGTGATTCTATGAAAAAAGCTTCCGCACAAAGAGCTTTTAAAGTTTTTATTTTTCAGAACTTTTGACAATTTGTTGAAGACATTGTAAGCAGATATTTAACGAAAAAAAAGGTATAGGGGCATATGAAATAACCAAAATGACATAACCGTTTGTTTCTCACTAATTTTATAAACGTATCATAACATACATATATATCATATCATATTATATAAACTTATTTCATATATCATAACAAATAAAATTGGTTTGTGCGGGACCTTTTTTAAAATTTAAATGTAATATAATAGGGAAAAGGCCATTCATTCGTGCAACAGGAAATATTTTTTGAGAAAAAATTTTTTCTTCATTTCATAGAATTTTTTTCTTCGAACGTTCCCAAGGCCACACTTACCCGCCCCTGCCGACCGAGAATTTTTTCAAAAAATGTCTTTTTTTTAAAGTGGTTTGTGCGGAACCTTTTTTATAATAAAATGGAATGAATGTTATTTTAGGTATTAATAGGCAAAAAAAAATCAAAAAGTTATAACCCTAATTTTTATATTTCGGCCTACGTGAAAATGACAATTGTAGGGTGTTTACGTTTTCTTCATTTCTCCGCCATGTCATATGTACGTAGCATATATTTAATACACTCTCATAGGATACACTTACATATGTATGTGGATATATGTACGTATATTTTTCGACAAAAAACTATGTTCGCATTCATGCATATTCAAGCAAGTTAAGGGTAAAAATGAATCGTCAACGCCTGTCAACATTTTAATTTTAGTTTGACAAGAGAAGGCGTAAAGGGCTTAACATTCGCAATTTAATTAATTCTCATGATATTCTAGTTGTTGTTAGTTTTTTTTTATTATGCATATGAATACAAACGTTTTTATTCTGTTTTGATTTTGTGATAAATACTTTGCTTGTTATAAATAATCAGGGTTGTATAATAGATTGGGGTGAATACTCTTAAATGGAGATATATTTTGGAGTAGGTGTAAGATAATTGAGAACTCAGTATGCACAGATAATTATATACTAGAGCTGGCAAAAAATCGAAGGCACTATCGATAATATCGATTATTTTTTAAAAATTCAGTGGGTGAGTAAGTAAGTCCGTAGTCACACGTACACATTTTTCGGAAAAGTGAAATGTATTTTTTATATTTTTATAAAATAAAAGCAATTGTACATTCTCCCTTACATTTCTGTGAACTAGTTGTGCAAAATGTCAAGAAAAGGACTGACATTTCATAAAGTTTAGATAATGGTTTAGACCCCAAGAATGTTTGTCAATTTAAAACCTGGATTGGAGAAATCGTTCAGCTAGTTGTACTGGAGGCCCATATTACGACGGTTTAATGTTTTTTGAGAGGCAAGTCCATACGTCCTGAGAATATGACTCGAAAACTGTAAAAAAACTCTACGAATACCATGTGTAATGGCTGGGGCGCACGACAACTCTAGAACCGGAGACTGCGTTGATCTAAAATTTGCATATCGTAATATTTCTTCCAGTACCTCCCCACAAATATTTGAAAACTTAAACTTAAACTTTGGAATTGAACATATTTTGTCCGAACACAGTTTAAGTTCGAAAGTGACACATATCGGCCCACTCCTTAGGGCACCTCCCCCACACAAGCTCAAAATTTTGTTTAAGTGCAGACCGTTCGATGGTCCTTTGTACATTTTTACCAAAGGTAGATCTTGTTGTCTTGTTTACAGCGATATTATTTGGTGCTTCAACTTGCCGTAGTTGATGACATAGAAGTATGTCATAGCAGCCGCTGTGAGTTGGAGGAATGGAGCAATACCATCACGCTTGGGTTGAACGTATTTGTGATTCCAACGCCACCAGGCACGACTAAAGGCACCAACAATTGCACTTGGGTGTCTTGTTGCGTCGACCGTACCAAGTTCCTAATTCACCCAATTTATCTGGACCGAAAGGTACATCAGCTTTGCCGTAATAGCGAGCTGGGTTATAGGGACCATGTACCTTGTGGTTGTATTCAGCTGGATAATCACCTAGAGCCATTTGGAATTCTTTTCAGAGTTCTTCCAAAACTCAGCGATATTGTGTTTTTCATGGTAAAATATAATGTTAAAATATATTGTAGGTAGATCTTGTTGTCCTGTTTACAGCGATATTATGATTTTCGTGGGCAAATCCATGCACAGTGATGGCACTTACAAGGCAAGGTGTGACAAAAATACTTCTAAATGCTATATCGAACTGAAATTGTTATCAATGGGTCATAGTGGCCTAAAAACACTCTACATAAAATATTGGGGTCCTCGGTCCAAAATTTCGCGTGGTTCCCATGAAACGAATTATCTTGAATTTGAGTATTTTACTGTTACCAAGACATTGTTCAACCAAATTTGCTGTAATCCGGTACCAGGAGTTATTATTGCATTGTTAGCATCCCCACGAAAAATTGTCAGTATTAGTCCATGATAAAGTTTACTCCCCTATGATTTATATATCGATTTATTTGGGCAGATGTCAACCAAATATTCTAAGCGACTACGTTCTTATAATGATCTCAGACTTTAGAACACCATCTTATAAAGAAATGTCATATGGGTCCGCTTTTGACCGCAGCCTCCATATAGGGTTACCATCCTTTTCTTGGTACTTTATAAGATTTAACCACATTTATCTGCAGAATTACTTATAATAAAGTATTTCTGGTTCTCAATGCGGGGAAAAATCTCCACATTTTAATGTGGTCCAACATTAGGGCGTCCCAAAAATAAAATAAGTTATTTGTTAAAGTGAATAACCCCAAATCTTTTTTTCGTGAGTTTTCATTACAGCTCTAAGTTACCTTGACATATAAATCGCTAATAGTACAAAAAACATTATGTTGAAACCAAATTTATGAAAGGGTAATAAAATTACTTAAAATATTCCAAAAAAAATAAATTCAGCAACTAAAAAGGGTGTTAAACTTTTGGTCATAACTGTCAAAACCGCAAATTTCCGCAAAAAGTCTATACAGTTTTGAAATCTACAGGAGCTAGGCTGCAATTTGGTGCTAGCGGCCATTTGTGCGAATTTTTGCAAAGTATCTTAAACTTTAAGGAAATCCATACATCTATATAAAATATTTTCATTTTGACCGATATTATAACCAAAATATATGGCAACCCCTTCAATTTAGAGGAATTTTCATAACTAGAAAAACAAGTGAGCCAAGGCTATAGTCGGGTCGGGGCCGACTATGTGATACCCTACACCACTACCCCTGTTCATAAGCTTTTGACTAATAAAAATCAAAATATTAAAATTGGGATAGCTTAGCGCCTTTGCTCTGAATGTCTACATTAACACAGGTCAATTTTTTTGAAACGCATTTAAGTGCATCGACAGTACAACACAAATAAAAAATGGAAAAGTGGGATGTATGCCAACCATCAATAGGCTTCTTTCTGTGTTAGACCCCCATCAACCCCTAAAATTTCGTGAGGATCCGATCAAAATTTCGTAGTGTGATTGCACAAAAATGGAAAAAGGGATGCATTACCGACTATTGCGATATCTCTGTTGTTTGACCACCTATGACAACCTACTTCACATCGTTGTAAAGGTGATATTTTCTACTTTCCTTGAAAGGTTTTGCTTTCGATATACCTCCTACAGAATGGAAATATTAACTTTGAAATAAAACGTTGGTCTTTTTTCCAAATATTTTTTTGTCACATTCCGACCCCTGAACAATATCCGACCATTATCAAAAATCAAAAGGTTTTTTCCTCTGTGGGAACCCAATTACACCCAAAATTTCGTGACGATCCAATTAAAATTGCGACCTGTAGCGTGATTTCCAAAAGAGTGGAAAAATGGGATGTGTTACCGACTATCGCGATATCTCCGTTATTTGGATACCTACGCCAACCTGCTTTACATCATTGTAATGATTTTTTTACTTTCATTGTCAGACTTTGCTTTTGGAAGGTCCCGAACCAAAGCTGTGATATTCGTCATTATTATTAAAATCGCAACAATGAAAAGTTGTGTTCTATTAGCGGCTTTTGCGATATCTTCGTTGTTTGACCACCTATGACAACCTACTTCACATCGTTGTAAAGGTGATATTTTCTACTTTCCTTGCCAGGTTTTGCTTTCGATATACCTCGTACAGAAGGGAGATATTAACTTTGAAATTAAACGTTGGCCTTTTTCCAAATATTTTTGTTTGTCACATTCCGACCCCTGAATATTATCTGACCATCACCAAAATCAATAGGCTTCTTTCTCTGTAGGATCCCCATTAGCCCCCAAAATTTCGTGACGACCCGATTAAAATTGCGACCTGTAGCGTGATTACAAAAAAATTAAAAAATGGGATGTACTGCCGACTATTGTGATATCTCCGTTATGTGGCCACCTACGCCAACCTACTTTGCATCACTGTAAAGATGGGATTTTCTACTTTCATAGTCAGACTTTGTTTTTGGAAGATCCCCAACCAAAGCTGTGATACTCGTCATTATTATTAAAATCGCAAAAATAAAAAGTTGGGTTCTATTAGCGGCTATTGCGATATATTCGTTGTTTGATCACCTACGAGAACCTACACTACATCATTAAAAGGCGATATTTTCTACTTTCATAGCCAGGTTCTGCTTTTGGTATACCCCATATTGAAGCTGAGATATTCGCTTTGGAAAAAAACGTTGTCTTTTTCTCCAAATAAGTTTTTTGCCCATTACGACCCCTAACTATTATACGATCATCACCAAAATCAATAGGCTTCTTCATCTGTGTGACCCCCATTAACCCTCAAAATTTCGTGACGATCCGATCAAAATTGAGACCTGTAGCGTGATTTCCAAAAAAGTGGAAAAATGGGATGTATTACCTACTATTGCGATATCTCCGTTATTTGGTCACCTACGCCGACCTAGTTTACATCATTGTAAAGATGGGATCTTCTACTTTCACGGCCAGGCTTTGCTTTTGGAAAGTCCCCAACCAAAGCTGTGATATTCGTCATTATAATTAAAATTTCAAAAATGAAAATTTGGGTTTTATTTGCGACTATTGTCATATCTTCGTTGTTTGATCACCTACGAGAACCTACTTTACATCATTAGAAAGGCGATATTTTCTACTTTTATTGTCAGGTTTTGCTTTTGGTATACCCCGTATAGAAGCTGAGATATTCGCTTTGGAAAAAAACGTTGTCTTTTTATCGACATAAGTTTTTTGCCCATTCCGACCCCTAAATATTATCCGACCATCACCAAAATCAATAGGCTTCTTCCCCTCCGGGACCCCCATCAACATCCAAAATTTCGTGACGATCCGATCAATATTGCGACCTGTAGCGTGATTACAAGGTTTAGATGGACAGACGGACAGACGGACAGACGGACGGACGGACGGACTGACGGACGGACACACATAGCCAGATCGACTCAGCTCGTCGAGACATTCATTTTGGTATATATAAGTATGGGTCTACGACCATTATTTCGATGCGTTACAAACTTTTTGGCCAAAACCAATTTATAATACCCTCCCCACATAGTGGTGTAGGGTATAATGAAGCTAAGGCAATTTACTAATTGGTTCAACTTAAGTTAAGGTATTAAAAATAGTCCTTTGTTTCATAAATTCGTTAGAAATATAACCATTTTTTCTCATTTTTAAATAAAATTTTTTCTTCAAAATTAGACATGCTTGTGCGCCTTTTTTTTTCTTAAGAACCGCGAAAAATGGAAAGAGTATGTTGAGTTTCGAAAAATTTGGAATGTTTTGAAGCGATTTGCATTTTTAAATTTTTAAAACGATGTCATGAATTTCTTTATTTTTGTCGTTGGGCGCATCCTTTGTGCCATGATTCCTGATATAATGCTCCAAAAGCTCTTCATTATGCGGTGACCAACTTTACCCAGCAAAAAAAGTCCTCCCAAAATCATGGGTTTTGTAAGGGATTTTTGGCAGCCGTAACTACTCGCAAACCCCTTTCTTCCCCATTATTTTTACAAGGGCATGTCGCACTCAGTTTTTAGTTATTTTATGACCACTAGAATAACTAGTTATTCTGTGGCCACTAGAAGTTGAAAAGTAAGGTGAAAAAAATTCTATTTTTAGAACAGTTGATGTAGAGAATTTTTTTTATTTTCATCACACTTCTTACTTTTATTTTACTTTATTTTATTTCGCTTGCTGTGCGAGTTGAACACACGAACCCTTTGATTTCTAGCCAAAGACACTACATACTATGCCACGCACACAAACATTAAGAGTACCCAGCAAACCAATCGTACCGATATCGTAACGAAATCGGAATAAATTTCGGACGTTACGTCCGATATCTGATCCGAAATCGTAATGATATATTAACGAAAGTTGTATGAAGTGGTTGACATAATTTCGGAACGAAATGTCGGACCGAAATCGGATCGATGTCGGTCAGAATTCGCAACGAAATCGGAAGAAAACCCTTGGGAAATTCGGAATTCGAATTTCTTCCGCCGAATTTTCGTACAGATTTCTGAACGATTTCGGAATAATGTCGTATGAAAATCTGAGGTACCTTCCGAACTTTGGTAAAGATTTCTGAACAATTTTGGAATAATTCCGTATGATTATCGAAGGAAAAAATTTTTCTCTGATGCCTCTTTTTTATTGATAAATTTTCTTTGTTATGTTTTTTATTGGAAGATTATAATTTCAAAGATATCTAATGATTTTCACTGTTGTTATCATTTTGTAATTATAGTAGAACAAAGTAAACTTTTTGTACGAATATGTTGAGTCTATCAGCACTACATTGAATTATTATATGTTTCATTTATATTTAAAATATTTAAAAAATGTATATGCGAATTTTATAAACAATCATTTTGTTGTTCGACAACAAACTAAAATGTTGCTTGTTAGATATATACAAAAGGTGGTTGTTGTGCGAAGGGAAATTTGTTTCCGACATATCGATCCGAATTCGTAACGAAATCGGAAGAAAAACATTAGCAAATTCGAAGGGAAATTTACTTCCGACATTTTCTCCGAAATCGGAACGAAATCTGAACGCATTCCCCTACGAAAAATCGTATAGAAATCGATACGAAATCTGAACGATTTTGCTTCCGAAATTGTTTCGATATGTCGGACATCCGACATTTGGTTTGCTGGGTAGCTTAAGAACTTAAATGTGCAGTGCACATGTGCACCACGAACTGTTATTTTTTAATTAAAAAAACTCGCGTGCCGACAGTGAGCGTTGATCACACAACCCTAGGATTTATAATCGGACACACACTCACTGTGCCACCGTCCTCATTACTTAGTGAGGAGCAAAGTAAGTGGGTTTGCCTTGTAATTTTTTAAGAAGTATCCCCTTACTTTTCACATTACTTGTAATGCGAAAATAAACTTGTTTACATTACTTTGTAATGGGTTACGTAATGACTAATGGATCCGAATTTTTGCTGGGATATATTGCAGCATGGGTCGCTTTGCCACCTTTTTTCAAAATGATTCCCGAGCCAGGCAACATCAAATTTTCAACGGTGGCAAAATAACGTTCAGTATTGTTGGCGACATTTTCTGAGTATTTCAGCCATGTAAAACTTCTCTACAAGTGGTGTCTTTGGACACGCCGATCGGACTCGGAGATAAGCTGTTGGTCCCATATTATTCAGCGAATATAAATCGGGGTACACTCACTCATTGATATGAGAGAAGTCTCCATTGTCCCATCTGGGATGTTTGTGAAACAAATTTTATATTATTATTCAAGCTTGGTGTGATACGGTGCCAGAAAATTATTTCTTACAATAAGTTAAATTGTTCCATAAAGAAATTTTGATTTGTGGAAAGCCAATTCCCAGGGGTAGTGGTGTAGAGTATCACATGGTCGGCCACGTTCGACTATAGCCTTGGCTTACTTGTTTTCGAATGTAGTTGTGATAAAAAAAATGTACGAAATTATTTATTTATGTAAATCTTTTTGACATTGCTGTAGCAGATTGCTGATGTATCTACCTTAGTAAATGTACGGTTGGTTGCGCGGGTATTCCCCCATTGGCTTAACTTCATCATTACTTTCTTTACAGCCAGCAAAATTTACTGATCGCTACACGCAGAAAAATATATGTTAGAAATATGTTTGGATCCAAACAAATATTTGTTTGCAACATTTTGTAACATATCTCCATTTTTTATGCTTGGGTACCAGCATATTTTTTATGTTAGAACATATTTTTTATGGGTGGAGAGAATTTTTGTCAAAGAGAGTAACAACAGGGCTCTCGCAGCTGCGGAATGCTGGTTTATAATAAAGAGCTGTGTGCATGGTGTAATAGGAGACGCAGACGTTTTGTGATGTGTATGCGTAAAACACGTGTGTTTCGTGCTTTGTTGTTGTTAACCAACGTAGCAAGCGAAGAGGAAAAGAAAAAAATGGTATTAAATATGTTGTTCTTTTTTTGATCAGTGTTCTAGAGAATATCGTTGAGTAAAGACGGTAAAGTGAGTGAATAAATCAGTGTTTTGTATTTTCTTAAAGAAATTGTGCTTTTTAGTAAATTATATGTCCAATACATTTTATAATTGAATCAAACAGGTGAATGGAAATATTTTATTGGACAAGGAAGAAATCGCATTTAATATTGGTAATTACATCAATACATTTTTTCATATACATACATACATATGTATATTTGAAATATGGATGTACCTATTTATTACATTATATAATCATTTGATTCCAGGTGTCGATTTCCCGCTGATGATTTCAACTTTGAAGAAAATGTGTTTTATTTCACATCTAAGGAGGAGCGTTCAACGATGTTTCTTTACAATTTTTCTTTTTAAAAGTGCGACTTTTTATAAATTATTTCATTCAGTTTTTCTTTTATTAAAATGTATTATGTATTTCTTTGGAATTTTGTATGTACCTATGTGTCTTTGTTTTTTTTTTGTCATTTTTTCTATGCCCTTCAATAAAAAACGCCACTATTTATAGATGTGTATATATGTATGTCAGAAATAGCCAGTGAGCGCTTGCTGAGAGCAAGTGAGCATACATTTCAATGTATTTCACATTGACATTTACGCTCCCTTGCTCTCAGAAAGCGCCCATTGGTGCATGTGTTTGTTTTTTTTGTGGCTTTTGGGTTTGTATCTGTTTGCAACCAAACATATAATTTGTTTGCACCTAAACATATATTTGTTTGCAGGATCCAAACATATGTTATGTTTGGAACTGCTTGCAAACAAATATAGAGGCCATTTTTCTTTGTGTACCAATATCATGATTTCATGCCGGCGAAGGGAATTATCAATTGGCTTTTCAGTTTTTGAAATTATGACTTTTATAGGGAAAACCTGAACTTTTTAAGCATCGAGTATTCTCATGTTAATGAGAATGAAGCTCACTTTTCGGCTTTCCCAAAAAAAAAAAAAAAAAAAAAAACACCAGAACGAAATATTTCCAAGCTGACAGCACGATTCAACTAAGAAAGAATCGATTTCTGTAAATTGAAATAACATCAACACAGTTACCTGTGAGTATGTTGTTGGAGTCTATTTAAAAATTCCCTGTTGCGCGTGCCTTCGCTGCTTTCTGTTTGTTTTTTATTGTTGAAGGTTCAATCGTATGATTGCTTAAGTTTGGAGTTTACAGAGTGTAATGTTTACAAAACGCACTGACAGCCTGCAAAATTTACTGATCGCTACAATATCATGATTTCATCCCGGCGAAGGGAATTATCAATTGGCTTTTCAGTTTTTGAAATGATGATTTTTCTAGTGAAAACTTGAACTCTTTAAGCATTGAGTATTCTCATATTAATGAGAATATTAATGAGAACAAAGTATTTGCAAGCTGACAGCACGATTCAACTAAGAAATCATCGATTTCTGTAAGTTGAAAAAACATATATTTACAAGTATTAAATTGCTATGTGTGTTAGCTTTTCTCAATTTTAAAATTTTATTTTAATAAGGCAAAGTGCATTCATTTATGCTAAAGCAAGAAATCAAAAAAAAAAAAAAAAAAAAAATTAAAAAAGTCATACTAGGGTTATAAATATTTCTGTCTGTGACTGATACTTTTCTAGTTGCTTTCGATAATTTTCCACCCATTCTAATAAACATATATGTATATCAACATGTGTTAGTACTTTTGAGATATTAATTCATTTTGAAAGAAACAAATCTGAATGTACTAACAAACCGCTGACATTTTGCCATAACTCATTGCACCAGTGACTTTTAATGTGGTGCTAGAACTATGTGTATGTATTTATATTTATAGGGTGACCATTAGCTATGCAAATTGGAGGAATATTTCGAACATGAAGAACACATGTAGTTCCTAATAGCTATGTAATCCAAAGATTTGACCACATTTTGTAACGATGGCTCAGAAGTGATTATTTTGAAAAGTCATTTAGGTTTACACGTAATGGCAACCCTGCCCAAATATATATCAATACTGATGACATGAAAACATATTATGCATTCTTGACCATACGAACAATATAAAAACCTATACGCTTTCTATATATCACATACAAAAAACTATTGTTAATCAAAATCCACTTTACAAGTGTGACCATAGATTTAGTTTGCAAATGATTTAGAACCTATCGTGTCTAACACAAGTATGGACCATAAACTAAAATTTAAACAGCATCCTATGAATGGAACCACATGAAAGAATGTCATTATATTAATGAGATACAATTTATTTTCGGCACCAAATTGTTGATGCAAAATGCTTAATTTAAATGTTAATGTCGAGATCCTCCTTTTATTTTGCTTGGGTGCGTTTTGTTTTTGTTTTTTTTTTTTTTTTGTACTTCTAAAGGCAATTTCATTTGTTGGCATTGGTGTAATGCTATTTAGCAATTACTGAGTTCATTAAGAAATTATAGTTTTTTTAGATTTTATTTAAGAATTTGAGGGGGTGGGCTATTGCAAGAGAGAAGCCATATGTTATTTTACCGAATTTTACAGTTGTGTTTTAAGTAATTCTAATACAAATGTTGAGTATGTTATTGGTTTGAAATTACAACTACAATGAAAGAATTTTTTTATTTAGATAGATTTATTCCTTTTTGGTTAAACCAATGGAAAACACTAGCATTTTAATTAAATATACAAAACTAATCCTGTAGACAATAAGCATGTACCTTAACTAATCGAAGTTGTGGTTTCAGACCAGAAGAGTGCAGATGATTAAAATACCTGGTAGCTCAAATTAAAATGCTTTTTTTTTCAAAATCTACATGCAGTAGAATAAAAGCCAAACAAAATTTTATGTTAAAACTATATCTAAAAAGCAAAACAAATAGAACTCCTTATTGTGGAAATGGAGGAACAAATGGGCTACCGCTGAACGTGTGTAACCATAAAACATTTCTTTGTAGTTAATGTTTTCTACCTTACATTCGCTTCTAATGCCTTCAATATCCACATAAAACAAATCAATGAATCAGAGTTTGGGGATTGCTATAATAGATAGGGTAAACAAGATACATTTTTTTTCATTTCAATAAAAATTTAAATACATATAATTTTATAAACTTTCTATTAGAAAAAATATTGGTCCCTCTAATTCACCAACCAGAATTCGTAATAATTCAAAATATTTTTTTTTTATTTTTAAAAATGTTGAAATTATTTTCAATACCCACCAACTCCTGTGTCCTGCGTTAATGCAATCCCGTTTCGCTTTTAGTTGTAATTTTTCTACTCTATGCAGATTAGTTTTTATCTACAGTCCATTCATTTAAGCATTCTATGGTCAAGGGATAGCTACGTTGCTTGGTTATTTTACTGCTACCGTGTGTGGGTTGTTGTTTTGTAAAAATTGGTCAAATCAATTTCCCACACTCTCGTTTCCCCCTCAAATGAAACATCAAACAGACGCAATGGATTTTATAGTGTTGCACTTTTTTGCTCAACATTTGTGGTTAAGAAATCTGAGTGCTTCATTGGTTGGCCTCATGTTCACATTGGGATATGATGATTCTACTCCAAAGGATCTGTAAGTTCACTTAAACCACACGAGAGTAGGTAGAAGGACACAAACGTAATGTTATCATTACACAAAGTAAAGTGGAAGATGGGTAGTAAGTGTCCAGAGAACTCTACTCAATCTACATCCCAACGAACTAAAGGTTTATTTACTAAAAGAGTAGCATTACTCAAAAAATGCGTTTTTTAGTTAGTAATTTCTATTTTTTGACGTAGGGGATGAAAGATACCAAGGAACGGTCCTGACCGGTTTTAACATGTGCAAAGCCCACGATCTATCTTTGTCCCTCTTTCATCTCAAGTGGACACTGACCTCGCAGTGGTGCCACCTGGGGAGCTACCTTTAACACCCGTTAAAGGTAGTAACCCTCCCCTAGAAAAAAAAACAGCCTACTATGAAAAAACGAAAGAAAAGAAAAACAAACCACTCTAAAGTTGACGACCCCGCAAACGTTTTAAGGACCCTGATCTGCAAATCTGCACCTGCAACACCTTAAGGTGACGCACTGCATTATAGCTGCCATGACACAAAGCATGAGTTTGGCTGCGGATTTGTACTTAGTCGGAAGTTAAAACATCTGGTCTTCAGCTTCACTATAGTGAATGATAGACTTGCTACAATACGGATAAAAGCAAAATTCTTCAACATTAGCTTTATCTGCGCTCATGCTCCAACCGAAGACAAAGACGAACAGACCAAAGATATATTCTATGAGCGCTTAGAAGAAACATACGACCGTTGTCCTGCCCGTGACATTAAAATTATTCCAGGCGATTTTAATGCCAAAATTGGAAAGGAGAATATCTTTGGCCCAACAATCGGGAAATTCAGTCTCCACAGTGAAACATCTGACAACGGAATGAGGCTGATAATCTTTGCTGCGGCAAAAAACATGGTAGATAGCAACACAAGATTTAAGCATCTCGACATTTATAAGGGTATCCGGCTGTCTCCGGATCAGAAAACAAGAAATCAAAATTGATCACGTTGTGATAGATGGGAGACATTCATCGAGAGTGTTCCGCAGAGCAAACATAGACTCGGACAACTACCTTGTTGCAGCAAAGGTACGTATCCGGTTAAACGTAGCAAATAAAGTACGAACAGACACAACACGAAAATTAGACATCGGCAAGCTGCAATCACAACAGATAGACACAGCATATTCCACTCAACTAGCCCAATTGCTTAATAAAAGCACTACTCGTCCCGATAACATATCAGCATAATGGAAAACAAGTAAGAAAAGGCTATAGTCGGACAGGGCCGACCATGTGATACCCTACACCTTAACTCCTGGGAATTAACTTTCCACATATCAAAATTTCTTTATGGAACAAATAAACTTATTGTAAGAAGTAACTTTGTGGATTCTGGTACCGTATCACACCAAGCTTAAATAATAATATAATAATTGTTTCACAAACATCCTAGAAGGGACAATGGAGACTTCTTCTTCTCTCATAGCAATGAGTGAGTGTACCCTGAAACATATTCGCTCAATGATATGGGACCCACAGCTTATCTCTTAAGACACCACTTGTAGAGAAGTTTTACATGGCTGAAATACTCAGAAAATTTCGCAAACCTTACTGAAGGATATTTTGCCACCGTTGAAAATTTGATTTTGCCTGGCCGTTTTAAAAAAAAGGCAGACACGTTATTACAATTTGCATCATGGGAAGATCAGTATATCAGGCGGTATATGTCCTCCACGAAATAAAATATAGACCAAAAAATTTTTTGTATTTTTCATACAAAAGTAATTGCCCATTTTACCCGCTAAATATTATCAGAGCATCATCAAAAATTGTAAGCATCTACTTCGACTTAAAGTCTTACCTCGTGCAAAATTTAGTGGTTATTGAGCTATAATTGCGACCTCTAGCGTGTTTATGAATACACTACCAAGAAATAACAGGGTATATTAGGCTGTAACTCTGTTATCTTATCATGTACACCAACACAGTCGACATCAATAGAATGGTCAAACGTTCCTCTTCCAAGTATAGCTTACTTGCCCGGAATGTCCCTTCCAGGAATAAAGATAAAAGCTGTATATTAAAATTTTTCACAATTTTCACACAAAAGTTATGGTCTATTTAACCATCTAAATATTATCTGATCGCCATCTCAAATTGCATGCTTCTTCTTTGTCATATTCTCTTACCTTATTTAAAATTTCCAGGCGATCGGACTATTATTGCGACCTACAGAGCAGCCACAAAATCGGATAAAAATTATGTTTTTGGTCCATTTCACCGGCTAAATATTTCACGATCATCACCAATTAAAAAGCGATCTAGTCTGATGTGAAACCGACCTCCATACCAAATTTCGTGACGATCGGACCATAATTGCGGCCTGGAGTTTGATTACAATTTATAATGGACAGACGGACACACGGACGGACGGACACACATCTCAAAATAGCTTTATCTCGCCGAGATATGAAGATTGTATTATCGAGATGTACAGAAGCCAGAATGAAGTCCGAAAGTTCTACCAAAGAGTAAAACATCAAACTGATGGTTTTGGTACAGGCGCATCCTCATGTAGAGACCAGCAATATAATTTGGTAATTGATACAGATAGTGTGCTAAGGATATGAAAAGAGAATTTTTCCAAACTGTTGGTGTCCAATAGTAGCGAAGACGACGAAGATATCACAGATCCAATCCCAGAAGGTGGTATTGAATTACCGCTCAGTCAAGATGGGGTAAAGTCAGCAATAAAGCGACTAAAGAATAATAATGCAGCAGGAGCAGATGGCTTACCAGAAGAGCTGTTCAAAACCGGAGGTGATTCGCTGATAAGGTGTATGCATCAGCTAGTTAGCACCATCTGGCAGGAAGAACGCGTACCCGACGATTAGAAACTGAGTATCTTACGTCCCGTCCACAAGAAAGGAGACAAGCCTGTATGCTCGAACTATAGAGGCATAAGTCTTCTCCCTATTGCCCAAGATATTGTCAGGGGTATTATGTGAAAGACTAAAGTCCATGGTCAATGAAATAGTTGGACCATACCAATGGGGCTTTTGGCCAGGCAAGTCCACCATTGACCAGATATTTACCCTGCGGCAAATGCTGGCGAAGTCTCAAGAGATGCAGATCGACACCTTCCAGCCCCTACGCGCAAAGGTATTCCAAGCCATGTCGGAATTTGGTATCTCCGCAAAGCTCATTCGGCTTTGTAGAATGACATTAACTGATACAAGTCCCCAGTTAAAATAAGAAAGAACCTCTCTGAACACTTCAGTACCAAAACAGATTTCAGACAAGGAGACAGCTTTTCGCGTGTTCAACATCCTGCAGGAAAAGTTTATACGAGATGCAAATTTGAAAAGAGTATTGTATACAGCAACAGCCACATATTACTTCCTTATGCTGATGACATTGATATCATGGGAAGATCAGTAAAGGAAGTAACTGATACCATTAAGAAGGTCGTAGGAGAATTAACAAAAGTGGGTCTGGCAGTAAACGGCGAAAAGACAAAGTTGATGGTGTCGACGCGCTAGGACCAACAGTGGATGTTGGTTCCTATAATATTGAGGTAGTAAACCACGGCACCGCCATAAACACAACAAACAACATCAGTTGTGAAATAAAGAGTAGAATTATGTTGGCCAACTGATGCTACGTTGGCTTAAGTAAGCAGTTTAAAAACAAGGCAACATCTCGTCAAACCAAAACAACACTTTACAAAACACTGATGCTACCTGTGCTAATGTATGGTTCCGAAGCCTGGGTACTTGCGCAAGCAGATAAGGCAGTGCTCGAGATCGATGGACCTTCTATTAGAAGATCAATTGACCTAATGATTTTCTATGAATAGTCCGATTGTTTGAATGTCAGAAAAATTTCTTGATATTCTATGGGAAGACCTAATGGCCTTCTGTGAGAATACTTGACTGGTCTTCTATGAAAATACCAAATGTTCCTTAACGAGAAGACCTAATAGTCCTCTCTGAGAAGACCTGAGAGTCTTCAATGAGAAAACCTAAGAGGCTGTCTTGGGAAGACCTAATGTTCTTCTATACGAAGGCCTAGTGATCTTCTGCGAAAAGCCTATTTCTGCGAGATTACTATTGGTATTCTTCGAGTAGACCTCATGATTTTCTACAAGAAGACCTAATGATCTGTGGGTCTTCGTTGAGAAGACACATTGCCTTTAATGGGAAAACCTATTGGCCTTCTATAAGAAGAATTCTTGGTCTTCTATGATAAGAATATTTGGTGATCTATGATGAGAATTTGGAATTAGGAAATGGAAGACCTGTTAGTCTCCTAGGAGAAGTTTCCTTGATAGACTATGAGAAGACTCATAAATCTTCTATGAAAATACGTCCGGATCTTATTTGAGAACACCTTTGGGTCTTCTATGATTACCTCTCGGTGTTGTATGGCCTTTTGCACTTCTCTGATACAATTTTTTGATCTTCTATGATAAGATGTTCTCTTGTTCTTCTATGGGAAGACCTCTTAATCTTCTTCTTCTTCTTCTTAATACAATTTTTTGATCTTCTATGATAAGACCTTCGGTTTTCCATGAGATGTTCTCTTGTTCTTCTATGAGAAGACCTCTTAATCTTCCATGAGAAGATCTCATGACCTTCTATGAAAAGGCACTTAGGTCTTCCATGCGAAGTCATCTTCTTCTTTTTGGAGAAGACATCTCGGCCTTTTATGATTAGTCTTCTTGTTCTTCTAGATGAAGATCTTTTAGAAGCTCTCTTGGTCTTCTATGAGAAGACCTTTTAATCTTATGTGGAAAACCTCTTGGTCTATTATAAGGAAACTTCTAGTCTTTTATAAAAAGGTCTTTAGGTCTTCTGAAACCCTTAAGTCTACTATGAGAAGACCCTTAGATCTTCTATGAGGTATTCTCATGTTATTCTATGAGAAGACCTTATGGTCTTCTATGAGAAAACCTCACGGTATGGGAAGTCATCTTGCTCTTCTAGGGTAGGACCACGATCTTCTATGATTAGTCCTCTTTTTCTTTTGGCTGAAGATCTTAGGTCGCATCTTTCATGAGAAGCTCTCTTGGTCTTCTATGAGAAGACCTCCTAATTTTCTGTGAGAAGGCCTCTTGGTTTTCTGTAAGAAAACATCTATGAGGTATTCTCGTGGGCGTAAAATAAAGCCCCAAGAAATAACGCCCCAAACGGGAATGAAAATTGACCCCAATTTTTGGGGTGTTTTTACAATTTGAAAAATTGCCCCAATACAAAAAGGCCCCAAACTAGGAAATTTGGCCCTAAAAAAATATTGCAATTATGCCCCAAAATTTCATTGGGGCCAAAATGCATTTTTGAAATTGGGGTGCATTTGCAAAATGCATTATCACCCCAAACAACGAAAATGCAATTAGGCCCCAAAGTATGCATTCACGCCCCAAAATATTTATTCACTTAAATTTGGGGTGTAAATGAAGCCCTAAACTTGGGGTGTAATTTCAAAAATATTTTTAAAGATATTCATTCAATAGTTTGTAATATGTAACTAATTACGACTGTACTTTTTTACGATAGTAGCATGTTATTAAAGCCACCTAGAAACAAGCTCTTATTAAAAAGTGTACTAGCAGGCGTCTATGAATGTGATAAAAATTAAAATTTTAAATAAAATTAAAGACGATTGTGTAGGAATCGCAAAATCTTTGGGAAGTGGATCGTCGGTATCTTTTTCTAACACATTGTGATAAGGGAGTATTTCTGTACCAATTTCTATATACATATATGTATGTATATATTTTTATAGTTTTTAGCAAGAATCACAAAGTATATATTTTAACAGAATACAAAGAAGTTTGCATCACATCGTTAGCAAAAATTTTGTGCCGGCTTCAAAAACTCCCCATCAAATAGTTGAAGCATTCATGCTCGAAAAGGTGTGGACAAATTTCGGTCTGACCAAAAACCAAACAAACCCGAGACAGACTTTAACTACTCCATATCTCCAAATCAAGTCAAACAGAATTAGAAAGAAATGGAAAGTAGCTGAAGAAAAATATTTTAAAAAAATAATTTAAAAAATCAAACAGAATTAAAAACAAGTAAGCAAAGGCTATAGTCGGACAGGGCCGACCATACGATACCCTACACCACTACCCTGCGAGTTAGCTTTCAGCAAATCAAAGTTTCTTTTGGACAAATAAGACATCGTTGGAAATTTGATGTTTGCTGGCCGGGAATCGAACGCCCGACCTTCAACGTGCAAGGCGGGTGTGCAAACAATTGTACTATGGTGGCACCAATAAGTAATTTTAGAACGGACATTTAGTCTGGACCTATTTTTTTGCATATTTTGACATATTTGCTAAACCAGACTTTGTGCCCTAAATATCCCATCGAATTGGCTGAAAGTTTGTATTAAGTATTCGTTCATCACAATTTTCGACCTGATTTATCGGAATAGGTCCAGGTCTTCATATAGCTACCATAGAACCGTACCTCCCGATACCCGGTATTTTGAAGGTTGTGGCCTCAATATCAAACTGAAGTGGCTGACATTTTGTATTCAGTCTTCGTTGGAGGTAAAAAAACTTTCCACTTGAAATTTGTCGTTATATGTCCACGTCTTCATATAACTCCCATAACCAGAACCTACCGATTTTCTGTACTTCGAAGGTTATGGTCTCAATATCTCTCCGAATTGGCTAAAATTTGGTAATAAACTTTCCATCTGAAATTTGTCGGTATAGGTCTAGGCGTTCATATAGCTCCCATAGAACGATAGCTCCCCATTTTCGACATTTGGAAGATTGTGGCTCTGGTTACAGATTTCTCTGTTTTATTGACTTGTCTGAAGTGAATTTCAAACAGAAAAAATGTACATATAAACATTTTAGAAGATATTATTGAAATATATGTAGCATACGAAAATATGTGAAATACAGAAATTTTCCATATGCAAAAATAATATTTGCATATGCATAATTTATACATTTCGCCTATTTTTGCATATGTGATATATTTCGACTGGAATTTAATTAGAAGCCAAAAATATGCAAATTTTACAAAAATAGGTGTTGCATAAAATTTCGCTGTCTACATATCATTGAGCTGATATTAATCGGGGTGCTCTCATTGATATGAGAGAAGGCTCCATTGTCCCTACTGGGATGTTTGTGGAACAATTATATACAGTACATTTTAAGAAATATTCTTAAATTTGAAAATTGGCGTTGTTTAGCAATTTCTGCTACATCTTTAAATTTTGTACAATTGGATAGGTGATATGATAGGGTTCCACGCAATTTGTAAGAACTGGGAATTTGTCTGTCATGATAGAGAAAATTTGTAGCATGGGAGGAAGATGTGGTTCTCCTCACAAAACTCATTATATCTTAGGTAGTAGGTCCGTTACCAAGCACACATATTATTGCAATTTTCATCAGAGGAAAGATCGGTAGTTAATTTTTCATATATAGGCGACTTTGCCGGTATATGGCCTCCAGGGACTCAAATATGGACCAAAAATAAAATGTTTTTATTTAGCATACAAAAGTAATGGTCCATTGCACCCGCTAAATAATATCAGATCGTCATCAAAAATTGTAGGCATCTTCTTCGACCTAAACCCCTACCTCGTGCAAAATTTCGTGACTATTGATCTATAATTGCGACCTCTAGTATGCTTTTGATTACATTACAAGCAAAACACTCGATATATTAGGCTGTAACTCTGTTATCTGACCACATAAATCAACATAATTGGCATTAATTGAAAGGGCAAGAGTAGTCCTTCCAAATATTATTTATGTGGGCGGAATATGTGGTCCGGGAATAAAGATATTACCGGTATATTAAAAATTTTCACAATTTTCACACAAAAGTTGTGGTCCATTTAACCCTCTAAACATCATCCGATCACCATCTCAAATTGCAAGCTTCTTCTTTGTCATAAAATCTTACATTATTTAAAATTTCGAGGCGATCGGACTATAATTGCGACATACAGAGCCGCTACAAAATCGGATAAAAATTTTGTTTTTGGTCCATTTCACCCGCTTAATATTTCTCGATCATCACCAATAAGAATAGGGATCTATTCTGATCTGAACCCGACCTCCATACAAAATTTCGTGACGATCGGTCCATAATTGCGGCCTGGAGCGTGTTTACAATTTATAATGGACAGACGGACGGACGGACGGACGGACAGACACACATCTCAAAATCGCTTTATCTCGTCGAGATATGAAGATTGGTATACCACATTGGGGGTCTCCGACGAATATTTCGCGGTGTTACATGAATTTTTACCAAAACAAACTTATAATACCCTTTTCCACATTGTGGTATAGGGTATAAAAATGGAGAGTAGCTGAAGAAAAATATATTTAAAAAATTGCGCGATTTTTTAAATATATTTTTCTTCAGCTACTCTCCATTTTTTTTAATTCTGTTTGAATTGATTTGGAGAGAAAAAATATATTTAAAAAATCGCGCGATTTTTTAAATATATTTTTCTTCAGCTATTCTCCTAATTCTGTTTGACTTGATTTGGAGAGAAAAATATACTAAAAAAAAATCGCGCGATTTTTTAAACATATTTTTTCATTCCAAATCCATTCAAACAGATTTAGAAAAAAGGGAGAGTAGCTGAAGAAAAATATATTTAAAAAAATCGCGCGATTTTTTAAATATATTTTTCTTCAGCTACTCTCCCTTTTTTTCTAAATCTGTTTGATTTTTTAAATATATTTTTCTTCAGCTACCCTCCATTTCTTTCTAATTCTTTTTGACTTGATTTGGAGAGAAAAGATATATCTAAAAAATCGCGCGATTTTTTAAATATATTTTTTCTCTCCAAATCAAGTCAAACAGAATTAGAAAGAATTGGAGAAAAAATATATTAAAAAAATCGCGCGATTTTTTTAGTATATTTTTTCTCTCCATGTCAAGTCAAACAGAATTAGGAGAGCAGCTGAAGAAAAATATATTTAAAAAATCGCGCGATTTTTTTAAATATATTTTTCTTCAGCTACTCTACCTTTTTTTATATATTCTTTTAAATATATTTTCCTTCCTTCCTCTGTAAAAAAGGAAAAATAAATGCCTTAGCATTTTTAAATAGGATGGTGTTTGAAGGAATCGCTATATGCACAAATATGCTCCCAATGGAAGATGAGGTATATAAATTAAACATTGTTAATAGGTGTATCTTTTTTACTTTTTTAATGTTGCTGAAAAATTTTTTCAGCAGCTTTTCCTTTACACAACTGTCAAAATCTGCAACATTAGTAATAATTATTACCAATTATTATTACTTATCATATAATTTTTTGAATTCTATGAAATAAGTGTTTACTTTTGCTTATTATTACTAAAAATTATTGTTATTTTGAGTCCTTTAATTTTTTTCGCTTTTTTCTTAATAAAGTTTTCGAAATTGCACCCCATTTTTTGATCATATCTTAATAAAAACTTTAGAAAATGCGCCCCAATTTCTTGTTTTTGTTAAACACTAAAATATATTTAGGCCCCAAACATGTGCAAAAAGGCCCTAATGAAAAATTCAATTAGGCCCCAATATTATTTAGACCCCAATTTGATTTTCAAATTTTCGATTTACTTGTTGTGAAGACAATTTGGCCCCAACAGTTAAAAGAAAAAAGGTCGCAAAAAGACGAAATTAGACCCCAAAAGTTTTGTTGTTGTTTTTCATATACCTGTTTGGGGGCCTATTTTCATTTTCAATTTGGGGTGTTATTTCCTGGGGCCTTATTTCTGTACGCCTTCTCGTGGAATTCTATGAGAAGAACTCATGGTATTATATGAGAATACCTCATGGTCTGCTATGGGAAGTCATCTTGTTCTTCTAGCAGAAGACATCTTGCTTTTCTATAAGAAAACTTGAAGTCTTCTATAAAAAGACCTTTGGATCTTCTAAGAGAAGACTTTTAGGTCTACTATGAGGTATTATCATGGTATTATATGAGAAGACCTCATGGTATTCTATGAGAATACCTCATGGTCTTCTATCGGAAGTCATCTTGCTCTTCTAGGATAGGACATCGTGATTAGTCCTCTTGTTATTTCAGATGAAGATCTTAGATCTTAGGTCTCATGGTCTTTCATGGGAAGTACTCATGGTCTTCTATGGGAAATCATCTTGGTTTTCTACTTTTAATGTCTTAGATCTTAGGTTTCATGGTCTTTTATGAGAAGCTCTCTTGATCTTTTATGAGAAGAAAGGCCTCTTGGTTTTCTATAAAAAAGCTTCTAGTCTTCAATGAAAAGACCTTTAGGCCTTCTTAACCTTATGCCTTTTATGAGAATACCTCATGGTCTGCTGTGGGAAGTAATCTTGTTCTTCTAGGAGAAGACATCTTGGTTTTCAATAAGAAAACTTCAAGTCTTCTATAAAAAGACATTTAGGTCTTCTAAGAGAAAAGCCTTAGGTCTTCTAAAAAAAGACCCTTAGGTCCTCATATAGAAGACCTCTTAATCTTCTATGAGAAGACCTCTTAATCTTCTGTGAGAAGACCTCTAGGTCTTCTATAAAAAACTTCTAGTCTTTTATAATAAAACCTTTAGGTCTACTATGGGAAGGCCTTTAGGTCTTCTATGAGGTATTCTCATGATATTCTATGAGAAGACCACTTGTTCTTCTAGGAAAAGTTCTCTTGACATTCTAGAAGAGGACACTTGGCCTTTTATAAAAAGACTTCTTGGCCTTCTAGGAAAAGACTTCGGGAATTTTATAAGAAACTCTCTTAGTAATATACCTCTTGGTCTTCTTGGAGAAGATTTCCTGCTGTTCTTCTTTGTTCTTGAACTTCTAGGAAAAAACTTCTTGCTTTTCTAGGAGAAGAACTTTCGGTCTTCTATGACAAGACCGCTTGGTCTTCTACCTTCTTTGTGTTGTATGAGAAGATTTCTTGGCCTTATATCAGAAGACCTCTCAATATTTTATGAGAAGGTTTATTTTTCTTCTGTGAATAGACATACTGACGTAATGGTCTTCGATGAGTAGACCTACTGATCTCCTTTGAGAGAACCTATCGATCTTTTATGATAAGACCTTATTTTCTTCTATGACAACATTTTTTATATTCTTCGGCCCTATGCGTAAAAATTGAACACAACAAACGGAATAAACCAGCTCCATTTCCCTTTTTGCCTTTTCTTCATTGTAGAGTACATATTGTCCTTAAAATGTTCTCTGGGTTATTATGCTAGATCTATTTCAGTAAAGTATATGTGTACTAGCTATTCTGCCATGGCCACACACTTTTATTGACTTAGCATAAGATTAGTTCTGTAGTTGAACACTCTTAAGCAACTGTTTTTGCCAAATCTTCAGCAGTTGTATGTTTAACTAAGAGAGGCATACATCGGCATTCAATTTCATGTTAATGGGTTACAATCTAAATCGAGTTTCTGGTTTTAATGGTAGTTCCGAGTAATTCCTTTATTGGCTGTGATAGAAATGCTTTCTTCAATTAGGGAAAATTTTCATATAAATTTCTACCAGCCGTCAGGTTTTTTTTTTGCAAAGAATCTATGGCATAGATTTTAATTTTGTATTTGTTTAGCATACTTTTAGGCGTTAGTTTTAACATTGGTACATAATTACTTTAATAGTCCGGTCAAAATAGACATTGAAATAGCAAAAATTCCCACAAAGCTGAATTTTGGTGGAGAGCTAGGGTTTACCATTAGAAGCAACGTCCTAAAAGTCCCCATCGATCCCATGTGTGCAAAAAAAAATATTCGGGGTCAAAGGTCAAAATTTAAGGGTTTTTAGGTTTTCGGATTTATTTTTTGAAAACGGTTGATCGAATCAGAAAGTGACTAAAGTAAATATTGTAGGCAGAAAAATTATCTACAAGTTTGACCCTTATAATTTTTTTCTTAGAAGGAACCATTCTTGAGATATAGCTGTTCTAAAAAACACATGATTTTTATGCACTTATAAGGGAAATGTGCACATATTCAGACGAACCGGCTAAAATAAGCGAAGTAATCGGGTCTGTCCCCCCAAAAAATATATATTTTCTTGAAGAGGGAAATTATAGCTATCTTTTAAAAAAAATTCCAACAAAATCGGAGTGTTTTTAGTAGAGTTATTCAATGTTAGAGTCATTTTATGCAAAAATAGCCCATTTAACCCACATGTATAATCGAAAGCCCAACGGGAACGACCCCAACGAAAACTCTCCGATTTTTTTCAAGTTTTGTCCGAAGGCAGGGTTTGTTGCGCTGATTACGGAAATGTATAATTTTCAACGGTTGCGGATCCGGTTCGCCGGTTATTAGACCCGAAAGGCCAAATTTAAAAACCGGGTTAGACCCGGTTCTACTGAACCGATTACTGCAAAGTGGATATCGTTTGAAAGCTTATGGAAGTATCTAACACATAGTGTCGTTACTTTAACCGGTTCGCCTCATAATGTAGTTACGCGGCTAATTTTTTATTTGACTTTTAGATCGAGATATCTCGAAAATGGTAAGTCGTTTTTAAAAATCATAAAGACCGATCTTGTAGACAATTATTGAATCTACAACTTTTACTTTAGCGGGCTTTTGCTAAGTATTACCGTTTTTGAGAAAAACTAAAAAAACTGAATAATGCCTCCAAAAATGACCTTTGACCCCGAATAACTTGTTTTGCACACATGGGATCGATGGGGACTTTTAAAACGTTGCTTCTAATGGCCAACCCTAGCTCTCCACCAAAATTCAGCTTTGTGGGAATTTTTGCTATTTCCCCCTTATACGCATGTCTATTTTGACCGGACTATAAGTGCGTTAAGGTAAGGTCACATTAGGCAAATATTTGATCCAGTGACCGGCAGTGTGCGCGTACTGAGATCAAGTGAGCGTAAATAATGCACTGAAATTTCTGCTCACTTGCTCTCAAAAAGCGCATACTGCCGGTCGCTGGAGCAAATATTTGCCTAATGTGACTTACCTTTACCCTACGCAAAAAAACGTTAAACATATTAAATTTATAAAAGAAAATATGTTTAAAATATCACAAATAGTATACTCTCGTAGTTTCTGGAACAAAACAATTGTTTTCTATAGCCTAGACGTAATTATGGTTGTATATAAAATGGGTTTTTATATCCTACAAATTCGCAATCCAAATCATATATTTTTTTTAATTTCCTCGTCTCCCATTCATACCAAATCCGTAATGGTACATGTAGTTAATCGTGATGATAAAACAAAGATGTAGTTTCAAAAAAATCAAGAAAATATCCTAAATTTTGAGGCAAAGCTGGCAACAAAGACATTGGTCCAAAGACCAATGTGAACAAATGTACACCAAACCCTTTTTTTCAAATTTGAAAATGATGCTTTATTCAAAATAAATGTTATATGCCATATTTTCATAAAAATGATTTATTACTCTTGGAGTCTAGATTCCTAAAATAAATTTTAATTACACACATGAGCGCTTTTGGCCATAATGAAAATTGAAATGTAAATGTAAAACTTCCAAATTGAACAGCTCCCCCCGTTCTACTTCAATCACAGGCCAACGAACAAAAGGAAAGCAAATTTCTTTGAAAATATGTACTACCACGACGACTTGCATGAATCAAAACCACAAACTATTTTCCAATAAAAGATTTTTCACAAAACAAGAAAAAACTTTTATTATTTATGAAAATTGATGTTCTATTCAATCAATGAGAGAGCAGCAGCACATCTATAAGCATATGAACACAAAAAGGCAATTTCTAATTGATAGCCATTCATTAATAATTGGAAAATTTTGCATATCATATGAATGTCTAATATTAAACAAGGGTGGGGGATGTTGATTTGGAAGAGAAAAACTTTTTGGCAAATTTTAGAAAATAGTTAGAAATAACATCATATTGCTTTTATAATATATTTTGTTGTAAGACATATTAGACGCATTCAGAAAGGGTGAAGTTCAATTCAATCTTTACAAATTTAAAAGAAAAAATCCATTTCATTCATTTGTAATTACTTCGAAATAGATTTCATTCTTATTATTGGTTGCATTGATTGTGACTTTTTGCATACATCAGAAAGGGAGACTCTTAGTTTAGGAGTAATTGCATTTATCCACAAACATAGACTGCATGTAATGACACCTCTATACGTTCTATCTAAATCCTATAGGAATCATATCAGTTCCCTATCATACATACAACACAAAAGGATGTTTAGCCTCTTCGCATTTATCTTCATATCTTTCGTTCAATTCAAACTTATACTTTTTTCTTTTCGGAACTGCCTGCAATTCGCTTTGAATCTATAATATCATTTGCATCATCAATTTTTCAACCCAACCCTATCTATGTAAGAGTTTTAGATACATATGTATGTGTGTATTGTAACTATGATTCTATTATGTGATTGTCTAACGTACGAGTGGATAGATATGTATACACGTGCAACAAGGATTAGCATTCCAAACTGCCTAATACTTTATTGCTGTTATAGCTTAAATTTTTCCATATGATTGTTTTCTTTCGTGCGTTTTCACTGCGTGCAGCTATAAATTGTGAATTCAATATCAGTGCTGTTCTTAACTTAAAACGAATAAAAAGAAATATATACGACTAGGAACATCTGAAATTTGATAGCATGTATACCAGCATGAGGCTGGACTTGTACTCTCATTGAACACAATTAAGATCATTTGTATGTATGTATATGTATACACAATTCTTCATTGCCATAAAGATGTAAAACTTACCCTCTGTTTTTGTAAGAAAATTTTCTTCCTTTATTTTTATAATTATTTAGGCATCGATTGCTCAGACTCTAGATTACGTAGAGACCTCAACCTATACATGTTCCATATACATATAGCTATGAATACATCATTTAAAAATCAACGTTCTATATTTTCTCATAGGCGAATGAATTGGGATACAAAATTTGACAATTCGTTTAAAACGAAAAAAAAATGCTACAAGAACTGGGGGTTTAATTTAAAAATTACACTCAATTCCAGTTTTATATTCCACCATCTAATAGAAATGCTTACGGTTAGTTTGGCAACATAAAGTGACACATATTTTTCATCGGGGGATGTAGCTCAGTGGTAGAGCGCTCGCTTTGCATGTGAGAGGCCCCGGGTTCAATCCCCGGCATCTCCATTTCTTTTTCATACCCTCCACCGTAGTGTGCCGCTCACTTGAATAGAAAACAACGTACCAAATCTTTTGCAACCTCTATTTTTAAGAAAGATATGAAGCGTAGAAGCTTTTTATTTATATTTTTTACAGTGTTTTATTTAAATTGCTTTGGTGTCCGTTTAGTCAAATCTAGTAACTTATTTTCCACACAGTTGCAGTTGACCAATCGAACCAAAACTTTGCACACTTTTCAGATTTGGATGACAATACATGAATATGAAACCAAAACCAATACGGGTAAATTTTTTCTTATAGTCCCCATATAGCGGTACGACCCGATTTTGGTTCAAATTTAGTAACTCATTTTCCACACAGTTGCAGTTGGCCAATCGAACTGAAACTTTGCACACTTTTCAGATTTGGATGGCAATACATGAATATGAAATCAAAACCAATATGGGTCCATTTTTTCTTATAGCCCCCATATAGCGTTTCCACCCGATTTTGGTTCAAATCTAGTAACTCATTTTCCACACAGTTGCAGTTGACCAATCAACTGAAACATTGCACACTTTGCAGATTTGGATGACAATAAATGAATATGAAATTAAAACCAATATGGGTCCATTTTTCTTATAGCCCCCATATAGCGGTACCGCCCGATTTTGGTTCAACTCTTGTAACTCATTTTCCACACAGTTGCAGTTGACCAATCGAACTAAAACTTTGCACACTTTTTAGATTTGGATGACAATAAATGAATATCAAACCAAAACCAATGTGGGTCACTTTTTTTCTTAAAGCCCCCATATAGCGGTACCACCCGATTTAAAGTATTTTAAGGATTCTATCTTCATTTTTAGGCCGAATACGCTGTAATTTTTTGGCATTTGGGGCTCCGAATGGTACAGAAACTTCCTCACCAAAAATGTGGAACATTTGACCTATGTTCTGGTATAGCCTCCATATAACGGTACCAAACGATTTCAATTATTTTAATGATTTTTCCTACATTTTCGGCCTACATTGGCTATAATTTTGTTATGAGTTTCTTAGTGATTAAAAAATTTAATTACTGAAAAGTTAAAAATAAAAAATAATTTAAAAACAAGTAAGAAAATTCTATAGTCGGACGGAGCCGACCATGGGATACCCTATACCACTATCCTGGACAATCGCTCTCCACGGAACTTCTTTTCAATGATTGTGAAAATTTAATTATCAAATATCAGAGGTGTAATGTATAATACTTATGACCAAAACCAAAAAGTTATCTAGCATGACAAAGACATTTTTGTAGCAGAAAAGGAAAATTTAGTTCACACAAACTAAAATGTAATGAAACCCACTTATGTAGTACTACTACTTCCGTTGTTTAACCGCTACGTTATTGAAATGTTTACCAATTTCACATAAAAGTTTCAGTCCATTTAACCAGCTAAGTATTATCTGATCTTCATGTTGGTTTGTACGCTTATTCTTCATCATAAACTCAAACTTTGTTTAAAATTTTGCGGGTTATTATTTTGACCTACAGAGCCGCTAAAAAATTGGTTAAAATTATGTTTTTGGTCCATTTCATCCGCTGAACATTTCACGATCATCACCAAAAACTAATCATTTCTATTCTGGCCCGAACTCAACCTCCTTAAAAAGTTCGTTACAATCGGTCCATATTTGCGGCCTTAAGCTTGTTTACAATTTTTAATGGACGAACACACATCGCTAAATCGCTTTATCTCGTCGAGATATAAATTTTGGCATACCAAATAAGGGATCTAGGACGAATATTTCGTGGTGTTACATAAACTTTTGAAGAGACGATATGTAGCATGGGATAAAATTGTGGTTCTCTACACATAACCTATTATATATTAGGCAGTATGCCCGTTATCTAGCAAACACTTCATTGCAATTTACATCAGAGGAAAGGTCAGTAGTTTTTTCATATGTAGGCTACTTTGCGAAATATATATGTCCTCAAGGAATTAAAATATCGACCAAAAATAAAATTGTTATATTTTCATACGAAATTAATGGTCCATTTCACCCGCTAAAGAATATCAGATCATCATTCAAAATTGTAGGCATCTTTTTCGACCTATACTCTTACCCGGTGCAACATTTAGTGACTATTGATGTATAATTGCGACTTCTAGCGAGTTTATTATTACACTACAAACAAATAACGGAATATATTAGGCTGTAACGCTGTTATCTGCACACCAACATAATTAGCATCAATTGAAAGGTCAAGCGTTCCACTTTCAAGTATATATCACTTGTCCCGAATGTCACTTCCAAGAATTAAGATATAAGCAGTATATAAAAAATTTTCACAATTTTCACACAAAAGTTTTGGTCCATTTAACCCTCTAAATATTATCCGATCACCATCTCAAATTGCAGTCTTCTCCTTTGTGATATACTCTTACCTTGTTAAGAATTTCGCGTTGATCGGACTATTATTGCGACCTACAGAGCCGCTACAAAATTAGATAAAAATTATGTTTTTAGTCCATTTCACCCGCTAAATATTTCTCGATCATCACCAATAAGAATAGGGATCTATTCTGGCCTGAACCCGACCTCCATACAAAATTTCGTGACGATCGGTCCATAATTGCGGCCTGGAGCGTGTTTACAATTTATAATGGACAGACGGACGGACACACATCTCAAAATTGCTTTATTTCATCGAGATATGCAGATTGGTATACCACATTGGGGGTCTCCGACGAATATTTCGCGGTGTTACGCGGTGTTACCAAAACAACCGTATAATCCCTTTCCACATTGTGGTGTAGGGTATAATTAAGTTACAGTGTTTCATTTATAAATCTACTTAAAACTAGAATATAATTGTTCATGATAGAATCTCTCAAATAAAACGCTTGCATTTGGATTAAAAATTGTGACAATATTAAACGGCAAGCGTTTTAATTGAGAGATTCCATCTGAAAAATTATTTTCTAGTTTTAAGAACATTTATAAAGAAAACATTTTTTATTATTTAATTATTTTTTATTATACCCTACACCACTATGTGGTAAGGGGTATTATGTGTTAGTGCATTTGTATGTAACATACAAAAGGAAGCGAGATAGACCCATAGTTCCTTCTAGGGATATACATAGAATCACTTTCTGAGTCGATTTATGCATGTCCGTCCGTCCGTTCGCAACATACAGGTCGCATTTGCTGACCGATTTCGCTGAAAATTGGGGAATACCATTTTTTAGCCGTCGGAAGATCAAGTTCGAAGATGGGACATATAGGTCCACGTTTTGGTATAGCCCCCATATAACGGTACCCCCCGATTTACGATATTTTGACATTTTCAGCTACATTTTCAAACCGATTTGGCTATAATTTGACATTTAGGGTTCTTAAGTGTCAATAAACATATATAACAAAACATAGGTCCAAGTTTTGGTATAGCCCCCATATAACGGTACCCCCCGATTTGCGGTATTTTGACGTTTTTAGCTACATTTTCAGACCGATTTAGCTATAACTTGACATTTAGGGTTCTTAAGTATCAATAAACTTATATAACAAAAGTTGTGGACATAGGTCCACGTTTTGGTATAGCCCCCATATAACGGTACCCCCCGATTTGCGGTATTTTGACGTTTTTAGCTACATTTTCAGACCGATTTAGCTATAACTTGACATTTAGGGTTCTTAAGTATCAATAAACTTATATAAGAAAAGTTGTGGACATAGGTCCACGTTTTGGTATAGCCCCCATATAACGGTACCCCCCAATTTACGGTATTTTGACGTTTTTAGCTACATTTTCAGACCGATGTAGCTATAATTTAACATTTAGGGTTCTTAAGTGTCAATAAACTTATATAGCAAAAGTTGTGGACATATGTAGGTCCCCGTTTTGGTATAGCCCCCATATAACGGTGCCCCCCGATTTACGGTGTTTTGATGTTTTTAGCTACATTTTCAGACCGATATAGCTATAATTTGACATTTAGGGTTCTTAAGTGTCAATAAACTTATATAACAAAAGTTGTGGACATAGGTCCACGTTTCGGTATAGCTCCCATATAACGGTACCCCCCGATTTACGGTATTTTGACAGTTTTAGCTACATTTTCAGACCGATTTAGCTATATTTTGACACCTAGGGTTCTTAAGTGTCAATAAACTTATATAACCAAACTTGTGGACATAGGTCCACGTTTTGGTATAGCCCCCATATAACGGTACCCCCGATTTGCGGTATTTTGACGTTTTTAGCTACATTTTCAGACCGATTTAGCTATAACTTGACATTTAGGGTTCTTAAGTATCAATAAACTTATATAAGAAAAGTTGTGGACATATGTAGGTCCCCGTTTTGGTATAGCCCCCATATAACGGTGCCCCCTGATTTACGGTGTTTTGATGTTTTTAGCTACATTTTCAGACCGATATAGCTATAATTTGACATTTAGGGTTCTTAAGTGTCAATAAACTTATATAACAAAAGTTGTGGACATAGGTCCACGTTTCGGTATAGCTCCCATATAACGGTACCCCCCGATTTACGGTATTTTGACAGTTTTAGCTACATTTTCAGACCGATTTAGCTATATTTTGACACTTAGGGTTCTTAAGTGTCAATAAACTTACATAACCAAACTTGTGGACATAGGTCCACGTTTTGGTATAGCCCCCATATAACGATACCCCCGATTTGCGGTGTTTTAACGTTTGTAGCTACATTTTCAGACCGATGTAGCTATAATTTGACATTTAAAGTTCTTAAATGTCAATAAACTTATATGACAAAACTTGTGGACATAGGTCCACGTTTTGGTATAGCCCCCATATAACGGTTCATTTAAGTTCATATTTTCGTATAGCCCAGATACCTCCGAACTAGCTGTTAATGACATTTGAAGTTCCCACGTTATGTACCGATTTTCGATATTTTGAAGATTCTAGCTAAATTTTTTAACCGAATTAGGAGTTATTTGACATTAAAGGCTCCCATCAAAAACTGTCAACATAGGTCCATGTTTTATTATAACTTCTATATAACAGTACCTCCCAATTTCTGGCCCACCAAAAATTGTCAACATACATAGTTAGATATAGGCACCATAAAAAAGGGCCTCCCGAATGAAGCATAAATGTACATAAACATTATCTGACATTTTAACGTACCCACTTAAAGTTGGGGACAGGAATGAAAAGTAATTATTCCATTTTAGTTCAGAATATTTTATGGTGGAGGGTATGAAAAGTTCGGCCCGGCCGAACTTAATGCTTTTTTACTTGTTTTTTCATGAGTTTGGAATAAATTTAGTCTTTCACTTGTATTCAAATCCGACTTATATAAGAATCATACAAAAACAAAAAAAACAAGTAGGAAAAGCGTTAAGTTCGGTCGGGCCGAACTGTTTATACCGTCCACCACAAATTTCAGCCATTTCGGTAGATTAATGTGGCCACAACCTTCAAAATACCGAACATCGGAAGGTACCGTTCTATGGGGGCTTTATGATGGCGTGGACCTATACCTAAAAATTTCTGGGGGAAAGTTTTCTAACCCCAACGAAGACTAAATACCAAATTTCAGCCATCTCGGTGTGATAATGAGGCCAAAACCTTCAAAATACCGAAAATCGGGAAATATCTTTCTATGGGGGCTATATCAAAACGTGGACCTATATAAACATTTTAAGGTGGAAATGTTTCTTAGCCTCTGGAAACACAAAATACAAAGTTACAACCGATTCTGTTGTCAAATGGGACTAATACATTCAAAATATATTAAAATGACGCGTACTTTATATGGGGCGTTATATAAGGGCTATACCAAAACGTGGTCCTATATAAACCAACTTTGGTAGGAATGTTTTTTGGCCTCTGGAGACACAAAATACCAATTTACAACCAATTCGGTGGTAAAATGGGACAAATATCTTAAAAATTCCTTAAAACGACGACGAGTCACGCGTCATTTTGTATGGGGGCTACACGAAAGCGTGGACCTACATAGCCCGCTTTCAATACCAAAAGTCCTACGTACATGTAATAGATTTTCCCAAAATTTCATCCAGCTACGTCAATCCGTTCGGACGCTAGAGTGATTTCCACAGACGGACGGACATGGCTATATCGATGTAGAATTGCACGCTGATCAAGAATATATATAGTTTGTGGGGTCTACAATGATTGTTTCGAGTAGTTACAAACGTAGTGACAAACTTAATATACCCCCATCCTATGGTGGAGGGTATAAAAAAAGTAATAAATTCAACTAAAATGTTTCGCCCCCTTTAAAACTTCGGTATACAGAAAGATTGTATTAGAATATCAATCAAGGAATTCTAAAACAGGCATTTCCAGTAGTGAGAAGTATGTCCGGATTTCCGAGGTGGAAATTTTATCACGAGTTTTTAAACTTTTACACACCTCGGAGTAACAAAAAATTTACATTTGTTCAAAAGAAATGCAACTGTCTTGAAGGTGCCGCCATATTATTTAACCGAACTAGCTGTAATTAGACATTTGCGGGTCTTATTAGCCCTAACATTTCTCCATCAAACATTGTCAACATATATAGGTCCATGTTTTGGTATACCCCCTATATAACGGTCGCTCCCGATTTTCGGTATTTTAAGAATTGTAGCTAAATTCTTTGACCGAACTACTTATTATTTGACATTTGAGGTTTCCAGTGTTTACAAAACTTCTCCAACAAAAATTGTCATCTTTTATTAATTTTCTCTTTGGAGTTGAGCTGGATATAAAACTTCTCAACAATAATTTGTCAGCATAGGTCAATGTTTTGGTATAGCCCGTACAATACCATACTTCCCGACTTTAGGTGTATTGAGGAATTTATCTACATTTAGTCCGAGAGTTATCGTGCACTCAAGGCACTACACATGGTGCCATTGGTTTTTTACAGTCTTCGGTCTATTTTCTCAGGAAGTACTAGATTGTCCCTGAAAAACGTGTACATTTGTATACAACATTTCTCCGAAATTTTGCGTGGGGGGTACCCGAAGAAATTGACACATATAGTCCATATTCGAACCTGATCTATGTCTCGTTGAAGCATTACGATGTGCAAAGTATGGGCCACATCGGTTACTGCTTTCCACAGTTATCGTTTACACCATTTTCGTGACAAGTTTTGAACGTTTGTGCGGAGATACCTAACGGAGTGGACCAATATTGCTCATCTTCGAAGTTAAACTAAGTTTGGACAACAATTTAAAAAGGCCCGAATCAGCTGATCCGTTCGAGGGTTACCATACGCTTATCAGGAAGTATAGACTTGTCACTGAAAAAACGTGTACCTTTGTGTGGGGTGTACCCGAAAAGAATCCAATATTGGAACCACATCAATGTCAGGGAGAAATTTCACGATGTGAAAAGTAAGGAACAACTTGATTACTCCCTTCAAGAGTTATCATGAGCACAATTTTTCCGTAAATTTTTGAACTTGTGTGGGGTAGGTACCTGACCGCTTACTTCCAACAGATATGGAACAGCTCGATCCTCGATTTTGTTTGTTACCATAACTTTGTAAACTTATAACCAACTTTAAATTCCAAAGGCAGCATTTTTTATTACTCTGCAATGGGTTTCTATTACGGAATTAAAAATCATATTGGTCTTTTTCGACCAATACATTCCGATTTGTTGTTGCATTTCACATGACAATCTTTTAAATCCATATGGATGTTCTGAAAACAGTAGAGTTGGATAATGTAGTTCCTAGTTCACTGTACTAGTTCCAAAACGCATGAGTAATGTCATAACATAAAACGTATACGTAGTTTTTCATACAAATTATATGTGCCATAGGAGCTACGCAGCTAAAGTAGATATTTCCAGATAGTTCATTTGTCACAACTCTAAAAAACAGAGACAAATAGACGCCTATTTCATATACATACTAGGGTTATGACTTTTTGACATTTTTCCTTAAAAATGATTTCCTGTAGCAGAGATGAATGAACTTTTGCCTATTAATCACTATGCTATCGTTTATTCCATTGAAATATAAAAAAAGTTCAGGCACAAATCGATTTTAAAAAAACGGTGGACTTGTTCGCGGAAAAACCATTTTATTGGACAAAACATGATGGGTTTCATATGAAATTTTGACGTTTTTCATAATTATTTTTAAAATGTTCCATCTTATCAGCATCCGAAGCACTCGATTGTATCCGTCGAGGTTGTCTGTGTCATAGTCTATCTTATTGTGAAGAAATATGACATAACTACTCGACTCCTATTGATATTCCGAGATGTTTCAAATATCTGTCAATTTAAACCCTTTAACGCTGTTATTTCGGTGTCCGCGAAATAATTTATATGTTTTCTTTGGTGAAAAATTATTAGAAAGCCTTACTTTATCGACTGAAAGAAAAGTCGGTGTTAATATCTCAAAAATTCGCGAAAATAAAGTGACTGTTCTATCCTGATGACCAAAAATAAATGCCTATTTTTCATAGTACGATCGGAAAATTGATCAGAAAATCATTTCGCGAAGAGCTAGAAACATATTTTTTTCTGTGTTTGATACGTAACATCATAGACTTTAAATCCCCACAAGACTAAAAACGCAGATTCATTCGTTTTGGGATAAATAAGATAACATTAACAAAAATGTAGGTGTTCTATTCTACTGACGTGGAGTGTATATATGAAATGAAAAAAAAAAATTTTTTCAAAAAATTATTTTTTGTTGCACGTATGAATAAATATAAGCCTACTAATAACTATAATAACGTTTATTTCATTCAAATACATATTAAAAAAGTCGCTAAAAAAAGTCACTTTGAAAAAATTTTAAATTTTTTGTTTTTTGTTCAAAAATTATATTTTTGAATAAAAGCGTTTACGAAATTTTTACGATTCTCAGAATTGAAGAAAAATAGTGAGAAATAAATTTTATGTCATTTTAATTAACTCATGTGGCTCTGAAGTTTATTTTCAATTATATATCTGTTTTCTGTGACTTCAATAAATTGTCCATAATTTTGATAAATTCAAATTTTATGATCATTTTGTGCGTGAGGTTTTTTCACCGAATCACCTTATAATTAAGATTTTATGTAATCTTATGGCAAAACTCATCACGCTATGATACAGGGATATGAGGTTGTAAAAAAGTCATAACCCTAATACATACATATCCACCAGACAGACCTTGCATAAACACTGACGTAACCCACCCAGCAATGGCAAGCAACCAATTTTTACAAGTGCAATAATCTTTCAAAGATGCGTAGTGTGCAATCGATGAGATTGTAATTGTAAGTATGAGCAAGCAAAAAGATAAACAGAAAAAAAGGAAAAAATCCATCAGCCTAAAACCGTAATGGGGATCTGGGCAAGTAATCAAAGGATAGGCAATCATCCAATATGATTGCCAACTCCGAAAGGCAGCAGCAGTTTATGCACTCCTACAAATGTCTACAAAAAACACTTTGTTACAAAATCCTCATATACACGTACATAAAAACATACATACATATGCATGTATATTCATTGTAGAAGTGTACAACATGACTGCTTCCTTTAACAGGGTTTTTTCCGATTGCTTTGCTTGATTCTCGTATACGGTAACTATATTCTAGTTACAATCTTCCTGGCAACTTTGTAATATTGATTTTTTCCAATAACGAATGTCAGCGACGCAACCTCCTACCAATGAATTCAACTTCCATTACTTTTATAGCCAAGTCCGAACTAGAACTGATATTACTTCTACAACTTGCATGTGAATGAAAAAAACCATTGTTACTGTTATTGGGATTAATCTCCTTGAAGGCTTTGCATCTTTAACTGAAAAAGCTTTTAACACAATTCTGCATAAACATCGTACAAAATTTCAGGTAATCTATAGGCCTTAGTAAGAGATCGGATGAGAAATCATTATGCGTCTTGTCTGTTACGACTACCAAAGACATGTTCGCTCGTATGAATATAATTTCTAGATGGATTATGAAAGATTGAAAAACATACAAATTTGTGTTTACTCACCGTTACGATTTTCACTATCAGCCGGCTTCATTTGTATGGGATGATGCATCTGTAAGGAGAGAAGGATGATAAAGAAGAATATATATTATTAGTATTGAATTAAATATGTGATTATTTAAATGTTATGAAACACAGTTTTGTGGTAAGTTGTTATAGGGAAATGGGATTCCTAATCAAATAGATCAGTTACTATCAGGTAAATAGTAGTATTGTTTTAACAAGCTCATTTTTATACAATTAAAATTCAATAACAAATTTAAAGAGGAATTCAATAAACAACGTACAACGGTACAACAATTTTCAGGGACAAGTCCATGTTTCCTGATAAAGTTGCCCTAACGCTGTAAAAACCCCTATGACACCATGTGTAGTGGCAGGAGCGACTGTCGAAAGGATCAGCCGATATTTTGCCCAAACTCAGTTTAAGTTCGAAGATGGGCAATGTCGGTCCACTTCTTCCGATACCTCCTCAAAATTGAAAAATGTCACTAAAATGGTACGCACGATTATTCTCGAATGGATCAACCGATTTGGTCCAAAATTTGGCATTCGTAATTATACCCTCAGCCTTTAGGCTATGAAGGGTATATACACTTTCATATGGGCAAAATGTGCCTCATCGAAATAATGGTTTTAGACCCCAAGTATGTTTGGACGAAATTTGTTTCAGACAATTTGGAGTCGATTGAGCAATGTCCGTCCGTCTGTCTGTCAATCTGGCTGGCTGGAGCGCACGATAACTCTCGAACGGATGAACCGATTCGGTTCAAATTTCGGCTTTCGTACTATTTTACCCAAACTTAGTTTAAGTTCGAAGATGGGCTATATCGGTCCACTCCTTCCGGTACCTCCCCCACAAGAGTTCGAAAATGTTCGGAAAATTTGTGCACACGATAACTCTTGAAGGGAGTAACCGATTTGATTCATACTTTTCCCATCGTGAAATGTGTACCAGACTTAAATAAGGTTTCAATATGGACTCAATCGGTCCACTCCTTCGGGTACCTCCCACACAAAATTTCGGAACAGTTCAGTTTAGGACCATCTCTCGAATCGCTTTGATTTTTGTTTTAGCAACTTGTATTCACTGCCCTCCATACGACGGTACAAATTTCATCAGGGGCAAGTCAATACTTCCTGAGAAAATAGCCTGAAAGGTGCAGAAAACCGCTATGACACCGTGTGTAGTGGTTGGAGCGTAAGATATCTCTCGAACGGATCTGCCGATTCTGTTCAAAATTTGGCCTTAGTAATATTTTGTCCAAACATAGTTTAAGTTTGAAGATAAGCTATATCGGTCCACTCCTTCAGGTACCTCCCCCACAAAAGTGCAAAAAAGTTCGGAAAAACTGTTCGTACGGTACCTCTTGAAGGGAGTGGCCGAATTGGTCTATACTTTACACATCCTAATATATCTACCAGATATAGATCAGGTTCAAATATAGACTATATTTGTCCACTCCATCCGGTACCTCTCACACAAAATTTCGGATAAGTTCACTTTAAGACCTGATATCGAATCACTTTGATTTTTGTTGAAACAACTTGCATTCGCTGCCTCAATTACGATGGTAAAAGTTTTTTAGGGGTAAGTCCATACTTCTTGAGCAAACAGCCCGAAGAGTGTAAAATAAATATAAAAATAAAAAAATAACGGTCAATGTCGATCCACTCCTTTTAGTATCTCCTCCGCAAAAATTTGATCTTTAATCCTAATCAACATATTTGTCAGTTCAAAGTTAAAAATTTTTAAAACCCCCTAAATACATACGTATTTTGGAAAAAAAATTGTTTCAATATACACAGGCTGAGGGTATATCTCTGTCGGCAAAGCCGACTGATACTTTGGTACTTGTTCTTTGTCTAAACTTAGTTTAAGTTCGAAGATGGGCCATATCGCTGCACTCCTGCGAAAACATCTACCACAAAGTTAAAATTTTTTCCGCAAAAAGGTGCCCACGATAACTTTCGAAGGCGGAACCCGATTTGGTCCATACTTTACACATCTTGATATTAATACAAGGCATAGATCAGGTTCCAATATGGACTATATCAGTCCAATCCTTCGGCTACCTCCCATACAAAACTTCTGAAAAAGTCCGCTTGTATTCGCTGCCCCCATTACGAAGTAGAAGTTTTTAAGGAGCGAACTGTAGTGCCTAGACCGCACGACTACTTACAAAGTGGTTACAGCCTTGGTATTTTTCCAAAAACTATCTTCCAGAAATTTTTCGGTATAGGGTCCAAGTTTTGATATAGGTTTTAGTCACATTTCTTACCGAAATGTCTGTGATTTCGTAGTTTTTCTTCTCTGAGGCTACAAAACTATCTCCCAGAAATGTGTCGGTACAGGATCCACGAACGGTGCCGTCCGATTTTCGGAATTTTCAAGGTTTTAGCCACATTCTCCTACCGAAATGGCTGTCTACAGAGAATTGTGGGTATAGATGCACATTTAACAATAGGCCACATAGAAGAGGCATTGCGGATTCTCAGATTGGAGGCTACAACGATAGCTTGGTATTTTGGATTCTCAGTGGGTAGAAAAGCTGCACGAAGAAAATATTCAATATACATAGGTTCATATTTTGGTATATACCCAAGGCATCTCCAAATGTTACGTGTTTTGAAGGTTGTACTCTAGGGCGGCCCAAAAAAATTCAAATTTCTGCAGGATTCGTTTTTTAAACACAGCCATGAATTGGTAAAGTTTTTTATCGATTGGACCATAAATGCGGCCTTTAGAGCATTTTCATGACAATTGACTATTGGTCCCATAAAAATTACTATGGAAACAAAGATCCCTCTGTGGGCACGGGTCAACGTTAACCGATCGCCATAAAATTTCATATAAGTTTTTTGGATCAAATGGAAAAAAATTAGGGAGTAGGCGTTAAAAAAACAATTTTGTAATTTTTTGGGCCATGACTGTAACACGGTTTTAAGGATTCTGGTGAAGGATATACAAATTTAATCATTTAAAGATCTTCTAAAAGATACCCTGCGGGTCTTCTATAAAAATAAATGCCGGTCTCTTATAAGAAGATATTATTGACTTATTTATGTAGACATAATACGATTTCTTGTGACCTTCTGCAAAAGTCACCCGGTCCTCTCTTCAAAGTCTTCAGATTCTCTCTGGAAAGAGGATCCTCCGGCCTCCTTTATTTTGCTATTCTGGCCTTCTTTAAGGAGTTATGGTCACTTAGTGAGCCCAAAAAAATAATTGGTCATGCATTTTTTGCTGAAAGGTCAAACCTTGAGCTACCTTAGGATTTTTTTATTGAAAAATCTTACATAGTTTTCTGGCATAGCGGTGTCCACTGTCGCTCGAAAACAAATAAATCGACCAGCATATATTTTTGTGGGGTTATTAAGAATAATAATAATCTTGTCCTTAAGCGAAAAGGAATTTAAAAAAATTTGATTTTAACGAAAAAATGGAAGGTTGGATAAATCCGTATTATTTTCAATTTGCAAGTGACCATAACCCCCCAATCGGGCTAATGATGATCTCTAAGCAATCCTTCGGGTCTTCTCCAAGAAAATCTAGTTGTCTTCTATATCAATCCCTTTTGCTTTTCAATAACAATCCCTTCCCTATTTTTCTTCGATACGAATATTATTTGATCTTCTGGACGACAGTTTGTTATTCGATAGGAAAACCATTAGATATTCTTCCATAGGAAGATCTATTGGTCTTCTATACGAATACTAATCGGTCCTTAATAGGATGGTAATCTGGTTTACTGCAGGATGACCACTTGGGATTCTTTATGAAGAACGTGTGGTAGAAAATTTCGTATTTTATAAAAAACAAGTAAAAAAGTATCAGTCGGCTTTGCCGACAGAGATATACCCTCAGCCTGTGCAAATTGAAACACTTTTTTCACAAAAAACGTTTGTATTTAGGGGGTTTCAAAATTTTGGTCGTATGAACCGACAAAAATGTTGATTAGGATTGAAGTTCAAAATGTTTGCGGAAAAGGTACTTAAAGGAATGGACCGACATAGACCATGGGGGTGCCATAGGGGGTTTTTACACCCTTCGGGCTGTTTTCTCAAGAAGTATGGACTTGCCCCTTTACCATCGTAATTGAGGCAGCGAATGTAAGTTGCTTCAACAAAAATCAAAGTGATTCAATAGCAGGTCTTAAAGTGAACTTATCCAAAATTTTGTGTGGGAGGGATGGAGAGGACAAATATAGTCCATATTCGAACCTGATCTATATCTGGTAGATATTATGAGAATGTGTAAAGTATGGACCAAATCGGTCACTCCCATCAAGAGTTATCGTGCGCACAATTTTTCCGAATATTTTTGAACTTTTGTGGGGGAGGTACCGGAAGGAGTGGACCGATATAATCCACCTTTTAACTTGCACTAAGTTTGGACAAAATATTACGAAAGCCAAATTTTGGACCGAAACGGCATTTCCGTTCGAGAATTATCTTGCGCTTCCACCCATAAACGTGGTGTCATAGGGTTTGTTTTTCAACTTTCAGGCTATTATTTCAGGAAGTATGGACTTGCCCCTGAGGAAATTTGTACCTTCGTATAGGGGACAGTGAATACAAGATGTTACAACAAAAACCAAGGCGATACGAGAGCAGATCCTAAACTGAACTTTTCCGAAATTTTGTGTGGGAGGTACTCGAAGGAGTTTACCGATTGAGTCCATATTGGAACTTCATCTAAGTCTGGTAGAAATTTCATAATGTGCAAAGTATGGACCAAATCGGTTACTTCCTTCAAGAGTTATCGTACGCCCAAATTTTCCGAACATTTTCGAACATTTGTGGGGGAGGTACCGGAAGGAGTGGACCGATATAATCCATCTTTGAACTTGAACTAAGTTTGGACAAAATATTACGAAAGCCAAATTTTGGACCGAATCGGCAGATCCGTTCGAGAGTTATCTTGAGCTCCAACCACTACACACGGTGTCATAGGGTTTTTTGTAACTTTCAGGCCATTTCCTCAGGAAGTATGGACTTGCCCCTAATGGAACTTACAGCGTCGTATAGAGGACAGCGAATACAACTTGCGTAAACAAAAATCAAAGCGATTCGAGACCAGGTCCTAAACTAAACTTTTCCGAAATTTTGTGTGGGAGGTAACCGAAGGAGTGGACCGATTGAGTCCATATTGGAACTTCATCTAAGTTTGGTAGAAATTACACGATGTGCAAAGTATGGACCAAATCGGTTATTCCCTTCGAGAGTTATCGTGCGCACAAGTTTTGCGACAATTTTTGAACATTTGTGGGGGAGGTACCTGAAGGAGTGGACCTTTATGGCCCATCTTCGAACTTAAATCGAATCTGGACAAAATATTTCGATACCCAAAATTTGAACCGAATCGATTGATCCGTTCGAGAGTTATCGTGCGCACCAGCCAGCCAGACAGTCAGACAGACGGACAGACAGACAGACAGACGGACGGACATTGCTAGATCTACTCAAAATTGTCTGAAACGGATATCGTACAAACATACTTGGGGTCTAAAACCATTATTTCGATGAGGCACATTTTTGGTCGTATCAAAGTGTAAATACCCTCTTTAGCCTAAAGGCTGAGGGTATAAAAAGCCATTTGGTCTACTATAGGTAGACAATTTTGTGTTCTAAAGGAACAGCATTTGATCTTCTCGAAGAAGAGCATTTGGTCTATACACACTATGTACTCCATAGCAATACCATAGCAATTATTTGTAATACATAGCAATTACTGGTATTACCAATTGGTCTTCTGAATATGTTCTTCTATAGGACGACCATTTGGTTTTCTATGGAAGACAAATTGGCGTTCTAGTGGGACGAATTTGACTTTTTAGATTATTATACCTATTTATTGGTCTTGCACGGGTAGACTTAGTCATTTGGTCTTTACTAGGATTACCTTCTGAAGAATGGCAGTTTAGTCTTCTGAAGGAGGTCTTCTAGGGGAAGAGACTATTTCTATAGAAATATGCAAGTCAGGGGTTGTCTCCTATACTAAGCCCTTCTGGTATTGTAGGAAGACAATGAGGTTATTGCTTCTATAGTATTTTTTTCTTTTAAGTTAAATTAAAATTATACCCTCAGCCTTTACGCTAAAGAGATTTTGGTCCCAAAGTAGGTTTTGACAAAATCCGTTTCAGACAATTTGGAACTGATTTACCATGACCGTCCGCCTGCCTTATTACGCACTATAACAAATTTTGGGTATCGTAATATTTTGTCCAAACTTAGTTTAAGTTCGAAGGTAGGCCATACAGGCCCACTCCTTACCGTTCCTCCCCCACAAAAGTTAAAAAATGTTCGCTAAGATGGTGCGCACGATAACTCTCGAAGGGAGTAGCCGAACTGGTTATAACTTTGCATATGGTAATATTACTTCCACACATAAGTCGGGTTCGAATATGGACAATATCGGTCCACTCCTTCGGGTATTTCACATACAAAATTCAGAAAAATTTAAATTTAAGAGCTCCACTCGCAACGCTTTGAAACATTTTCCGTCAGGATGTCTTTGTGGCCCTCTCTTCGACGGTATAATTTTTTCGGGAGCAAGTCCGTACTTCCTAAGATAATGACCTAAGAGCTCCAAGAAACCCTGACGGCACCAACTGATTGGTCCAAACTTTGCACATTGTATTATTTCATCCAGTAATGTATCAGGTTGAAATATGGACTCTATCGGTCCCGTCATTCGGGTACCTGTCACACAAAATTTAGGAAATGTCCAGTTTGAGCACTCATCTCGGATCTATTTGAAAATTTTTGCAGAATGTTGTTTTCACTGTGCCTATTACAACGGTAAAATTTTTTCCGGAGTAAGTCCATACTTCCTGCAATATAGCCCAAACTTGTAATACAAAATCAAGATATTTTACATACAGCATAATAATTGAGTGTACTTATTTTCTTTAGGCCCGAGGCTGAGGATATATCTCCGTCAGCACAGCTACTACTTCTTTTAGTATACCTTCTGCTCAAACATAGGCATACATACATACATATTTTTCCATACGATCCCGAAGGGACACGGGAGACTTCTCTCATAGCAATGAATGCACGCCGATTCATATTGTAAATGAGCTCTTTGGTCTGGTACATGCTCTAGTATTACCTTAACATTGTTCATTGTAAGTACAGTTTCTTAAAGACAATTCCAATTCAAAGTTGTTGTGAATTTGCTATGAACAACTTCGCTGTTGGTGGTGTTGTGCTATGTTTGATATTTATACCCTATACCACAATGTGGAAAAGGGTATTATTATACCCTATACCACAATGTGGAAAAGGGTATTATAAGTTTGTTTTGGTAAAAATTCATGTAACACCACGAAATATTCGTCCCATACCCCTTATTTGGTATGCCGAAATTCATATCTCGACGAGATAAAGCGATTTAGCGATGTGTGTCCGTCCATTGAAAATTGTAAACAAGCTTAAGGCCGCAATTATGGACCGATTGTAACGAATTTTTTAAGGAGGTTGGGTTCGGGCCAGAATAGAAATGATTCGTTTTTGGTGATGATCGTGAAATGTTCAGGGGATGAAATGGACCAAAAACAAAATTTTAACCAATTTTGTAGCGGTTCTGTAGGTCAAAATAATAACCCGCAAAATTTTAAACACAGTTTGAGTTTATGATGAAGAAGAATCGTATAAACCAACGTGAAGATCAGATAATACTTAGCGGGTTAAATGGACTGAAACTTTTGTGTGAAATTGGTAAAAATTTCAATAACGTAGCGGTTAAACTACGGAAGTAGTAGTACTAAATAAGTGGGTTTCATTACATTTTAGTTTGTGTGAATTAAATTTTCCTTTCCTGCTACAAAAATGTCTTTGTCATGCTAGATAACTTTTTGGTTTTGGTCATAAGTATTATACATTACATCTCTGATATTTGATAATACAATTTTCACAATCATTGAAAAGAAGTTCCGTGGAGAGCGATCGTCCAGCATGGTACAATAATACAGGTAGCATTATCAAGCCAGCTGATGGTAACATAATGTGTCAATTGCATTTAATTGAAGTAAAATTTTGTCATCTTATGTTACCAACAATTGCTGATGCGGCTACCTGTGTATTTGTACCATGTTGTCCAAGCATAGTGGTATAGGGTATCCCATGGTCGGCTCCGTCCGACTATAGACTTTTTTTACTTGTTTTGAGCTAAAAATAGAATATACCTGTACTTCCCTTGGGGATTTTCGCATTTTTCATGTCGACCGTTCAACCAATAATTTCCTAGTATTTTGGTTTCTATAAGAAATCCCAAATGTTTACCATATTTTTTCTGCAAATCTTTTATACAAATCAAACTGCTGCAAATGATTGGCGTATGTGGTCTCTTCAGTTAAAACATGTTGTGCGTTAACACAGCACTTAACTTAATTTAGATGAATAATGCCCTTCAACGTCACCTTACTTGCTTATTAAATATTCCGTTACACTTTACCCATCATTAAGCACTTAATTCTTCAGCTTTATCATAGACTTGGGCGGGGGGCGTACTATGCAAACAATCCGTCCTCCAATGCGTAGGCATAGCCAACTTCAGCACAATATTGCAGCCAAAGGATACTCCTCTATAAAGTTTATATAAAGTGGAATGCGTGTGTACAATAGGGTTATAAGTTTTCGACATTTTTTCTCAAAAATTATTTCCTGAAGCACGGATTAATGAACTTTTGCCTATTAATCACTAACATAACTTTTATTCCATAGAAATATAAAAAAATTCACGCACAAATCGATTAAAAAAAAACAATTTTTTTTTGAAAAAATTTATGAAATAAAAAAAAATTCTCAAAAATTATTTCCCCTTGCGCGAATGAATAAACTTAACCCTACTAATAACTAAAATAACGTTTTTTCCATTCAAACATTGAGAAAAGTCACAAACCGCACAAACCGATTTGAAAAAATATTAATTTTTTTTAATTATATCTTTCAAAGAAGCATTTACGTTATTTTTATGGTACGTAATTTTTATGTTGTGTCAGTTTGGTTATCTCATGAGGCTCTTAAGTTTAATTTCAATTATATATCTGCTTACAGTCACTTCAAAAAATTTCTCATAATTCTGATAAATTCAAATTTTAAAATCATATTGTGCGTGATGTTTTTCACCGTATCACCTTATAATTAAGATTTTTTTATCATATGTATAAACTCTTCACGCTATGCTATAGGGATATGAGGTTGTAAATAAGTAATAACCCTTGTGTACAATGTACATAAGTGGATGCATACACACACTCACAAATGTATGTCCCATGTATTTGCATATGAGTGTAAATGGGGTGTATTTATTTACAGTTCCAATAGCTAAAGTACAATGAGAACGAAGCGGTTTGGGGCTCTAGTTGTTTACCTTTTTACACGTTTCATTACATTTCTAAATAATGAATCCTGTCGATTGTTGTTGCATGACAGGCGGTTAGCCTGTCGTCATTTTCGGTTATTGTGGTTAGCCGTTAATGTTTTTGTTTATTTTGTTTATCGGTCACTCTTTCTCCAGATCTCCTTTCATCCATTTTTTTTTAATAATTAATGCCATTAATTGTGTGTGTGTGTGCGCGTAATTAATTTCAATGTCCTGGTCATCATTTTAGACATTGCACCTACGTGCATATGTATGTGTGTATATACAGGACATGTGTGTGTTCTTGTCTGACAGCTTAACCTGTACAACGTTTTGTTATATAATTAATTGTATTTTAATTACATTTTTGTTTAAACTAGAAAACAATTACACAACAAATGTATGTGATGCATTGGTGAGTCGAAGGGAGTGCTAACTTAAAATAGATTGGATAGAAGGGGTGCAATATACATATGTTCGCTCCTCCCGGAACTATGATGTTCATATTTGAATGACGAACAATAATATAATTGAAGAGTCGAATATGTTACTCGCCACACACATTTTGTCCCTCTCCTCAATTTGTAATGTTTCTTTGGTCCCATTTTCTTGGACTACTTTTCTTCTGTTCACCACATCATTAGAATTTGTGGTACTATATTACATAAAATTCATATAAAGTTCAAAGTGAATAAGTCAGTATTAGAATGTACAATAAAGAGGCACGGTGCGCCTAACCTTAAAGAAAATGTTGTAGCAGTCAAAAACCTCTACAACATTTTTTTAGTCCTATTTCACAGAAAAAACAAATTCATTAAATTTTTTAATATGTTCAAAAATTGTTTCCAATGTTCAAATTTTTACATTGTATGAACCTAATTCATAAAGCAACATGGGATATATGTCTATCTTCTTTTGCAAAATATGAACCAATTCATTCATTTCAAAATAATCTTCTTTAAGCAAGAAAAATTTACTTTTATTCAAAACTCTGTTTATATTTTTTATAAATTTATTTTTTCTTTATAAATTAGTTTTTTTTTATTTTTTTTATTGAAATTAGTTTTTTTTATTTTATTTTGAAATTAGTTTTTTTTTTAATTTTGTAATTATTGTTCTTTAAATGTTTCTCTTCTAATTGATTTTTCCAATTGAATTATGTATCTTGTAAATCAGAACAATGTGAACCATATGTACATACATATTGAGCCCATCAGCACCGAATTCGAATTCGGTAGCGCTTGCCGTTTCCAAGCAAAATCCTGAAAACCTGAAATAAACCTAAAAATGTGAACTTTGACCGTGATTTATTTTGAAAATCAGTCTAGCGATTTTTTCTTGGTTTTGGATTTTTCTCATCTATGAACATTACTGTTTCAGAATCCCTTAAAATATTACAGGTGTAAGCGGCTTTCAATTAAAGTTAGTACATGACATTTATTTATAAGGAGGCGATACAGTCAGTGCATTGTCCCAATTTGAACTACTATATCTCAAAAATGGTAAAATCTAGTAGAGAATTTTCACTGCTATAACATTTTCTTTAGTCCTATTTCTATCGCACTAGCCGTTTCCAAGCAAGATCCTCAGTACCTGAAATAAACATAAAAATGTGAACTTTGACCGCAATTATTTGAATATCCCTACTGCGATTTTTTTGTTTGTTGAGTTTTCTCATCTATGAACATTGTTTTTTCTGAATCCGCATATTTTGATGAGTTTTTACCTAAGATTACATAAAATCTTAATAATAAAGTGATTCGATAAAAAAAGCTTCCGCACAAAAAGCTCAAAGTTTTTATTTTTCAGATTTTTGGAAAGCCGATATTTATTTGAAATCAATTGAAATTTTCTGAATTTCAATCAAAATATTCTGAATTTCAAGTAGAATTTCTGAATTTCAAATGGAAACTCAGAAATTTAAATGATAGTCCCAATTTACATTAGGCGAGTTTACTTGCGGCAATTGTCAGTTTGTAGGTGAGAGAGGGTGCTGAGAGGCAAAGGGTAACCATATGCCTCACCTCTCTCTCCTACAAAATGACAATTGCCGCAAGTAAACTCGCCCAATGCAAATTGGGACATATATTCTCAATTTGAAATGGAATATCTGAATTTCAAATAGAATTTCTGAATTACAAATGGAATTTCTGATTTAAAAAAAAAATATATGAATTTCAAATCTAATTTCTGAATTACAGCTGATGTTTTCTGAATTGAAGTTGAAAATGGTGTAGAATAACTGCCCAGCAAAATTTGAAGGAAGGGGTTCTATGCGATGACGTGATTTCATGGCATATTTTGCATTGGTACAAAGCAAGTCGTGAAAGATCCGATCTTTTCATTAGCATTTAAACCCATGCAAAGGAAGTCGTGAAAGATCCGATCTTATCATCAGCATTTGAATCATTTGTACAGATCACAACAAACAAACAAGTCGATTTGTACATCCCTACAAGTACCTACAACAAAACAAAAGAGTATACATACATTTCCACAATTTTTGTTATAAAATTACAAAATTACAAATTAAATGTAGGTTCACGAACTAGAAATTCTTAAAAGAGTGCTGTTGGAGTCCATGTCGAATTCTTAACTGGTGATGAGAAGATAATCGAAAGCTTTTGTAAGATTAAACAAAATCAGTGGCTGAGTGTGGACGAAGTAAACACTGTTGCGGTGCAGCGGCGGTGATTAAATTGAAATTTTGGGTGTAAACTTTATGCTGATAAATTAGTTCTAGTTATTTCATGAATTAGTTTGAATTAATAAAGAGTTTGGTTTGTCATGAAAATCATATTTCAATACAGAATTTTCCATTTTCCAAACAAGACATGAAAATGTCATGCCAAAGGGTTGGTGAAAATGACATGTCAAAGCATTGGTCAAAATGACATGCTTAGGATCCGACAATGAATGTCATCTTAAGATCCGAAAATTAATGTCGTCTTATGGTAGTCACGCTCATATAAAATTCATGAGTGAAAATGCTAAAAAGATGACATGCCAGATCACTTGCACCCATGATTCAATAGCATCCTTGGATTCGAACATTTTGCTGGGTGGTTATTCTATGGCCACTGGAAGTTGCCAACTAACAGACAATGTTGCTGACGTCTTAGCGTTCTGAACGACAATCCACTTAAAAAATCTGTCGGTGTAAAAGACATATACAGTCTACGATGGAAAAAAGCCATTGGCTGTAATATGAATGTAATATTGAAAAAATTGATTTCTGGAATAGAAGGGTTAAAAATGAGTCGTCTTTGGAAATAAAATGATTCAATTTGAAATTCAAAAATGCAAATTTGCAATCTTGGATGTATAAATAGGGGCTCCAAGTGGCGAAAATTGTCTAGCAACAACAACATCTAATATGCCTGAGGATTTTAGCCTAACCAGCTAACGAAACGATTGTCTCATACCGGTTGATGTATGTGTAGGACTTCGCTGGATATCAATTTTTCAATGTAATCTCCTTAGGTCTTAAAGCTCGATTAATAAAATTAATTTTTAGATCAGTTGAGTTGGAATTTGTTTTCAATATCAACACACTTGATATTTTTTATATTATTTTTTTTATGCCCTCTGCTGGATTTGAACAACGAACTTCTGCTTGGTAGCCTAACACACTTAACACTCGTACGGACATTAAGGGTTGTTTAAACGCGTACATGTGCTTACATGTGCACCAGCAACTGTTCTGGGTTTTTTTTTTACAAAAAGCACCCGGCCGACGGGTTGGATACATTTGTATACATTACTTTGTAATGGGTTACAAAATGTCTAACGGATACGATTTTTTTTTTTTTTGGGTAGTGAAATTTTATTGCCTTAGCCGGAAGGTGTGTTTGGACAAAATATTACGAAGGCCAAATTTTGGGCAGAATCGACTCATCCGTTCGAGAGTCATCGTGGGCTCCAGCCACTACACATGGGGTTTTTTTACAGCTTTCGGACTATTTTCTCAGGGACTATGGACTTGCCCCTAAAAACTTGTACCATCGCAATAAGGTCAGCTAATACAATTTGTTGCAACAAATATTCGAGGTATTCGAGAACAGCTCTTAAACTGCACTGTCCGCAAGTTTTGTGTGTGAGGTACCCGAAAGAGCGAACCAATATGGTCAATATTCGAACCTAATCTTGTAGAAATGTTAGATGTGCCAAATATGGACCAAATCGGTTACTGTTTTAGAGAGTGACGGGTGGTGCCCTAGGGGTTTTTACACCTTTGTATCATTTTTTCAGATAGTATGCACCTGTCGCTGAAATAACTTATGCTTTCGTGAAGGGAGTCTGGAGTACAACCTTTTGCATCAAAAACAGAGCGGTTCGAGAGGTGGTTGTAAACTGCAATTTTCCGAAATTTTGTGTGAGATGTACCCAAAGTAGTGGACCGATATACATCTGGTACAAATATTACGATGTGCAAAGTATGGACTAAGTCGAATGTTTTGGTTCACACCATTTTACACAAAAATTTAGAACTTTTGAGGGGGAGGTACCCGCACTTCGAACTTTAACTAATGCTTTTTTTCGAATCGGTTGAACCTTTCCATAGTTATCGTGTGCACCATCTAGACAGACGGGCGGACGGTTCCAAATTGTCTGAAACGGATTTCGTCCAAACATACTTGGGTTCTAAAACCGTTATTTCGATGAGGCACATTTTTGGTTGTATCAAAGGGTACATACTACCCTCGATAGCCTAAAGGCTGAGGGTAAAAAAATATGTATATAATGTTGACTTAGTTTGTTTTACACAGAAGTCTGCCTACTATTGTTATCATGTTTGTGTGTGTGTGTGCGTTCGTTTGTTGAAAGTGTTGACTCACGTATTGTATGCCTATATAATTGGTATAATTGTCAAAATAATGACCACATGTGTCAAAGTGTCCAATACAATGGATTTGTTAGTTGTCTATACATTTCTATGTTCTGTCTACATTCATGACAATGACGTCGTGTATTAACAAACACATGGAAACATTTGTTAAATATTTAATTTATTTTAGGTTATATAGAAAATCTTCCATTGTCCAGCTGATGTTAATGGATATAACAATTAAATATGGTAAAAAGGAGAACAAAGATTGTATTTCTATTTTGATAAAATAGAATGAAATACCAAATTAATTAGATGAAGTAAAAAAATCTTTATGTTCGGCCAGGCCGAGCTTTTTTATTTTTTCTTATTTATTTAACAATCGAACATTAATTCAAAGCCATCGGCCCAAAACAGATGAATTAAATTATAACAATTAATTGTATGTTATCAAAATAATAATTTTGCAATTGTATGATTAAAATTGAGAATAATAATACATATGAGTAATACATATGAGATCTGGGGTAAAAATAAAAAAAAAACCTTTTAACCATCACTAAAAAACTCATTAAATGTAGGAGAAAACTTAAGTTAAGTGGCATATAAGACGTTTTGCAAAAGTTGTCGGGGAAACAGTGAAAGCTTTCATATCATGGGGCAAGATATTAAAAATTCGAGCTACTCTTTTTATACCCAGCAAAATTTGAAGGAAGGGGTTTTATGCGATGACGTGATTTCATGGCATCTATTGCATTGGTTCAAACGAAGTCGTGAAAGATCCGATCGTTTCATTAGCATTTGAACCAATGCAAAGGATGTCGTGAAAGATCCGTTATTTTCATCAGCATTTAAACCCATGCAAAGGAAGTCGTAAAACATCCGATCTTTTCATCAGCATTTGAACCCATTCCATCGACCCAATAAAGATGAATTTTGTGTTTTTATTTATACACATTTTTTAAATATATACGATTAATTATTTGCAATAGGCTTGATGTTGTCGGAGACTCGAAACCCCAACCAACGTTGTTAAAACTCTCGTCGTAATGATAATGTCATTGCAAAGGGTTGGTGAAAATGACATGCCAAAGCATTGGTGGAAAAGACATGCCAAAGCATTGGTGCAAATGACATGTCAAAGCATTGGTGTAAATGACATGCTTTGGATCCATCTGAATTTGGATCCAGCATCTTTTGTGGTCCACGCTCATATAAAATTCATCGATGAAGATGCTAAAAAGATGACATGCCAGATCACTTGCACCCATGATTGAATGGCATCTTTGGTATCGAACATTTTGCTGGGATACCATCCGCCATAAAATATTCTGAACTAAAACGGAATAATAAATTTTCTTAACTGTCCATAATTTTATGTGAACTTATTTTATGACCAGAAATTAGACCAGAAAATGTATTAAAAATGTTTTCAATCGGAAGGCACCTTAAATTGGGGCCTATATCAAAGTGTCGACCTATGTTGACAATTTTTGTTGGAGAAACTTTGTGACCACTTGGAACTTCAAATTCAAATTACAGATAGCTCTGTCAACATATGTAGTTAAACTCCTCAAAACAGCTAAAATTAGGAGGTACCGTCTAAAATTTGGGCATCATAATATTTTGTCTGAACTTAGTTTAAGTCCGAAGGTGAGCCATATCGGTTCATTCCTTTAGGCACCTCTCCCAAAAAAGTTCAAAAATATTCGGAAAATTTGTGCCCACGATAACTCCTGAAGGCAGTAACGGATTTGGCCCACACTTTGGACATCGTAATATTTCTACGAGACATCGATCGGGCTTGAATATGGACTATATATGTCAACTGCTTCAGGTACCTCCCACACAAAATTTCGGAAAAATGCAGTTTAATGCCTACTTTCGAATCGCTTTTATATTGTTGTAACAAATTGTATTCGCTGACCCCATGACGATGCTGCAAGTTTTTTTTTCAGGGGCAAGTCCTTACTTCCTGAAAAATAAGCCCGAAAGCTGTAAAAATCCCTATGGCACTCTGCGTACGAAAATCGAACGGATCAGCCGATTCCGTCCAATATTTGGGCTATGTAATATTTAGCCCAAGCTAAGTTTAAGTTTGAAGATTGGCACTGTCGGTGCGCACCTTCTGGTACTTACCCCCAGCCCCAAAAGTTAAAAAATGTCTCTAAAATAATACGCACTATATCTGTTGAACGGAGCAACCAAACCTTGGATCTCCTAATATTTTGTCCAAATGTAGTTTTACTTCAGAAATAGAGCTTCTCCTTAAGATACCTCCCCCACAAAAGCTCAGCATTTTTGTTTAAGCGCAGTTTAGGATCATTTCGAAAAACCTTTGGAAAATTATACCGATGCTATTCTTTGTGGTCCTGTTTAAGCGATTTAATGTTTTACGTGGGTAAGTCCATGTGTCAGGAAGCATCGTGGCCCAAAACCTCTAAGTTATACGGAGACCAACTGAAATGACTGTTGGGCATAAAATCTATCAAAAGGACTGTGTCTATCAAAGGACTCTGTCTATCAAAAGGACTGTGGACTATGTCGGTCTATCCCTTCAAGTACATCCTCCGTAACAGATTTGAGCTTCAAACCAAATAAATTTTTTGTCGGCATAGTTCAAAAAGGGCTACAAAATCCGTAATCCATGCATTCGATATTGTCAATAGATGGGCGCTTCAATTCAAACAGGCTGAGGGTATATCTCTGTCGGAAAAGCCGACTGATACTTTTTTAATTGTTTTCTATAACAAAAATGTTGTTTTTGTAAAATTGTAAGTTGTTGTTATTCATTCAACTGCCTTCTATATATATGCCTTGCTATTGCAAATACATTTTTCTAAGTTTATCATTCCATTTTCCATTTTTTTGTCTAATTCATTTTTAATTTTCATTTCAATTAGCTATATAGGGCTACTTTAATATATCTACCCTAAAATGTTTAAAATTTCAATTTAGAATAGCCAATAGTCAGTGTATGAAGTAACTTCAGTTGACAATAGCATTGGTTGTTCGGTTGCCATCTACCCCAGGGCCACTTAATAAGAGACAATTCACACCTTTTAACAAATGCTTTTAAAGCATCCTTCTAAAGGCAGATAAACAATGAAGAATGCATACAATGAAATGTGAGAAGCAATTGGAGAAGAGAAAATATGGGTTACTCCATAAAATATAAAAATAATGTATATTCCAGTTTGAATGAAATAATTAGACAAAAGCTGTAGAAGGCAGAATGAAAACTGGACCCTATCATAGGGTTTATAGATACCAAGCAAGGCCATAAGCTGTTTTAAGATGACAAAATCCATCACCTATCTGGGCGCTATTTTCGTCTCAAGTGGACACTGTCTCAAAGTCATCTCTTGCAACGCGCAGAAGAATTTATGCCCAACTATTTGGAAGCGGTGAAAAAAAAAAAACAAAATCTACTACTCAAGTCTAGTGCAATCGTATCTGAGTTTGAATACCATTTACAAAATTAATAATGTTGCTAGGTATTGTCCCATATGTGATGTGATGTAAAATACATAGTTGGGCATTCACTGGCATTACCATCACAGTCTCCGAAATAAAACCCCAAGAAAACAAAAGTTTTGAAATGGCCATTGTAACCTTTTATCATAGGTGTGCTCTGACCATTAGAACGTGCCAGAAAAATGCTAATTTCATCAACAAACAAAAGAACCCAAGCTTAAATGACCAAAGTGTCACTCAACCAATTCACTGTTGCTACTTTTTCGTTCTTGTACAACAAACATACATACATGCATATCTTTTAACTCAACATGTCTACAACAACATTTTAATGGCCATTTATCCTTAAATCTGATTGCACGAGTATTTCACCTCACATTCACTATCGACAAATACTCCAGACACCTTTGGATGGAAATGTTAACGCTTACATCGGCTAAACTAATATAGCCAATCTAAAAGTGTGACAATTATTCTGTTGTAAAAGATGGAAGCTGGTGCAAGGTAACTTGGTGCCCACCTGATTACTTTCAATTACATTTCCAAAAGGCTCATAGACGGAATATATTATAATCTATTTTCCAGTCAATTCCAGAACAACAGTTAACACAATCGTTAAGTTCAACCGGGCCAATTTTTATACCCTCAGCATTTATGCTAACGAGGGTATATACACTTTCATACGGGCACAATGTTCCTCATCGAAATAATGGTTTTAGACCCCAATAATGTTGGACGTAATGTGTTTCAGACAATTTGGAGTTGAGTTAGCCATGTCCGTCCGTCTGTCTGTCTGGCTGGAGCGCACGATAACTCTCGAACTGACCAACCGATTCGGTCCAAATTTTGGCTTTAGAAATATTTTGTCCAAACATAGTTTAGGTTCGAAGATGGGTTATATTGGTCCACTCCTTCCGGTACCTCCCCCACAAAAGTTCGGAAATGTTCGGAAAATTTGTGGGCACAATAACTCTTGAAGGAAGTAACCGATTTGGTCCATACTTTGCACATCGTGAAATTTCTACCAGGCTTAGAAGAGGTTTCAATGTGGACTTAATTGGTCCACTCCTTCGAGTACCTCCCACAAATTTCGGAAAAGTTCAGTGTAGGACCTGTTCACGAATCACTTCGATTTTTGTTGTAGCAACTTGTATTCACTACCCCCCATAAAACGGTATAAGTTTCATCAGGGCAAGTCCATACTTCCTGAGAAAATAGCCTGAAAGTTACAAAAAAGCCCTATGACACCGTGTGTAGTGGTTGGAGCGCAAGATAACTCTCGAACGGATCTGCCGATTCGTTCCACAATTTGATCTTTGTAATATTTTGTGCAAACTTAGTTTAAGTTCGAAGATAAGCCATATCGGTCCACTCCTTCAGGTACCTCCCCCATAAAAGTACAAACATCTTCGGAAAATTTGTGCGCACGATAACTCTTGATGGGAGTGACCGATGTGGTATACTTTACACATCCTAAAATATCTACCAGATATAGATCAGGTTCGAATATTGACTATATTTTTCCACTCCTTTGGGTATCTTCCACACAAAATTTTGGATAAATTCACTTTAAGACCTGAACTCGAATCACTTTAATTTCTGTTGAAGAAACTTGCATTCGCTGCCTCACAGAAATGTGACGATATGAAAATTTGGACCAACGCAGTATCCCAATCGAAAGTTGTCGCACGCACCAGCCACTATACACACATGGTGCCCACAGGTGTTTTTTACAGCTTTTTTACAGGAAACGACCCATTTTCTCAGGAAATATGGTCGTAATGGAGGTACCGGATAAAAATTGTTGCAAAAAGAATGAATGTGATGCGAGAGCATTAATTAAACTTAACTTTTCCAAACTTTTGTGTGAGAGTAGACTGATATAGTTCATATTCGAACCTGACCTATGCCTGGTAGATGTGTAAAGTATGGACCAAATCGGTTACGGCCTTTGAGAGTTGACGCACAGTGGAAAAAAGTACTGATTTAGCGCGCCAAAAGTAAAAGTCTATGTTTTATTGTATGTTTGTCCATAAATTCGATATGAACAGCTATAGATTGACAATTTTACATAATGTATTAATATATTTGGTAAATTTGTATTTTTACCGTAGAAAGGTACCTATCGATTTTCGGTATTTTAAAGATTTCTACCACATTATCGAACCGAAACGGCTAGGATTTGGTATATAGTCTCCGTGGGGTTTATGCATACACTACTATAAACATTTTCGGTATAGGACCACGTTTTCATATAGCCCCCATAGACCGGTACCACCGATTTCGGTAATTTTGGAGGTTTTAGCCATATTATCCAACCGATATAGCTGAAAGTTGACATTTAGTCTTCGTTGGTGGTATAAAATATTCCGACGAAGAATTTTCGGCACAGGTACACGCATTGATATGGCCCCCATAGAAAGGTACCGCTCCAATTTCACCATTTTTACATAAAAAATGATATTAATATAAATAGAAATAAAATAAAATGTTGCAGTTTGTTGCAGCTAAAATTTTACAAATTAGTTAAGAACTATGTGTACTAAAAATAAAATAAAAAATCTACGCGCCATCCCGCGACACTCCTTAGAATAGCTTTAACAAAGTGCTCAATTTGGAAAAAATCGGATGTCACATGTTTTAAGTGTAAAATCCGAGTTGCAATAAATAACATCTTATATTCAACATTTTTTAAATCACCTGCTTCACGAAATGTTAAATTCAATAAAGCTTTAAAATTACTTTGTAGGAAGAGTGCATGCGAAGATCAAAAATTTGCTACTAAACTATATTATGAAAACTAGTTCAAAAAATGTCAACCAAAAACGGACCGCTATTCCGCTTAGACTGATGCAAAACAAATTATTTTAAATGCCGTTGCATTCTGTGGACACCTTAGATTAATACTGCAACAATCATTTTTAAATTGGCGTATGTGATAGTTTTGACTTTTGGCGCGCTAGATCGGTATTTTTTTCCACTGTGTGACGTGCGCACAATTTTAGTGAAAAGTTTTAAACTTATTTGGGAAGGTATCCGCAGTAGTGGACCTGTATGGCCAAATTAAACTAAGTTCAAACAAAATAATACGTATGCCAAGTTTTGGACCGTATCGGTTTATCCGTTCGAGGGTTATCGTCATCCAGCCAAATTGTCTGAAACAGGTTTTGTCCTAACATACACGCAGAGAAAAAATATTTTTCGCTTTTGTTGGAACAAAAATATCTGTTTTGGTTCCAAAAATGAATTTGTTTTGTTCAAACATTGTAATCCAAATCCAAAAATACCATCTTTTGTTCCAAACATAGAAAACAAAAACAACTTTCGAATTTCCGCAATATTGTAAAAATCGTTAACAATACCGATTGTAGGAACAATCATAATCTAATATTGTTTACAAAAAGTATTGTCAACCCAGAAAACCAGCCCAGAAATTTTTGATTTGGGTGCATATACTTCTCATATACACTTTTCACATAACTTAGATATAAATGTCGCGTATAATATTGCAATCATTGATGAACACAATACATGGTTTGCTGCATTGGCTGACAAAAAAGACAAACAAAAAGCCACAAGCACCCATCACAACATAAGGAATAATTAAACACCATAACAAACTCCGGTAGAACACCAAACCTCAAAGCACAATGAAGATAGAAGAATGCAACAAAACAGAAACAAATAAAAACAAGAGTCTCATTGTTGGTATACATACACACAAAAACAAAGATAAAGGCATCATGTCATACAAACAAAACTCACCATAATTGTTTTTTTCAACACGGCATCGAATAGCGAGAGAAGAGAAAAAATTGTCGAAGAAAAGAGAGAACTATTGTCCAGTTGACAAAAACTATTTTTGGATTTAACAAAACCCAATTGTTCGTATCACAATACTACATTTGGATTTTAACAATATCTTTACAATACATATTTTGCTCTTCGAATATTTTTGGATCAATCATATTTTTTTCTCTGCGTGTACTTGCGCTTTAAAATCCTTACTTTGATGAGGCGGATTTTGGCCATATAAATATGTAGCCTAAAGGCTGAGGGGCTATATCAAAATGCGGCCCTATGTCGACAATTTTGTGATCACTGGGAACCTCAAATATCAAATTCCAGATAGTTCGGTTAATAAATGTAACTATATTCCTCAGAACACCTAAATTGGGGAGCATCGTTGTATGCGGGAACAAGATAACCTCAAATGTCAAACAACAGGTAGTTCGGTCATGCCGTTATATGGTAGCTATTCCAGAACATGGACCTACATATATAGACAATTTTTAGGGGGAAGGTGTTGTAACCACTGGGAATCTCAAACGTCAAATTACAGGTAGTTCGATAAAAAAATATGGCTAAAAGACTCACAAGACCGAAAATTAGAAGAAACCGTCATTATATGGGCTTATATCAAAACATGGACCTATATTGAAAATTTTTGGTGGAGGACTGTCTGTAACGTGACCGATACATGTTACCGATTATATATGTTTTTTTAGGTTTTTATATTGCCCAACTTAATATATACCCCACTTTAACGTACTATGGCAATTCCCGTTGAAGATGTACTTGCCATTGGTATGCCTGCATCACGAAATTTCGCATCTTATTTGACAACCGATATTATAAAATTATGTTACTTCGGTTTAAAGAAATGTAAACTCTTTTCAAGCTGCGGAGAAATAATTCTCAATCACTTTATTTCACTCCCTAGCTAACTATTTAGTTTTTTTTAACACTTACACTGTGTGTAATTTTTTGAGTCATGTTTTTTCTGACTCCAAAGTGTGATAGAACACCGCAGCGTGATAGAAGACCAAAAAAGAGAGGACACGTGTCTCGCCGTTTTTCCCTATTTCATCAAATTTCGCGGTTATAGGCCTCCAAAGTTTGAGGCTTTGATGTAAAAAGAGTCATTTAGTCAGGACTATATCTTCCATACCGTTAGGAAATGTGAATTTATCTCAGAGGCAAAGTTGTAGCTCTTGTATTAAAGAACAAAAATTGTGAACACATATAATCCATCAAACTTCATCTGCAAGGGCAAAATTGCCATGGTCAAATTTCTTTTACAATTTTTTCTCTAGTTTTGTTATATAGCTATCACACCGATCAAGTTTGAAGCAAACAACATCTTCATTTGTTCTAGAAACTTGTTAAAATCTAAGGTACATTTTTGTAGTTGACTGTATCCTTAATTTGGGACGATTGCGTATCCTTGGATCAGAGTCGGAGAAAAAAGTATAAAAATTGGATATTTTCAAAAGATTTTTGCTATTTTTACCATTGAGAACCGTTCATAGACATTTCGCATGTTCCAGAAAGCTGTTTATCGATGCCTTTGCTACACTATTGTGGTTGATTATTTTCATGAATTTTAAACGGTTTAGTATCTATGGAGCAGAAGCCGAGAAAAGAGGATAAAAATCGAAATTGTTTTGCTATTTTGACCATTAAGATCCGTTTCTACAGAGTTCGTATATTCTAGAAATATGTTTATTGAGATCTGAGGTACTTCGTTGTTTGCTTCAAATTTGATTGGTTTGATAGCTATATAACAAAACTTGAGAAAAAATGTTAAAAGAAATTTGACCATGGCGATTTTGCCCTCGCAGATGAAGTTTGATGGATTATATGTGTTCACAATTTTTGTTCTTTAATACAAGAGCTACAACTTTGCCTCTGAGACAAATTCACATTTCCTAACGGTTTGGAAGATATAGTCCTGACTAAATGACCCTTTTTACATCAAAGCCTCAAACCTTTGGAGACCTATAACCGCGAAAGTTGATGAGATAGGGAAAAACGGCGAGACACGTGTCCTCTCTTTTTTGGTCTTCTATCACGCTGCGGTGTCAGAATATGGTTAATAAATTTCGTGTTGCACAGTGTTAGGAGCGTCAAGTGCTTGAGTTACCCGAATATGTAGGATTTGATTGGTGGCAAACCCCAAGGCTTGGTTCCTGCGATTCGTTCGCTTCCTGCGATTCGTGCGCTTTAGTTTCCTGCTATTCGAACTGATTAAATCGTCTCTTTTCGTTCCAGACCGACTACTCCGAGCCGAGTGTCACCAACCTAAGAATCCTTGACGGGGATACCGAGCCTAGGGCCATCAATCCGACTTCTGCAGCCGAGGGGCATCGACTCGAGCGCGCCGAGCTTTGTTCATTACACTCACGAGAGCGATCAACAATACGAGGGCTGCACAAAAACTACCTGGTCTAGGCAACACCGCATACTGCCAGGCGCCATTTGAATTTTTTGTTAAAAAATTTGACAAGTTTTAGCCTAGACTTACTCAGGACAGTTTGTGGTACGACCACTTTATGTGTTGTTTTCAGTGAATTGAAAAAATCACTTTGCAAAAAATGGAACTAACTTGTGAACATTTTCGTCCAAGAATTTTTCACAACATTCGACGTGGATAATCACCGCAAGAGTGTTTCGACGAAATTAAATCTTTGTATGTCGATAAAGTACCATCCCATAGGACTTTGAAAAACTGGTTCAATGAATTCAACCGTGGTCGTCACTCGCCAAAAACCGAAGTTTGTGACGGTCGCCCAAAATCGGTCGTTGTACCAGTAAAAAATATGCCGTGCATGAACGGATAATGCGAGATCGCCATATTAAAAACCGTGAGATAGAGGCATCCTTGGGCATTTCTCCTGCATAAATCCAGCAAAATTGGACAATCGCTCAAAAAATGCTCCTGTGAATTGGTTCAAAGAAATTGCGCATAAATTCGATAGCGGTGCTTCAAACGACCTTTTTTAAGATCGTCACAGACGACGAATCTAGGATCTATGCTTAGGAGCCTTAAACAACAGCAGGGATCGGAATCGGGATCGGAATCGGTATTCGAAAGCGAGCCAAATCAAACGAAAGTTGTTCATGTAAGATGCACTTCGAAGCAAAAGGTTGCCACTTTCTTCAGAAAAACTGACCGTGTGGCAGCTATGCGGCTTGAGAAATATAGGGCGGTTAATTCTGAGTGGTACACTATAATTTGTTTGCCTAAAGTCTCCTGAGAAATTCAAAAAAGAACAAGAGAAGACAAATCATTTTGCATCATGACAATGTGGGCTTTCACACATCGATTCAAACCAGCGCCTGTTTGACCAAAAAAAAGTGGAATTGATAGCTTATCCGCCGTACAGCCTTGACTGTCGATCCAATGACTTCATTTGATTCCAGCACATCAAGAAAAAAATGCGTGGTCAACGATTTTTGTTGCCTGCATATGCTGTATAAGCGTTCAAAAACCATGTTTTCTCTCACTCATTCGGAGTGGAAAAAGTGCTTAGCCAATAGGTTTGAGCGCACGAAAAAGTGTATAAATCATACTTAAGAAAACAATAAAACCGTATTTGATGTTAAATATTCACGTTTTCTTTGTTAGGCCAGATAGTTATCGTTCTGCCCATTGCAGCCGATCGTCATCAATTCATTCAATTCACCTACTATACCTAACCAGCTTCCACCGGACAATACAAGCCGAGTGCCCCACTTTTACTAGAATCAATACTTCAACAAGCCGAATCCTGTCATTCGAGCACCGTCGAAATACGACACCACTTTAGATAGATATAGCTCAAATACGCAGAAGTATAAGCCTGTGATTCTTTGTAGCTTGCAGAAAGCGGAAATCGGTTTATGCATCCGTCATCTCTTTCTTTATAAAACTAACAACGATAGTCTCTCTATTAGTTCAGCTATGAAAACGCGAAAAATCGATTAGTCGTCAATGAGAGCCGTACCTACAATTTTATGAGCGACATTTTTGCGGATGATTTCGAAACTGAAAAACGTCATCTTGTGGTACTTTTATAGCGGCTCTTAAAATAAAGGACAAAACCGACGTTGAAGGAAGCGAGTTAGAAGGTCGAAGTGCTCTACGAAAATATTCCCCATTCGATTTGAATGAAGATATGTCATCTCAAAAATAAGCTAAAGCAACAGTGAACAAAGATATAATGCTAATTCCTGATGGCTTACAGGGTTTCTAGCAAAAAATTCAACACGCCATAAAGCGGGAGTTCGACTCAAGGCAGATTTGTCCTTCGGGGTTCTTAATATACTCACCAAGGCATTTCTTCCGCAAGAGGAATTTTCAGTGTCCCAGACTTTCACCTCCATTTTGTTGCACAGTGTTATAAATCGTAGTATATAAGAATTACTAAATTGTAAACTGAACTTTGAGAAAATCCATATCCATGGAATCCTCACTCTCACACCTTAATTTGTATTTATATTTTTCTCAATTCAATAAACCAACTTGCATACATTTCCAACCTTCCGTTTAATATACGAGTATTCATTATATATTTCTCTGAAATATATTAAAATATATTTTTGCAGTGTTAACTTTTAATTCCAATGAAGACCATTCACAAAAACACGTCCAGTAGAATAACACAAAGCATTACTGACATCGTTATAACAAATTCCATAAAATACATGCATAACAGCATTTGTATTTGTGTGCGTGCATGTTATTTGTCAACACATATTTTCAATTTCAATTTTTCCCTTTTATAATCAAAACCAATTTCTGTGAAAATTTTTTACAAATAAGTGAAAGACTTCGGTGAACAGAAATAAAACTAAATTGACAATATTCTCTATGTTGATGTCAACAAAGTTGACATGACATTTAAATGTAGTTCATACAGTTTTTTTCTTTGTTCTCCATGACGACGTTGATGATGATGAGTATAGCAGTTCAAATAAAAAGTCATGGAGAACTTTATTGACTTAATTTACTGTAGTTGAAGGTAAAATATAAAACAATGAAATAAAATAAAAACTATTAAAGGTTTAAATATTTTTTTACGGAACAGGTATTGATGTGTATATTCTGTATTCTTTAATGTAGGGAAATGCGATCACGTCCAAGTTTTAAATGGTTGGTTGGTATATATGTATCTATATCTACAACAGAATTGTACACCTGATTCATATTGGGTCAATGATAATTTACCTACTTTTATCGCTAAGTATATCAGGACCATTAGACCTCTAAAAGATAAGCGAGATTTAAAAAAAAATCATATTTTAAAATATTGACATTTAAAGCTTTAACTCTTTACTACCCAGAAAAAATTGGATTCGGTCATTATGTAAAACATTACAAAGTAATGCAACAAGTTAAAAATACTTACTAAGTAATGAGAACGGCGGCACAGAGCGCCGGAGAGAGTTTTTTGTTAACAAAATAAAAAATCGTTGGTGGTGCACATGTAAGCGTTTAAACAACCAATATTGTTCGTACGGTTGGCACAGTGTTTAGTGTGTTCGGCTACAAATCAGAAGTTCACAAGATCGAATCCAGCCGAGAGCAAAATAAAAAAAACAAGTTAAAAAGCCTTAACTTCGGCCAGGCCGAACTTTTTACACCCTCCACCATGAAATACTCTGACCTAATACGGAATTATTAGTTTTCTTTCTGTTGCTAAACTACCTATACCCATAATTTTAGGTGGAAGAGTTGCTAGATCACTAGAAACCCTAAATGCCAAATTATAGCTAATAACCGTCAAAATACCTGAAATCGGGCGTTACCGTTATATGAGGGCTATAAGAAATGGTAGTGGAGAAGTTTCTTGGTCAGTGGGAACCCATAACCCCTTAATTTTAAATTATAGCTAATTCGGTCTGAAAATTTAGCTAAAAATCTCAAAATAGCTGAAATCGGGCGGTACCGCTATATGGGGGCTGCACCAAACCGTAGACCTATGACCATACTTTTTTGTGAAGAAGTTTACTAATCAAATTGTAACTAATTCGGCCAGAACATGTGGCTAAACATGTCAAATACTGAAAATCGGGCGGTACCATTATATGGGGGCTATAAGAAAACGGAGACCTATGCCCATAATTTTTGCTGTAGAAGTTTCTTGGTCACTGAGAACCATAAACGTCAAATTATAGCTAATTGAGTCTGAAAATGTGGCTAAAAACGTCAAAATATCTGAAATCGGGCGGTACCGTTATATGGGGGCTATACCAAAACGTGGAACGATGCTCGGCTCTTTCGGAAAAAAACGTGATTACAACAGACGGAAGGACGGACATCGCTAAATCGACTAAGAATTTTACGCTGATCAAGAATAAGGAGGGTTGGCGTTTTTTATTTGTGATGACGAGATCTATTTTGTTTTTCAAATAGTCAGGCTTAATCCAAAGATATATATACTTTATAGGGTCGCAAATGATTATTTCCATGAGTTATAAACGTAATGACAAACTTAATATACCCTCCATGTTGTGGTGGAGGGTATAACAAGTAGGAAAGACCTGGCCGAACTTTTTATACCCTCCGCCACCACTGTATTGAAGTAAATATGAGCAATTTGTAACAACTAAGCTCTTCCTCTACGTTAAGTATAATTCCTGGGAGGAGAACCTTATATTAACTGAAGATAATCACTTAATACTGATTTTCTACCCATTGAGATTCCAAAATACCAAGTAACATTACCAAATTACAGCAATCTCAGTTCAAAGATTTGACAAAAACCACTCGAAATACATAAAATTGGGCAATACCGGTTTATGTGGGTTATACTAAGACCTACATATATGTATATGCATAGTTTTTTGCGAGTAAGTTTTCCATCTCCTGGAAACACAAAATTCCTATTAACAACCAATTCGGTAGGAAAAAGTGACAAAAATTTGCAAAAAAAAACTTAAATTGGGTTGTATATGGGGTTTACGCAAAGCTGCTTGATTTTTTGCAAGGAGTGTTTTATACCTGTTATAATGTTTTGCACCCCTGGCTAAAACTTTCAGAATATCGAAAATCCGTGAGTGCCGTTTTATGGGGGTTATAGAAAGGCCTATACCGACAAATTTCGGGTCGAAAATACTATGCCCCCAACGGAGACCAAATACAAAATTTCAGCCCTTTCGGTGGGCCACAACCTTCAAAATACCGAAAATCGGAAGGTACCGTTCTGTGGGGATTATAAGAATACGTGGACCAACAGCGACAAATTTCGAATGGAAAGTTGTATACCCCCAACGAAGACTAAATACACAAATTTCAGCCGTTTCGCGGGGATATTGAGGCCCCAACCTTCAAAATACCGAAAATGCGGAGGTACCGTTCAATGGGCGCTTTACGAAGACGTGTACATGTACCAACAAATTTCAGCCATTTCTTTGGGATATTGGGGCTAAATCCTTCAAAATACAGAAAATCGGTATGTACCGTTATATGTGGGCTATATGAAGAGGTGGACCTATACCGAAAATTTTCAGGGGGAAAGTTTTATATCCCAAACGAAGACTAAATACCACATTTCAACCGTTTCGTGGGATATTGATGCCACAACCTTCAAAATACCGAAAATGGGTACCGTTCTATGGGGACTATATTAAGACGTGGACCTATACCGAAAATTCTCAGGTGGAAGACTAAATACCAAATTTTAGCCATTCGGTGGGATATTGGGGCAAACACTTTCAAAATACCGGAAATCACGACTAAGTACCAAATTTTTGCCATTTTGGTGGTATATTGAGGCTAAAACATGCAAAATATCGAAAATAGGGAGGCACAGTTCTATGGGGGGCTATATACAAACGTGGACTTATATAGCCCATATTCAATACCAAACATCATAGGAGTAATAGAAACATCTGTACCAAAAATTTTAAAAATTGCGAGCTGTATCTTGATTTCAACAGTTGGTCGGACGGACGGATATGTCTTAGAATTTTATGCTTATGAAGAATATATGTACTTTATAGGGTCTCCAACGAATTTTGACTTCCCAACTTAAAACGATTATTGAACCATATTTTTAAACAGCTAGTGTAACGACCAAAAGTCATGATATTCGTTTTTGGTCACATTTTAATATTGGTTTACATTAATAATTAAAATAATTCAAACAATATTTGATTAAATAGTAACGGTCGAACAATCCACTTAGCAAATATTATCAGCATCAAGACATGAATGTAGGACAACGACATTTTGCGGTTAATAGTGTTGCTACAGTGACATTGCTTTGTACCACTGACAGCACCAATGCCTGTAAACATTGCGCGTGGGAAGAAACGGTTGGATGTAACGATCAGCGGAAATGGTATAAAAGGAGGTGTAGTTCACACAGTAGTGGCAGTCGTCTGTTGATGGCTGATGAGTGAAGTATGATTGGGAAGAAGAAAAGGTGCGCAGCTTCGGTTGGTCGGAGCCTTAGTAAGCTGACCAATAGACATTTACTTTTTGTGGTGACGTAGACTGACGGCAGGGCCAAGTGAGGGCTTTAGAAATACACCCTATTCTTCGGGTTGCACTGCCGCATACTGACTGCAGGGCCAAGTGAGATTTGTAGCAATACACTCTATTCTTCGGGCTGCGTTGACGCTGACTGACCGCAGGGTCAAGTGAGGGCTGTAGCAATACACTCTATTCTTCGGCCTGCGTTGACGCCGACTGACCGCAGGGCCTGGTGAGTGGTGTAGCAATACAATCTATTCTTCGGGCTGCGTTAGCATCGAGCAGCTGTGGTTTCAAAACTGCCACCATCATAGCGCGTCATCAACGAGTAGTTGTTGTGCCAAATATACTGCCATCATAGCGCGTTGTCATCAGGCAGCATCATCGGGCAGTTGTTTTGTCAAAGCTGCCACCATCACCATTCATAGTTGTCATCGGGCCGCTGCTTTGCTGGAGCTGCCACCATCACAACTCGTCGTCATCGGACCGTTACTGCCGTTTTAAATTGTGATAAGCCCCAACTTCAACGTCATCAACCCACTGCTGTACTTACATTGTATCAGCATAAAAATTTGACACAAGTTAAAATAGAAGTCGTATAAAAAATAGAAATTCTAACTCAGAAAACGCATTTTTTGAGTTATGTCACTCTTTGAGTAAATGAGTGATATGTTTTTTAACTTATTTTTAAACTTCTACTGGCCATAAAATAACCAGGTATTCTAGTGGTTATAGAATAACTAGTTATCCAGGGCGACATGCCCTTGTTAGAATAATTGGTTAGTAGGAGGTTTTGTAAGTTGTTACGACTACTAAAAAGTACTATAACTAACTGTTTTTACCACTACTACACCTGCCAAATAGTCTAGAAAATGACTTCCCAGAAACCCATTCATTCTTCACTTTGCTACAACTAATTGTTTTGACATTTGAAATTATAACTTTTTCTCTTTCTCTCTAAACTTTTTGTCGTTTTGAGTTTTAGCTACCAGTGGACGTTAGTTTTTTTTTTCTTGCATTAAATAGACCAATTCATGTTCTACTGCACCTTAGATATTAAATGCTTTTGAAATCTTTTGCTATGATGGTAATTACAATTACGACAGCGATGGTGGTGGTGTAAGTAGTGGTGGTGGTCACGATGATGATGAGAGTTTAATTGAAAAATCCTTAATGTGCATTTGCTCGAATGAATCTGTTATTGGTCTCTTCTGTGTATTTCTAAGAGCTTTTAACTCTACTAATCATGGTATGTTCTTGATGGTATTGTTGAAATTGTAATTTTCCTACGCTTGATGGGATTTTAATCCGATCTTTCATTGAATACACTTCTTATGGGTATTTAGAGGCGGACAATTGTAATTCGAGGAAGGAATGTGCTAAAGGAAATTATGAAAAGATTTGAAGTGCTTTGAACTTGTTTAATGGCCGCGTGGTTAAAGAAAGTGGATGGATGGTTGGTGACTTTTCATACAGGTGTCACAGTAAATCGAGAAAGGAAGAATGAGGTGGAAGAATAAGATGTTTTTGGATAACTGGGAAGCTTAACTGTCAAATTACAGCCAATTGAGACGGAAAATATTGATAAAAAGAGAAAAAACGCTGTCAAAGTATTTTGGAGACTTTGAACCCAAATTGCAAACACTGAAAATTTGAAAGCCCTATCGAAATGGGTTTAAGAAAATGTTGTTGGGAATTTTCACTGCTACAACGTTATCTTTAGTCCCATTTCGATGGGGCTTGCAGTTTCCAAGCAAAATCCTAAAAAACCCCAAAAAATGCGACCTATATATAACCGCGATTTATTTCAAAATCCCTTTGGCGTTTTTTTATCTTTCCCATCTATGCGCAACGTGGAAGTTCAGTTTAAATTTAATTTTCACAACATAAATTACTCTTTAAAATAACTTTTATGTAGATCTTTAAGATAAGTTTAAGAGATAGTAAGAAAAAAGTCATAAAATTAATGGACAAAATAACATCTTAGCGTTCTAAACCACTGCCAATCTATCAAACTTCCGAACTGGAAGGCATTGCAATTCATGAAGAAAACCCCTTTTTGATTTGTATATGTGTGTGTATTGAAGAAGGATTCTAGGAAGACAAGAGACACTAGGTTGACTTGATAGTACTTAATATAGTCTCTGACGAATATTTCATTATGTTAGAAACGGATTGACAAAGTTAACAACCTTACATCGAATATTGGAGGACAAAAAACCATGGCAACTAATCATGTATGACGGCGAAGCTTTATGGAAGACCTATGCTCTCAAGTAACAGGAAAAAATCATGGAAGTTTTGAATAATTATTAAGCAATTTTAAACCAGTTTTTGAACTGTATAGAAGGAAAATTCCAAATAATTGTTAACAAGCTTACTTACTTACTAAGATGGCTTCTATATTAAACAGAACGTCTTGTTCCAAAAGCCGAACTAAGAATAGATATCCAAACGCACCGATATTTTGCTTTTCTTCTCCAATTTTGGATGCCATGTTTTGTGATATCTTCTTCAACTTGGTCTTTCCATCGGAGTTTTGGCCTTCCATTGGAGCGTATACCGTCGAGTGGCTCGTATTCAAATGCCTTTTTGGCGGGGGCATCTTTATCCATCCTGCTGACATGACCAAGCCAACGCAATCGTTGTAGTTCGACACGTTTTACTATATCGATGTCGGTCGGCTGGTATAGCTCGTGGTTCAGACGACGTCGGTATTCGCCGTCAACGCATATTGGTCCCTAAATTTTTCGAAGAATTTTTCTCTCAAACACACCAAGTTCTGCCTTATCTGCTTTCGCAGGTACCCATGCTTAAGATCCATACATAAGTACGGGTAGTATCAGTGTCTGGTAGAGTGTAAGTTTTGTTTGACGACAGGTGGTTTTACTTTTAAACTGTTTACTTAGACCAAAGTAGCATCTGTTGGCCAATATTGTTCTTCTTTTGATTTAAAAACTGATGTTGTTCGTTTTATTTATGCCGACGTAAATAAAGCCATTTACTACCTCAAAATAGTAGTTCTGAACATCAATAGTTGGTCCGAGTCTACTGGACGTCTTGCGTGTTGATACCATAAACTTTGTCTTATCGCCGTTGACTGGCAGACTCTTTTTCAATTTTCGCAAAGGTGGCTGTTACGGATTGAGTTGATCGACCTATTATATCAATATCGTCTGCGTAGGCCAGTAACATTACATCCTTATTGTAAATAGTGCTATTTTATCGCTATCGGAATGTATATACGTTTCTCGTATGACCTTTTCCAATAGAATGTAGAATAGGTCACACGATGGGCTGTCACATTGCCTGAAACCTCGTTTCGTTTCAAAAGGTTCCGAGAGGTTCTTTCCTACTTTAACAGCTGATCTTGTATTAGCCAATGCCATCCTGCATAATCGTATAAGTTTTGTAGGGATACCAAACTCAGACATGGCTTGAAACACCTTTGATCGAATTGGGCTGTCGAAGGCGGCCTTATAGTCGACGAACAGGTGGTATGTGTCGATCTGTCTTTCGTGGGTCTTCTCCAGTATTTGGCGCAGTGTGAAGATTTGGCCAATTGTCGATTTACCACGTCTAAAATCGCATTGGTATGACCCGATTATATTATTGACCATGGGTTTTAAACGTTCACACAGCACACTCGACAGCACTTTGTATGCGATTGGGAGCAGACTTATGCCTCTGTAGTTTGTACACACCGTCTTGTCTCCTTTCTTGTGTACGGGACATAGGAGGCTGAGGTTCCAATCGTTGGGTATGTTCTCTTCCTGCCAAATTTCGGTAATTAACTGATGCATACTCCTTATCAGCATCGCGCTACCGGTCTTGAACAGTTCGGCGGGCAGCCCAACAGCTCCAGCTGCTTTATTGTTTTTCAGCCGAATAATTGCTGTCATAACCTCGCTTTGGCTAGGTGGAAGACATTCAACGTCGTCGTTTGCGATTGGTTCTGGTGTATCTTCATCGCCGCCCATATTTGATACTAAGAGTTTCATGAAATGCTCCTTCCAGATCCTCAGTACGCTATCTGTATCAGTTACCAGATTCCCTTCATGATCTTTGCAGGAGAATGTGTCTGCACCAAACCCTTCAGTCTGGTGTTTTACACTCTGGTAAAATTTTCTGACTTTATTCTGACTCCTGAACATCTCGAGTTTTACACGCTCACGTTTTTCTTGCTATTTTTTTTTTTCTTTTGAAAATACGCTTCTCCCCTCTCCTCTTCTCCCGATATTTTTTTTCGCGCTTCGTGTTGCTACTGAATGCAGGGTTGCTCTGTATGCCGCGTTGTTTTCTTCAGTAGCCTTACGGCACTCCTGATCGTACCATAGATTTTTAGGTGGTTTTTTGGTACCCAAGCACCGATTTTGCGGCAGTTTGAAGCGAGTGGGCTATCCTTTGACACTGCCCTTCCACATTATCGGGATAAGCAGTTCCGTCTTCCAGCATGTGAGTCAGTTGAGCGGAATAGGCTTGTGCTATCTGTTGTGTTTGCAGCTTCTCGACATCCAGCTTCCGTCCTATGTTAGATCGCACTTTTGCCGCAACATTAAGGCGAGTGCGTACCTTTGCTGCTTCAAGGAAATGGTCCGAATCGATGTTCGCTTCTCGAATCGATCGGACATCTAACACACTGGGCTGGTGTCTTCCGTATATCACAACATGATCAATCTGTTTTCTTGTTTTCCCATCCGAGAATATCCACGTGGCCTTGTGTATGTCGAGGTGTTGGAATCTGGTACTGCTCACTGCCATGTTTTTTACCGCTGCAAAATCGATCAGCCTCATTCCGTTTTCGGATGTTACCTCATGAAGGCTGAACTTTCCGATCGTGGGACCAATCGAATAATCTTAATGTCATGGCCAGGGCAGCGGTCATATGCTCTCTCTAGGCGCTCGTAGAATATATCCTTGGTCTGTTCATCTTTCTCTTCGGTCGGGGCATGGGCGCAGATGGCACTGATGTTAAAAAACTTTGCTTTTATTCGGATTGTGGCAATTCTCTCATCAACAGGAGTGAAGCTGAAGTCGAGATTTTTAAGCCTCCTATTTACCATAAATCCAACACCTAGCTCATGTTTCGTTTCATGGCAGCTATAATACAGTGCGCAATCGTTTGTTATTTTTACGTCTGCCCGGTTCCATCGCACTTCCTGTAAGGCGATAATATCAGCTTTGTACTTGCCAAGTATATCCGCCAGTGCGCAAATTGCACCTGCTCTGTAGAGAGTCCTGACATTCCAGGTGCAGATTCGCAAATCATGGTCCTTAAAACGTTTGCGGGGTTCGTCAACTTTAGAGGGGTTTGTTTTTCTTCTTTTTCTTTGTTTTTTGAGCTACTAGCCCAACGCCCAACCCAAGTTTTTAACGTTCTTATGGGTGAACAAGCATAACATGAATATTCGTACACCTAGAGATTTTTTTTTAATTTTTGCCATTTCAGAAAGCTCTAATCCGTGGTATCGTTTATAAAGTTCATACAGGCGAATGAGTTACACATTTAAATACTGAAGGGCTAGGGTGGCGTATAATAAACCAATAAGTTTTAAAGCATGACCGCACCACTTTGTAAGGGCAGTATTTTGCTGCATCCCAATGAGTTTTTTTTTTGTATCTGATTCTCTCTCACGTGAACAACAACACATGAAAAACATTTGGTTTTTGCTTTTTGATATGTTTTTGTGTTGGTGTTATTTATATGGTCTGCGCTGCATTAAACACTGTTTTTTTGTTCATATAAACTGGTTAAGAAGATGGTTAAAAGACTTGTTATCATTGATGTCAGCCCATATACGTTGCCGTAACAACAAACTATGTAGCCTTTAACAAAGGGACATTACTCTCCCAACAATTTTCTCTAATTTTTTGACACTAATACTCCATATATTCAGATCACGTCAGCTTTCGCATTGACTTCCCTTTAATGTGACACTGAATTTCTCCAAAAAATGTGGCACTTCTGGTTTTTAATGGGTAGAAAGCATTCCGTGCAAATATACACCGCGATTCGAAGTATCCTTATATAAGAATTCCTTTAATTTGCTGTTATGATTTTGGTAAAATATTCGATCATTTTAGTTTTGGTTATAGCAAGGGGTGTAAAATTTTCGGATCGAAACTAACGCCTTTTTTAATCGTTATTATTAAAATGTTTGTATGCTGGAATTTTTGGAAAAACGAGTGAATACTACCATAATGTTTAAATTCAGTTATATTGTTTGTCACGTTATTATTTAAGTATGTTTATTTTACGGAATGTAATGTTCAGTATTATGTATTTATATTTTACTTCACATCTATGAAGTGGGCACTGAAAAATAAAAAGTTCTAATTAAGAGCATTACTTGGCATCATCATGGTTATGTCATATCATTTTGAATTTGGATAAAAAAATCATCTAGTCAGGTTTTATTTTATTGAAAAGGACATGTTTTTGACATTAATTGAACTACTTTTTTTCCCATGTCAAAGAGTAAAAAACAAAAAAGAAATTTCAAAAACAAGTCAACAACTTATACATCGGTGTACATTTTCAAGCATTTCAAAACAACATTCAAGAGATGTCATTAGATGATGTATTTTATTTATTCATATAATATTTATTTACACTGTAGACAAATAACATGGGGTACATTCATTTCGTTTTAGGAAAAATAAATGGAGACTCCGTCTTCAGGTATGAGGGATATTTAAATATTTCCGAACGTAAGATTGAACTTAAGCGAAACTATTTTAAAATTTTGTAAACGAGTGGACCGTTATAATAAATGTTCGAGCTTAATTTAAGATCGGTAATATTTATTTTAAAAGAATCGAATGTTATTCTTACCAGTGCACAATGGTCCCAAATCCAAATTTTCTGGCCAAAACTATTTCAACGTCCATTTTGCATTTAAAATTAATTGTTATTTATAATAAATGTGTACAAACAGCAATTCTTACGTTTTATCGACCCAAATGACCAAAAACAGACAACATTTGTTAAACAGGGTGGTCCCGTTGTGTGGGGTCTAAACCAAAACATTGAGCTATGTTAATAGTTTTTGGTACGAAGGATTCATACCTTCCAAGAGGTCAAACTACAAAATTTCAGCCGAATCAGTCATAAAGTGTCTCTAAAATCCACAAAATATCTAAAATCGGATGGTACTTTTATGTGGGGGCAATGAAAAAATGGACCTATTTTCAAAAAAATTTTAATTTTAAGGAAAATCGGTTGATAGATGTGGGTAATACCGTTCTATTTCAATTGGATACTACGCACAGTCACAACAGGTATTTGCAAAAAATTCTCCCATCTTAAAATAGAAAAATCCACTTTATTTTAACTGTGGCAAATTTGAGCTATCTTTCAAATTCGATTTGGAGGTGGACATATTTGGACATTTTTTAAAAGTTTAGGTATATTTAAAAAATATTTTTAAACAATAATTTTTAATATATATAAAAACATTGATTTTATTACGCTTATTTTACAAATTTCATCGTTTTTTTGTAAATATTATGAAAGTACTCATTAACAGCTTCCCGATTCATAATCGCTTTGATCTAACTTCTGTATACTTATGCAGCGACGCAATACAACAAAAATTGTATATTTTACAGCACAAAGTCTGTTTTATTTTTACATAAAAAAGTGTCAACTTTGGTACTGCGCCAATCAACGAATACTAACGCTATTTACAAAATACAATTATTTCAGATGACTGTTTTTAATTATTCTGTGCAAAAAAAAAAATTTCGAAACTTCAAAAATAGGGTTTTGGCCAAAAATTTCCTGATTGAAACCTATGTGCATTTGAGAGAACTCCGTTAGGAAGTCAGCCACTAGAGGCACCCCACAGGGAGTACTTTCAATTTAGAGTCGACAATTTAGAGTCGACTTAGCAATATCCGTCCGTCTTTGGTCCAAAATTTTGCTCCCCCACAAAAGTTCGAAAATATTCGCTAAAATGGTACGCACGTGTCCTAAATGTCTCACAGACTTTGCAACCGATTTGGTCCAAACTTTAAATCTCTAAATATTGTCAAAACTTAGTTTACGTTCAAATTTGGGCCCTATCTGTCCAATCCTTGTGGTACCACCCACATAAATGTTCAACATTTTTGTGTGGTTAAGGGTCTGTTCTATGATCCTTTGGACATTTTTACCAAAGTTTATCCTAGTGGCCCTGTCATAAAAAAGCCCTATCTATCGATATCCCCGCCAATGTTTGAGCTTTAATCCTATTTATACTTTTGTCGCTTCATACGCCCAAAATTTTTGAAAAAGTAATATAGAAATTGTAGCCAAGACAATAGTTAGGAATTCTCTAGTACATCGCAAAAGCATTAGACCGCTCATTCCGGTAGGTTTGGCCTTGTGGATAAAAAAATTCAAGTCATAATCTTTTTTGCTCCGTTCAACCCCCGGAATCAGAAACGCGAAGGACCCTATACGATATTTTTCCTTGCATTCAAATCGCCCCGGTCTAATATTTATACCTTAAAGCACAGTGACACCACAGCAGCCAACGTCACATTTCCAATGGTGACAAAAATACCCGTCAGCGTAATATTGACGATATTTTCTGAGTATTTCAGTCATGTAAAACTTCTCATACAGAAAGTAGGCCCCTTCTGATTGAACTAATAAGAAGAGGGTGCACTCATGGATATGAGGGAAATCTCTCTTGCCCCTTCGGAGTTCATTGTGGCACCACAATTATGAATGTAACTCCTACCCTAAAAATGTTATCCATTTGAAACAAAAACCGTACACATTTTATGGCTATCGGTTAACGTTAACGTAATCCATAGTAATTTGTTTACACATTCCAAAAGTGTAAGACTTATTTCGTAACGCCGATAAGCTCACCAAAATATATGCAGATCGGTCCCTTCGCTATCGTTGACACCGACTTTAAAAATCCTATTTCGAGAAAAACGCGTTTTAAGTGGTTCATTTACACACAAAACACAACGGGTTATATCTCAGCCATGTCTGCTCCAATCGACTTGAATTTTTTGCAGCATACCCTATACTACCTGTACTTCAAAGGAGATTCTTGAAAGAATGGACCGACATAGTCCATCTTGGAACTGGATCTACCTTGAAGAATCATTCCTTTCGATAGTTATCATTACAACCAACCATTTTAGTTAGTCAGTGAAAGGTACTTACACCTGGGAAGTTTTTGCGGATTCTGAAACTGCATCGTTCACATCTGAGAAAAATCAAAAGACACAAAAAATCTCCGGAGGGATTTTTAAATAAATCGCGGCCAAAGTTCAGGATTTTCAAGATTTTACTTGAAAATTCTCTACAAGATTGGCATTTATGACTTTTTCTAGGTCTTACCGTTTTTGAGATATAGAAGTTCAAATTTGGCCAATGCACTGGTGTATCGCTTCCTTATAAAACAATGTCATGCATGCGCCTGAACTAACTTAACATGAAAGGTGCTTACACCTGGAAAGTTTTTGCGGATACTGAAACTACAGTGTTATTATATGAGGAAAATCAAAATGTTTTAATAAATTGCGATGAAAGTTCATATTGATGGGTTTTTAGGTTTTCAGGATTTTGCTTGAAAATGAATAGTTCTATCAAAATGGGACTGCAGAAAATCTTGTAGCTGTGGAAATTCTCTAGAAGTCTCTAGAAGTTCAAATTGGGCCATTGCATTAATTTCATCGCCTGCTTATGAAAAAATGTCATAACTGCAATGTCCCAATTTAAACTTATATATCTCAAAAATTGTACAACCTAGGAACAAAATATAAAGTGAATCTTATAGAGAATTTTCACAGCTATAAGATTTTCTTTAATCCCATTTCGATAAGACTTGCAGTTTTCAAGCAAAATCGTGAAACCATAAAAGAAACTAAAAATGTGACCTGAACTTCTTTGTCTTAAAAAATGATAAACCTAGGAACAAATCAACAAGGTCAGTCTTGTAGAGAAGTGTTGAAGCTACACCATTTACATTAGCCCAATTTCGAACAACATTTCAAACAAAATCGTGAAAACGTAAAAAAAACCCTATAAATGTGCCCCTGACCGCGATTTATTTAAAAAATCTCTTTTTGTTTATTTTTTTTTTTTTTTTTGATGTTTTTCATCTATTAGCATTGCAGTTTCAAAATCCGCAAAAATTGTTCACGTGTAAGTACTTACCATTTAAAGATAATTAGGGCACACCGTACATGGCATTGAGTTATAAGGAGGCGACACAGTCAGTCCATTGTCCAATTTGAACATCTATATCTCGAAAATGGTAAAACTTAGGAAAAAGTCATAAAGGTCAATCTTGTAGAGAATTTTAAAATATTTTCTCTAATCCCATTTCGACAAGCAAAATCTTGAAAGCCCAAAAAATTGTGAAATTGATGGCGATTTATTAAAAAATAGCTCTGACAAATTTTTTTTGTTTTTTTATACCCTCCACCTTAGAATGGAGGGTATATTAAGTTTGTTTTTTTCCGTTTGTAACGCATTGAAATAATCATTTGCGACCCTACAAAGTATATATGTATATTCTTGATCAGCGTAAAATTCTGAGTCGATCTGTGCATGTCAGTCCGTCCGTCTATGGTAATCACTCTAGCATCCACTAAAATGGAGATAGGACGCTGACATTTTGGGAAGATGCGCCTTTTGTTTGCAGGCAGGTCAAGTTCGATGATGGGCTATATCGGTCCATGTTTTGGTATAGCCCCCATATAACGGTACCGCCCGATTTCAGGAATTTTGCCGTTTTTAGTCACATTTTCAAACCGAATTAGCCATAATTTGACATTGGTCATAGGCCCATGTTTTGGTATAGCCCCCATATAACGGTACCTCCCGATTTTCGGTATTTTAAGAATTTTTGCTATATTATTTGACCGAGCTACCTGCAATTTTACATTTGAAGTTCCCAGTGGTCACAAAAACATTTACGCCAAAAACCGTCAATTTTTAGCTACATTTTTTTACAGAACTACCTGCAATTTTACATTTGAGGTTCGCAGTGGTCACAAAATATATCCACCAAAACCAGTCAGCATAGATCCATGTTTTGGTATAGCCCCTATATTACGGTACCTCCCGATTTTCGTTATTTTGATGATTATACTCTCAGAATTTATGCTAACGAGGGTATATGGTAAATTTCAAATTTCCTTTACAATTACATAGAAAAAAAAATACTTTTTTGGCGAGCAAAAATTTATTTTTATTTTCGCGGAAAATCAAAAAATATTGAAGAAATCTTGGAATAAATTTTATTTATTTCAAATCAGAGTCCAAAAAACCTCTAAAAAATAATTTAAAAATACGTACAAAATCTAGACAACGCGTAGAGAAATGTGAGACCAAATTATAAAGATCGCATTTATAACTTGCATATTACAGCAACAACAAAGAACGGAAACTTATTGTTGGAAATTATTTCAAAAATATATTTTTGGTTAAATACGAAAAATTTGAAAAATAAATGTGGGGAGTTATTCTATTATTTCGCTAAATTTCGATCCAAATCCTGAAGTATTTTGCTTAAACTTCTACGAGAAAAGTAATTAGTCATCGTGAAAGTATATTTGCTTTCTGTGATAAGCAATAGAAATAAGAAGTAGAGAGTAATATTGAAATTACAATCAAAGAAAAAACATAGAAGTTAAAAACCGTATAATTCGCGAATTGGTTTCAATCGGTTGAGGTGCATGTGCTTTTCGGATACAGGGAGTCCATGTCTATCAATATGCATGGATTTTCCCATGTTTCATTCAGCGGCCAACGTGTGCCATCAGTTGCATCTTACTATTCAAAAAACCTTCAAGTGGGCAAAAATTACGCGATGTGCATATGATTATAAGGTGCATCCGATTTCAATGGCCCCCTATTAAAAATACGACAATATAAATTATTTTAGACAGATTCGTCTAGAACTGCGGATGTGCCACCGAATTTTATTTTGGGATAAATATGGATATTACTCCTGAATCTTTGTAATTTGTGACACACCTTTTTGGCAAATATTATAATCGCGTATAAAGGATTACATTTATGCAAAAATAATCAGAGAAAATCGCGGTTCAATTCGCGGAATTGTTAAAATATATTTTCGCAGATTTTCCTACTTTCAAGGTATCTATATCCGGCGTTTTAGTGGATGGATTCGACCGCGGAAGAGCTCATTAGATCCGGCACGTAAAAAAACTAAAATCACGCGCGGTTCAGGGGTACCTGTACGACAGTTGTACATTTTAAAGCCAAAAAATAGGTTTTTTTTTCAGAAAATTTACGCACCAAATTTTCGCCTTTGGACTCCTATTACTAGGAAGCTGTACGGAGCACACTCATGAGATATACATCGAACGACGTGGAATCGCGACTTATACAATCCTATAAACTAGTTTGGATTATTATCTAGTTGCACCCCCTAATTATAAGAAAAATTCGAAAAATCCAGTTTTCAAAACTTTTCAAAACTTTTAGGGGGATGCAGTGTATATATCGAAAAGTCATACATTAGAACCATGTTGCCCAAGCGGTATTCTTCAATTCTTTCTTTGAGCATGGATTTTAGGGGGATGCAGTGTATAAATCGAAAAGTCATACATTAGAATCATGTTCCCCAAGCGGTATTCTTCAATTCTTTCTTTGAGCTTATGTCTGAATTTTCCGTGCTTTGACCAGAAATCAAGAAAGAACACAAAAAACTTGTAAACTTCAACACATTTTTACGCATTTTTTAATATTACCACCAACGCAACTTCCACGAAAATTATTTGTCATGGTCCATATTATGAGATCCTGGCTAAAACACTTCAATTAATATAAATATATTCATATTTTATAAAATATATTAACCGTTCGCGACTTATTAAATGGTGAACCTCAACTTCAACGATTGAAAAACTTTTTTGAATATTACCATATACACTTTCATACGGGCAAAATGTGCCTCATGGCTGGCTGGAGCGCACGATAACTCTCGAACGGGTCAACCGATTCGATCCAAAATTTGGCTTTCGTAATATTTTGTCCAAACTTAGTTTAAGTTCGAAGATGGGTTATATCATTCCACTCCTTCCGGTACCTCCCCTACAAAAGTTCGAAAATGTTTGGACAATTTGTACGTACGATAACTCTTGAAGGCAGTAACCGATTTGGTCCATACTTTGCAAATCGTGAAACGTCTACCAGACTTAGATGAGGTTTCAATTTGGACTTAATCGGTCCACTCCTTCGGGTACCTCCCACACAAAATTTGGGATAAGTTCAGTTTAGGTCCTGCTCTCGAATCGCTTTGATTTTTGTTCTAGCAACTTGTATTCACAGCCCCCCCTGCCGTCGTACAAGTTTCATCAGAGGCAAGTCCACACATCCTGAGAAAATAGCCTCAATGTTACAAAAAAACCCTGTGACACCGTGTGAGGTGGTTGGAGCGCAAGATAACTCTCGAATAGATCTGCCGATTCGGTCCAAAATTTGGCCTTCGTAATATTTTGTCCAAAAATAGTTTAAGTTCGAAGATAAGCCATATCGGTCCACTCCTTCAGGTACCTCCCCCACAAAAGTTCAAAAATGTTCTAGAAAATTGTTCGTACGGTAACTCTTGAAGGGAGTGGCCGAATTGGTCCATACTTTACACATCCTAATATATCTACCAGATATAGATCAGGTTTAAACATGGACAATATTTGTACACTCCATCCGGTACCTCCCACACAAAATTTCGGATAAGTTCACTTTATGACCTGCAATCGAATCACTTTGATTTTTGTTGAAGCAACTTGCATAAGCTGCCTCAATATTTTTTTTCAGGGGCAAGTCCAAACTTCTTGAGCAAACAGCACAAAGGGTGTAAAATCCCCTTATGGCACCATATGTAGTGGGTGGAGATCCCCACCAAAAATGGTCACTATAGGTCCCTGTTTTGTTATAGCTCTCATATAACGGATTCTGCCAATTTTTGACATTTTGAAAAAATGTTGGCACACTGAAAATTGTCGGTACAAGTCTATGTTTTTGGTAAAAGCCCCCCATATAAAGGTACATCCCGATATTAGGTGTTTGGGCGATTCCATCCACATTTTTTGACCCAACTACCTGTAGTTTGACATATCGCCAAAAATTGTCAACATAGATCCATGCTTCTGTAGAGCTCTATATAACATCACCTTCCGATTTTAGGTATCTTGACAAGTTCAACTATATGTTTTCACCGAGCTATATGTAATTTGACGTATGAGTTTCCCATTGGGCCAAGAACTTCTTTCCTAAAATTATTATGGTCCATGTTTTTATATAGCTCCATATAAATTTGCCGCCCGATTCAAGACATTTTTAGATGCATTTTTTTACTACCCGATTCTAGGGGTTTTGAGTTGTATAGCTACATTTGTTAACCGATCTATCAGTGATTCGACATTTGAGGTTCTCAGTGGTCACAAAACTTCTACACCAAAAATGTTCAACACAGGACCATACTTTGATATAGATCCGTATAAAGATGCCGCCCGATTGAAGACAAAATATTTCCACATAAAATTGTGGACAGGAAAGAAATTTGTTTTTGTATCAATATATGTTATGGTGGAGGGTGGAAAAAGTGCGACCAGGCTGAAATATATATATTGAAATATATAAGCGGGTATTCATTACGACTTCAATAGTTCCCGATATGTCGAAATGTACCAGTATTTAAGAACGCTCCTTTTTAAAAAAAAAGGTACCCGGCCGACGGTGAGGGTTGAACACACAACCCTTGAATTTGCAGTCGGGCACACAAGCTCTGTGCCAACATACTCAGTGCTTAATAAGGAGTAATATAAGTAGTTATTTTGTATACATTACTTTGTAATGGGTTACATAATGACTAACGGATCCAAATTTTTGCTGGGTCGTTATATAGCAATACATTTTCAAAAAAAAAAAATAAAAATATTTTTCTTGTGTTTTTTAGTGTAATATACTTTTGTTAAATGGAGCGTAACTACAAATGTTCTCTAATGTCCAGCCCAATTCTTTTTCGACAAATTAAATTGGACTTCCTACATTCCGAATAATCAAATGTTGGCTGCAACTAGACGCAAATCTTGCTGATAAATGCATGGAAAATGTAGCTTAAATCCTCAAAATACCAAAATTCGGGCGGTACAGTTATATGGGGGATATACCAAAACGTTAACCTACGTTCACAATTTTTAGTGGAGAAGAAGTATAACAAACGAGAACCTTCAATGCCAAAATTCAGCGTATTTAGTCTGGAAATGTGGATAAAATCTTCAAAATACCAAATATTAGGAGATACCGTAATATGGGGGCAATATCAAAACGTAGACCTATGTCCACAATTTTTAGCCCTAATTTGGGCTGAAATGTAGCTTAAATCCCCTAAAATACTGAAAATCGGGAATTACATAAAGAGGGGCCTATACCCAAACGTGGAACTATGTTTACCGAATATCAGGGTACCTATTCTGTAACTTTTTAACAACTTTACTCATTGTTTATTTTACAACAATTTCATTTGTTTGTTTGTTGTTACAAAAACAAAAGACATTTTAACAACTTTTCTATGGATAAAAGTTACAGAATAGGCCTACAGGAGATACCATTATATGGGGGCTACACAAAAATATTAGCCGATGTTGCTCATATTTAGTCCATTATTATCCACGGACACATACGGAGTTTGTGCAAAATTTCAGAAACATAAATCCATTCGTTTGCAAGTTAATAATTTCGCGCCGCTAGATCAGTGATTTCGACCACTGTGCAGCGTAATATTTACACTTGTTGATAAAGCCCCCATACAATAGTATCACCAAATTTTACATATTTTGATGGTTTTTTTCCCTAAAGCATGTATGTTTACTTGCGCCTTACTTTACGCCTATCTTTAATTCTCTATATAGCTTCATTATAGTTTGAGTGTTTTTAACGTTTTAGCCATATTTTTCAATCGATTGACAAACATTTAATTATATCATCTATATAAAAATTCAGTGCGATTTAGGTATTTTTAAAGTTACAACATTCAACATATTATGAGTCTACTTTGTAACATTTTCAACAGAATCGGTTTATACTTTTCACCATATTCTGTTTAATCACTTGTTTTCACAGGTTCCCTAGTAATAGTCAGTCCTTATAACAAAAAATAACGACTTAGTCAGCCAATGGCATTATTATCTTTCTTAATTATCGCCTCATAGCTACCGAAAAAAATGTTTTCAGTATATTGTACCTAAATACAATTTCCCACAGTTTTTGTTCATACATATTTCATTAAGTACTTTGTATGTAGAGATAAATGCATGTGTGATTCAATGAATATAGAAATCTATGTATAAATGAAAGTATCAAAAGCTAATGAACACCACAGACTTGCATATAAGGATATGGCAACAACAAAAAAATTAACTTTTCATTTCTCCTTTACATATATATTCATATACACATATCAATATGTAACATTTAAACATACAAAGGAGATGAAAAGGGATAACAGGAAAAAAACGCTTCTATAGAAATAAGAAATAGAACATTAAAAATAGCATGAGAAACATGCACAAATACATACATTGTACATTCATATTAACACACAAGCACTTTACATACAAAATACACATACAAATGCAGCTTAAGCTTTTCTAAGTTGTTTTTCAGTACATGTTTTATTTATTCATAACCGTATTTATTAAGTATCTTAGGATGACAAGTAGACCAAAACAATCTTCTCTACCCGGTAGTTGGGTGGGTAGGAAAAGACACTTTCTGTTCATTACTTACCCCATCTAAAGTTTTGATGTTGTGCAAAGCATCCTGCGCCTTCAAAGCAGCCTTACGTGTATAATACGTCACAAAACAGCATCCTGCAAGACACACAAAGAACAAGAAGCAAAAAAGAAATACAAGAAAACAACAAGTAGTACAAGAAACTGTAACATTTGACAAAAAAAAAATAAATTAACATGGAATAAAAAACTATGCTGCTATGTATGTATATATAACGGCTACAGAAATAAACATACATACACTTTATGGGCGCATCTTCATTAGTCATAGAAGTACAACACAGTTGAGAAGTATAAAGTGTACACTGAAAAGTAACATTTTCTTTACAACAACGACAAATGAAGATACGTGTAACATAATTTCTAAAGGAACAAATTATTTTTGCTATGCGCTCATATTTCCGAAAGAGGGGACACTCACATTGGTCTATTAAAGGCACCATTATTTTATTTTGTATAGTTTAGTGGCACACATTAATTAGGCTTTAATTAAATTGAATGCAATGCATACTTGACACTATATCTTATTAAGTAATTGGAAAATGTAACAAATACTTCCTTTCGTATGTTGTTAATTAACATGCAGTTATAACATTACGCTAATAAATACTAGTATTGTGTAGTATATTTTGAAAATCGCCTCAGTATTTAACAAGTCACACACACATACAAAACGGACGAAATTTACAACTTTTGCAGTAAACGAACATGCAATATTTTCTTTTAGGGAAATATGATTTTTAATGGTTTTTGACACAAGTGAATTATTTGCTTGAAATGAAATGAATTACTTATGTATATTGATATTGATAAGTATGTATATTGACCGATTATCTTCTTTAATGGTCCAGATAGAAAGTGTTTTTTTAGACTTCTTGATGCTTCTTCTACTAGTATATATGTATATGGTAAAACCCAAAAAAGCCTTACAATCGATGAATTCGTGTTTCATCCTTTCAGAGTTTACGAACTGTTGACATACATATATGTAATATGACTGATTTTTTTTTAAAATTAAGTGTCTCATAATATCGTCCATTAAAAATAATTTACGTGCAAGCTGTGTTGGCATCAATGTAGAAAAATTATTTGAAACCAACAAGTTTTTATATGTTCCCTTCCGATTTCTGGTTTAAAATTACATTTCATAGACCTATGCCCGAAAAAAAGTCAGAGGATACATGATACTAATGTATGATTTTCCCGCATACAGTGCGGCTAAAAACATTTGCAACAGGAATGACTAGTTCATATTTTATACAGTTCTGCGGTAGTTTGTGGATTTGAAATGCAACTATTTTCGCAGATTGATTGTTTATTGGGTCGCATTTAAAGATTTAAAAACTAATTTGCAAAAATTGCATTTATTTTATAAAAATATACAAAAAAAAGCTCGAACTCACTTTTGGTTCTGTTCAAAATATTTACAACTGAGAAAATTTGGTTCAAAATCTGAAGAAATTATTTTTGTTTTGATAATATATCGTGGGTTAAACATTTTATTTATTATCTGGAGTCATCATAAAGGAAACCAGTTAACTAAATAAATTAGTATATCCTTTGGAATCCTGTGTTCTAAGGATAATTGTTAAATGCCAAGGTTTTATTCGATATTTAATAGTCTAGAGTCCAGATTAGAGTCCCCGAACCTCCTATATGAATTTAGATTACATAGGCTGATCAGGTCCCATAATAACTTAAACATATTTGCAAAAAATTACTAGTTTTACGTGGTTTTATATACGTTTAGAGGCGGTATTATGCCAAATCGCCCTGTTATACGACACTTCTGGTGTGTACATGGTGCAATTGACATTTGATCTGATAAATATCTCGACCTAATGCATCCAGTACCATTTCTCTCCATAAAAATATAAATATAAAATACCTTCTATATTTTGGGACAACCTTTTTTTATAAGGGGCAAATTCTATTATCTATTATAAATATTGATTCAAATCGACGAGAAGTACTTGGTTTCCAAAAACAATATCACATATTTTTTGCAAATATTCTATGAAAAAATCTATTTTTCCTGGAAATTACAGTTTTGCCAAAATTTACCTATTTTGGTACACCGGTATTCTTGGTATGTATCGAAGGGGATTGTATAGATTTATCGATGTCAAGTCTTATTTTAACATCTGAAGATTACCTCGGAGAGATCTGCTTAATAATTCGTATAATTATTTGATCATCCCCTGCAGGAGATGTTGTTGTCCTTACATCTCCTTCTCATCTTATGGCGATCTTAGTTCTTTTTACGCGGTATCCAGCTCTGTTTTATATATTGTGCTGGTCCTATGTTTATTTTTGGACTTTTTTGGATCCACAATTTTCCAAATTTACCATTTTAGCAAATAGAATGTACTCCTCATGAAAAGTGCTCGCCCCCTTCTTCTGATTAAAAACGATCTGATACCAATCAATACAAAGAACTCGTCAACAATGAACTATGAATGATATAATTTGGCACATTATAGCACGGAATTGCAAATGTTTTGAGCAGGCTAAAAGATGTGTTCCTCCGACATTTCACACATTTTTGTAACATAAATGTTCATAACTGAATAATCATTTTTATACCCTACACACTGTGGTAAGGGGTATTATGCGCTAGTGCATTTGTATGTAACATGCATAAGGAAAAGAGATAGACCCATAGTTCCTTCTAGGGATATGCATAGAATTAGTTTCTGGGTCGATTTATGCATGTCCGTCCGTCCGTCCGCAACGTACAGATCGCACTTTTTGTCCGATTTGGCTTAAAATTGGGCAAGGTATTTTTTTTAGCCGTCGGAAGAACGCTATTGCTTTTGGTGAAAATCGGTTCAGATTTGGATACAGCTCCCATGTATATTTTCAGCCGGTTTGAGGTATTTGATGCACCAAACACGCCATATCTGCCCGATTTTGATGAAATTTGGAATGCGTGACGGAATTCGGTCTATAGATAAATGTGCCAAATAATATCGAAATCGGTTTAGATTTGGATATAGCTCCCATATATATTTTCGGCCGATTTGACGTAGTTGCTGCACCAAACACGTTATATACGACCGAATTTGATGAAATTTGTTTAGTGTGACTGAATTCGGTCTAAAAATAAATGTGCCAAATTATATCGAAATCGGTTCGGATTTGGATATAGCTCCCATATATATTTTCGCCCGATTTCACGTATTTGCTGCACCAAACACCCTATATCTGCCAACATTGATGAACTTTGGAATGTGTGACAGCATTTTGTCCAGTAATAAGTGTACTATATTATATAGAACTCAGTTCAAATTGATATACATATATTTCCTATATTTTACATATTCACAGTGGTGTAGGATATCATGTAGTCGGTCCCGCCCGACTATGATCCTTTCCTTACTGGTTAAATCTGATGTCCGACACATCTGAACAATTTCGGAAGCAAAATCGTTCAGATTTCGTTCCAATTTCTATACGATTTTTCGAAGGAGAATTCGTTCCGATTTCGGAAGAGAATGTCGGAAGTAAATGTCCCTTCGAAACTATCAATGTTTTTCCTCCAATTTCGGTAAGAATTCGGATCGATATGTCGGAAACAAATTTCCCTTCGCACAACAACCACCTTTTGTACATATCTGACAGCAAGGGATTGGTTTCATATTAATTTGTTGTCGAAAAACAAAATGGTTGGTTATAAAATGCGCATTAACAATTTTTAAATATTTTAAATAGATTCACTTTTGGCAGTTTTGTTGAGATGTGTATTATTTTATTGTTGTAAAATAATTCAGCGTAATCTCGGGTTTTGTTGTTTTTAAATTTTAAAACAACAAGTTTTATTTAAAGTGGGATGTAGTTAAAATTGATTTAATTTCGGGAAAGGCAAAGAATACTAGTTTCGTCCAACGCCACTTGGACTCGTCAGTTCTCTTAGTTCTTTGTATTGAAACAAAGAACTCTTCCCGAATTTTATGACGACAAGAGCTCAAGAATAAACGTAACCGATGAATTCGTTTAAATATAAATGCAACAATAATTCAACCTATTGCTGATAGACTCAACATATTCGTACACAAAGTTTACACTGTTCTACTATAACTACAAAATGATAACAACTGTGAAAATCATTAGAGAAATGTTTGAAATTACAATCTTCCAATACAAAACATAACAAATAAAAATTGATCAGTAAAAAAGAGGCGTCAGAGAAAAAAATTTTCCTTCGATACTCATTATTCCAAAATCGTTCAGAAATCTTTACGAAGATTCGGAAGGTATCTCCGATTTGTATGCGGCATTATTCCGAAATCGTTCAGAAATCTGTATGAAAATTCAGAAGAAATAATTCTCATTCCGAATTTCCTAAGGATTTTCTTCCGAATTCTGACCGAAAGCGATCCGACATTTCGTTCCAAAATTATGTCAACCACTTCATATAAATTTCGTTAAGATATCGTTACGATTTCGATATCAGATATCAAGCGTAGCGTCCGAATTTTGTTCCGATTTCGTAACGATGACGGTACGATTGGTTTGCTAGCTAACCACAATATACCACAATGATCAAAATATACACACAAGTGACCACAAGCTTGAAAATGTCACGTTGCCACCTACAGTCAATCAAGCTTGTGATCGATGTGGTCAAGCCTATACAAGCAATAACAAAATGACTTACATGAACGAGTTCATAACTGTGAGTTGAATGATTCGGCTTAGTTGTTGCGAATGGATTGAATGAATCAATAATGTCTTAGTTTTGAAAAATGTCAGTTCATGTAAGACATCACTTGCAGCACTTTAGTCGGTACAATAATCCCAAATCTGTGTATATGATTATTGATTTAAATAAGTAAAATGCAATTTTAAAATTTATATTGTTGTTCCATTTGGTTTAAAATATCAAAAGAAACAAAAACAATTTTCATACATTTTCGGAAACAGCTGACTTTCTTGCAAGTTCTTACAAAATATTGTTTATAACTTTCTGCAATTTTTCTTGCTTGAGAGAGCAATATTTACTGAGAGAAGTTGCTGGAACTTGCTGAGTAATTATTACTAGGAAAGTTATCGCACAGACCTATTGAAAGATATTGATTCGCTGTATCCAAAATACATATTTGTAAAAATGGTCAATGTATGTCGAAAGAATCCAAAAAATTATAAAGCACCCATATATATTGCCACCCTATTTTAGATAAATGTTTTACTAAAAACCGCTAATAGTTGGAAATTTTAAGTAGATTTCCAACCCTACCTAAATCAAGATGCACTACCTTTCATGGGTGCTATAGAAAAACATGAACTTATAAACACTCTTGAGCAAAATGTTAGCCTTTTGGAAGAGAGAGTGAGAGTAGTTGCAAACTTAATAACAAATTTAATATCCCAGCTAACATTTTTTCCGAATTTGTTTCGATTTCGGGCAGAATCTCTGAACAAATTTCCGATTCTTATGCCGAATTCCGTACCAAATTTCTAAAGTTTTTCTAAGGAAATTAAAAAAAATATTAGTGGTTCGCGACGAATTCGGTCTGAAATATTTAGAAAAAAAATTTAGATTTTCTGAAAAAATCGGAAGATAACTTTCTTTGTATGCGCTATTTGCAGAAGATTCTAATTTGAAAAGTTCTAATGATTTTCCATGACGTTATGTTATCATTTTGTGACTAAAAGTTGGTTAATGTGCACCAGTATGTTGAAGTTATCAACACTAGCTTGAATTATTATATGTTGCATATTACATTAAAAATAAAAATTGTATATGCGAATCTTATAACCAATAACTTTGTTTCCCTTAGAAAATCGATTAGAAATCGGAACAAACATTCTTAGGATTTTTTCAGAAAATGTGCAGAGATTCTTCAAAAAAAATTTTAAAAAATGGGTCCAATTTCTTGAAAAATATGAGTGAAATCGGCAATTTTTTAGTGAAATATTCACTAAAAAATATTAGCTGGGATGCCATCTACTCAATGTTGAAAAGTGTACGAATACCCACATATGTATAACAAAGTTATTTTCTTGTTTGTCCCATTTCGAAACAAAAAATCCTTCCACTTATATTCATGGCACATAAATGCCATTACCAAATATGATTAGTGCAAATAGCCTTACATAATGTTAACGGAACTTTGTAATCGAACCACTAATAACCATTACAGCGGAAAAAAGGGGTCTGTGGAATAAAGGGGCACACACCCATACATATATTATTACTAACATATAAACATGCATATTAAGAAGGAAATATAGTTTTATGAGTTGTATGTTCACGATAATATCCAGAAAGTCAAACAACATTACATATACCTACGCATACCTCTATACCTTATCAAGAGTGCCATAAGGAAGTTGAACTTTAGGTATATTACTAATATTCAAATGTTGCGATACCCATAACATGTAACACAAATTACTTTCAATATTGCCACTTTTTCGTTGTTGGTCAACATATTAAGATTTTTGATGGGCACCACCTATGTGAGGTTGGTTGGTCGGTTGCTTATTGAGAATGTTATTGGTGGTGTTCAACGTATGTATGTGTGTTTCAGATCTACACGGAAGTGTAAAAATATGTATATGGAAATATTCTAATTTTTATACAAAACTAGCAAAGTGCCCGCTACTTCGTATGCGTTAAATATACAAAACAAATAAATAATATATAATATAGAATGGTGGAAACATTTTGTGTACTAATACGTACCACTTTAGTCCGATTTTCGTCACGCCTACACATCAAGAGCAGTCCACATTTTTTGAGATATTTTAATAGAGGTTCTCAGCGCAAATACGGCCTAACCCAACAACCGCCATCCTCATTTCCAGCTCTATCTGTTCCCCCAAAATCAATTATAGAACTATTTAGTACTTTACATGTAAATGCATAAATACGAACCTCCTCCTAAATTCCCTTCACACAATAACAAATTGTACCAAATCGTGTGTAAATCGGACGTTATAAGCAAATGATAACAGTAATCTTAATTCCAAATCTCACGAATCCAGATCTATCCGTTCAACCAATACAAAATTGTACCACACATGGAACCATTTCGTACCCCTAAGTGTACCTAATTCCACATTTTAGGATTCGAGCGCTATAATTTCACCCAAATCCTAATTGTACAAAATGTAGTTCTTTTCGTACTCATAAGTACGAATTTCAAAAACTACTTCCATATCTCAATCCTACACTCCAACAGTAATCTTAATTCCAAATTTCTTGATTCCAACTCTATCCGTTCGCTCAAATCCGAATTGTACCAAATTTAGTACTATTTAGTACTTTTCCTACCCACAACTAAAAATTTTCAAAATTTTATCAATCCTACAATTCAACAGGTATTTTAATTCCAAACTTGAGTATGGCAGCTACATCAGATCACCGAAATCCAAATTGTACCAAATTTAGTACCATTTAGTACTTTTCGCACCCATAAGTACAAATTTTCAAAACTACCTCAGAATTCCAGATACATCCGATAACTCAAATCCAAATTTGGTACCATTTAGTACTATTCATATCCAAAGTACGAATTTCCAAACCTACCTCTATCAACACTCCAACAGCAATTTTAATTCCGAATTTCACGATTCCAAATGTATCCCAACATTGAAATCTAAATTGTACCAAATTTAGTACTATTTAGTACTTTTCCTACCCATAACTAAAAATTTCCAAAACTTTATCAATCCTACACACCAATAGTACTCCTTATTCCAAATCTCGGAATTTCAGCTATATCCGTTCACACAAACCCAAATTGTACCAAATTTGGTACTATTTAGTACTATTCGTACTCAAGAGTACGAATAACCACAACTACCTCAATCCTACACGCCAACAGTGATCTTAATTCCAAATTTCAGAATTACAGCTGCATCAGATCACCATAATCCAAATTGTACCAAGTTTGGTACCATTTAGTGCTTTTTGTTCCCATAGGTCCGAATTTCCAAACCTACCTCTATCCAACACTCCAAAAGTAATCTTAATTTCGAATTTCAGGATTCCAAATATATCTGATCACCCAAATCCAAATTGTACCAAATTTGGTACCATTTAGTACTTTTCGTTGCCATAAGTACGAATTTCCAAAAGTATACCAATCCCACACTCCAATAGTAATCTTAATTCCAAATTTCACTATTCCAGCTCTATCCGATCACTTAAATTCATATATTACCAAATTTGGTACCATTTAGTACTTTTCGTACCCAAAAGTACGAATTTCCAAAATACCTCTATCCTACACTCCGACAGTAATCCTAATTCTAAATTTCAGGATTCCAGGTCCATCCGTTCCCCCAAATCCAAATTGTACCTTATTTGGTACTATTTAGTACCTTCCGTACCCATATGTACGAATTTCGAAAACTACCTCCACATCTCAAACCTACACTCCAACAGTAATAGTAATTCCAAATTTCAGAATTCCAACTTTATCGGTTCGCCCAAATTCACATTTTACCAAATTTAGTACTATTTAGTACTATTCGTACAAATGAGTACACATTTTCAAAACCACCTCCTAATATCAACTTATCTTCTAAAGCTTGATTTTCATTCCAAATTTCAAGATTTTAGCTCTGTTCGTTCACGTTATACCAAATGGTACTAAATTTAGTAACTTTTATTACTTTTCGTACACTTATAGTTCGAATTTCCAAAAACCCTTTGGTACACCTTTCTAACTCTCCATCAGTGACCCTCATTCCAAATTTCAGAATTCTAGCTCCTCGCGTTTGCCTAATACTAAGGGTACCATATTTAGTACCTTTTAGTACTTTTCGTACTGTTCTAGTTCGAATTTCCAAAAACCGAGCCTTATCTGACCTATTCGGACCATGAGTGACCCTCACCCAAAATTTCAAGATTCTAGCTCCAGCCGTTTAGTCTGGGCGTTGATTATCAGTCAGTCAGTCAGTGAGTCAGTGAATCAGTGAGTCAGTGAGTCATCATTACTGAACTCTTTTATAAGTATAGATATCCTATGGATATATTGTGCACTAGTAGAAGTCCGATGTGTGTGTGTGTGCATGTGTTTGTGTTAATGTGATTGTGTGTATATGGTCGTTAACATATGTTTTACTAGCGATAACAAAATATTAACATTGCTAAAACCATAATGCTTAACAGAGTATAAAAACTAATGGTCGGCTGGTCAATATATGAAACTGGAATATAGAATTTAGTGTTGTGGCCTACGGCAGACCTAAAACAACTAAATAGAGGAAAGAGCATATGCTCGTTAATATGGTGACCTAAATACCATTATTTGAATTCAATTTTATAATAGAAGTTACAAGTAGGTCTGTTATAGATAGAAAATCAATGAAGTCTTCTATGCGATAAGACCAATAATGTTTTGTTATTGGTAGAAGACCGATGTGGTCCTCTAAGAACAGAATACCCAAAGGTCTTCGATGGATAGAAGAATATGCTTCCTAACATCCTTACCAAACGAAAGGGTGCTTCCTAAGACCCTTAACAAAGGAAAGGGTGCTTCCTAAGATCCTTACCAAAGGAAAGGTTGCTTCCTAAGACCCTTACCAAAGGAAGGGGTGCTTCCCAAGACCTTACCAAAGAAAAGGGTGCTTCCCAAGACCCTTACCAAAGAAAAGTGTGCTTCTTAAGACCCTTACCAAAGGAAAGGGTGCTTCCTATGACCGTATACCCTTTCCAAAGGAAAGGGTGTTTCCTAAGAACCTTACCAAAGGAAAGGGTGTTTCCTAAGACCCTTTCCAAAGGAAAGGTGCTTCATAAGACCCTTACAAAAGAAAAGGGTGCTTCCTAAGACTCTTTCCAAAGGACAGGGTGCTTTCTAAGACCCTTTCCAAAGGAAAGGATGCTTTCTAAGACCCTTTCCAAAGGAAAGGGTGCTTCCTAAGACCCTTTCCAAAGGAAAGTGTGCTTCTTAAGACCCTTTCCAAAGGAAAGTGTGCTTCCTAAGACCATTTCGAAAGCAAAGGGTGCTTCCTAAGACCCGTTCGAAAGCAAATGGTGCTCCCTAAGACCTTTTCCAAGGGAAAGGGTGCTTCCTAAGACCATTTCGAAAGCAAAGGGTGCTTCCTAAGACCCGTTCGAAAGCAAATGGTGCTCCCTAAGACCTTTTCCAAGGGAAAGGGTGTTTTTCTAAGACCCTTACCAAAGGAACAGGTGCTTCCTTAGACGCTTTCCAAAGGAACAGGTGCTTCCTTAGACCCTTTCCAATGGAAAAGGTGCATCCTAAGACCCTTTTGAAAGCAAAGGGTGCTTCCTATGACCGTTACCAAAGGTAAGGGTGCTTCCTTAGACCCTTTCCAAAGAAAAGGGTGCAAAATAAGACCCTTTTGAATTCAAAGGGTGTTTCCTAAGACCCTTACCAAAGGAAAGGGTTCTTCATAAGGCCCTTTCCAAAGGAAAGGGTGCATTTTAAGGTCCTTTCGAAAGCAAAGGGCGCTTCCTAAGACCCTTTCGAAAGCAAAAAGTGCTTCCCAAGACCATTTCGAAACCAAAGGGTGCTTCCTAAGACCCTTTCGAAAGCAAATGGTGCTCCCTAAGACCTTTTCCAAGGGGAAGGGTGTTTCCTAAAACCCTTACCAAAGGAACGGGTGCTTCCTTAGACCCTTTCCAATGGAAATGGTGCATCCTAAGACCCTTTTGAAAGCAAAGGGTGCTTCCTATGACCGTTACCAAAGGTAAGGGTGCTTCCTTAGACCCTTTCCAAAGAAAAGGGTGCATCATAAGACCCTTTTGAAAGCAAAGGGTGTTTCCTAAGACCCTTACCAAAGGAAAGGGTGCTTCCTAAGACCCTTAACAAAGGAAAAGGTGCTTCCTAAGACCCTTACCAAAGGAAAGGGTGCTTCCTAAAACCCTTACCAAAGGAAGAGGTGCTTCCTAAGACCCTTACCAAAGGAAAGGGTTTTTTTCCAAGACCCTTACCAAAGGAAAGGGGAATTTCCAAGACCCTTACCAAAGGAAAGGGGTATTTCTAAGATCCCTAACAAAGGAAAGGGTGTTTCCTAAGACCCTTACCAAAGGAAAGGGTGTTTCCTAAGACCCTTGCCAAAGGAAAGGGTGCTTCCTAAGACCTTACCAAAGGAAAGGGTGCTTCCTAAGACCCTTAGCAAAGGAAATGATGCTTCCTACGACTCTTACCATAGAAAAGGGTGCTTCCTAAGACCTTTACAAAAGGAAAGTGCGCTTCCTAAGACCCTTTTCGAAGGAAATTTTGCTTCCTAAGACCCTCTGCAAAGGAACGGTTTTTTCTAATACCCTTACCAAAGAAAAGGGTGCTTCCTAAGACCCTAACCAAAGAAAAGGGTGCTTCCTAAGACCCTAACCAAAGGAAATGGTGCTTCCTAAGGCTCTTACTAAAGGAGAGAGTATTTCCTAAGACCCTTACCAAGGAAAAGGGGGTGTCCTAAGACCCTTACCAAAGAAACGGGTGCTTTCTAACACACTTACCAAAGAAAGGGTGCTTCCTAAGACCCTTTCCTTTGGAATGGGTGCTTCCTAAGACTCTTACCAAAGGAAAAGGTGCTTCCTAAGACCCTTACCAAAGGAAATGGTGCTTCCTAAGATCCTTACCAAAGGAAAGGGTGCCTCCTTAGACCCTTACCAAAGGAAAGAGTGCTTCCTTAGACCCTTACCAAAGGCAAGGGTGCTTCCTAAGACCCTTTCCAAAGGAAAGGGCGATCCCTAAGACCCTTACCAAAGGAAAGGGTTCTTGCTCAGACCCTTACCAAAGGAAAGGGTGCTTCCTAAGACCCTTACCAAAGGAAAGGGTGCTTCCCAAGACCCTTACCAAATGAAGGGGTGCTTCCTTAGACCCTTACCAAAGGAAAGGGTGCTTCCTAAGACCCTTACCAAAGGAAGGGGTGCTTCCTTAGACCCTTACCAAAGGAAGGGGTGCTTCCTTAGACCCTTACCAAAGGAAGGGGTGCTTCCTTAGACCCTTACCAAAGGAAAGGGTGCTTACTAAGTCCCTTACCAAAGGAAGGGGTGCTTCCTTAGACCCTCACCAAAGGAAGGGGTGTTTCCTTAGACCCTTACCAAAGGCAAGGGTGCTTCCTAAGACCGTTACCAAAGGCAAGGGTGCTTCCTAAGACCATTACCAAAGGCAAGGGTGCTTCCTAAGACCCTTACCAAAGGCAAGGGTGCTTCCTAAGACCCTTACCAAAGGAAGGGGTGCTTCCTAAGACCCTTACCAAAGGCAAGGGTGCTTTCTAAGATCATTACCAAAGGCAAGGGTGCTTTCTAAGATCATTACCAAAGGCAAGGATGCTTCCTAAGACACTTACCAAAGGCAAAGATGCTTCCTAAGACACTTACCAAAGGAAGGGTTCTTCCTAAGACCCCAACCAAAGGAAAGAGTGCTTCCTAAGACCCTTACCAAAGGAAGGGGTGCTTCCTTAGACCGTTACCAAAGGAAAGGGTGCTTCCTAAGACCCTTACCAAAGGAAATGGTGCTTCCTAAGATCCTTACCAAAGGAAAGGGTGCTTCCTTAGACCCTTACCAAAGGAAAGAGTGCTTCCTTAGACCCTTACCAAAGGCAAGGTTGCTTCCTAAGACCCTTTCCAAAGGAAAGGGCGATCCCTAAGACCCTTACCAAAGGAAAGGGTTCTTGCTCAGACCCTTACCAAAGGAAAGGGTGCTTCCTAAGACCCTTACCAAAGGAAAGGGTGCTTCCCAAGACCCTTACCAAATGAAGGGGTGCTTCCTTAGACCCTTACCAAAGGAAAGGGTGCTTCCTAAGACCCTTACCAAAGGAAGGGGTGCTTCCTTAGACCCTTACCAAAGGAAGGGGTGCTTCCTTAGACCCTTACCAAAGGAAGGGGTGCTTCCTTAGACCCTTACCAAAGGAAAGGGTGCTTCCTAAGACCCTTACCAAAGGAAGGGGTGCTTCCTTAGACCCTCACCAATAGAAGGGGTGTTTCCTTAGACCCTTACCAAATGCAAGGGTGCTTCCTAAGACCGTTACCAAAGGCAAGGGTGCTTCCTAAGACCATTACCAAAGGCAAGGGTGCTTCCTAAGACCATTACCAAAGGCAAGGGTGCTTCCTAAGACCCTTACCAAAGGAAAGGGTGCTTCCCAAGACCCTTACCAAAGGAAAGGGTGCTTCCTTAGACCCTTACCAAAGGAAAGGGTGCTTCCTAAGACCCTTACCAAAGGCAAGGGTGCTTTCTAAGATCATTACCAAAGGCAAGGATGCTTCCTAAGACACTTACCAAAGGAAGGGTTCTTCCTAAGACCCCAACCAAAGGAAAGAGTGCTTCCTAAGACCCTTACCAAAGGAAGGGGTGCTTCCTTAGACCCTTACCAAAGCAAAAGGGAGCTTCCTAAGACCCTTACCAAAGGAAGGGGTGCTTCCTTAGACCCTTACCAAAGGAAGGGGTGCTTCCTTAGACCGTTACCAAAGGAAAGGGTGCTTCCTAAGACCCTTACCAAAGGCAAGGGTGCTTCCTAAGACCCTTACCAAAGGAAAGGGTGCTTCCTAAGACCCTTACCAAAGGAAAGGGTGCTTCCCAAGACCCTTACCAAAGGAAAGGGTGCTTCCTTAGACCCTTACCAAAGGAAAGGGTGCTTCCTAAGACCCTTACCAAAGGAAGGGGTGCTTCCTTAGGCCCTTACCAAAGGAAGGGGTGCTTCCTTAGACCCTTACCAAAGGAAAGGGTGCGTCCTAAGAACCTTACCAAAGGCAAGGGTGCTTCCTAAGACCCTTACCAAAGGCAAGGGTGCTTCGTAAGACCATTACCAATAGCAAGGGTGCTTCCTAAGACCCTTACCAAAGGCAAGGGTGCTTCCTAAGACCCTTACCAAAGGAAGGGGTGCTTCCTAAGACCCTTACCAAAGGCAAGGGTGCTTTATAAGATCATTACCAAAGGCAAGGTTGCTTCCTAAGACACTTACCAAAGGAAGGGTTCTTCCTAAGACCCCAACCAAAGGAAAGAGTGCTTCCTAAGACCCTTACCAAAGGAAGGGGTGCTTCCTTAGACCCTTACCAAAGCAAAAGGGAGCTTCCTAAGACCCTTACTAAAGAATAAGGTGCTTCCTAAGACCCTTACCAAAAGCAAGGGTGCTTCCTATAAATAGTTGGCCAATACGGTCCTCAATAGATCGAAGAACAAGAATTTATCTTCTGTAGATAGAAGACCAATGAGGTCTCCTATGGATAGAAGATTAATGAACTCTTCTATGGAAAGAAAACCAAATGAGAAAAAACAGTGTGGTCTTCTATTAATATAAGACAAACGAAGTCTGCTATAGATAGAAAACCAGTGAGGTCTTGTACATATGGAAGGCAAATAAGCCCTTCTGTAGGTAAAATGCAAATAAAGTCTTCTCTAACTAGAAGACAAATGAGTTCTTTCTTCTATAGATAGAAGACCAGACCTCAAGACATTTAGACCAGTGAAGATATCGGTGACTTTCTACCGATAAAATACGTCATTGTTCTTCTATCAAGACCAAGAGGTCTTCTACGGAGGTCATAACATACAAAATATCCCTCGCCACAGCATCTAACAAACCATACATTTTAGGTGGTAGAAATGCTGAACACATTAAAAAACTCTAACGCGATCGAAATATGTAAAATGCCTAAGTTGAACGGATTGCATGTTAACATGGTGTAAGCGATGTTGTTAGTTGCCATACTAAGATGCTATAAGAAATCTGTTTAGTTGTAGAAATAATATTACTTGTTCATATTACTATAATATGACATAGTAATAATAAACAAGTAAGAAAAGTCTATAGTCGGACCGAGCCGACTATGGGATACCCTATCCCTGGACAATCGCTCTCCACGGAACTTCTTTTCAATGATTGTGCAAATTTAATTATCAAATATCAGAGATGTAATGTATAATACTTATGACCAAAACCAAAAAGTTATGACAAAGACACTTTTGTAGCAGGCAAGCTAAATTTATTTCACACAAACTATAATGTAATGAAACCCACTTATGTAGTACTACTACTTCCGTTGTTTAACCGATACGTTATTGAAATTTTTACCAATTTCACACAAAAGTTTCAGTCCATTTAACCCGCTAAGTATTATCTGATCTTCACGTTGGTTTGTACGCTCCTTCTTCATCATAAACTCAAACTTTGTTTAAAATTTTGCGAGTTATTATTTTGGCCTACAGAACCGCTACCAAATTGGTTAAAATTTTGTTTTTGGTCCATTTCATTCCCTGAACATTTCACTATCATCAGCAAAATCTAATCATTTCTATTCTGGCCCGAACCCAACCTTCTTAAAAAATTCGTTACAATCGGTCCATAATTGCGGCCTTAAGCTTGTTTACAATTTTTAATGGACGGACGCACATCGCTAAATCGCTTTATCTCGTCGAGATATGAATTTTGGCATACCAAATAAGGGGACTAGGACGAATATTTCGTGGTGTTACATAATCTTTTGGAGAGACAATATGTAGCATGGAATAAAAATGTGGTTCTCTACACAGAACCCATTATATATTAGTCAGTAGGTCCGTTATCTAGCAAACACTTTATTGCAATTTACATCAGAGGAAAAGTCAGTCGTTTTTTTCCATATGTAGGCTACTTTGCGAAATATATATGTCCTCAAGGAATTTAAATATCGACCAAAAATAAAATTTTTATATTTTTCATACATAAGTAATGGTCCATTTCACCCGCTAAAGAATATCAGATCATCATTCAAAATTGTAGGCATCTTTTTCGACCTATACTCTTACCCGGTGCAAAATTTCGTGACTATTGATGTATAGTTGCGACTTCTAGCGAGTTTGTTATTACACTACAAACAAATAACGGAATATATTAGGCTGTAACTCTGTTATCTGATCATGCACACCAACATAATTGACATCAATTGAAAGGTCAAGCGTTCCACTTTCAAGTATATCTCACTTGTCCGGAATGTCACTTCCAGGAATTAAGATATAAGCTGTATATTAAAAATTTTCACAATTTTCACACAAAAGTTTTGGTCCATTTAACCCTCTAAATATTATCCGATCGCCATCTCAAATTGCAAGCTTCTCCTTTGTGATATACTCTTACCTTATTTAAAATTACGCGGTGATCGGACTATTATTGAGACCTACAGAGCCGCTAGAAAATTGGATAAATATTATGTATTTGGTCCATTTCACCCGCTAAATATTTCACGATCATCACAAATAAGAATAGGGATCTATTCTGATCTGAACCCGACCTCCATACAAAATTTCGTGACGATCGGTCCATAATTGCGGCCTGGAGCGTGTTTACAATTTATAATGGACAGACGGACGGACGGACGGACGGACGGACTGACGGACGGACACACATCTCAAAATCGCTTTATCTCGTCGAGATATGAAGATTGGTATACCACATTGGGGGTCTCCGACGAATATTTCGCGGTGTTACATGAATTTTTACCAAAACAAACTTATAATACCCTTTTCCACATTGTGGTATAGGGTATAAAAACTAACACTATTATTGGTATGAGCTATGCATTGTATATCCGTGATATGGTGTAACATATACAAATCGCATATTTGTTTTTTTTTTGCCTTACCAAACCGTAGAGGTATTAAGAACGAGGAAAATATGTAAAATCAACCATAAAACTTTATTAACACTATTACATATTTTCCTTCGTACGAGTATGTATGTTACGGGCGGGTCATAACAATATTTCGTAATGTTTATAACTTTGATTAAAATTTGTTTGTTACATATAATGTGACGATAAAAAGAATTTTTTGTTCACACACCAGCCAAGAATACGAAATGAGGTGATGTTTCTGATTTTTAGAGGAAGTAGTTGTATGAAGTATTCGAATGTGGTTTTCGAGAAGTATTCCGTTTTTTGATATTGGCATTAGTTAGGATGTTTTGATATGTAAAAGGCCATCCCTTACTATGGAAATAAACACAGGTGTGTATACATTAGGGTTATGATTTTTCTACAACTTCGTATACCTGTATCATATTTTCGAGATTTTTTTTATTTAAGATTACATACAAATTATAAGGTGATTCGAAAGTCTTTCGCACAAAAAGACTTTCAAATATTTATTAATGAGCATTTTTGAAATTTTTGATATCGGTGTACGACATAACTTTTTGTTTTTATCATCATTATATCGTTATACATATACATATTTCATCTCATATCCCAGCAAAAATTCGGGTCCGTTAGCCATTATGTAATCCATTACAAAGTAATTTAACAAGGTAAAACTACGTTGGCCCAGACTATAAATGTGTCCGACTACAAATCCTAGGGTTGTGTGTTCGACGCTCCAGTTGGCCTTCGAGTTTTTTGTTAAACATATAAAAAACAGTAAGTGTTGCACGTGTTGCACAATGTGTAGTGTGTTCGGCTACAAATCAGAAGTTCGCATGACCAAATCCAGCAGAGAGCAAAATAAAATAAAATACGAATTGTGTTGAAATTGAAAACGAATTTCATCTCAACTATTCTAAAAATAGAACATTAGTTGTTTGCTTATTTTTCAACTTCTAGCAGCAATAGAATAACTAGTTATTCCAGTGGTTATAGAATAACTAGTAATTCAGTGCGACATACCCATGGGTTAGTAGGGGGATTTGTAAGTAGACAGCCTATCGTGTGACCTATTTAATATTCTATTGGAAAAGGTCATACGAGAAGCGAATGTATATACCGATAGAGATAAGAATAGCACTATATAATGGATATAATGTTACTGGCCTACGCAGACGATATCGATATAATAGGTCGATCAACTCGAACCGTAACAGCCACATTTGAAAAAGAGTCTGCCAAAGTGGGTCTGGCGGTCAACGGCGATAATACAAAGTTTATGGTATCAACACGCAAGACGTCCAGTATAGTCGGACCAACTGTTGATGTTCAGAACTACAATTTTGAGGTAGTAAATAATTTTATTTACCTCGGCACCGCCACACTATGCATGGGTTTTTTTTACAACTTTCGGTCTGTTTTCTCAAGAAGTTGGACTTGCCCCTGAAAAAACTTTTACTGTTGTAATTGAGGTAGCGAATGTAAGTTGTTTGAACAAAAACTAAAGTGATTCGAGAGCAGGTCTTAAAGTGAATTTATCCAAAATTTTGTGTGGGAGGTACCCGAGGGAGTGGACAAATATAGTCCATATTCGAACCTGATATATATCTGGTAGATGTATTAGAATGTGTAAAGTATGGGCCAAATCGTAACCGATTTGTTAGCCGGGGTATCATAATATAGACCATAATAAATGAATTACGTGGAAGCTGTGTTGGTGGTAATATAAAAATATGGGTAAAAATGTGTTGAAGTTAGCAAGTTTTTTTTGTGTTTTTTCTTGATTCCTGGTCAAACCAGGGAAAATTCAGACCTGAGCTCGAAAAAAGAATTGAAGAATACCCCTTGGGCAACATGGTTCTAATGTATGACTTCTCGATATATACAGTGCATCCCCCTTAAATCGATGCTGACATTTTGAAGTTTTGAAATCGGGGTTTTTTGAATTTTTTTTATAATTGGAGGGCGCAACCAGATAATGACCTAAACTATTTATTGGATTGTAGAACTCGTGATTCCACGTCGTTTGATGTATATCTCACGAGTGTTCTCCGTACAGCTCCCCAGTAATAGGAGTCCAAAGTCGAATTTTTGGTGTGTAAATTTTCTTTAAAAACCTATTTTTTGGCTTCAAAATTTACAACTGTGACTCAGGTACCCTTGAACCACGCGTGATTTTAGTTTTTTTTCCGCGGCGGATTTAATAAGCCCTACCGCGATCGAATCCATCCACTAAACCCGCTGATATAGATATCCTGAAAATAGGAAAATAAACAAAATTTTATTTTGACTAATCCGCATACTAAATCGCGATTTCCCTTAAAATTTTTAACATAAATGGAATCCTTTATACGCGATTATAAAATTTATCAAAAAGGTGTGTCATAAATTACAGAGATTCGGGAGTAGTAATCGTATTTAACCAAAAATAGAATCAGGTAGCACATCCGCGGTTCTTGACGAATCTGTATAAAAATTATCTTATTGACGTATTTTTAGCAGGGGGGTCACTGAAATCGGATGCGCCTTATAATCATATGAACATAGGGTTTTTTTTACCCACATGAAGCATTTTGGTGTAGTAAGATGCAACAGATGGCACACTATTTTCGCTGAATGAAACTTGGAAAAATGCAAACATATTGACAGAGTTGCACTCGCTCTATGCGAAAAGCACATGCGCCTCAACTGATTTTAACTATTTCGCGCGTTATACGGTTTTTAACTTTTATGTTTTTTCTTTGATTGTAATATAAATATCACTCTTTATTTCCTAATTCTATTGCTTATCACACTAAGCAAATATACTTTCACGATGATAAACTATTTTCGTTGAAGAGGTTTTTGCAAAATAATTCAGGTTCTGTTTGGAAATTTAGCGAAATAGTAGAATAACTCCCAAAAAATGTTCTCAAATTTTTCGTATTAAACCAAAAAATATATTCTTGAAATAATGTTCCAACACTAAATTTTTATCTTTTGTTGTAGCTGCAATATACAAGTTAAAATCCTTATCTATAAAATGTTGCTCTCACATTTTTCTGGACATTGTCTAGATTCTGTACGTATTTTTAATTTATTTTTTAGAGATTTTTATGGACTCTGAGTTAGAATAAATAAAATTTACTCCAAGATTCCTTCATTATTTTTTGACTTTCCGCGAAAATGAAAATAAATTTAGAAAATATTTAGGCGCCTACGGCTAGATATTAAATGTTGTTACCGATTTATATATACATTTTGGTATTGCAACACAAAGGGAATTTTTAAATATTTTTTCTTTATAAGGGGATAAAACCCCCAAAACTTTTGGGAGCAGCATCCAATTTTGTGAACGCGAACAGATTTGAAATCGTGAATGTGCTTGTAAAAAAATTTTTTAATTTTTTTTCGATGGAATTTTAAAGGATATTTGAAATTTACCATATACCCTCGTTAGCATAAATTCTGAGGGTTTTTGACAAAAGTCAGAAAGAAGTCTGGGTCTCGAAAAACATATGATCGTTGGGATCGGGTCCCTATCAGAATGATCAAGTTATGACGGGCAGCTCCGTGTTGAGCTTTTGTATCCTTTGACAACACGCAATACTAAATTGCAGCAATCTCGGTTCGAAAATTTGACAAAGACCCTTATAGGTTCATGGGAGCTAGACTTAAACTCGGATATACATGTTTTTTTGCCAGTATGTTTCCTATCTTCTCGGAAATCAAAATTCAAACTAGCAACCAATTCGGTAGAAAAATGACATAAAAATCTTAAATCGGATGGTACCCTTATATGGGGGTTATGCCAAGATGTGGACCTACACTGTCGTATTTTTTTGCAAGGGATGTTTTGTAACTGTTATAAAATATTGTACCCCTAGCGACGACTAAATACAAATTTTGAGTTATTTCGGTTGAATAATGTGGCCAAAACTTTAAAAATATAGAAAAACGAGAGTGCCGTTCTATGGGGACTGTGTCAAAACGTCGACCAACGCAGACTAGATCTCACATCTAAGTCATTTCAGTTGAATAATGGGGTACCGTGCGAATACCGTTCTATGAGGACTTTACGAAAACGTAGGATAGTTTATGCCCCCATCGAAGACTAAATAAAACATTTCATGACACAACCTTCGAAATATCGAAAATTTTGACGTGTGACGTGCGTGTGACGTGTTTGAAAACGAATCCTAAAAAATTGTGAAAATCGGACCGATTTAAGGTATTTTGGGCCCTATATAGCTATAACGAAATCTGATTCTATTTTCAGAATTTTGTGTAGGATTCGTCTTTTAGCACAACAATGAACTGTTAAAAATGTTCATCGATTGGACCATAAATGCGGATTTTGGAGAATTTTCTTGAAAATGTATAGGGCAAAGGGGCCTATACAAATTACTATGGAAACAAAGATCCCTCTGGTGGGAACGGTTAACGTTAACCGATCGCCATAAAATTTCATATATAAGGTTTTTGTGTGATATTGAGGCCACAACCTTCAAAATATTGAACATCCGTACGTACCGTTCTACCGCAGCTATATGTAGACTTGGGCATATACCGATGAAATTCAGGTGGAAAGTTTTGTATCCCCAATTAAGACTAAGTGCCAAATTTCAGTCATTTCGTTTGTCGGATATAGAGGGCATACTCTTAAAAATTCTGAAAATCGGAAGGTAACCTTCAACGGAGTCTATATGAAAATTATGATGATAATTCTCATTTGAATTATTGTATACCCTCATCGAAGACAAATTTTCAAATTTCGTCCATTTTGGTTTGATAATTGCGCTGAAACCTTCAAAATACCGAAAATCGAGAGTGACCGATATGAAGACCTCAACCGATACCAAGAATTCTCTTTTGTAAAGAATACTAAATCCCAAATGTCCGTGGAATATTGAGGCTGCAACCAAGTTCAAAATATCGAAAATCGCAAGACAGTAAATAGCAAACTTAAGACACTTCCTGAAACGGATCAACCGATTTAGTCCAAACTATGCATTTCGTAATATTTGTCCGCACCGACATTTATTTCAGTCTACTTCTATTGGAACATCGATTACAAAAGTTCGCAATTTTTCAATTAAATGGTGCTCGCGATAACTATCCGAGGTAAAACCGATTTCATCCAAACATTGCACTTTGTTATATTTCTTCCAGACATAGATTAGTTTTGAACAAAGACTATATCGGTCCACTTCTTCGGGTACCTACATATGTATATATGTTCTCACAAACATCCACGAAGGGACAAGTGACACTTCTCTCATATCAACGAGTGCACCCCGATATGGGATCTACTTTTTACAGGCGACCCCGGACTGCGTGCACCACTCGTTTTGCATGACCGAAAAACTCAGGAAATGTCGCCATCTTTACACTTAGGGGGATTTTTGCCACCATTGCAATTGTGATGCTGCATGGCCTGGGAATCGAAACCGCATCACAACCCAGCAAACTTTGTATCCATTAGTAATTATGTAACCCATTACAAAGTAATGTCAACAAGCTACTTTCCGCATACCAGTAAGCTGAGAAATAAAAAAATGTTTGTACGCGTGGCACAGTGTGTAGTGTGTTCTGCTACCAAGCAGAAGTTCGCATGATCAAATCCAACAGTGAGTTAAATAAAATGAAAATATGAAGTGTGTTAAAATCGAAAACAAATTTCACCTCAACTATTCTTAAAATAGAACATATGTTTTTATACGCTCCACCATCATATGGAGGGTATAATTGAATTTGTCGTTCCGTTTGTAATACAGCGAAATATTCATCGGAGACCCTATAAAGTATAAATGTATATATATTCTTGATCAGCGTGAAATCGACATAACCATGTCCGTCTGTCCGCCCGTTTGTTAAAATCGAGATATAGCGCGCAATTTTTAGATAGAGGTTTATAATTTGGTATAGAAGTTTCTAGTTCTCCTAGGATGTTTGGTATTGCAAATGGGCTATATCGGTCCACATTTTGATATAGCCCCCATAGAACGGTACCGCCCAATTTTCGATATTTTGAAGGTTTAGCTTCATTATCATAGCGAAATTACTGAAATTTTGTATTAGTCTTCGTTGGGGGTATAAAACTTCCCCCCAGATTTTGTAGGTATAAGTCCACGCCTTCGTATTGCCCTCATAGAACGTACCTCCCGATTTTCGGTGTTTTGAAGGTTGTGGCCTCAATATTCCCTAGAAATGGCTGAAATTGGGTATTTAGTCTTCGTTCGGGGTATGAAACATTCCCCCAGAAATTTGTCGGTACAGGTCCACGCCTTCATATAGCCCTCATAGAACGTACCTCCCGATTTTTCGTATTTTGAAGGTTGTGTCCACAATAATCCACCGAAATAGCTGCAATTTGTTATTTGGTCTTTATTTGGGGTATTAAACGTTCCATATGAAATTTGTCGGTAGAGGTCTACGCCTTAGTATAACCCTCATAGAGCGGTACCTCCCTATTGCCGGTATTTTGATGGTTGTGGCCTCAATATTCCACCGAAATGGCTGAAATTTCTGTATTTACTCTTCTTTCCATCTGAAACTTGTCGGTATAGGTCCACGCATTCATATAGCCACCATAGAACGGTACCTCTTGATTTTCGGTATTTTAAAGGTTGTGCCCACAGCAACCCACCGAAATGGCTGAAATTTGGTATTTAGTCTTTGTTGGAGGTAAATGCCTTTCTGACTGAAATTCGTCGTATATGTCCATGTTTCGATATAGCCCCCATAGAACAGTACCTTCCGATTTCCGCAGTTCTGAAAGTTGTGACGTCAATTGAAATTTTTTATCTAGTCTTTCATGGGGTTATAAAACATTCCAGAAGAGAATTATCAGTATAGGTCCGCGGTTTCCTATATCCCCCATAGAGGCGTACCTCTTGATATTCCGCCTTTTTAAGGTTTTGCCGAAATATCGGAAATTTGGTATTTAGTCTTCTTTGAGTCTAAAAACTTTCCGCCAGAAATTTGTAGGTATAGATCGACGTTTCGATATAGCCCCCATTGAACGGTACCTCCCGAATTTCGATATTTTGAAGGTTATCCACATTGTTTTACCGAACTTTCTCATATTTGGTATTTAGCCTTCTTCATATACGAAAGGAAACTAATTGTTCCATTTTACTTCAATACAACTCGTGGTGGAGGGTATAACAAGTTCAGCCTGGCCGTTCTTACTTGTTTATTTTATTTTGCTCTCTGTTGGATTTGATCATGCGAACTTCTAATTTGTAGCTGAACACACTACACACTCGGTCAGGCGTACGAACATTAAGGGCTTTTTTAACCGCTGACATTTGTTTTTTGTTTTGCCATAAAAAGCTCGGGTACCGACGGTGAGCATTGAACACACAACTCTAGGATTTGTTGTTGGACACACACGCTCTGTGCCACCGTACTCAGAACTTAGTAAGGATTAATATTAGTCATTTTGGTTTAAATTACCTTGTAATGGGTTACATAATGACGTACGGATCCGAATTTTTACTGCGGACTCCCAAAGTTAGATCCAGGGGCTCAATTATAAATTATAAAATTATAAAGGAAATATTTTTCATTTCAAATTTTCATTGAACAAGAAACCAGCCCCAGTTCAACATTTTTGTGCTTTAATCGAGTTTAAGGCCACTTCTCGATTTTAGTTTTGTATTGTTTTTACATAAACTGAAGGTATATTACTGGCAGTAATTTTTTTGTTTTGTTTTATGTGTTTTGCATTGCAGATTACTGTAGGTAAAATTGTCCCCAAGGATAATGAGCCTGACACAGGGGTAGTCTTTGACACACTATCTTCACTTTAAATATTCTAATTTGTGTAGAGCTTATTTTACCGACGGAGACAAGGAATGGACCCAGGGGCCGTTAGTGGTAATTTTTAGATATTTTTTATATATTTTTCTCGAAAAGTTTCAATTTTGTTGATTGGGCTCCCCGAAGTGGTTTCGTTATGCATTTCTGGCTATGTCCCTTCCTTGAGATTAACTTTATTCCCTTTTATTTCCAAACCAAGGAAATTTCACAACTTTTTCATTCAAAATCTCTGAGATACACTCAATCACTATCATGTTAAACAGTGGAACAAATTTATCTATATATATTTAAAAATAAATAGTTCTTAAAGGTATATAAAATTACATTGCTTTAAAATTTAATCACAATTTGATTTTACTTACCTCTGCTCATCATGGTCACCTTGTCACGCAATACATTCAGCGTATGAACGCGTCCATATTGTTCAAAGAGGGCACGTAATTTTGTTTCATCCCATGCCTTTGGAACTTGACCGACAAACATTTTTATCGTATCCGGATCCGGTTGGTCTTTAGAAAATTCATCAGTGGTGGTGGCCGATGGCATCTCTGAACATTCCATTGGTGTAAATGGTACCAAAGCTAAACTGTCATTAGTTGTTGATTCCGATTTTGAATCAATATTTTCAGTATTTGTATGGACATCATCGTTACTGCTACCGCCGCCAATGGTGCTGCCAGTCGATAAATTGGTGGTGATACTGTTGAAGAAGAAAAATAAACAAAAACAAAACAAATTTTATTATCTTTATGCAAACAGCAACAAAAAATCAATTAGTTTTTGCAACCGTCCGCCTCCACCTAAATGATTGCCTCACTCACTCACTCACTCACTCCCCTTTGCTTGTTTCTTTTCCCAATGACCATCTATGGCGACCTATTTTATTTTTCTATACATATTCTACACCGGTTATGCCGGAAACCCCCTTCGGCTGACAATAACATACATTTGTAAAGCCATGGAATTTGACCGACCAACACCAATGTGCCTCCATGTCCGTGTGTAACTTCATTAAACTTTCCCCGGAAACTCAATTTTGTGTTCAATGTTTTGGTATGTTATTATGCTCCGTTGTTGGTTCAACTCTAACGAATGGGATTTGTTTATCACTAGGCGGATGGGTATGAGGCGAGGGTAGGATTTTTATGATTTTGTGCTCAACAAAAACAACAACTGAAGCTAATTCACAGCTACAAGAATTCTGATTTCACATCATTACATTGTAAATTGTTTATAAATTTTCGCTATTGCTTTGCTCATTGTTTTCTGTCGGACTTTCTGTGCAAATACATATGTAATGCTCGACATAGATACATACGCTCAAATTCGCACAACATTAGATTCACACAACAAATTTGTACAATTTATTGAAATACAGATTAGATTAGATTTCCCATAACAATTGCTGAATATTTATACCTTTTTAATGTAATCCCAATAGAAAATGCTGGTGGATTGCTCTATGGGCGAACATGGAATACAACATCTGTTATATTTCGGCCAGAAATCCAGGTAGGTTGGGAGAAAAGTTAACCTTAAGTTAAAGGTGCAAAATATTAATTCATTTTTTTAATTTTTTGTGACAATTAAAAATAACAAAGAAAATTGAAATTAAATTTTCAGTATCCTGTATTTGAAAATTATGCCTGTAGTGCGATTCAGTAAATTTTTTAAGTAACGAACCGACATCGGTATTTAACAAAAATATTCGGTTGAATTAACGATTGTGCTATTCTGTAACTTTATGTTACCGATTGTAGAAATCGTTAACTCATAACGAAGAATATCGATGGAAAGACAAATTGTCAAATATTATTATTAAATATTATTTTAAAAAAAATACCAGCATAAAATGACAGTAAAAGAAGTGAAAAACAGTCCAGTTTCCACAGTTAAAAGCTCTCCAACTATGGCTGTACCAAAACAAAAACAATAACAGGAGTGGTGAACCATAAGTAACAAAATACATTTTTGAAGTTTTCAGCGTAAATTTTTAAGTATTTTTGGGGTTGGTATCATTAACCCGCTTAAAGCCACTGGTCGTTTGAACGCCACAAAACAAATAATACACAGATATTACGCTTCCAAGTTTTCGGCATTTTTAAAAGAAGGCCCGATTACAGGAAAGCTATGCATACGTTTTAGAAAAAAATATTTGTTAAAAAATGCTTAAGAGGCCTCAAGATATAATTTTTATATAAAATTTGAGGTTTCACACAAAAAAATTCTCGGCGCTAAGTGGGTTAAGTGTGGGATTAATTAATTCTCTGACAAACGCAATCAATATAATTTATACTAAAACAACAAGTAAAAAAGTATCAGTCGGCTTTGCGGACAGAGACATATCCTCAGCCTATTTGAATTGAAACTGTTGAACTTTTGTGGAGGAGGTACCCTAAGGTACATCCATTTTAGAAGTTAAACTAAATTTGGACAAAACATTGGGAGATCCAAAGTTTGGACCAAATTTGTTCAAGATATATCCAGCATACCATTTAAGAGACATTTTTTAAATATCCGGGGGAAATACCGGAAGTTGTGGACCGGTATTGCTTATCTTCGAACTGAAAGTATGACAAAATGTGAGGAAGACCACATTTTGGACCAGATTGGGAGAGTTATATTGCTTTCCAGCCACTACATATGGTGTCATAGTGGTTTTTTAACACCTTTCGGGCTGTTTTCTTACGAAGTATGGAATTGCCCCTGAAAAACTTTTACCGTCGTAAGGCAGCGTCGAGGCAGCGAATGCGAGTTGTTTCAAAAAATCAAAGTGATTCGACAGCAGGTCTTAAAGTTAACTTATCCGTAATCTTGTGTGATAGGTACCCGAAGGAGTGGACAAACATAGTCCATATTCGAATATGATCTATATCTGGTAGATATAATAGGATGTGTAAAGTATGGACCAAATCGGTCACTCCCCTCAAGAATTACCGTACGAACAATTTTTCCGAACAGTTTTGAACTTTTGTGGGGGAACTTAAACTATGTTGGGACAAAATATTACGAAGGCCAAATTTTGGACCGAATCGGGAGATCCGTTCGAGAGTTATCGTGCGCTCCAAAAAAAGTCATTGGACTTTTTGGCATCTTTCAGGCTATTTTCTCAGGAAGTATGGACTTGCGCCTAATAAGACATGTAACGTCGTAAGCGGGGCAGTGAATACAAGTTGCTACAATAAATATGCTAAACTGAACTTTTCCGAAACTTTGTGTCGCAGGTACCCGAAGAAGTGGACCGATTGAGTCCATACTAGAACCTCATCGAAGTCTGGCAAAAATTTCGAGATGGTAAAGTAGGGTTCAAGAGTTATAGTGCGCACAAATTTTCCGAACATTTCCGAACTTTTGTGGGGGAGTTACGACAGACGGACGGACATGCTAAATCGACTCCAAATTGCCACAAACGTATTTCGTCCAAATATACTTGGGATCTAAAAACATTGTTTTGATGAGGCACATTTTGCCCGTATGAAAGTGTAGCATAATGCTGAGGGTATAAAAACTTAATTCAATACAAATTGAGCTGGATTTTTGAACATTCGGAATATTATGGAGATAATATGGAGAATAAAAGTATTCCGTTGTAGAAAAGATCACAAGGCCTACTAAAAACTGCGAGAGCTTTATGAAGGAGTAGACCTAAATATTAGGACCGTGAGTTCCCCAATTCTCAGGAAGTATTGGCTCCCCCAGGTTAACAAAATATATATTATTGTTACAATCATAATGACTACGCCCATTTAGAATTTTAACGTGATCCCAAAAGTGATCTAAAGTTCTAAACTTTTGCTGAGGAGGTACCTGAAAGAATAGACCCATATAGTCCATCTTGAAAGTAGGTGTAATTGGGAGTCATTCCTTTCGATAGCTATCTTGCCAACCAGCCACTTTTTTGGTAATTTTTGTGATGGAGCTATCGGAAGCTGCAATCAAGTACATCTTGGAACCGGGTTTAAGTTTAAGACAGATGCAAAGTTGTCTACGTGTTTGGAACCTCCTTGAGCTTAAAATTAACACTAGATTCAAGTTGAAGGTAAAATCCCGGCTATTTTATCGTGTTACCTTTGCAAAAGCCTCCGTGTACGGCATTCATACTGTACCTAGACAGCAGCCTCGGGATAGGCTCGTAGATATTGAGGTTCTCGCTTATGCCTTTGTATCACTCTCTCCAAATCATGAAGATATTTTGCCAGCTCTAATTCTGTTAGGTTTGAAAATTCTACCACTGCTTAGCGCTAACATTTGCATACCACACTCGCGTAGCTTACCTCAGACCGGAATATTTATTTATAAGAAGTCAGCAAAGTTTCTTTGTCAGCACCACAGTTGCTTTCGGCCAGCGACTTCCTACTTCTGATCTTGTCACAAATAGCCGGTCTTGCGCGAACGACATACACATGCTGTTGTACGTTACACACAATATCATGGGGGATTTAGTGGTCGGAAATAAGGCACCATTGACCAATAAGTTCAGGGGAGCCTCATTTAAGCCGGTCAGATAGGGAACAGTATGGCAGTGGATTTAGCGGCGGATATATTCATATTCCTTAGATGGCAGAACTGCAATAAGACGGGTTTGTAGACATTTAACCTATAACATATCGTCGGTGTCATGCTTAAGTGTTCCATACGCCATTTGCCTGTTTTGAGATAATTGCATTTTAATGTTTTGCGTCACAACTGTGTGGGGCTGGGTAAAGCAAATATTTACATTTTTTACATTTACATTTTTTACATTTTTTACATTTAGAGGAATATAAAAGTTATAGAGATTTTTTTAAAAAAATAATTTTTGTCAATTTGTTCCATATCCGCACTTATGACACAAATGTGAAATATTGTAAATCACATGGAACAAACTGACAAACAAATTTTCCATCTTTGCCTCAATAAATTAAATACTTCTAAATCGAAAATTAAAATTCTGATTTTTGAAATGTGTTTTTAAACTTGTAAGTTTTTAAAATATTAATTTTATAACTGAAGGAAGTTGATGTTTTCCCGTCGAGGCGTGGATATCTCGGAAACTAGAGCAGAGAAAGCCGACTAGAAATTCAAAAAGAGCATACCGGAAAACCCTAGATACCACCTCTATCTCAAAAAGTCAAAAATGGCGTAGGGAACACTTAAGCATGACACTGACGATATGTCGCCGACGATAAGATCCGATGCCAAGATCGTATAATCATTCGCATACATTACGATCTCTCGTCTGGAGGTTTTCGAATTTCATAGAAGTAGAGATTAAACAGATTCGGAAATATCACCCTGTTTTGGGGAACTCCCTGCTTCAATCTAGGAGCCTTAGACATCTTATTTCCTAATTCTGCGTGCCACCCAAGCGATCTTTGTTTCCATAATAATTTGTATGGATCCAAAGATGCATTTTCACGAAAATTCTCTAACGGCAGCAATTATGGTCACATCGAAATTTGTGAAAATCGGATCGATGGGACCACAGTTGCGACCTATAAAGAACGTTCGTGAAAATGCACCTTTGGCCACATACAAATTACTACCCTATTCTTATTAGTTCAATCGTAAGGGACCAGTGTGACCATTTTAGAACTTTTGCAGCTAAATTTAGCATTATTTTTTTGTATTTAGCCGTAATTTTTTATTTAGCATATAGCATTTTTTTAGCGTTTTTCAATTACACTGTGAACACAAATTTTGCGACAGAGATAATTCCTTTTGGAGATGAAATCCTTTGGTGAGTATATTAAGAACCCCGAAGGACAGATCCGCCGTAAGTCGAACTTTTCGTCCTTTTTTTAAGAACCGCTATAAAAGTGCCACAAGATGACGTTTTTCAGCTTCGAAATGTTCTGCAAAAATGTCGCTCAGAAAATTCTAGGTACAGCTCTCTTTGAAACGCGACAAAATCGATTAGTTGGATTTTGTCGCGTTTCCGTGGTCGTTTTGTGCATTTACTCTGTTTTTGTTCAGAAAAAGACTATATTTTGTTTTTTGTAACGCTGCACAGTGGTCCCACTTGTATGGAAAAGAGTGCCAAAAATAGTTCTAATCGAGTTACCGCCTCCAAAAATATTGATTATAGGTACACGTTTAGGTATTTTGTTCTGAGTGAACCAAATACCTCCATGCAAAAAATGGTCAATATCGGCCTACGTTTAGGTATAGCCCCATATAAACGTACCTCCCGATTTTCGAAATTTTGACGATTTTACCCATATTTTCCAACCGATTTGGCTGTAATATTGCATTTTGAGTTGTGAATGTGCAAAATACCTCCTTGCAAAAAATGTTCAGTATAGGTCCAAGTTTAGGTATAGCTCACATATAAACGTACCTCCCGATTTTCGGAATTTTGACGATTTTACAGGTGTGGTATAAGGGCAAAAACATAGCGGGTTGCAGATAAGGGCAGCTGGACTTTTTTTACTGGAGACTTTTCCCTGCAATCTAAAAAATTTCGACACTCACTAATGCTCACAACATTAGTAAAACTCAACATAAATTAATAGTAATTATATTAAAAATAGCAGAAAAAGTAATTTATAAAGAATTTATTTTCAATGAAGTTAGAAAACGTATTATGAATTTGTTTTTTTCGTAAAGACATTGTCAATGTCACCTATAAGTTTCATTTTGAAAATTGTACATTTAACTCTCCATTTTTTTTTAATTTTCCTCATAACCTACGAATGCTTTGCGGATGTATTTTTCGTTTTTAAGGCCTCACATACAAATCACAACTTCTTCGACTTAACTTGATGTTAAAAATTTGATATGTTTAGAGAATATTTATTTTAATCGCAATAAAATTTGTCGCCATCCATTTTGTACTCAATTTTCGATGGAGAAGTTTTTAACTATTGCAAACTTTAAATACCAAATGACATCCAATTTTGCCCGAAAATGTAAATAAAAACTTACAAAAACTAAGACCGATGGTGCCCAAAAATTGGGCATGTGTCCGTGATTTATGGTGAAGAAGTTGTTTAACCACTTTGAATCCAAATGATAACCAAATAACTTAAATCAGCGGTAGCTTTTTATGGGACCTGTTCCAAAACCTTGACCTATGCCCACAATTTCTAATGGAGGATCTGTCTGTACCGTTTTTTAGGGGCTGTATCAAAACATGGACCGATATAGTCCATCTTCGAAGTTGACCAAAATTCAGTGTCCTATCTTAATTTTTGTGGACGCTAATGTGATTACCACAGACGGACAGACATGCATAGATCGACTTAGAATTTTACTCATATATACTTTATAGGATCGCAAATGATTACTTCAATGCGCTACAAACGGATAAAAAAAAACTTAATATACCTTCTATACTGTGGTTAAATTATATATTTATCGGCTTACAGTGACTTCAAAAAATTGCTTAAAAATTAAAATAGAAATTTGAAAATCATTGTGTGGGTGAGGTTTTTTTTGTTTAAATTACACTGTGCAACAAACTGGAGCTCAAAGTCTGGGGGGTGGAAAATTCCTATTGGAGATGAAAGCCCTTGGTGAGTATATACAGAACCCCGAAGGACAGATTCGCTGTGAGTCGAACTTTCGCAATATGGCGTGATGAAGTTTTTGCTAGAGACCCTGTAAGCCAACAGGAATTAGCGTTATATCTTTGTTCACTGTTGCTTTAGCTTATTTTTGAGATGACATGTCTTCAGTCAAATCGAATGAGGATTATTTTCGACCTTCTAACTCCCTTCCTTCAATGTCATTTTCGTCCTTTATTTTAAGAGCCGCTATAAAAGTACCACAAGATGACGTTTTTCAGCTTCGAAATGTTCTGCAAAAATGTCGGCCAGAAAATTTTAGGTACGGCTCTCATTGACAACAAATCGATTTTGTCGAATTTTCGTGGTCGTTTTGTGCATTTACACTGTTTTTGTTCAGAAAAAGACTATATTTTGTTTTTTGTATATTCGTCACAGAACATACAAAAACACAAAGCACAGTTTTTTCTGAGCAAACAGGAGTAAATGCACAAAACGACCAAAATCGATTTGTTGTCAATGAGAGCCGTACCTAAAATTTTCTGGCCGACATTTTTGCAGAACATTTCGAAGCTGAAAAACGTCATCTTGTGGTACTTTTATAGCGGCTCTTAAAATAAAGGACGAAAAGGACATTGAAGGAAGGGAGTTAGAAGGTCGAAAATAATCCTCATTCGATTTGACTGAAGACATGTCATCTCAAAAATAAGCTAAAGCAACAGTGAACAAAGATATAACGCTAATTCCTGTTGGCTTACAGGGTCTCTAGCAAAAACTTCATCACGCCATATAGCGAAAGTTCGACTCACGGCGAATCTGTCCTTCGGGGTTCTGTATATACTCACCAGGGGCTTTGATCTCCAATTGGAATTTTCCACCCCCCAAAATTTCGGTTCACAGTGTTATCAGAAAGTGTATGAAAAGTATTAAATTCTGACAGACCCCTTCGGACATACTATAAATATGTGACCCCAAGTGTGTTTGGAAGAAATGTGTTTCAGTCAATTTGGAGTCGATTTAGCAATGTCCGTACGTCTGTCTGGCTGGTGAGCACGATAACTCGCGAACGGATGAACCAATTTGGTCCAAAATTTGGCTTTCGTAACTTAGTTTAAGTTCGAAGATGGGTTATTTCGGTCCACTCCTTCCGGTACCTCCCCCACAAAAGTTCGAAAATGTTCAGAAAATTTTTGCACACGATAACTCTTGAAGGGAGTAGCCGAATCACTTTGATTTGTACAAGTTTCATCAGGAGCAAGTCCACACTTTCTGAGAAAATAGCCTGAAAGGTGCAAAAAAACCCTATGACACCGTGTGTAATGGTTGGATCGCAAGATAACTCTCGAACGGATCCGCCGATTCGGTCCAAAATTTGACCTTCTCAATATTTTGTCCAAACATAGTTTAAGTTCGAACATAAGCCATGTCGGTCCACTCCTTCAGGTACCTCCCCAAAAAAGTTCAAAAATATTCGGAAAAATTGTTCGCACGATAACTTTACACATCCTAATATATCTACCAGATATAGATGAGGTTCGAGTATGGACTATATTTGTCCACTACTTCGGGTACCTAACACACAAAATTACGGATAAGTTCACTTTAAGACCAGGGCCCTATTCCACGAAACAACTTATCAACTTTTCATTTTGCACTTATCAATATTTTTGACAATGCTCAAAGTTAAGTGTTCCACAGAACCATTATTTTTTGATAAGTGATAAGTTGCTAATTATAAAGTGAGTTTGCTTACTTTTCAAAAAAAATGTAGCTCTTTTTTTGATTTCTGTTCCACAAACGTTATTTCTGCTAAGTGAAAAGTCGAACGGCAAAGCGCATTTTCCACAGAAAACTCTGCATTTTGATTTTGCAGATCAAATTTTGATAAGTTTGCCTTAAATTTGCGAGGTAAACGTTCTCTTTGCCAATGTACATTGTTAAAGCGAGATTTTGTTCGGAAATAGTGAAAACACGGTTATGACAAGAAATTGTAAAGATTTTTCCGAACTTCTACCCTCTGAATCAACCATCCTACTTCGAACTCTCACTACCAGTCAGTCTGTTGTAATCACGCTATCTTCAGAACGAGTTGAGATAGGGGGATGAAATGCTGTTCACACGTGTTTTAAATCAAGTTGGAAGTTGAGCTTTGTTATAGCCCCCATATAGCAGTGCCGTCGATTTCAGCTATTTTAAGGTTTTTAGCTACATTTTCAGAACGAATTGGTTATAATATGCTTCCAAAACTTACCGACATAGGCCCATCTTTTATTATAGCCCCCATATACCGCCCAATTTCAGCTACTTTGGGGTTATTAGCTACATTTCCAGGCCGAATTAGGTATAATTCGGTCAATCACCAAGAAACGTCTCCACAATAAATTATGGATATAGGTCTACGTTTTTTATAGGCCCCATATAGCAGTACCGTCCGATTTCAGCTATTTTAAGGTTTTTAGATAAATTTCTAGAACGAATTAGTTATAATTTGGCAAGTAACTTCTCCACTTTGTGGAGAAAGAAAACTAATTACTCCATGTCGAACATAACGCTTTTTACTTGTTTTATTTCGCTTAATTTTATTGTATTTGATTTTTTATTTGTATTTCCCTTCATTTTATTTTAGATTATTTTATTTCACTTAATTTTATTTTGTTTATTTTACTTTACTTTATTTATTTTTTAACTTTATTTTATTTCAATTTACTTTATTTCACTTAATTTTATTTTATATCACTTCATTTTATATTGTTTTATTTTTATTTATTTTTTATTTTATTTCATTTTATTTTTTATTTTATTTTAATTCATTTGATTTATTTTGATCTTATTTTAATTTATTTCATTTAATTATTATTTAATCTTTATTAAAATTATTTTATTTTTATTTCATATTAATTTATTTTTTTTTTTATTTAATTTTATTTAATTTCATTTTATTTTATTATATTTTATTAAATTTTATTTTATTTTATTTCAGTTTAATTTATTTAATTTTATTTTATTTACTTTTAATAATATCAGTTTCTTTTCATTTTTTCGCTCGTCTCAATTTTACATGTCTTATTTATTATTGCCAAGTAAAAAATAATGCAAAGATGATAAAACGTTCTGTGGAACAAATATCATTCACACTTTGCAAGAGAACTGAGAGACTTACCAATATGGCGGAAAAATTGAGCAAGAGAGCACAACAACTGTGCTAAAAGAAGAGTGATAGACAAATTTGCTAGGTGCAAGGGAAATTGAAAAGTAATTTTGTGGAACAAAAAAAGGTTATCACTTTTCAAAATAACTAGTTTTTGATAAGTGCAAAATGAAAAACGATAAGTTGTTTGTGGAATAGGGCCCTGCTCTCGACTCACTTTGATTTTTGTTGAAGCAACTTGCATTCTCTGCATCAATTACGATGGTTAATGTTTTTTCAGGGGCTAGTCCATACGTCTTGAGAAAACAGACCAAAAGATGAAAAAACCCCTATGGCACCATATCCACAACTTCCGGTACTTCACCCTAATATATAAAAAATGTCACTTAAATTGCATGCACGATATATCTTGATCAAATTTAGTCCAAACTTTGGATTTCCTAACATTTTGTCCAAATTTAGTTTAACTTCTAAAATGGAGGTACCTTAGGGTATTTCCCCACAGAAGTTCAACATTTGTGTCTAAGTGCAATTTAAGGACTGTTCGTCTCTGCAAGACTTTTGAACTTTTATCCTAATCCATATTTACGTCCACAAGTTCAAAAAAGTCCTCAAAATACTGAAAAGACCCTAAATACATTCGATCTGTCCGAAGATGAAAGTTTCAATTCACATAGGCTAAGGGTATATCTCTGTCGGCAAAGCCGACTGATTCGTTTTTACTTCTTGTTTGTAATGCATTGAAATAATCATTTAAAACCCTGTAAGGATATACATATATTCTTGATCAGGATAAATTTCTGAATCGACCTGTTACAGTTTTACTGAGTTTTTTCTAAACAAGCAGTAGGAAGTTTACAATTGCATAAAAATAGTAATAAAAATAAATTATAATAAGTGGAAATGGGGAACATGTTAAACAAGAAAAGGCCAAGTTTTGGTATAGTCCCCATATAACGGTACTTAGCGATTTTCGTTGTTTTGAGGATTTAACTGAACTAGCTCCAATTTGCCATTTAAGGTTCCTAGTTGTCGCAAAAATTCTACAACAAAAATGTCAAAAAACGATGTTTTAGTATAGCCCCCATATAACGGTACCTTCCGATTTATGGAGTTTAGCTACATTTGTTAACCGAACTAACTGTAATTTTGTAATTAAAATTCCCAGTGGTCAAAAAAACTTTGATATAGTCCTTAAATAAGGGTACTGCCCGATTAAATGTATTTTGGGTATCCGTGGTCATAAAATATTTTCACCTAAAATTGTGGAGAGGAAAGAAAACTAAAGTTTCCATTTTAGTTCAGATTTTTCACTTGTACTTGTTTCGATGTTGGTCCTTTTTTGGGTTAACTAAAAACATTTTGTCTTGCGATACTACCGCTTCATTTCTTTTGTTGTTAAATTCCGTACCCCTCCTACGTACGTACGTACGTACACTCTCGTACATGAATTTGTATTGAACATTTATTAGAAAACATGCATAACTAAAATATTTGACACTATATTACCATTGCTTGTAACGAGAATGCTCATACTAGGAATATTTGTGCCATGTAAATATGCATACATTTTGACTACTAATGGACTAACATACGCACACAACTATTCATGGGAAAATAGACCTACATTAGCAACACAGACACAGTCAATTCAAATACAGTGTGCCTAATCAAAGCAAATAAGCAAATAAACTAAATCATATTTCATTATATCGTTGTATTATTATTGTTTATAGTGGAAATAGTTGTTGTTGTTTTCACATTGTATTTTTATAATTGGTAAATGTGTTTGCATGTGCCCTCTCCTGTATTACGAACATAAATTGAAAATATTTCATTTAATTGCCCAACAACAACAATAGTAACCAACAATAAATGATATAAATGACGTATTGACAGACAATTGGTAACAAAGGACAGTACAATCGATAAACAGCAAACAGCGTTTAGCGAAACAACAAAATTATTGTACTATCGATTTTTGTCTATCATTTACTGTCAAATTGGCTTTCGAATGAATTTGCACAAATGGAATTTAATGAATCGTATAATTTTAAATTTGCTGTTTCTGTTGTTGTTTTCTGTCTTGCAATGCGTAATCGCTCCGTGGTTATTATTAGCTGTTTGACAATTCCTGATAAGGTAACAAATTATGGACTAATTTTTTAATCGATTTTAATTAAACATTTTGGTTTATGGCCAACTGTACGAAATTTCTTTCAATATTTTCTAACAGGTATAATTGGTGAGCAGAAGACGTCCAGCGGCCTTAATATCACACACAAATATAACCAGATTCCATATTATTCTAAGATTGAGACACATAAAAGGCCTGGAATAAAGGGCAAGTACAACCTAATTGAAATATGACTCAGACAATTACTGTCTTTGGGTCAAATATCTGATATTCAAAAGAAATCGATTTAAAAAAAACTTTATACAAATTTTCCCATATTTATATCTAATACTTAGCCTTGTAGGCAATCGTAATTTCGGCTCACTTTTAAACGTTTTGTTTTTTTCACCAACAAACTTTTAACCTACATCCCCAGTCCTTTGTAATGGAAAACACCATAACTTAAATTTTTAATGCGCCTTTGTGGAATCACCTTAATTGGAATGGAATGAGAAAAACAACATCTGTCGTTGTTACAATTGCACGCCACATTAACCAAGTTGTTCTTTATAATTATACAATTTCAAACCACCTTTTTGGTGAATAGCAAAATATTGATTGGAAATGTAATTACGGGTAATTTTCTATTCTCTAAATAGAAACGAAACCACCCATTTGTCTTGCATACACTAACACACAAGCCGTGAAAGGTCCTTAAGGGTGGTTACGAATTAAGGGGAAATGTCTTTAGTTAAAAGTGTGTCATGTCAAACTTAAGCAACCAGTCAGTCATTCAGGCAGGCAGTAGTAACCCAAATAACCACACGCCACACTTTAGAGAAATGGGAGGTAACAACTTTCTGAAGTAGACCGTGTGATAAACCACAAGTGTAAATATTTTTAGAAACACTTGTCTTAACGTACACCATTTCTGGCAGGATAAGAAGTCCGAACAATTGTAATTTTCACGAAGGCATGCCTTGTCGGAAACTGGGACATATGTCGCCATATACATGCTTCAAACAGGCTCAAAGTTAGGATGGAAATGATCGAATGGATAAGGCACCTTGAAAAAAAAAAAACAAAAAAACGTACGACAAAACTTAAGCTTGGTACACATTGTCAGTTTTGAATGACAGCTTTGTTTTTGCTTGCTAGTGTGGCCGTTCATTTTTGTCATTCATCATGCAACCACAAAATATTTTGTGGTTGTTGGACGGTTGGACAGTTATCGATAATTGCAAAAAATCGTCATTCAAAACTGACACTGTGTACTATACTTTTCACAGTTCGCTAATCATTGTCAATGCCTTTGAAGTTTGCCATTACATCCAAAAACGATAATGCCGATCAGAAATTCCCAACAAGCGACTCTATGGGACAATTAGATACGATTCACTCTATTGATTTTGATCTAAGATTTTTCTTTTCCCGGGAATTCGTACTCTTATATGCTACATACATATATCCCTATAAATATTCGTATTTACAGTATAGTCTCGATAATCCGGACAACGCAGTAATCAGGGTACTAAGTTTGTCCGGATCGAGATTTTTAAAATCGCTAATCCGGACATCAATATTTGTATACCCTCCACCATAGTATGGAGGGTATATTGAGTTTTTAATGCAGTCCAGGCAACATCAAAACACTTTTCAACGGTGGCAAAATACCCCACAGTAATGTAGGCGACATTTCCTGAGTATTTCAGCCATGTTAAATTTCTCTACAAAAATGGTGTCTAGACACACCGTTCGGACTCGGCGATAAACTGTAGGTCCCGTATCATTGAGCTAATATGAATCGGGGTGCACTCATTGATATCAGAGAAGTCTCCTTTGTCCATTATGGGACGTTTGTGGAACGATTATTATAATGCATTGAACTAATAACTTGCGACCATATGTAGTATATATATTCTTGATCAGGATAAAACTTTGAGTCGATATAGCCATGTCCGTCTGTTGTAATCAATCTAGCGCCCACAATAATTGAGCTAGAATGCTATGTTTTTGCAACAGAGTGTAGGTTTGCCATAGGCAGGTCAAGTTCGGTCCACGGTTTGGGTATTTCAAGTATTTTAACTAATTCAACATAATTTAAAATTTAAGGTTCTTAGCGGTTACAACACTTCTCCACGAAACATTGTCAACATAGGCCAATGTTTTGGTATAGCCCCCATCGGTATATTGAGTGTTTAGCTACAATTTTTCACTGAACTAACAGTAATTTCTCCGTCGTCAATAAACTTCTAAACCAAAAAATGTCAACATAGATCTATGTTTTGATAAATCCCCATATAACGGTACCTCCCGATTTTCGGTATTTTGAGGATTTTAGCTACAATTATGGTTCTTAGTGGTCACAACACATCTTTACCAAAAATTATCAACATAGGTACATGGTTTGGTACAGTCCCCTTTTAACAGTACCTCCCGATTTTCGGTAATTTGAGGTTTTTAGTTACAATTTTTAACCGAACAAGTTGTAGTTTTAGGTTATCTGTGGTCACAAAATTTCGCCACCAAAAAATGTCAATATAGGTCCTTGTTTTCATATAGTCGCCATATAACAGTTCCTCTCGATTTTCGGTATTTTGAGGATCTTAGGTACAATTTTTAAACGAACTAGCTGTAGTTTGAAGTTTTCTATGGTCACGAAATTTCTCCACAAAAATTTTCAACATAGGTCCATGTTTTGTTATAGGCCCCATATAAAGGCGCCTCCCGATATTCGGTATTTTGAGCTATCCGAACTAGCTATAATTTGACATTTGAGTTTCTCAGTGGTCACGAAACATCTTCACTGAAAATTGTCAAAATAAGTCCATTTATAGTTATAGCCATTACATAACGGTACCTTTAGTATTTAGTCTTCGTTGGGGCTATAAAAATTTTCATCTAAAATTTCTCGGTATAGGTTTACGATTTTATATGGCCCTCCTGATTTTCGGTATATTCAAGGTTGTGGCCTCAATATCGCACAAAAATGGCTGAAGTGTTGGTATTTGGTCTTCGTTATAGTTACAAAACTTTCCTTTAGAAATTGCTCGATGCAGGTCGACGTTTTGATACAGCCTCCATAGAACAGTACTTCGAATTTTTAGCCTCATTACCACAATAACTGAAACTTCGTATTTAATCTAGGGGTAAAAGACCTTATAACAGGTATACACCATGCCTTTTAAAAGAATCAAAGAGTTTAGGTCCAAATTTAAGTTTGTTTTTGAAGATTTTGGTCACATTTTCGGTTGTTAATTGGTAAAAGTATCCATTAGACTGGTTTTAACTTAAAGGGAAAAAATTGATGTCGGATTTTTAATGCGGCACACTAATTAAATGATTAGTTTTGTTAAAAACTATGATTGCCAAAGTTTGAGCTCAATCGGAATATGATAACAAGTTTCCATGGGCCCTACATATAGCTAATCCGAGCCGATTTTCAAAAATTGTTGTAGGATTAGTTTTTTAGCCACTACAAAGAACTGGTAAACTGTTTTCATAGATTGGACAATAAACGTGGCCTGTAGAGCGATTCCGTGAAAATTCGCCTTTGGCCCCTTACAAATTACTACGGAAACTTCAAGGCCCCAGTGGACGTGTTAACATAAACCGCGGTGCTCTTGAATCAAATTTAAATAGAAGGTGCTTACACCTGGGAAGTTTATGCGGATTCTGAAACTACAATGTTCAAAGATGAGAAAAATCAAAAAACAAAAAAAAATCGCCGGAGCGCTTTTTAAATAACTCGCGATTCAAGTTGAAATTTTTAGGGGTTGTTCAGGTTTTCACAATTTTGCTTGGAAACCGCAAGTCCTATCAAAATGGGAATAAAGAAAATGTTGTAGCTATCAAAATTCTCCACAAGAATGACCTTAATGATATTTTCGTAGGTTTTACAACTTTTGAGATATAGGAGTTGAAATTGGGACAATTCAAATTCAATTCAATTATGTATCGTCTCCTTATAAAACAATGCCATGACTGCAATTTTCCAAATTAAACTTATATATATAAAAAATGGTACAACCTAGGAAAAATAACATAAGCCGTCTTGTAAAGAATTTTCACAGCTATAAGATTTTCTCAGGTCCCATGCCTATAAAACTTGCCGTATTCAAACAAAATCGCGAAACCCTAACAAAAAAACGTAAAAATCTAAAATGAGCTTCTTTATCTCAAAAATGGTACAGCCTGAGAACAAATCATAAACGCCAATCCTGTAGAGAATTCTCACAGCTACAACATTTTCTTTACCTCCATTTCGATTGGACTTGCGATTGGTTTCCAAGCAAAATCGTGAAAACCTAAAAATATGAATTTTGACCACGATTTATTTAAAAATCCCTATAGCGATTTTTTCTTGTTTTCGGATTTTTCTCATCTATGAACATTGCTGTTTCAGAATTCACAAAAACTTCTACTGTGTAAGCGGTTTTCATTAAAAGTTAGTTAAAGCGCACCCTTCATGACATTGTTTAATAAGGGGCCGATACAGTCAGTGCATTGTCCCAATTTGAACTTCAATATCTCAAAAATGGTAAAACCTACGAAAATACTGTAAAGGACAATCTTGTAGAGAATTTTCATAGCTACAACATTTTCTTCTCATTTTGATTGGACTTTCGGTTTCTGACCAAAATCGTGATTTATTTAAATAGCGCTCCGGCGATGTTTTTGTTTTTTGATTTTTCTCATCTATGAAGATTGTAGTTTCAGAATCCGCAAAAACTTCTCAGGTGTAAGCACCTTCCATTTAAATTAGATTCAAGAGCACCGTGAATCCGCTTGTGCTCAAACTTCGGCATTCTTAATTTTAAACAAAACTAAACATTTTAGGAATCTGCCGCATAAAAAACTCCGACATCGATTTTTAAAAACCACTATAGTATCCAGATACAGTAATGAACCGGTAACCCAATTTTATGTATTTCGATGGTTATATACGCTGGCTTTTATAGCTTTTTAACAATAGCTTTTATAGGATATATGTAAATGTTTTAATACGAATAAATCGAAATAATTATTTTATACCAAAAGTGTGTTTGGACGAAATTCTTTTCAGATCATAACGGTGCACTTATTCGGTAACTCCCTTACAAAAGTTCATAATTTCTATAAAATGGGGCGAACGATAACTCTCGAAGGGAGCAATCGATTTGGTCCAAACCTTACACATCGTATTATTTCTATTATATTTTATATCGGTCCACTCTTCGGGAACCTCGCATACAAAATTCGAAAAAAAGTGATATTTAAGAACTCATCCGGGATCGTATTGAATTTTTTCAGCAGGTTATCCATGCTTCCCCATTTACAGCGGTACAACTTTTTTTGGGGGGCACGTACCTTCTTCCGTAGATAATGGTCTAAAAGCTCGAAGAACCCCTGACGGCTCCAACTAAAATGGCAAATCAGCAGGATAATTCTCGGAGGGAGTTTCTGTTTGCTCCACACGTTGCACATCGTATTATTTCATCCACTCATGTATCAGGAGAGGACTATATCGGTTCTCTCCTACAGAGGCTGAGGGTATATCTCCGTCAGCACAGCTATCTGATACTTTCTTACTTGTTTTTTGTAAATTTTTTTGTTCAAATTTTCCTCCACGCAGAAAATTATCAATATAAAGTGATTTTCATCAGTTAAGATATTCTACTCGTGCAAGGAATAAGCCTTTCATAAACGAAAGGCAACTAATTGTCCCTACTTACTTAAATACAGTTAGTGGTGGTGGTTATAAAAAGTGCGGCCGGCCGAACTTAATGCCGTTCTTTCTTTTTTCTCTTAATTAATTATATGTATTATTAAACAATATCTTATTCATTTCGTGGTAAAGCACGAGCACTCACATACATATTAATTTTGCCCACTTGAAACATCAAACAAACTTTCTTCTTTACATAATTAAATTCACTTCGAAACGGTGTAATTTAACTAACTTTCATTTTTTAACCCTCAAGCCAAAGGATTATTTGTATCACAAAAGGGGATCTCCTTAACCTGCTTTAAATGATAAAGCAAATCTAAAATGTAGATGGAGAGAATGTAACACAGAAAAAAAACATTAATAGAATTATGAAAATCTCATTATAATTACCCACTAATAAGTACAAGGCCATTGGGTCATAACAATTTTTACGAAATATTCCACGTACCAGGTATTCAACAAAGTCAGATGGCTTTGGTTAATTGTGGGGAGTAGTGTGGGAGGTACACCGTACATCGAGAGTGGGTGAGAATAAAATTTAGCTTGGATGAGTTGCAGTTGCGAAAAAATGCCTAAGGTACTACTCTGGTAAGAGTATCCGTTTCATTTTCAACAGGCTTCTTAACTATGTCGATGATTGTGGCAGTGGCAGGGGCGCGTAGACATCGTTGGAGGTAGTGAGTGGAGATATCGGTGTGTTTGTTTTTCAACCTTAAGATATTGTCATGATAGAGTGTGACACCACACGCCATTCTCAAGCAGAATATGACTTTGTGATATTTATCATCAGTGTTCTATCTACCTGACGATATGTTGCTACTCGCTCATCTCCCAACCGTTCTCTTTTACGGAGGCAATAATTATGTGGGGTGTAATATTTGTAGAGGGATACTATGGCATTTAGCTAAGTATTTGTGTGTGGGCTGTATACGGAATTTGGATGTGCGTGTGTCAGATGACACACTTAATCAAACCTTAATGAAAATTCCGACAATTTAAATTAATTTTTCTATAACTTTATCATAAATGTACTTTTTTGGTACGTGTTTCGTGTCGTCGCGTTGGTGTCTGTATATCATCTGGTGACAGAGTATAACGAAAATTCCACGTTGAAAAACTATGTAGCCAAGAAGGCACGCAATTAAGTTGCCACAAGCATTTTAACAAGCAATACAGCAAGTTACGCAGAACGATATAAGATTTGTTGCTGTGCTGCTTGCCGACTGACATGAGGGAAATAAACAAGTCACTCGTAAAAAATTGCCTTATCTCGAAGTGGGTAATGACCAAGGAGAAATTGGCTTGTTGCTTCATCTTGGATTTTTGTGATTTAATACATGACAGGGTTTCCAATGTAATTGTTATTATAAAAGGGACAAAGAAAAACGGACTGATGATAAAATAGGGAACGGTGCTCTTGAAACAATTTTAAATGGAAGGTGCTTACACCTCGGAAGTTTTTACGGATTCTGTTACTACACTGTTTATAGATGAGAAAAATCAAAAAACTAAAAAAATCGCAGGAGCGCTTTTTAAATAAATCGCGATTTAAGTTGAAATTTTTAGGGGTTGTTTAGGTTTTCACGATTTTGCTTAAAAAGCGCATATCCTATCAAAATGAGACTAAAAAAATGTTGTAGCTATGAAAATTCTCTACAAGATCGACCTTTATGATATTTTCGTAGTTTTTACCATTTTTGAGATATAGAAGTTCAAATTGGAACAATGCACAGACTGTATCGCCCCCTTATAAAACAATGTCATAAAGGGTGCGCCTTAACTAACTTTTGATGAAAACCGCTTACACAGGGGAAGTTTTTGTGAATTCTGAAACAGCAATTTTAAATAAATCACGGTCAAAATTCACATTTTTAGGTGTTTTTTAGGTTTTCACGATTTTGTTTGGAAACCGCAAGTCCAATCGAAATAGAGCTAAAGAAAATGTTGTAGCTGTGAAAATTCTCTAGAGGATTGACGTTTATCACTTGTTCCCAGCCTGTACCATTTTTGAGATAAAGAAACTCAGTTGGCATTTTTAAGTTTTTTTGTTAGGGTTTCGCGATTTTGCTTGAATACCGTATGTCTTATCGATATGGGACCTGAGAAAATCTTAAAGCTGTGAAAATTCTCTACAAGACTGGCTTAAATAATTTATCCTAAGTTGTACCATTTTTTAGATATATAAGTTTAAGTTGTGAATTTGCAGTCATGACATTGTTTTATAAGGGGGCGATACAGAATTGAATTTGAGTTGTCCAAATTTGAACTTCTATATCTCAAAAAGGGTAAAACCGACGAGAATACCATAAAGCTCAATCTTGTAGAGAATTTCCATAGCTACAACATTTTCTTTAGCGCCATTTTTATAGGACTTGCGGTTTCTAAGAAAAATTGTGAAAACCTGAACAACCCCTAAAAATTTCAACTTAAATCGCGATTTATTTAAAAAGCGCTCCGGCGATTTTTTTTAGTTTTTTGATTTTTCTCATCTATAAACATTGTAGTATCAGAATCCGGAAAAACTCCCGAGGTGTAAGCACCTTCCATTTAAAATTGTTTCAAGAGCACCGTGAGGGACAAAGAAAAAAATTACATTATAATTATATTTTGTATTTTTTATTATTTTATTTCATATTTAAAATTTTTATATTTGATATTTTATTTTTTTGTATTTATATTTATATATTATATTTTATAATTGATATTTTATATTATATATTATATAATGTATGTTATATTTTACATTTCATATCTTATATTTAAAATTTTATATTTTTTATTTTATTTTTTCTATTTTAAATTTTATATTTTATGTTTGATATTTTTTATTTTTTTCTATTTAAAATTTTGCATTTTATATTTCATAAATTTATATTGATATATTATATTTCATATTTTATATTTTATACTTTATATTTATTATTTTATATTATACTTTATATTTTATAGTTTATATTTTATACTTTATATTTTATATTTTTTATTTTATATTATATACTTTATATCTTATTTTTTATATTTTATATTTTTATACCCTGTGCCTTTAGGCTAAAGAGGGTATTTACACTTTGATACGACCAAAAATGTGCCTCATCGAAATAATGGTTTTAGACCCCAAGTATGTTTGTACGATATCCGTTTCAGACAATTTTGAGTATATCTAGCAATGTCCGCCCGTCTGTCTGTCTGGCTGGTTCAAATTTTGGGTATCAAAATATTTTGTTCAGATTTGATTTAAGTTCGAAGATGGGCCATATCGGTCCACTCCTTCAAGTACCTCCCCCACAAAAGTTCAAAAATGTTCGGAAAAATTGTCTTGAAGGGAGTAACCGAATTAGTCCATACTTTGCACATCGTGACATTTCTACAAGACATAGATGAGGTTCCAATATGGACCCTATTGGTCCACTCTTTCGGGTACCTCCCACACAAAATTTTGCTTAAGTGCAGTTTAAGGGCTGTTCTCGAATCGCTTTAATTTTTGTTGCAGTGACTTGTATACACTACCTCCATTACGACGATATAATTATTTTCAGGAGCAAGTCCATACTTCCTCAGAAATCACCACGAAAACTGCCAACGACCCATATATTACCATGTGTCGTAGTTGGAGCGCACGATAACTCTCGAACGGATCAACATATTTGATTAAAATTTAGGCTCTTTCAATATCTTGTCCAAACATAGTTTAAGTTCGATATCGGTCCACTCCTTCCGGTACCTCCCCCACAAAGGTTCAAAATTTGTCACCAAAATTGTGAGCATGATAACTCTAAGAGGGAGTAACCGAATTGAGCCAAACTGTGCTATTGGCAATATTACTTTCAGTCATAGATCGGGTTCTAATATGGACTATATCGTTCCTCTCATTTAGGTACCTCCCACACAAAATGTGAAAAAAGTCAAGTTCAACAACTCTTCTCTGATCATATTAATTTGTGATGCAGGAGGTTGCACTTGCGGCCCCTGTTACGACGTTGTACTTTTTTCGTGGGCAAGTCCATACTCCCTGAGATAATGACCCAAAAAGGTCCAGAAAATCCTACTGGCACCACCTAAACTGGCTAATGTGTAAAATAACCCTTTAAGAGAGAAATTGATTTAGCTCAAACTTTGTAAATTGAAAAGTAAAATTGTAATATATTTAAATTCAGAAAATTAAGTACAACATTTTTAATTATATAGTCTGTAAGGAAAATATCCAGACTAATGAAGAAAAAAATTATTTCCTACAGATTTGTATTAGGTCCGAATATGTACAACATCAGATCACTCCTACGGGTACACCCTACCCAAAGTTTGGAAAAAATGCACTCGTCTTAGATCATTCTGAATTTTGTTGCAACATGTAGTTTTTTGCAGCCCTTTCTATCCTGAAAATTTTTTCCAACAGCTAAAAAACCTACAGAAGTATTGTGTTAACTTTTTTTCTTCGGGTACGTGGCTGAGGGTATATCTCTGTCGGCTCAGCTGACTGAAACTTTCTTACTTATTCATTTGATATTTTATATTTGAAATTTTACATTTTATGTTTCATATTTTTATTTTATATTTTATATTTGATATTTTATGTTTTTTTTATTGTATATCTTATATTTGATATTTTAAATTTTATATTTATTTTTTTTTTTTATATAGGATACTTCGTATTTTTTTATTTTAAATTTTATATTTTAAAATTTATACCGTATATTTTTTATTTTATATTTTATGTTTGATATTTTTAATTTTATATTTGATACTTTTTATTTTTTATTTTATATTCTATGTTTTATATTTTGTATCTTGTATTTTATATTTTATTTTTGATATTTTATAATTTTTATATTTATTATATTCCATATTTTTTATTTTATGAGAGTTGGCGTTTTGAAAAACAACATTTTTTATTTTATATTTTTTCATTTTATATTTTATATCTTATATTTTATTTTTTTTTGATATTTTATATTCTATATCTTTTATTTTATATTTGTATACCCTCCACCATAGGATGGGGGTATATTAAGTTTGTCACTACGTTTGTAACTACTCGAAATAATCATTGTAGACCCCACAAAGTATATATATTCTTGATCAGCGTGCAATTCTACATCGATATAGCCATGTCCGTCCGTCTGTCCGTCTGTCCGTCTGTGGAAATCACTCTAGCGTCCGAACGGATTGACGTAGGTTGATGAAACTTTGGGAAAATATATTATATGTACGTAGGACTTTTGGTATTGAAAGCGGGCTATGTAGGTCCACGCTTTCGTATAGCCCCCATACAAAATGACGCGTGACGCGTCGTCGTTTTAAGGAATTTTTAAGATATTTGTCCCATTTTACCACCGAATTGGTTGTAATTTGGTACTTTGTGTCTCCAGAAGCCAAAAAACATTCCTACCAAAGTTGGGTTATATAGGTCCACGTTTTGGTATAGCCCCCATATAAGGCCCCATATAAAGTACGCGTCATTTTAGTATATTTTGAATGTATTTGACCCATTTGACCACCGAATTGTTTGTAATTTGGTACTTTGTGTCTCCAGAGGCCAAAAAATATTCCTACCAAAGTTGGGTTATATAGGTCCACGTTTTGGTATAGCCCCCATATAAGGCACCATATAAAGTACACGTCATTTTAATATATTTTGAACGTATTAGACCCATTTGACCGCGGAATTGGTTGTAATTTGGTACTTTGTGTCTTCAGAGGCCAGAAAACATTCCTACCAAAGTAGGATTATATAGGTCCACGTTTTGGTATAGCCCCCACATAAGGCCCCTTATAAAGTACGCGTCATTTTAATATATTTTGAATGTATCCGACCCATTTGACCAAAGAATCGCTTGTAACTTTGTATTTGTGTTTCCAGAGCCTAAGAAACATTTCTACCATAAAATTTTTATTTAGGACCACGTGTTGATATAACCCCCATAATACGATATCTCCCGATTTTCGATATTTTAAAGGTTTTAGCCTCATTATCACACCGAGATGGCTGAAATTTGGTATTTAGTCTTCTTTAGGCTTATAAAACTTTCCCCCAACAATTTTTAGGTATAGGTCCTGGCCATCATATAGCCCCCATAGAACGGTACCTTCCGGATTTCGGGTTTTTGAAGGTTGTGGTCACATTAATCCACCGAAATGGCTGAAATTTGTGGTGGAGGGTATAAAAAGTTCGCCCCGGCCGAACTTAACGCTTTTCTTACTTGTTTATTTTATATTTTAAATTTTATATTTCATATTTTTTTTATTTTATACCTACAGAATTTTTCAGAACTTCTAAATTGGGTGGATACTCTTAGATATACATTTGTTTCAAATTGAATTGTTTCGCATTGAATGTGCTTTATCCTTCCAAAGTTCACCCAAGGTCTTTTTACAATTAGGATACATTTCCTTAAAATTCCTTAGACATTCCCACATTATTGATAATTTTGCGAACTTTGGTAAGCCTGCCTATACACAATATTTGATTTTTGTGGTAACACCAAAAATACCAGTGCTGCCCTATTTCCTTTGGTTTGCTGGTGTGAAAGAAGATTAATGTATTAACCTCTATTTACATAATGACTGTCAAAGTATGTATTCTTATTTCAGTTTCAATTTTGAAGCAATTTTTCTCTTTTCTACTTGTTTCCCTCTCGTTTTTAGCAGACAGAGAGACTCCTCTTCGATACCAAGTGAAATTTTACGAAATGTTTGCAAATGAAAAATGTTTATTGCTTTTGTTAAATTATTATCAGGACATGGAAATGGTTATTCACAAATAAGTGAAAATGTTTTGCAAAATGTTAATGACGACAATATATTTTAAATGTTGCAAATCTTAGTGGAGACTTAAATCTTGACGGAGGCATAAATCAAGTCGTAGATTTTATGATAGTAAGAATTTCAGTTGTACACACACAAAACAAGGTACTAACAGAAAATGTGGAGAATATTCTAAAACGTAAATTACTATTCCATTAGATATCATTTAGGGATCATTTCAAATAAATATCCTTCAATGGATGTTGATGGGTCCCCCAAAACTATTATTTTTTTTTTCAAGTCTCCGGATACAGCACTTTCGGTCAACAAAATGTGGACTTTACCTGAAATAAACACATACAGGGCAATCATAAACATTTCCCATAGAATTTTCCGCACGGAAAATAATTTTAAAAAATTTAATTCTTTAAAAATCAATATTTTAATAGGTGGAAAAATACTAGAACCACTTAATTATGGAATATTCTCGCCGAATCGACTAAAATATCTACTTCTTGGACATAAATATGGAAATAAAAAATTGTGAAATTGGGAAATGGGAACAAATTCCGCACGGAATTTTTATTCATGATTGCCCTGATAAAGATTTAAAAATATATATACATATGTATATATAAAATATTTTTTTCAAATATAATGACAAATGTTATAGGTATTTCCATTTCTTTTAGCTCACTCCAAAATGCCCTCTTTAATAAAAAAAATTTAAAAAAGTATATAATTCCGTACTTTTACAGCTACGGCACCCTTCTTGGTTTAATAATCACAATTAACATTGTAATGAAGAGCAACTGAATATGACTAGGAAGAAAACGAGTGTAAAACACAATTCAACAACATTACCGGAGATGATTTTGTTCGCTGTAAATGGTCTCAGCGAACAGAAAAAGGAAAACTATTTCTGTAATGCACGTTAAAAACTACATTAGCGAGCATGAATCATGTTCATATTGCTAAATGCTTTGTTAAAAATGCTGATTACGTTTCCCTTTTTCGCTCAATTTAAATGGTAAATATCAAGGAAGAATTGAATGGATGTATTTGTGTCTGACTGAAGGAACCAGTAACGTGTCCTAGGACAAGAATATTTCATGTGATACCCTACACCACTTCCTCTGAGCACTAGTTTTCCGCTGAATTTATTTATATGATTGCGAAGTCTAGTTCCTTATAAACAAATTAAAACTATAAAGGAAAACACACTTAAATGTCACGGTGTGCCTTAACCAACATTAGGAAATTTTTGCGGATTCCGAAACTACAATGTTCATACATGAGGAAAAACAAGTAAGCCAAGACTACAGTCGGGTTGGGGCCGACTATGAGATACCCTACACCACTACCCCTGTCCATAAGATTTTGACTGGTAAAATTCAAACTATTAAAATTGGGATAGCTTAGAGTCCTTGCTCTGAATGTCTTCATTAATACAGGTTAAATAAAAAATGGAAAAGTGGGATGTACGTCAACCATCAGTAGGGTTCTTTCTCTGTGAGACAGCCATCAACTCCCAAAATTTTGTGAGGATTTGATCAAAATTCCGACCTGTAGTGTGATTCACCAAAAAAAAAAAATGGATGAATTACTGACTATTGCGATATCTCTGTTGTTTGACCGCCTATGACGACCTACTTCATTCTTATTATATGGCCTAGCCAACGCAATCGCTGCATCTCGATACGTTTAACTATATTGATGTCGTTGTATAGCAGATACAGCTCGTGGTTCATACGACGTCGATATTCACCGTCAACGCAGATTGGTCCGTAGATATCTCGAAGAATTTTTCTCTCAAACACGCCAAGCACTGCCTTATTTGCTTGCGCAAGTACCCAGGCTTCGGAACAATACATCAGCACGGGTAGTATCTGTGTTTTGTAAAGCGTTGTTTTTGTTTCACGAGTTGTGGCTTTGTTTTTGAAGTGCTTACTTAAGCCATAGTAGCATCTGTTGGCCAATACAATTCTTCTTTTTATTTCACAACTGATGTCGTTTGTTGTGTTTACGACGGTGCCGAGGTATACGAAGTCTTTTACTACCTCAACATTATAGGAACCAACTTCAACAGTTGGTCCGATCTAATGGACGCGCGTCGACACCCTCAACTTGGTCTTCTCGCCGTTCACCGCCAGACCCACTTTAGCAGATTCTCCTTCGTCCTTCATAAAGGTATCAGTTACTTCTTTTACTGATCATCCCATGAAGTCTATATCGTCAGCATAAGCAAGTAACATGTGGTTATTGATGTAGATTGTGCCACTTCTTTTGACTTTTGCCTCTCGTGTAACCTTTTCTAGCAGGATGTTGAAAAGATCAAACGAATGGCTGTCTCCTTGCCTGAAACCTCTTTTGGTACAAAACTCTTCGGAGAAGTTCTTTCCTATTTTAACTGAAGATCTTGTGTCAGTTAGAGTCATTTTACAAAACCGAATGAGCTTTGCGGGGATACCAAATTCAGACATTGCGGGCTGTAGAAGGCTGCTTTAAAATCGACAAAAAGTGGTAGGTGTCGATCTGCGTCTCTTGGGCCTTCTCCAGGATTTGCCGCAGGGTAAATATCAGGTCAATGGTGGAATTGCCAGGTCTAAAGCCGCATTGGTCTGGTCCAATTATTTCGTTGACCATGGGCTTTAGTCGTTCGCACAATATCCCTGACACTATCTTGACACTGCAGTCATAACATTGTTTTATAAGGCGACGATTCAATCTGTACATTGTCCCAATTTGAACTTCTATATCTCAAAAATCGTAAAACCTACGAAAATATCACGAAGGTCAATCTTGTAGAGAATTTTTACAGCTACAACATTGTTTTCAATCCGTTTTCGATAAGACTTGCGGTTTTAAAGCAAAATCGTTAAAACTTAAAAAACCCTAAAAATTTGAACTTTTTTAAATAAATGGCGGTCAATGTATATGTGGTTCTTAAGCTTCAATTAAGCTTCGGTTTACAGTGACTTAAAAAAAGATATGAGATTTTCCTTAATCTCTATTCGTGTTATTTAAAAAGACATATGCATAGGGCCACTTGGTCTTTGTATTTTTTATACCCTCCACCATAATATGGAGGGTATAATAAGTTTGTCATTCCGTTTGTATATTCTTGATCAGCGTAAAATTCTTAGTCGATTTAGCCCTGTCCGACCGTCTGTCCATCTGTTGTAATCACGCTATCTTCCGAATGAGTTGAGCTACTGGGCTAAAATTTCGTACACATGTGTTTTTAGTCTGAACTTAGATCAAGTTCGAAGATGTGTTATATCGGTCCACGGTTTGGTATAGCCCCCATATAACGGTACCGCCCGACTTCAGATATTTTGACGTTTTTAGCCACATTTTCAGACGAAATTAGCTATAATTTGACATTTTGGGTTCCCAGTGAGCAAGAAACTTCTCCACCAAAAATTATGGACATAGGTCCACGTTTTCTTACAGCCCCCGCTAACCGAACGCTACCGAACTTAAAGCTTTCTAACTTGTTTATATTAATAATACTATTTGTCAACTATAAAAATACATATGGCCTCATATAAGTAGACCTGTTATACGTTAAGCAGACTTATTGGCCATGCAAAGGAGCCCCTATTAGTATCTCGTAAGAATAACTATTGGTCCACTCAAGAACTTTTGGTTTTGTATAGAAATGCCTACTGGTTTTCTATTAGATGACCATTGGTATTCTCATAAAGGAACTATATATTTCTATTTGGGGATGGTTGGTCTCCTATAAGAACTTTTCTATATTAACATTTTCTACGGACCCTCGAAAACCCTGTAAAAATATAAGTATTCTTCTATTAGGTTTTTTTTTAACTTTAATACATGTAAATCCATTTCCCTCTACAACTCCCGTAGGTTTTTCTAAAAAAAAAACCACCTACAAAAAACCATTTACATTTAATTCTAACATGCTTTGTTAACTTTTTACTCTAAACGCTTCAACACTTGCTTAAATATCAAAGACAATAAAGAATAACAAAAACAAAACGACACGGAGGCATGAACGGCGGCAAATCCCACTCATTTCACAGGATTCCCCCCAAAAAAACAAATGCTATTCAAACTGCTAAGCCCAAAGCTAAATACATAAAGACAATACCCACACATCGCTGGCTGACTGCATTTGACTTAAAAATGAAAACTGATTTGAAATCCATGAATGAGAAGAGTAGATCCATTTTATGCCATTTTGCCACAATAAGGTCTTCCTATTTGAGTTAGCTGCCAGTGTTGTTGCGTTGCACACACCCCACACAGGGGAGTAATGAATAATTTACATTATTTAAATGTTTACCCCTAGCCGATTTCTTTTCATTGCTTCAGACATCATTGATGTGGTAAGTGGGGTGGGTGTATGTTGTCATGGTGTATGAGGTGGCTTAAGTTCATGTGTGTGCTAGGTGGGTGGCATGGGTTTTGGCTAAATGGCAAGGATTTCCTTTAATCTGTAAAATGAAAGTTCATTTTGCTCATCATTGTGGGAAGTAGAAATGAACAAAACGCCAAGCTTTTAATTTATTTACTAGAAAGAGCAAAATATCTCATGTGGTTTCGACAAATGCTAATAGGGTTTCATGGTGTTTTTTGTTTAAATCTCTTGAACTCCTTGATCATATACAAAAGAGTATGTATGTATGTGTGCATATATTTTTTTAATTTTCTTTTTTGTGTGTTAAATGTCGGCATTTATTAAAATCAAGAATGGTATTTAAGTACATTATTATGCTGAATGGGAGTATAAGGTCCTTCACAGATCAATTCGATTTAGAGGTACTCCATGAGGAGTGAATTAAAAAACGTAGATACTTATTTTTCTAGATACCTCTTTTGGTACTGAACTTTTCGGAGAGGTTCTTACCTATTTTAGCTGAGGACCGAGTATCAGTTAGTGTCATCTCACAAAGCCGAGTGAGCTTTGAGGGGATACCACATTCAGACATGGCTTGGAATACCAGTGAACGAAGTTTACTTTGTAATCGACAAAAATATGCTAAGTGTCGATCTGCATCTGTTGGGTCTTCTCCAAGATTTGCCGCAGGGTAAATACCTGGTCATTGTCTAACGTCACATTGGCATGGCCCAATTATTTCGTTGGCCATATGCTTTAGTCGTTCGCACAATATAACTGACACAATCTTGTAAGCAATAGAGAGAAGACTTATGCCCCTGTAGTTAGAGCATACAGCCTTATCTCCTTTCTTGTGGACACAGGATGATCCGGTTCCATATGTCGGTTACGTGTTCTCCCTGCCGGATGGTGTTAACTAGCTGATGCATACACCTTATCAGCGTATCGCCTCCTGACTCATCATGGCCACGCGGTAAACATTCAATACCATCTTCTAGGATTGGATCTATGGTATCCATGTCATCTTCTCTAGTTTAGGAAAATACCCTTTCAGTGTCCTGAATTAACTTGCTGGTCTCTACAGGAGGATGTGCCTGCACCAAAGCCATCAGTTTGAAGTTTCACTTTTTGGTAGAATTTTCGGAATTCATTCTGGCTATTGTACATCTCGATTTTTTTTCACACTCCCGCTTTTTATACCCTACACCATAATATGGAGGGTATAATTTAATTTTTTCATTCCGTTTGTAATACATCGAAATATTCATCGGAGACCCTATAAAGTATGTATATTCTTGATCAGGGTAAAGTTCTAAATCGATATAACCATGTCCGTCTGTCCGTCCTCCCGTCTCTTGAAATCAAGATACAGCTCGCAATTTTTAAGATAGAGCTTTGTAGTTTGGTATGCACGTTTCCATTACTCTTACGATATTTGGTATTGCACATGGGTCCACGTTTTGATATAGCCCCCATAGAACGGTACCACCCGATTTTCAATATTTTGAAGATTTTAACTTCATTATCACAACTAAATGGCTGGGGTTTGGGGTATAAAACTTTTTCCCAAGCCTTCATATAGCCCCCAATAAACGGTACGTCACGATATTAGGTATTTTGAAGGTTTTAGCCTGAATATTCCTACGAAATGGCTGAAATTTGGTATTGTTGTTGTAACAGTGTTAATTATTATATTTGTATGTTCGTTCTTCTGTTCAATCTGGCACTGGGTCTATTTAATGTTCCAGAAAAGAGGCTATTTCGATGGGATGTAACCACAGATCCACTGGAGTTATATGAGTAGGTCTGCCGGGGTAGTTGAAAAGGTGTTTTATGTCGTGGGGGCCCAAGCCGCATACTTGGCAGATGTCTTTCACGGCGAGGTCGATTTCCGACCAATAAGAATTTAGGCGATTGCAATATTCCGTAGTTGAGCCAAAACAACTCTGGTTTGTGGTGGCTGCTGACGCTCCTCAGCTGCGATAGATGGGGGATGTATTCCGAGGACTTTATTCACACTATATCTGTTTATGGCCTAAGCAACTGCATCCGTGTGAATACTATTTAAACCTGCTTGATATGCCTATTGACCTAGGGGTTCTCTCCTATATTGTTGGACCTCCCTCTCTAGAGCATGAATATCCTTCCTGATATGCCTGAATGTGTCGGGCCTAGCCAGCAGATGGTGATTGGGATGGCTCCCACGGTAACACCCAAGCAAGTACTGCAACGAAAGCAAATCATTGTGTTGCTTTAGTGGAAGGATCTTTGCCTCCTTATGTAGATGGTCGACTGAAGACTTTAGGAGGCACACTGTTGCTGTTGACAGATTTGAATCTTTTTCCAATTCGTATCACATAATCCCGGGGACCAAACTGGAGCCGCATAGCTTACCACAAACCAACCTATAGTGTTATATGTGGTCAGCAAGGTTTTTTTTATTTGCACCCCAAGTGTTGCCGGCTAGGGACTTGAGGACATTGTTTCTTCTTTTCATTTTGTCGCAGATAGCTGTGGCGTGCGCGCACGGACATCCAATTCTCTTCCAAACTGCGCTGTCCATGTAATGAACAGAGTAGCTGTAGATTTTGTTTCGGAAATCTGCATTTTCCTCGCATGCATATTCATCGTTGGTGGCATAAAACTTTCCCCCAGAAATGAGTTGGTACAGGTCCACGCCTTAATATAGCCCCCTAAGAACGGTACCTTTCGATTTTCGGTATTTTGAAGGTTATGGCCACAATATCGATGGCTGAAATTTAGTATTTTTTCGTTGGGAGTATTCAACTTTCCCCTCTAAATATGTCGGTATAGGTCAACGCCTTCATATTTTCGGTATTTTGAAGGTTTGGCCTAAATATTACACCGAAATGTCTGACATTTGGTATTTTGTCTTCATTGTCGACAAATTTAGAGGGAAGTCGAATGCCCGAACTTCCCTCTCTAAATTTGTCGGTATAGTCCACGACTTCGTATAGCTCCCATAGAAGGGCACATCCCAATTTTCGGTATTTTGAATGATGTGGTCTCAATATTGAGTGCCACAGTGGTACAATGGTATGCACGCCCGCCTTGCATGCAGAAGGTCGGTGGTTCGATTCCCCGGCCAGGCAACATGAAACATTTTTCAACGGTGGCAAAATATTCCTCAGTAATGTTGACGACATTTCCTGAGTATTTCAGCCATGTAAAAGTTCACCCATATGATTAAGCTAAATATGAATAGGGGTGCACTCATTGATATGAGAGAAGTCTCCCTTGTCCCGTATGGAATGTTGTGGAAGAATGTATTTTTTTTTTTTTTTGTCTCAATATTCCACAGAAATGGCTGAAATTTGATATTGAGTCTTCGTTGGTGATAAGAGACTCTCGTGTGCTACGCGTTGCTACTGATTGTAGAGTAGCCATTTTAGCCGATTTTTTTCCTTCGGCAGCGGCACGACACTCCTGGTCATACCATGGGTTCCTTGGTGGAGATGTCTTGAATCCAAATTTTGATTTTGCGGCTGTTTTCAGGGAGTGGGCAATACTTTGCAACTGTGCTGATATGTTATCGGGACGAGGAGTGATTTGATTGATCAATTGGGCCAGTTTAGTGGAATATGCTGTAGCTATCTGTTGTAATTGTAGCTTACCAATGTCCAACTTTCGTGTTGTCCGTACATTATTTGCTACGTTTCATCGTGTACGTACCTTTGCTGCAACTAGTCCGAGTCTATGTTTGCTTCTCCGAACGATCGTACATCCAACACGCTTGATGAATGTCTTCCACCTATCACAACGTAATCAAATGGTTTCTTGCTTTTTGGACAGCCCTTATGAATATCGTGATGCTTAAATCTGGTACTGCTAACTACCATGTCATGGGCAGGGCAACTGTCATATGTTTCTTCTAACCGTTCGTAAAATATATCTTTGGTATATTCGTCATTGTCTTCAGTGGGAGCATGAGCGCAAATAAAGCTGATGTTGAAAAATTTAGCTTTTATCCGAATGTTCACTGGAATGAAGCTGGAGCCTATATGTGTTAACCTCCGACCAACGACAAATCCACAACCAAACTCATGCTTTGTGTCATGGCAGCTACAATAGAGAGCGTCACCTTTAGGCGTTGTTGTGTTGCCTTTCCCAATCCATCGTATTTCTTGTATGGCAGTAATATCGGCCTTGTATTTTTCAAGTACATTTGCCAGTGTGACCTGATCATGGTCCTTAAAACGTTTACGGTGGCTGTCAATTTTAGATGGGTTTGAAGGTAATGATTGATACCCACTATATGTATTTCTTTAGATTCGCTGTACAAAATAGCCGTAAATACCTTTCTTGACCTACGTTCAATATTTTTCTCTATCAGTTGTCTAAATTTAGCCTCTTATTAGCCAATTATATATCTTAATGATACAAGAAGCCATTCAAGTTTTCCCTAAGACTTTCCATGCAATTTGAACTTCAAACAAAAAACTTATCGGCATTACAAACCTCCAAATTAAAACATTTATCTTTTGGACTTTACAAATAACATGCCAACATTCATCCTCCCAACCATCCATCCATTCATCTACTATGAAAACAGTCATCCATCCATAGACATGCAAATAGCCATAACATCTTAATTTTCATGATATCTTTTCAATGGTCTGTCAGCCTGCCTGCCTGCCTGCCTGCCTGTCTGTCTTGTTCCTACAATGTATTTTATCTTCCTTTGTAGCATTTCCTTTGGTAGTAAACAATAACGATAATGTTTCTGTTTTTTTGCTTCTTTACGCCATACATCAAACGTTAATATGTCAAGTTACCACCTCCCACTGGATGGGACTTCCTTTTTTTAATGGCACTTATTTTGACATTTCTGTCCATTTCATAATCATATTTACGAAAATAATGTACCCTCAAATTAAGTTCTAAGAAAACACTAATATACGCCAAGCACGACAAACAGTTAAGAGCTTTTCTTTACTGTCTGAGATTCATTACAAAGTCCTTAGACATATACATCGAGAGAGAGGGAGAGTGAGAAGGATGTTGGTAGTGGGAGTAGATACATATACGTGAACATCTTAAAGTCAACATTATTTTAGGCCAAATATTAGCAGGAGCTTCAGGGAATTATTACTGAATGAACGATCCATACGAAAATTGTTGCTTTACATTTGGGCAAACATTTAATGTTACGCTTGTTTTGCCTTTAGCCTGTGTGACAGCAAGTAGTGGTTAGTTCGATGTTCGTTGGAGACTTGATTTGGTTGTTGTTGTTATTTTGAAACCTATTAACTTTAAACCGTCTGTGTTTGCATAGCAAGTGCCATTCATCTGCTTTTGATTTTAGGACAAACAAGTGGGGGTAACCTTTGCGAAAGTTATGGTGTTGAAGGTATTGGGTATAATGCTGTATAAACAATTTAACCCAACTATTGGCTTGGGGTCTGCAGAGTCCAATTTTGTGATTTTTATATTCTCAGCCTTTAGGATAACCTGTTTCAGACAATTTGGAGTCGATTTAGCCGATTTCGATTTAATTTGGCGGCTTCGATAAGTCTCGAACGAATCAAATAATTTGGTCCAACTTTGATCCTCGTAGTATTTATACCCTCAGCCTTTAGGCTAATGAGAGTATATACACATTGTTACGATGGATATGTGCCTTATTGAAAAAAATATGTTTGGACGAAATCTGTTTCAGACAATTTAGAGTCCGTTTAGCCATGTCCATCTGTCTTTCTGGCTGGCTGGAGCGCACGATAAATCTCGAATTGATCAACAAATTTGGTCCGCGTACTATTTAGGTCAAACTTAGTTTATGTTCGAAGATGGACCATATCGGTCCACTTCTTACCACAAAAGTACAAAAATTTTCAATAAAATGGTGCAGAGGGGATATCCCGATTTGGTTCACACTTTGCACTTTGTAATAATTTTTCCTGACATAGACGAACTGAGAATGTGGACTATATAGGTCCACTCCGTAGTGTTAACATTTTTGGTAAAAGTTCAGCTTAGGAACACTTCTCGCATCGTCATGCATTTTTTCAACAGTTTGTGTTCGTGGCCCCTTTAACAACGGTAAAATTTTTATCGGATACAAGTCCATACTTCCTGAGTTAGTGGCCCAAAGGCTGTAAATAATCATTCCGGCACTAACTCACATCCCTGAATTGAGTACGCGGTTTGGCTGAAACTTTGTACATCGTAAAATTTCTTCCAAACGTACATAAACTTCCCAGAATGTCATAATTGAAAAACGTATTCGGGTACCTCCCTCACAAAAATTAAACCTAAATGCTTAAGTGGAGTTCGAGGATCTTTTAAAAATTTTTAATAAAAGTAATTCTTGTGGTCTTTTTTATAGCTATATACTGATTTTTGTGGGCATACCTTCAGACATTATGGTCCCAAATAAAATCCACGGTATCGATTTAAGCGCCCGATGGGCAAGATAACTATTAAATGGGGTGATTGACATTGGTCCAATCATTGCGCTTCATAATATTTCTTTCCTAATATGGACTATATCGGTCCACTGCTTCGTGTATTCCCCACACAACATTTCAAAATTTTTCGCAAATGTGCAGTTCAGGGCCATGCCTAGGAAATTTTTCCAGTAGGTAGTCCTAGCGGCATATATAACGACAGTATACTTTTTATCGAGTGTAAGTCCATACTGACTGAGGTAATTTTAAAGCTGTAAAAATCCTACGGCTCTTAGTCCTTGATTTGGTCGCATTTTTGCTCGTCGTAACTGTTTTTTCAAACTTACGTCCAATTCGAAGGGGTACTATATTGGTCCACTTCTTTCGGTACCTCCCACCAAAAATATGCAAACATTAGGCTTTCGCATCTTGGATGTTCAAAAACGTTTGTTCATGGAAGACTTTAATGATCATCATAAGTTGTGGCATTCGGTCCTTGACAATGACCATAGGGGTATAGTGCTGGCTGAGCAGAATTAGCGGAGAGCGTCAACGCTCGTCAGATATGACCATTATATGTCTCCTGACCATCTCCCCATAATTGTCTCCATCAGCAGACCTGAATGTCAATCATGAGGAAGTTAAAAAGAAAGATAATTCAATAATCACCGCTTCAGATATCTGGAGTGACCCGCAACCCTATATTTAGGCCAGCGGCTGCCCACCCAGCATCACACCTATGCCCTATGCCTCTAAGTAGGTTTCTATGATGCTGCAACAACAACAATTCACAATGGATGATGTTGCGAATGCCATCAGGAACGCTAAATCATCCAAAGCGTTTGGCATTGGAATCTCCATGGTAGTGCTGAAATAGCTGTATGTCCCGAGAGTTGAGTATCTCAACAAAGTTCTCAACTTGTCGGTAGCCATCCACGTTATCCAGAAGTCTGGAAAATTGGCAGCGTGCTCCTGCTACTGAAGCCAGACAAGGATGCCAGCAAAGGTGAATCGTACAGACCGATTTTGCTTTTGTCGCCCGTAGGAAAGACTCTTGAAGCTTTACTCCTACCCAGTGTCAGTAATAGATATGCAGTTCCCGATATGTAAACAGCGCTGCGCATCATCTTTACAAATATCAGACTTCTCATAAGCCTTTCATGTTGTCAATCACTCCATTCTGTTGGAAGACATCGAGCAGACTACCCTCGGCCTACTTCAAACGTTGGATAATCAATTATATGTGTGGACGCCAGTTGTTCGTTGAATTCAGAACTAGAATTCCAAGCCCCGTAAAATGAAGCAGAAAGTTCCCAACCCATCCAAACGGCATTGAGACCGTAACGTATGCGGATGATTTACGATCTTAGCGTTAGGTACCCTCCCGGAAGTCATTTGCGAAAGAAAAGAAAGCTCCGCCTCTAAATTTAAGATCACTCTGTTCGCCACATGGACTGCAGATGTGAGCACTGACTACCACTAACTACCCCAAGACTCTAGCATGATCGATAGCATTTTCACGTCGTCCATACATGCCACAGCCATCAGCGACAAGCTGAGATGTAGGAACAACGTGCCTAACCAGCAACACTTGGGGTGCGGATAAAGAAACCTTGCTTATCACTTATAACGCGATAGGTCGGTCTGTGGTTAGCTATGATGTGCCACGCCTGTCAGAACGCCGGCCTGAGAATAGGAACAGAATTCCTCTTCATGTCTTCAGATGACCATCTACATGAGGATCCCGAGATTCTTCTTACTCGAGTGTTACCGTGAGTGCCATCCTAATCACCATGCGGTGGGTAATACTCCCCACCCATGCATGTATGGAGGGATCTTCATGATTTAGAAAGAACGACTAGATCATCAAGCCTATTATGCAGTCCTCGTAGAACATATCGCAGCTGAGGAGCATCATCTGCCACAACAAACTAAAGTAGTTTCGCGTCTAAATTCCCATAGGGTAAGGATTGATGATACTGTGTAAAACATCTGCCCAGCATGCGGCAAAGGCCCACACGACACTCAGTATTAACTCCTGTAGCTTTGTGGTTACGAAGTATCGCAGCAGTCAATGGCGAACTGGAAGTAGACCCAGAGCCAGATTAAGTAGAATGACGAACTTACAACAACAATAAAGAGCACGACAACTAAGGTATTTAATATCATGTTAGGATTTGCACCTTGTTCCTAGGTACGCCACTCACAAAAGTTGAGGATAGTTTTGATAATTGCTACCAAAGGTACTCCTTGTGATCCTGTTTACAGCGACCTAATGTTTTTCATCGGTAAGTCCTGTCATAGCGATCGAAAATATTTAAAATATTCTACGGTGAGCAACAAACAATGGTTGGTAGGCACGAAAGGAATGATTCCCAAACATAGATCTACTTCTAAAAATTGATTATGACGACCTATTCCTTCAGGTACCTCGCTTTACACAGCGTCATAATAGATCAGCAATCGGCCTTTTAATCGCGAGCAAGCAAAGAGAGTTTCTCTCTCCACTCACACAATTTAATTCATTGACAAACCATGCACTCAAATATTTGTAGTTGTACGCCGAACCTTGCAGTAGACTATACAGGATGAGCAACAGAACGTTGCTCTGGATCTGATAACTGCAAAAGCTCCAATTTTATAACTTAATTGTGTAACTGACTGGTGCGCAGGTTAATGTACCAAAACTACGCTATTTCCCATTCTTCAAATAAATTCAATCTTTAAATTACAACCTACCACAATGTAGAATGTTTAACGTCTTGACCCAACTTTATTCCGATTTCCTTCATGTTTCTTTTTTTAATTTATTATTGCACTTTGTTATGTTAGTCTTGTCACATTGGTAATGAGCAGCAGAACAAACACTAGAAAAGCGCCACCACTAACACCATGACAATCGTTCCAATATTATGATTCCCCAACATTATCATTGCACAAACAAAAACAAAATGTGAACGGGAAAAATGAAACCAAGGACTGTGAGAATTATCTGTTACAATAGTAACATCTACCATTCTGGAGCACAACCTCAGTTGCTAGAGTGAGGGCTTTTTATTAAATGAGGCTTTTAGTGTATGGCAGAAATCATCCTGTGGCTTGTTGGTTGTCGTGGACAATAGCAGAAGTGTTGTTCCACATTTTTACGCATAAAAATGACCTTTCATAAATTTTCACAGTTGCTTCGCTTGGTTTATTATTTAATGGTTACAGCGACAACCAAAGAATATTTTTTATTCCATTCAATGGGGAAGTATTATAAAAGTGCCACACACACAATTGCTATTGTATTGAATACTAAGCTATGAGGAGGGTGTTGAAGCGACTTCAACAACTAGTCATAATACCTTTCATTGCCTATTCAATTAGTTTAAGATTTAAAATTAAGATCCACAATCAACTGATTTTTATCTTAAATTGAAATACAATAATATGGCAACCTTTGATCGAACTGAGCTTTCACTCATTGGAGCAAAGGATGCCATTTATTCTCTATTCCAAACGTTTCTGTATTTATGTTAAGACAAAATGTCTAACAAAGAAAACGAACGTCACTTGTCGTACAAAACTCAGAACAATAAGAACAAACAATAAACCGCTTGCCGCACAATATTGAAAAGCCACACTGCCTTTTATTTTCCCAGCACAACACATAACAATTGAGGAGTTGCCACCGCAGACATCGCTAATAAAACGTACAGTCCACTTTAGGCCAACTGTCTCGACTGTTCATGGTCCTATCGAGCCTCTGAGGGATAGAAGAATCTTTTGGATCACGTCCACCGCAATCATCTTGCCATTTCTTGGAGGAAATCTTGTTTAACAAAAGTGGTAATGAGGTATGTAAGACTTATTAAAGTGTGAGCACAGAGGGTTCTTGCTATTGGTAGTTTGTATTCAAACATTGAATTCAAACGCTTGTTTCATGCCATAAACGCTACTGATAGCCTTTTGTCCAAGTCAAATCTTCCTGTAGATAAACTCTACCCGCAAAAATACAACGTATACATTTTAAAGAGCAAATAAAAGAATATCTTCATTTGCCTTTCCCGCATAAAATTACGCAACTGTGCTGGTTCAAGTAATCTCTTACAAAACCGCTCTTAAGTCGGTTAAAATTTGGTGATAAATCCAAAGCAAGAGATTAAAAATAAAATAATACAGAATTTTGTATTCTCTAGCACATACATACTTACAATGAACCAAACTCCGCTAACATGACCGAAGAAACACAGTCACATATGTAATTAATTGGTTCATATTCTTCGCTCTATTACAAATCTCTCTCTCCATCAATCCATACAACAAACTAAATCATACATTGCAGAATCTCTTCATATTGGAACCGCAAATAAGGGAAACCAACAATATTGGTTGAGACACTACTTGATGACAGAGATCAATACAACAACAAACCTGTCACTTTTACGCTCCCCACCAACATCAAAACAAAGAGCAATTTACGAATATAACTCAAGTATGGTTAACAGAATCACAATCCCCCTTTTTGACAACATACTTCGAGCTCTGTATTCCACCGGCTTTTAGACAGTGGATACTGATCTCTTTTCACGAGTTCGCATTTTCTACAATACCATCGACTTCGCCAACAACGCTGTTAAGCAGTCAACGTAAACGACTCCTTTCGATAGTCTATTTATGTGTGTCAACATACCCATAGCCATCGTCAAACCCCGCAACCATATTGCATTCCGTGGCTTCATGGCTTATTCAGAGCACCAAAAACGAGTGCAGTAAAGTCTTTTTACTCAGTCGGAATAACGTATTAGCTCACAGTGCCTACCCAACAGCCAAACTATTGCGAGACGGACTACAAAGCTACACAACATCAAATCCACTCTTTTACATTACCTACATTACCTGTACATTGGTTCGTCAACCACACTGCACTGCAACGGCCGTCTCTGAGCATCAAAACTGATTGAGTGTAAAAACAGTGTTAAAATCAAACATACCAACACTCAGTTCCCCAGTATCCATTGTTGGAGAGACAAAGAACAACAATAACAAAACAGATTCATCTAAATGAGAGGTTTATTGCAGTAGCAGGTCACGTAAGAGCACAACAACAACTCTATGTTGACCGAAAATTCTTCAAGTTGTCAAAATATTTGTTTACCTTTTCAAATAATTTATTCACAATAATAACAAAATGACAATTTGAGCCACCTTATAATTTAAGCTGTGTTCCAGAACTAAAAAGTTTTTACAATTTTTACGACTTTTACACATTTTACTCGATAAAGCGTTCCCGTACACAAAAAAATTGTAAATTGTTCACTTCTCTTTTAACAAAAATGGCGCTGAATGACGCTCTCTTTAAAAACTTTTTACACGACAAATTTGGGCGAGTAAAAAAATAGTAACATGGTTGCCGGCGTCTGATTGGCTGATACGCCGACTTTGACATTTGTTCAAGTTTTTTTGACGTATTTTCCATTTTTCCGTTCCCGAACTAAAAGAAAACAAAATCAACTGCGATAAAGGAAAATACAAAAAAAGATCACAGGCTAACAAAAAGAAGCAGAATACAAAACAAGAGGTATTTGAAATCAGTTACTCCAACTAACAATTATACAAAGTCAACATTGATTATGTCTTTTCCGTGATAATTTCTCATTAATTATTACAAAATCTGGCTGAATATTGTTTTTTACTTAAAATTTTACATTTGTATAATTGAACAGTAGCTGAAGTTGAATGAGGCAATTTTGCTGTGGATAACCATTATATATCCCCTGGCCTTTTCATGGACAAAATAGTGATTATATTCATGTCATGGCGAGTTCCTATAGCATCACCTTTAATAGTGATTGAAATAATGCATTTACCGGGAAAGCCAGTACCACTGATTACCATAATACAGTCATTTTTAATGTCTATAAAAACAATATCAGCTGCTCCAGTACCAACGCTTTAACCAAAGATACATTTCCCTTAAACTTTAATACATCTTTCTTAACTTCGAACGAAAGTCACATTTCAGTCGCAATAATTGGCAACGGCCAGGAAGATATAAATTCTCCCGCCATCAAGAGTTTATTTACACGAGAGTCTTGTGCCAATGGTCACCAAAACACATCAACGCTTGATCTCTGTGAGAACAATAGAAAATAATTACTATCCACACAAACTCGGGGAGAACACTCGTTTCGAACGGTGACTGTAATAATGCATTCGATAAGAACTTCAATAACATTGAGATGCAAGATACCTTAACACCGAATGTGTGTAGCAATGCTTGTCCCAACGTTTTCAACCAAAGTAATAATTGTGCCGCAGATGAGGTACGTAAATTCAGTCTCCAATAGCCGCCAAATTACCGCTAGTCACATAATCTTAAATACCACACCCTCCACATGGAAGAAGCATTATTTTATTTGCATCCCATTAACATGTTCCTGATCAGCCCCTGCTGGTAGAACATCTTCTTCGCAAGCATATAATAATGGACAAATATCTCAATAACGGACATATATCTGAAGAACTGGATGAATTATTGCCCGATATCATTCTGTTGTACAGTGAAGTATTTGTAATTCGGAGGAATTTTTTCATTTACAACATCCTTATACCACTTAAGGTTTACGCTTTTTATTTGTGGCCTTACCTCGTTTACAATTGCGGGAGCAAATTTAGTTTGCATTGCGATTCACACTATTTTTCATGTGATATAATGTTTGTCATTCAACAATTCAAAGCTTATGTGGTCACTTCCAGTTCAATCACTCAGAGCAGTATTAAGAGTTGGAGAATCGATTACATCTGGTGTAACCAGACGTCCGTATTACAAATCAAGAAACCCATGAATTTATAGAAATAAATATGCCGCCAATGCAAGTGAACTTTTTAATCTGCGTTTGTCCACATTCAAATGTGTCGTTTCATTCCAAACTATTGTCACCCCTATGCTCACACATATAATAAGTTCTTACTTTCCTAAGCAAAGATTCCAGCTTAAAAAAAATGTCATGGCTATTAATCAAATCCTGCTGACCTCGGCCTTCCATAGATGCTATACGGAGACTGCGAATATTAAGTTGCGTTACCGCAAGAGGGCCCGGCATGTTGAAGCGACTTCAACAACTAGTCATAATACCTTTCATTGCCTATTCAATTAGTTTAAGATTTAAAATTAAGATCCACAATCAACTGATTTTTATCTTAAATTGAAATACAATAATATGGCAACCTTTGATCGAACTGAGCTTTCACTCATTGGAGCAAAGGATGCCATTTATTCTCTATTCCAAACGTTTCTGTATTTATGTTAAGACAAAATGTCTAACAAAGAAAACGAACGTCACTTGTCGTACAAAACTCAGAACAATAAGAACAAACAATAAACCGCTTGCCGCACAATATTGAAAAGCCACACTGCCTTTTATTTTCCCAGCACAACACATAACAATTGAGGAGTTGCCACCGCAGACATCGCTAATAAAACGTACAGTCCACTTTAGGCCAACTGTCTCGATTGTTCAGAGGGAATCTTGAGTAATAGCCCATTGTTAAGAAATATTAATATTGTGAGATTTGTAGCAATTTTAAATTTAGGGCAAAGATAAAATACAGTGAGAGTTATAGTGGGCACCATTTTAGCGAAAATAAGTATCAAATTCTAAAACTCGACCGCGACGAACAACGTAAAATATTCTGAACTTCACTATTTTAGGTGGATAGATACCTCAAACGCCTAAATAAGGTCAGAAAATGTACCTAAAATGTTTTTAATAGGATGGCAACTTTATAAGGGGCCTATATCAAAGTGTGGAACTATGTTGAACATTTTTCGTATAGAAGTTTTGCGATCACTGAGAACCTCAAATAGCAAATTACAGGTAGCTCCGTTAAAAATTGTTGGTGGAGAATTTTTGTGACCACTGTGAATATCAAATGCCAAATTACATACAGTTCGCTAAAAAAAATTAGTTAAAATTCTCAAAATACCGAAAATCTGGAGATGTAGTTATATGGGGCCTATCCCAAAACATGGACCTATATTCATAAGACGTTTTATTACCACTGCGAACCTCAAATGCCAAAAAATTTTGCAAAAATCATCAATATAACTAAAACTAGGAGGTTAGGGTTATGACTTTTTTACAACCTCATATCCCTGTATCATAGCGTGATGAGTTTTGCCATAAGATTACATAAAATCTTAATTATAAGGTGATTCGGTGAAAAAACCTCACGCACAAAATGATTTTAAAATTTGAATTTATCAAAATTATGGACAATTTTTTGAAGTCACTGAAAACAGATATGTAATTGAAAAAAAAAAAAACTTTAGAGCCACATGAGATAATTAAAATGACATAAAATTTATTTCTCACTATTTTTCTTCAATTCTGAGAATCGTAAAAATATCGTAAACGCTTTTATTCAAAAAATGTAATTTTTTACCAAAAAACAAAAAATTTAAAATTTTTTCAAAGTGACTTTTTTCGCGACTTTTTTAATATTTGAATGAAATAAACGTTATTATAGTTATTTGTAGGCTTATATTTATTCATTCGTGCAACAAAAAATAATTTTTTGAAAACAATTTTTTTTTTCATTTCATATATTTTTTTCAAAAAATTATTTTTTTAAAATCGATTTGTGCGTGATTTTTTTTTTATATTTCAATGGAATAAACGATAGCATAGTGATTAATAGGCAAAAGTTCATTCATCCCTGCTACAGGAAATCATTTTTGAGGAAAAATGTCAAAAAGTCATAACCCTATAGGAGGTACCTTTATAGGGAACGATACCAAAATATGGACTTATGTTGACAATTTTTGGTGGAGAAGTTTTGCGACCACTGGGAACCTTAAACCGGTTAAAAATTATAGATAAAATCCTCGAAAAATACCGAAAATCGGCAGATACCATCATATGGGGGCAATAATAAAGCGTGGGCCTATATATCACTTCTACGAACTTGACCTGCTTATATAAAAATACACTCGGATGCAAAAGTAAAACGATCAATTTTTGTGGACGCTAAGTTACAACAAACGGACCAGCTTAGATCGACCTACAATTTTGACATTTATCAATATGATATACATACTTTATAGGATAGCAACTGAGTATTTCAATGAGTTACAAATGAAAGGGAGGAGGAGGGTATACAAATTTGAGCTATGGGGGCGGGGGTACCTGAAGGAGTGAACCGAATTAAACTAAGACAAAACATTACGAGATCCAACGGCCAAATTTCTTGATTCATTCGAATCGTGTGCTCAAACCAGACTGACGAACGGATCCAAAGCGGCTCAAATTGCCTGCTAAGGGTTTTGACCAGTCAAAAAATTTAGTTTAAATTCTCAAAATATCGAATATCTGGAGCTGTCGTTATACGGGGCGTATACCAACAAATTTACCCATATTGATAATTTTTCTAGATTCACTTTGGCAGTTTTTTTGAGTGAAGAAGTTTTATGACCACTGCGAACCTCAAATGCCAAAAAAATTTGCAAAAATCATCCATAACTTAAAATTAGGAGGTACCTTTATAGGGGACTATATCAAAATATGGACTTATGTTGACAAATTTTGGTGCAGTAGTTTTGCGAGCACTGGGAACCTCAAAATCCCGAAAATCGGGAGATACCAACATATGGGGGCAATAATATAACGTGGGCCTATATATCCCTTCTGATGAAAAAATAAAACGTTCTAGCTCAATTATTGTGGACGCTAGATTACAACAAACGGACCAGGTTAGATCGACCCACAATTTTACCCTGATCAATTTGATAAACATACTTTATGGGATGAGTATTTCATTGAGTTACAAACGAAAGGGATTAGGAGGGTATACGAATTTGAGCTATATGGCGGGGGTACCTGAATAAGTGAACCGAACATAAACTAAGACAAAACATTACGAGATCCAACCGTTTAATGAAATTTCTTGATCCATTCGAATCGTGTGCTTAAACCAGACAGACGAACGGATCCAAAGCGGCTCAAATTGCCTGTTACGGGTTTTGTCCAGTCATAATTAGGGTCTACAAACAATATTTCGATGAGGAACATTTTCGAAAATAATATGTTGTTTTTCAAAATAGTCAGGCTTAATCCCATAATCGTTGTTTTCTTATTTTATTAAAACAACTATAATTTATTAGTGGAAAAAATTGGCGATGTTTACCAAGGGGTAAGGCAGGGAAGACTATAGTTTCAGATTTCGCCACAGATCTTCATCAGTTCCCTTGTTTCATGTTTTTCAACAAGAAACTTTTTATACCCCAGTGTCAATTGCCCGCTCAAATAGATACGTGTGCAAAGAAACTCTCTGATCGAGAATTTCTTTGGCACTACCTAAACTCGAGCAACTTCACTTGCAAACAAAAAGACATTTTCGAACAAGGACTATGGGATTAAGCCTGACTATTTTGAAAATCAAAATAGAAGTCGTCATCCCACATAAAAAACGCCAACTCTCCGATAATAATATGTATAATAATAAACAAAAGACATTTTAAGGTATTCTCTAGTAGACAGAAAACCTTTTCTGGTCTTCCATAGTAGACAGAAGACCTTCTGGGGCTTTCCATAGTAGTAAGAAGACCATTTAAGGTCTTCTATAGTACACAAAAAACCTTTCAAGGTCTTCTCTAGTACACAGAAGACCTTTTAAGGTACACAAAAAATGTTTTAAGGTATTCTATAATAGACCGAAGACCTTTTAAGGTATTCTCTAGTAGACAGAAGGCCTTTTTAAGTATTCTATAGCAGATAAAAGCCATTTTAAGGTATTCTGTAATAGACAGAAGGCTCTTTAATATATTTTTAGTAGACAGAAGCCCCTTTAAGGTCTTCTCTAAAAGACATAAGACCTTTTAAGGTCTTCTCTAGAAGACATAAGACCTTTTAAGGTACTCGCTAGCTGACTGAAGGACTTCTACGGTATTATCTAGTAGACAGAAGTCCATCTAAGGTCTTCTCTAGCAGGCAGAAAACTTTAACACTATAAAAGGTTAAGGTATTCTATAACAGACAGAAGACGTTTTAAGATGTTCTCTAGTAGGCAGAAGGCCATTTAGTGATTTCTATTGTAGCCAACAGACCTTTTAAGGTCTTTCTAGCCTAAAGAAGAACTTTTAAGGACTTTTCTAGTAAGGTTTTCCCTAGTAGACAACAGATCTTTCAAGGGTTTTTCTAGTAAACATAAGACCTTTTAATGTATTTTTACACGCAGAAATATATATATATGCTATAAATATGTTTAGATCCAAACATATATATGTTTGGAACTAGTTGCAAACAAATATACGTTTGGTTGCAAACAAATATATGTTTGCAACATTTTGTAACATATCTCAATTTTATTTGTTTGGGTACCAACATATTTTTATACCCTCCACCATAGTATGGAGAGTATATTAATTTGTTTCTGTTTGTAGCACATCGAACTAATCATTTGCGACCCTATAAAGCATATATATTCTTGAACAGGACAAAATTCTAAAACGATCTGGTCATGTCCGTCTGTCCGTCTGTTGTAATCACTCTAGCGTCCGCAATAATTAATATAGAACGCTAAAATTGTTATTTTGTACCCGAGTGTCTTTTTTCGATAGGCAGGTCAAGTTCGAAGATGGGCTATATCGGTCCACGTTTTGGTATAGCCGCCAATTTCAGGTACTTTTACGTTTTTAGTCATATTTTCTAACGGAATTAGCTATAATTTGACAAGGTTCCTAGTGATCAACAAACTTATATTCCAAAAAATATGGACATAGGTCGATGTTTTGGTATAGACCCCATATAACGGTACCTCCGATTTTTTGTATTTTGAGGAATTTAGCTAAAATTTTTAACCGAACTAGCTGTAATCTGACATTTAAGGTTCTCAGTGACCACGAAACTTCTTCACTAAAAATCATCAGCATGGGTTCTTCTTTTGGTATAGCCACCGTATAACGCTACCTCCTGATTTTCGGTATTCTGATTATTTTAGCTACAATTTATCTACATTTGTTGACAAACTAGCTGAAATATGACATTTGTGGTTTTTAATGGACTAGAAACTTTTCCGCTAAAAATTTTCAAGATATGTCCACGTTTTGGTATCGCCCCTGTATAACGTACCTCCCGATGTAAGATATTTTGAGGATTTTAGCTACATTTTCCACCCAAATTGGCTCCAATTTGACACTTAGACTTTCAAGAGATCAAAAAACTTCTGCACCAAAAATGGTGAAGATAGGTCCACGTTTTGGTATAGGTCCCACATAACGGTATCTCCCGAAAAGGTATTTTTAGGCTTTAGCTCCATAATAGACCGAATTAGTTCATATTGACCAAAAAGCTTCTCTACAAAAAAAAAAGATGCCAAGGTCCACGCTTTGGTATAGGTCCCTTCTAACGGTACCTTCCGATTTAAGGTATTCTGAGGCTTTGAGGTTCCCAATGACCAAAAATCTTGTGTACAAAATATAGGCCCACGTATTTCGCCTTTCTTAACTACATTTGCGGACCGAATTAGCTATAATTTGTCATTTAGGTTTCCCAGTTATCAAAAAACTTCTCCAACAAAAATTATGGACATAGGCCCAGGTTTTATTGTAGTCCCCATATAACGGTACCGACCGACCGATCAGAGTGTTTCGCTTGTTTACTTGTTTACGTTAGAACATATTTTTGTGGGTGGTGAGAGGATGTTTGTCAAAGAGCGTAACAAAATGTATCTCGCGTATTTAATGGTGCAATAAAAGACGTACGTACATAGAAGCGACGACGAGAGGGTGAAAAAGTTGGTTTTTGCTTTGGTGTGTATGCTACCAAACACTTGTGTTTCGTTCTTTGTTGTTGTTGTTGTTGCGATTTATTCATCCACAAGCAGTCATTTTGTTCGTTTAACAGTTAACCAACATAGCAAGCGAAGAGGAAAAGAAAAGCATGGTATGAATTAGTTGTGTTCTTCTTGCAAGAAAGACCGTTTCCCCAAGGCAGTCGTTGAGTGAATAAATCAGTGTTTTATGTTTTCTTAAAGAAATTGTGCTTTTTAGTAAATTAAATGCCCAATACTTTGTAATTGAATTGAATGTAATTGAATTGAATTGTAATTGTAATTGTAATTGAATTAAAAAAGGTGAATGGAAATATTTTATTGGACAAAGAAGAAATCGCATTTAATATTTGGAATAACTTTAATACAATTTTCATGCAGATATTACAAATAACAATATTTGTTTGCACCCAAACGTATATTTGTTTGCACTCAAACAAATATTTCGTTGCAACCAAACAAATATTTGTTTGCTGCAAAATATGTTTGGGACATATGTTAGAGAGGCCTTTTTTCCTCCTTGTAGTAGACATATGTAAGACTTTTAAGGTCTTCCCTAGTAGACAAGAGTTAAATTTCCATTCAAAAGAGGGGGACTGCGAATCATTCATACTCAAAAATTCAAACGAGCCTAAGTCTATCCGATTTATTTAAGGCAACATTTAAATAATTGCTGTTGTTGTCTTTTAAATTTAAATCTTAAATTTCATTAAAGTTTTTTCTTCCCTTCACTTTCACTCTAAGGCTGCCTGGTGACTGATGTAAATATTCCTATGGAAAAATCCCAGCTGGACTAGAATAAAGGAATGAACATATACACACAGGCAGATAAATATAAGGCGTAACTTAAGGTGTTACAATGTATTTTACTAGCAGCAGCAGCAGTAGGGACCTTTTAAATTCAGGTCATGCTGAGCTTTAGGGGTGTAAACCATGTCATGGGTGTTGATTGTTTCAGTTGGCTTTAGTCTATTTTTAATTATACCCTATACCACAATGTGGAAAAGGGTATAATAAGTTTGTTTTCCCAAAAATTCATGTAACGCCGCGAAATATTCGTCGTAGACCCCTCATGTGGTATACCAAACTTCATATCTCGACGAGATAAAGCGATTTAGCGATGTGTGTCCGTCCGTCCGTCCGTCCGTCCGTCTGTCCGTCCATTAAAAATTGTAATCAAGCTAGAGGCCGCAATTATGGACCGATTGTCACGAAATTTAGTATGGAGGTCGGGTTTGGACCAGAATAGAACTGATTAGTTTTTGGCGATGATCGTGAAATGTTAAAGGGATGAAATGGACCAAAAACAAAATTTTTGCTCGATTTTGTAGCCGCTCTGTAGGTCGCAATAATAGTCCGATCGGCGCGAAATGTTAAACGTAGTTTTGGTTTGAGATGAAGAAGTAGCGTGCAAGTCAACGGTATGATCGGATAATATTTAGCGGGTTAAATTGATCAAAACTTTTGTGTGAAAATTGGTAAAATTTCTAATGCACATCTTATAACTTTATCCCAAGAAGACGCGTTTAGTGGTATAGGGTATCACATGGTCGGCCCCGTCCGACTATAGTCTGTTCTTACTTGTTTTTTTTCTTGGTTATTGAGGATGGCTTGCTATGCTACTGTTGTTGTCGTTGTCAACGTTGTCGTCGACGACGTCATAGTAGTAGTTGTTGTCTTTGTTGTGCATGTATGTAGTAGTATTTATTGTTGTTGCTGTACCGGTAAGATTGTTGTCCTTGTTAGTGGTGCCACTTATACTTCAATAGCTTTTCTGTTTTCTGTTGTTGTAGTTGTAGCTCTGTGACAAGTGTGTCGGTGTTATAAGTGGGCCATGTCACACACTCTTGCCTGGAGAATATTGTCTTGCCTTTGACCTGCAAGTTCTGCTCATCAATATAACAAACCCGCCATGTAAACTTAGACAATATGTGGTGGTGCTTGGGTATCTACAGACATCGAGCCAAGGAATTCATACTTTCGTTCTCTTTTATGTCCATGCCTTTGTTGTGTTGTATATTTGTGCGTCCTCACTTTCGTTCTCTTTTATGTCCATGCCTATGTTATGTTGAAGTGTTTGGGCATTCTCGTTTGGTCATCACCATTATTGAATTGTCAATATAGCTGTCATGTGTTTTTCTTTTTCTTTTCCCAGGTTTATTTCCTTAACTGTCCATCACTTTTTTGTGTCTGTGTGTGTTTCGCTCATTAGTCTTTGTCCATTTACTGAAAAATTATGGAAAACAATATGACACCATCTTCAGCACCATAGCCAACACAATGACATATTTCTTCCTAAAAGTGTGGGTAAGTGGTTTACCAAACGGCTGGCTACCAACACCAACAATTATCAACAATTTACAAAAGTGTCATTCATAATTAATAATGTTAATGAAAAATGTCATTATAATTTTCCATCACACGCCACATTACCATTGTGGCGTTTTAAAGTGCGGTTGGTAGCCGAGGAAACCAATGGCCTGAGTGGGTATTGTTTTCAAGGAAGTGTCCTTTGTGATTATGTACTCACCAATGAACGGACCCGATCAACTTTATCATGTAAAAGTACGGTATTTATAGTGGTATTTCTTTCTTCTGAAGGGGACATAACCTAAGGATGGAGTGGCTTGAAGTGTTGTGGCATTCCGTGGCCCATATCTTAGGAAGACTTCTCATATCTAAAACAAATAATTAGCAAGTAAAAAGTCGTTAAGTTCGACCAGGCCGAACTTTTTATATCTTCCGAACTTTTTATATCTATGTTCTTAAGTTAAGGAGGTTATCCCTAGTTGTGCAGAACAAATGAAATAATTTTTCATGAATTTTTTTCAAAGAAGCTAGCAATAATTTTATACCCTAGACAGACGGCAGAGTTAATTTGCATTAAAAATGTCTTAATTTGAATTAATTGTTCACCCTGACAGACGATAATTTCTGCATTTATGAAACAGCTGTTTGTTTGTACCCAGCATACCATTTCATAAAGCTTTACAAAAGTTCGCCAAAATATGCGAAACAAATACACTTTCTAGCATTGACTTTTTCATCACGATGAAGCAAAACTAAATTTAATTTATTCGCGACATTTTTGAGTCTTTTTAATTTTATAAAAATGTTGCACAACTTTAAAAGCATTTGAAGAAGGTATAATTTTCTATAGAATTGGTATGGTGGGTAACGAAATGTTTGTGAAAATAAAAATGTTAAAAAGAGATTTGTTAGAAGGCGTGAAAAACGATTAGCTGCTATTCTACTAGCGAAAGACCACTATATATTTTAAAGAAACGCAAAAATTGCTGATTTGCTTTCCTTTTTTATTTTCTTAAACATGGAAATTTGACGAGAGACAATTGATTTTCAACAGCATTGCCATATTGAAATTGCTAAATTCAGTTTAAATGCCCTTTGATTTGCGCATTATGAATGTGGATAATGCACGAATTAATTTGAATTAAGGCAATTAATGCAAATTAACGCTGCCGTCTGTATTAAGTAGACCTTTTTTTCTACCTGAAGGAGCACATCTTAAGCTGTTGATAAATATTCTACAGTTTTGTGGTAAATGGCTACCTGCGAAACCCTTTCTTGTGAAAGCGTTTTGCGGTGCCAACGATAGCTCAAAAACGGATGGGCCAATCTTCGTAAATTTTTGTGGGCGTTTTAAGAACCTCTTAATCTTGTGTTGAAGCGAAAAAGAATTTAAAATAATTCATTTTAAAAAATTGTGAGCTGTCAAAGTCAAAATTTAGATTTTAATGAAAAAAAATGAACTTTTTGTCAAAAAATCGGACAGAAAAATAAAAAAAATCTGTCTCGCTTAAAGACAAGCTTTTTTTGTATTTAATAAGCACACCAAACCATATGAAGATCGGTTAATTCTTCTTCGAGCTATGGTTGGCACCGACTTTAAAAATGCCATTTCGAGAAACACGCGTTTAAAGTTTCTATGCTTCATACAAATCACAATAAATTGTTCCCTTCCAATGCTTATATCTCAGTCAATTTTACTCCGATCAACTTGAAAATTTCTGCGGCATACTCTATACTACCTGTATTTCAAAATATGTCAATACAATTTCTTTTAGATTTTTTGAATGTGACAAGTGGAGGTAACCCCTTAAAAGGAATAATTACTTTCCTTTCCTGTCCACAATTTTAGTTGCAAAATTTTTTCGACCAAGGATACCCCAAATGCCTAAATTATCTCATTTCATCTAAAACATGTGTTCAATCAAGTGTTACCTTTATATGGGGGCTATATCAAAGTGGCGACCTATGCTGGACATATTTGGTGGAAATGTTTTGTGACGGCAGGTAACCTATAATGGGAAATTAAGTTTAGTTCCGTCAAACAATATAGCTGAAATCCACAAAACACCGAAAATCGGGACATAGCATTTTATGGGGGCTACATCAAAGTGTGGTATTATCTTGAAAATTTTTGGTGGACAAATTTTGTAATTTTGTGCAAGGAATACGGATAGTTCCGTGAAAAAAAAAATATAGCTAAGATCCTCAAAATACTGAAAATCGGGAGGTACCGTTATATTGAGGCTATACCAAAACATGGACCTATGCTGAAGATTTTTAGTGAAGAAATTTCGTGGCCACTGAGAACCTTAAATGTCAAATTACAGCTAGTTCGGTTAAAAATTGTAGCTAAAATCCTCAAAACACCGGACATCGGGAGGTACAGTTATATGGGGTGTATACCAAAACATGGACCTATGCATGCAAACAAAAGACACAACGTCCCAAAATATCAGCAGTACAGTTATATGGGGTGTATACCAAAACATGGACCTATGCATGCAAACAAAAGACACAACATCCCAAAATATCAGCATCCTATCTCCATTTTTGTGGATGCTAGAGTGATTACCACAGACGGACATGGATAGCTCGACTCAGAATTTAACCATGATCAAGTATATATATAATTTATAGGGTCGCAAATGATTATTTCAAACGGAAAAACAAACTTAATACACCCTCCATACTATGGTGGAATGTGATCTAAAACAATCCTCCAAAAGCCTTAAAACGGCGTATAAGCAAAAATTTTTATATTGTGAAGGGGATACCGGAAATAATTGTCTTTTTATGCCATCTTCGAACTTGATGTATGTATGAGAGAAGTATTACTATGTGAAATGGTAACTCATTTCCATAGTTATCGCGCCCACCAGCCATTTTAGTTGGCAGCTTTTGTGTCACTATCTCACGAAGTATGGACTTGTATGGACACATTATATCACTGTTGACAGTCACACAAGAAGTAGCTTCGGTAAGCATTTCAAACCAATACTCGAATCCCCTTAAAACGGTTATTTAGCGAAAATTTTGGACCTATGCTTTCGAGAGGGAAGAGGTTTAATGGTACTCAAAGTTTCGGCCAAATCGGAATAACAAATTGGTAAGATTTTGTTTATCGTCCTCCTCAGTAATTTATGTTGGTTCTGACAGGGTTTCTTAAAGCTAAGGGAGTATGGACTTGGTTCCGAAAAAATTTCCATCGTAATAGGGGCCGCGAGGACACTATGCTGAAAAAAATATCAAAAATATCAGAGGCATGTCCCCATACACACACTCTTGCAAACAATTCTGAAATTTTGTGTTGGAGGTACGCGAAGGAGTGGACTTATATAGTCCTTAACCGAACCTTAATTAAGACCAAATCGATTACTTCTTTCGAATGTTATCGTGTGCACCATTTTTATCTTTTATGGAGGAGGTACCCGAAAGGTTGGTTTGATATGGTGCATCTTTGAACCTAATTTTGGACCCATCAGCCAGTTAGACTGTCGGACCGGATTAAATCGGCTAGAAATTGGAAATTGTCATTTTTTCGGTGAGGCACAATTTTGATCGTGGAGGAAGAAATCCTCGTTAGTTAAAAGGACGGAGGTATACAATGAAGCATTCGCCTTTGGCCGACAGGTAAATACCCCAGCCTAAGCTCCCGCCTGAACTTGACTCGGAACTGTATAGCACTCCATAATAGTGGGAAAGCTAAACGCGTCAAGTATCTTCGCTATTGACTTACCTTTGCTTGCAAACTTGCCTGTCTTCAGTAGCAGAAGGGTAACATTGAACAGCGACTGGTGCGCCTTAATTAACGCCGCTTTTAATGTTGCTTTAGGTAGCAGTCTTCCAAGGTAAAGTTGTGCATTTATCGAAGATCTAAAACTTTTCCTTCTACGATGTTTATGCACCTTCAGTAAAATTGGCTCTGGAGAAGGCACGCCAGTGGCGACGTTGTCCCATGTTACCCTACTCTATAGCGTCCACACTTTACTGTCCAGAATTTCACTGTTGAAGCATATCAGATGAGATCTTTCGCTCGTGACATAGATTGGCAGTTCTTTGGCTACGCGATCAGTACGAATCGTTATCGAAGCTCATCCCTCAATCTAGTCGTCTATACTGGACTTAATTCAGGTATTCGAATAGCAGGAATATAGACTTTGGCTGCAGTAATGATGATTTATCTGATTTCCGAACATCAAGGGGATTGGGCACATGGTTTTCAGAGTTCGTACGACAAAGCTAATCACGTTCATTTGCTAAACCCGTCGTAGCTATTGAGAAATTGTATCTATTTTCGGGTATTCCACCAGCAGGTGCATATGATGATGTCTCGGAAATTCTCTGATTGGTAAATTATCTGAACCCTTGCAAGTCAGCTTATGACAAAAAATACTAAAACAATCCTCAAGCAGCCCATAAACTGTAATTTAATAAACATTTTTGAGTCAAAAAGGCGCTGGTTTGAATCGATGTGTGAGATCTCGCATTGTTAGGATGCATAACGATACATTTCTTTGTTTGTTAGTTTTTCGAATTTCTCAGGTGACTTCAGGCAAACAAATAGTAGTGTACCACTTAGAATTAACCGTTCTATATTTCTCAAACCTTGTAGAGGCCACAAGGTCAGTTTTGCCGAAGAAACAGGCGACCATTTGCTTCGAAGTGCTTCTTACATGAACAATTTTCGTTGAATTTGGTTCGATTTCGAAGACTCAAAGGGTAGATTCCTGTTTTGTTTCGGGCTCCTAAGCATATATCCAAGATTCGTTGTCTGTGACGATCTTATAAAAGTCGTTTGAAACGCCGCGATCGTTTTTATTCAGAATTTCTTTGCACCAATCCCCAAGAGCCCTTTTTTGAGCAATTGACCAAGTTTGCCGGATCTAACGAGAAAAATCCTTGTTTGCGGTCATGTGTTCATGCAATTTCAAATGTTAGTTGGTGGAAGAAATGCCCAAGGGTGCCTCTATCTCACGGTATCTTGCATTATCCGTTCACTCACTTATTTTTTTTATACCCTCCACCATAGTATGGAGGGTATATTAAGTTTGTCATTCCGTTTGTAACACATCGAAGTAATCATTTGCGACCCTATAAAGTATATATATTCTTGATCAGGATAAAATTCTAAGACGATCTAGCCATGTCCGTCTGTCCGTCTGTCTGTCCGTCTGTTGTAATCACTCTAGCGTCCGCAATAATTAAGATAGAGTGCTGAAATTTTGCACCCGAGGGTCTTTTTTCCATAGGCAGGTCAAGTTCGAAGATGGGCTATATCGGTCCACTATTTGGTATAGCCCCCATATAACGGTACCTCCGGATTTGAGGTATTTTGACGTTCTTCGCCACATTTGCAGACCGAATTAGATATAATTTGGCACTTAGGATTCCTAGTGGTCAACAAACTTATATCCCAAAGGATATGGGCATAGGTCTATGTTTTGGTATATTCCCCATATAACGGTACCTCCCGATTTTCGGTATTTTGAGAATTTTAGCCACAATTTTTAACCGATCTATCTGCAATTGGACATTTGAGGTTCTCAGTGCTCATGAAATATCTCCACGAAACATCGTCAACATAGGTCCATGTTTTGGAATAGCCCCCATATATTGGTACCTCCCGATTTTCGGTATTTTGAGAATTTTAGCTACAAATTTTAACCGAACTAGCTGTAATTTGCCATTTGAGGTTCTCAGTGGCCACGAAATATCTCCACCAAACATCGTCAACATAGGTCCATGTTTTGGTATAGCCCCCATATAACGGTACCTCCCGATTTTCGGTATTTTGAGAATTTTAGCTACAGTTTTTTACCGAAATAGCTGTAATTTGGCATTTGAAGTTCTCAGTGTTCATAAAACATCTCCAACGAAACATCGTCAACATAGGTCCATGTTTTGGTATAGCCCCCATATAACGGTATCTCCCGATTTTCGGTATTTTGAGAATTTTAGCTGCAATTTTTAACCGAACTAGCTGTAATGATCGGTATTTTGAGAATTTTAGCTACAATTTTGTCTCTTCAAAAATAATCGTCAATATAGGTCCATGTTTTGGTATATCCCCCACATAACTGTACCTCCCAATTTTCGGGAATTTTCAGTGGTCACGAAATTTCTTCACTAAAATTCGTCAACATTGGTCCATTTTTGAGGGTCTACATTATTTTGATGAAACTACCCTCAGTTTGACTCTTGAAGTTCCCTGCAGCTATAAAACTTTTCCGCCAAAAAATTTAAAGATAGGTTGACTCTTTGATATAGCCCCGTTAGTGGTGCCTTTCACCTAGCTGAACACATTTTTTTAGATTAGATTAGATTAGATAACACTGTGCAACAAAATGGAGGTGAAAGTTTGGGGCACGGAAAATTCCTCTTGGGGAAGAAAGGACTTGGTGAGTATATTATGAACCCCGAAGGACAGATCCGCCGTGAGTCGAACTTCCGCGTTATGGCGTGATGAAATTTTAGTTAGAGACCATGTGGGTCATCAGGAATTAGCGTTATATCTTTGTTCAATGTTGCTTAAGTGTTCTACAAAAACAACAAACAAAGATATAATGCTAATTCATGATGGCTTACAGGGTCTCATGCAAAAACTTCTGCTCACAGTGTAGTTTAAGCAATAGTGGGAGGCAGTAGGAGTCCATCCATTGTCGAAAAGTTGTTCCACCTAAAATTGTGAAAGGACCCTAATTATTCCATTTCAATTAAGACTATTTTATGGTGGAGGGTATAAAAAGTTCGGCCCGGCCGAACTTAACGACTTTTTATTTGTTTCTTTTTTTTTTTTTGTGGCACACTGGTCGTTTTTGGCTACCCTGACGACCTTCGTTTTTGGCGAGTGACGATTGAATTAATGAAACCAGTTTTTCATAGTGCTATAGGATAGTCCTTTATGGACATACAAAGATTTAATTTGATCGATGCACTCTTGCCGTGATTATCCACGTCGAAAGTTGTGAAAAATGATTGGGCGAAAATGTTCACAGGTAATTTCCATATTTTTAGCAAAGTGATTTTTTCAAGTCACTGTGAACAACAGAACACAGGGTCGTATATCAACTGTCCTGAGTAGGTTTAGGCCAAACTGTCAAGCTTTCCAAAAAAATGCATATGACGGCTGGCAAATCGCGGTGTTGTCTAGGCCAGAAAGTTTTTATGCTGCCCTCGTATTGTAAAAATCATTAACAATACCGATGGTTGGAGCTATCATGATCTAGAATTTCTACAAGAACTATTGTCAGCTCAGAAAACCCATTACTGAAATTTTTGATTTGATTGTATATAATTCTCATATAGACTTTCCACATAACTTTAATATACATGTCACGTACGAGTATTGATGAGCACAATACATGGTCAAGATTTGCTGCTTTGACAGACAACAAAGACACACAGAAGAAATAAAAAACCATAACAAATATGAAAAGAAAAACACAAATCATACGACCAGGAAAGTTTCCTCCCAAAAACACTTTTCAGATTGTGCCCCTATAACTCAACCACCAAAACCCAAAGAAGAATGAGAAAGAAAAAACAAATAAAAACAAGAACCTAATGCTGTCAATAAAAAAAGACAAAGTAAAATCATTCTGTCATATAAACAAAACTCACCAAAATTGTTTTTTCACCGAATACCGAGTGAAGAGCAAAAAATTGCTGAAGAAAAGAGAACAAAAAACAAACTGAACAATAGTTCAGTTCACAAAAACTATTGTTGAAATTTACAAAAACGATTGTTGAAGTAACACTACTACAGTCAGAATCTAACAATAACTTTACTATACATATTTTGATCTTCGAATATTGTTGGATCAATCATATTTTTTTCTCTGCGTACATATAAACAATCAGGATTATCTGCGATAAAAAAAACCAAAATCATTCCAAATTATGTTTTGGGACTTATGTCCGATGTTATGTGGCGGGCATAGCTCCCAATGGAAAATGAAATAGATGACCGGCCTTCAGGAGGGATTATAACCCTTGGACAAATGACAAAACACCGGTAACACGTGTATAAGTCCCTGAAAATTTTTGGGAGTAAAGTCGGGGCAACTTTTTGTTGCAATCAAAGTTCATATTTAAAATGTAATTTAATATCAAACGGACAATTCAATGAACAATTCCAAATCCATTTCACATTACAATTTAACTCCTAGACTCAATAAAGTATTCAGACAAAAATTAAAACCACTTTAAATTGCCAACGCTTGTTACTACTCCTCCCCCTCACAGGCACAGCACAAACACTGCCGGCCACTTAAAAGATTTACCTTTGCGTCGCTATAAGGAATATAAAACTGCTTTTCATTTTGGGGTTTTTATGATTTGCTTTGATTGCCTGCCCTGACCGACCCACCCAACAATTCGTGTTTTCATCTTTCATCAACTTATAGATGGATTAATAATTTGCATAAAAATTGTTTTATGTTAAACATAAAAATTCAATTTTCGGCATCTTTTGTCGCAGCAAAGGAAGTAGAAGAAGAACAACAAGAAGAGTAAAGAAATAACAGCAGGTTTTTTCCTTCAACACATTACTACATTGGGATTTGGAATGGGAACGCCGACGAAAAACGAATCGTTCGTTACACCTTTATTTTTTATGATTTCATTTCATGCCACGGATTTTGGGTTTTTTGACGGTGTCCCGCGTGGCACTAAAAAAAGATGAAAAAACAACTACCCCTCTCAATATGGAGTGATGAAGAAAAAAAATATACAAAAGTTCTAGCAAATGTTTCTCGAATGATATAAATTGTGAATCTAGACGGAATAATGTTGGCATAAGTATGAAAAACGATTTTACCTCTGTAGTCATCGTTAAGAGTTTTAACCCAAGGTGTGAAAAAGTTTGGGGTCTGCCATTGCTGCTTGCTTGCTTTTTCTAAGATAAGTAACTGCTTAGGTGGATGAATGCCTGAAGGGATTTTGTTGGTTGGTGGTGGTTAGCGGAGAGGGATTGGTTAAAAAATATTACCGCAGGATATTCGCATTCATATTTTCCACTCATGTCTCTCAACGCTCGCTGATTGCGGTTTTGCATAATTTTCCAGTTTGTATGATGACAATATCAAAATATGGCCAAACCGAAAATTTTTTATTTATTCATATTTCTTTATGCATTCAAATTGAATGTTAATGTAACTTAGACGGAAATTAAACTTTATGGAACTTTTATGGGGTTTTGCCAAAAAAAAAAAAAGAACTTAAAATGCAAACATTTGCATTTGTAGAGGTGTACTAAGGGTACTCATAAAATCCATTTGCATACTGTAAATAAATTGCAAATTAAATCAATTTATTTGACAACAATTTATTTTAATTAAAAATAGGCAAACATTTTATATCAGTATTAATATACAGTGGTGGCCAATACATTTGCAACATAATTGCACTGTTTTAGAAAATTTTATTTAAAATATTGTTTTGAAAGTAAAATTACGTTTTCTTTTACGTTTATATTTATAGTTCAAAAATAAGAAAATTAAAAGATTGGAGAAGATTTACAACAAAAATTTGGAAAAAATATGAAAATACATAACACGCCTTAGAATTGAAAGGTCAAAACATATGCAACTGAACCAAATCCCATGCAAAAATATTCCATATTTTGTAAAATACAATTTTTTATGTGATTCAAATCATTTGTTTTTGTTTTTGGGAAGTTTAAAAGTGAATAAAATTTAGAAACTGATATTAGTTATACGTACTTCATCGGCGGAGGGACGGGTTCATACGGGAGAAGTATGGACATCTAGACACATCTAGAAAGGGTACTGGCGCACACTGGTAATAGTGGACTAAATATGAACATCATCGGCTAATATTTTGGTATAGCCCCCATATAACGGTACCTCCTGATATTCGGTATTTTGAGGATTTAAGCCACCGTTTCCTTCCAAATTAGTTGTAATTTGGTACTTAAGGTTTCTAGTGAGCACTAGACCTTTCCACCAAAAATTGTGGACATAAGTCCACGTTTGGGTATAGGGCCCTTTTAAGGTACCTCCCGATTTTCAGTGTTTGGGGGTTTAAAGCTACATTTTCCGGCAAAATTAGGTGTAATTTGGTATTTGGGGTTCCCAGTTGACACAAACGTTTTGATATTGTCCCCATATAACGGTACCTCCCAATATTCGATATTGTAAGGATTTTGTCTATATTTTGAGACCAAATTATCTGAATTTTGGCATATGAGGTTCTCGTTGGTTATACATCTTCTCCACCAAAAATTGTGAACACAGGTCTACATTTTGATATAGCCCCCATATAACTGTACCGACAGATTTTGGGTATTTTGAGGATTTAAGGTATTTTTCTAGACCATTTATCAGCACAATTTGCAGATATTTGCAGCTAAATTGTTGTTGTTCGGAATCTAGGAAGTCCAAATTAATTAGTAAAAAAATGGACTGGACCTTAGAGAAACTTGGTAGTTACACTCCATTCAATAAATAAATAAAAAAAAAACGTTGTTTAGTTTTATTACGAATTTATTCAACAACTAAACAAATATTAAATCAGGTTTTTAGCAAAATTTTGTTCAAATCTGATACAGAAAAATGTCTGCCACTTGACAGTGAATAAATAACTGAGTGAATATTTACAACAACAAATAGTAAAAACAAAATTTTTGTCAGCAGATTGTCTGTAATCGTTACAACGGAAAACATTTCGCAATTTTATACTTTGTTATTTTTTTTTTACTTTCGCGCCCCTAGATCAATGGTTTCGACCAGTGTGGGGCGGTCCAAAAAGGAAAATGTTTCAAAACATTCAGTACTCGCCAGAGCCCATCAATATTACATTATAACTGCCGTGATTTATAGTCTTCTCAGTGAATTTTTGATTGTGTTCTTTTTTGTTTTGAACAATAAATAATGATTTTTGTCATCAAACGCATTATAAACGCATTTTTAAAAAAATCCATTTTTTGGAAGTTCTAGATTCTCAATGATTGTGGTTAATTATCATCTGATGAGCTGTCTAAAGCTGTTCGATCATAAGTTTTTCGAGACCCAGACTTCTTACTTTTGCTAATCAACGATATAACTCCACTCTAGACTCAGAATTTTATTAAATTGACAACTGAAATGTGAAGAAATGTCCATTACTTCTGGAGTTTCCGACCCTTGCACCCATATCCATACATCTCCCCTATGAACCCGTCCCTCCGCCGATGAAGTACGTATAACTAATATCAGTTTCTAAATTTTATTCAATTTTAAACTTCCCAAAAACAAATGATTTGAATCATATAACAAGTAAAAAAAGTATCAGTCTGCTTTGCCGACAGAGATATACCCTCAGCCTGTGTATATTGAAACAATTTTTTCCCAAAATACGTATGTATTTAGGGGGGTTTAAAAATGTTGGGCGTTTGAACCGATAAAAATCTTGATTAGGATTAAAGATCAAAATTTTTGCGGAGGAGATGCTAAAAGGAATGGATCAACATTGACCGTTATGGAAGTGGATCTCCAGCCACAACATATGGTGGCATAGGGGGTTTTTACACTCTTCGGGCTGTTTGCTCAAGAAGTATGGACTTGCCCCTAAAAAAACTTTTACCATCGTAATTGAGGCAGCGAATGCAAGTTGCTTCGTCAAAAATCAAAGTGATTCGATATCCGGTCTTAAAGTGAACTTATCCGAAATTTTGTGTGGGAGGTACCGGATGGAGGGGACAAATACAGTCCATATTTGAACCTGATCTATATCTGGTAGATATATTAGGATGTGTAAAGTATATACCAATTCGGCCACTTCCTTCAAGACTTACCGTACGAACAAATTTTCCGAACATTTTTGAACTTTTGTGGGGGAGGTACCTGAAAGAGTGGACCGATATGGCTTATCTTCAAACTTAAACTATGTTTGGAAAAATATTACGATACCAAAATTTTGGACCGAATCGGCAGATCCGTTCGAGAATTATCTTGCGCTCCAACCACAACCTCACACGGTGTCATAGGTTTTTTTTGCAACTTTCAGGCTATTTTCTCAGGAAGTGTGTACTTACCCCTGATGGTGGGCAGTGAATACAACTTGCTTAAACAAAAATCAAAGCGATTGGAGAGCAGGTCCTAAGCTGACCTTATCCGAAATTTTGTGTGGGAGGTACCCGAAGGGGTGGACCGATTGAGTCCATATTGAAACCTTATTTAAGACTGGTACACATTTCACGATGGCCAAAGTATCGACCAAATCAGTTACTCCCTTCAAGAGTTATCGTGCGCACAAATTTTCCGAACATTTTCGAACTTTTGTGGGGGAGGTACCGGAAGGAGTGGACCGATATAGCCAATCTTCGAACTTAAACTAAGTTTGGGTAAAATATTACGAAAGCTAAAATTTGAACCGAATCGGTTTATCCTTTCGGGAGTTATCGTGCGCTCCAGCCAGACAGACAGACAGACGGACGGACATTGCTCACTCGACTCCAAATTGTCTGAAACACATTTCGTCCAAACATACTTGGGGTCTAAAACCATTATTTCGATGAGGCACATTTTGCCCGTATGAAAGTGTATATGGGCAATATTATTGAAAATTTAACATTGTTGAAGCCAAGGTTTACCCCTTTATAACTCGCGAATAGTGGTTGTATATTGTACAATTTAAATGCTTTTGGATAAAATGAAATGTTTTTAGACTTGGCAAAAAATATTGGCCTTCAAAGTTGATTTGCGTGGAAGCTGTGGCTATATTTATGTTAAAAAATGGGTAAAAATGGGTTGAAGCCAACGTGAGTTTTTTTGTATTCTCTCGATTTGTGATTAAACCACATTTTTCCCGATTTTCCTGTCAAAGTGAAAGTAGAAGCCAACTAAATAAGGATCATCCCACCAATGTTTAACTTTTCAAAATTTGATCTGCGTCTACCATTAAATGATGCTGACATTTTGAAGCCAGATTTTAACCGTTTTTTTAAATTTTCTTATAATTTCGTTCCGCAAACAGGTTTTTCAAAAAATCATATATAGGAATGAAGAAATCACGATTCTAGTTTATTTGATATATGTGTCGTGAATGTAGCCTACACAGCTTTAGAGAAATCTGTATCCAAATACGAAAATTTTGTGCGAACAAATTTCTAAAAATCATATTTTTTGGGCCTAATTTTTACAATTGTCTTTCAATTTACTCGTACTTGATTGAAAATTTTGGATTTTTACGTTGCGGATCTAATAAATCATTACTCGTTAAAATCCATCTACTAGAACGCGAGATACGAGAAATTCCAAGGTAGGAAAATCACCTAATATTGTTTTTGAAATATCGCGCATTTTATCGCGTATTCTGTCGGCCGCTTGCACTGCTATGAAAAAACTAGTGCAGCATCTTCCTTTTTGCGGAAACAGAGATTTAAAAACTTCACTGATAAGGGAACTACATTCATTTTATCCCAACAATAGTGTGTGATGCTACATCCACGGTTCTTGACTGATTGCCTTGAAATAGGCATATATCGATGCAGATTTTCATGTTGACACTAAAACCGGATGCGGAACGAAATTGTATGAACTTTGCGCAAATTAGCGATGTTTTATAGGTTTTTTAATGCTAAGATGCAGCCGATGCTACACCTTAGCGTCCAAATTATATTTCGAAAAATATATACAAATTAAAAGATATGGTCTTGCTGTACATGAAAATCACATGCGGACAAAACGATTTTAATAATTACGCGATTTACACATATTTTAATTATGCATATAAGTTAAAGCGGTTTATTTGAACTCTATTTCCGTTTAAGAAGTTTAATGATTTATTTCAACAACCCGATAACTTTCCTCAATGGGAAACCTTCTATGTGAATGTAGATAAAGCAAAATTCGCCCATTTTCTTGGGAGTTTCAAGAAATATAAAAGAAGTACTCCTATAGAATTTTTCCAATATTTTCTACTCTAGAATGCATGTGAAAACTATTATTCCAAACCAAAATTAGTTTTTTGTAACACAAATATGTGATTGTTTTGGCTATAATATCCTAACTACTATCCCGATGATGGCCTCATTTGATTCCCCGTGAAGTCTTTATTTGAAACTGTTACTTTTTTTGTAATTTTTGACGGGTTTTTCAAAAAATTCGGATTACATTTAAAATTTTTCAATTTTTTGTAAATTCCGCGAATGCTGAGAAACATTTTACAAATATTATGCAATCTACTTAATGACGTCACTTCGTGATAACTTTTTAGTGACAATTGTGCTCAATAAAATAATTAGCGTTTTTATAATAATTTTTTCTTTAAAGCAGAAGTAAAACCGCGATAACTTTTGTCCGCAACAACCAAAAATTTGCTCGCGAGCGGATTTGTACTGGAGAATTTTTTCTTAACCTATGTACCAAAAATCGTTGATGTAGCGCGAAAAGAAAAAATTAAATTTTTTGGAAATGGAATATGAAATAATTGGCAGTTTTGCCCATATACCCTTCATAGCCTAAAGGCTGAGGGTATAAAAAATGATATTTTACAAAATATGGAATATTTTTACATGGGATTAGGTTCAGTTGCATATGTTTGGACCTTTCATTTCTAAGGCGTGCTATGTATTTTCATATTTTTTAAACATTTTTGTTGTAAATTGCCTCCACACTTTTCATTTTTATTACTTTTGAAGCAATGAGCAACAAATAATTCCAAAAAATACTTAATTTTACGTTCAAAAAAATGTTTTTAAATACATTTTTCTTAAAGTTGAAATTCGATTGCAAATGTATTGGCCACCACTGTATATTACGCCCTTTATTACGAGTCGCCACATTAGATTTTTTGATAAAACAACAAACAGCATTAAAGTTAGGACATACAAACTTTTACTTGAACTTTAACGTGCCTTGAATCTGCGTAAGTACACCTCAGTTCACAGGTTGTATTTCAAAATACAAACTGATCAATACAAACTGATTATCTGATCAATGCTATGTTTTTTTCTAATACTCTGTGAGTCACTTAAAATCAATCTCATACAGTTTCACTAGATGTAACCTATTCACTTAACTAGCTCCCTTAATCTCATGGGTCAAAAACAATGCACAAAATAATATTATTATTAACTACAACACCGATGAGCTATGGAATTAGTGATTGTTAAAAGTTGTTGATTCCCTTAGGTGGGGGACAACAGCGGAACAGTTTCAACGAGCAAAAGTTTTCTATCTTACAATTTAACAACAGAAATGCGACACCATGAACTAATACTCTTCCTCGTGTATATGGGGGAGTTCAGTGGTGGGTGGGGAAATAAAAACAGTGATGCCAACTCAATACATTTTGCAAACAAATAGAAACGGCAAATAAAGTCCTCCAAAAATAAAACCCATTTTGGTTCTGAATGCGAAGTTCATTAGTCTTCTATGAAAAGATCCCTTTGACTTCTAAGAAATGCTTTGTGACGAGGTTCCGTTATATGGGGGCTATATCGAAACATTGACCTACGTCGAAAAATTTTGATAGGGTAGTTTTGTGACAACTGGAATCTTTAATCGTCAAATGGCACTTAATTTTGTCAAAAAAGCTACCTAAATTCCTTAAAATACCGAAAATCGGGAGGTATGCTTATATGGACCTATGTTAACAATTTTGGTGGACATTTTTTGTGGCCTCTGGGAACCACAAATGTTAAATTGCAGGTAGTTCTGTAATAAATATAGCTAAAATCCTCCAAACACAGATAATCGGCAGGTACCGTTATATGGGTGCTGTACCGAGACATGGACCTATGTTGACCATTTTTGGTAGAGTAGTCAGATCACAGGTAATTTGATTAAAAAAATTTAGTTAAAACACTCAAAATATCGAAAATCGGTAGGTACCGTTATATGCGGGATATACAAAAACATCGACGTATGCTAACAATTTTTGGTAGAGTAGCTTTGTGATAACTGGAAGCCTCAAACGTCAAATTGCAGGTACTTCTGTGAAAGGTTGCTAAAATCCTCAACATACCGAATATCGGAAGTACCGTTATATGCACGCAGAGAAGAGATATTGTAGGAGCAATGTATTCTAAGAACAAAATAGTGTATTTTAAAAATCTGAAAATGTTAATTGTTGTTTTAACCATATATTTTGTGTCAGGAACCATATTGACACAAAATATATTGTTGGGCCAACAATATATATTTCAGATTTTTACACTATTTTGTTCACAAAATGTAGCTAAAACCCTCAAAATACCGAAACTCGGGAGGTACCGGTTATATGGGGGCTACTAAAATATGGACCTATGTTGACCATTTTTGATAGAGTAGTTTTGTGACACTTGGGAGCCTCAAACGTCAGTAGTTTGGTAAAAAAAATGCTCAAAATGTCAATTACAGCTAGTTCGGTTAAAATCCAAAAATACCCAAAATATCGCACGGTGCTCTTGAACCAACTTTAAATGAACGGAGCTTACACCTGGGAAGTTGTTGCGGTTTCTGAAACTAAAATATTCATAGATGAGAACAAGTAAAAAAGTATCAGTCGGCTTTGCCGGCAGAGATATACCCTCAGCCTGTGTGGATTGTGTTTTGGGCCATTATATCAGGAAAGATGTACTTGCCTACGAAAAACACAATATCGCTGTAAACAGGGCCACTAGGAGAACCTTCGGTAATAATTTCCAAAGGATCCTCGAACAGACCCTTAACCAGACAAAAATGTTGAACATTTGTGTGGGTGGTAGGTACACCAAGGATTGGACCGATAGGACCCATATTTGAACAAAAACTAAGTTTGGACAATATATTTAGAGATACAAAGTTTTAACCGGTAAGATCGGTTACTACGTTTATGAGATATCGCGCATACCATTTTAGCAAATATTTTCGAACTTTTATGGGGGAGGTACCGGATGGAGTGGACCTTTAAGCACAACCTTCGAATTTCATCTAATATTCGAAAAAATATTACGATATCCTAAGTGTGGACGAACGCAGTATTCGGTTCGAGTGTTATCGTGCTCTCCAGCCACTACATATGGTGCCATAGGTGGTTTTTACAACTTTTAGGCAGTTTTATCAAGACGTATGGACTTGCCCATGAAACAACTTTTACCGTTATAATTGAGGCAGCGAATGAATGCAAGCTGCTTCAACAAAAATCAAAGTGATTCGGGAACAGGTCTTAAAGTGAATTTATCCGAAATTTTGTGTGGGAGGTATCCGAATGAGTGGACAAATATAGTCCATATTCGAAACTGATTTGTACCTGGTAGATATTTTAGGATGTGTGAAGTATGGACCAAATCGGTCACTCCCATCAAGAGTTGTCATGCGCTCAATTTTTCCGAACGTTTTTGAGATTTTGTGGGGCAGGTACCTGAAGTAGCTTATCTTCGATATGGCTTATCTTCGAACTTAAACCAAGTTTGCACAAAATATTACGAAGGCCATATTTTGGACCGAATTGGCAGATCCGCTCGAGAGTTATCTTGCGCTCCAGCCACTACAAACGGTGTTATAGGGGTCTTTTGCAACTTTCAAGCTATTTTCTCAGGAAGTATGGACTTGCGCGTGATGAAACTTGTACTGTCGTATTGGGAGCAGTGAATACAAGTTGTTACAAGAAAAATTAAACGATTCGACAGCAGGTCCTGAACTGTTTTCCGAAATTTTGTGTGAGAGGTACTCGAAGGAGCGGACCAATTAAGTCCATATGGGAAGCTCATCTAAGTCTGGTAGAAGAATGTTGATGATTGAAATTAGAGAAAATATTATAGCTCTGAAAATTCTCTACAAGATTGACCTTTATGATATTTTCGTAGGTTTTACCGTTATTGAGATATAGAAGTTCAAATTGGGACAATGCTTTAACTGTAACGCCTCCTTATAATACAATGTCATGACTGCAATTTCCGAACTTAAACTTATATATCTCAAAACAAGTGAGAAAAAGCTATAGTCGGTACGGGGCCGACTATGTGATACCCTACACCACTACCTCTGTGCATTATCTTTCCACTCGAAAACATTTATTTTAGGGAGTTACGAAAGTTTTCACTTATCTGGCTTTTATGCCAAATGACTTAAGGCGAACTGAACCAAAATAATTAATATTTAATTTTATATTTGACTACTATCGACATCACCAACATCAATAGCCTTCTATCTCTGTGAGAAAATTTCGTGATGATCCGATCAAAATTCCGAACTATAGTGTGATTGCAGAAAAAAAGGAAAAAAGGGATGCATTACCGACTATTGCGTATCTCTATTATTTGACCACCTACGCCAAACTATTTTAAAGATGGGATTTTCTACTTTCTTTGTCAGGCTTTGCTTTTAGAAGGTCCCCAACCAAAGGTGTGATATCCTTCATTATTATTAAAACCGCAAAAATGAAAAGTTGGGTTCTATTAGCGACTATTGCGATATCTTCGTTGTTTGACCACCTACGACCACCTACGTTACCTCGTTGTAAAGGTGATATTTTCTACTTTCATTTTTTGCTGAGATATTTGCTTTGGAATAAAATGTTGACTTTTCATCCAAATAAATTTTTTGCTCATTTCGACCCCTAAATATTATCTGACCATCACCAAAATCTTTTTCCTCTGTGAGACCCCCATTAACCCTGGAAATGGACGATCCGATCAATATTGCGACCTGTAGCGTGATTTCCAAAAAATGGAAAAATGGAATGTATTACCGACTATTGTGATATCTCCGTTAGTTGATCACCTACGCCGACCTACTTTGCATCATTGTAAAGATGGGATCTTCTACTTTCATAGGCTTTGTTTTTGGAAAGTCTCTAACCAAAGCTGTGATATTCGTCATTATAATTAAAATCCCAAAAATGAAGATTTGGGTTTTATTTGCGACTATAGGGATATGTTCCTTGTTAGATCACCTACGAGAACCTACTTTACATCATTAGAAAGTTGATATTTTCTACTTTCATTGTCAGGTTTTGCTTTTGGTATACCCCATATAGAAACTGAGATATTCGCTTTGGAAAAAACCTTGTATTTTTAAACAAATAAGTTTTTTGCCCATTACGACCCCTAAATATTATCCTACTATCACCAAAATTAATAGGCTTCTTCCCCTCCGGAACCCCCATCAACATCCAAAAATTTCGTGCCGATCGACTCAGCTCGTCGAGACATTCATTTTGGTATATATAAGGGTCTACGACCATTATTTCGATGCGTTACAAACTTTTTGGCCAAAACCAACTTGTAATATCCTCCCCACATAGCGGTGTAGGGTATAACAAGTAAGAAAAGCGTTAAGTTCGGTCGGGCCGAACTTTTTATACCCTCCACCACAAATTTCAGTTCTATGGGGGCTATATGATGGCGTGGACCAATACCTACAAATTTCTGGGGGAACGTTTTATACGCCTAAAGAATACTAAATACCAAATTTCAGCCATCTCGGTGTGATAATGAGGCTAAAACGTTCAAAATATCGAAAATCGGGAGATATTGTATTATGGGGGCTATATCAACACGTGGACCTATATAAACATTTTATGGTAGAAATGTTTCTTAGCCTCTGGAAACACAAAATACAAAGTTTCAACCGATTCTTTGGTCAAATGGGTCTAATACATTCAAATATATTAAAATGACGCGTACTTTATAAGGGGCCTTATGTGGGGGCTATACCAAAACGTGGACCTATATAACCCAACTTTGGTAGGAATGTTTTCTGGCCTCTGAAGACACAAAATACCAAATTACAACCAATTCTGTGGTCAAATGGGTCTAATAAATTCAAAATATATTAAAATGACGCGTACTTTATATGGGGCCTTATATGGGGGCTATACCAAAACGTGGACCTATATAACCCAACTTTGGTAGGAATATTGTTTGGCCTCTGGAGACACAAAATACCAAATTACAACCAATTCGGTGGTAAAATGGGTCAAATATCTTAAAAATTCCTTAAAACGACGACGCGTCACGCGTCATTTTGTACGGGGGCTATACGAAAGCGTGGACCTACATAGCCCGCTTTCAATACCAAAAGTCCTACGTAAATATAACATATTTTCCCAAAATTTCATCAACCTACGTCAATCCGTTCGGACGCTAGAGTGATTTCCACAGACGGACAGACGGACAGACGGACGGACATGGCTATATCGATGTAGAATTGCACGCTGATCAAGAATATATATACTTTGTGGGGTCTCCAATGATTATTTCGAGTAGTTACAAACGTAGTGACAAACTTAATATACCCCCATCCTATGGTGGAGGGTATAAAAATGGTAAAACTTAGGAAAAAGTTATGAAATCCTATATTGTAGATAGTTTTCACAACTCTACGATTTTCTCCAGGCACATTTCGATTAGATTTCCATATCTCAAAAATGGTAAAACCTAGGAACAAATCATAACGGTCAATCCTCTAGAGAACTTTTAGTTTAAGTGCACCGTACATGACATTGTTTTATAAGGAGGCGATACAGTCAGTGCATTGTCCCAATTTCAACTTCCATATCTCAATAACGGTGAAACCTACCAAAATATCATAAAGGTCAATCTTGTAGAGAGATTTCACAGTTATATTATTTTCTCTAATCCCATTTCGATAGGACATGCGGCTTCCCAGCAAAATCGTAAAAACCTAAACAAACCCAAAATATGTGAAATTTGATCACGATTTATTTAAAAAGCGCTCCGGCGATTTTTTTTTTAATTTTTGGATTTTTCTCATCTATAGTTTGGACAAAACTTTACGAAATCCAAAATTTGAGCGTTCGAGAATTATCGTGCGCTCCAGACACACGACGGGGCTAAATCAAGCGAATTGTCTGAAACGAATTTCGATTTGCTACAAAGTGTGTATCAATATCACGGTGCGCCTTAACAAATTTAAAATGAAAGGTGCTTACACCTGGGAAGTTTTTGCGGATTCTGAAACTACAATGTCCATAGATGAGACAAATCAAAAAACGAAGAAAATCGCCGGAGGAATTTTCAAATAAATCGCGGTCAAAGTTCAAATTTTTAGGGCTTTATTATGTTTTCACGATTATGCTCGGAAACCGCAAGTTCTATCGAAATGGGATTGGAGCAAATGTTGTAGCGGTGAAAATTCTCTACAAGACTGACCTTAATGCTATTTTCGTAGGTCTTACCAGTTTTGAGATATAGAAGTTCAAATTGGGACAATGCACTGACTCTATCATCTCCTTACATAACAATGTCATGAAGGTGCACCTTAGCTAACTTTACGTGAAAACCGCTTACACCTGGAAAGTTTTTGCGGATTCGGAGACAGCAATGTTCATAGGTGAACAAATCCAAAAGCAAGAAAGATCGCTAGAGGGATTTCGGAATTAATCGCAGTCAAAGTTCACATTCTTAGGTTTATTTTAGGTTTTCAGGATTTTTCTTGGAAACGGCAAGTCCTTTCGAAATAAGTCTGACGAAAATGTTGTAGATGATTTTCACTGCTACAACATTTTCTTCAGTTTCATTGCGAAACGGCTTACCACTTCCAAGAAAAATCCTGGAAAACTAAATAATCCTAACAATGTGAACTTTGACCGCGATTTATTCCGAAATCCCTCTAGCGATTTTTTCTTGCTTTTGGATTTTTTTCATCTATGAACATTGCTGTCTCAGAATCCGTAAAAACATCCCAGGTGTAAACACCTTTCATTTAAAATTATTAAAGGCGCACCGTGAAATGTATATGCCCTTGCGAGGCAAAAAGCTGAAGGTATAATGGCATGGATCTGGAAGTACAACTTCTAGCATGAAGGTTTTCCATTTTTTGGGAACATAAAAGCTTATATTAAGGAGGCTAATACCTTCAAAATTGATTCCCAATCTTACCTTGCACCAAACTATATATCTAATTTTCTTATGTCCTACTAAACTCTCGAATATACATATAATTAAGTTTTGAATACCAATCTTTATAATTTTCCAAAAATCGCTATGATTGGCATTACTATATATTTTTTTTAAAAAAATTTCAAATTGTATTCATGTTCAACTTACGGATTAGTTTCTGAGGATTGGAGTTCCATACTGTTGCTGCTGCTGCTTTTGGCTAATAAAGTTACTGACGATGTTTGTGTAGTTGGCAATTGTGATGATAAGTCTGTCGTAGTTGTCGTCGTCGACGAGGACGATGTTGTTGCTGGGAAAGTTAATAATCCACTTGATGCTGTAGAGGTGTCTGTGGTGCCGTTGTTGTTGCTGATGTTGTTACTAACCACAGCTGTAGCAGCATTTGTTTTTAAATTCCCAATGTTGGAATTTATTTGTGTTGAATAGCCAAAGGACGATAAGCACAAAGCAGGCGATGATGCTGATGTGTGGCTAACTGTCGGCGGGGGTGGTCGTGAATAAGGATGAAAAGTTTTCGACGATGTTGTAACTTTGGCAGAATTAATTGTGGCAGCTGATGCAGCTGCTGCTGTTTCAGCAGCAATGGCACTTTCTAAATACTTGTTTTGATACTGCTGTAGCTGTTGATGTTGTAGCTGCAGTGAGTGTTGTTGCATATTATTTAAATGATTATTGTTTACCATCATCATATGTTTATTATTATTGTTGATGCCAATGTTGCCGGCGACTACATTACTGTCGCCATTGCCAATAATGTTACCGTTGTTGTTGTTGCTGCCGGTGGTGTTGCTATTATTAGTGTAAACAACTACACCAAGTCCATTAGCATGAGCTGTGGCAAGTGCTGCCGGTGCTGCTACAACTCGTGCAACAGGTGCTGACAATGTTCCTGCATTGCTGTTGCTGGTGGTAGTGTAAAGTGTTGAATTTAATGTTGCTGTGGTTGTACCAAGACCATTGTCCACCATTATTGCTGCAGCGTTGTTGCTGTTACTAGTGGTGCTGTTGTTATTGTTACTATTTGCATCGGAAAGTTGATCTGTACGCAATTTCATGGACTGCAACATTGTGATGGTGCTGTGGATGATGACGATGATGCTGGCAATGTAACGCGTTTTATTATTTGTTTTGTAAAGATGCTAATTTTTACAATCCCAAAGCGGCTAACTGTGCTTATGTTGCTATTGTTTTTTTTTTTAATTTTTGGTTTTTTAGTCAAATAGTTTTGGATTTAAATTGTGTTTTTTATTAGAGTTAGACAATGTTTGTCCACTGGTTGCCTGATGTTGCTGTTGGTGTTTTCGTTTTTAATTTTGAGGTTTGTTGTTTTAATTACACAGAAAATTTTGGCTAGCATTTATTTAGCGATTATTTTTATTTTCTTTTTTCTTTGGTTGAAATAAATTTTGGTTTGCTTAATTATCACAGTATCACAATATTGTTAAAACACTTATGAAAACTCATATGAAAATTTTGAGTTTTTGTTGTTGTGTGGAGGAGAATCACCTTAAATTCAATGCATAAATAACACTTTCATTTAATTACACTTTTATTTTTGTAATAATAAAAACTGGCTGCATTCTTTTTATTTTGGTAGCTGAAAAGAAAAAAATTGGAAATAAATTAATTAAAATACGAAATATAGAATATTGCTTTCAAAGAAATCGTACTTCAAGCTGAGAGGTTATAATACATAAAATAAAAATAATAATACACACTGTGTATGGATGGAATTCAAAATTGATTTAAAATATCATTAGAATAACATGCATTGACTCTGAATATTATTTATTTAGATAAAGTTATTAGTTAAAATGATTATGATGTGATGAGAACGTATGAATGTGTCCATTTTCCGAATTTTTTTCTCAAAAATGATTCCCTGTAGCACGGATGAATGAACCTTTGCCTATTAATCACAGAAATAACGTTTATTAAATTTAAATATAAAAAAGATCACGCACACATCGATTACATTTTTTTTTATTTTTTGGAAAAAATGTATGAAATGAAAAAAACGTGTTTCTTAAAAATTATTTCCTGTTGCACGAATGAATAAATTTAAGCCTACTAATAACTAAAATAAGGTTTATTTCACTCAAGTACACTGTGACACAAAATTGAACTCAAAATCTGGTGGCGAAAAATTTATTTTGGAGATGAAAACCCTTGAAGAGTATACTAAGAACCTAAATGGAAATCTTCGCCATAGGTCAAGTTTCTGATATATCGCGCGATAAAGTTTTTTAATTTTTTCCTATAATACTTGGGAAAATAGCTCCATATACCGTTTGGCGTTTTTGTAGCTTAGTTTTGAAGTGACATGTCTTCAGTCAAATCGATTGGCGAGGTTTGACCTATGGCAGAACTGTCCTTCCGGGGTCATCATACTACCTTCATCGACATTCATCCCCAAAAAGAATTTTTAACCCCGAGACTTTGATCTTTACATTTACGCGCAGTAATATTTTCTCTTAAAAACTGTTTTTTTTTATTCTAGCATCGGAATAAACAAAGTTGCAATCAGCGAATTAATTTCATTATTTAATTAATTTTTTAAGCGAATAACGTCATGCAGCCGGTATTTATATGTCAGCACGCAGAAAAATGTGTGTTACAATGATGTTTGGATCCAAACATATGTTATGTTAGGGGCTGTTGCAAACAAATTTATGTTTGGATCCAAACATATTCTGTTTATATATATTTGCAATATTTTGTATATATTTAAATTTTGTTTCTTTGGTTACCAATGTATTTTTTATGTTAGAATATATTTTTTATGGGTTGAAAGAGGATTTTTGTCAAAGAGCGTAACAACAGGGTTCCCATTTTTTATAACAAGGGGCTGTGTGTATGATGCAATAGGAGATGCAGAAGCGACGACGGGAGGATGAAATAGTTTGTTTTTGCTTTGGTGGTGTGTATGCGGTATGCAGCCAGACGCTTGTCTTTCATTCTTTGCTGTTGCTGTTGCAATTTATGCTTCCACAAACAGTCATTTTTTCTGTAACTCACAGTTAACCAACCTAGCAAGCGAAGAGGAAAAAGATGGTATGAAGTATTTTTGTTCTCATTGCGAGAAAGACAGAGAGCATTATTTCTTCAGTTTCTTCAAGACAATTTTTGAGTGCAAACGGTAAAGTGAATAAATAAAATGCCCAATACATTCGATAATTGGACATTTTATAATTGAATCCAAAAAGGTAAATGGAAATATTTTATTGGACAAAGAAGAAATAGTATTTAATATCGGTAATAACATTAATACCCTTTTCAGTTGATGATTTTGCTGTTAAAGAGAATTTATTTTATTCCGCAACTAAAGCGAAGTGTTCCACGATGTTTCTATATTTTATAACACTGTGAAACAAAATGAAGGTGAAAGTCTGGGGCACGGAAAATTCCTCTAGGCGAAGAAAGGCCTTAGTGAGTATATTAAGAACCCCGAAGGACAGATCCGCCATGAGTCGAACTTGCGCGTTAGGCGTGATGAAGTTCTTGCTAGAGACCCTGTAAGCCATCAGGAATTAGCATTATAATATCAGTGTTCACAGTTGCTTTAGCCAAATTTTGAGATGACATGTCATCAGTCAAATCGAATGAGTATTATTTTCGTAGAGCTCTTCGACCTTCTAACTCGCTTCCTTCAATTTCCTTTTCGTCCTTTATTTCAAGAGCCGCTATAAAAGTACCACAAGATGACGTTTTTGAGCTTCGAAATGTTCTGCAAAAATGTCGCTCAGAAAATTTTAGGTACGGCTCTCATTGACAACTAATCGATTTTGTCGATTATCTCTGCCCCAAAATTTGTGTTCACAGTGTAATTAATAGCTTTCATTTGTTGTTTTTTTTTCCTTTTAAAAGTGTGACGCTATATTATTATTATTTACTTTTTTATAAATTATTCTATTTCGTATTTCTTTCATTAAAATCTGTTATGTATTTCTTGCATTTGGAATGTATGTACCTATGCATTTTAATAAATGAAACAACGAACCATGTACCTGTTTGTTGTGGCTTTTGGGTTTGTGTTTATATTACATCCAAGCATTTATTTGTTTGCGCCCAAACATATAATGGTTAGCAGGACCCAAATATATATTTGATTGCACTGAAACTATTTTTCTTAAGCCCACATGTTTGTACAAATTGACCTACAGAGTTTTCCTCCGAATTTGATGTAAGTTTGAGCCATTATGTCAGAAAGCGTGGAATATTCCTCGAAAAACATTATATAGCTTTAAAAATTACCACAAAGGGTACCTTCAGAAAACATTTAAAACTATTTCCAAACTATAATTTTTTTGTGGACAAGTTCATGCCTTCTGACATAATGACCAACTAAAATGTCTGCTTGGCACTATGACTTTCTCCGCAAAGCTTCCTGGTCCCCAAAGTGTAACAATATTTAGGGTCATACCTTCACACACCTCCCAAACTAATGTTTTAGTAGGTTTTGTCGGTATAATTTTATTCATCATACCGCTCCGAATAATGGTCTGAATGTTCTACACTACCCAAGTGGTTTTCTTGCAATACCAGAATAATTATGTTGCATTTGGTATAGACTTTGTTGATGGGGTCTGTGAGTGGATTAATTCGGCCCCAGAAACGCAAAAAATTACCCTGGAAACTTCCAAAACTTGTTTCTTTACCTACGAATATAATTTGTTCTAAATTAAACTAGTCATGTCATTGTTTCCATTCTCTTCTGCTTTTTCATTTTAAATTGATCTTTATTTAAAACTTCATCTTTCACATACTCTCACAATAACCACAAATTATTCCACATTTAACAATCTTTCAATTTCGACAAAAATCAACATCACATTCCACTCCCAATAATTCTAGTTAAAATTCCATTAATTTGAAAATGATATCCAGACGTCAATAATTTAGTTGTGTATTCCAAAATAGAATAGAATAACAACATCCATTACAAGAGATTATATAGCGGTGATGTATGTGAATGTGTTGTACATAACACTGTGCAACATTTTTAACCCTTTCGGCCCCGCTCCAGAACCGAATGTCTAAAAAATATTTTTTTCGTGATAGCAATACTTGTTTTTGAAGATTTCAAACTTCGGGAGTTATTGGGGAACCAAATATTGGAAGTTGCTTATAAGCAACTTCGGGCCGTTGAGGTAGTATTTGACGGCATTAATAAATTAAAACAAGTTTATAAGAACATACAAATTGCTTGTTATTTATTCTTTAAGAATCATTTTTGATATAATGTTATATATTATATCAATAATACCTTAGTATGATAGGCAAGAAAACAATTTTTACTTGTATTTGAACATAGATGAACACCACACTTTGACACAGGTGTTCCTGTCTTGCTAAAACGACGTCGACCTTTTTCTCACATACCACCCAATGACGAATTTGGCAGGTCGTAAGTAACTTTACGGCGCTTGGAACTGGAACATGACGCTCGACTCTCTCTGGATACTTTACAACACGTAGTTCAATGGTGCCATCTTCTAGCAAATTGATCTCTATTTCTTCACCTCTCTCCAAAATTTCGTTCAAACCATTCTACATAAACTCTTCTTCTTCATATTCGCACTCTTCATCAGAAGACTTGCTTCAGTCGAACTCCAGAATGGCTTGTATATTGTTTCCAGAGCCGTTTAGGTGGTTTGTTCATATTTTCGATTTCAATGGTTTTCACTATCACCGTGGACCAAAGTTGCTTATAAGCAACTTCAAAAAAGGAAAAAAATATTGTAAAGGAACAATGCCACATTTTTCCAAAATGTTATTTTTGTTTTATAACTATACATGTTAGCAATAAAACTGCGTATTTGTTTTTTAAAATTATTATTTATAAATATTTTTTTTTTTTAACTTTACTTGATGCACTATTTTTTTAGAGCGCGCGATTTGCTAGACTTCATAGTGAATAATGCATAATAAATAGGTCGATCGTCACATAACTGATATTTTTGCTGTTGTTTTTTATTCTCATAACTTCAATTAACCAAACCAATGCGAGTTTTGATGAGAAAATCCCATCAGTTTCAAATTAAACCATGCTAAAAATCGAATTGCTTATAAGCAACGTTGGGGTCGAAAGGGTTAAAGTAATCTCGTGCAAACAATTTGAGATGAGGATTTTTTGAAAGTACAGACCCAAACACAAAAACCCTAATTGGGTTTTGTTGTGTCAGATCCAGCTTGGATTTTATGACCCCATCTAAACATGGTTAAATATTGACTTTTTAAAGAAATTCCGGACTATATCTCTGAAACCTATTTGAATTTTCATCTGACCACTGAAGCAAATAGATAAGGACAAGAATAAAATATTTGGAGAAAAAATGAACTCGAAAAACTACATTTATTGCCTCAAATTTTATAAAATATCGAAAATTTCCATAGTTTGTATACATTTCGCACCATATCTCCAAAACCGTTAATTTTTTCTTAATGTTTTCTTTTGGAAAACTATTCGCTGGAATGTAATACACAACTCTCCAGAACATGCCATTGTTGTAAAATGCCTCTATCACGTTGATTTCAGTATATTTTTCAACGACGAAATAATAAATATGTTAATAATGTGGTGAAATCCGAAATGCCAGAATAAACTGTTGGTGTGAACTGTGTTTGAAATACGTGCTGTAAAAGATATGATGCAAAATACCACTGAAACAACATGAAGTAAGCATTTTAGAGTTTCAGAATGTTCTAAAGAATTGCTGAGAACTTTATTTGGAATATTTTTGCAAAAGGTTACTTGGTTCAACTCCCAATAGTTAAGCTGATACTGACCAGAATTTCAGCAATTATGTAAAATTTTCTATATTTTATAAATTTTGATGCCCTACATGGAGTTTTTCTTATGTGGTATGTTCAAAAGATAAGTTTTACTACTTTAGGGCTACAATATTGCCAAAAATAGCAAGGCCAAATTCCTAATCGTTTCTGAGATACAGGTCCGATAAATGCAAAACAGTAGCTTTAGCCCGGTTTAGATGAGACCATAAAATCCGAACTGTATCTGACGGGACAAAACCCTACTAGGGTTTTTGTAGTGTCTCAATATGTACATTCAAAAAATGCGTACTAGAAGTTGTTTGCATTTTCAGTGTTGCAAAGTGTAACATACGCAACAATTTTCAATTCAATTCATTTGAAATCAATCTGCCTGATCAACTAAAGATGTATCAAGATTAACAATCCCACCGCAATAAACACTTTTCATTAACGATTCTGATGCTGTTGATGATGATGATTTGAAGTAATTATGATGATAGTCACAATATTGAAACGCACATACACACACTCAGATCTATAGATGTAGTTTACACTACTATTACCACTACATCATTAATTGGCTCAAAAATGGTCATTAAAAGGAAAATGTGTCTACGCACATACATACGTACCAACGTATGTTTGTATGTATATATCTACCTACCTAAACGTTTACAGGAGCATACTACATACTAGTTGTTGTTGTAGTAGTATTTAATGATAAATCGTTGTCAACTAATTAGTTAAATTGAAATCGAATTATTCGTTGTCGCACTTGAATTAACCGCAATAAACACATTCACACACAAACGCAGTGAAATGTAAATTTGTATGCGTGTGCAGGAATTGATGCTGAAATCCAAAACCTCATTTTATATGTACACACACACATAGTGTTTATGCGTAGACATGGCGACTTCTATACAACAATCATCATTCAGCATAATTATCGGTCAGTTGATATTTACAGGTTTGGTTATAGAACTCTTCTACTGCGGTATATTTATGTCTCTAGTGAGCATACTCGTAATTAGTACACGTTAATAATTAAAACTTAAACTAATATGAATGTTATCACCAATCTGGGGTGTGGAAATTTCCATGTGGGGGTGATAGCATTCGGTTAGTAGATCAAAGCTCCAAAAGAGGGGGTTTTTAAAGCTCCTTATATATAGAACCTTAACCAAAGGCAATGGATCCCCAATATTATGCGCAATATTTCGCAAGATTAAAGATAATGCTTTGAAAAATGATAGAAGCGTTTGGATTGGTACAAAAAATGGGTCATGTAGGTCCACTTTTTGGTATAGCCCCCAGATAAGGGTATTACCCGATTTCCCATATTTTTTTACGTTTTATCCATATTTTCCAACTAATTTCGCCAAATGTTGGTAATTTGAGTTTTTTTGTAAATATAAACAATCTATGAAAAAGATCATTAATATAAATCCACGTTTTGGTATAGCCCTCACATATAGGTAACCCCTGATTTTAGTTTTTTCGAGGGTCTTGGCCATATTTTTCAATTGATTGGGTTCTAATTTGGCATACTAGTTTTTCAAAGGGTAGCACAACTTTTCGTAGAAAATTTTCTATGTAGGTCCATGGTTCGGAGTAGCGCTCATATAAAGGTACCTTCTGATTTTATCTATTTCGAGGGTCTTGGCCACATTTCCCTAACGCTTTGGCTGACATTTTGTATTTTGGTTTCTTTGGAAGTAGAAAATATTATTGCAAAAAATTTCCAATATAGGTATATATTTTGGTATAGCGACCATATAACGGTACCTCTTAAGTCCATGTGTCAAACCGATTCGGTATGGAGGAGATGATATTAGGTCAGAGGAGCTAAACCCTCATACCAAATCGGTTCGGAACCTGGGCCTTTATCATAATATGAAAAATTGGGCTGAGAATTCAAAAACCCTTTTGAACCCTCTTGTGAACTAATACCATCACATTTGAGTTTTTCAATGGTCACAAAAACTCTCAATCAAAAATAGTCGACATAGGTTCGTGTTTTGGTATAGACCCCATATAACCGCACATCCCGATGTTCGGTATTTTGATCATTTTATCAAAATTTTTGGACCAAACTACCTGTTTTCGACACTTAAAGTTCCCAGTGGCCATACATTTTTCTATTAAAAATTGTCAACATAAGTTCATGTTTTATTCTATGCCCAATATAACCGTACCTCCCGATTTTCGGCATTTTGAGAAATTTAACCAAATTTTTTAACCGAACAACCTGTTATTTGACATTTGAGGTTCCCAGTGGCCACAAAAATTATCCATTAAAAATTGCCATAATAGGTCTATGTTTTGGTGTAGCCCCAATGTAACGATAACTCTTGATTTCGGATATCTAGGGAATTTTACCTACGTTTTTTGACGTTTTTTGTTATTTGAAATTTTTGGTTTCCAGTGGTCACAAATTTTCTCCATCAAAAGCGATTCTTATACCCAACAACACTATATGGTTGGTATGGTGTAAATTGGTTTTGGACCATTGGTTTTTAGAACCATAATTATATATACCAAAATGAATGTAACACATCGAAATAATGTTCGTAGACCCATACTTATAAATACCAAAATGAATATCTCGACGAGCTGTGTCGATCTGACTTTGTGTATCCGTCCATCTGTCTATCGTATCGCAATTGTTGCTAATCCAACCTATCTTTGCATTTTTGTGATTTTAATTCTAATGACGAATATCACAGCTTTGGTGGCGGACCTTTCAAAAGCAAAGCCTGACTATTTTATAACACTGTGCAGCAGCATTTTTGGGTTGTGGAAAATTTCATATGGAGATGAAAGCCCTTGATGAATATACTAAGAACCCAAAAGGAAATTTTCGCCATGGGTCAAGTTTCTGAGATATCGCGCGATGAAGTTTTTGATTTTTTCCCTATAATAATTGGGAAAATAGCTCCATATATCTGTTTGGCGCGGTTATAGCTTCGTTTTGAGGTGACATGTCTTCAGTCAAATCGATTGGCGAATCTTTTTGTAGAACATTTCATTCTTCTAACTCAATGCCTTTCACGTCCTTTTCGATCTCCATATTTGCGCGTACTGATATTTTTCCTTAAAAACGGTTTAAGAAAACGGTTTTTTCGTTCTAGAACTGCAAAGTTTTCATAAGCGAATTAATTTAATTTGATAGACAACTCTATAAGCTTTTTAATGGTATACATATAAGTTCAATCGGTTACTTAAAACCGGTTCAAAAATCGGTTTTAATGTCAGAATATCCGGTTCAAAAATTGAGATAGCCGGATCTATTCTCCAACAAAATTTCTTATTAACGTGTTCATCATTACAAGAGCTATTTGTGGGAAATATTTCAGAAGCACCCCAGATGTCTACATAAGCAATAACCAATTGTTATGCCTACATACCAATAAGTAACCAATGACGAATATACAGAAAAACAAAACATAGTTTATGTCTGAACCAAAACCGATTAAATGTCAAAAAGGACAATGAAAACGGGACAAAATCGATTAGTTGTCAAAGAGAACCGTACCTAAAATCTTCTGAGCAAATTTTTTGTAGATTATTTGGATGCTGAAAAATCTTATCTTGTAGTACTTTCACTACGGTTCAAGAAATAAAGGACTAAAAGGACATGAAAGGCATTGAGTTAGAAGAATGAAATGTCACCTCAAAACGAAGCTACAACAACGCCAAATAGAGATATGGAGCTATTTTCCCAAGTATTATAGGGAAAAAATCAAAAACTTCATCGCGCGATATCTCAGAAACTTGACCTATGGCGAAAATTTCCTTTTGGAATTTTCCAGCCCCCAGACTTTGATTTCCATTTTGTGTCACAGTGTAATTAGAAAACTCCACTTTTACATGGTGTAAAGTATGTTGGCGTAGGTGGTCAAAAAACGGAGATATCGCAAAAGTCGATAATAATATGACAATCTCATTTTTCTTTTTTTTTTTTAATCACGCTATAGGTCGGATTTTGATAATATAATCAAGAAATTTTGGCGGATGATGAGGTTCCAATAGGGAAAGAAGCATATTGATTTTGGTGATGTTCGGATAATATTCAGGGGTCGGAATTGGAAAAAAACGTATATTTAACGATTTATTCTTATGCGAATAACTCCGCTTCTGTTGGTTATTCCAAGAAGAAATATCTCCTTACAGGTGTTGGAAAGTAGGTTGGTGTAGGTGGTCAAACCACGGAGATATCGCAAAAGTCGGTAATGCATCCCATTTTTTCATTTATTGTAATCACACTACAGGTCGCAATTTTGATAGGATCGTCACGCAATTTTGGTGGATAAGGAAGAGCAGAAGTGATGGTCGGATAATATTCAGCGGTCGGAATGGACAAATTCAGAGTTTTATCCTTGTTCAGCATTTATGCTAACGAGGGTATATACACTTTCATAAGGGCAAAATGTGCCTCATCGAAATAATGGTTTTAGAAACCAAGTATGTTTTGACGCAATATGTTTCAGACAATTTGGAGTTGATTTAGCCATGTCCGTCCGTCTGTCTCACTGTCTGTCTGACTGGTTGGAGCGCACGATAACTCTCGAACGGTTCAACCGATTCGGTCCATCCTATGCGCATCGTAAAATTTCTACCAGACATAGATGATGTTCCAATATGGACTCAATCGGTCCACTCCTGCGGGTACCTAACACATAAAATTTCGGAAAAGTTCCGTTTAGGACCTGCTCTCGAATCGTTTTGATTTTTGTTGTAGCAACTTGTATTCACTGCTTCCCATACGACGGTATCAGTTTCATCAGGGACAAGTCTATACTTCCTGAAAAAATAGCCTGAAAGGTACAAAAAATCCCTATGATATCCTGTGTAGTGGTTGGAGCGCAAGATAGCTCTTGAAAGGATCGTAATATTTTGTGCAAACTTAGTTTAAGATCGAAGACGAACCATATCGGTCCACTCCTTCAGGTACCTACCCCACAAAAGTTTAAAAATGTTCGGAAAAAATTTGCGCACGATAACTTTTGATGGGAGTGACCGATTTGGTCCATACTTTACACATCATAATATATCTACATGATATAGATCAGGTTCGAATATGGCCCACACAACATTTTGGACAAATTCACTTTAAAACATGCTCTCGAATTAATTTAGTTTTTGTTGAAGCAACTTGCATTCGCTGCCTCAATTACGACGGTAAATGTTTTTTCAGGGGCAAGTCCATACTATTTGAGAAAACAGCCCGAAAGTTGTAAAAAACCCCTATGGCACCATATGTAGTGACTGGAGAGCTCGAACCGAATATTGCGTTCGTCCACACTTTGGATATTGTAATAGTTCTTCGAATATTGAATGAAATTCAAAGGTGGTGCTTATAGGTCCACTCCTTCCGGTACCTCCTCCACAAAAGTTCGAAAATATTCTCTAAAATGCTATGCGCGATTTCTCATAGACGTAGCAAGCGATTTGGTCCAAACTTTGGATCTCTAAATATTTTCGCAACTTAGTTTATGTTCAAATTTGGACCCTATCTGTCCAATCATTGTGATAAGAGTCTGTTCGAAGATCCTTCGGACATTTTTACCGAAGGTTTTTCTAGTGGCCCTGTTTACAGCGATATTACGTTTTTCGTAGGCTAGTGTGATAAAAAAGCTGTATTTGTCGATATCCCCGCAAATTTTTGAGCTTTCATCCTATCCCCCCTAAATACATAAGTTTTTTTTTTGGGAAAAAAGTATTTCAATCCACACAGGCTGAAGATATATCTCTTTCGGCAAAGCCTACTGATTCTTTTTTACTTGTTTATTTGAAATTTGCTGAGGAATAACAGAGCGTTTCAACAAAAGTGACCTATATTAATAATGAAGACATTCTGTGCTTTGAATTGGTACCAAATGCGTACCAAAATTTGTCAAATACTAGCGATGTAGAAAAAGACAATTGCCAAATTTTGGAATTGATGTTAAAAAAGCAGCGTTATTGCAAAAGGTGCTAAGCTATTCAATTTTGTTTTTTTTTTTTAACTTTTTATTTAAATGACAAATACCCCGCTTGTCGGACCCGTTCTGGCTATAACCTTCGCACAGTTGTTTATTTTATTTATTTATTTATTTTTTTTTTTTTTTGAGAAATTTGGCAACATTTTTAGTTGAACTATCTGAATTTGAAATTTGAGATTGACAAAATAGCGACACCAAAAATTTTCAACATAGGTCCGCACTTTGTTATAAGCACTTCCGATTGAAAACATTTTTACAATTTCTGACCTAATTTAGGCATTTTGTAGAAAAACTTCTAAACCTAAAATTGGGGACAGCAAAGGAAACTAACTATTCTATGTTTGTTCAGGATATGTAATGGTGGAGGTTAGAAAAAGTTCGGTTCAGCCGAACTTAAAGATTTTGTACTTGTTTTCTATTCTTACTTTCAGTCATGTCTTAAAAAAGTCGACCAACAATTTTTTTAAAACCGACATTTTTATGCCCTCCACCATAATATGGAGGGTATAATTAAGATTTGTCATTTCATTTGCAATACATATTCTTGATCTTGTATATATATTCTTGATCAGGGTAAAATTCTAAGCCCATATAACAATGTCCCTCTGTCCTTCCGTCTTTTGAAATCAAGATACAGCTCCCAATTTTTAAGATAGAGCTTTGTTATTTGGTATTGAAGTTTCTATTACTCCTAGAATGTTTGGTATTGCAAATGGGCTATATCGGTACACGTCCACCCGATTTTCGGTAGTTTGAAGTTTTAGCCTCATTATCACACCGACGTGGCTGAAATTTGGTACTTAGTCTTCGTTGTAATACATCAAAATATTCATCGGAGACCATATAAAGTATATATATTCTTGATCAGGGTAAAATTCTAAGCCGATATAACCATGTCCCTCTGTCCGCCCGTCTTTTGAAATCAAGATACAGCTCGCAATTTTTAAGATAGAGCTTTGTAATTTGGTATAGAAGTTTCTATTACTTCTTGAATGTTTGGTATTGCAAATGGGATATATCGTCCACGTCCACCCAATTTTCGGTATTTTGAAGGTTTTAGCCTCATTATCACACCGACATGGCTGAAATTTGGTACTTAGTCTTCGTTGGGGGTATAAAACGTTCTCCCAGAAATTTGTCGGTATAGGTTCACGCCTTCATATAACCCCCATAGAACGGTACCTCCCCATTTTCGGTATTTTGAAGGTTGTGGCCACAATAATCCACCGAAACTGCTGAAATTTGGAATCATTTAGGGTATTAAACGTTCCATATGAAATTTGTCACCACGCCTTCATATAGCCCCCATAGAAGGTACCTCCCTGTTTCCAGTATTTTGAAGGTTTTTGCCTCAATCCACCGAAATAGCTAAAATTTGGTATTTGGTCTTCATTTGGGGTCTCAAACGTTCCATATGAAATTTGTTGGTATTGGTTTACACCTTAGTGTAGCCCCCATAGAACGTTATCTCCCTATTTCCGGTATTTTGAAGGTAATGGTCTCAATATTCCACCGAAATGGATGAAATTTGGTACAAGGTCACCATTAGGGGTATTGAATGCTTCATATAGCCCCCATAGAACGGTACAACCCAATTTTTGGTATTTGAGGTTTTAGCCTCATTGTCACACCGACATGGCTGAAATTTGGTACTAAGTTTTCGTTGGGGGTATACAACTTTCTCGCAGGAATTTGTCGGTATAGCTTCATGCCTTCATATAGCCCCCATAGAACGGTACCTCCCGATTTTCGGTATTTTGAAGGTTGTGGCCACAGTAACCCACCGAAATGGCTGAAATTTGGTATTTAGTCTTTGTTCGAGGTAAAAGCCTTTCTGACCTAAATTCGTTGGTATAGGTCCACGTTTCGATATAGCGACAATAGAACGGCACCTCCCGATTTTCGTATTTCTGATGGTTGTGACGCCAATATCCCATCAAAAGATTGAACTTTGTTATTTAGTCTTTCATGGAGCTATAAAATATTCCAGAAGAGAATTATCAGTATAGATCCGCGGGTTGACATATTCTCCATAGAATGGTGCCTTTTGTTTTTCGGTTTTTGTAGGTTTTACCGAAATAACGGAAATTTGGTATTTAGTCTTCTTTGAGTCTAAAAATTTTCTGCCAGAAATTTTCAGGTATTGATCGACGTTTTGAATGTAGTCTCCGAATTTCGGTATTTTGATGGTTAGCCCCATTTGTTTTCCCGAACTTGCTGAAATTTGGTATTAAGTCTTCTTCATAAACGAAAGGAAACTATTTGTTTGATTTCACTGTGCAACACTGGAAATGCAAACAACTTCTAATGGGCATTTTCTGAAAGTACATATTTAGACTACAAAAACCTTAATTGGGTTTTGTGTTCTCAGATCGGGTTTAGATTTTATGGCCTTATCTAAACCGACCTAAAATGAGCCTTTTTTCCAGTGATCGGACCTTTATCTCCGAAACTTATAAGAATTTTGCTTTGCAGTCTTCAGCAATACTGTAGCCCTAAAGTAGTAGAACTTTTGTGTCAAACAGATGAACTAGGAAAAGCTACATCTAGCGCATCAAACTCGTTAAAATATAGAAGAGTTTACATAATTTCTGAAATTCTGGTCAGTAACAACTAAACTGTTGGAAGTTGAAACAAGTAACCATTCTAAAAATTTTCCAAATAATGTGACCATCAATTCTTCAGAACATTCTGAAACTCTAAAATTGTTATTTCACGTTGTTTAAGGTGTATTTCATAACATACCTTTTACAAAACTTATTTCAAACAATGTTCACACAGGCTGTTTATTCTCATGTTGGGGATTTCAATTCATTATTGAAATATTTACCAAATTGTTGTTGAAAAAATTTGCTATAAACAAGGCGATAGAGGCATTTTACAACAATATAATGTTCTGAAGAGTTGTGTATTACATTCCAGAGAGTATTTTCCCAGAAGGTAATATTAAGAAGAATTTAACATTTTGGGAGATACGCTGCGAAATATACACAATTTATAGAATTTTTAGATATATTATAAAATTTGAGGCAATAAATGCAAATTTTCGAGTTCACTACTCGTCCAAATATTTTCTTCTTGCTCTTATCTACAGTTTGCTGCAGATGTCAAAACAAGATTTGTATTGGTTTCAGAGAGACAGCCCCGATTTGTTTTAAAAATTCGATCTTTAACCATGTTTAGATGAGGCCATAAAAACCGAACCCGATCTAAGAAAACAAAACCCAAATATGGTTTTTGCTTATTGGTCCTCTACTTTCGTAAAATTATGGACAGAAGTTGTTTGCACGCGATTGGTTCAAAAATGTTGCACAGTGTTTTACTTCAGTACAACTCGTGGTGGAGGGTATAACAAATTCGGCCTGGCCGAACTTAACGCTGTTCTTACATGTTATCACAACTTTTGTAATTTTTAATTATACACCAAATAATACAAGAAAGGTGTTCATTTTCTTAGATTGAAAATATTTTCTAGACAAACTGTAACTGAAGATTCAATTCATAAACAAATCAATGACTATTTTTGAAAATAAAGATCACATGTATGCTGTAATTAAATTATGTATTGTTGAATGTATTGCATATGGGTCATTCCATGTGGAATATACTAAAACAGCATGTGAAACTGTGTCAAAATTCTTTTGTGAAACACTGAAATTATTCGTCAATGAAACACACTCACTGTCCTCTTGAAGCAACTTTAAATGGAAGGTGCTTACACCTGGGAAGTTTTTGCGAATTCTGAAATTACAATATTCATAGATGAGAAAAATCAAAAAACAGACAAAAATTGTCGGAGCGCTTTTTTAAATAACTCGCGATTCAAGTTGACATTTTTAGGGTTTTTTAGGTTTTCACGATTTTACTTGAAAACCGCAAGTCCTATCGAAATAGGACTAAAGAAAATGTTGTAGCTGTGAAAATTCTCTACATGATTGATCTTTATGATAATTTCGTAGAGTTTACCGTTATTGAGATATAGACGTTCAAATTGGGACAATGCATTTACTCTAGTTTCCAAGCAAAATCGTGAAAACCTAAAAAACCCCTAAAAATGTCAACTTGAATCGCGATTTATTTAAAAGCGCTCCGGCGATTTTTTTTGTTTTTTGATTTTTCTCATCTATGAACATTGTAGTTTCAGAATCCGCAAAAACTTCAACTATTTTAAGTTGTTTCAAGAACACCGTGCACTTTCATGACCAAAAACACTAGAATTTCCCACATAAGCACATCGCATATGCGTTATTGATTGGCAACTTTAATTAATTATAATTTCACATGAAATGTGTATTATTTGTTAATTACATTTATTACATAACACAACAATTATATAGCATAAACATCCTAAGGGGTTGAGTGAAATGTCATTGAATATTTTTATCAAAAACCATTGGAGAGAATGACAAAAAAACATTGCGGTAATTAATTTAATTTTATCGTTTAATCAACTTGAATGTGGTGGTGGCTTAATGGAATTATATAAAAATGAATTTAAATTTAATAAAATTATATATTATTAATTATTTGTTTGTATTTTAAGAGAGCACATGTGAGAATTTACTATAAGAAGTTGTTTATATATCATTTTTGAGGCAGAACGGGAAGACGATTGTTTTAACTTTGGAATAGTTCTTGAAGAAATTTTCCACTGGTATTTCATTTAAAATTTCTAAAATGTCATTTGACCACTTTAAACTCACTTGAAACTCCAGTTGAAAACAATTCCTTTAATTTAAGAATTAAATTCTCCTTAATGCACTCACAATTTCACTGCAACATTTTCTTTTACATCAAAATATATTTCTTTTTTTTGTTAATATTAAAACATTTTTAATTTAAGTAATTTTTATTTTCCAACAAAATCATTACTGAAACAAAGTAATTTGTGCGCGGCAAAGTTTTACAAAGTAAGGCTTTTAAAAGTACGCGGCGCTTAACTTGGCACACGGTATCATTGTTGTGCTGTGTCCTGTTACTAGTACCGACAACATTGCGTCTATCGCACTAACTGAAGCAAGACGATAAACAACACCTTGGCAGGAAAATATTAAATATTTATTAATATCCTTCACAACTAGGGCAACGCAACGCATAGAATGATAGGAGGATATCAGCTATTGCTGGCTGACTTGTTGTTGTTGTTGTGTTACAACTTTCTTGGCAACTGCTGGCTGGCTGGCTGGTCTTGTGATATTGATGTGCAGGGCGAAAACTATATTGCAAGTAAGATTGTTAAAGGATGCTTGTGTTTTATTTTGTTTTCTTGTTCATCTATAGATGACTAGTGTCGATTTTGGTGTGTGTGAGTGTGTGTGTGTGTGTTCAAGTCTATGTTGACATTAAAATAAAAGGCGTGCTGCTATCACTACCACCTCCCCCACAACTAATACTAGTACAACGCCACAACAATCATCTCCTCTTGGTAGTTCCTTCAAATAGCTCATCATCAAAAACAAGGGTGTTGGAAAAATTATTTTGTGTGTATTAGTTCTTGGTTGTTGTATGTGTATGTGTTTGTGTAGGTTGATGCGAGTCAACATTGCACTTTTGATGGATACTGTGGTCTATAGCGTATTTGTCTCTCATGACAATCATGCTGATGACGTTGATGAAAATGTTGTTGTAGTCATCATCAGCGTCGTAGTCGTCGTTGATGTCAATGATGCTTTCCTCTTCGGTAGTGTCCATGAAGTCTTTCCTTCATTGATAATGATAACTGCAAAGGAACATCAACAATATCAAGCAACGGCAACAACACCAGCCAGGCAGCATCAGTAAAGCATCTTAAGGACCAAAACAAAGGCACACAACAAGCTTTCATGTGGTACTCAAATTTCAAAATACGTTAGTGAGATATCTACAACTGTACCGTTCAAATGTTCAGTAGAAAACATCAAATACAACAGTAGTTATGGCAACATTACTGATAGTTGTATTGGTAAGAGAAGCATACGAAGGAATAGCAAAACATCTAGTTACATACATAAATATATACACTTGTAAGGCTGCTGTTTTGAAACTACCTTGCATTGCACAGTGACAAAAATAGTTCTAGATAATAAATCGAACTGAATTTTTTATCATGTGCGTGAAGATAAAATCGATTTTAACTAGCGGAGACACAAACCACATTACTGGTGGTATAACAGTTGTATAACAGATTCGTACGAAGGTAAAAACTATTTTGAAAAACGATTTTCAAGGATATATGTTTTAGGCTATTGCTCAGGATATAGAAAAGATATGCGCACGCAGAAAGTATCGTTGGACAGCTGAATGCTTCCACTTTACACAACTGAAAACAGATTCTTATAGGTCCATTTTCGAAATTTTAAAATATCGACTGTTTATGAACATACTCTATTTATGTTGCTGGACCAATTGAGGGCCCGCCTAGGAAAAATTTAAACGTTGTGCGGACAAATGGCTGGCACATCGAAATAGGGTATTGGGACCACTATAAGAATATACTAATTTTGGTCCATGATGTTTGTAGAAATTTTGAATTATTGGCCGTTTATGAAAAGACTCCATATATGTGGATGGACCTATTGAAGGCCCCCCTAGTAAAAATTTAAGCATTGTGCGGATCACATCTAAATAGGGTGTTGGGACCACAATAAGAATATACTAATTTTGGAACACGATGATTGTAGAAATTTTGAAATATTGGCCTTTTATGAAAAGCTCCATATATGTGGATAGACCTATTGAGGGCCCCCTAGGCGAAATTTATGCCGCGTACCAACAAGTGGTGAGTACAGCTAATTAGGCCATTGGGTCCACTACAAGAAAAAAATCATTTGATTACAAGTTGATTGTAGAAATTTTGAAATATCGACCTTTTATGAAAAACCTTCATATATGTGGGTGGACCTTTTGAGGGCCCCCTAGGCGAACTTTATGCCGCGTACCTACAGATTGCGAGTATAGCTAATTAGGCCATTGGATCCACTATAAGAAAATAATAATTTGATTACAGAAATTTTGAAATATCGACAGTTTATACCCTCAGTTTTTTTTACCTTAACTAAATATAGTTTAAGTTGGAAGATGAGTCAAATCTGTTCCTTTCCCCAAAAGGAACTAGTTCCTTAATATAGTTCCATAGTTCCAAATAGTTCTGAGAGCGATAAAGTTCAATGAATCTTTCCCTTTTATCGTTCTTTCTATTTCCTTCGTTCCAAATAGTTCCCAGACCGATATATGTAGTTCAATGAATCTTTCTCATTCGTCTTTCTTATCTTTATTTCCAACGTTCCAAATAGTTCCGAGAGTGAAGTATTTGAACGAATTGTAACGTGACAATATGATCACGTACATAACACAACAGCTACTATTAACTACCCACATCACTGTCAGCGCTTTGACCGCATCCAACTATTTCTACCTGACACTCACACCGTAATAGACCATACAGTGATGAATTTCGCTCCAGTGTATTTTTGTGACACTCGTTGTCACTGCCTACGGCTAATAATTCTCATTCGCTTCATACTCCTAGTTATTGAAGTATTTCAGGTTTGGAGGCAAATAGTGAGCTTACTACTACAGGGAGTTTGCTACACGGGTTGGAACCAAAGACTGTACCAAATTCGCCAACTTACACCTGGTGTAACAGTGTTGGAAATTATTTTTGGAAGCTACCACATTAAGTTGTGGTGGTTGATGCATTTCACAGGGGCATTCGTGCCAGCTGTTCCACAAGGCATTCGTGCCAGCTGTTCCATAGGGCATTCGTGCCAGCTGTTCCACAGGGCCTTCGGGTCAGCTGTTCCACATGGCATTCGCGCCAGCTGTTCCACAAGGCATTCGTGCCAGCTGTTGCACAGGGCCTTCGGGTCAGCTGTTTCGTACTTAGCACACAGTAGTGCATGGTAGACACTAGATCGTTGTCTAGACTAACACCCGAACATCGACAGCCGAACTCCGAATACCTCGTGGTCCCGAACACCTGCAGCCGAATACATCGTGGTCCCGAACATCTGCAGCCGAACCCTGAATACATCGTGGTCCCGAACATCGACAGCCGAACTCCGAATACCTCGTGGTCCCATCTGCACTCCGAATACATCGTGGTCCCGAACATCTGCAGCCAAACCCTGAATACATCGTGGTCCCGAACATCTGCAGCCGAACTCCGAATACATCGTGGTTCCGAACATCTACAACCTGTCATTTCGATTACCTACGAGCATTGTCAACTTACCTGATTCCCGATCATATACGAACCGCCAGTTTCCCGATTAACCACCAGTGAACCATAGCATCTGGCAGAGGGCACGTCAACTCGCCACGAAGTCCCCAGCTGTCAAAACTTCCACAGTAACTCCGAAGCCGCCACAATCAACTCCAACGATATCCAACCCATATACATTTAATATACTTATCGCATTTAATCACGAGTAGATTGTAAACTAGTTTTAATCAATAAAGATCTGATTTAAACCCCCAGGAAAGGGAGAATACTAGTCTTCTCGTTTCGTAAGGTTTAGGAGGTCCTTATGGATAACATGGACGCGACTGAGCTTACCCCAGCCGACGACAAAACCTCGTTACAGAATCTCTTTTTATACCCTCAGCATTTATGTTAACGAGGGTACATACACTTTCACACGGGTAAAATGTGCCTCATCGCAATAATAGTTCTAGACCCCAAGTATGTTTGGACGAAATGTGTTTCAGACAATTTGGAGTCGAATTAGCCATGTCGGTCCGTCTGCCTGTTTGTCTGCCTGGAGCGCACGGTAATTCTTGAACGGATCAACCGATTCGGTCCAAAATCTGACGGTCCAGTCCTTCGGGTAACTCCCACACCAAATTTCAGAAAAGTTCAGTTTAGGAACTGCTCTCGAATCGCTTTGATTTTTGTTGCAACAACTTGTACTCACTGTCCTTCATACGACGGTACAAGTCACATCAGGCGCAAGTCAATACTTCCAGAGAAAATAGCCTGAAAGTTGCAAAAAAAAAACACCTATGACACCGTGTGTAGTGGTTGGAGCGCAAAATAACTCTCGAACACATCTGCCGATTCGGTCCAATATTTAGCTCTCGTAATATTTTGTCCAAACTTAGTTTAAGTTCGAAGATGGGTTATATCGGTCCACTCCTTCCGGTGCTTCCCCCACAAAATTTCGAAAATGTTCGGAAAAGTTGTGCGCACTATAATTAATAAAGGGAGTAGCCGATTTAGTTCACATTAAAAAATGATTGATCCAACAATATTCGAAGAGCAAAATATGTATTGTAAAGATATTGTTAAATTCCAAATGTAGTATTGTGATTCCAACAATTGGGTTTTGTTAAATCCAAAAATAGTTTTTGTCAACTGGACAATAGTTCTCTCTCTTCTTCGACAATTTTTTCTCTTCTCTCGCTATTCGATGCCGTGTTGAAAAAAACAATTATGATGGTGAGTTTTGTTTGTATGACATGATGCCTTTATCTTTGTTTTTGTGTGTATGTATACCAACAATGAGACTCTTGTTTTTATTTGTTTCTGTTTTGTTTCATTCTTCTATTTTCACTGTGCTTTGAGGTTTGGTGTTATACCGGATTTTGTTTTGTTATGTTGTGGTGGGTGCTTGTGGCTTTTTGTTTGTCTTTGTTGTCAACCAATGCAGCAAACCATGTATTGTGTTCATCAATGATTGGAATATTATACGCGACATTTATATCCAAGTTATGTGAAAAGTGTATATGAGAAGTATATTCACTCAAATCTAAAATTTCTGGGCTGGTTTTCTGGGTTGACAATACTTTTTGTAAACAAAATTAGATTATGATAGTTCCTACAATCGGTATTGTTAACGATTTTTACAATATTGCGGAAATTCGAACGTTGTTTTTGTTTTCTATGTTTGGAACAAAAGTTGGTATTTTTGGATTTGGATTACAATGTTTGAACAAAACAAATTAATTTTTGGAACCAAAACAGATATTTTTGTTCCAACAAAAGCGAAAAATATTTTTTCTCTGCGTGTACCTCCCACACAAAATTTCCAAAGAGTGCAGTTTAAGAGCTGCTCTCTGATCCCTCTGATTTCTCTTGTAGCTGTTTGTATTCGTTGTCCCCATTACGACGGCACAAGTTTTTTCAGGAGCAAGTCTATAGTTCCTGAGAAAATCGGTCCACTCCTTCTGGTACCTTCTTCACAAAAGTTCTAAACATTTCGCTAAAATGGTGTGCACGGTAACTCTCGAGGTTAGTAACCGAGTTGGTCCATACTATGCGCATCGTAATATTTCTACGAGACATAGATTAGGTTCAAATATGGGCTATATATATGTCAACTCCTTCGGCTATCTCCCACACAAAATTTCCGAAAAGTGCAGTTTAAGAGCTGCTCTCGAATCCCTTTGATTTCTTTTGTAGCAGTTTGTACTCGTTGTCCCCATTACGACGGCAAAAGTTGTTTCAGGAGCAAGTCCTGAGAAAATGGCCCGTAAGCTGTAAAAACCCCTACAACATCAGTAGCTGTTACAAAGTTTAGACTTCGCAATGTTTTGTCCAAACTTGATTTAAGTTCGAAGGTAAGCCATATCGGTCCACTCCTTGCCCCAAAAAAGTTTAAAAAATGTCACTAAAATGGTAAGCACTATATCTCTTAAACGGACATGCCGATTTGGTCCGATGGGAATCCAAAGATCTCCTAAAATTTTGTCCAAATTTAGTTTAACTTCGAAAATGGTCCATGGTCCATATCTGTATTCTCTTTAGGGTACCTTCACACAGGCTGAGGCTGTATCTCTGTCGGCAAAGCCGACTGATACTTTATTACTTGTTTCTTCATCTTTTGGTGGATGAATTGACATAAAAATAAATAAATTGAAGCGATGTACCGAGGTGTGATTTAAGTTTATTTAAAAATGTGGCCGCGTCTGGATGATTAAGGAAACGAACGTGAAAGATCGAAGTGAGTGTGGAATTAAATGAAGAAAATTAATTCTACAAGTGAAAGGAATTATATGCATGGCTGGAACTATATGAACTAAAGGAAGTACATATATAAATGCAAGAGTCGGATATAGTTAAAATAGTTCCTTGTCCGGAATAGTTCTTTGAACTACTTCGTTCCGGAACTACTCAACTCTAACATACACTTGTTTATTAGCATGTGCCTAATGAGTGTTAAAATCAGCTACTTACGCATTTCTCTGATCGGTCTACTCCTTAGAGTACCTCCCCACAAATAATCAACATGTTTTTAAGTGCGGTAAAAGGTCTGTTCCAGGATCCTTTGGACATTTTTACCGAAGATACTCCTAGTGTCCCTGTTTACAGCGATAATATGTTTTTCGTGGGCAAGTCCATGTTTCCTGGTAAAAAAGTCCAAAGGTGGTATTTATATGGCGACCAACTGAAATGACTGGTGGGCGCGATATCTATTGAGAGGAATGACTCAAAAAATAAGACCCACTTCCCAAATGGACCTGATCGGTCCATTCCTTAGGTACCACCCCCGCAAAATTTTTTAGCTTTAATCCAAATCCATATTTTTATCGTCAACTTCATACTCCCAAAATTCTGAAAACCCCCTAAATACAAAAGTTATTTGGGAAAGAAGTGTTTCAATTCACACAGGCTGAGGATATATCTCTGTCGGCAAAGCCGACTGATACCTTTTTTACTTTTTTTATCTACTAATCTAATACTATCACCTACACCTGGAACATCCCATAACCCAGACCATGACCCGAATATTGTTGCAAAATATGTCATGCTGGAGAGTATAAAAACTTAACGCTTTTTACTTGGTGTATCCTCAGTCTTTAGACGGACAAGGGTATATGCCCTTTCATACGGCAAAAATGTGCCTAGTTCACGCAGAGAAAAAATATTGTTGTAACAATCATATTCTAAGAACAAAATAGTGTATTTTAAAATTCATAAAATATGTATTGTTGGCGCAATAATATATTTTGTGTCATCATGTTTCCTAATAAAAAATATATGGTTGAAGCAACAATATATATTTTCGGATTTTTAAAATACACTTCTTTGTTCTTAGAATGTGATTGTTCCAACAATATCTTTTCTCTGTGTGTTGGCAAACAGCATATTACAGCTACATAAAAATTCTAATCGGTAGTTCATCTTTTGGTTCCCACTGTCAATGTTCGTAGTATTGTTTTGTATACCAGTTGTTTGTCTGTGAACATTGTCACCTGGTAAATTCTATTTACAATCTTATAGATATTGGTTATTGGGGTATCTGTACCTATCATTTATTATCCTTTCTCTTTTAACTCGTGTCGTTCGTTGTGTTATCTCTGAGTTTGTCTGTTTGTTTGTTTTGTTTTTGTTATATAGTTTTAGATTAAATACAGACTGGGATACAGTGACTCATAGGAATCATAACAAATGTTAATAAAGCATTGGCGAATTGATTTAATAGAACCGATAAAGATTTAAAATCCATTTCAATATAGATGGCAGGTGTTAGATGACTTCGAGTGCTATGTTTAGGTTAAAGAACTTCGATATCCATGACACTATATTTTAAGTATTCTAGACCGCAAGCAGCTGAGCATTCACCGATTATGTACGTAGGGGTGGGATGCTTATCATTTAATGGACATAGACAATTATGTACATATATATGTATTCACATGTGTTGGAACTCTACCATGATCTAAAAGAATTAACATGAATCCTACACTATTCCTCTAATTTTGCAAACTATGAATCACTGTAACCAACACACAATTTTATCTCCACTGTTTTTTCTTGCTGTTCGCACTTATTTATCCAAGGTTGTTTGTTGGGCGCAGCAGGTGTCCTTTAGATCTTAATTAAGTTACCAACATCCTTCGTTGTTCTAGTTTTCCTATTTGTAGTTGAACAAAAACAAACTTCAACAGCAGCATCAGCAGCCGGATGATGACGATGATAACATTCATTCTTAACGCCCTCAATCCTTCTCTTTTTTTCATGGTAGGCAGTTTTCGATTAATTATCTCAACGGGAAATTTTCATTTGATTAAATTTATCCAATATACAAATTTCAACTAAATGGTTTTGCTAGTGCTTTTGTCAATATTGTTGTCAGACATGCTGAGCTTTCGAACCAACTCTGGGGAAAGTTGTTTTCATTCAATAAGAACAACACATGTTGCGTTTCTTTTTGGTAGTGGGAGAATAACAATATAAAAAATGTGGTTTGATATTAAATCGTGATGGAAAAGCTTTAATTTGGTACAGGGAACGTTTATTTATTACCAAATGGCGCACAAATATATTTAATCCGTTTTTAATTGATTATACCCTCAGCCTTTAGGCTAAACAGGGTATATATACGTTGATACCTCCCACACAAAATTCGGAAAATGTGAAGTTTAAGAGGAAATTTTCTTCAACTGGCTGTCCTTGCTTAGCCCTTTCGGGGATTCTATGTCATATGACATAGCCAGTTTTTGAAGCCCGTTTTAAGGATACTTATGGGTACCCTTTTTTTAATAATTTTGTATTTTTTCCCTGAAGTGCCATCTAAAAATAAACCAACACACATTTTTGATTGGTGGACCCTATACACTGTTATGTTTCAAAGAGGGAGCGTTCCTCGTGCGATTTAAAATTTGCAAGAAAATACCTTCAGGTCTTCTATAAGAAGACCTTCAGGACTTCTATAAAAAGACATGAATGTCTTCTCTAAGAACGTCTAGGTCTTCTATAAGAAGCTTTCAATCTACCATAATAAGACCTCCAGATCTTCTGTAACAATTCCTGCAGATTTTCTAAATTAAATCCTCCATATCTTCTATAAGATGGTCTCCAGGTCTTCTACAAGATGACATCCAGGCCTTCTAAAGGAAGACATTCGGATCTTCTATAAGAAATCCTCCAGTTTTTCTATAAGAAGGCCTCAGATATTCTATAAAAAGACTCCAGGTGTTCTATAAGAAGCTTTCAATGTTCTAAAAGAAGAACTCCAGATAGTGGTCCCCCGCCGGAGATAACGATCTTGACGCGATGCGGGGGTTAGACGCCACAATCTTCCACTCAGCTTCTTAGAGTATTGATTTGGGGGTTGTGACCGACCAAAAGGTTATCCATCTCCACTGTCACAAACCAATACAGTGCAATGAAAACCCATAGTGTATCTTTTGGAATGTGTGACGCATATTTGGTAGCGATCTCCTACCAAATAAAAAATTGCTAAGATATCCTAACACCGGGGTGTTAAGCGACCACTTGCCCATCGGTGTTATCAAGGTTTGCAGTTAGGGTACAAACTGTATTTGAACAGAGCCTCGTTGATACCTGGGCGACTCAACGAGTAATTATCATGCCCTTGCCGTAGTAAGGAGGCTATGCCGCGGTAGACCTCAGCTCCTCCACAACTCAATATCCCATGGACATTCAAAATTTAAACAAAAAAACCAAAAAACCTCAAGATGAACATTCGACTGATGTAGGTGTGGATGCCTTGGCACCCTCAGTCTTTACACTCACAAGTGCAACCTCCTCACTATCCCTGACAATTACAAATATGGACATTGATGCGATTCCCCTAAAGTTACGGCCAGCAGCTCTAACTCTGCTACAAAGCGGACTGAAAATATGGGTGGAGACGACACTCCGGAACTGTACCACATAAATGACAGGTTGAACAGACAGAGCCTAGTAGTCCTCCATTTAATTGAGGGAAGCGTCCCCTTGACACTCAAGGAGGAAAGCATACCGGATGAAATTTGCGAAAATTTATCGCTGACTGAGGAGGAAGATATGGACACGACAGTGATCCATGTCCCTACCTTTAGTCTAGCTAATAACCCCCCATCCCGTGATGCTTTGGTGTCGGATAATCCCGACAAACCTCTACTTCTAAGGCAAAAAACAGTAGAGGAGGAGAGTGGAGCGAGCGAAGAACCTATCGATAAGATGGACGATTCGCTGAATCCACAGACCTCCAAAGCCAAGGAAGCAAGAGACAAAAATCATACCGAAGGGCAACTAATTATTGCAATCGGTATGCCAATAAGAACCCCAACTCCATCAGCGTAAGGGAACTTCAAATGATACGGTCTAACCTAAAGTTCGTGAGGAGATTTGAAAGAGAATATCCTCACGTAACTAAGAGGGAAGTGCGTGTCAGTGAAATCCCTACGTCAAGAGTAAGCCCCATCGAAACCTCCGAAGAAGTGGCGAAGGGAGGAGACTTCAGCTCTGATAAGGACACCCCTTCTGCCAATGCGGCAACGTCGCAGCCCTCAAAGAAGGTAGAGAAGAAGGCAAAAAGGAAGAAGAAGGGATCCAAATCCTCTGGGAAGGTATCTACTGATTCTGCAGCTGGGCCAATTTCCAAACCCCAACAAAGGGTGATAGAGGTGAGTAGGCCGATGAAACAGAAGATACCATCCGACAAAAGTGGGAACACGAGCGGGCGGAACAGTGATGGTCAGTGATGGCATTGACTTCCTCAAAGGATAACGGAGCTCGTGCGACCGATCCAAAATCACAATCAGTTGTTGTGAAGAGGTCGTCTGAGGAACAGCCTCCTTCTGCGAAGAAGTCTACGTTGTCACAGCCGGTCTATCCGTCGGCATCGTTTGCTTCGGTGACGAGGAGGGCTAGTGAGAGGATCACTAATGAAAAGGTTAAAGCCTCTTCATCTAGTGCTTCTTCTCTGAAGCCTTGCACGTCTGGAAAGGCGAGAAAGGCTAGTGAGAGGATCACTAATGAAAAGGTTAAAGCCTCTTCATCTAGTGCTTCTTCTCTGAAGCCTTGTACGTCTGGAAAGGCGAGTAAGGATATCGCGGAACATAGGGCTCTGCAGACTCCATGCTCATCTCTAAAGGCGAGTGAGGGTAAGGTAAAACCTAGTGCTCTGCAGACTCCCTACTCGTTCACAAAGGCGAGTAGGGACAACGCGTAAAAATTGAGTAAGGAAAATTCCAGACCTTGTGGTCTGGGGATTCCCTGGTCATCCGCGAAGGTTAGTAAGGACAAAGCGACGCCTACAGCTCTGCAGACTCTTTGCTCGTCAAACCCGGAGCAGGATGACATCGCTGCACGACGGATTGTACCGGGTGAGATCCGGCTGGCAATCATAGACAGGGCTGATCCCAATGGGCGTATCAGTGACTGTCATTGGTTGCTAGTTGAGGGTCTTCTTCGGGACATCCTCGTCTCTTAAGGCGGTTAAATTTTTTAGGGGCAAAATCCATACTCCCTGTGAAATTGGCCTATAGACGTCAAAAGTTGTTATGTTGGCTTCATTTCTTTTGATCCTAGGCTGAGGTTATATCTCTGTCGGCGGAGCTGACGGATACTTTTTTACTTGGTTTTCAACATCATCGGGTAATGAAATTATGTATAACCAAAGACATTTCACTTTTATTTTGAAATTGCACCTTGTAATTATTCTTATCAAAACAAAATTAGCTCTTTGATAATAAACACATGACGCTCTATAAATGAGCAATAGCGTTGTCAATCTCCATAGCTTGTAAAGAAATTATTACACAACTAAGGAAAGCTCAGATCACAATTTCACCACACTGTTCATAGGTATTTCGTAGATTTAAATTTTATTTTATTTAAGGCATTCAACAAATATGTATGTCAAATCTCTATGTGTTTCACTTTATTCTCCATTGTTTACCTTTTTGGAACTTTTAGAATTGTATTTTGCTCACAAATAAATCCAAAACTGGATAAGAATTTCACAACTAATTCCACTATTAAAGACAATTGTATAACGAACAAGGCAAACCGCACGTTTATTACACAAAAAATTGTTCTACGTATTTTATGATGAGTTATCCGAATTTTTCGCACCGATAATATCTATGAAGAACTAACTATACGAAAAACAAAAACACGCTCTCGCTCATTAACTATGGTAATGATTACGGAAGAGTTTACGGGCCGCAACTAAAAACACCAAGCTATGGAAATCAACGTACAACCGCTCTAAATGCACTTATTTTGCGCCTCTCCATAACCACAAAACACGGTGATATCTTTTTTTCCAGGCGCTCTTCGGCAGAGGTGGCTAATGCGTTGTTGTTGTTATAGACAATTTTTTTTTTTTTGTTCTCCAGCGATAAGGATTTTGTTATCTTTTGTGGGCTGATAACAACAGCCAACGTTTCGTTTAGTTTGTTTCATTCATTCGTTCGTTCGTTCATTCTTATCTTTACCGCTTTGTGTATTTAGTCGAATATTTGTTGGTTGGTGGTGTTGCTGTTGTTAATGTTTGTTTTGATCATTGTTATAATGAAGAGAGAACTAAGGTACACCGTAACATTCTAGCAGTGCATCATTTAGGGGCAATGGAAACCACACAATGACTACAATTTGTGGTTATTACAAGGGGAAGTGGACATGTGTTTGACCAACCGGCGGACGTACCAAAAGTACACACGCTTGTCAGCATGCGGCATGGTTTTTTGTGTGTGTGTTTTGTTTTAGTTGAGATCAGGGTTTCGGAGTCGAGGTATTTTTGGCTCGACTCCGACTCCGACTCCAGGCGAGTTTTTTTCACGACTCCGACTCCGACTCAGACTCCGGGTCGACTCCGAGAGTGAATTCCTATACCACTAAAAATGAATAAAATGTGCACAAAATTGTAATTTGTTCCTATATTTTGGCCTATATAGGCTAATGTGTTAGTTTTTCATTACATATTCATTAGAAAGGGCATTCGTTCGAATACATTCGAACATATCAATACCGTTTCTGCCGAATCTTACATTGACAAATAGCAAAGTTAGAAAGTTTTTGTCGGTTTTCCTTTTTTTCTGGACGGAATTCTTCCGACTGAATTCTTCCGAGTGAGAGAATCTTTAAGACTTCAAAATATGTGAAAATGATGGGGCAATACAAATTGTAAGGACTTCATGCAACAAAAACTATAAGCAATTCACGACCAAGTTTCAAACTCGATGTAAGCCAACAATTTATTGAGCTTAGCCTCAAAAAGGGACCCCAAGTTGTAAAGCACAATAAAAGCCATTTTTCATGATTTTTTTTCCCGAGAAAACTACGTAACTTTTTGGCAGATTTTTTCTTCTTCATCTGAAAGAGCAAAATATTACCAAGTTTTGAGGTCGTCTACGAAACCTTATTTTTATTAAAGCTTTTTGCGGTGTCAACTCTATCTCGAAAACTTTCTCGAGAAAACCACAGTTTATACGCCGCATACAAAATAAAAGTAAATTGTTCCCATCCAACGCTCATACTGTGGCAATATTGTTCCGATTGATTTAAAAGCTTGACCACATATTCTATGCTACTTATACTTTCTATTTTTTTCTGAAATTTATAAGTAGGGAGCACCCCTTAAACTAAAATTCAGCGCTCACATTTTGAACTTTGGTGTGGTGTGGATAATTTTATTGAAATATTTGAGATATATTGTGTACACCACTCAGCACGTAGGCAGATGGATGTTTTCTGGAACTGAAAAATTAGCAAACGATTAGATTTCGTGCATGAAAATATTCTACAAAAATGTTGCTAGGAAAATTTTATGTAGAGTCGGTCCACTAGGACAAGAAATCGATATTGGCATATTTTCATTGTTCTTTATCACTTTTACCCGAATCTTTCTCATGAAAACTCTATGATTATGTATTTCATTGAATTTCGTATATGCAATTGATTGTGTAGAAAATCTGCTCCTGGCGGACAGATCCGGTTATTTGAGTATATAATGAACCCCAGAAGAAAGATTCACCGTTTGTCAGACTTCTGAGTTATAACGGGATGAATCTGTCGTTAACCAACAACGAATTCATGATGCCTAATTCAGAAGAGTAACCATCCGAATTTGATATATAGTAAATAGATTATGCGAAATTTACCGAAATACATAAACATACTGTTTTTTGAGAAAGTAACCGGAAAACTGATAAAGGACAAAGAAAACGTGACAATGTCGATTTCTTGGATATGGGAAACCTACATATAATTTTCGGTGGAACATTTTTGTAGAAAAGTAAATTTTGTTTTACTTTTTGGGTTTAAGAACAAAAAGGACATGGAAGAAACTAAGCTAGGACAGCATATTTGACTCAGAAATTTCAGCTATGGGATCCTTTGGGGTTCTCAATTGGGGCTTTCCTTCCTCAGATCTTAACTTCAGTTTTGTGTCACAGGGTATTCAGTAAGATTTCCCATAGAGATTACAATGTCTTTAATAGACGACTTCTCATAAAAAACAAGATGACAATACCAATAGACCTTTGTGAGAAGACCAGTAAGACTTCTGACGAAAGAGGTTAAAGGTCCAGTCTTAATTCGATTGTCATAGAACTTTACTTTTGTTTGCAAAAATGTAACGAATCAATTAGATCAACAAAATAGGGATGAATAGACTACACTTCAAAGGATAGTAAATATCCTGTGCAATTCACAGGATATTTAATTTAGTATAATATATTTTCTTATACCTTTCTTTTAAAATAAATAATGATTTTGAAAAAAGTTCTTGTTTCAAATTTAATGTTATATTTCTAAATTAATATTTTGCCCGGAGTCGGAGTCGAGTTATTTTTTTCGACTCAGACTCCGACTCCGACTCCAGCAAAATTACTCGACTCCGACTCGTAGACTCCGACTCCGACTCCGAAACCCTGGTTGAGATTGTGATAAGTACAGGTAATTTGTCAACAAATGTGTGGAAAGATATTTTGTGAAAAAAACCTCTGTTATGTTTTACAAGTTAATTTGGATAAGTTTATAATTTTTACAGGGACTTGGGTTTAGAATTTTGGATATGGGAAACATGCATAAGGAGAATTCCTACAAACTACATACTTTGACATCTAACTTCAATTGATTTTTTACTGGAAAATAAGTTGTGAATTTAGGATTTTAATATGTTTAATGAGGTTTCAATATGGACTCAATTGGTCCACTGCTTTGGGTACCTCCCACACAAAATTTCGGAATAGTTCAGTTTAGGAGCTGCTCTCGAATCGCTTTGATTTTTATACCCTCCACCATAGGATGGGGGTATATTAAGTTTGTCACTACGTTTGTAACTACTCGAAATAATCATTGTAGACCCCACAAAGTATATATATTCTTGATCAGGGTGCAATTCTACATCGATATAGCCATGTCCGTCCGTCTGTGAAAATCACTCTAGCGTCCGAACGGTTTGACGTAGGTTGATGAAATTTTGGGAAAATATGTTATATTTACGTAGGACTTTTGGTATTGAAAGCGGGCTATGTAGGTCCACGCTTTCGTATAGCCCCCATACAAAATGACGCGTTACGTGTCGTCGTTTTAAGGAATTTTTAAGATATTTGGCCCATTTTACCACCGAATTGGTTGCAATTTGGTACTTTGTGTCTCCAGAGCCCAAAAAATATTCCTACCAAAGTTGGGTTATATAGGTCCACGTAAGGCCCATATAAGGCCCCATATAAAGTACGCGTCATTTTAATATATTTTGAATGTATTAGACCCATTTGACCACAGAATTGGTTGTAATTTGGTATTTTGTGTCTTCAGAGGCCAGAAAACATTCCTACCAAAGTTGGGTTATATAGGTCCACGTTTTGGTATAGCCCCCTTATAAAGTACGCGCCATGTTAATATATTTTGAATGTATTAGACCCATTTGACCAAAGAATCGGTTGTAATTTTGTATTTTGTGTTTCCAGAGGCTAAGAAACATTTTTACCATAAAATGTTTATATAGGTCCACGTTTTGATATAGCCCCTATAAGACGATATCTCCCGATTTTCGGTATTTTGTAGGTTTTGGCCTCATTATCACACCGAGATGGCTGAAATTTGGTATTTAGTCTTCGTTGGGGGTATAAAACTTTCCCCCAGAAATTTGTATGTATAGGTCCACGCCATCATATAGCCCCCATAGAACGGTACCTTCCGAATTTCGGTATTTTGAAGGTTGTGACCTCAATATTCCACCGAAATGGCTGAAATTTTTCGGTATAGGTCTACGCCTTCATATAGAACGAATTCGGAAAATTATAAATATTGGTCCATGTTTTGGAAAGAACAAAAATGTTGCCCCATATTAACTGTTTTGAAGGGAGTATTATCAGTTGAGATACTCCTGCAATAAAAGGAAGAGTTTAGTACTTTCATAAACGAAATAAAACTAATTGTTCCTATTCACTTCAATACACTTCGTGGTCGGCCGAACTTAACGCTTTTCTTACTTGTTGTTGTAACAACTTGTATTCACTGCCTCGATACGACGGTAAAATTTTTATCAGCGGCAAGTCCATACTTCCCCAGAAAATAGTCCGAAAGTTGCAAATAAAAACCCTATGTGTTGCGTAGTGGTCGGAGCGCAAGATAACTCTCTAACGGATCTGCCGGTTCGGTCCAAAATTTTTCCTTCGTAATATTTTGTCCAAACGTAGTTTAAGTTCGAAGATAAGCCATATCGGTCCACTCCTTCAGGAACCTCCCCCATTAAAGTTCAAAAATATTCGGATAACTTTTGAAGGGATTGACCGATTTGGTTCATACTTTATACATTCTAATATATCTACCAGATATAGATCAGGTTCGAATATGGGCTATATTTGTCCACTCCTTCGGGTACCTCCCACACAAAGCTTCGGATAAGTTCACTTTAAGACCTGCTCTCGAATCACTTTGTTGAATCAACTTGCATTCGCTGCCTTAATTACGACGGTAAAGTTTTTTTTCTGTCAGTGGTCAGTCCATACTTCCTGAAAAAATGGTCCGAAGTCTGTAAAAACCCTATGACACCATGTGTAGCGACTGGAGCGCACGATAACTCTCGAACGGAACGGTTGTAACAACTTGTATTCGCTTTCCCCATTACGAAGGAACATTTTTTTCGGGCACAAGCCTTATTTCTTGAGATAATGGCCCAAAAGCTCCAAAAAGCCTGGCGGCACCAACTAAACTGGATAGTAGATAGAATAACCCTCGAATGGAGAAACCGATTTATTAAGATTTAAGATTATCAGTGAAAAATGATTCGCCGCTACCTTCAAATCATAACAAATGCGTAAAAAATACAAAAAGGCTAAGATGCATCGCAAATAGTGAAAGAAATGACGGTTTGGAACTATGAAAATTAAGAACAGAGGCAAAAAAATATTTAAAAAATCGCGAAGATACTTCCTGGCCGCTTCCAAAAATTAATCGGGTCTTCAATATTAATCTCGGAACCACTGTCTTGGATGAAGTGTCCATAAGATTCCAAAATCTATAGATATTGATGGTTATGTAGCAAGAAAAAATATAAAATAATTGGAAAATATAGAGAAACAATAATCCCTTGCCATGACCTCTGAAGTTATAAAATTGGATTTTAAAAGTGGTGCGGTGTAGTGGCGAAGGAATTTAAATATATTTGAATCGGATGATCCGAACATGTTGCGGGAAAATATCAATAAAGATCAATCTATTTTGTCTTATTTATTTCAAAAATAATATGTTTTTTCTTGCCATAATACCGTCAATATCTTTGGATATTGGTACCTTGTGGACACTTCATCCAAGACATTAGTTCCTAGATCGATATTGAAGGTCCATTTAATTTTTGGAAGCGGTCCGGATCGTCCTTCGCCATTTTTTTAATAATTTCTTGTCTCAATTCTTGATTTCCATCGCTGTTATTTCTTTTACTATTTGAGATGCATCTCAGCATGTTAATGCATGTTAAATATTGTTGAAGAAATAATTATAGGAAAAATTGAAGGAAATGCTCGCGAAAACATGCCGCAAGATGATGCAATTGGTGCGAAACGCTCATAGAATGTGATAACCACCAATGGTTACCATAAAAGGCTCAAGCGTGTATCAAAAAAATCATTTTCTCAAAAAAATATTTAAAAGGCAATATACTTTTTTGACGTAAAACTTAGTTGACTCACTGTATATCTATATACACTCCGGTTCATCTGAATAGAACCAGCCAATATTTGCCTACCGTTATATTGGAATTGTAAATTATATTTTTGTGGACATGTAGAGTATATAGTAGCTGATATTTTCAATACCTAACATGTTTCAGATATGCGTTATAACGGTACTATTTACACGCTTTATGAAAAAATGTCAAATATTAGCATGTTTTAATGGTTCACCAGGGTAGAACTACCATAAGAATTTACACAAATCCTTTGTCAGATGTGGTAAACTTTTACAAAAAACTGTTTATAATTATAAACAAAGGCCGTGACTGTTGATTGCCAACAAATAATGTGCAAAAAATGTGTATTAGGGTCTTGGAATTTGATGAAAATCGATGCTTAGAGCTCCAAAAAATATTCTTATGAAGAAATCGGTAGAAACAATTTGTAAAGTCAAAATTTTATACTGAATTATGTTCAAAATTTTTTAGACTACAATAAAATTACAAAAAAATCACATTTGATAGGTTTATAAGTCCGAAACAGAGGAAATGTGGTGAAGATATCTCAAATTTCTACCTTCCCAATCCAAAAATTGATATTTTATCTCAGGAAAGTGAATGCAAATCGGCTACTATATACTCTACATGTCCACAAAAATATAATTTACAATTCCTCTCCTATCGTCAAATATAACGGTATTTGTAGGCAAATATTGGTTGGTTCTATTCAGATGAACCGGAGTGTATATAAAAGAGCAGTGAGGTGAGGTATTCACTGACTGACTGACTGATTCATTAGCTACCAGACGAAACCGCTGAAGCTAGAAAGTTGAAATTTTGGGAGTAGGTTGCTGTTGGTGTGTAGAGGTAAGATAAGGCTGGGTTTTTGAAAATTCGACCTAGAAGTGTACGAAAAGTACTAAATATGGTACCCTTGGTATTAGGCAAACGGGAAGAGCTAGAATTCTGAAATTTGGAATGAGGGTAACTGATGGAGAGTTAGAAAGATGTACCAAAGGGTTTTTGGAAATTCGAACTACAAGGGTACGAAAAGTACTAAATTTAGTACAATTTGGATTTGGGTGAACGGATAGAGCTGGAATACAAACATTTGGAATGAGGGTCACTGATGAAGAGTAACAATGAAAGGTTTTGGAAATTCGAACTATAAGGGTACGAAATGTACTAAATGGTACTAAATTTAGTACAATTTTGATTTAGGTGAACGGATTGAGATGGAATACAGACATTTGGAATGAGGGTCACGGATGAAGAGTGACAATGAAAGGTTTTTGTAAATTCGAACTATAAGGGTACGAAAATTACTAAATGGTACTAAATTTAGTACAATTTGGATTTGGGCGAACGGATAGAGCTGGAATCCTGAAATTTGAAAGTAGGGTCACTGGTGGAGAGTAACAAAGAAAGGTTTTTGGAAATTCGAACTATAAGTGCGCGAAAAGTTCTAAATGGTACTAAATTTAGTAAAATTTGGATTTGGGTGAACGGATTGAGCTGGAATCCTGAAACTTGTAATGAGGGTCACTGATGGAGAGCAACAAAGAAAGGTTTTTAGAAATTCGAACTATAAGTGCACGAAAAGTACTAAATGGTACTAAATTTAGTACAATTTGGATTTGGGTGAACGGATAGAGTTGGAATCCTGAAATTTGGAATGAGGATCACTGATGAGGACCGCTTTGGTATGTTAATTTGAAAATGTGGTCCAATGCGACAATTTTGTTAACTAGAAGTTATTTACCCCCTGATAATAAAAAAGCCTAAATTGAAATGCCTCCAAATTCCGAATTTCGGTTGGAAAATGTGCAGAAGATCTTCAAAATACTCTAAATCTTCAAAATATCTCTTCTAATAAACGTGGATTGAAGTGGGCATTTTTTAAATTATACTTTTATATCCTCTAAGTATTCAAGGTCCAAATTTAAAGAAAATTGGACAACATAGATTTGTTTTTTTTTTTTTTAATACACTAAGTCGAGAGGTACAGTTATATGGGGATTTACGAAAACATGGATTTTTATGGCCATTTTGAATGCCTAAAATTTAACTGACCTATTCGGGTTCTGGGCGAAACCGCTAAAGCTAGAACCTTGTATTATAAATGCGCGTGATTGTTGTTGTGAAGGGGTGAGATAAAGTTTAGTGTTTGGAAATTAGTACTGGAAGGGAATGCTGTGTTACTGAAGGGTTAAAACCAGGAGTCAAATCTGAAATTTGCAATAGTTGTGTAGGGATGCGATACGGCAATTTTTTTTTTTTTTTTTGTAAATTCTGGCTACAATCGAAAAAAATATTTGTAATAAAAATAGGTCTTAGTACAACAGAATCTTCAGCATTCACCATTCCCGTATTAAATATTATTTATATATTTTGATCCCTTTCCGCATACGAAGTAGCGGGCATTTCCTAGTTTGTTATAATGACATACCTATACGCTTTTCGTAATAACTTATTAATAATTTTAATCTCATTTAAAATCAATATCAAACCATTCTGGACCAATTTGTTATCAAATCGCGATATTTCAGAGCATTTAATGCATATTTAACAATATTGCAATTTTTTGTTTTTCTTTACAAACTCCCGAATTTTATGTTTATATTTATTGTACCTATGGGACAAGAGAATTTGTGGTCATTTGCAACGAATTCGCGAAAGTTACAGACTGTTTTAATGACTTTGTCTGTGAGAATCGTATTTGTTTTCTATAAATATTTATCCAAACAAAGCAAATTTGAATGTTTAAATAGAAAAAAAAATATCAAAAGGGCTTTAGTAATCGCTGTCGGTGCGGAAACTTTTTTCACTGAATCGGACTAAAATACGCATTTTCGTTACTTACTCACTTACTTAGCTGGCCCATTACAGAACATTTGTTCCATAGACCGAACTAAGAAAAGATCTCCAATTCTCTCTGGTAAATGGTACAAAATTTGGTACCTTTTGGTATTTGCTATATGGTACAGAATTTTGTACAATTTGTGATTTTATAAAGGGGTAGATCTGGAATTTTTAAATATGAAATTCGGTATTGGATTTGAAATTCGGTATTAGATTAGCAATTGTTGTTTAGAGCGGAGGTAGGGAGGAGGTTTTGAAAATTTGTACTTATTTATACAAAACGTACTAAATAGTACTATAATGGGTTTCAGAGGAACAGATAAAGCTGGAACAGTGAATTGGGGTTAGGATATACATATGTTGAATATAAGGAAGTAATTTTTGAAACGTTTACCTATGTGTACGAAAAGTTGGGCAACATGTTGGTACCAAAACCATTTTGGTATTGTGTAAACAGTTAAGGTACTAAATTTGGTGTTGGGTTTAGGAACAAAGCTGGGATTATATAATTTGGAAATACGCTATTTGTACAAAAAATACGAAATGAAAAATATTTGTTATGAAGATCACTCTAAAATTTGAGACAAAGTTCTGAGTTTGAAAAATTGTACTGAATATTGTTCCATTGATATGATGTTAACGCCAAGGCGTTTCCAAATAATGTACTGAAATTAAGTAGTCAAACGTGAAGTATCTTTTAAAAAAATGTTTTTTGTTCTGACCGCTTTGGTATGTTAATTTGAAGACGTGGTCCAATGCCACAATTTTGTTACCTAGAAGTTATTTACCCCTTATTATAAAAAAGCCTAAATTGAAATGCCTCCAACAAATTTTCCGTTATATACGGTTGACATACCCGTGCACATTAAGTACAATTTTTTGCAAAAAGTTCTTCTAACCTTTCATGCCACAAATTCCGAATTTTGGTTGGAAAATGTGCAGAAGATCTTCAAAATACTCTAAATCTTCAAAATATCTCTTCTAATAAACGTGGATTGAAGTGGATATTTTTTAAATTAAACTTCTATATCCTCTGTCTATTCAAGGTCCAAATTTAAAGACAATATACATTTGTTCTTCTTTTAAAATACACTAAGTCGAGAGGTACCGTTATATGGGGATATACGAAAACGTGGATTTTTATGGTCGTTTTGAAGGCCGAAAATTTAACGGACCTATTCGGGTTCTGGGCGAAACCGCTAAAGATGAAACCTTGAATTGTGAATTGTGTGTGCGTTATTATTGTTGTGAAGGGGTGAGATAAAGTTTAGTGTATGTTAGTGAAGGGGTAAAACCATGAGTCAAATCTGAAATTTGCAATATGATAGTTTTTGAAATTCGAAATAAAAAATATGGTAGCTGTGCACTATAGGTAATTTGGACAGGTTTTTAGGCAAAAAGTCGATGGTGGCGGTGTGTACTTACTATTTTAAGAAATAATTTTCTTCAAAATGTTTATTACAGCAAAATAAATCGTATTTATTATTATTTGTCCGAAATTCTGCTACCGGGAATATCTTCAGCAAAGGGTTCTGAATAAATTACATAATTACCAAGGTGCGATTTGCGAAGGTGCCCTCCTTGCAGAAAAATATATTTTTTTAATTTTTTGTTTGGTGAAGGAAATATTAAACTAGGGATCATGATTGCGTGATTTATTTGGTCCTTTAAAAATATAATATTTATAAAGATCTTTTCGCAAATCAATATTTTAAACATATCAATGTTTATAAAAATCTTTTGGCGGATCAGTACTTTAGTTCATTGTAACCGTTTTTCTTTTGTTTTAACCGCGTTCATTGGATTGGAACGAATAAAATAGATAAAATGAGAATAAGGGGTAGGAAAAAGAAAAGTTGTTCGTTATATCCGGCGCTCGTTATAAACGTGTTCGTCTGTAAAATTCTTATTAAAGCCTACTTTTTAATATCATATGTGTTTTAAAGCTGGAATGAATATCCTAACAAATTGTAAAAAATTCTTCATGCGGGGTAACAATTTTTGTTTGTTATAATCGTGGTCGTTTTAAGAAGTTGAACCTGTGTACAAATATTAAGGAAACTTCTTTGGAAACATAAAACTTTGTTCGCTATAAACGTAGTAAACCGATGTTCGCTATATCCGTATTTTACGTTGTAATTCTTTGTTTTATTTTACTTTTGCATATAAAGCAATAAAAATGTATAAAAAGCCCACATATCCACCGCTATTTATTTTTGCCTCAAAAACAGGCCAAATTACCTATAGTGCTGTGTAGGGATGCGATACGGCAGATTTTGTTTTGTGAATTCTGACTACAATCGAAAAAATATTGGTAATAAAAATAGGTCTTAGTACGACAGAAACTCCAGTATTCACCATTCCCCTTTATATATATTTTGTTCCTTTCCGCATACGAAGTATATATAGACGGTAGAAGTATTGTGAGTTACTTATTTTCTTTAGGTCTGAGGGTATATCTCTATCGGCCAAGCCGACTGATGTTGTTTTATTTCATAAATCATATCAATATTTGTTTTCAATATTTAAATGAAATAAAAGGTCATTCATTCATTTGTGCAACAGGAAATATTTTATTAAAAAACAAAATTTTATTTAAATTAATTTCATAGTATTTTTTCAATTCTTTTTTTCAAGTGGTTTGTGCATGACCTTTTTAATACTTAAATTGAATTAACGTTATTTAAGTCATTAATAGGCAAAAGTTCATTCATTGCCGCTACAGGAAATCATTTTTGATCTCAAAAAGTTAGGGTGTAAAAATGGCGTAGCCATTTGTTTCTCACTATTTTCGTCAATTGCGCGAATCATAAATAAATCGTCAACAGAAATTCCTTAACTCGGGATTTCGGGTTTTTTCGGGGCAATTTTGAGACTGCAGGATTTGTTGAGACTTGCTACTAAAGGAGTACTTTGTGAAGTAAAAAATTAAATTGTCATTGAAAAATAAAGTAAATTGAAACAAATAAAATACTATTGTAATAAAAAACAGGAACAGAACTGGAAGAAATAACTGCCTTACCAAAAAAGCTAATTCGCAAGCTGATTATTATTACACAATGATCTTAAATGTTCATTTGTTCATAACCCTGGAACTGACCACCGACATCTGTTTTAAGAAACTCTCCTTGGCATATTCCTTTATGGAACATTTCCTAATTTATTTAAAATTATTACCTTCGTGGAGTAATTGATCAATTGTATTTTTAACAACTCATTTTACAGAGGATTATTATAGCCTACACCACTATGTGGGAGGGTATTATAAGTAGGTTTTGCCAAAAACTTTGTAACGCATCGCAATAATGGTCGAAGTCCCATACTTATGTATACCAAAATGAATGTCTGATGGCTGAGCCGATCTGGCTATGCGTGTCCGTCCCTCCGTCCGTCTGACCATCTAGACCTTGTAATCACGCTGCAGGGTGCAATTTGATCGGATCATCACGAGGGTTTCAGTGATAATGGGGGGTTCCATAGAGGAAGAATCCTATTGATTTTGGTGATGACCAGATAACATGCAGGCGTCAGAATGGTCAAAAAACTTATGTGGAAAGCATTCAACGTTTTATTCATATAGTTTGACGCACATCTCATTTTCCCATTTCTTATTTGAATTATACTGAAGAGTATCTCAACATTGGTTGGATGCGTTTCAACAATGAAGACATTCTGAACTTTAAAATATTCCCAACTGGTAATGAAACTAAACCACCTGAGCTTTAGATTAATTCAAAATGTGTCATTTATGGTTAAATATTAGAGTTATTGCAAACGGAGCTAAGCTATCACAATTTTCATATTATGAAGTTTTCACTTTAATGTCAAATACCTCTGCTTTTATTTGGTGTGTTAACGACATGTAAAATGTTAATCAAGACCAGCAACGTTTTCAATCAATAACCAGTAGATGTCGGCAGAAGTCAAATATAAAATTAAATATAAATCATTTTGGTTCAGTTCGCCATAAATCATTCGGTATAAAAGCCAGATAGGTGAAAACTGTAGAAATGTTTACGAGTGAAAAGCTTATGCACAGGGGTAGTGCTGTAGTGTATCCAATTGTCTGCCCGTCCCGACTATAGCCTTTACTCACTTGTGTTTTCATATGTGGATAAAACACAATTAAGATCCCCGGAATTCGGGATTTGAGTAATCCCAAGAAACCCCGGGTTTTTAGGATTTGGGATTTAGGGATCGCCATCGCTACTACACAGATATGTTATTGTAATGATTGCCTGTTCCGTTATGATGTTGCCAAATCATTTCTATTGAGCTAAATACATTTTATGACAGAACGTAATGGCCCCTTAATTTAAAAAAGTGGGTACAAGTATGGGTTCCTCTCCATTTCATTTCTCTATAATACCAACCAAACTCGCTTATAAACATTCATATCGTCACCATAAATGCCCGAAGACGTAACCCACAAAATCAAAACTTTACAGGAGAAGCAAAAAACGTTATAAAATTAAAAACTGTTTTATGGAATAATTATCTTATGAGGTCGAGTATTTGGGATATTATCAATCCTATACGAATGGGAGTAATTAATGAAACCAAAACCACGGAAACACTTGGTTTTGGGATCCGTGATTACAGCAAAATCTGCAATATTATCACATTTTCCGAAATGCCATTTCTTGAATAGGATCGTTATTTTTGCATGTATTTTAGCTTTATGTATCAGAAAACATCAACAAGTAAAAAAGCATTAAGTTCGGCCGGGCCGAACTTTTCATACCCTCCACCATAAAATATTCATTCCTGTCCCCAACTTTAAGTGAGTACGTTAAAATGTCAGATAATGTACATAAAATGCTTCATTCGGGAGGCCCTTTTTATGGTGCCTATATCTAACTGTTGACAATTTTTGGTGGGCTAGAAATTATGAGGTACTGTTATATAGGGGTTATAATAAAACATGGGCCTATGTTGACAGTTTTTGATGGGAGCCTTTAATGTCAAATAACTCCTAATTCGGTTAAAAAATTTAGCTAGAATCCTCAAAATATCGAAAATCGGTACATGACGTGGGAACTTCAAATGTCATTAACAGCTAGTTCGGAGGTATCTGGGCTATACGAAAATATGAACTTAAATGAACAATTTTTGTTGCAGAATTTCAAATGTCAAATGTTCAAATTACAGATAATTCGGTTAAAACTTGTTGGTAAAATTCTCAAAATACCTGAAATCGGGCGGTAACGTTATATGGGGGCTATTCCAAAACATGGACCTATGTCCACTAGTTATATAAGTTTATTGATATTTAAGAAACCTAAATGTAAATTGATAGCTAAATCGGTCTCAAAATGTAGATAAAAACGTCAAAATGCCGTAATTTGGGGGTACCGTTATATGGGGGCTATACCAAAACTTGGACCTAGGTCCACAACTTTTTTTATATAAGTTTATTGATACTTAAGAAGCCTAAATTTCAAATTATAGCTAAATCGGTCTAAAAATGTAGCTACAAACGTCAAAATACCGCAAATCGGGGGGTACCGTTATTTGGGGGCTATACCAAAACGTGGACCTATGTCCACAAGTTTTGTAATATATGTTTGTTGACACTTAAGAACCCTAAATGTCAAATTATAGCCAAATCGGTCTGAAAATGTAGCTAAAAACTTCAAAATACCGTAAATCGTGGGGTACCGTTATATGGGGGCTATACCAAAACGTGGACTTATGTCCACAAGTTTTGTCACATAAGTTTATTGACATTTAAGAACCCTAAATGTCAAATTATAGCTAAATCGGTCTGAAAATGTAACTAAACCCGTCAAAATACCGTAAATCGGGGGGGTACCGTTATATGGGGGCTATACCAATACGTGGACCTATGTCCACAACTTTTGTTATATAAGTTTATTGACTTTTAAGAACCCCAAATGTCAAATTATAGCTACATCGGTCTGAAAATGTAGCTAAAAACGTCAAAATACCGCAAATCGGGGGGTACCGTTATATGGGGGCTATACCAAAACGTGGACCTATGTCCACAACTTCTAATTTATAAGTTTATTAACACTTAAGAACCCTAAATGTCAAATTATAGCTACATCGGTCTGATAACGTAGCTAAAAACGTCAAAATACCGTATATCGGGGGGTACCGTTATATGGGGGCTATACCAAAACGTGGACCTATGTCCACAACTTTTGTTATATAAGTTTATTGATACTTAAGAACCCTAAATTTCAAATTATAGCTAAATCGGTCTAAAAGTGTAGCTAAAAACGTCAAAATACCGCAAATCGGGGGGTACCGTTATATGGGGGCTATACCAAAACGTGGACCTATGTCCACAAGTTTTGTTATATATGTTTGTTGACACTTAAGAACCCTAAATGTCAAATTATAGCCAAATCAGTCTGAAAATGTTGCTAAAAACGTCAAAATACCGTAAATCGGGGGGTACCGTTCTATGGGGGCTATACCAAAACGTGGACCGATATAGCCCATCATCGAACTTGACCTGCCTGCAAACAAAAGACGCATTTTCCCAAAATTTCAGCGTCCTATCTCTATTTTTGTGGATGCTAGAGTGATTACCACAGACGGACGGACGGACGGACGGACGGACGGACGGACGGACGTGCTCAGATCGACTTAGAATTTTACCCTGATCAAGAATATATATACTTTATAGGGTCGCAAATGAGTATTTCAATGCGTTACAAACGGAAAAACAAACTTAATATACCCTCCATACTATGGTGGAGGGTATAAAAAACGAATTTCGATTTGCGTGTGGGTTACGTCTTCGGGCATTTATGGTGACGATATACATATACACACCTACAATAATAATTTCATATTTATCTCTCTCGCAACCTCAAATACATGTTATATTTTTAAAATTCTGTGTTGAGAACAATAAATCGTTTCCTTCATCAACAGTATTTGTATTTTTGGTTTATTTAATATTTACTTTTATTGTTTACTCTCTTTTTTTATGTGGTTGACAGATAGTACACTGATGTGACGTATAGTTGAAACATACAACAATATACAACTTGACAATTATTAAGTCTTTTAACGAATATTTCCATTTAGAAAATTCCAAAAATATTCTCAATATGACAGACACATTTGACATATTGTGTGACGTTCATTCGTTCGGTCGCACATTGAATTTATTTTAAGTCTTACGACAAACAAGGTTTGTTTGAATGACAATGCACATTTTATGAATGAGTAGTAGAGAAAGTGTCATTGTCGCCTCGTTATCTATTTGCATAAAATTAACCTACATTTCTGGTATCAATCCGGAACTTATGTGACAACACGAAATGCATCTTAAGGGAAATATTTTAATATTTTGCATATGCTCAAGTCTGGATAATAAATTGACATAAAATATTCGAAATGCATAGATGATAGATAAGTATATTGAAAAATAAATGATTTAAAAATGTATATGATATGTACTAGAATCAGGTCACTCAAAATAAATGAAACTCAAAATGATTTTATTAAACAAAGTTGGATTTTACAAAAGAATATAAAAGATATTTGCTTAGTCATAATTGAATAAAAAATTATAACTAGAATTGGTTACCGATTACATTTTACTGTAATGATTGTATTGTGATAAACTATAGTTTGGAAGATTGCCACATTAAATTTTCTTTTTATTGTATATGTATTTAAATTCCTAGATGCCTTTACCTCTCTCATCAGTCAGATAGTTAATCATAACTATCTTCTGAATTCAGCAGCAGGAGGCATCTTGCACTTTTTTTAATTTATGTGATTTTTGAAATCAAATTTATTCATTAAAAGATAAAACTTATTTTATTTCTCTCACCTTTTTTGGAGTATAGAGAATAATTATAATTGTGGAGATATAAACGATAAGATAATCCACATGTATTTTATTAAGATACGACATTACAGCCAGACATTTGTTCATTCTCTCACTCACTGAATAGTCAGTCCATTCCCTTCATATGTGGTAAACATTTATTTATCAAAACGTAAACAATATTTGTTCAGGGATCTTAATAAATCAAATTTGATAACAACACAGGTAAGGAGAATAAACTCAGAGCTGTGAATATTAACCCATAAACGGCAAAGGCAAATTAAAAAATAGCTTATTATTAGAAAATATGATAGGAAAATGCAAAATGGGCTAAAGCTTAACCATGCGAGGAATTCTCAAATCACAATTACAATTTTTTGAATTAAATATGGTACTGTTGAATTATCACGCTCCTGTGTATATCCCTGGGTGATGTGAAGAAAATTGAATGTTTCAGCCTGCACTTCGTTTCTAAATAGTATGAAAATTCTTTGGAAATTAAGGCAATTTTTTTCTTTCTTGTCGTATAAAAAATTATTTTTTTTGCCGACGGGTTTTTCTTTTATACCACACAGAGAACAAACTCACTCAGAGACAACTTTTTTACCCTACACCACACTGTGGTAAGGGGTGTTATTCCTTTCTGCATTTATAGGTAACATACAAAAGGAAACGAGGGCCCATCTCGTAGTTCCTTTTAGGGATATACATAGAATCACTTTCTAAGTCGATATATGCATGTCAGTCCGTATTTGGGGCACCAAAAACGCTTTATATGTCCGATCTTGATGAAATCTGAAGTGTGTGACAGAATTAGGTCCAGAAACAAGATTATCAAAACATATTGTAATCGATTCAGATTTGAATATAGCTCCCATATATATTTTCTCCCGATTTTAGGTATTTAGTGCACCAATCATGCTATATATGTCTGATTTTGATTATATTTAAAGCGTGTGAAGGAATTAGGTCTAGCAACAAGTTTGCGAAATTATATTCAAATCGGTTCAGATTGGATATAGTTCCTATATACATTTCGCCTGATTTTAGCTATTTGGTGCACAAATCACGCTATATATGTCCAATTTCGATGAAATGAGTGTCGGAATTTGGTCTAGAAACAAGTTTGCCAAATTATATTGAAATCGGTTCAGATATGGATATAGCTCCCATATATATTTTCGACCGTTTTTATGTATATGGTGCACCAATCACGCTATGTTGCCAGGAAGCATGGACTTGTCCACGGAAAATATAATTTGTCTGTAAACAGGGCCACAAAGAACATCATCAGTATAAATTTCCAAAAGGATCTCCGAACAGACCCTAAACTGCACTTGGACACAATTGTTGAACCGATATGGGCCATTTTTGACGTTAAACTGTGTTTGGACAAAATATGACGAAGGCAATAATTTGGACCAAACCAGTTCGAGAGTTATTGTGCTCTCCAGCTACAACATATGGTGCCATAGGGGTTTTTTAAAATTTTTGGGCTGTTTCCCAAGAAGTATGGACTTGCCACAGAAAAAAACTTTTACCGTCGTAATAGTTGCAGCGAATGCAAGTTGCTTCGACAAAAATCGAAGTGATTCGAGAGCAGGTCTTAAAGTGAACTTATCCGAAGTTTTGTGTAGGAGGCACCGGAAGGATTAGAAAAATATTGTCCATATTCGAACCTGATCTATATCTTGTAGATATATTAGGACGTGTAAAGTGTGGACCAAATCGGTCACTCCCTTCAAGAATTATCGTGCGCACAATGTTTCCGAACATTTTTGAACATTTATGGAGGAGGTGCCTGAAGGAGTGCACCGATATGGCTTATCTTCTAACTTAAACTAAGTTTGGACAAAATATTACAAAGGCTAAATTTTGGACCGAATCGGCAGATCCATTCGAGAGTTATACTGCACTCTAACCACTACACACGGTGTTATGGGTTTTTGTTTACCTTTAGGCTATTTTCTCAGGAAGTATGGACTTGCCCTTGATAAAACTTGTGCCGTCGTATGGAAGACAGTGATTACAAGTTTTTACAACAAAAATCAAAGCGATTCGAGAGCAGGTCTTAAACTGAACTTTTCCGAAATTTTGTGTGGGAGGTACCCGAAGGATTGGACCGATCGAGTCCATATTGAAACTTAATCTAAGTCTGGTATAAGCTTCACGATGTGCAAAGTATGGACCAAATCGGTTACTGCCTTCAAGAGTTATCGTGCTCACAAATTTTCCGAAAATGTTTGAACTTTTGTGGGTGAGGTACCGGGAGGAGTGGACCGATATAACCCATCTTCGAACTTAAACTAAATTTGGACAAAATATTGCGAAAGCCATTTGAACTTTTGTGGGGGAGGTACCGGAAGGAGTGGACCGATATAACCCATCTTCGAACTTAAACTAAGCTTGGACATAATATTGCGAAAGTCAAATTTTGGACCAAATCGGTTCATCCGCTCGAGAGTTATCGTGCGGACCAGACCTACGGACGGACATTGCTAAATCGGCTCCGAATTGTCTGAAACACATTTCAACCAAATATACTTGGGATCTAAAACCATTATTTCGATGAGACACATTTTGCCCGTATGAAAGTGTATATACCCTCGTTAGCATAAATGCTGAGGGTATAAAAAGATGGCTAAATTGTCTTTTCTATACAAAAGGCTGGTTGAATTAAATTTTTCTATTGAAAAAGTTCGCTGAATTGATTTTTTCTATAGAAATAGTTCGATGAATTTAATTTTTCTCTAGAAAAAAGTTAGCTGAATTGACCATTTCTATACAAATAGTTTGCTGAATGGACTTTTTATAAAGAAATAGTTCGTTGAATTGATTTATCTAGGAAGTAACTGGCTGAACTGCCTTTTTCTATTGAAAGAAGTTCGCTGAATTGATTTTTTCTATAGAAATAGCTCGCTGAATTGACTTTCTCTAGAAAAAAGTTAGCTGAATTGACGATTTCTGTACAAATAGTTTGCTGAATTGAATTTTTATTTAGAAAAAGTTCGCTGAATTGACTTTTTGTATAGAAATACAGTCGCTTATAACGTCGTCGTTTAAAAACGTCATAACGACGAAATTCAAAAGTCCCGAATTTCTGCCCTTTATATTCCACACAAATAAATAGCGCTTATAACGTCATATCGGTTGTAACGTCCGTTTTTTGTGAAATATTTGAATTTTGCTATCGGTTATAACGTTGCAACATACGAAGAAGAAAAAATTTCTCTCAATATTTTATTGTATGTACATTTTTTTAAACTCAAACAACAACAAAATACCAAACATGTGCGCAACAAGTTCGAAGGTGGGGTTGAACAACTGATTTACGCCTCACATAAAGGCGCTCTCAAGTCAATTAAGCTTGAATTGTTTCCACCCAATGTCATATCTGTTTTATGGACCAAGGTGTAATAAAATCATTAAAATCACATTGCCGGAATAGGAAAATATCCACTATCCTGGCAAGAATGGAAATGGTCAAAGTACGAAATTAAATGTGTTGGATGTCGTGTTATTGTTAGATGAAGCGTGGAAAATTTTAACATTTTCTGTCATTGCTAATTCTGAAGTCATTTATCTTCATTCTCATTTCTCCCAGCACGTAGAAAATGTTGATGAATAAGTTGCCACCGATGACAATGTTTTCTTATCTGCCACATATAACGACGACATAATGTTGGAAGATGAAGGAAATTCTAACGAAGAAATTGTGGATACTACAGAACCATAATTTCAATTACCGTCAGTGTCAGAGGCCTGTCAAAAATGTATTTACACAGAAGATGTTGCAAGCAAAGAATGTGTTTTAAAAAACCCTTTCATAGTTTCCGAATATTTTCAAACTTTTTGGGGGAGGTACCTGAAGGAGTAGACCGATATGGCCCACCTTCTAACTTAAACTAAGTTTGGACAAAATATTACGATAGCCAAATCTTGGACCAAATCGGCTCATCCGTTTGAGAATTATCGTGCGCACCAGCCAGACGGACGGACGGACATTGCTAAATCGACTCCAAATTGTCTGAAACACATTTCGTCCAAACATACTTGGGGTCTAAAACCATTATTTCGATGAGGCACATTTTGCCCGTATGAAAGTGTATATACCCTTTCTAGCCTAAAGGCTGAGGATATAAAAAGTAATAAAACAACGTATTTATACCCAAAAGTCACTACACATAATATAATTCCACCTCTTTCATAAGTATCGTAACGACTATCGCTTATAGCGTCCGATTTTGGTCCATCCCTTGACCGACGTTATAAGCTATTTCGGCTGTACATGTATTTGAAAAAAATGTACATGCGAATTTTATAACCATACACTCTGTTTTTCGACAACCAACGCACAAAAAAACCTTAGAAAAACGATTAGAAATCGGTATGAAATTTCTTAAGATTCTTCCGAAATTTGATTTGCTGGGATGAGGCTTTCGATCTGACTAATCCACCTTTGACATTGCGGTAAATCCATTCCTTTTTTCGACAATAAAGCGGCTTTCAACAACCCTATTCATTTGAAGGTATTCTATATCTTTGTCTGAATCTGGTATCCCCCTGAATGCTCATTCGATTTTCTAAGGCATGATAAACATAAAGAGAACCGAATCTCAGTTAAACCCCTCTCCGAACAGTTTTATACCAAAATATTCTTCAGGCAAGGATACATCGAACGTGTTGGATGTACGATCGTTTTGGACCACTACCTTATTGCGGCAAAGGTACATACCCGTCTAAACGTTGAAATAAAGCACGAACAGATACAACGCGGATGTTGGACATCGGTAAGCTGCAATCACAACAGATAGCCACAGCATATTCAACTGGCCCAATTGTTTAATTAAAACACTTTTCATCCCGATAATATATAAGCACAACGCCAAAATGTTGCCCACTCCAGGCAAACAGCCGCATAATATATACTTTAGTACCAGAGACCTCCACGAAGGAGTGTCGTGCTGCTACCGAAGAGAAAAATGCCGCAATATGTTGCAACGAGTAGTGCCCGAGAGTGGAAACGCGAGAAAAGTAGATAGTAGAAACGGAGGCGACACGCTGATAAGGTGTATTTATCACGTTGCTTGCTTATGACATTGACATCATGGGACGATCAGTAAAGGAGGTAACTGATATTTTTAAGAAGGTCAAAGGAGAATCTGCTAAGGTGGGACTGGCGGTAAACGGCGAGAATACCAAGTTGATGGCGTCGAAGAGCAATGCGTCCATAGAGTTCGGACTAAAAGTGGAAGTTGGTTCCTATAATTTTGAGGTAGTTAAAGAGTTCGTCTACCAATGCACCAACAAACAACATCAATTGCGAAACAAGAAGAATTGTATTGTATAGCAGATGCTACTTTGGCTTGTGCAGGCCAAAAAAATAATTTTTCGTGTTTTTTTTTTAAATAAACTACCAATATTTTTAAGTAGATCTTTTTTCTACCTGAAAGAGCACATCTCAAACGTCTGGAATTTTTGTTGTTGAAAAAATAGCATAGTCTTGTGGTAAATGGCTACCTCCGAAACCCTTTTTTATACCCTACACCACACTATGGTAAGGGTTATTATGTCTTTGTGCATTTGCATGTAACATACAAAAGGAAACGGAATAGACCCATAGTTCCTTTTGGGGATATACATATAATCACTTTCAGAGTCGATTTATGCATGTCCGTCCGTCTGTCCATGTATTTTTGTTCGCAACGTACAGGTCGCATTTTTTGTTCGATTCAGCTGAAAATTGGGGACTACAATTTTTTTAGCCATGGGAAGAACGCTATTGCTTTTGGTGAAAATCGGTTCAGATTTGGATATAGTTCCCATATATATTTTCGCCCGATTTCACGTATTTGCTCCACCAAACACGCAATATATGTCTGATTTTGATGAAATTTGGAATGTGTGACTGAATTCGGTCTAAAAATAAATGTGCCAAATTATATCGAAATCGGTTCAGATTTGGATATAGCTTCCATATATATTTTCGGCCGATTTCGCGTATTTGCTGCACCAAACACGCTATATAAGTCCGATTTCAATGATATTTGGAATGTGTGACTGAATTTGGTCTAGAAATAAGTGTGCCAAATTATATCGAAATCGGTTCAGATTTGGATATAGCTCCCATATATATTTTCTGCCGATTTCACTTATTTTCTGTACCAAACACGCTATATATGTCCGATTTCGATGAAATTTGAAATGTGTGACTGAATTCGGTCTAGAAATAAATGTGCTGAATTATATCGAAATCGGTTCAGATTTGGATATAGCTCCCATATATATTTTCTGCCGATTTCACTTATTTTCTGTACCAAACACGCTATATATGTCCGATTTCGATGAAATTTGAAATGTGTGACTGAATTCGGTCTAGAAATAAATGTGCTGAATTATATCGAAATCGGTTCAGATTTGTATATAGCGCCCATATATATTTTCGGCCGATTTCACGTATTTGCTGCACCAAAAACGCTATGTACGTACGATTTTGATGAAATTTGGAATGCGTGACTGAATTCGGCCCGGAAATAAATTTGCCAAATTATATCGAAATCGGTTTTACATATTCACAGTGGTGTAGGGTATCATATAGTCGGCACCGCCCGACTTTGATCCTTTCCTCACTGGTTTTGTAAAAGCGTTTGCGGTGCCAACGATAGCTCGAAAACGGATGGGCCTAACTTCGTTTATTTTTGTGGACGTTTTAAGAACCTAATAATCTTGTTAATAAGCGAAGCAGAATTTTAAAAAATTGATTTAAAAAATTATTGGCTGGCAAAGTCAAAATTTTGATTTTAACGAAAAAAATTTACCTCTTTTTGTCCAAAAATCGAGCAACATTTTTTTGTTAAAACCTGCTCCGATCAAGTTGACATTTTTTGCGGCAGACTCTATGGTACCTGTACTCAAAATAAGCCAATAATATTTTTTCGATTTTTTGAAAGTGACAAGTAGAGGTAACCCCTTATGAACAAAGTCACATCTCGTCAAACAAAAACAACGCTTTACAAAACACTGATACTACCTGTGCTAATGTATGGTTCCGAAGCCTGGGTACTTGCGCAAGCAGACAAGGCAGTGTTTGGTGTGCTTGAGAGAAAACTTCTTCGAAAGATCGAAGACGGTGAATATCGATGTCGTATGAATAGAGATGGACAGTGGGTAAATACCCAATGGGTAAATACCCGGTAAATTGGGTAAATACCGGGTAAATACCCATTTGTGGGTATTTATTTGGGTATTTACTATATTGAATCGCTATTACAACATCTTAGACCCTATTTCTGGGTTTAGGTTATGAAATCGATTCAAAATGGATAGTTTTACAATACTTTAAACTAGTGGGTAAATACTTGGGTAAATACCCGAGTATTTACCCAAGTGTTGGGTAAAAACTCATTAACTGCCGAACCACTTGACGTAGGCTGACAAAATTTGGCTCAAATCTTACTTATGTCAAATGAACTTTTGGTACTGAACATGGGGTCTCTGGGTCCATGTTTTGATATAGCCCCCATATATCCGTATCTCCCGATTTAAGGTCATTTTTACCTATTAGCCTCATTGCACATCATATTGGCTGAAATTTGGCATAGTGAATTCTCAATAAGTAGAAAATACCCTTGCAAAAACTTGACAACATAGGTCCACGTTTTCTAATAGCCCCCATATAAGGGTACCCCGATTTCGAGTATTTACCCAAATGTTGGGTAACAACTCTTTAACTGCCAAACCACTTGACGTAGGCTGACAAAACTTGGCATAAATCTTTCTTATATCAAAAGAATTTCTGGTACTGAACATGGGGTCTCTGGGTCCATGTTTTGATATAGCCTCCATATAGCCGTACCTCCCGATTTAAGGTATTTTTCATCTATTAGCCACATTTTACAACCAAATTGGCTGTAATTTGGCACAGTGAGTCCTCAATGAGTATAAAATATCCTTGCAAACATTTGTCAACGTAGGTCCACGCTTTCTTGTAGCCCCCATATATGGGTACCACGATTTCGAGTATTTACCCAAATATTGGGTAAAAACGCCTTATCTGCGGAACCAATTGACGTTGGCTGACAAAATTTGGCTCAAAACTTTCTTATACCAATAGTATTAAACGTAGTGAAACTGGAGTCACTGGGTCCATGTTTTGGTATAGCCCCCATATAGCCGTACCTCCCGATTTAAGGTTTTTTTCATCTCTTAGCTACATTTTACAACCAAATTGGCTGTAATTTGGCACAGTGAGTCCTCAATGAGTATAAAATATCCTTGGAAACATTTGTCGACGTAGGTCCACGCTTTCTTATAGCCCCCATATATGGGTACCCCGATTTCAAGTATTTACCCAAATTTTGGGTAAAAAACTCTTTAACTGTCGAACCACTTGACGTTGGCCGACAAAATTTGGCTCAAAACTTTCTTATATTAATAGTATTAAAGGTATTGAAAATGGAGTCCCTAGGTCCACTTTTTGACATAGCCGTACCTCCCGATTCCAGAAACCCATATTGGGGCTACAAGAAAACGTAGACCTACGTTGACAAATGTTTGCAAGGATATTTTATACTCATTGAGGACTCACTGTGCCAAATTACAGCCAATTTGGTTGTAAAATGTGGCTAATAGATGAAAAATACCTTAAATCGGGAGGTACGGCTATATGGGGGCTATATCAAAACATGGACCCAGAGACCCCATGTTCAGTACCAGAAGTTCTTTTGACATAAGAGAGATTTATGCCAAGTTTTGTCAGCCTACGTCAAGTGGTTCGGCAGTTAAAGAGTTTTTACACAACATTTGGGTAAATCCTCGAAATTGGGGTACCCTTATATGGGGGCTATTAGAAAACGTGGACCTATGTTAACAAATTTTTGCAAGGATATTTTCTACATATTGAGAACTCACTGTGCCAAATTGCAGCCACTATGATTGTACAATGAGGCAAATAGACAAAAAATACCTTAAATCGGGAGGTACGGTTATATGGGGGCTATATCAAAACATGGACCCAGAGACCCCATTTTCAATGCTAGATATTCTCTTGACATAAGTAAGATTTGAGCCAAATTTTGTCAGCCTACGTCAAGTGGTTCGGCAGATAATGAGTTTTTACCCAACACTTGGGTAAATACTCGGGTATTTACCCATGTATTTACCCACTAGTTTAAAGTATTGTAAAACTATCCATTTTGAATCGATTTCATAACCTAAACGCAGAAATAGGGTCTAAGATGTTGTATTAGCGATTCAATATAGTAAATACCCAAATAAATACCCACAAATGGGTATTTACCCACCGTGTGGGTATTTACCGGGTAAATACCCGGTAAATACCATCTCTACGTATGAACTACGAGCTGTATGGACTATACAACGACATCAGTATAGATAAACGTATCGAGATGCAACGATTGCGTTGGCTAGGCCATGTCATAAGAATAAGCGATGATGAACCCGCTAAAAAGGCGTATAAATACGTTCCACATGGCGGTGCACGCAGAATTGGCAAGCCTAAGCTTATATGGAGCAAATAAGTGGATGAAGAGATGAAAAGGCACGGTATTCCAGAAAGCGAAGCAGTAAACAAAGAGAATTGGAGATCTTTTCTTAGTTCGGCTTATAGAACAAATGTTCTGTAATGGGCCAGCTAAGTAAGTATCCCACCAAAATGGCTGCATTTTGGTATTTAGTCTACGTTGATGGTCTGAAAATTTCTACATGAAATGTGTCGGTATAGGTCCACGTCTTCATATAGTCTCCATAAAACGGTACCACCCGATTTCGGTGTTTTCAAGGGTCTAGCTTTAATATCCCACCTAAATGGCTGAAATTTGGTATTTAGTCTTCGTTGGGCGTATAAAAATATTCACCTGAAATTTGTCGGTATAGATCTACGTCTTCATAATGTCGCCCGATTTTCGGTATTTTGAAGGTTTTAGCCTCATTATCACACACGGTACTTCCTGATTATCGGAATTTTGAATTTTGTGGTCTCAATATCTCACCGACATGGCTGAAATTTGGTATTTAGTCTTCGTTGGAGGTATAAAACTTGTTACATGAAATCCGTCGTTATAGGTCCACGCCTTCATATAGCCCTCATAAAACGATACCTCCCCATTTTCGGTATATTGAAGGTTGTGACCTTAATATTCAACCGAAATGGCTGAAATTTGCTATTAAGTCTTAGTTGGATATATAGAACTTTCCAACAGAAATTTGTCCGTATAGGACTTCATATAGTCGCAGTAAAACGGCACCCACGGACTTTCGATATTTTGAATGTTTTAGGCGGGGTACAAACCATTATATCAAATCCACAACATCACATGGAAAAAATCACGTTTTGCTATAGTCCCAATGTAAGGGTACCGCCCGATTTAAGATTTTTCGAAGATTTTTCTACCAAATTGGTTGTTTATTATAAAAAATCGATCCATATACATTAGGCCGGGGCGATTTGTGTGGAAGAAAAAAAAACCTTAATGGGCCCTTCGCGTTTCTGATTCTTGCGAGTGAGCTGAGCAGAAAAGTCCACTACGTCTACGATGAAAATCGAGCATCCCGATTTTGACTTCAAGTTTTTTATTGACTTTTTTTGAATATTTTGGCATATAACAGATATTATTCACCCCTTTAATAGAAAAAAGGATCAATAGAAATCCGTTGTGAAAAAGAAGATATGTCCGTGTAAATTTGAAAATGTAAGTCACCCAGATTTTCTCTATTTTACCGTTATAAAATAATAAAACGAAGTGACCCAAACGAACGAAAGGTATTTTCGTTGTCTATGGACCCCAACACGATAGAATTTTATGACAGAACCCTTGAATATTTGTCTGGTCAACTTTTGTCGCACAGTGTCATTTATCGATATTTTCCGAAAATGTGCTCTTTCTCAATGCCGAAACTGCCTGAAGGAGATTTCCAATACTTTCGCGATGTACTAGAGAGTCCTTAATTATTGTGTTGGCTACAATTTGGTCTTTGTGTTGGATCGCAAATCTCAATGGTTTACCTGTTATATGCCAAAATATTCAACAAAAGTTAATAAAAAACTTCAAGTCAAAATCGGGAGGCTAGATTTTCATCGTAGGCATATGGTCCAGTGGACTTTTTGCTCAACTCAATTCCAGGAATCAGAAACGCGAAGGGCCCATTGAGGTTTTCAAATCGCCCCGGCCTAATATACACACATATACATATGAAGGTTTTAGTCTAACCCCCATGAACCAACATTGCTCAACTTTAAGTATTTGGTATTGTGTGTAGTCAGAGGATAGAAAGAACAACGATGAGCTTTTTTAAAGAGTGTTGCTACATTTTCCTTCTGTAGTGGATGTATTTTGGAAAACCAGAAAATTATTAGTATAAAGTGATTATCATCAGTTAAAATATTCTCCTTCAAGTAATTAGAATTAACATAGAGAAAGAGCTTAGTTGTTACTAATTGTTCATATTTACTTCAATACAGTGGTGGTGGAGGTTATAAACATTTCTGCTCGGCCGAACTTTACGCCCTTCTTACTTGTTGTCGTATGAACTTGTAGGTTATAAATATAAGGTGAGTGCATACAGGTAAAAGACTTCTAAATGGATTCCTATGTAAAGAATACCATTTAGAGTCCTTAAGAATTTAAAGGTCCTGTATCTACAAAAATTTTGTATGAATTGGCAATCTATTGAGAATATCTTAAATGGCAAATATCCTTTAATAGATATTCTGTCTATAGAATAACTCCATCGGGTCTTTTATACATCAAAGTGCTCTGAAGAACCATTTATCTAGGGAAGACCTACTCAGACATGTCAATGTCGGTCGTTACGTTTACTCGGGACTAAACCAAACCATCTACTTACATACATATATTCAAAATAGATTGTGTACAGTTTTTTATCCACTGATATCGTTTGATATCATCGTATAGTACGAGTAGTTCTCAATGGTATTACATCGACAGCAATTCTCTGTAAAGTCGTCTATATATAGAAGGATTTTTTTCTATCTGTAGCAGTTGTATAAAATATCTGTCGATATATTCTAGAAGCAAACAAAATTAACAATTCTGCAATATTTAAATACGAATCGTTGCCACTCACTTAAATGTTTAGCCAAATATGAAAAGCATTTTTGTTCTTTACTATATTCATGTAATGCTAAATTTTCCAGTTCCATTTGCTTAAAGGGTTAAAATCTATATTTCCACTTGTTATAATAACCAATTCAATATTTTCCATTTGTGTATAATCTTCTTTGTGATTTCCTCTTGATTTGGCAGATTTATATTTTTATTGTGTTTCTCTCATTTATGATAAATTACAATACTGATATGAATTAAATAGCACACAAATACACACACCGGATGAGTATTGTTTCAACGGAATGAAAACACCGAACGAATCAAAGCATATGGAGATTATAGAACAGATATATAGAGCAGAACAGAATAATTGTACACAAATGATTCGGAAAACGTTATAACGTAGTAGCGTCTGGTCGAAAATACACAAAGCGATAGTTTTGATATCCGTTCGATAATAACAATAAATATAAACTAAACTTTATAAGTTCAATAAAAGCAATAACGACCAACAAAAAAAGGACAACAACACCAACAACTTTCAAAGGACATACATGTACACCTCTTCACAGTTAGTCACTAGTCGATGTACAAGCACAGCAAATATTGTCTGTCTAACTTTTTCTTGTCTGTCCATTTAATTTTTCATAGTATATGTATGTGACGAAGCTAACATGTGTACATATGTATGAACGGATAACACCACCGCATTATTATTTGTTGTTTTTTTATTTCCTTTCATCGAACGTTGGCTACAAAATCACCGGTTAAAACGGAAACCGAAACTCTTTGAAAAAAGCAAAACTCAACTAAGGCAGACAGACAAACAGACAGATACACATGTAAAATATTATTGATGTATTTCATCGGAATACACAGTCAGTGACACATACACACATATGTACATACATATGAGTATGTGAGCATTGAACTCCCCTGGTCCTTAATCACACCAAACCAAAAACGCAAACCCAGTGGTAAAATGTGTAGTTTGTCGATAAGTAATCATTATTAACTGTCAAATCCATTAAAACTAACACATTTTCCCGTTTATTCTCACAAAAACACACGCAAATGGACAGGCAAAAGTAGGAGATAGTCCTCACACACATATGTATGTATTTAGCTTCACTTTTATGCATAACTAAACCGCTGAGTAGTACAACAAGCGTTACGAATACCCACTTTCTTTACTCGTATGAACGTAATACAATCCTCTCCCACTTGTTCGCTGTCCTTTTGCCTTATACTCCTCATGCAGAGACAATGAATTTGTAACAACAACTACTCTCGTATATCACATACGGAAGGATATAAAACATGACTACTTTTAACGATTCACTGACCACCAACTATTCAAAAAACCGATTGACTCACACATACACACTCATGAAAAAATATCCTTACTCATCGAAACCAGCACGCCAGTACACGCAAACGAGCGAACGGAAGTGTGCGGTGTAAAATAAGTACTCTTTAATCGGTCACCCAGTTAAGTATACATGTATGGTTTTGTATGTACAACCAGCCACCCAACCATCCTTCCATTCATCTATTCTGCCAGCTATCAATCCAAAAGAACTATTCATTCGTTTCAGCTGAATGAACAAATTGTACAGGGACGTACTAATTGACAACGGTAATGAGGTGAAAGGATTTCCATGTGGTGTGCGGGAAGAATAGCAGGGAGTATACGAACACATGTATGCTAATAGTTGAGGTATATAACGCTATTTTTAAGTCGTCGACTATAACTACTTGTGACAAAGTCTAGAGATAGACTATCAATCAATTAATGAACTGCATAACTGTACAAGATATAGCTAACACAAAAACAAAGAAGATATGCGTAAAGTTCGGCCGGGCCGAACTTTTTATGTGGAGGGTATAAAAACGAACTGTATTGAAGTAAATAGAAACAATTAGTTTCCTTTCGTTTATGAGAGTACTAGCAAATGCCCGCTACTTCGTATGCGGAAAGGGAACAAAATATATATAAACAATATTTAATACGGGAATGGTGAATACTGGAGATTCTGTTGTACTAAGACCTATTTTTATTAACAATATTTTTTTCGATTGTAGTCAGAATTTGCATAAAAAATCTGAAGTATCGCATCCCTACACAACTACCATATTTTTTATTTCGAATTTCCAAAACTACGTATCATATTGCAAATTTCAGATTTGACTCCTGGTTTTAACCCATCACTAACACAGCATTCCCTTCCAGTACGAATTTCCAAACACTAAACTTTATCTCACGCCTTCACAACAACAATCACGCACATTTACAATGCAAGGTTCTAGCTTTAGCGGTTTCGCCCAGAACCCGAATAGGTCCGTTAAATTTTCGGCATTCAAAATGGCCATAAAAATGCAAAATGACCATAAAAATCCTCGTTTTCGTATATCCCCATATAACGGTACCTCTCGACTTAGTGTATTTTAAAAGATTACTTCCTTATATTCAACATATATCCTAACCCCAATTCACTTTTCCAGCTTTATCTGTTCTCCTGAAACCCATTATAGTACTATTTAGTACTTTTTGTATAAATAAGTACGAATTTTCTATCAGTTTTCTTTCAGTTCTACCCTTTACAAAGTCACAAATTGTACAAAATTCTGTACCATATAGCAAATACCAAAAGGTACCAAATTCTGTACCATGTAGCACTTTTCGTACACGATTTTCCAAAATGTACTTTCATATCTCAGCTCTATCCGTTCACCTAACCCCAATTTATAGCCAATGTAGTTCCATTTAGCACTTTTCCATAAGTATGAATTTACAAAAATACCTCAATCCTCACTCCAACAGTAATCTGTTCACGCAAATATAGCGAATTCCGTACCAGTTAGTACTGCTTCGTTCACATTAGTACCATTTTCCAAAGCTTCCTCCATATCTCAAATCTATATTCTAACAGTAATCTTAATTCCAAATTTCAGGATTCCAGCTCTTCAAATCCAAATCCAAATCCAAATCAGACTAAACTCACTACCATTTAGGACTTTTCGACCTTTGGTACATCTTTCTTACTCTTAATCAGTGACCCCCATTCCAAATTTCAGGATTCCGGCCCTATTCGTTAACCCATATCTAAATTGTACTATATTTAGTACTCTTTAGTACTTTTCGTATAAGTTTAGTTCGAATTCCAAAAACCTTTCATTTTTACTCTTCAACAGTGATTCTCATTCCAAATTTCAGGATTCCAGATCTATCCGTTCACCCAAATCCTTATTGTACTAAATTTAGTATCATTTAGTACTTTTCTTGCACTTATAGCTCGAATTTCTAAAAACCTTTCTTTGTTACTCTCCATCAGTGACCCTAATTTCAAATTTCAGGATTCCAGCTCAATCCGTTCACCCAAATCCAAATTGTACTAAATTTAGTACCATTTAGAACTTTTCGTGCACTTATAGTTCGAATTTACAAATACCTTTCTTTGTTACTCTCCACTACTGACCCTAATTTCCAATTTCAGGATTCCAGCTCTATCCATTCATCCAAATCCAAATTGTACAAAATTTAGTACCATTTAGTACTTTTCGTACCCTTATAGTTCGAGTTTACAAAAACCTTCATTGTTACTCTTCATCAGTGACACTCATTCCAAATGTCTGTATTCCAGTTCAATCCGTTCACCCAAATCAAAATTGTACTAAATTTAGTACCATTTAGTACTTTTCGTATCCGCCCGCTCTATCCGTTCACCCAAATCCAAATTGTACTAAATTTAGTACACTTATAGTTCTAATTCCAAAAACCTTTCATTTTTACTCTTCATTAGTGATCCTCATTCCAAATTACAGGATTCCAGCTCTATCCGTTCACCCAAATCCAATTTGTACTAAATTTAGTACCATTTAGTACTTTTACCCTTATAGTTCGAATTTACAAAAACCTTTCATTGTTACTCTTCATCGGTAACCCCCATTACAAATGTCTGTATTCCAGCTCAATCCGTTCACCCAAATCAAAATTGTACTAAATTTAGTACCACTTAGTACTTTTCGTACCCTTATAGTTGGAATTTCCAAAAACCTTTCATTGTTACTCTCCCTCATTCCAAATGTCTGTATTCCAGCTCTATCCATTCACACAAATCCAAATTGTACTAAATTTAGTACCATTTAGTACTATTCGTGCACTTATAGTTCGAATTTCCAAAAAGTTTTCTTCGTTACTCTCCACAATTGACCGTAATTTCAAATTTCAGGATTCCAGCTCCATCCGTTCACACAAATCCAAATTGTACTAAATTTAGTACCATTTAGTAATTTTCGTACACATAAGTACGAATTTCCAAAATTACCCTCATGTCTCAATCATACACTTCAACAGTAATCTTAATTCCAAATTTCAGGATTCCAGTTCTATCCGTTCACCCAAATATAATTTGTACTAAATTTAGTATCAGGGTGCCACCGTGGTGCAATGGTATGCACGCCCGCCTTGCACACAGAAGGTCGGTGGTTCGATTCCCCGGCCAGGCAACATCAAACATTTTTCAACGGTGGCAAAATACCCCTCAGTAATGGTGGCGACATTTCCTGAGTATTTCAGCCTTGTAAAACTTCTCTACAAGTGGTGTCTTTAGACACGCCGTTCGGACTCGGCGATAAACAGTAGGTCCCATATCATTGAGCTAATATGAATCGGGGTGCACTCATTGATATGAGAGAAGTCTCCCTTGTCCCGTATGGGATGTTGTGGAACAATGTTTTTTTTTTTTTTTTTTAAATTTAGTATCATTTAGTACTTTTAGTACACATTAGTACGATTTTCCAAAAACATTTAATTACATCAATACCACTTCCCAACCTTGATTTCCATACCAAATTCCATGATTTTAGCTATATCCGTTCAAAATATACAATTGGTACTAAATTTTGTAAATTTTAGTACTTTTCGTACACTTAGAGGTCGAATTTCCAAAAACCCTTTGGTACATCTTTCTAGCTCTCCATCAGTTACCCTCATTCCAAATTTCAGAATTCTAGCTCTTCCCGTTTGCCTAATACAAAGGGTACCATATTTAGTACTTTTCGTACACTTCTAGGTCGAATTTCCAAAAACCCAGCCTTATCTCACCCCTACACACCAACAGCAACCTACACCCAAAATTTCAACTTTCTAGCTTCAGCGGTTTCGTCTGGGCGTTGATGAATCAGTCAGTCAGTCAATCAGTCAGTCAGTGAATACCTCACCTCATTGCTCTTTTATATATATAGATGTACTAAGCTCTTCCTTCTATTTTTTGCAGGAGAAGAATATCTTAAATAATAGTACTCCCTTTAAACAAATTTAATGTTGTGAAACTATGAGAAATGTGTGTGTGTTTCAAACAAACATACATATATCAAAAACGTATGTCTTTGTGTGCACTGGCTACACCTTTTTAACATGTAATTCGAAACATTCCAGTTGTTACTCGTAACATTTGATTTGTAATTCGAGAATTCCATTTGTAATTCGAATTATTCCATTTGTAATTCCAATTATTCTATTTGTAAATCGAATTATTCCATCTGTAATTCGAAATATTCCATTTGAAATTCGAAATATTCCATTTGTATTTTGGATTATTTAATTTGTAATTCGAATTATTCCATATGAAATTCGAATTGTTTTATTTGTAATTCGAATTATTCCACTTGTAATTCGCAAAATTTCACTTAACAACTAATTCGACTTTCTGAATGCAAAGCGGGTGTTCATACCATTGCACCACGTGGACCAATACCGACAAATTTTAGGTGGAAAGTTTTGTACCCCCAACGAAGACTAAATACAATTTTCAGTCATTGAGTCCACAGCCTTAAAAATGCCGCAAATAGGGTGGTACCGTTCTATGGGGGCTATATGAAGACGTGGACCTATACCGACAAATTTCAGGTGGAAAGTTTTATACCCCCAACGAAAACTAAATACCAAGTTTCAGCTATTTCAGTGGGGAATTGAGGCCACAACCTTCAAAATACCGAAAATCGGAAGGTACCGTTCTATGGGGGCAATATAAAGACGTGAACTATACCGAAAAATTTTAGGTGGAAATTTGTGTACCCTTAACGAAGACTAAATACCAAACTTCAGTCATATCGGTGGGATGCTGAGTCCACACCCTAAAAAATTCCGAAAATCGGGATGTAACGTTCTATGGGGACTATATACATATATCAAAACGAGGGTCGATATTTCATTTTCAATACCAAACATCCTTGGAGTAATATCAACTTATATAACAAATTATGAAGCTCTATCCTTAAAATTGCGAACTGTACCTTGATTTCAGCGGACGGACCAACAAGAATATATATACATACATTATAGGGTCTCCGACAAATATTTCGATGTGTAACAAACGGAATGACAAATTTAATTATACCCTCAACATTATGGCAGAGGGTATACAAATGTAGCTGATATTCTCAAAATGCCAAAAAATCGGGAGGTAACCCTATATGGGGGCCATACCAAAACGTGGACCGATATAACCTGCATATATGCGAACTTGACTGATCTTCCTATGGAAAAAAGATACTCGGGTGCAAAAATATAGCTCAATTATTGCGGACGCTAGATTGATTACAACAGATGGACATGGTTAGAGCGACTCAGAATTTAAACAAACTTAATATACCCTCCATACATAATATCTGCTATAAATTGCATGACCATCTAAATTTTTTCCTATCAGAAACAAATTTGTAGCTGAAAACAACCGTAAACGAAATTAATGCTCAAACTTTGGTTATTAGGTGTTGTATTAAAATCTGCTGTTATTTGTATTGTACCAACTTTAAACGAACGAAGCTTACACCTGGGTTCATAGATGAAAAAATAAAAAAACGCGTTTTTAGGGTTTTTCAGGTTTTGACCGTTTTGCTGGAAAACTACAAGCCGTATCAAAATTGAATGTCATAGCAGTGAAAATTCTTGTTCTTTTATGATATTTTCCTATGTTTTACTATTTCTGAGATATAGAAATTCGAATTGGGACAATTCACTGACTGACAATATCCCAACTTAAACTTATATATCTCAAAAATTGTACAACCGAGGAAAAAATTACGAATCCCAATCTTGTAGAGAATTTTCACAGCTATAAGATTTTCTGTAATCCCATTTCGATAAGACTTACTGTTTTGAGCAAATCGTGAAAACCTAACAAAAAACCTAAAAAATGTGACCGGAACTTCTATATCTCAAAAATGAAAGGACTTGTGGATACCGAGCAAAATCGCGAAAACCTAAAAATGTGAATTTTGACCGCGATTTATTTAAAAATGTCTTCAGCGATTTTTTTGTTTTGTTTTGGGATTTTTCTCATCTATGAACATTGATGTTTCATAATTCGCAAGAATTTCCAGTTTAACGTTGACTCAAGAGCACAGTGATATTGTACCCTCAGCCGTTATCCTAATGAAAAATATGTAACCTCCGTTATAATTTGGAGTCGACTTATCCCAGTACGTCCGTCCGTCAGTCTGTATGGCTCGAGCCCATTATAACTCTCGAACAGATCAACAGATTTTGTCCAAAAATTTGGATCACGCAATATTTTGTTCAAACTTCCTTTGGACACTTCCCCAGCCAGACATCAAAATGTTTCCCTAAAATATTGAGCAAAGTCCAATTCGATTTTTTCGAGACCTAGAGTAGGTTCGAATATGGATCGATTCACACCTTCAGGTACCTCCAACACAAAGTTTCAATTATCCGATTTGAACGAAACTTTGAACATCCTCAAATTACTTCCAAACGTACATATATCAAGTACCAACAGGGTCTATTTGGGACAACATCTTCGGATACATCCCTCACAAAAGTTTAACATCAGTGTAGTATAAGGGCTGTTCGAGGAGCCATTCCACATTTTGACCAATGATACTTCTTGAGGTCTTGTTTACAGCGATATTGTATTTTTCGTGGTTGAGTCAATGGTTATATCAAGATTGATCCAAAAGCTCTAAATCTTACGACGACCAACTAATTTGACTTCCAAAATTAGGTACACTTCCAAAATGGACTATATCAGTCGATTCTTTCAGGTACCGTCTGTACAAAAGTGCAAAACTTTTGCACTTTCATCGAAGTCGCAGTTTTGATCATAACGCCAACAATCGAGAAGTTGTACACCCCAAATATTTCGAAGTTATTGTCGGAAAGTTTATACGTAAAGAAAAGGAGACGACATTCTGAAACTTCCTAGCTATACAATTAACAGAACAAAAATTGGCTATGTAGCCCGTATTCGATCTGTCTATATATAAAAGTCTCAACTCACACAGGCTGAGGGTATATCTCTGTAGGCAAACCCGACTGTTACTTTTTCTTCTTTTCCAGAAATCAAAAGTTATGAATTTTCATAAGTTTGCCTCCGCTGTGCCGACAGAAGTGATTTGTTGTTGGAAACCATTGATTGTATCAGATGGAGTTTTTCGACTCAACCTATTTTTTCAGGATTTAGCTAAAATTTTGCCGAGCTTGTTTTAATAATATTTTTTTGATCATGTGTTTGCGAAGTCTCAAACAGTACTACGGGTTGGACTCGGAGTCCATAAGTCGTAGATTGCATCGCCCATCTCCTGATAATTTTTTTAATGTAATTTTCTGAATGTTTAGTTGGCTTTCATTGACTCTATCACTTCTGGTAAAATAGTAAAGCTTTGGTGTTTTTATGCACTTAAAGAATATTATTTTCTTACAATAATACAACACTTTTTTAATGGCACTGAAATTATTGTGTAATATATGTACTTTAAAGAAGAAACGACGTTATGTTCGGGTCGAACTGTTTATATCCGCCAAACACTGTATATATCTATTCGACATATTCGCACTTTTTGCATGGAAGTTCTTCCACCAAAAGGATTTCCAAAATCCATATTACTGACGATATTTTTAAAAATTATGCTAATAGCCTCAACAACGCAACACATGGTCGTATGTCAAACTGTCCTGAGTATGCTTTCCAAAAAAATGTCAAATGACGCGACACTGCGTATTGCCTTGGCCAGAAGGTTTTTAGTGCTCCTCGTACATAAAATCATCAAAAAAAACTTTAGAATAGCTGTACGTAACGATACACAACATTTTATAATTTTCATGATTTTTGGTCAAGTTGGGCCACCCCCGAAATGAAATCCTGCGTACGTCCCTGCTCCATACTACGATGGAGGGTACAAAAATAAGTCAGAATTGAACTTTGAGGTCTTAACTAAAGATGAATAGCAAATACGAAACATTCTAATATACGCTTGAAATTTCTCTCTCTCGTATTACAAATAATCTCAGGTAAGCTAGCGTATTGCATGCGAGGGGTGCACGATAACCTTCTGGCCTAACAATTAAAACGCGAACATTTACCATCCAAAATAGTTTTATTGTTTTCTTAAGCAGTCTCCAGAAAGATCTATACCCTTTTTCATGCACTCAAACCAATTGTTGAAGCACTTTTTCCAATCCGATTGAGACACCTCCAAAACATGGTTTTTGAACGGTTAAACAGCATTCTGGCGCCTAAAATCGTTGACCACGGCTTTCCTTTTTGATGTGCGGAAATCAACTGAAGTCAATGGGTCAGTCATGGCTATACGGCGGATGACCCATCAATTCCACGTTTTGTCCGGTCAAAAAGGCACTGATTGGAATCGATGTCTGAGAGCTCACACTGGCATGACGCAGAATGATTCGTCTTCTCTTGTTCGTTTTTCGAATTTCTCAGGAGACTTCAGGCAAACAAATTGTAATGTACCACTTAGAATTAACCGTCCTATGTTCCCCAAGCTTTATACACGGAGGGAAAAAAGGCCTCTCTAACATATGTCCCAAACATATTTTGCAGCAAACATATATTTGTTTGCAACCACTCCCAAAAATAACATATGTTTGGGTCCTGCAAATAAATATATGTTTGGGTCCTGCAAAAAATATTTGTTTGGATGCAAACAAATATATGTTTGGGTTTAAATAATATATCTTTGGGTGCAAACAAATATTTATGTTTGGCTGCAAACAAATATATGTTTGGGTCCAAACAAATATTTGTTTCGATGTAATATAAATACAAACCTAAAAGTCACAAAAAACAGACACAAACATACATACACATTTATAAGTGGTTTTTTTTTTCTTTTAGTGAAAGGCATAAATATTCAAAACACAAAAGCAGCAACAAACGCGTACATACATACACAAAATTGACATCGCACAAGAAATACATATCAGACTTTCATGAAAGAAAAACGGAGTAGAATAATTTATAAAAAAGTAAATAATATGTAGTGTCACACTTTTATGAAGAAGAAAATAAATAAAACACATTCTTCTGTCAAAATTAAAATCATCAGCGGGAAATCGGTACCTGGAATGAAATGATTATATATAATGTAATATATAGGTACATCCATACTTCAAATAAATATATGTATTGATGTTACTACCAATATTAAAATCGATTTCTTCTTTGTTTCACAGCATATTTCCATTCACCTTCTTGGATACAATTACAAAATTTATTGGGTTTTAATTTACTAAAAGCACTATTACTTTAAGAAAACACAAAACACTGATTTATTCACTTTAGCGACTAGAGCGACCCACACAGAAAGATAGTCCAGAATAAATTGCTACAATAATCAAACTGCCTATCTCGCAAATACGACCAAACAGAACAACAAATAATAACCCATTACATATTTTCTTTTTCTATTTCTCTTCGCTTTAGCTGTGATTTACAGAATAAATCCCTGCTGAAGAATAAATCGGAACAACAACACAGAAAGAACCAGTAAGGAAAGAATCATAGTCGGGCGGGGCCGACTATATGATACCCTACACCACTATGAATATGTAAAACATATATGTATAGGAGATATATATCAACTCTAACTGATTTCTATATAATATGGTACCCTTATTACTAGACAAAATTCCGTCTCACATTCCAAATTTCATCAAAATTAAACAGATATAGGGTGTTTGGGGCAAAAAATACGTGAAATCGGTCGAAAATATATATGGGAACTATATCCAAATCTGAAGCGATTTCGATATAATTTGGCACAATCAAACATTCCAAATTTCAACACATTCGGACATGTATAGCGTGTTTTGTGCAACAAATACGTCAAATCGGCCGATAATATATATGGCACCTATCAGGCACGTACCCAGGATTTCATTTTGGGGGAGGATATAAACAGTTTGACCCGAATATAACGCCGTTTCTTCTTTAAAGTACATATATTACCCACTAATTTCAGTGCCATTAGAAACGTTTTGTATTATTGTAAGAAAATAATATTCTTTAAGTGCATAAAAACACCAAAGCTTTACTATTTTACCAGAAGTGATAGTGTATAAGTTAGATACTTTGTCCCACAACTTCCCCCGCTCGATCAATCACGGATGCTGATTGGCGCACTGGCATCTCCTCTACAATTCCCTCTGCGGATACCGTAGTGTGCGGATCTCCGCTGGGCATCGGTTGTTGTCGGTTTGCTCGCCTTGTTACACTTTGCTCTCACTGGAATAATTGTAATTGTATTAGTATATGACATGAGATCCTCTGCGATCACTCAGAACCTCTGCGTTCACTTGTCATTAGTCATTTGTCGAAGAATAACGTCTACGCGTTATTACAAAAAGGCCTCTGTCGCCACTACCACCGATTACAAAAGGTAATCTAATTTGTTGCTTGAAAAGAATCACAAATAATCTTCCAGCATACCTATTATTATATTTAAATTGATACTGCTTGTGTTTTTATTTCTTTGGTTCTTTTCTCCCTTCACTGCTCAACATTCGGTAACCTGAGCTATCATTGAACTATCGAAGAAACCTATGGATTTCCCCTCCCTCACCTAAACAGATAGAGTCAATGAAAGCCAACTAAACATTCAGAAAGTTACATTAAAAAAAATATCAGGAGCTGAGCGATGCAATCTACGACTCCGAATCGAACTCGTAGTACTGTTTGAAACTTCGCAAAAACATGATCGAACAAAAATCTCTAAAACAAGCTCGGCAACATTTTAGCTAAATCCTGAAAAAATCGGTTGAGTCGAAATACTCCATCTGATACATCAATGGCTTCCAACAACCAATCACTTTTGTCGGCACATCGGAGGTAAACTTATGAAAATTCATAACTTTTGATTTCTGAAAAACAAGAAAAAGTAACAGTCGGGTTTGGCTACAGAGATAAACCCTCAGCCTGTGTGAGTTGAGACTTTTATATATAGACAGATCGAATACGGGCTACATAGCCAATTTTTGTTCTGTAAATTGTATAGCCAGAACATTTCAGAATTTCGTCTCCTTTTTTGGACGTATAAACTTTCCGACAATAACTTCGAAATACTTGGGGTGTACAACTTCTTGATTGTTGGCGTTATGATCAAAAATGTAACTTCGATGAAAGCGCAAAAGTTTTGCACTTTTGTACAGGCGATACCTGCACCTTATTTTGGAAGTCAAATTAGTTGGTCGGCGTAAGATTCAGAGCTTTTGGACCAATCCTGATATAACCATAGACTCACCCACTGAAAACACAATATCGCTGTAAACAAGACCTCAAGTGAATCGATCCGTATTCGAACCTACTCTAGGTCTCGAAAAAATCGAATTGGACTTTGCTGAAGATTTTAGGGAAACATTTTGAAGTCTGGCAGGGGAAGTGTTCAAAGAAAGTTTGAACAAAATATTGCGAGATCCAAATTTTGGACAAAATCTGTTGATATGTTCGAGAGTTATAATGGGCTCGAGCCATACAGACTGACGGACGGATCGTTAGCCTAACGGCTGAGGGTACAATATCACGGTGCTCTTGAACCAACGTTAAGCGGATTCTGAAACAGCAATGTTCATAGATGAGAAAAATCCAAAAGCAAAAAAAAATCGCTGGAGGGATTTTTAAATAAATCGCGGTCAAAGTTCACATTTTTAGGTTTTCGCGACTTTGTTTGGAAACCGCAAGTCCTATCGAAATGGGGCTAAGGAAAATGTTGTAGTTTTAAAAATTTGTTCCTAGGATTTATCATTTTTGAGATATAGAAGTTCCGTCACATTTTTAGGTTCACGATTTGCTCAAAATAGTAAGTTTTATCGAAACGGGATCTTATAGCTGTGAATATTCTCTACAAGGTTGGGATTCGTAATTTTTTCCTCGGTTGTACCATTTTTGAGATATATAAGTTTAAGATGGGAAATTGCAGTTATTACATTGTTTTATAAGGAGACGATACAGTCAATGAATCGTCCCAATTTGAATTTCTATATCTCAAAAATAGTACAACATAGGAAAATATCATAAAAGAAACAGAATTTTCACTGCTACAACACTTTCTTTAGTTCCATTTGGATAGGGCTTGTAATTTTCCAGCAAAACGGTCAAAAAACCCTAAAAATGTTTTTTTTTTATTTTTTTCATCTATGAACCCATGTGTAAGCTTCATTCGATTAACGTTGGTTCAAGAGCACCGTGATATAAAATACAAATGACAGCAGATTCTAATACAATACCAAATAACCAACCTTTGAGTTTTCAGCTACAAATTTGTTTCTGATAGGAAAAAATTCAGATGGGCATGCTATTTATAGCAGATATTATCACTTTATGATACACAACAATAAGTTTTTCTCCATTATTTTTACCCACAATTTAGCAGTAAGTTAATATAAAAAAAGAATACAAAAGTTTAATTGGTTTTCGAGATATACTCCACGGAAAACCCTTGATGTGTCGTACATATTGTCTGATATACACTTCATTTGTAATCCTTTTGTAATCGAATTCCAAAACTGGAAATTTGTCTCAAAGAGCGTATTCAAACAAAAAAAATTTAAATATTTATTCAGACAACTTGTTGATAAAGTACATTTTCAGTACAGAACCTTCAGAACAATATAAGTTTTCATTTGAAATTTCAAAAGCAAAAGTTATTTTAGAGAAAAAATAGTAATAACTTCTTAAAGTAGCTCAAAAAATTGTGTCGGACCAAACCATTTCGTAATTTGGCACGCTTATTTCTAGACCGAATTCAGTCACACATTCGAAATTTCATCAAAATAGGACGTATATAGCGTGTTTGGTGCAGCAAATACCTCAAATCGGGCGAAAATTTATATGGGAGCTATATCCAAATCTGAACCGATTTCGATGTAATTTGGCACTCTCATTTCTAGACCAAATTCAGTCACACATTCCAAGTTTCATCGAATCAGACGTATATATCGTGTTTGGTGCAGCAAATACGTCAAATCGGTCGAAAATATATATGGGAGCTATATCCAAATCTGAATCGATTTTCACCAAAATAAATAGCGTTCTTCCTATGGCTAAAAAAATTATATACCCCCATTTTCAGCTGAATCGGCCACAAAATTCGACCTGTACGTTGCGAACAAAAATACATGGACAGACGGACATGCATAAATCGACTCAGAAAGTGATTATATGTATATCCCCAAAAGGAACTATGGGTCTATTTCGTTTCCTTTTGTATGTTACATACAAATGCACAAATACATAATACCCCTTACCACTGTGTGGTGCAGGGTATAAAAAAACAAGCGTTTGGACATAATATGTTTGGATCCAAACATATTTCTAACATATATTTGTCTGTGTGTAGTAGTCACATGGTCAGTTTAGCCGAAGAGACTTTTTCCATCAACAACTTTCGTTGGATTTGGCTCGCCTTCGAAGACATACACGGTCGATTGCTCTTCTGTTTCGGGCTCATATGCGTAGATCCAAGATTGGTCGTCTGTGTCGATCTTATAAATGTCTTTTTAAGCTCAGTGATCGTATTTGTTTACAATTTCTTTGCACCAATCGGGAGTATTTTTTAGCGATTGTCAAATTGTTCTGGATGTAACGGACAAATCCGATTTTTGCGGCCAGGTGTTCATGCAATATAAATTGTTAGTTGTTATATAACAAGGCGATCTTGCATTATCCGTTCACGCACGACTTAATGTTTTTCTGGCACAACGATCCTCACGACCTTCGTTTTTGCATTCAGTCAATTTTCAATGTTTACGAGGATCGTCAATATTAGGAAAAGTAATGTGACGGTATATTTTTGGCCGTTGAAATAAGAATATTGTAACACATCTACAGTTACAGTTTCATGTGTGTACATTAAATTTTCCTAAATTGTCTACTCTCCTAACGCCCACATCCCATCACGAACGTTTTACACATTATTATAAAATTGTGTCCTTACCTTGTATCCTTTTTTCAAGTGCCACTTGAAAAACAACAAAAAATGAAATTATGATGAATGAGCCAAGAGTAAATAATTTCATGCCAACCTTTTGTTTAACCACTTAAATATTACCACAAAAGAAGTAAACAAGCAAAACCCCTTTGTTGACACACACTGTAGAAAAAAATGGGAAAAGGACACAGTGAAGTGCAAACAAGAAGCCGCAACTTTCTTAGTAAGTATCCTCCTTCCGCTTCATAGAATTTTTAATAAATGGGTGGTGCTAGCTGGCATCGAAACAAATTCACATCGGAAATGTTTTTTTTTCGACAAGCAATTGAAAAGTAACGAAAATAGCCAATGGCTACACACATGTATGTGTGTATTTACTTAAGTATTGATGTCTAAACAAGTTTTCTGATACAATTTAGTAAGAACAAGAATGATGTACAGGACATTGATGTTGTTCATGTATGTACATTGTACGGGAGAAAGTTTTAATATTGAGTGGTTATAGTATTCGATACTTAGTACAAGGGTGTGACGAATATTTGGAACACCAAATTGAAAATCTTTCAGAGCCATTTATATTGCCTCCACCATAGTATGGAGGGTATATTAAGTTTGTTTTTCCGTTTGTAACGCATTGAATTACTCATTTGCGACCCTATAAAGTATATATATTCTTGTGCACGTCCGTCCGTCTGTGGTAATCACTCTAGCATCCACAACAATTGAGATAGGACGCTGAAATTTTGGGAAAATGCATCTTTTGTTTGCAGGCAGGTCAAGTTCGATGATGGGCTATATCGGTCCACGTTTTGGTATAGCCAGGTACCCCCGATTTACGGTATTTTGACATTTTTAGCTACATTTTCAGCTATAGCTATACTTTGATATTTAGGGTTCTTATGTGTCAATAAACTTATATAACAAAACTTGTGGACATAGGTCCATGTTTTGGTATAGCCCCCATATAACGGTACCCCCGATTTACGGTATTTTGACGTTTTTAGCTAAATTTTCAGACCGAATTAGCTATAATTTGACATTTAGGGTTCTTAAGTGTCAATAAAGTTACATAACAAAACTTATGGACATAGGTCCACGTTTTGGTATAGCCCCCATATTACGGCACCCCCAAATTTACGGTATTTTGACGGTTTTAGCTACATTTTCAGACCGATTTATCTATAATTTGACATTTAGGGTTCTTAAGTGTCAATAAACTTATATAACAAAACTTGTGGACATAGGTCCACGTTTTGGTACAGCCCCCATATAACGGTTCCTCCAAATTTACGGTATTTTGACGTTTTTAGCTACATTTTCAGTCCGATTTAGCTATAATTTGACATTTTGGGTTCTTAAGGTCCACGTTTTAGTATAGCCCCCATATAACGGTACCCCCGATTTACGGTATTTTGACGTTTTTAGCTAAATTTTCAGACCGATTTAGCTATAATTTGACATTTAGGGTTCTTAAGTGTCAATAAACTTACATAACAAAACTTATGGACATAGGTCCACGTTTTGGTATAGCCCCCATATAACGGCACCCCCAAATTTACGGTATTTTGGCGTTTTTAGCTAAATTTTCAGACCGATTTAGCTATAATTTGACATTTAGGGTTCTTAAGTGTCAATAAAGTTACATAACAAAACTTATGGACATAGGTCCACGTTTTGGTATAGCCCCCATATAACGGCACCCCCAAATTTACGGTATTTTGACGTTTTTAGCTACATTTTCAGACCGATTTATCTATAATTTGACATTTTGGGTTCTTAAGGTCCACGTTTTAGTATAGCTCCCATATAACGGTACCCCCCGATTTACGGCATTTTGACGTTTTAGCCACAGTTTCAGACCGATTCAGCTATAATTTGATATTGAGGGTTCTTAGGTGTAAATAAACTTATATAACAAAACTTGTTGACATAGGTCCACGTTTTGGTATAGGCCCGATTTCAGGTATTTTGACGTTTTAAGTCACATTTCTAGACCGAATTAGCTATAATTTGAACATTTTACATTTGTAGTTCTTAGTGGTCACCACACCTCTCCACCAAAAATTGTCAAGAAAGGTCCATGTATGGATAAAGCCCCCATATAACGGTACCTCCCGATTTTCAGTAATTTGATGATTTTAGGTACACTACTAAACCGAACTAACTGTAATTTGACATTTGAAGGTTGTAGTGGTCACCACACACCTGCATCAACAATTTTCAACATAGCCCCAATATAACGATATCTTCAGATTTTCTGTACTTTGAGGATTTTACTTAAAATGTTTAACCGAACGTAGGTACCGATTTTCGGCATTTTGAGGATTTAAGCTACAATTTTTAACCAAATTAGGAGTTATTTGACTTTAAAGACTCCCATCAAAAACTGCCAACATAGGTCCATGTTTTATTATAACCCCTATATAACGGTACCTGTCAATTTCTAGCCCGCTAAACATTGTCAACATACATAGGCACCATAAAAAAGGGTCTCCCGAATGAAGCATTTTATGTACATTATCTGACATTTTAACGTACCCACTTAAAGTTGGGGACAGGAATGAAAACTAATTATTCCATTGTAGTTCTGAATATTTGATTACGCCGCGTAATCATTACGAAGGAAATTGTTGTAGTAGTGGCAATTCTCTACAATATTTTCTTTAGTCCCATGTCGTTAGGGCTTTCGGTTTCCAAGCAAAGTCCTGAAAACCTTAAAACCCTTAAAATGTGATATTTGACCACGATTTATTTAAAAATCCCTACGGCGATTTTTTGTTTTTTGTTTTGTTTTTTTTTTTTTTTAATTTTTCTCATCTATGAACATTAGTTGCAGAATACGCAAAAACTTTACCTCCCCCCATACGACGGTATAAGTTTCATCAGGGGCAAGTCCATACTTCCTGAGATCAGGCTATTTTCTCAGGAAGTGTGGACTTGCCCCTGATGCGTATTACAAAAAAACCCTACGGCACGGTGTGTAGTGATTGGAGCGCAAGATAACTCTCGAACGGATCTGCCGATTCGGTACAAAATGTGACCTTCGTAATATTTTGTGCAAACTTAGTTTAAGTTCGAAGATAATTCATATCGGCCCACGCCTTCAAGTACATCCCCCCCAAAAGTTCAAAAATGTTCGAAAAAACTGTGCGCACGATAACTCTTGATGGGAGTGACCGATTTGGTCCATACTTTACACATCCTAATATATCTACAAGGTATATATCAGGTTCGAATATGGACAATATTTGTGCACTAACTCGGGTACCTCCCACACAAAATTTTTGATAAGTTCACTTTAAGACCTGCTCTCGAATCATTTTGATTTTTGTTGAAGCAACTTGCATTCACTGGCCCCTTTCCGATGGTACAAGTTTTTCAGGGGCAAGTTAACACTTCCCGAGAAAATAGCCCGAAAATTTTAAAAAATCTCTACGGCACCATGTGTAGTTGCTGGAGCGCACTATAGCACTCGAACTGTTCAAGCGATTTGGTCCGAAATTTGGTCTTCGTAATGTTTTGTCCAAACTTTGTTTCAGTTCGAAGATGGACAATTCCGGTCCACAATTTCCAGTACTTCTCCCCAAAATTTAAAAATGTCACTGAAATGACATGCACGATACACTTTCTTGAACGGGGTAACCAATTTGGTCAAAACTTTGGATCTTCTAATATTTTGTCCAAATTTAGTTTAACTTCTAAAATGGTCCATATTGGTCCTCTCCTTAAGGTACCTCCCCAGCAAAAGTTAACATTTGTGTTTAAGTGCAGGTTAGGGTCTACTCGAATATTCTTTGTAAATGTATACCGATGCTATTCGTTGTGCTCCTGTTTACAGCGATATTATGTTTTCCGTAGACAAGTTCATGCTTCGTGTGTTATACCATGACCCACTGAAATGACTAGAGGTCGCGATCTATCGAAAAAGTATGACTCACAAAAATAAGATCAACTTTCTTAATGGACTATATCGGTCTATTCCTTCAAGTATTTCCTCCGCAACACTTTTGAACTTTAATCCTAATCCACATTTTTGGCTGTAAGTTGAAATGTTCAAAAAGAACCACAAAATTCTGAAAATAACTTAAAAAGCCGACTGATACTTTTTTACTTGTTTAATAACTAAATGGAAATAACGTTAGTTTTAGCATTAATAGGCAAAATTTCATTCATTTTTGCTACAGAAAATCATTTTTGAGAAAAAAAGGTTAAACAGTCATAAAACTAATAAATACTCGGTACATCCCAATATATGAATATGATTATAACATTTACTTTTTAACTTCTATAATACAACAGCAATAAAATTCCAACTCTCCAATGCAAGCTTGTGAAACCACAATACACTAACACACTTGCATTCACACATGCGTTTCTTTTTAAAACAGTCAAATGTTGTGGCATCGTAAAAATTTACGCTAACAAAATCCACAGGATACCATCAAACAGGCAGCAGCAACCGTACTGACCCTATAAAACTCCTTTAACTGGTCAATTGTTGAGAGAATTGCTGTTAATAAACTCCTCGTGTGACGTTGGAAGCAAGTATTTGCCTCTGAAATGGCGTTTGTACATTGCTTTGTATCGGTTTTGTTTGTCAATATGCGAGCGTGAGCACACACACGTGGGAGGTTTTTAATTGCTAGCTTAAATTTCCAACTCATTTTTCCATACAAAGTATTTTTACTATACCATAACCTCAAAAATTTACGACCATATTAATTTGGTTGCGTTATTAGGAAACACACAATAGTCCTTTGTTTATAACCTCATTGCTCTTTTGATGCCTTTAAATAGTTTATGACGTTGAATAAATAAAGCCCAGTATAGCCGTTGGTGTTTTATAACGCAAACTGACTAACCAGGCTAATCCGTGGTCAGTGGATATTCTAGCGACAATGGCCAAATTTGAAATAAAATGATTTGGTGGCATTCGGTCTATATGGAAAATTATGCAAATTATCCAAAAAGGTGTTAACTGGGTTATATGATGTGAAAATATTGACCATAACTAAAGTTGGATGAAAAAGAGTTTATATTTTGTTTGTGCGTTGAATAACGGGTGTGTAAAGGACGGTAAATTTATTATCAAAATCATGTTGGCAGTGTAAAATATTTATATCGGAAGATAAAAAGTTCTAATAAAATGCAGAAACTTTTTGTACAAGTTCTGAAACTAAGTCGGGCGTTATCCTTATATAGACATATGATATTGTTACACAATACAAATTGTATATATGTATATACTTCATACTATTTTGTTTTTCCGTTTCTAATGCATGAAATAATTAGCTAAAAATGTTTACCGAACTAACTTTAAGTTGACGTTTGAGGTCCCCTACAGTACATATTTGGATCATAACTTTTGGTACGAGGAGAACTAGAAAAGTTTGCGACCTGGGCAACACGTACTGTTGCCAGATCCCAATTGACATTTTTTTTTTTTTGGAAAGTTTGACAATGACAAAAAAATTTAGACTAAAACTTTTAAATAAATCGCGGTCAAAGTTCACATTTTTAGGCTTATTTTTAGATTTTCGCAATTTTGCTTGGAAACTGCAAGTCTTATCAAAATGGGGCAAAAAAATGTCAATGAACGTAAACAAACAAAACGATTCCCGTACCAATCACACAAAGCCACAAAGTTTTCATCTTCTCTGAATCGTTTCATTCTCACAACCAAAACAAAACCACAAACTTTTTAATGTAAAAAGATGAAAACTGTACGATTGATGAAATGTACTTCGGCTATGCTTTACCGAGTTGTTTCATTTACCACACTAACAAAAAGAGTTTTTGGCAAACGTTTGCCTTGCGTTATGGTCACACTCAGGCACACACACACATATGTGATTGCTTAACAATCCTATAAACTAACATCAACATATCACAGTGAATATTTTATCAACCGCCAAACGTTTTTGATTTATTCACATGTGTTTAGTACTATTTAGTTTTCTATCTGCTATTGTGGAGTTGAGTACTTTTCGGTTTACGTTTTGTTCGCACTCACGAATGTAAACAAAACGAAACTAAACAGCGAACTCCGCCAGCGTGGGTTATGTTTCGTTTTGTATTGTACCTATGGAAAATACGAAACAAAACGATTGGAAATGTTATTTAATGTATTTTTACGTACGCTGAAAAATGTTGTAGCTGTGAAAATTCTCTAGAGGATTGGCCCTTATTATTTGTACCTAGGTTTTACCATTTTTGAGATATAGAAGTTCAGCTCACATGTTTATGTTTTTTGTTAGGTTTTCGTGATTTGCTTGAAAACGGTAAGTCTTATCGAAATAGGACTAGAGAAAGCCTTATAGCTGCGAAAATTCTCTACAAGATTGTATTTGTTTTTTTTTTCCAGGTTGTACCATTTTTGAGATATAGACATAAATTTAAGTTGGGAAATTGTAGTCGTGGCATTGTTTTATAAGGAGACGATACAGTCAAAGTCTCAAAAATGGTAAAACCTACGAAAATATCGTAAAGGACAATACTGTAGGGAATTTTCACAGCTATAAGATTTTCGGCCGTTTCCCGGCAAAATCGTGAAAACCTAAAAAAAGAGCTAAAAATGTGAATGTGACCGCGATTTAGTTAAAATGCAATCCGGCGATTTTTTGTTTTTGATTTTTCTCATCTATGAACATTGCTGTTTTAGAATCAGCAATGGTGTAAGTTCCTTTCATTTAAAGTTGGTTCAAGAGCACCGTGTAAACGTACCCAGGACAGTTTGACATACATATAATCATATGTTGTGTTGTTTACAGTGACTTGATGAGACACCTCCAAAACATGGGTTTTGAACGCTTCAACAGCATCTTCAGGCGACGAAAATCGTTGACATGGAGCATAATGATTCGTCTTCTCGTGTTCGTATTTCTAATTTCTCCGAGGACTTCAGGCCAACAAATTGTAGTGTACCGCTCAGAATTAACCGTCCTACGTTGCTCAAGCCTTATAGTCGGCACATGGTCAGTTTTGCCGAAGAAACAGGCGACCATTTTCATCGCAGTGGTTCTTCCATGAAGAACTTTCCTAGGATTTGGCTCGCCTTCGAAGACCGAGACGGTGGGTTGCTGTTTTGTTTCGGCTCATGCGCATAGATCCAATATTCGTCTGGGCCGATCTTATAAACGTCGTTTGAAGCACCGCGATCGTCGAAAATTGTGAAAAATTTTTTGGACGAAAATGTTCACAAATAAATTCCATTTTTTCGTAGTAATTTTTTTAACAGTACCTCATAATTTTGGGTATTTTTAGGATTCTAGCCACAATTTTTAACCGAACTAACCGTAATTTGATATTTCAGCTCCCTTGCAGTCACCAAACTATTTCCACTAAAAATTGTCTGCTTTCGCACCGGATTGACCCGGAACCATACAACACCCGTTTTGCCGCCAGCGGCTACCACCTCATTGTACACATGTTTGTATTTGTATCGTTTTTCTGTGTTGGGAGCAGCATTTCCCGAAATACCTGCTCCGGATTCTTTTGCTTCGTGGAAAACCGCATCCACCACACTCAAACTTCGGCGAGATGCAATAGATGTCGGGAGTGTGCGACTATGTTGCTGTCTGTCGGTGAAACCACCAGCCCCAAGTGAACTCAACGTCTACCTATAAATAAACACAAGCTCTTCGTATAGAAGACCACAATTCCTTCGTATAAAACACAAAGTTACCGTAGAGAATAGCACAAGGTCCTCATACGGAAGAACACAAAGTCTGCCTATAGATGAACACAAGGTTTTTCTGTACAAGAGTACAAGTTCTTCCTATAGAAGGGCACACGGTCTTCCTATAAAGGAGAACATGGTCTTCCTATAGAACAGCACAAGATCTTCGTACAGAAGAGCACAAGGTGGTCGTATAGAAGAGCACACATTGTTGTTGCAATCCCTAAAAATTCATCCTACGTTTTGCACGGTCAATGAGAACGTCCCGACCAGAATTAGAGGAGAGTGTCACAGTTCGCCAGAACCTCTGACAAATGACGCCACCTACCAACCCTTTATTTCTCTTGGATCAGACCATCAGATGTCATCACCTCTGAACGCTGTGTTCATCAATCATAAGAAAGCTAACTGAACGAGTTTCAGAGAGTTCACCAATTACCGCTTCAGAGAACTGCCCAATCCTTCTAATGTTCGAGTAGCGGGAAGGACGTTCCGAGACATCATTACTGCTGCAGCCGCTCGCCATATACCTGTTGGTCGAATACCCGAAGTAAGAGCAAACTTTTCAGCAGAGCCTACGGGATTAGCAAATGAGCGTGATGAGCTTCGTCGATCCAACCCCAATGACCCCTGAGTCAGGGATCAGACACTGGAAGTTAGCAGGCTGATCGGCGAGCATAAGTGGAACAAGAGGTTAAATTATCTGAGAAGTTGCAACATTGGCGCCGGAATAACTGAATTGTGAGGAATGATTAAGGCACCCTCGAACCCTGGAAAGAAGGAAGATAGGACATTAGTTACATTTGACAACGTTACACTGATCCGAAGAGGTGTACAAGTTATTCCAATAGACAGTTTGTCGTAGAGAAGAATACTATAAAACTAGATCATCCAAAGCGTTGTGCTCGTATAGAATATTCTTGGTAATGCTCAAACAGCTGGATGACCAAGGAGTCCAGTATTTATGTAAGGTCCTAAACTTATCTCTAGCCACCCATATCGTTCCCGAAGTCTGGAAAACGGGCAGGGTGGTCCCACTACTGAAGCCAGGCAAGGATGCCAGCAAAGTAATTGATATAGACCGATTTCGCTTTTGTCTCCAGCAGCAAAGATCTTTGAGGCTTTGGTCTGAGACTTTTGGTGATAATTTCTGTTTGTTTTGTTTATTGTTGAAGTTCAATCTCATTTTCGATTGCTTGAGTGGCGTATTCCCCCATTGGCTCAACTTCATTACCCTCTATTACTTTATTACCCTCTCTTACAGAGAGTAATGTTTTTCAAAACGAACTGACAGTGTTGCAAAATTTTACTGATCGCTACCAATATCATGATTTCATCCCGGCGAAGGGAATTATCAATTGGCTTCTCAGTTTTTGAATTGATGCCTTTTTAGCGAAAAACCGAACTCTTTAAAAAAACATTACTCTCTGTAATAGAGGGTAATAAATGAAGTTGAGCCAATGGGGAAATACTTCACTCAAGCATCCCCCATCTATCGCAGGCAACTGTGTTGGTGTTCTTTTCAACTCACAGAATTCGAAGAATTCTTAGTTGATACGTGCTGACATGTTGCAAAATATTTTGATAATTTCTGTAAAATTAAGAAACCTCTCGCAATTTTTCATAGTTTTGACCTATAAATGCTGGTGATTTACATATAGTGCAACATTTTTAGATGCTGCGGTACAAATACCAAAATTCGTTAAAAATTGTAATGCAATGCAGACCTGAACTCGATCTGAAAGACATTATTAACAAAATTAATGGTACAGACCTGCTTAATGGACCAATAAACATTATAGATACAAATGAAAACAAAAAATATTGACATTTTACTCCTTTGTAGATGTGTAGGGTTGTGGGGCTTCACCCAGAAGTGGACCTATGTTGACAGCTTTTGTGTGAGGAGGTTTTTTATTCGCTAACATCTTAAAATTTACATTTGCATCTAAATCGGCTGCAATTTTTGTCTTTAACCTTTAACATACCCAATATGAGGGAACCCGGCATGTGGGGCTATTCCAAAACGCGAACCTATATTGAAAATATTTTGTACATAAGTTTTCTATCCGCTGAAAAACCAATATACCAATTTGCATCAAAATCGATTGAAAAATGAATGTAAAACGTAAAAACGGCAGCCACCGTTTCATGACCGCTACAGGAACCCGTGGGTCTATGTGGCCCAATTTGAGTCCCACACTGTCCACTAATATAAGAAACATTTGTGCAAAATTTTAGGAATCTACACCTTTTCCTTTAAAAGTTATTAATAAAGTTCCGCTAAAGTGCTCATATTTTGCACTGTGCCCCGTAGAGTAAAACAGGGTGTTCCCTGAGGTGGGGTGATATCTCCAGAACTGTTTAACGTCTACCACTCCTCCATACCGTCCCCTCCAGACGGCATTGATATCGCAACGTATGCAGATGATTGTAGGATCTTAGTGTCATGTACCCTCTTTGATATCATTCGTGAAAGGCTGAAGTCCTATTTGACCGATCTTAAAGGCTTTGTTGCACGCGAGGAATATGCAAATCCACTCTGTTTGGCGCATGGACGGCAGAGGTGAGAACAGAGTTGAATTACATGGTCGATGGTAGCAGAATTCCGACCGGAGAATGTCACAGCTTTCTGTGACAAGCTGAGATGTAGGAACAAGGTCCTCAAGTCCCTAGCCGACAGCACTAGGGTTACAGATAAAGAAACCTTGTTGACTTCATATAACGCGACAGTTTGGTCCGTGAAAAGCTATACGGCGTAAAAACGCGATGGAAAAATATTGAAACCTGTCAGAACGCCGGCCTTAAAACTACAACCGGATCCCTCCTCATGTCTTCAGTGGACCTTCTATATGAGGAGACAATGATTCTTCCAGTACAGCAACACAGTGGCATTCTTTCGTTGCAGTACTTGCTTATTTGTGTTACCGTAAACGCCATCCTATTCAACATATGGATAGGACCCACGACACAGGCATGTCAGGAGGGATCTTCTTGGACTAGAGAGTGAACCCCTAGATCAGCAAGCCTATTAAGCAGATTTAAATAGCATTCACACGGATGTAGCTGCAGATGCCAAACACAACTATCATGTGAAAGCGGTCCTCGGAGAACATGCCCCATTTATCGCAGCTGAGAAGCGTCAGCTGCCACGACAAACCAAAGTAGTTTTGGCTCAACTACTCGGGATGGTGCAGTAGTCTGAATTCCTATAGAGCAAGGATCGATGACACCGTGCAAAGCATCTGCCCAGCATGTGGCACAAGTCCGCACGACACACTGCACCTTTTCAACTGCCCTGCCAAGCCTACTCAATTAACTCCAGTAGATCTGTGGTTACATCCCATCGCAACAGCCACATTCATGGAACTGGAGATAGACCCAGAGCCAGATTAAGAAGTAATACACAATACTTATGACGTCTATATAACACGATGTACACCGTTTGGACAAAATCGGTTTCTCCCATCGAGGGTTATCTTGCGTGCTATCCAGTCTAGTTGGTGCCGGTAGGCTTTTTTTTTTGGAGCTTTTGGGCCATTATCTGAAGAAGTAAGGACTTGCTTCTGAAAAACATGTACCGTCGTCATTGGGAAAGCCAACACAATTTGTTACAACAAAAAACCAAAGGGAATTGATTTTCAAATTTTCTACCGTTCGATCTGTTCGAGAGTTATCGTGCGCTCCAGTCACTACACCTGTTGCCATAGGGGTATTTTAAACCTTTCGGCCTATTTTCTCAGGAACTATGGACTGTGGTAATGGAAGCAGCTAATAAAAGTTGTTACAAAAAGAAGCAAAACGATTTGAGAGCAGGCGTTCAACTGCACTCATCACAAATGTTGTGTGGGAAGTACTCGCAGGAGTGGACCTATATAGTACATATTTGTACCTGATGTATGTCCTGTAGAGATATTACTATACGAGATGTATAATTATCGTGCGCACAATTTTTCCGAACATTTTCAAACTTTTGTGGGGGGGGGGGGGGGGGGGGGTATCTGATGGAGTGGACCTATATGGTCTATCTTCGATCTTAAACTAAGTTTTGACAAAATATCATGAACGCCAAATCGGCTGATCGTTCGAGAGTTATCGTGCGCTCCAACCACTATGGTGCCAAAGGGGCTTTTTAAACTTTCGGACTATTTTCTCAGGAAGTATGGACTTGCCCCTGATAAAATTTGTACCGTCGTAATGGAAGCAGGGAACACAAGTTGTTACAACAAAAAACAATCCTAAACTAAACTTGTGGAAATATTGTATGCGATGTACCCGAAGAAGGCCCGATACAGTCCATATTGGAATCTCATCTATGTCTGTTAGAATTTTCACAATGTGCAAAGTATGGACCAAATGGAAATATCATGCGCACCATTTTTCGGTCTTTTTCAAAATTTTGTGAAGGAGGTATCTGAAGGAATGGACCGATGTGGCCCATCGTCGAACTTAAACTAAGTTTGGATAAAATATTACTAACTCCAAATTTTGGACCAAATCGGTACATCCGTTCGAGGGTTATCGTGCGCAACAGCCAGATGGACGGGCATGGCTAAATCAACTCCAAATTGTCTGAAACACATTTCGTCCAAACATACTTGGGGTCTGAAACCATTATTTCGATGAGGCACATTTTGCGCGTATGAAATGTATATACCCTCGTTTGCATAAATGCTGAGAGTATAAGCGCTGTTGCAATAACAACAACTAAAAATTGTTTATTTCCAAAATTATCAACATAAGTCCATTTTTCTCCACCAGATTTCAATATCAAACGAATTGTAAATTCATTCATTAGCCCATATACACCCTATATCCATTAAAATAAAGATCTATATTTGGCACGGTTGTTTCCTTCTTAACCCCATTAAATCTTTGGAGAAAAATACAAACTTACTATCATTTTAAACTCTTCTCATACCACGAAGAGCAAGCAGAAAAAGAAAAAACAAAAATCTGTAATAACCGGAAATGTTAGATAATATTGATGTACTTCAATTTCTTCCTTTATCCAGTTTAATAATGAACTTCCTGCAGGTTATAATAATGTACGATTTAAACGCCCCTTGGGACAGTGTTTGGATACAACGGACATGTGTAACATTAAATGCAAGCGACAATTCATACAACCAAACCATTCATTGTTAGCTGTCCTGCTTGCCAGGAATATGTCTTCAATGGTATTTTATTCGTAGATAAAAAGGACATTTTCAAAACATGTTGGACAAGACACGCACTAACAAACATTTACGCTCATACACAATCTCTACTCACTTCCAACTCTAAACACAAAAAAACCCAGCTAGTCCCTTTTTGAACGATAGACACAAAAACATATGTCTCTGTACACCCCAGAGGAAGAACATGTAAGGTGTATTGCTTTTGATGGTCGAACAGTATCCTTTGGAACATGACATAGCCATGTAATCACATTTCGCTTTCATTACAGACACAAAGGGGAAAAACCTAGGATGCAGTGAATCTCGTTTTTTGTTGTTGTTCGGGCTGCATGAATGGATGATGTTTGATGTGAACAATTTTCACACATACACGAACACACACGCACACAGAAAAACAAATTTCATTTTGTTAAGCTTCCTACTCTAAGCCACCTTTTGTGAAATAGGACTCGATTATTGCTAAACTTGACTCTTTTACACTGGCTCTTACTCTCTGTTGGTCCACTCAATTCAAACCCTTCTCATCTTGATTCCATTCAATATGGTTCAATGCCTCAATATTCGATAATGCGATTCGATATTGTGTAATGCATTTGTCAATTGGAAGGATATGTGTATGTGCGTGCGTATGTATGTGTGTGCGCGCCTTTGTCTACTGCTATAAAGGGGAAAGGGTAATGGATTTATTAAAACATCATCCATGAATGACACAGTCGTACGAAATTTTAATAAAATTGTCTTCATGACATAGAAGACTCTTTAGAGGTCTTCTAGACCCAGAAAACTTTTTTTATTCTATACATAGAAAACTCTTCAGATTTTTAATAACCAAAGAATACACTTTAAAAGTCTTATAAAAGTAGAGCATCCTATAGAGTACTTCTAGTCAAAGAGAACCCTTTAGAAGTACTCTTTGGAAGTCATCTAAACATAAAATGACCTTTTGAAGCCTCCTAGACGTAAAGCAGTCTTAAGAGGTCTTCTTAACCAAGAATAACATTTAAAGGTCCTCTAGGCATAGCAGATCCGTTAGAGGTCTTCTAGACATAGAATACCCTCTTTAGAGGCCTTCAATACCCACAAGATTCTTTGCTTCTTTTAGGTACTTGTAGACATAGGAGACCATAACGATCATTTAGATGCCTTCTATTCATAGGAGATCATCTAGAGGTCTTCTAAATATATAAGACCCTCTAGAAGGCTTCTAGATATACAATACCACAATAACGTATGGAAGTATTCTAGACAAATGGATATACAAACCTTATGATAGTCTCTTAAACATAAAATTCTAGACCAAAAATATCTTTAAAATCCTTTAGAATAAGAAGACCCTTTAAAGATCTTCCAGCCATCGAATACTTGGAAGATCTTTTAGATATCTTCTGAACATATGAGACCCTTTAAAAGCATTCTAGATATAGCAGATCATTTTAAAGTTTTCTAGACATACATAGAACACCCTTTAACAGTCTTAACGACATAGAACACCGTTTAGCGGTATTCTAGATACACAAGGCCCTTTAAAAGTCTTCCAGACATAAGATACCTTTTTGAGGTCTTCTAAGCAAAGAAAACCTTTAAAGTCTTTTAGGCATAAAAGATCCGTTAGAAGTATTCTGGATAAACAAGACCCTCCTGAGGTCTTCTAAACATGGGGTTCTTCTAGACATTTGGGGTCTGCTAGACATAGAAGCCCTGTTAGAAGTTTTCTGAATATACAAAACCCCACTGAGGTATTCTAGACATGGGGTTCTTCTAGAAATGCAGGGTCCGTTTGGAGTCTGCTAGACATAGAAAACCTCATGGAAGTCTTCTAGACATAGAAAACCATATGGAAGTCTTCTAGACATGGAAGACCTCATGGAAGTATTTTAGACATAAAAGTAGGTTCAGAAGTCTTCTACACATATGTAGAAACCGCTTTAGAGGTCTTCTGGACATAGAAGACCCTTTCGAGGTTTTCTAGACATAGACGACCCGTTTAAGGTTTTCTAGACATGCAAAACCCTTTAGAGGTCTTCCAGACATAGAAGACCCCAAGTTGAAAAGGTGCAGTGTATCGTGCGGGCCTGTGCCGCATAGAAGACGTCATGGAAGTCTTCTAGACATTGACGACCTCACGGAAGTCTTCTAGACATAGAATACCTCATGGAAGTCCCCTAAACAGAGAAGAACCTAATGGAAGTCTTATAGGCATAGAATACGCTTTAGAGGTCTTCTGCACATAGAAAACCTTTTAGAATTCTTCTGGACATAGAAGACTTTTTAGAGGTTTTCTAGACACAGAAGACCCATTTGAGATCTTCAATACATACAGACCCCTTTAGAGTTCTTCCAGACATAGAAGACCCCAAGCTGAAAAGGTACAGTGTTTTGTGGGGGCCTGTGCCGCACGCTGGGCAGATGTTTTGCAAGGTGTGATCGATCCTTGCACCATCAAACGACTGCACCATCCCGAGGGTCGTTGAGCCAAAACTACACTGGTTTGTCGTGGCAGCTGACCCTCCTCAGCTGCTATAGATGGGTGATGTCCGAGGTCTGCATTCAGACGATGATTGTTTTTCTGGAATCTGCGACTGTATCTGTGTAAATGCTATATAAACATGCTTGATAAGCGATCTAGGGGTTGCTGTTCTCAAGGCGGCATTCTGACAGGTTTTAATATGTTTCATTCGCATTGCACTTACATTCGCGGACTACACTGGCGCCGCATAGCTTACCATAGACCAACCTATCGCTTTACATATCATCAACTAGGTTTCTGTATCTGCACCTCAAGTGCCTCCAGCTAGGAACTTGAGAACTTCTTCCTACAAATCAGTGTGTCGCAGATAATTGTGGCATGCGCCGCCGATGAGAACATGTTGTCAAGCTTGGTGTAGATGGTGGTCGGAATTCTACTACCAAATAGGAGTTCAGCCTTTCACTTATGACATCATGGAACGTATCTGACGGCAAAATCGTACAATCATCCGTATACGTTACGATCTCAATGCGGTCTGTAGGGTATGGGATACAGGAGAAGTGGAGACTCAAAAGTTCCGGAGATATCACCTGACCTTGGGAACTTCCTGTTTCACTCTACGGGGCTTGGACTTCCTATTCCTGAATTCCAAGTACGACTAGCGTCCACACATATAATTAATTTTCCAACATTTCAAATCTGACCAGAGAATAGTCTGTTCGATGTTCTCAAACAGAGTGGGGTACTTGACAGCATCACAGACTTTAGATAACTTTGATGTTGTCCTCGGCTAATATGTGTGAAGATGGTGTGCAGCGCCTCAAGGGTCTTTGCTACGGATAACAAAAGCGAAATCGGTCTGTACGATTCACCTTGTCTCATCCTTACCTGGGTGCAGTAGGGGGACCACCCTGCCCATTTTCCAGATTTCGACAACGATGTTGGTGGCTAGCGACGGGTTGAGAACTTTGGTGAGATACTCGACTCCCGGCTCATACAGCTGTTTAAGCATCACCATGGAGATTCCATGGCTTTGAACGATTTGGCGTTCCTGATGACAGCATCATCCATTGTAAATTGTTGTGGTTTTCCTAGGTAGGTGCGAGATCTAAAGCGACGTTGTACACTTATCTTCGCCCTGTCACTGCTTGACAAACCGTCGATTAAAATAACGTATGCACATCTTGGGATCAGTCAGCATGACGTCATCAAACGAGGCTAAAGTCTTATCTTCCTTCTTTACAGGGTACGAGAGTGACTTAACAATTACAAGAGTTAACAATGCACCTATTCGGGCTTCAATGTTCCGACTCTTCAAATGACCTGTTAACGAAATCGGCGGTCTGCTGACCCAAGAGAAATGACGGGTTGCCGTGTGACGTCATTTGTCAGACCAGGTGCCAATGACTGACGTGCAAAAATATAGAGCTATCAATCTGCTCAGCCAACACTACACCCCTGTTGTTGTTTCTGAGGACCGAATGCCACAACTAATGATGAACATTAAAGTTCCCCAAGACCTTACGGTTATGAGCATCCAAAAGCGGTTTAATGTTAGGTATAATCTTGAGTACAGCTATTTATCGGCGGAATATAACACTCAGCAACTCTAACTCGAGAGCTCCACACCTTGCAACTAGACCCAAACATACCTTTATGGGTCATTAGAGCCAGGCTCAAACGAGATACTTTTTAGTGACTTTCTTTACAGGCCTTCTACACACACACATTTATATAAAGAAAGCTTAGTTAAGACCTTATGAACCTGAGTACGCATAGTTCTAGTTCCGTAGCTGTGGCTTGCGCGGCCGACGTGAACATATTGTCAAGCTGAGGGTAGTTAGTGGTCAATACGGCTACAAAATAGGAGTTTAGCCTTTCACTAATGACATCAGGGAAGGTATCTGACGGCAAAATCGTGCAATAATTCCTCAATTCCATGGACGACTGACGTCCACACTTATAATTAATTATCCAACTTTTCAAACATAACCAGAGGATAGTCTATACGATGTTCTCAAACAGAGTGGAATGTTTGACAGCATCAAAGGCTTTAGATAAAGTTGATGGTGTCCTCGGCTAGTATGTGTGGAGATGGTGTGCAGCGCTATTGTAGTGCTGTGCTGCTTACGTAAGACATGCTGATGATCGCCTCAAGGGTCTTTGCTACGGGTAACAAAAGCGAAATTGGTCTGCACGATTCACCTTGCCTCATCCTCATACTTGCCTGGCTCCATTTTCCAGACTTCAACAACGATGTAGGTGGCTAGTGACGGGTTGTGAACTTTGGTGAGATACTCGATTCCTGGCTCATACAGCTGTTTCAGCATTACCATGGAGATTCTATCAGGGCCCAACGCTTCGGATTATTTAGCATTCGCACCTTATTCATCCTTTGTAAATTGTGGTGTTTCCTCCTCGGCTGTACACTTATCTTCGCCCTGTCACTACCGGGGTGCTTGACAAACTGTCGATTGAAAAACTTATGGACCCCTCCGGATCAGTCAGTGTGACGCCATCAAACGTGACTAAGGTCTTATCTTAATTTTTTATAGGGTTTGAGAGTGACTTAACCGTTGTCACCAATTCACCTATTCTGGCTTAAATGCAACTTTTTAAATGACACGTTAATCCCCATGAGGTCATTACGTTCAGGGGTGACGAATTACTCGTAGGGTGGTCTGCTGATGGAGACAATTATGGGGAGATGTTCTGACCCAACAGAAACGGCGGGTTGCCATGTGACGTCATTTGTCAGACCAGGTGCCACCATGGTTTTGTCTGGCGAACTTTGAAATTCTTCGCTGATTCTGGTTTGGGCGTCATTGACCGTGAACAACGTAGAGCTACAAATCTTCTCAGCCAGTACTACACACCTCTGATCGTTTCTAGGGACCGAATGCCACAACTCATGATGAGTATTAAAGTTACCCAAGACCTGACGGTTATGTCCCTTGGAGTAAAGCTATATCGGCGGGATACAGACGCTTATCAACTCTACCTCGACAGTTCAACGATTTGTCGCCAGAAGATGCTGTAAAAGCTGAGTGGAAAAAGAGATTCAACAATTGCTGGAGACTACTTAAGAAAACAATAAAACTATTTTTTAGGGTTTTTTATTGTTAGGCCTGATAGTTATCGTGCAGCCCTCGTATAGTTCTAAATACAGATTTTTTGAAAGCTCGATTCGCATCTTTCGAGTGCAGAACTGCAGCTTAGCATTTTTGCAGCATATATTTGTTGTTTTCGCTGTTTCGAAGGACTGTGTTGGCCAATACATTAACTTTTTTCTCAACATGTCTTTAAAGGCCAGAAGCAGAGTGCGTTATGGCGATTTGTTCATTTTACAATGGCATACAAGACAATACATATCTGAAATCTTTTGTGTTTCATTGTGATGGGTATCTGTGCTGTACCCCTTTTCTGTGTGTTATGATGGCATTGTAGTTGGGCTTAACATGGATTTATTAGTAATTTCATTGAAGTTATAATTTTCGATTTGCTTTGAAATCCTTTTCTTATGTTGCGAAGCAAAGGCCCAATAAATTGACAAAAAAACGAAATTTACAAATTAAATTTCCACAAGAATGTGTATCAATAATTTTGTTTCTGTGGTAAATATTATATGCATAGGCGAGTTCAAATATTGAAACGCGGTGCGGTCCATTAAAATGAATATGTATGTACGTTTGTATGTATTTTTTTCTTAAACAAAAACTAAACACCCACATAAATACAAATCGTTCAGCTGTGTTTTTATTGTTCTTTTCCAATATTTGTTTGTCGTGTGGAAATAGCTGACATTGATTTTAAATTTAGTACCAATTTTAAATATTTTTAGAAGAATAGAAAAAGTACAGCGGCGTTGATGACAGAAAGAAAAGTTCCACCTTGCCGAATATTGGGTTAATATATTTTCAAGGTAATGACACAAATTAAAGACGAAACATTTGACAGTTATAGTTCATTAATGTGTTTGATGTTATTGACATATGGACTAGAAAGTCTGTCAAGAATAAGGCATAAATTGCACTTAAATGTACATAGATTCGTCAATGTGATAGTCACTAAATAACTTGGGGTTTGTTACTGTATTCCATTAGAATTAAAATAAGTTCAAGTTATGTAATTGATAAAGGCATATCACTGTTTGAGAAGCACAATATTTGTTGATTAATTTGTTTTCTGTAATACTATTTTAAATTATCAATAATTCCTTAAGCCATCGGTTATAAAGCTCAAGAAATTAGTCATTGAAATAGCAAAAATTCCCACAAAGCTGAATTTTGGTGGAGAGGTATTGTTTGTCCATTAGAAGCAATGTCCTAAAAGTCTTCATCAACCCATGTGTGCAAAACCTGTTATTTGGGGTCAAAGGTGAAAATGTAGGGATTTTTTCTTGAAAATGGTGGGTCTAATCAAGAAGTGACTGGAGCAAATATTGTAGACAGAAAAATTCTCTACAAGTTTGGTCTGAATAATAAATACTCATAAAATGTGCAAGAAAATGCTACTGAGACTACTAAAACGATTATTTCCCGAGCGATTTGACAGGCTTTTACTGGACGCATTCTTAGTTGTCGTCTTGAAGGAGGAAACGATCGTACTACCTTGTTCATACACAGGCATTACATTTAACGACAATCTTAATATTGTCAAACAAGTATGATATTTAGTGGCAAAAATTTTGTTTTTAATCTATTTTTTGTGGACCATGTTATCACGACTAATTGCAATTTTTTAGTAATTATTTTGATACACGATAGAATAAAGCCTAAGGTATTATTATTGAGACTTTATGTATTCAGTAATAAAGTATATAAAAGAATTATTGGTACAAAGCCTAAAGTATTAAAATAAAATAATTATATTTGCGTTATAGTTCTATAAAGCAACCGGATGTGTTTTGGAACCTTTTTAAGTGTATATCATTAATTGGTGCTTTTTCAATAGGCTGTATCAGAAAAAAAGCTCGAGGTGTATTCCAATAGTACACAAATTTCGGGTATTTCGAGTCATTAATTTCTCATGATCTGCGACCATCTGCTATGCCGTGTTATTAAAAAATATGCTTGATCCAGGGACGTAGTTATAAATGGGGGGCTAAAGGCTGTAGAGCGATTACAAAAAAAATTTAAAAAAAAGAGATGTATTATCGACTATTGCGATATCTCCGTTGTTTGACCACCTATGCCAACCTTTTCCATTTTCATTATCAGGGTTTGCTTTCGGAATACCCTTAAAAGAAGCGGAGATATTCGCATTAGAATAAAACCTTGACTCTTTCTCCACATAAGTTTTTCCCCATTCCGACCCCTGAATATGATCCAACCATCACCAAAATCAAATTTTCGACGATCCGATCAAAATTGCGTAATTAGAAAGTTTAGATGGACAGACGGACACACATAACTTATAATGCCCTCTCCACATAGCGAAAATGGGGAAGAAAAAAATAATGCATAAGGCCAATGAGAATCCAGTCATTAAAAGCCATCAGCAAGATTCTTCTTCGGAAGCTGAATAATGTATACGAGGGCTGTACGATAATTTTCTGCCTTTTTTAGAAAGTTTGGCATTTTTTTAGTATAAATGTACTCAGGACAGTTTGATATACGACCATGTGTTGTATTGTTTACAGTGACATTGACTCACTTTGCAAACAAATGAAATTTACTTGTGAACATTTTCGTCCGTTCTAAACGAAAATATCACATCCGGTCATTTTTCACATAATCACGGCAAGAGTGCATCGATTAAATTGAATCTTTGTATGTCGATAAAGGACCATCAGTTTTGAAATTGCAGTCATAGCATTGCTTTATAAGGAGGCGATACAGTCAATGCATTGTCCCAATTTGAACTTCTTTCTATATCTCAATAACGGTAAAACCTACGAAATTGTCGTGAAGGTCAATCTTGTAGAAAATTTTCTTAGCCACAACATTCTCTTTTCTCCCATTTCGATAGGACTTGCGGTTTCCAAGCAAAATCGTGAAAATTAACAAAAAAAAACCATAAAAATGTCAACTTGAATCGCGATTTATTTAAAAAGCTTTTTTTTTTTGTTTCTCGATTTTTCTCATCTATGAACATTGTAGTTTCAGAATCCGCAAAAACTTCCCAGGTGTAAGCACCTTTCATTTAAAGTTGCTTCAAGAGCACCGTGCCATTCTTTAGCACCATGAAAAACTGGTTTAATGAATAAAATAAAAGGAAGGTCGTGAGGGTCGTCCAAAACGGCCGTTGTGAAAAAAAATAAGCTTTGCGTGAACGAATAATGCAAGATCGACATAATGTATACCATGAGATAAAGGCACCCTTAGACATTTCTTCCACTAACTTACATTTGATATTGCATGAAAACCTGGTCGTAAAAATGGGATTTTTTCGTTAGATTCAGCACATTTTAACAATCCCTCAAAAGAAGGCTCTTGTCGTTTGGTGCAAAGAAATTGTGAATAAATACGATCACGGTGCTTCAAACGACGTCTATAAGATGGTCACGGACGACTAATCTTGGATCTATGCGCATGAGCCCGAAACTAAATACAACAATTTGTTTGCCTGAAGTCTCCTGAGAAATTCGAAAAACGAACAAGAGATGACCAATAATTGTGGACCATGACAATGCCAGCACTCACTGAGTTCAGACGATCCATCAATATCGTATGAGCTGTCACTCATTTTATGCCTACTACAGTCCAAATGACTTTAAATTTTTACAAGGTTTAGATCAGTGTTAATCACCACTTAATCTGTGTGAACACACACAATCTGAATTGTGGTGAGTTTCAACGTTACTCTCACCACCGATCATATTCTTTGTTTTAGCAAAGAGTTAACGCACATTCTGTTTATCGAGAGAGCGAGAAATAATCTCGTGTGCATGCCTAACACAAACGCAGCGGTTGAATTTGTTGTTGCTGGTGAACACTGGTTTAGATTAGGGCTGCTCAAAGGGCGCACTTCTGCTGTCGGTGTGTGTCAATTTGCTCACTCACACAATTAAAAAAGAGAGCTTTTGTTTATGAAATGGAAATTTTGAATACACAATTTGTTCCCATTACACAAGATAACCCAACAAACCAACATTACTTGAGAAAATTTGATATTTGAATTGTCAATGTGAATGAATGTGTAGCAACTGGAGAGTAATCGAAACTTGATTCTCTTGAAAATATTGGATGTGCATGCACATTATTAGCTTATCCCTGTAATTGTAGAATGTATTTATACGAATTGTTTTTCGTAAATTTTATAAAATTTTATAAGATTGAATGGTATGTTGGGAAACTATCAAAATGTTTGTGTTTCAAAACCAACACCATAACAAAAAATATGTTTGTAGTTGTATGAGCAGCCCTAGTTTAGATCATTGATGCTCAAAATAAAAAAAGAGAGTAAAGTAGTGAGAGAAGCACAAGAAAGTTTGTATCAGCATTCAGTGGTTGTTAGAATTGCAACCAGTAAACATGTGGCGGGTGTGTGCGGTTTTGTTCAGTGTCACCACTAAAAGTATGCGTACATCCATGCACATGTTTACTTGTCGGCTGCTCAACGACGACTGATTGTTATTCTCATATACGTTAACGTATATGGATGATCTTGGCTGGTTTAGATGGACAGACGTTCACACCAACATATCAATTTCGCATGACATAACCTATAAATGTAAACAACATAATATAAATCACACAACAAACATAATTTATTTTGTTAAAAACGCTAATCACACTCACATTTTATTTATTTTCAGGGTTTTTTTTTTTTTTTTTTGGTTAAATTGTATTCTTCCCACAATTTTTATACCCCACACCACTATGTGGAAAGGGTATTGAATGTTTGTTTTTGGTAAAAAATACATGTAACACCGCGAAATATTCGTCGGAGACCCCCAATGTGGTATACCAATCTTCATATCTCGGCGAGATAAAGCGATTTTGAGATGTGCGCCCGTCCGTCCGTGTGTCCGTCTGTCAATTGTAAATTGTAATCAAACTCCAGGCCGCAATTATGGACCGATCGTCACGACATTTGGTATGGAGGTTGGTTTCACATCAGAATAGATCGCTATTTTAATTGGTGATGATCGTGAAATATTTAGCGGGTGAAATGGACCAAAACATAATTTTTATCCGATTTTGTAGCTGCTCTGTAGGGCGCAATAACTGCCTGATCACGTCGAAATTGTAAATAAGGTAAGATCATATGACTAAGAAGGAGCTTGCAATTTTAGATGGCGATCAGATAATATTTGTGGGTTAAATCGACCACAACTTTTGTGTGAAAATTCTGAAAAATTTTAATATACAGCTTATATCTTTATTCCTGGAAGAAAGGAAGCTATACTTGGAAGAGAAACGTTTGACCTTTCTATTGATGTCAACAGAGTTACAACCTAATTTACCCAGTTATTTGTTTGTAGTGTAATCATAAACACACTAGAGGTCGCAATTATAGCTCAATAATCACGAAATTTTGCATGAGATAAGAGTTTAGGAAGAAGAAGATGCCTACAATTTTGGACGATGATCAGATATTATTAAGCGGGTGAAATGGGCCATTACTTTTGTATGAAAAACAAAAACATATATTTTTGGCCTATATTTTACCGCCAAAGTAGCCTACAAATGGAAAAAGAACTACTGAACTTTCCCCCTGATGCCATTTGCAATAACGTTTCTGCTAGAAAACGGGCCTACTGCCTAATATATAATGGGTTTTGTGTAGAGAACCACATTTTCCCATTCCCAGGTTTTGCATTATTGCAAATTACATGGTGCCCTAGCGTATTAATTGCCCTACATCAAATTTTCGTAGGTGGCAAAATACACTTCTGTAATGTTGGCCACATTTTCAGAGTATTTCGGCCTTGTAAAACTTCTCTACAAGTGGTGTCTTAGGACACGACGTTCGGATTCGGAGATACCCGCAGCAATCCCATATCATTGAGCGAATATGAATCGGGGTTCACTCACTTATTGATGTGAGAGAAGTCCACCTTGTCCCTTCCGGGATGTTTTTGAAACCATTATTATATTATTATTTAATACTGGTCTGATACGGTGCTAGAATCCACAAAGTTATTTCTTACAATCAATTTATTTGTTCCATAAAGAAATTTTGATTTGTGGAAAGCTAATTCCCAGGGGTAGTGGTATAGGATGTCACATGGTCGGCCCCGTCCGACTGTAGCCTTGGCTTACTTGTTTTTTCTGAAATGCGTACGATAATGCCTAATTGAACAGATTGCTCCCTAATCGAAAAAGTTACATTTGAGATGTCACATAATTTGATAGATAGAAATTTTCATAGAGATTACAACATTTACGGATTTCAAATTTGACATCTCATACGACATTGAACATGTGACATGTGAACGGCACTTAAATTGTAAATAAAAATGAAAGATGTTCATAAATTTTATGATTAATGTCTCATTTCGTAAAAGTTACAAGACTTCACACTTTTCCCTTTTTATACTATACATTACTGCCATACGATGGATTGGGAAAGGCGTCACAACAACACCTAAAGGTGACGCAATGTATTATAGCTGCCATGACACAAAGCATGAGTTTGGTTGCGGATTTGTAGTTGGTCGGAGGTTAAAACATCTGGTCTCCAGCTTCACCCAGTGAATGAAAGACTCGCTGCAATTCGATTAAAAGCTAAATTCTTCAACATCAGCTTTGTTTGCGCTCATGCTCCCACTGAAGACAAGGACGAACAGATCAAAAATATATTTAACGAGCGCTTAGAAGAAACTTATGACCGTTGCCCTGCCCATGACATTAAAATTATTCTAGGCGACTTTAATGCCAAAATTGGAAAGGAGAATGTCTTTGGCCCAACAGTCAGGAATTTCAGTCTTCACAATGAAACATCTGACAGACTTTGCAGCTGCAAGAAACATGGTAGTTAGCAGTACCAGATTTAAGCATCTCGATATTCATAAGGGCACATGGCTGTCTCCAGATCAAAGAACAAGTAATCAAATTGATCATGTTGTGATAGATGGAAGACATTCATCGAGCGTGTTGGATGTCCGATCGTTCCGAGGAGCAAACATTGATTCGGACCACTACCTTGTTGCAGCAAAGGTACGTACCCGTCCAAACGTTGCAAATAAAGCACGAACAGATACAACGCGGAATATAGGGCATATAGGGCTTCTCTACAATAAGTAGAAACGCGTAGCGCACGAGAGAGGTATCGGGAGAAAAGGAGAGAAGAGAAACGTCTTTTCCGCAGGAAAAAAGAGAAATGGAAAGACGGGAGTGTGAAAAAAATCCAGATGCACAGGAACCAGAATGAAGTCCGAAAGTTCTAACAAAGAGTGAAACATCAAACTGATGGCTTTGGTACAGGCACATTCTCCTGTAGAGACCAGCAAGGTAATCTGGTAACTGATACAGATAGTGTGCTAAGGATATGGAAAGATCATTTTTCCAAACTGTTGGTATCCAATAGTAGCGAAGTCAACGATGACACCACAGATCCAATCCCAATAGATGGTATTGAATGTATACCGCCCAGCCAAGATGAGGTAAAGACAGTAATAAGTCGGCTGAAGAATAATAAGGCAGCAGTAGCCGATGTCACACCAGCCGAGCTGTTCAAAACCGGAGGCGACACGCTGATAAGGTGTATTTAACAGCTTGTTAGCATCATCTGGTAGGATGAACGAGTACCCGACGATTGGAACTTGAGTATCCTGTGCCCTGTCCACAAAAAAGGAGATAAGCCTGTATGCTCTAACTATAGGGACTTACATATGTCTCCCTATGTCTCCCTATTGCCTACAAGATAGTGTCAGGGATAATGTGCGAACGACTAAAGCCTAGGGTCAATGAAATAATAGGGCATTACCAATGCGACTTTAGGCCTGGCAAATCCACCATTGACCAGATATTTACCAAGCGGCAAATCCTGGAGAAGACCCAATAGATGCTAATAGACACTTACCACCTTTTTGTTGATTACAAGGCAGCCTTCGACAGCCCGCTGCGTTCAAAGGTATTCTAAGCCATGTCTGAATTTGAAATCATCCGGCTTTGTAGAATGACATTAACTGATACTCGATCGTCCGTTAAAATAGGAAAGAACCTCTCCGAAGAGTCTAGTACCAAAAGAGGTTTCAGACAAGGTGATGTCCTCTCGTGTGAAAAATTCTTCGAAAGATCTATGAACCAATCTGCGTTGACGGTGAATATCGACGTCGTATGAACCACGAGCTGTATCTGCAATACAACGACATCAGTATAGATAAACGTATGGAGATGCAACGATTGCGTTAGCTAGACCATATCATAAGAATGAGCGATGATAAACCCGCTAAAAGGCGTATAAATTTGGGCCGAATGGCGGTGCACGCAGAATTGGCAGGCCAAAGAATAGATGTCGCAAACAAGTGGATGAAGAGATGACAAGGCGCGGTATTCCAGAAAGCGAAGCACTAAACAGAGATAGTTGGAGATCTTCTCTAAGTTCGGCTTATGGAACAAATGTTCTGTAATGGGCCAGCTAAGTAAGTAAGTAAGTCTGTAGGTCACAATGATTGCCTGATGTACTCGAAATTTTAAGAAAGGTTTGAGTTTACGCCAGTGGAGAAGCTTGCAATTTAACATGATGATCAGATAATATTTAGCTGGTGAAGTGGGAGAAAAATGTTGTGTGTAAATTGGTAATATTGTTAGCATATTGACTATACTTTGATCCTGGAAAAAATGTTCCAGCCCCGTAAATTATATTTAGAAGATGAACTCTTAACCTTTCCGTTGATGCCAATTATACTGTTGTAAGTGGTCAGAAAACAAAGTTACAGCCTAGTACAACAGAGATTCCACAGTCTTGTGTGTAGTGTAACCATAAGCATGCTCGAAGTAAGAGGTTTGGACGAGGAAAGTGCCAATAATTTTGAAAAGTGATCGGATAGTATTTAGCAGGTAAAATTGACCATTGTAGGAAAACAACCAAGTTTAATGTTTGGTCCAAATTTTAATTCTGGCGGCAGATTCCGACAAATAACGAACACCAAATTTGAAAATAAACTCTTGACTCCTCATTTGATGCAAATTTTATCAATAATAAATGATGCAAACATATCAATTAATTATATAATAATTTCCGTGAAAAACAGTGCCCAGAGGAAGTGGTGTGGGGTAAGACATGGTCGGCCCCGTCCGATTATACTCCTCTTTTACTTGTTATAATTTGTTTTCACGAAAATATAATTTCAAATTGGTTTGAAAAGTTAATTCATTCCTGCCACAGAAAAAAAGTCCATTCCATTTTACCAAACATTTCAATTTACCTTGAACTTGTTATATCATTCTTCAGACAGCAAACATTTGCCCGTCTACATAAATAAAGAATTAACATTTAATGAATACAAAACTGCTATCCTTGTAATATTCAATATATCAGTTAAAAGTGTCATTGCAAACATATTATTGAGAAATGTTTATTGTTTTTCTTTTCGTGTATCGAAATTAATGACATTTTCCAGACACATGACAACAAATTAAGATGGCTATTTTCATTCATATCAATATGAATGCTGAACATGTGTCAAGCATTTCCAATTAAAAAGACATTTTTAAAATTCTTCGAAATTTCCTAGCAATAATATGCCCACACATTCACGAACAAGAGCAACAATATTATTTAATATTTCGCAAATAAGAATATTGTGGGGATATCTTAATAATGAATATACAATGGGTGAAATAAAAATCTAACACTCGATATAGGCAGGACATACAATATTCGACTTTTATTTGAAAATCGAAGTATATCTCCCAATAAACAAATACCCAAAGTTGTAATGATTATGTTTACAAAAAGTAATTATCCTGCCATAGTCTATAGCACTTTTATATTCAACTACACATATTAATTGTCATATTTTCCAAAAAGTGGAAAAAGGTCGCACTAACCACTGCCAACACTAACGCCACAATCCAACTTTAACCAGATGGTCAGCTAAATGAAAATTACACAAACCATCAAGAATTGGACAGAAAATCCACAACATGTAATTAATTTATTATTTCGGCGGTTCGGTTGTTTTAAATCAGCCACAAACAACAACAGCAGCACACGGCTCACATGTAATGTAACACCAATACCCTTGCAGTCACCACAACCAACCAATACCACCCACCTCGTCATCATCGCAATGAACAGCACGAATAAACAGGAGAAAAAAAGTAAACTAATTGTAGCCGAAATGAAAAACAATCATAACTACAGCAACTTGTCAACTACCAAAAATCGTTTTTAAATTCATTTCTCGTCCATGTCCAATAAAGTATCCAAAGTAATAATAATAGCGTACGAAGAACAGCAAATAATAACAACAACAACAATAATAATGTAACTATGAGGAAAATTATTGAACGGACATGTGTCTCGTTCCTCACAATTCGTCTCATTTATTTTCCATAATGGTCAATAATTACCGCAAACATGTCAATCGAATTTTATATTGGCCATATACGACGTGGACGACATTCGAGTTTGTCTGAGGACGAGAACTCTACTAGGTAGATCCTGTAAAAATGGTCAGAGTTCAGGTTAACCACAAATACAAAACTACTACATGTTTACAAGTGTATGTTCTGTTCTGTCCACAGCAATAACAATAAATAATTACCAATACAACAACACATACATACGTTCTACAAAAACAATAACTATTGTCCAGAGAAGGAAATTTTGTGGAAAATACATGCATGGAATATATGTATACATATGTATGTATGTATTGGTAATTATTGGATGTGAATTGAACTCACAGAACACACTCACTCATATAGATTGTTGTATAAGTGTCTTATACGAGGGCTGCACGGTAATGTTCTAGCCTAGGTCAGACTACGTGCTGCCACGCGCCATTTGACATTTCCATTGGAAAGTTTGACATGTTTTAGCATAAACATATTTAGGACAGTTTGACTACGACCGTGTGTTGTGTTGTTTACAATGACTTGAACAAATCACTTTGCAAAAAAAATGGAATTTACTTGTGAACATTTTCGTCCGATTATTTTTTTAATTTTATTTTAATTAAATATTTGTATGTCCCTAAAGGACCATCCTATAGCACTATAAAAAACTGGTTTAATGAATTTAATCATGGCCGACACTCCCTAACCCATTAAAAATTCGGATCCGTTAGTCATTATGTAACCCATTACAAAGAAATGTGAACAAGCTACTTTCTGCATTACCAGTAAGCTGAAAATAAAGGGTTATTTCTTAAAAATTTTACAAGGCAAAACTACTTATTTTACTCCTTACTAAGTAATGAGTACGGTGGCACTAAGCGTTTGTGTCCGACTACAAATCCGATGGTTGTGTGTTCAGCGCTCAGGATCAGCACGCGAGTTTTTTGTTAACAAAATAAAGAACAGATCGTGGTGCACATGTAAGCGTTTCAACAACCATTCATGTTCATAAGCGTGGAAGTGTTTGTAGTGTGTTCCGCAACAAAACAGAACTTCGCATGGTCAAATCCCGCTGAGAGCAAAATAAAATTAAACAAGTGAGCAAAGGCTATAGTCGGGACGGGGCCGACCATGTGATACCCTACCCCACTACCCCTGTGCATAAGCTTTTCACTGGTAAACATTTGTTTTAGGGAATATAAACCAACTACCATAGAGCTCGGGCCAACTGTGGAAGTTGGTACCTACAATTTTGAGGTAGTTAAAGACTTCGTCTACCTCGGCACTGCCATAAACACAACAAACAACATCAGTTGTGAAATAAGAAGAAGAATTGTATTGGCCAACAGATGCTACTATGGTCTAAGTAAGCAATTTAAAAACAAAGCCACATCTCGTCAAACAAAAATAACACTATACAAAACGCTGATACTACCCGTGCTAATGTATGGCTCCGAAGCATGGGTACTTGCGCAAGCAGATAAGGCAGTGCTTGGTGTGTTTGAGAGGAAAATTCTTCGAAAGATCTACGGGCCTATTTGCGTTGACGGTGAATATCGACGTCGTATGAACCACGAGCTATATAAGCTATACAAAGACATGCATATAGTTAAACGTATCGAGATGCAACGATTGCGTTGGCTAGGCCATATCATGAGAATGAGCGATGATGAACCCGCTAAAAAAGCGTATGAATACATGCCACATGGCGGTGCACGCAGAATCGGTAGGCCTAAGCTTCGATGGAGCATACAAGTGGATGAAGAAATGGAAAGGCGCGGTATTCCAAAAAGTCAAGCGAAAAACAGAGAGGAATGGAGATCTTTTCTTAGTTCGGTCTATGGAACAAATGTTCTGTAATGGGCCAACTAAGTAAGTAAGTAAACCAACTACCACCAAAAATAATAAGCAACCAACATTTCGTGACCATCTGATCAAAATTGCGACCTGTAGCTTGATTGCAAAAAATGGAAGAATTGGATGCATTACCGACTATTGTGGTATCTCCCTTGTTTGACCACCTTCGCCAACCTACTTTACACCAATGTAAAGGTAATATTTTGTTCTTCCACTGACAGGCTTTGCCGATATATTCACAAAGAATAAAACTGTGAATTTGTCTCCACATAGTGTTTTTTGAAAACATGTAGCCAACAACTATATTATACACAGTTAGAGGAAGAAGATGATATTTACTATCATTTGAGCTCCACCATAATCAATTTCTATATCTACTTTGTCATGTCAGTATGTCTGTTGATTTTAGCACAGAGTTTAAAGTTATATATTTTAAATTCGTCACAGAATTCTTATCAAGCCGAATTGTTTTAATTTCACATATTGTTTCTCATAAAGGTCAAGGTTTTTATAGCCCCTTCAAGCTTACAATGTTCAAAGCTTAAAGATTTTCTCACGCGGAAGGGTGCCAGTCGAACTTAACTTCGGTTTTCTTGAGTTTTCGTTTCAATATGATAACCTAAAGATTTATATGCTAGTTTTGTAGTTGAGTATTATATTAGAACGAATGTTCTCTGAAGGAACATCATATGAAAAAGCCAACACATAGAAATAAAATTGTAAACTGTTTAGGTTATGTTTCAACTTCTAGTGGCCATAGAATAAACAAGAAAGACGAAGGTCCATACGGGTATCCAAAAACGGTCATTGTGCCAAAAAAAATTAAACCATGTTTTTTTCATTTTTAGGCCGGAACGTTATCGTACAACTCTCGTATCTCTAGTTAAGTTATAGAAGAACAACTTTTTAAACAAGAAGAATTTGAAATTACTTAAGTTCGGTAAAACCAAAAATACAGGCGGCTAATTGGACTTTGTTATACCTTATACATACATATATTATATTAAAAGTAAATTCATACATACATATATGCAAACTTGTGAAAAATACATATCAAGGACATGAAATCAGAGTGAAGTATTTAAAATGGCAATCGGGTTTTAGACTACACAACTACCTCTGGGCTGATCAATATTTCTTTTGCTAAACTGATAAATAGTAGTGGAAATAGAGAAATTAATTAAAGGAAAATCTTAGCTAAGACCCCAGGTATGTTTGGACTAAAACGGTTTCGGGCAATTTGGTGTCGTTTAGCACAGTCAGTCGGGTCAAACGATTTGGTACACAGTCCCTTTACTTTACTACTTTATCCAAACTTAGGTGAACACTAAAGTTCTAAATTTTTCACTTATCCGAACGGATCAACAGATTTGCTTCGGGTACCTCCTACACAAAATTTGAAAATTGTTCGCTAAAATGTGCGCATTGTACCTCTTGAATAGATCAACAAATTTTCTCCCAACTTTGCACGTCGATTCCCTTCCACACAGCCCCACAAGCAAAATGTTAACATTTTTTAAGGATTTTTTTCGGTTTAAGAATACCCCTCGAGGGTATTTATTCAATAGCCTAGTCTGCATACGAACGATCGTAGGGTTCCGGTTAAAAAATCGGATAAAAAGGGATTACGGTTAAAAAAGCGGCTAAAACAAGCTAACTCAATAGTAACACACCTCGGTCGCAGTCTGGAAATTCTTTCTAGGATGACATCTTATTCCCCAGCCAAGAGTTGGTACCACTGACATGGACAAAGTGGTGTAGTTTTGGATGAGCAGATTGATAGCTTAACGTTTTACGCTTTCAATGAGGACGCCCCTACCAGAATTACGGAGAGTTTCACAGACCATCGTGTCACATGGTCTTACAAATGCCGTCACCTGGCAGTCCGTCGTTTTTCTTGAGTCAGGCCATTTCTTCATAATTGTCTCCAACAGCAGACCTCCCGACTTTATAATCCTTGAACGCTGCATTTTCATCAATCGTGGAATATATAATTGGCCTAGTTTCAGAGAGTTCACTAATCACCGCTTTTGAGATCTGCTCAATCCGTCTGATCTGCGAGTAGCAGAGACGACGTTCCAAGGCATCATCACTACTCCATCCGCCTGCCATACTCGTAAACCTGCTGGTCGAATACCAGAAGTGATACCAAATTTCCCAGAAGAGGCGAGGATATTAGCAAATGAGCACAATGAGCTTCGTCTGGCCAATAAAAATGACCCCAGCGTGAGGGAGCTGATACTGAAAGTTTACTGGTCGGTCGGTGAGCATAAGCGGAACAAGTGGCAAAATCATCTGAAGAGTTGCAAAATTGGAGCCGGAATAAACGATTTTCGGTATGTATTTTGAAAATTGTGGCCTCTATATCCCACCGAAACATCTGACATTTGGTCTTCTTTGCCGGTATACAAGTTTCCAAATGAAATTTTTCGGTACTGCTCCACGTCACGTAGAATTTGGCTCCAATATTCCACGAAATGGTTTAAATGTATTACTTAGTCTTCATTGGGGGCATAAAAGTTACGTTTTCATATAGGATGGTACCCTTCGATTTTCGGTGTTTTGAAAGTTTTACACACATTATTCAACCGGAATAACTTACATTTGGTATTTAGTCTTCGCTAAAAGTACAAAACATCCTTTGCAAAAAATTAGACAGTATATGTTAAGCTTTTACTATAGCTACCATATAAGCGTAGCCACCAATTAATGTTTATTTTTGAAAATTTTAGTCACATTTTTCTACTGAATTGGTCGTTAATTGGATTTTTATGTTCCAGAAGATAGAAAACTTATAGGCAAACAAACAGACCTTATATATCAAGGTTAACCCTTTTTATGTATTTCGAGAGTTTTTTTTTTTAATTTTCGAACCGAGATTGGTTTAATTTAATATTATGTGTTGCCAGGAGTTCAAAAGTTCTATTCGGAAAATTTTAAATATTGATACATGTTTAATCATTGATACAAGCTCTACGCAAGGGAGTATTTATTATCAGTTGGGCTATACTACTCCTACAATAGGAGGAAGTGCTTACTACTTCTTATTCACTTTAACAAAGTTCGTTGTAGAGGGTGTAAACGCCGTTCTTACTTGTTATCGTACCAAAGTTTATATATCCTCATTAGCCTAACAAGATATCTTGAATATAAGCACTTACATATGTATGTATTTGACTAAACTGCAAACTTTTCTCTTTTGCCTCTAGCGCTGCAGTGTTATTTCATTGTCGCCTACAACTAACCTCCAGCCTTCCTCAATCGTTTTCAATTATTTGTCCTTTGTCCAATCTACTTTTGGATTTATTACTTGAGCAGAATATGAGTGAAATTACATTTTACCACGTCTTCAATGCCACAAGTGCGGTTGACGGTGATTTGTCGATATTTCATTTTTTGTTCCAAACTTAAATGTGGTTTTATGGTACTTTTGTATAACTAATATAGCAATATATAATTTTTCTCTTTTTATTTAAACCTAGCAATATATTTCCAATACCTTTCCAGGTATTGGTAAAATGTGAGACACACGCACACACTCATATTGTTAGAACATTTACACTTATCATCGGAAATTAAATTTTGACCATAAAGTGGTGGTTATGGAAAAAGAGGTAAAAAGAACTCTATTTCAAATAAATGGTCTTTCTTGTATTGTGGTGTTACAAATTAGTTCTAAGGGGTGCAAAGTAGATAGTTTAAAGGATACAGTCACTGTGAAATGTTGATAAAAAATGAAGATCTCTAACATCTAATTTAATAAGAGCCCAAAATACTTACACTAGGAATCATATTTTATTAGCACTCCCAAAAATCGCATTTTCAAAAAATTAAGAATATTTGGGTCTTGAAAAAAAAAAATTCACGGTATATATGCTGATGGTTTCACAGAAAAAAATTGTTTACAAAACTTACGTTAGGTTAGATTAAAGACCTCTGAGACTACGTGCTTGTGGTTAATAAAGCGATGAAATGTGAAGTAAAAGAAATTATATGGTAGCATGGGGCGGCTTCACCACGTTTTTGTTCTAATTGTTCTCATATTGACAGCGTTAAAGTTTTTTTTAATATTAGTTTTGGTAAAGATATTAGCATATCTTGACTATAAGTTTTGTTATATAAATAATTACAATTTTGTTTTAAATATAAAATTTTTAGAATTTACAAAATGTCTAAAATGTAGCGAAGCTGCCACACGCATGGGGTAACTTCGCCATCGATATGGTGCATTCGCCAAATGACTCTAAAATCGTCCTTTACGATACTTATTCCTTAAATATCAAAATTATACAAAAAAGAACATATCTGTGGTTTTCAAACAAAACGACATAAGCCGGCTTATGTAAATTTTGAGCTATTGTACTTTTTGAGAGCTTTCCATATGACCTTTCGTTTTTGAAAAAAAATGTTCCGTTACTGATATAGGCAAAACTACTTAAGTGGACCTAATTTTCAAATAAACTCATTATCTGGACATAAACAGCAGCAAATCGCAAACATATTCATAAAAGAAACACAAGACGACTTAGGTCCTTTTGTATGAAAATAAAATTAAAATATTTATTGATTTTCTTTCAAATCCAACGAAAGTTGCTCATGTAAGAAGCACTTCGAAGCAAAAGGTCGCCATGTGGCGACCATACGGCTTCGGAAATGTAGGACGGTTAATTCTGAGTGTTACACTACAATTTGTTTGCCTGAAGTCTCCTGAGAAATTCGAAAAAATAACAAGAGAAATAGAATCGTTCTGCATCATGACAATGCAATCTCTCACACATCGATTTATACCAGCGCCTGTTTGACCGGACAAAACGTGGAATTAATGGGTACAGCTCTGACTGGGGATCGATCATTTGATTGCAGCACATCAATAAAAAAGGCGTGTTTTGTTTTGGAGGTGTCTCAATCAATCCACTGACAACAACCCATCATATGATCGCATGTCAAACTGTCCTAGGTTCGCTTAGGCTAAAAACTCTCAAACTTTCCAGATGGTTTTTTAGTGCCCCTCGTATGCCCTTCAGGAATTAAAATATGGACCAAAATTAAATTTTTTGTATCTTTCATACAGAAGTAATGGTCCATTTCACTCGCTAAATAATATCAGATCATCGCCCAAAATTGTAGGCATCTTATTCCACCTAAACTCATAACTCGTGCAAAATTTCTTGACTATTGAGCTATTATAATTGCGACCTCTAGCGTCTTTATGACTACACTACAAACAACTAACTGTATATATTAGGCTGTAGCTCTGTTATCTGACCTCGTACATCAAAATAATTAACATCAATGGAAAGGTCGAGAGATCGTTTTCCAAATATAACTCACGTGGGCGAAATGTGACTTCCAGAAATAAAGATTTAAACTGTACATTAAAAATGTTCACAATTTTCACACATTTCAGAGGGTTCATTTAACCCTCTAAATATTATCTGATCATCATCTCAATTTGCAAGCTTCTTCTTTCTCATATACTCTTACATTATTTAAAATTTCGAGACGATCGGACTATTATTGTGACCTACAGAGTCGCTTCAAAATTGGATAAAAATTATGGTTTTGGTCCATTTCGCCCGCTAAATATTTCATGATCATCACTAATAACAATAGGTCTCTATTCTGGTCTGAACCCGACCTCCATGTAAAATTTCGTGACGATCGGTCCATAAATGCGGCCTGGAGTTTGATTACAATTAATAATGGACAGACGGACGGACGGATACACATCTCAAAATCGATTTATCTCGTCGAGATATGAAAATTGCTATGGCACATTGGGGGTCTCCGACGAATATTTCGCGGTGTTACATGCATTTTTCCCAAAACAAACTTATAATACCCTTTCCACATAGTGGTGTAGGGTATAAAAATAAGTACCGTGCCAAGAAGAAAGTGGTGTAGGGTATCACATGGTCGGCCCTGTCCGTCTATAGCTTTCTCTTACTTGTTTTGTGTTGCACAGTGTAATTATACCCTCAGCATTTATGCTAACGAACAAAAACGTTCATACGGGCAAAATGTGCCTGTTCGAAACACTGGTTTTAGACCCCAAGTATGTTTGGACGAAATCGGTTTCAGATAATTTGGAGTTGATTTAGCAATGTCCGTCCGTCTGTCTGTCTGGCTGGCTGGTGAGTACGATAACTCTCGAACAGATGAACTGATTCGGTACAAAATTTGGCTTTCGTAATATTTTGCCCAAACTTAGTTTAAGTTCGAAAATGGGCTATATCGATCCACTACTTTCGGTACCTCCTCCACAAAAGTTCAAAAATGTTCGGAAAATTTGTGCGCACGATAACTCTAAAAGGTAGTAACCGATTTAGTCCATACTTTACACATTGTGAAATTTGTACCAGACATGGATGAGGTTCCAATATGGATAACTCTAAAAGGTAGTAACCGATTTGGTCCATACTTTTCACATTGTGAAATTTCTACCAGAACAATTCGAAAATGTTCGGAATAATTGTGGGTACGATAACTCTAAAAGATAGTAACCGATTTGGTCCATACTTTACACATTGTAAAATTTCTACCAGACATGGATGAGGTCCATTCCTTCGGGTGCCTCCCTCACAAAATTTCGGAAAAGTTCAGTTTAGGACCTGCTCTAGAATTGCTGTGATTTTTGTTGTAACAACTTGTATCTGCTGCCCCCATTACGGCATTACGAGTTGTATCAGGGCAAGTCCATACTTCTTGAACAAATAGCCCGAAGTTGTAAAAAACCGTTATGGCACCAAATGTAGTGCAAATGTAGTGGAGCGCACGATAACTCTCGAACGTAAAAACCGTTTTGGTTTAAAATTTGGCTTTAGTAATATTTTGTCCAAACTTAGCTTAAGTTCGCAGATGGGCCATATCGGTCCACTCCCTCAGGTACCTACCCCAAAAAAGTAAAAATAATGTTCGCAAAAATTGTGCGCACGATAACTCTCGAAGGGACTAACCCCTTTGGTCAATACTTTACACGTCGAAATATTTCTACCAGACACAGATCAAGTTCGACTATGGTACTCCTTCGGGTACCTCCCACAGAAAATTTCGGGAAAAGTCGCTATGGCACCATATGTAATGCTGAAGCGCACGATGACTCTCGAACGATTCGGTCCAGAATTTTCCAGTCGTAATATTTTGTCCAAACTTAAATCATGTTCTAAGATTGGCCATATCGGTTCACTCCCTCGGGTACCTTCCCCACAAAAGTTCTACACTTTTCACTAAAATGCTGCACACGATAACTCTTGAAGGTAGTAAACGATTTATGCCATACTTTGCACATCGTTATATTTCTACGAGACATATGGAGACATTAGGTTCGAAAATCGGGTAAACTCTTTCGGGTACCTGTCACACAAAATTTCGAAAAAATGTAGTTTAAGACTGCTATCGAATCGCTTTATGTTTTTCGTGGGCAAGTCCATGCTTTCACACCAACTGAAATGACTGGTGGGCACAATACCTATTGAAAGGAATGGCTCCCAAAATAAGATCCACTTCCAAAATGGACTACATCGATCCATTCCATCAAGTACTTCCTCCGCAACACTTTTGAGCTTCAAACCAAATATATTTTTTGTCGGCAATTTCCAAAAAGGACCACAAAATCTGTAATCCGTTGATTCGATATTGCCAATAGATTCACACAGGCTGAGGATATATCTATGTCGGCAAAGCCGACTGATACTTTCTTACTTGTTTTCAAAGCTCATTTCCTGATTGTCCTTTCTTTGTGCCGTTATTCAATATTGTTATGAATGTTAGTGCTGTTGGTATACTTGTTGTGGTATTTCATTTTTTAGACTCCAACTACATGCACACGTTAGTAGTTATTCCCAGCAAACCAAATGTCGGATGTCCGTTGTTGTTGTCCGTTGTTCTGTTTTAGTTGAAGATTCAATCATATGATTGCTTAAGTCTGGAGTATTCCTCCATTGGCATAACTTCACCACTATCCTCTTTGCAGAGAGTAATGTTTACAAAACGCACTGACAGCTTGCGAAGGGAATCTTCAACTAAAACAGAACAAACAAAAAACAGCGAAGGCACGCGCAAAAGAGAATTTTTTTAAATAATAAAATTCCAAAAACATACTCACAGGTAACTGTGCTGAAGTTATTTCAATTTAACAGAAATCGATGATTTCTTAGTTGAATCGTGCTGGCAGCTTGCAAATATTTTGTTCTGGTGTTTTTTGGGAAAGCCGAAAAGTGAGTATCATTCTCCTTAACATGAGAATACTCGATGCTTTAAGAGTTCAGGTTTTCACTAAAAATTCATCATTTCAAAAACTGAAAAGCCAATTGATAATTCCCTTCGCCGGGATGATATTGGTAGCGATCAGTCAATTTTGCAAGCTGTCAGTGCGTTTTGTAAACATTACTTCTTGCAAAGAGGATAGTGGTGAAGTTAAGCCAATGGAGGAATACTCCAGACTTAAGCAATCATTATAATCTGCCAATAAAAGACATAACAAAGAAAGTTGATCAATAAAAAAGAGGCATCAGAGAAAAATTTTTTCCTTCGATAATCAAACGAAATTATTCCAAAATCGTTCAGAAATCTGTACGAAAATTCGGAGAAAAAAATTCGCATTCCGAATTTCCCAAGGCTTTTCTTCCGATTTCGTTCCGAATTCTGACCGAAATCGATCCGATTTCGCTCTGACATTTCGTTCAGAAATTATGTCAACCACTTCATACAACTTTCGTTAAGATATCGTTACGATTTCGGAACAGATATCGGACGTAACGTCCGAATTTTCTTCCGACTTCGTTACGATTGGTTTGCTGGGTTGTTCAATTTATCTGTCCGTATGTACAGCTGGAGTACCCTACAGAACTCTATATTGAAATTATTATTGATTAAAAGTACCATAATTGGTTTACAAATAGTTAGACAAAGGGGCGTCCTTCTCCACATAACATGCATATATGTTGCTTTGTAGACTTTAGACATTTATAACGTAAAAGTGATCAAATAATAACATGGCTAATGGTTTCTGTATAGCGTATACGCTCCGCTCACAATATGCAACCCATTTGACTTTTCAACTACACTTTGGTTTTGGCCTAGTCGCCCAATTCAACACGAACGCGTTATAAATTTATGGTAAATAAAATGTTGGTAGATAGCTTGGGATGATACACAATATGAAATATATTTTTTGATAGTGTAGCAGTGTTGCTTTTGTATTGTTCGCTTTTATTTCCCTTGTTACTATTGTTCTCTACGCTGTTGTTCCTGCCGTTGTTTATATGTTGTGTTATTGTATTATTTGTCATTGTGGTTGGTTAGAGAAAAACCACTAAATTGTGTTTTGACTTTGTAACGTTTTAACCACATTTTGGTGGTTCTTTTGGGGCTATTTTTGTTACATTTTTGTCTCTGTATGTCCTTACCGAAACAAACCATACACGACCACAAATACACACACACATAACAAAGGACATACATAGTTTTCATGTCTATCTACCCGTACTACTACTACCGAAAACTACTTGACTTTAGTTGTTGGTCAAATTGACTTCGTTTTTTTCTCTGTTTGTCTCTTTGGATGTTTTGTCCTTCTGTTCAAGTGGTCTGTTAGCAATTCGCCTTGCCTTGTACTTGTGTGTGCTTGAGAGTTGTAGTCGTTGTTAACTTTTACAAATTTACTTTTCAAGTTTAATTTAATTATCAGATAAATTGAAATTTACGAATTTTAAATGGAATTAATAAATAATTCATTTGTGGTTTTGAATACAAAGTAACGAAGTAATGGTTGAATGGAAGTAACTGATTTTATTTTTGCGGCAAAATATAGAACAGAATTTGTAAAGCATAGCGATGAATTTTGTAGTGGACTATCAGAGTCAGAAGAGTATAGTTGTTAAGGTTTTTTTTTAAATATTTCTTTAAAAATATTTTTTGAAAGAAGATTCTTGAAGGCTTCAGCTTTTAGGCTAACGAGGATACATATACTGTAATAAGATCAAAAATGTGCCTCATCGAAATAATGGTTTTACATCAAATGTACAGTGACTGTCACTAAAAATGATTCAACCTGAAATAAAAAATGTAAACGTTGATAACTTGGAAACGAGTTGAGATTTTTAACAATTCAAAAACAATTTTGTAGGCTGAAAAGTTGTCTTTAAGATGGCATACAAAAATATTCCATTTACAGTACCGTTGTACTAAAATTTTGCCGGAAAACAAAAAATTTACATTTTTGAAGTAAGCATCAATAATTTCCAAATTTTTCGCTTTTTATGATATTTTAGTAATCAGGATGGTGGAAAAATTGGTTTCCTATCATTTTCAGTAGTTTTGTCATTGATTCCGATAGAAAAAATGATGTTCTTGGCGTAATTTTAGATATTTTCCAACAAATTACTATGAAAAATCATTATGGCTAGAGTATGTATACAACCAATCTAATGATATATGGAAATTTCGATAGGGCTTGTGGTTTCCAAGCAAAATCCTGAAAACCTAAAAAACTCCTAAAAATGTCAACTTGAATCGCGGTTTATTTAAAAAGCGCTCCGACGATTTTTTTGTTTTTTCCCATCTATGAACATTGTAGTTTCAGAATCCACAAAAACTTCTCAGGTGTAAGCACCTTCCATTTAAAATTGATTCAAGAGCACCGTCATTTCATATGGGAAAACGGATAGAAACAATTAAAAAAGTACCAGTCGGCTTGGCCGACAGAGATATACTCTCAGCATCGGACATAAAAAAGAAGTAACACACAATACTTCTGACGTCTATATAATACGATGTACAACGTTTGGACCAAATCGGCTTCTCCCTTCGAGGGTTATATTACGTACTATCCACTTTAGTTGGTGCCGGCAGGCCTTTTTAGAGCCTGCGGCCCTTTATCTCAAGTAGTAAGGACTTGCCCCTGAAATAACATGTACTGTCGTAATGGGGAAAGCGAACACAAGTTGTTATAACAAAATCCAAAGGGATTCAAAGTCCAAAGAGAGAAAGATTATTTATTTACAATAGGCTTGACGTTGTCGGAGACTCGAAATCACAACCAATGTTGTTAAAACTCTCGTCGTAATGATAATGTCATTGCAAAAGGTTGGTGGAAATGACATGCCAAAGCATTGTGGAAATGACATGCCGAAGCATTGGTTAAATTGACATGTCAAAGCATTGGTGTAAATGGCATGCTTTGGATCCAAAAATTAATAGCATCTTTTAAGGTCCACGCTCATATAAAATTCATAGATGAAGATGCCAGATCACTTGCACCCATGATTGAATGGCATCTGTGGCATCTAACATTTTGCTGGGACATGTTGCCATAGGAGTATTTAAAACCTTTCGGACTATTTTCTCAGGAGGTATCGACTTTCCCCTGAAAAAAACGTGAACTGTCGTAATGGGAGCATTGAATACAAGTTGTTACAATAAACCACGATTCGAGAGCAGGACCTAAACTGAACTTTTCCGAAAATTTGTGTGGGATGTACCCGAAGGAGTGAACCGATAGAGTCAATCATCTATGTCTGGTGGAAATTTCACGATGTGCAAAGTATGGACCAAATCGGTTACTAGCTTCAAGAGTTATCGTGGGTACAATTTTTCCGAACATTTTCGAACTTTTGTGTGAGAGGTATCTGAAGGAGTGGACCAACGTGGCTCATCTTCGAACTTAAACTAAGTTTGGATAAAATATAACTAACGCCACATTTTGGACCAAATCGGTTCACAAAATTGGCCGATGCGCGTAAAAGTTATAGCGGTTTTTACTCTCTTATAAAAAAATATATACGAGGGCGGTTCGGAAACTTCTTAGCCTATCAATGAAAGAGAATAGTTAGTTTTTCAAAAATATTTTTATTTTTCAATATAATCTCCTGAAACTTCAATATACTTAGTCCAACGCTTTTCTAGCAATTCTATCCCTTGATTAAAATAGTTTTCCTCAAGGTCTTCAAAATAGTGGTTTACAACTATAATTGCATCTTCATTTGAGGTAAAACGCTTGCCAGCAAGGAATTTTTTTAGATTTGGGAACAAGTAAAAGTCACTGGGAGCTAAATCAGGAGAATAAGGTGGGTGGTCAAGCAACTCATACTATAATTCGTTGATTTTAGCCATTGTTAAAACACTCTTGTGCGCTGGTGCGTTGTCTTGATGAAAAATTATTTTTTTGTGTTGTAAGCCAGGACGTTTTTCTCGAATTTGTACATTTAATTGAAGGTTGCAATAGTACTCTGAATTTGTTGTTTTACCCTTTTGCAGATAGTCAATCAATAAAATACCTTTGAAGTCCCAAAAAACCGTTGCCATAACCTTACCAGCCGATTGAATTGTTTTTGCCTTCTTTGGGGCACTTCCTCCAGCTTCAGTCCATTGTTTGGATTGTTCTTTTGTCTCTGGAGTATAGTGGTGGATCCATGTCTCATCAACAGTTATGAAACGACGCTTAAAATCCATTTTATTTCGCTTAAAACGATCCAAACAAGCTTGAGAAATGTTCATTCTTATGCGTTTTTGATCGACTGTTAACAAATGCGGCACCCATCTTGCAGAAAGCTTTTTCATCTGTAGTTCTTCATGCAAAATTAAATGGACTTGATCATTTGAGATGCCCATGATATTAGCAATTCCACGCACTTTTATTCGTCGATCATTTAATACCATATCATGCACTTTGGCTACAATTTCTGTTGTTGTTGCTGTTTTTGGACGTCCACTACATGGTTCATCTTCAATGCTTGTACGACCACGTTTAAATTCAGTAACCCAATTTTTTACTGTTGCATATGAAGGAGCACTTTCACCTAACACATTCACCATATCATTATGAATTTCTTGTCCCGATAAACCTTTTTTATGTAAATATTTAATGACAGCACGCATTTCTAATTTGTCCATTGTAAAAAAATTGCGGATGCGTCTTTTTTGAACACCTGTTTCTATATGAAGGAGTAGCCAGATCGAAATAAAATTTAACATGTGTTCATAACAGTGGTGGAAGTTTCCAAAACACTTAACTTTTTTCTGTTTATACCGCGCTTTTTGTGCTAGGCTAAGAAATTTCCGAACTGCCCTCGTATATATATATATATATATATATATATATATGGTAAATTTCAAATTTCCTTTTCAATACCATTGAAAAAAAATTAAAATTTTTTGGCGATCACATCCGCCATATTTGGTACTTAGGTTAAGAAAAAAAAATTGTGGTTTCAAATACATATGTTCGCGTTCACATACATAATTGGATGCTGCACCCAAAAGTTGTAGGGGGTTTTGTTCCCTTATAAAGAAAAAATATTTAAAAATTCCATTTAGGTTTTAATAAGAAAATATATGTATAAATCGTTAACAGAATGTTATATCTATCCGCTGATGTTAAAATATTTCTAAATTTGCTTTTATTTTCGCGGAAAATCAACAAATAACGAAAAAATTTTAGAGTAAATTTAATTTATTCTAACTCAGAGTCCATATAAATCTCTAAAAAAAATAAATTAAAAATACGTACAGAATCTAGACAATGTCCAGAAAAATTTGAGACCTAAATTTTATAGATTGGGGTTTTAAATTGCATATTGCAGCAACAAAAAAAGACAAAAGTTTATTGTTGGAACATTATTTCAAAAATATATTTTTTGGTTTAAAACGAAAAATGTGAGAAAATTTTTTGGGAGTTATTCTACTATTTCGCTAAATTTCCATACAAAACCGGAAGTATTTTGCTAAAACTTCTTCAAGGAAAAAAGTTTATCATCGTGAAAGTATATGTGCTTAGGGTGCATCCGATTTCAATGGCCGCCTATTAAAAATAAGTCAATATAAATTATTTTAGACAGATTCGTCAAGAACTGCGGATGTGCCACCACATTCTATTTTGGGATAAATAGGGATATTACTCCCGAATCTTTGTAATTTGTGACACATCTTTTCGGCAAATATTATAATCGGGTATAAAGAATTACATTTATGTAAAAATAATCAAAGAAAATAGCGGTTCAATTCGCGGAATTGTCAAAATATATTTTTGCAAATTTTCCTATATTCAAGGTATCTACATATATCCGGCGTTTTAGTGGATGGATTTGAACGCGGAAAGGCTAATTAGATCCAGCATGTAAAAAAACAAAAATCACGCGGGGTTCAGGGGTACAAGTACGACAGTTGTAAATTTTAAAGCCAAAAAATAGGTTTTTTTCAGAAAATGTACTCACCAAATTTTCGCCTTGGGACTCCTATTACTAGGAAGCTGTACTGAGCACACTCATGAGATATACATCGAACGACGTGGAATTGCGAAGTCTACAATCCTATAACTAGTTTGGATTATTATATAGTTGCACCCTCTAATTATAAGAAAAATTCGAAAAACACTGAAATCAAAACTTCAAAATGTCAGCATCGATTTTAGGGGGATGCAGTGTATATATCGAAAAGTCATACACTAGAACCATATTGCCCAAGTGCTATTCTTTAGTTCTTTCTTTGAGCACATGTTTGAATTTTGCGTTGTTTGTCCAGAAATCAAGAAAGAACACAAAAAACCTTGTTTACTTCAACACATTTTTCCCATTTTTTTATATTACCACCAACGCAGCTTCCATGAAAATTATTTGTTATGGTCCATATTATGAGATCGTGGCTAAAACACTTCAATTAATATAAATATATTCATATTTTATAAAGTTCGCGACTTATTAAATGGTGAACCTCAACTTCAAGGATTGTAAAACTTTTTTTTAATATTACCATATACATATATATATATATATATATATATATATATCAACAATTTGTTTTTATTTTCGCAGAAAATAAAAAAATTAAAAAAAAATCTGGAAGCAAATCCAAATTATACTACCTCAGAGTTCTTATAAACCCCTAAAATATAAATTAAAAATACGTCCAGAATCTAGACAACGCGTAAAAAAATATGACACATTGCCTTTATAAATTACATATTATAGCAACAACAAGAGAGAAAAAAACTAATTGTTAAAATATTATTCCAAATATATGTTTTTGTTCGATTAGAAAAATTAGAAAAACATATTTCGGAGTTCTTCAACTGTTTCGCTAAAATCCCAAACAATGATTAATGTATACCTGTTTTTCAAAATAGTCAGGCTTAATCCCATAGTCGTTGTTTTAATATTTTATTAAAACAACTTTAATTTATTGTGGGAAAAATTGGCGATGTTTACCAAGGGGTAAGGCAGGGAAGACTATAGTTTCAGATCTCGCCACAGATCTTCATCAGTTCCCTTGTTTCTTGTTTTTCAACAAGAAACTTTTTATACCCAAGTGTCAATTGCTCGCTCAAATTGATACGTGAGCAAAGAAACACTCTGATCGAGAATTTTTTTAGCACTACCTAAACTCGAGCAACTTCACTTGCAAACAAAACCAAATCTTTCTTGTTGAAAAACAAGAAACAAGGGAACTGATGAAGATCTGTGGCGAGATGTAAACTATAGTCTTCCCTGCCTTACCCCTTGGTAAACATCGCCAATTTTTTCCCACTAATAAATTAAAGTTGTTTTAAAAAATATATTTAAAAAAACGACTATGGGATTAAGCCTGACTATTTTGAAAAACAAAATAGAAGTCGTCATCCCAAATAAAAAACGCCAACCCTCCTAATTAATGTATACCGCGAAAACTTCATCAAGAAATTTGCTTTACCATCGCGAAAGCTTAACTGCTTACTGTGATAACTTATAAGGATAGGAAATTAAGAGTAATATTGAAATTACAATCATTCAAAAAATATGAAAATTAAAATGCTTGTTATTCGCGAATTAGTTAAAGTCGGTTGATGCGCATCCGATTTTGGATACAGCGAATCAATCTCTTTCAATATTTATGCATATTTCGATGTTTCACTCAGCGGTCATTGTGTGCCGTCAGTTGCATCTCACAATGCCAAAAGCCTTAAAGTGGGTAAAAGTCGCGCAATGTGCATACGATATTGATGCGAATCCGGTTTCATTAGCGCCCATCAAAAATACGTCAATATACACATATTTCAAATAGATTCTTCAAGAACCGCGGATGGGCCTTCATATTCTATTTTGAGTAAAAGGAACATATAACTCGCGTATCTCTGTAATTTATGACACGCGTTTTCGCAATTATTATAATCGCGTATAAAAGATTCCATTCAAGTAAAAAAAATTAAGAAAATCACGGTTTAGTATGCGGATTTATCAAAATATATTTTTACTGACTTTCCTGTTTTCAAGGTATCCATATCCGCGGTTTTAGTGGATGGATTCGATCGCGGAAGGGCTCATTAGATCCGTCGCGTAAAAAAAATAAATTCACGCGGGGTTCAAAGGAAATTGAATGACACTTGTAAATATTGAACGCACAAAATAGGTTTTTTAAGAAAATTCACGCATCAAATTTTGGCCTTAAGACTCCAATTACTAGGAAGCTGTAAGGAGCACACTCATGACATATGAGATTCATATACGTAAAATCACGAATTCTGTAATCATATTATGAGTTTTGAATATTAGGTTGTTGCGCGTCCGAATTAAAAAAAAGTAAAAAACCCAGAAATTCCGGCTTCAAAATGTCAGCATCAATTTTAGGTGAATGCAGTGAATATATCGAAAAATCATACACCAGTATCATGTTGCCCATGGAGTATTATGTGATCCCTTCTTTGGGCATAGGTCTATCAAATGTAAGGTTAAGCCAGAAATCGGAAGGGAGCATAAAAAACTTGTTGGCTTCAACACCTTTTTACCCATTTTTCTACATTGTGCAACATTTTTAAGGTGATCTAGTGCAAACAATTCGAACTGAGGAGTACAGACCCAAACGACAAGAAACCCTAGTTGGGTTTTGTTGTGTCAGATTCAGCTCGGATTTCATGGCCCCATCTAAACATGGTTAAATATTGAGTTTTTAGAGAAATTCGGGGCTATATCTCTGAAACCAATGCGAATCTTCTTCTGACCTCTGAAGCAAATTTGTAGATAAGGACAAGAATAAAATATTTGGAGAAATAATGAACTCGAAAAACTGCATTTATTGCCTCAAATTTCAAAATATATGCAAAAATTCCACAATTTTTATACATTTCGCACCGTATCTGCAAAACCGTTAATTTTTTCTGAATATTTTCTTTTGGAAAAATATTCCCTGGAATGTAGTATACAACTCTTCGGAACATATCATTGTTGTAAAATGCCTTTATGCCGTTGTTTCAGTACATTTTTCAACGACGATTTAATAAAAATGTCAATAATGTAGTGAAATCCGAAATGCGAGAATAAACTGTTGGTGTGAACTGTGTTTGAAATACATGTTGTAAAAGATATGATGCAAAATACCACTGAAGCAACATGAAGTAAGCAATATAGACTTTATTTGGAAGATTTTTGCAAAAGGTTACTTGGTTCAACTCCCAATAGTTTAGCCGATACTGAACAGAATTTCAGCAATTGTGTAAAATTGTATATATTTTATAGATTTCAATGCCCTGGATGGAGTTTTTCTTATGTGGTATTTCAAAAGATAAGTTCTACTAATTGAGGGCTACAATATTGCTAAAGACAGCAAGTCCAAATTCCTATTCTTTTCTGAGATAAAGGCCTGATAAATGCAAAAAAGTGTAGATTTAGCCCGGTTTAGATGAGGCCATAAAATCCGAACTGGATCTGACAGGACAAAACCCTACTAGGGTTTTTGTAGTCTAAATATGTACTTTCAAAAAATGCATTGTTTGCATTTTCAGTGTTGCATAGTGATATTTTAACCTTTTTTAGTTTTCTTAGTTTCAATATGATTTTTGTTAAATCCCATATAAGAAATTGCGACGTACATTCGATATTGCCTAACCACCTGGCCACAAATAAGATTTTTCCTCATTGGATTCCGTGTCGATCGGTGTAAGAAATTATGAAAAAATACAATCGCGGTGCTTTGAAAAGAAGTTTATAAGATCGTCCCAGGTGACGAATCATCATAGATCAATTCGTATGAGCCCGAAACAAAATAGCTGTCGTCAGAACATCCTGCTGAAGCGTTCAAAACCCACGTTTTGGGAGTGTTTCAATGAGGGTGGGAAAGGGCTTGCACAATTGGGTTAAGCAAATGCGAAAGTTTATAAATCATGCTGGAGAATACTTGAGAAAACAATAAAACTATATTTGATGATAAATATTCGCGTTTTTATTATTAGGTCTCTTGTACACATTGAGAAAAGTGACAGACCAAAAAAAGGGGACGGGAATTTTGTAATAGTTTAACAAAACATCCAACAAATTTTAATTTAAATTCACATGTATTTGTAAAACGAACCAAATTGAGGACGTAGAGTATGTCCAATGAAAATAGACGACAAATAGAGTATATTAAAAAAATAGAGTACGGACCCCTAAAATAGTGTACAAGTTCCAATACAGTTGTAGGGGCTTAAATTCTACTGAGTAGATTTAGAACAGAAATTATTGTTGCACAAAGACGAACAACACTATTACCTTTTGCAAACTACAACAAACACAACAAGTATTCTGGCGATACTTACGTTTTGTTGTCTGTAAACAAAAAGAAACACTTTTAAATAAATTCAAATTGACTCTGACGGTCAAATATATTGTTTTATTTAAACACAATAAGGTTTAAATAACTACAAACAAAAGTTATTGATCTGCCGATCTCCACTATAACACCTCAAGAAAAAGAGTGATTTGTTTTTCTCATTGGTGATGGAACCTCACCGATTACAATGACTTATCGCGGTGGATGAGATCCATATCGATGTTGTCATCGAGGGGGTTGGGTGGATTCCCAACATGGCGGGCCCCTTGCACTGGTGCAACCGTTAATGCAGTCGCAATGCATTTAAAATTCTATACATCATATCTGGTTGTTGCTGGAGTGAATTTGAATTGGCTACAGATTCCGGTTGAGTCTCATTTTGGCTGATGGATTCTTGTTCTTCACTGGAGTTCTGTTGCTGTTGGTTTTCAGTGCCTTTTTGTTGCTTGCCACGCTTCCTCTGCTGCTTACCTTGTTGCTGATGGGTTTTGGGTTGGGTTTTACACTCCTTTGCATTTTGTGGAAGTTCTCCGGCTTTTTGATCAAGAATCTTCGCTTCTTGCGAAGTTTCTGGTTGCTGTTGTTTCTTGTTATTTTGACTCTTCTTTCGTACAGTTTGATTGTTTTGTTCCTTGAGACCGGTCAGAAGTTGTTGTTGCTGCTGCATTTACGAATTCCTTTGATTCATAAATGAATGGAATCTTGACCCAGATCTGTCTCCACCTTGGTTGCCGGTTCTCACCGTTGATCGATGAAGCATGGTATTGTGACGAGATCCACACATTCTACAAGTTCCAGCCCAAAGACAGTTCCAAACAAAGCGATTTTGCCCCAAGCAATTAACGCAGTACCCACGTGAAAGAACTACACATTCTCTCTGCTCTACAGTCATTGCATTAAAGGCGGCACAAAACCTTAAGTGGTGAGGGCCAAAGCGTACCATGCATATTTCACTTTGGTCCATGTTCATTATGATATAACTGGAAAGGATGTAAAGAAAGAACAAGAAAACATTCGAAAGCATGCCCTCAAGCCATATTATTTTCAACAACTACACACATAACTGTTATACTGACGACTACATAATTTCACAATCGGACGAAAAATTATACCTGTTGTAGTTTTAATATCAACTACTCTTACGTGCTCATCGTGCACTTTTACCACACGTCCCATCATCCAATCATTTGGGAGTAGCAGCTCATCATTGATTAACACCAAGTCATTTTCTTGCAGATTCCGCTTAGGATATTGCCACTTGCACCTCTTATGCAATTCCAGCATGTATTCCGTTTTCCATATTTTGCAAAAGGTGTTATGGAGAGCTTTAATTTTTTCCCAACGATTTATTAGCGATAGATCATCCGCTGGCATTTCAGGAGGAAATATAAGCGATCCACCCCTCAGAAAGTGCGCTGGAGTTAAAGCTTCCAAATCCTCTGGATCTTCCGATAATGGTGTTATGGGCCTAGACCCAGCAAAATTTGAAAGAAGGGGTTCCATGTGATGACGTGATTTCATGTCATCTTTTGCATTGACTGAAACGATGTCGTGAATGATCCGATCTTTTCATTAGCATTGGAACCAATGCAAAGGAAGTCGTGAAAGTTCCGATCTTTTCATCAGCATTTGAACCCATTCCATCGATCCAATAGAGATGAGTTTTGTGTTTTTATTTGTACACATTTTTCTAAATATGGTAACATGGGGCGCCTTCGCCACTGGGGCGGCTACGCCAGCGCCGATTTTCTCGAAAAATACAAGTGCTAGAAAAAGTCCGTTAAAGGCAAAATTGTGAGTTTAAGGAAGATCTATCATCTCCCAAAAGTTGGCAGTTGTGTCATAGGTATAGGTTGGGAAAAATAATTATGGTAGAAATTTTTTGTGATATCTTCTTTACCTTTTGTGATATCAAAAACACATTTTATACCGTTAGAACACAACTACTGAAGAATATAAATCCCAATAATTCGCATGAAAAAAGCAATTGTAAATGTCAATATATTAATATTATGAAATATGTAAGGGGTGGGGCGCCTACGCCATGATAGTGGCGTGGTGGGTTAATGTTAGAAATTTGTCATGTTTAACTTAAATTCTTTATACCATAGATATACCACACTATAATGTGAAGTTAAAGTCAAATATTATCCTAAACGTATCTTGTTTTAGTTATATTATGATTTTTGTACCTAAATTCAAGGAACCTACTTCAATTAACCACTAGAATCGGTGACTTTTTGTGAATTTTAAAATCATTTTTGATTATTTAATGGAAAACATGTTCCTTTTTTTGCATAATGATGATATTTAAGGAAGAAGTATGGTAAATTACAGTTTTACAGTCCGTTGGAGAATGTTCAATATCGATGGCGAAGCTGGCCCATGGGTGGGGAGGCTTCGCCACTTTTTAGACATTTTGTAAATTCTCAAAAATAATATTTTTAAAACAAAATTATGACCATTTATATATAAAAACTTATAGTCAAGATACGCTTATATTTGTACCAAACATAATATTTGAGAAAACTTTAACGGTGTCGGCATCAGAACATTTTGAACAAAAACGTGGCGAAGGCGCCCCATGTTACCTTATATAAGATTAATTATTTACAATATGCTTGATGTTGTTGGAGACTCGAAATCACAACCAACGTTGTTAAAACTCTCGTCGTAATGATAACGTCATTGCAAAGGTTTGGTGAAAATGACATGTCAAAGCATTGGTGTAAATGACATGCTTTGGATCCAAAAATTAATAACATCTTTTGGGGTCCACGCTCATATAAAATTCATCGATGAAGATGCTAAAAAGATGACATGCCAGCTCACTTGCACCCATGATTGAATGGCTTCTTTGGCATCGAACATTTTGCTGGGGAGTTTAAGACGCTCTCTATCCTAACCAAAACTGTGGAAAACTCCTCAAAATTAAACTTAACACCTTTCATAACCTTCTTGAAATGTGACTTAAAACTCTTTACTCCTGCTTCCCATAATCCTCCCATATGTGTAGCGCTAGCGGGATTGAACTTCCATTCGAAACCATTAACTATATACTTTTCCGAAATTTCTTTAGAGGACTTTTTTAGAAATTGTTGGTACTCTCTCATAAGAGCACGATCGGCACCGACAAAATTCGTTCCGTTATCAGACATAAGCATAATAGAGTACGGCTGGTCACGGTAGTCATAGAATAACTTATTTGGCGCGACATACCTTTGTAAAAATAATGGGTTAATAAGTTGGTTTGTAAATAGTTACGGCTACCTTCATTTCGTAATATGAGTTTATTTGGGTTAGTTAGCTGGTTCTGCTGAAACTAAAACACTGATATATACTTATTTTGGAATTAATCAAACATGATTTTAATACTTACATTTAAAGATAAGATAATAGTCCCCGTAAAGATTAAAAAATGGTGTATGTGATAGGTTAACTTAGAGATACCGCTTGGTGTAATAACAATTCATAGACCCTATATGTATATACAAATCACAATTATACTTTCACATATGATGTATGTACGTATTTTTTTTGCATCCAACTATATGATGTATGTACGTATTTTTTTTGCATCCAACTATAGGTATGCGCAAAATTATGTACGACGAATATTTGCACCAGAACAAATGACAAATTGCCAAACAAGTAATGCACAATTTAAACACAATCAGAGATGTGACACTACCATGATTAATCTATTGATGTATGGAATAGCGGTGGCAAAACGCGGCGCGGATGGATGAACGACTGAGGTTATTTTGCATACACACGGAGACTTAGTGGCTGGTTGGATGGATGGATGACTGGCGTTTAAGATGCTGATAGTCTGGTGTGACGTTTTCGCGTTGCATATAATTTAAGAGGTGTTTGTAATTTGGTGTTATTCTTTCAAAACAAATACAATGATTGACATTTGAAGAGCGAGGTCACATAGAAGAGGCAACATGGGCAAAATATGTTTAAATATTAAATTATGATTTATAAGGCACTTTGGGTCGAATGATTTTAAAATTTGCACTTTACATTTATATATATGATATATGATATGATGCTGTTTCCCATTATTTGCTCCTCCTTACATTATCTCTTTTGGGGGCAAAATGTATGTATGTACTTTTTCATTTTCATACAACATTCTTATATGGACAATATTTTTTTATCTTTATGCGAATGATTTCCACAATTTTTCACAAATTTTTCTTTATTTTCCTGAATTTCACTTTTTGCTGTCGTTGTTGTTGTTTTTATATTAATGAAACCCACTTATATTTGTTGGGAGGTTATTTTTAGATAAACATTTCCATTTAGCACATTTTCGTTAAAGACGAACACAAACGTCCAACACCATGGAATTCATTTTCCAAGCATTTTCAACAACAACAAAAGAACAGCAAAAACAAACCAAAAAAGACACTGAAACACTTTTTATTATTTCCACATTGTGTTGCTGCTGCTGCTGCCACATTTGGTGATGTGATGGTGGTGGCAACGATGCCGGATGTCGCAAGCGAACCGAAATGAATGCGTATTCCCAAATGTACAACAAGGAACAAGTGATACAACACTGGGATGGGAACTGTAACAAACCGTGTACCGAACCGCGAAATCAAGAAGCAACACTTTGGCGCGAATGTGTTGTTTGACTACAAATGGCAGCTGAAATGAATGAGGACTGAACTCTTGGCTTGGCTAAACGAAATATAGGAGTGAAAATACATCCACCCACATCTCCCACAAATAGACAGACACATGCAAAGACACTATATTTTGCACTTGCTATGCAGTAATTTCTTTTTTATTACTTCGTACAATAGCTGCAACACGGTACGACACACAAATCACACCATAAAATGTCACAGCAAGATTTTTCCGAATTTTTCCAACATTTCAACAAAACAGAAAATACTCGTAAAGGAAAATAGGATAAGGCTTTGCGTTTCGAAAATGTCCTTTATTTTCCTCCTGGTTTTTTATTAAAGCACTTGGCCAGCTGGGTGATCTGTCGGGTCACTCAACGATTTTGGCTTTTGTTTTCTCACTCAACACATTTCCACTTGTCAACCCTTTAGGATTTTAAGGCAATCGCCAATGTTTTCTTTTTTACCGAAGCAGAGAAATGTTCCGCGATATTTTTTACCGTTGGCGTCTTCGAATATTTATAGCACCTTAATCTCGCGCGTCTATCAGCCTACTGGCCTGTTGTCACTGCCGCAAACAACAACATTCTCCAAAAAATATCAGAATCAGAAAAAAACAACAACAAAATCGGCGACAAACAATAAGCCCAAAACAAATCGCAGACGCTTTTGTTGTCCATCCACCCACCCCTATCGTCATCGCCACCAGAGGGGAGATGACGGCCAATTATTTGCTTAGTGTCACCTACCTACAAACAGCAGGCAACAAATTGAGAAGACGCGCCAAAAATGTGCTTTCTTCACACAGCAACAACAACATGAATTTCCAATCAAAATTATGACACTTTCCATAAATGTAAGAAAAACAGCAACAATAACAAGAAAATTGCGATCATCGAAGCGTCTTGCTGCTGTTCTCACAAAATTTTCATTCATTAGCGTTGCCATTGCGACATTTGGAAATGGTCCAATATCTTTTAATGATTTGGTCCATTTATTGAACAAAATAAAAAGGAAATTGCTTTAGATCAGTGCCGCCCAGAATAATACTATCAAAACAAAAACTTGTGTGTATGTATGGTGGACATCTCCAAAATGTACATACCCTGCAAGCAAAAACTATCGCGGAAGTGATTTCGGCGTGTCGCCCAGGGCGATGAAAACAGCCGCTGCGATAGTCGCGGAAGTTACCCTGAAGTGACCTCCGGTGTGAAGAAATGACAGCGACACTTCTAGAATATCATTTCCGCGATAGTTCTTGGAATTAAAAAAAAAAAAAATTTTTCTATTTATTTTTATATATATTTTTTTTATTTTCTTATTTTTATAATTTTTTTTATTTTTATATATTCTTATACCCATAGCATTTATGCTAACGAGGGTATATACACTAGGGTGGGGCGATTTGTGTGGAAGGAAAAAAACCTTAATGAGCCCTTCGCGATTCTGATTCCTGGGATTGAACTGAGCAAAAAAGTCCACTGGACCATATATCTACCGTGAAAATCGAGCCTCCCGATTTTGACTTTAAGTTTTTTATCTACGTTTTTTTGACATCTTGGCATATAACAGCCAAACCATTGAGATTTTTGAGCCAACACAAAGACAAAACGGAAGAAGGATCAATAGAAATCTGATGTGAAAAAAGAAGATCTGCGCGTTTAAATTTTGAAATATAAGAAACCCAGATGTTCACTACTTTTAGTGTTATAAAAAAATGAAACGGAGTTACCCAATCGAAATAAAGACATTTTCGTTGTCCATAGATTCCAACACGATCGAATTTTGTATCCGAACGCTTGAATAATTTTCTGGTCAAATTTTGTAGCACAATGTCATTTATCGACACTTTCCGAAAAGTTTGCACATTCTTAAGGCCAAAACTGCCTGAAGGAGCGTTCCAATGCATTTGCGATGTATTAGAGAGTTTTCAATTACTGTCTTGGCTACAATTTTTGTCATTGTGTTTGATCGAAAATCTCAATGGTTTGGCTGTTATATGCCAAAATATCTAAAAAACGTCAATAAAAAACTTAATGTCAAAATCGGGAAGCTCGATTTTCACGGTAGATATATGGTCCAGTGGACTTTTTTGCTCAGTTCAGTCCCAGGAATCAGAAACGCGAAGGGCTCATTAAGGTTTTCAAATCGCCCCGGCCTTATATAAACTTTCATACGGGCAAAATGTGCCTCATCGAAATAATGGTTTTAGACCCCAAGTATGTTTGGACGAAATGTGTTTCAGACAATTTGGAGTCGATTTAGCAAAGTCCCTCCGTCTGCCTGGCTGGCTGGTGCGCACGATAACTCTCGTACGGATGAACCGATTTGGTCCAAAATTTGGCTTTCGCAATATTTTGTCCAAACTTAGTTTAAGTTCGGAAAAGTTTAATTCGGAAAATTTGCGCATAATAACTCTTGGAGGGAGTAACCGATTTAGTCCATACTTTGCACATCGTGAAATTTCTACCAAACTTAAATGAGGTTCCAATATAGACTCAATCGGTCCACGCCTTCGGGTACCTCCCACACAAAATTTCGGAAAAGTTCAGTTTAGAACCATCTCTCGAATTGTTTTGATTTTTGTTGCTATAGAGATTGTTTGTGTAATTCACCAACGATCTTCCTTGGCGTGTCTCCGGAGACACTTCCTTGGCGAGGGAGTGAGAAACTCACTTCCAAATGCTGGCAGTGTACCTTGTCGGACTTGTATCAACCAGTTGATAAAATGGTTGAAAAGTCATCTAGAGATCAACCACTTTGAATAGAGAAGAAAGTCGACAATTCTCTATTTCTGCACTACATCTCAACTAACTTTAAATTGGTTGAAAAGTCACCCAGAGATCAACCACTTTGAAAACAAGAACATGCACACCCAACAAAGTGTTTATGTTTGTCGAAAAAAATAAAGCAAAAATGAATTAATATTTCACATTTTCATTTTCTAAATAACTTTCGTATTAAGTCCCTACAGGATATTTCCTTTGTCTTCCCTCAAGACGCTGTGTTTTATGTCCAGGCTGATACCAAAGGCAACAAGTAAGAACGTCATTAAGTTCGGCCTGGCCGAACTTGTTATACCCTCCACCACGAGTTGCATTGAAGTAAAATGGAACAATTAGTTTCCTATCGTTTATGAAGAAGACAAAATACCAAATTTCAGCAATTTCGGTAATACCCTAGAAAGACGGCAGCGTTAGTTTGCATTAACTTCTTTAATTTAAATTAATTCGTGCATTATCCACATTCTTAATGCACAAAATCAAAGGGAATTTAAATTGAATTTAGGTATTTCAATATGGCAATGTTGTAAAAGAGAGCACATATTCATGTACAATTTGCATTGCAAACAACAACAAAACAGTTGTTTACCAGGAAACAGCCCCCATAGAATGGTACCTCCCGATATTCGTTATTTTGAAAGTTGTAGCCTCAATTTCCCACCGAAATGTCTGAAAATTGGTATTAAGTCTTCGTTGGGAGAATTAAATTTTCCACCTGAATTTTATCGGTATAGGTCCAGGTCTTCATATAGTCCCCATAGAATCGTACCTCCCGATATTCAATATCCCACCGAAATGACTGAAATTTGGCATTTTGTCTTCGTTGTGGGTATAAAACTTTTCACCTGAAATTTGTCGGTCTTCATATAGCCCCAATAGAACGGTACCTCCGCATTTCTGGTAATTTGGAGGTTGTGCCCTCAATATTCCTCCGAAATGCCTGAAATTTGGTATTAATTCTTCGTTGGGGGTATGAAACTTTCCACCTTAAATTTATCGGTATAGGTCCACGTCTTCATATAGCCCCCGTAGAATGGTACCTTCCGATTTTCGGTATTTTGAAGGTTGTGGCCACAATATCCCACCGAAATGACTGAAATTTGGCATTAAGTCTTCGTTGGGGGTATAAAACTTTCAACCTGAATTTTATCGGTATAGGTCCAGGTCTTCATATAGTCCCCATGGAATCGTACCTCACGATATTCAGTATTTTGAAGCTTTTGGCCTCAATATCCTACCGAAATGACTGAAATTTGGCATTTTGTCTTTGTTGTGGGTATAAAACTTTTCACCTGAAATTTGTCGGTATAGGTTCACGTCTTCATATAGCCCCCATAGAACGGTACCTCCGGATTTCTGGTATTTTGAAGGTTGTGCCTTCAATATCCCTCCGAAATGGATGATATTTGGTATTAGGTCTTCCACCTAACATTTGTCGGTATAGGTTCAGACCTTCATATAGCCCCCATAGAACGATACCTCCCGATTTTCGGTATTTTGAAGGTTGTGGCTGTGGTTATACATTTCCCTATTTTATTGACTTGTCTGAAAAGAATTTTAAACAGAAAAATTGTACACACAAACATTTTTGTACCTATTATTGAAATATTTGTTGCATAAGAAAATATTTAAAATGCATAAATTTTGCAATTTGTATTAAAATAATTACTGTTTACACCAACATTATAAATCGTCTTAAAATTTTTTGTTCAAAAAAATAGGAGTGTGGAAGAAAAAGGACAATAAAAATATTTTTAGTTGAATTTACGACCAAAACTGTAAATATTTTAGTTGATAGTACTAATTACAATATATTTGATTTTTTTTTTTTTTTTTTTTGAAAACAAAAGTCCTTTCGTATGGTTATTGTTCTTCTGGGGAAGTTTCCAATAAATTAAGCACGTATTGGGGAATTCAGTGGATTTTATAAACAAAACCTTTATTGATTAGAGTTGTTTAACACTCTGACTGTTACCTCAAACAAAACATAATGATTGGTATCCCATAATTTGGTCTATTTTGAACCATGAACCAAATTTCAGCCAGTTTTCATTGATCCTTTATGAAAGGATCGAACAAAACAACGCTTTTTTAAGTCATTTATTCCTCGACCAAATAAAATTATGAGGTCCGCAGGATGTTAGCTTTATGTACACAATCAATTTCACTTCTACTACAAAAATTTTTTAAATGTTGAACGGTTGAAATTTGTTTTATTATATGATTTATTATACGATAATCCGACTTTGACTACTCTATGGTTGGCATACACGGTACTATATTTTTCTACAAAAATTCACGTTTTTCGTTTAAAATTACTTATTTTAGATTAGTTTTCATAGAAAATTGTGTTTTATACGATGCAAAACCTAATAAACATATTCGCGTGGCAACTTCAGAAGTATTTCCTTAAAATTAGCTTTTTAACAAAGCATAAATATAAACAAAATAATTGTTCTGCGTGTAGTTAAGATGCTAAGGGCCTTAAAACATTATTTGGTCGAGGAATTAATGCCTTATAGATACGCTTTTCTGGTCAATCCTTACATAAAAGTCTAATGGAAACTAACTAAAGCTTGGCTCAAGGATCAAAATACACAAATTTATGGGGAACCAATCATTATGTATTGTTCGAGGTAACAGCTAGAGTGTTAAACAACTCTAAGCAATAAAGGTCTTGTTTATAAAATCCATCGATTTCCCAATAAATGCTCAAATTATGGGAAAATAGCTGCAAGGACAATATCCTGTTTGTGGGAACATCCAGAGACCGTTTTTGTTTTCAAACAGCCTTCAAATCTATTAAATTCACTACTTACAACTAAAATATTGACAAGTTTGGTCCTAAACTCAAATAAAAATATTTTTATTTTCCTTTTTCTTCTATTTTTTGGAACAAAAAATTTGAAGGCGATTTATAATGTTGGTGTAAACAGTAAATAATTTAAAACAAATTGCCACATTTCTGTTAATGAATTAACAGTTGGGATGTTAACAATGTTAAACAAGTACAAATTTGGCCAAAATAGAGAAGTGTAACCATGTTTATTTGACCATTCACTCGGTGTGTAGGGGCACTCCTATTATTTTGAACACAGCTGTACATACTTTATAGGGTCTCCGATGAATATTTCGATGTATTACAAAGGAAATGACAAATTTAATTATACCTTCCATATAAAGGTAGAGGTTATAATATAAATGTTCTGTGTTGGAGCAACATATCCCGGAACGCAGGCTCCGGATTCTTTTGGTCCGTGGCGGGAAAGAGAAAAACCCAGGACCAATATGTAGATGCTCTATTTGTCACATCGGCATCCACCACACTCAAACTACGGTGAGATGCAATAGATGCCGAGAATGAGTGCCTCTCAGGGATTGCTGTGAAGAAATACGATAAGGACTATGTTGCTACATGCTGCGTGAACACAGTGAGGCGTCCTCGTCATTAGAACACGAGAGTTAGAGTTAGAGTTGTGCCATTTGGTCCTCGGAACGACCAGAGGGGTGTAAAGAGTGTCACAGTTCTCCAGACATAACGATATTCTCACCTGGTGTGAAAAATGGCGACACTTTGCAACCCGTAATTTCTCTTGGGCCAGACCTTCTCCCCATAATTAGCAGACCGCCTAATTTCATCACCTCTGAACGCTGCACTCTCATCCATCAGTTAGGGAAAGCAATGTGGCCTAGTTTCAGACATTATCACTGCTGCAGCCGCTCGCAATATACTTACTGGCCGAATACCGGAAGTGAGAACAAATTTCCAAGCAGAGGCGACTGGATTATCAAATGAGCGTGATGAGCTTCGTCGTGCCAACTCAAGTGACCACAGAGTCAGGGAGCAGACACTGGAAGTTAACAGGTTGGTCGGTGAGCATAAGCGGAAAAAGTGTCTAAATCATCTGAGGAGTTTCAACATTGGAGCCGGAATAAGTTAATTATGGGCAACGGTTATGTTACTCTTGAACCTCCGAAAAAAAGGAAGATAGAACCTCAGTCACGTTTGACGACGCTGATTGAAGCGAAGAGGTGCGCATGTTATTTTAATAGACAGTTTGTCGAGCATCTTTGGAGTGACGGGGCGAAGAGGAGAATACTACCTCGCATAAGATCTCATCCCGATGTTGCGAATGCTATCAGGAACGCCAAATCATAGAAGCTATAAAAAGCAATGAACGCAAACAAACAAAACTATTCCCGTACCAATGACACAAAGTCACAAAATTTTCAGTTTCTCTGAATCGTTTCGCTATCAACACAAAACCACAAACTTTTCAATGCAAAAATACGAAAACCGTACGTTTACTGAAATGTACTTCGGCTATGCTTTGCCGAGTTGTTTCATTCATAACCGAAACAAAAATCATTTTTGCAAACGTCTGCTGTGCGAATGATCAATGCCACACTCAGACACACACACATTTGATTGCTTAACAATCCTATCAGCCAGCATCACATACTTCGAACATACCACGATTGATATTTTCAACCACCAAACGAATCATTCATTGAATCGTTCACTTTTTTGTTTTCTATCTGTTGTTATGGAATTGAGAACTTTTCGCTATTCGTTTTGTTCGCACTCACGACGAATTAAAACAGCGAGTTGGGTTAACGTGGGTTATGTTTAGTTTTGTATTGTTTCTATGGAAAATACGAAACGAAACCATTGGACACGTTTCATAAAGTATTTCTACGTACGCTGATAAAAATACGCCGTTCTTACTTTTTTATTTAAAAATCGCATAAATCTGTTTACATATTTGGTACAAAAAATCCGTTCAATGGCAACACTTGAATTGTTCGTTCTACAACATCTAAATCTCACCCACAATAGAAATAGTGCACTCCCCCAAAAAAACACAAAAATCGCCTTGATTTTTTCTGTTTCTCGTCACAACACAAATGTTCGGCCTGCCTGCCATTCAACCTACAATATTCATGTCAATGTATCCATGTTTGTTGTTGTCATTTTATTCTTGTTGTATTCAAATCAGAATTCTGATTCTCAGCCATTAAAATTGTGAGTATCACCATCATAAGTAGATATACATATGTACCTACATATACCAGACGATCTACAGTTCGTTGTCCATTTCTTATTGGAATCTCTTTGGATTTAATTCGAAATTTGGTCGCTTATAATGTGAACTGTATAGTAGCGTCGTCTTAATATTGTCCGCCTGTGATCTACTCATTCTTTTTCGATTAACTGTGACGAAGTCATTTTCATTAATATTATGAACACTTGCGACAGACACAATGAGTTTACAAACATACACACACATATACACTTTGCACTCGGCGACCGGCTGCACTATAGGTAATTTGGCCTGTTTTTGAGGCAAAAATTAATAGCGGTGGATATGTGGGCTTTTTATACATTTTTATTGCTTTATATGCAAAAGTAAGATAAAACAAAGAATTACAACGTAAAATTCGGATATAGCGAACATCGGTTATAAGAAACTGCGTTTATAGCGAACAAAGTTTTATGTTTCCAAAGAATTTTTCTTAATATTTGTACACACATTCAACTTCTTAAAACGACCACGACTATAACAAACAAAAGCTGTTACCCCGCGAATAGAATTTTTTACAATTTGTTACGATTTTCAGGCCCGCTTTAAAGCAGAAGCGGATAGCGACGAATTTAAGCACTGTTTCAAATATTTAAATATATGATATTTAAAAGTAGGCTTTAATAAAAATTTTACAGACGAATACGTCTATAACGAACGCAGGATATAACGAACAACTTTTCTTTTTCCTACCCCCTATTCTCATTTTACCTATTTTATCCGTTCCAACCCAATAAAAGCGGTTACAATAAAAGAAAAACGGTTACAATGAACTAAAGTACTGATCCGCCAAAAGATTTTTATAAACATTGATATGTTTAAAATATTTATTCGCGAAAAGATCTGTATAAATATTATATTTTTAAAGGACCAAATAAATCACGGAATCATGATCCCTAGTTAGAACTTATTACAGCTATAATTAACAAAAATGTTGACCACAACACGTATGTACATTTTTAGAACACATGGTGAATATTTCTTTAAAGAAAATGTCTTTTTAGGTCAAATCGGATGCTTTTTCGTATTTAATATTTCCTTCACCAAACAAAAAATTAAAAAATATATATTTTTCTGCAAGGAGGGCACCTTCAAAAAAGTGATATAACTCAAAAAACGCAAAAAATCGCACTTTGGTAATTATGTAGTTGATTCAGAACCCTTAGTTGAAGATATTCCCAATAGCAGAATCACGGCCAAACACGGCCAATTTAGTATAAGTCTATATGAAGTGAGTTTAATAAAAATAAAATATTTATTTTTGACTTTTTGTGTTTTTTGGTCGCTACCCATAATGTTTAAGCTATATTATATATTAAATAAATTCCTCTCGCAATTACCAATCTATTCCATTTTACATATATTTACATTCGGTTTATTTTTCCGCGGTTTTAAATACATTGAAATATGTCTTAAAATATATATATTTTTTAGTTCTTCTTCGAAATTCTCACTTTGACTGCAATTTAAACCGCGATAATGACGCTATTTTGAAATATATCATTCATATTAATAAATTTTGACATGTTCTTTTTTTAATGCCAACTAAAAAATTACTTACTTACTTACTTAGCTGGCCCATTACAGAACATTTGTTCTATAGGCCGAACTAAGAAGAGATCTCCATTCCTCTCTATTTGTTGCTTTGCTCTCTGGAATACCGCGCCTTTTCATCTCAACATCCACTTGTTTGCGCCATCTATTCCTTGGCCTGCCAATTCTGCGTGCACCGCCATGTGGCATGTATTCATACGCCTTTTTAGCGGGTTCATCATCGCTCATTCTTATGATATGGCCTAGCCAACGCAATCGCTGCATCTCGATACGTTTAACAATATTCATGTCGTTGTATAGCAGATACAGCTCGTGGTTCATGCGACGTCGATATTCACCGTCAACGCAGATTGGTCCGTAGATCTTTCGAAGAATTTTTCTCTCAAACACACCAAGCACTGCCATGTCTGCTTGCGCAAGTACCCAGGCTTCGGAGCCATACATCAGCACGGGTAGTATCAGTGTTTTGTAGAGCGTTATTTTTGTTTGACGAGATGTGGCTTTGTTTTTAAACTGCTTACTTAATCCAAAGTAGCATCTGTTGGCCAATACAATTCTTCTTTTTATTTCACAACTGATGTCGTTTGTTGTGTTGACGGAGGTGCCGAGGTAGACGAAGTCTTTTACTACCTCAATATTATAGGAACCAACTTCCACAGTCGGTCCGAGCTCAATGGACGCATTGCGCGTCGACACCATCAACTTGGTCTTCTCACCGTTTACCGCCAGACCCACTTTAGCAGATTCTCCTTCGACCTTTATAAAGGTATCAGTTACTTCTTTTACTGATCGACCCATGATGTCTATATCATCAGCATAAGCAAGTAACATGTGACTATTGGTGTAGATTGTGCCACTTCTTTTGAAAAATTATTATTATTAAAAGTTGCAAAATCGACTTTTTGCCTCAAAAACTGGGCAAATTACCTATAGTGGGCTGGGTGGATTTGCTAAATTATTTTTTTTTTCTGGGTGGTTGGTTATTTGCTTGTTCTTAGCTTGTTCAAATGACAAAAATTTTTGCCGATTTATCTATCAGTGTCCATCGGATAACCCAGTGAACAATATAGAATCTATATTGAGCGTTTTCACCACAACCGAAAATGCATGTACCTATCTAAAGAAAAAATATGTAAAACTAAAATATGTAAAAAGTAAACTAAATTTCGAAGCAAATAAGCTTTATTTCATTGCAATGGGAAAAAGTTTACTGGGAATGGCGAAGGATTGAAGCTAGGAAAAAGCTTAAAGTGCCGACTGTTGGTACACTTACCCAATATTATCTACTAGAGGTAGGTAGAATGTATGCTTCCAACGAAGAATATGAGATAAATACGTATAATATGTTGCATTCATGTAGATTGGTAGAATATTTTGCTACTAAATCAGAAAAATAAAAATTTTATTGCGCCCCCGGGTGGGCTCGAACCACCAACCTTTCGGTTAACAGCCGAACGCGCTAGCCAATTGCGCCACGGAGGCGATAAATACTTCCTTTTCACACTACATGAATGTAGTGTAATAAGACATTGTGTTAATAATCAGAACAATACAAATATTTACCCAGCCAGCATTTTTTGAAATTTTTAATCAAATTCGAGTCTTTTTTGATCCAACTGCACGACTAAAAAGCTGGAATATGAGCACATTTTCTGATCATAAATGACTCCTTCGTCGGGAGGAAAACGTAACCTCAGGCGGCTCTTCTAAACAAATCACAAATGAGTCTTCCTCTGCATTAGTTTCGAGTCATTTTTGGTCAATTTCTGATTGTATATAAAGTCTTTTTCGAGTCGTATTTTAATCATTTATTAGTGATTTGTTGATTAATTTAGGACTCTTTTTCGAGTCTTTTTTATACCCTGCACCATATGGAGGGTATAATTAAATTTGTCATTCCGTTTGTAACACATCGAAATATTCGTCGGAGACCCTATAAAGTATATATATTATTGACCAGCATAAAATTCTATGTCGATTTGACCATGTCCGTCTGTCCGTCCGTCCGCAAGTCCGTCCGTCTGTTGAAATCAAGATACAGCTCGCAATTTTAAAGATAGAGTGTCAAAATTTGGTACAGAAGTTTTTATTACTTGCAGGATGGTTGGTATTGAAAATGGGATATATCGGTCCACGTTTTGATATAGCCCCCATAGAACGGTACCTCCCGATTTTCGATATTTTTAAGGTTTTAGCTTCATTATCCTACCAAAATGGCTGAAATTTGGTACGTAGTCTTCCTTAGGGATATAAAACTTTCCTCCATAATTTTGTCGGTATCGGTCCACACCTTCATATAGCCCCCATAGAACGGTACCTCCCGATTTTCGATAGTTTTAAGGTTTTAGCTTCATTATCTTACCAAAATGGCTGAAATTTGGTACGTAGTCTTCCTTAGGGGTATAAAACTTTCCCCCAGAATTTTGTCGGTATCGGTCCACAACTTCATAAAGCCCGCATAGAACGGTACCTCCCGATTTTCGGTATTTTGAAGGTTTTAGCTTCATTATCCTACCAAAATGCCTGAAATTTGGTACGTAGTCTTCTTTAGGGTTATAAAACTGTCCCCCAGAATTTTGTCGGTATCGGTCCACACCTTCATATAGCCCCCATAGAACGGTACCTCCCGGTTTTCGGTATTTTGAAGGTTTTAGCTTCATTATCCTGCCAAAATGGCTGAAATTTGGTACTTAGTCTACGTTAGTGGTATTAAACTTTCTCCCAGAACTTTGTCGGTATCTATCCATGCCTTCATATAGTCCCCATAGAACGGTACCTCCCGATTTTCGGTATTTTGAACGTTGTGGCCTTAATATTCCACCGAAATGGGTGAAATTTGGTATTTAGACTTCGTTGGGGGTACTCAAACTTCCCCTCTAAATTTGTCGGTATAGGTTCTCGCCTTAATATAACCCCCATGAAAAGATACCTCCCGATTTTTCGTATTTTGAAGGTTGTGTCTTTAATATTCCACCAAAATGGCTGAAATTTAGTATTTAGTATTCAATGTGATATAAAACTGTTCGCCAGAAATATGTCTGTACAGGTCCACGCTTTCATAATGCCCCATTTCTGACTAAAATTCGTCGGTATAGGTCCATGTTTCGATATAGTCCCCATAGAACGGTACCTCCCGATTTTCGTAATACTGAAGATTGCGACGTCAATATCCAACCGAAATGGCTGAAATTCGTTATTTCGTCTTCCAAGAGTTATAAAATATTCTAGAAGAGTATTACCCGTGTATCACGCCTTCCTATATCCCCATAGAATCGTACTTCTTGATTTTCGGTATTTTTTAAGTTTTAGCCACATTCTCTTACCGAAATATGGGAAATTTGGTATTTAGTCTTCTTTGAGCCTAAAAACTTTCCGTAAGAAATTTGTCGACGTTTTGAAATAGCCCCCATAGAATGGTGCCTCACATTGTTTTACCGAAATTGTTGAAATGTAGTATTAAGTCTTCTTCATACACGAAAAGAAACAAATTATTCCATTTTATTTCAATACAACTTGTGGTGGAGGGTATAACAAGTTCGGTCCGGCCGAACTTAACGCCGTTTTTACTTGTTATATATTTTTCAGATGCATAAACAGCTTGAATTTTATTAGAACAAGTTGTAAACTACCAATTGTTTTGAATGCTTTCCTAATTTCCGCGAAAATTTACAACTTTTTCACTAAAGTTATGGGACCTCAGTAACCATATAGTATGTAGGGAGCCCCTAATTAAGAGAGTTTCTCAATGTAATGATTAGAGTCTTTTAAAGATTTTTTTCTTTTTATCAGAATTGAAACCGCCATAACTTTTGCGCGCAACAACCAAAATTAGTATCTCGAACAGATTTAAGAATGGGATTTTTTTTCCCAATGTATGTACCAAAAATCATTCATGTAGCTTAAAAAAAAAATTATTTTTTTTTATGGAAAACTAAAAAATTTTGTCTTTTCTTCATATACACTTTCATACGGGAAAAATGTGCCTCATCGAAATAATGGTTTTAGACCCCAAGTATGTTTGGACGAAATGTGTTTCAGACAATTTGGAGTCGATTGAGAAATGTCCGTCCATCTGTCTGTCTGTCTAGCTGGAGCGCACGATAACTCTCGAACGGATCAACCGATTCGGTTCAAATTTTGGCTTTCGTAATATTTTACCCAAACTTAGTTTAAGTTCGAAGATGGGCTATATCGGTCCTTCCGGTACCTCCCCCACAAAAGTTCGAAAATGTTCGGAAAATTTGTGCGCACGATAACTCTTGAAGAGAGTAACCGATTTGGTTCATACTTTGCCCATCGTGAAACGTGTACCAGACGTAAACAAGGTTTCAATATGTACTCAATAGGTCCACTCTTTTGGGTACCTCCCACACAAAATTTCGGAAAAGTTCAGTTTAGAGCCACTTCTTAAATCGCCTTGATTTTTGTTTTAGCAACTTGTATTCGCTGCCCTCCATACGACGGTACAAGTTTCATCAGGGGCAAGTCCATACTTCCTGAGAATATAGCCTGAGAGTTGCAAAAAACCCCTATGACACCGTGTGAGGTGGTTGGAGCGCAAGATAACTCTCGAACGGATCTTAGTAATATTTTGTCCAAACATAGTTTAAGTTTGAAGATAAGCCATATCGGTCCACTCCTTCATGTACCTCCCCCACAAAAGTTCAAAAATGTTCGGAAAAATTGTTCGTACGGTAACTCTTGAAGGGAGTGGGCGAATTGGTCTATACTTTACACGTCCTAATATATCTACCAGATATAGATCAGGTTCAAATATGGACTATATTTGTCCACTGCATCCGGTACCTCCCACACAAAATTTTGGATAAGTTCACTTTAAGACCTGATATCGAATCACTTTGATTTTTGTTGAAGCAACTTGCATTCGCTGCCTCAATTACGATGGTAAAAGTTTTTTTAGAGGCAAGTCCATACTTCTTGAACAAACAGCCCGAAGAGTGTAAAAACCACCTATGGCACCATATGTTGTGGCTGGAGATCCACTTCCATAACGGTCAATGTCGATCCATTCCTTTTAGTATCTCCTCCGCAAAACTTTTGATCTTTAATCCTAATCAACATTTTTGTCGGTTCAAACGCCCTAAATACATAGGTATTTTGGGAAAAAAATTGTTTCAATATACACAGGCTGAGGGTATATTTCTGTCGACAAAGCCGACTGATACTTTTTTACTTGTTTAATTAACAAAAACTCGCGTGCCGACGGTGAGCGTTAAACACACAACCCTAGGATTTATAGTCGGACACACAAACACTGTACCACCGTCCTCATTACTTAGTGAGGAGTAAAGTAAGCAGGTTTGCCTTGTAATTTTTTTAAGAAGTAACCCACTACTTTTCAGATTACTTGTAATGCGAAAAGAAGCATGTTTAAATTACTTTGTAATGGGTTACGTAATGGCTAACGGATCCGATTTTTTGCTGGGTAGAATCTAAAGGCAGGGACGGGTTTAAACATCCGCTTAGCTACTCTGTCTCCACCTATTTAATTATTTTGTTGCAAATTAACAACAACAAAAAAGCAATCGCCCCCGGGTGGGCTCGAACCACCAACCTTTCGGTTAACAGCCGAACGCGCTAGCCAATTGCGCCACGGAGGCTATATGACCACTGTGCAAACGATGGAGATCAATAATAATTAACTCTTATTTTTATCATTAATTAAAGATGAACGAATTTGAAATGTTAACAAACTATACAAATATCCCTAGTTTAAACGGCACTACAAAATTCATCTGGGGCTTATCTTTTAATTTTTTATTCATGAAAATTATTCGTTAATTCTCTTCAACTCAATAAATTATTACATTTGTTTGGGTCAAACCTGCAATTTCAATTTTTGCAAACCTGGCAAATACAATACTTTCCATATACATTTATTTGTTAGTATGTACCCTAGATATAATCGTTAATGAGTTTTCATAGCCATTTGTAGTAAAATAATCTCAAAAATTAGACATTTCTAGCCATATTGCCTACAAAGCAATACTTATTACGATAATGCCAGAATTTCGTCAGGAACATCAATCTTTCTGTCAGAATCAATGACAAAACTACTGAAAACAATAGGGAACCAATCGGGGGATATTAAGGTCACAACCTTCAATATACCAAAAATTCGAAGGTACTGTTCTATGGGGACTATATTAAGGCGCGGACCAGTGCCTACAGGTTTCAGATGGAAAGTTTTGTACCCCCAACGAAGACTAAATAACAAATTTCAGCCATTTCAGTGGTATATTGAGGCTAAAACCTTGAAAATAGCGAAAATCGGGAGGTACGGTCCTATAGGGGCTATGTCAAAACGTGAACAAATATAGCCCATTTTCAATACCAAACATCCTACGACTAATAGAAACTTCTATACCAAATTATAAACATCTATCTTAAAAAATGCGAGCTGTATCTTGATTTCAACAGACGGACGGACAGACGAACATGGCGGTTTCGACTTATTTCATGCTGATCAAGAATATATATTATATGGTCTCCGACGAATATTTCCATAATAATATGTTACAGATCTACCGTATTTGGATAAAAACATGTGTATGTGGAACTTTATTCAAATCTCGACGGATTTCGATATAATTTGGCAAACGTAATTCTAGACCAAATTCCAAATTCCGTTACGTATTTCTAGACCAAATTCCATTACACAAACTTCATTGAAACTGGACATACACACATAGTGTGTTTGGTGCATCAAATATATGAAATCGGCCGAAACTATTTATGGGAGCTATATCCAAATCTGACAGCAACAGCGTTAGTCCTTTGAAAAAAAACTTACCATCTTCAATAGGATAAAAATACGGTAAGTATTTTGATAACAAACATACATGGAAAGACAGACAGACACGTATAATATCCCTAAAAGGAACAATTGGTCTGTGTCGTTTCCTGATGAATAATGCAATTTTAAATTCAATTTTTGTTTGCCTTGGCAAATACATAAAATTTGACAATATAAAATCCATATAGCATTGTTAACCCAGATATGCATGCTCAAGGCTTGATAATTTTTAGACCTTTTTATATATATTGCTCTCAAAAATTTAAATTTTGTATAAAAGGCCCTTTCAATATAGCATCGAGATGCATTTCAAGCTATATCCTGGATGTCAACAATAAAAACGGTACTTTGGTAATGACGACATTTCATGAATCTTCTAAAGAGGAGTACACACTATCATTCAAAGCTGACAATCAACACACTTTTACATCAGTTTTCTGGCATATTAAAACTTGTTATGTTTTGCCTTTTTAGGGTGAAGGCCGTTATTTGTGAGCTTTTTAATTAATATATTTAATTGAGCTGTATGACCTAAGGAGATTCTATTGAAAAAATGATATGTAGGGAAGTCCTACACATCAACTGCTATGCGACGATCGTTAACTGGTTGGGTTAACATCATCACGTATATTAGATGTTGTTGTTGCTAGACAATTTTCGCCATTTGGAGCCCAAATTTATACGTAAAACATTGCAAATATGCATTTGTGAATTTTTAATTGAAGCTTTCTTATTTCCAAAGACGATATTACAATCATATCACAATCGATAGATTTTTTCCATCGTATTGTAGTATGTCTTTCATATCGAAAAATTTTGGTTTGTGGTTTGGAACGCTAAGACGTCAGAAATATTTTCTGTTGGCTGTTGACGATCCTGGTTTAAAATCCCAGCCGCTCAGGGCTCAGCTGAATGGTTAATATGCGGTTGATATGTAGGACTTCGCTAGATATGGTTTTTTAGTAGAATCTCCTTAGGTCATATAGCTCGATTAATTAAATTAAGTTCGGCAGGGCCGGACTTTTATACCCTCCAACATAATATATTCTGAACTAAAATGGAATAATGAGTTTCCTTTCCTGCCACAATTTTAGGTGCAAACATTTTTCGACCACGGCTACAACTAATGACTAAATTATCTAATCTAATCAAAGTGTGGATCTATCTTAACAATTTTTGGAAGAAAAGTTTTGTAACACCAGGGAACCTCAAATGTCAAATTACGAATAGTTCTGTCAAACAATGCAGCTAAGACCCTTACAATACCGAAAGCGGGAGGTACCGTTATATGGAGGTTATATCAAAGTGTGGACCTACATATATTGACAATTTTTTTATGGAAAAGTTTTGTAATTCAGGGAACCTCAAATATAGTTCTGTTAAGCGATGTAGCTAAGACTCTCAAAACACCGAAAATGCGGGCTATATCAAAACATGGGCCTATGTTGACGATTTTAAGTGGACATGTTTCGCGGCCACAACTGAAAGAAAAAGCTACGTAATATGAATGAAATCCTACGTTGTATCAATGAAATTTGTCATTGATTTTGAACCAAAGTGGAGCTTCATTGAATAAATGAAAAAAAATTTCATTGAAGTAAAATTAACGAGTTTGTTCATTAATGCAATAAAACTCCTCCTTTGATGCAATGAAACTTTTTCATTGATGCAATGAAACCTTTTCATTAATGCTATGAAATCCTTCATACTTTTATTGTCGTAACGAAACTTTTTCATGAAATAGTTTCATTGTTGTAATGAAACTTCTTAATTTATGCAATGAAGCCTTACGTTAGTTCAAAATCAATGACACATTTCATTGATGTAACGTAAGATTTCATTCATGTTATGAAGTCATTTCATACTCACGTAATGAAAAATATGAAGTCAATGCTAAATATGTTTGTTTCGTTTTATTGCAATTAGTGTTGACCATGAATACAACAAGTTATTTTTTTGAATTCCTCAGGTATTAACCACATTAATGATAGTATTGGGATTGTCATCTGTAAGTAAAATTTACAAGATTTCCTTTTTTCTAAATTTGAGGTGCTTCGTTGGCCAATGATAACAGTTTCTCAGCCATTCCACTCATCTTTCGATTTTCTATTGAATGCTTCCATTACAAAGAAAAAAAAATTTAAATGAAAATTCACTTAAAAAAAAACAACAACACATAAAAAACAATATTTGGATTTTCATTTCATATTAAACGCATCACACTTTTTAAAGTTGAAAACACCAGACGTAAAATAACTTTTTCAACCACACTTGATTGTGGTATAGCGCAAACTAAAACAAAGTTCTTGATCATCGTTTGATATAGCTAAGAAAACGGTGGATTACAGCTAGTTTGGTTAAAAAATTGTTGCTAAAATCCTCAAAATACCGAAAATCGGGAAGTACCGTTATATGGGGAGTAAATCAGATGGATGACAATTTTTGGTGGAGAAAGTTCTTGACCACAGAGAACCCCAAATGTCAAATTTCAGCTATTTTGGTTAAAAATTTAAGCTTAAATACTGAAGATGGACCGGTATATCCCATATTCGAAATGACCTGCCTATGGAAAAGAGATACTCTGGTGCAAACATATAGTATATAGTAATTGCGGACGCTAGTGTGATTACAACAGACGGACATGACTACGAGTATAGTGGTGGATGCATGTATCATCAACAGTTATGAAACGACGCTTAAAATCCATTTTATTTCGTTTAAAACGATCCAAACAAACTTGAGAAATGTTCATTCTTATGCATTTTGATCGACTGTTAACAAATGCGGCACCCATCTTGCAGTCAGCTTTTTCATCTGTAGTTCTTCATGAAAAATTAAATGGACTCGATCATTTGAGATGCCCATGATATTAGCAATTTCACGCACTTTTATTCGTCGATCATTTAATACCATATCATGCACTTTGGCTACAATTTCTGTTGTTGTTGCTGTTTTTGGACGTGCACTACGTGGTTCATCTTCAATGCTTCTACGACCACGTTTAAATTCAGCAACCCAATTTGTTACTGTTGCATATGAAGGAGCACTTTCACCATATCATTATGAATTTCTTGTCCCGATAAACCTTTTTTATGTAAATATTTAATGAAAGCACGCGTTTCTAATTTTTCCATTGTAAAAAATTGCGGATGCGTCTTTTTTGAACACCTGTTTCTATATGAAGGAGTTGCCAGATCGAAACAAAATTTAACATGTGTTCTTAACAGAGATGCAAGTTTCCAAAACACTTAACTTTTTTCTGTTTATCCTGATCGGTAATATACGTTACAAACGGAAAACAAACTTAATATACCCCTCATGCTATGGTGGAGGGTATAAAAATGTTTTAAATACAATATTTAAATTATTATTTGGAGATTAGGAAAGTAATTATTTAGCTTGCTTTGATATTAAAGCATAGTACACATTGACCAACTAAACTGACAGTCATCGATGTCTATTTCGTTAAAGTCAAAGTCTAGCTGAATATTTACTTTCCTAATCTCCAAATAATAAATTACATATTGTGTTTCAAGCATTTTTAGCTAAACAAATACTTTTATTTGTCAGAAAATTTTCCTTAAAGTACGTTGACTGTCAGTTTTGTGTACCCTCTTTACGAAATAGACCTCGATGACTGCTGTTTTTTAGTCAGTGTGTACTATGCTTAAATGAAGTTACTGAGTAGTTGTTGCTGAGAAAATAATCAATCTGATCTAATGTTGTCGCCCATTAACATGAACCCAGGTGTTGCAAATTCTTAACAAAAAATTCAATCGCCCCCGGGTGGGCTCGAACCACCAACCTTTCGGTTAACAGCCGAACGCGCTAGCCAATTGCGCCACGGAGGCGTTACGACCACTGTGCAAATTATGAACAATAATAAATTATTGTCACGTAAATAATATAATAGAATTAAGAAGCTTGCCTCATCAAATGTTGTTTGCCTGCATCATTAAAAAATATCAATCTAAAAAATATGTAATTGGCTTGGGAGACCCTATTGTTGTAGCCTAATGGGGGAGTATGTAAACTTATATAATATACTAAGGGGCCCCTTGTTCCTATGATATTCATTAGCTAATGTTATCCCTGTTAAAAGTACAACAATTTAAATTTAGCGCAGCGCAATGTTTCAGAGATTACTTGCCACCCACTTGTGGTGGTGGGTGGGTTGTTGGTTAAATGCGTTTTTTGGTGGCCCCTGATGTATTGGTTTTTATTTCAAAAACACTCTGCGCCCCCGGGTGGGCTCGAACCACCAACCTTTCGGTTAACAGCCGAACGCGCTAGCCAATTGCGCCACGGAGGCTACATGCCCACTGTGCATCTGCCAACAAATAATTACGCAATGCGTGTTTCACAAACTGATGTGCATACATATCTGTTCTAAAAACTATACAATCAGCATTTATTTAATCATCAAGTTATGATTTATTAATAAGTTAAATGAAAATGAAACGTGAGCTGACATGTAACACAATACTTAACAAGTTAATGTACATTGTGGTTGTTGTGTTTATTTTTATACCCTACACCACCTTGAGGTAAGGGGTATTATGTCTTTGTGCATTAGTTTGTAACATGCAAAATGAATCGAGATAGACCCATAGTTCCTTTTAGGGATATAGTACATAGAATCACTTTCTGATTCGATTTACGCATGTCCGTCTGTTCGTCTGTCCATGTTTTATTGTCCGATTTGCATAAAAATTGGGGAAGATAGTCTTTTTGGCCAAAGGACGAACGCTATTTATTTTGGTAAAAATCGGTTCAGATTTGGATATAGTCCCCATATGGTAAATTTAAAATTTCCTTTTCAATACCATTGAAAAAAAAAATTAAATTTTTTTTCCGAGCAGATCCGCGATTTTTGGTACTTAGGTTAAGAAAAAAATTGTGGTTTCAGATATGTTCGCGTTCACAAAATTGGATGCTGCACCCAAAAGTTATAGGGGGTTTTGTTTCCTTATAATGAAAAAATATTTAAAAATTCCCTTTGGTTGTAATAAAAAAATTTATACATAAATCGTTAACAGAATTTGAAATCTATCCGTAGATGCTAAAATATTTGCAAAATTTATTTTTATTTTCACGGAAAATAAAAAAATAATGGAGAAATTTTGGGGTACATTTTATTTATTCTAATTCAGAGTCCATAAAAATCTCTAAAAAATAAATTAAAAATACGTACAGAATCTAGACAACGCTTAGACAAATGTGAGACCAAAATTATAAAGATTGGGTTCATTACATGCATATTACAGCAACAAAAAAAAAAAAACGAAAACTTTAAAAATATATATTTTGGTTTAATGCGATTTCGCTAATTTTCCATACAAAACCTGAAGTATTTTGCTAAAACTATTACAAGGAAAATAATTTGTCATCGTGAAAGTATATTTGCTTTTTGCGATAAGCAATAGAAATAAGTAGTAGAGCGTAATAATGAAATTGCAACCAAAGAAAAAACACAAAAATTAAAAAGTGTGTAATTCGCGAATCCGTTTAAATCAGTTGAGGTGCATGTGCTTTTCGAATACAGCGAGTCCATGTCTATCAATATGCATGGATTTTCCCATGTTTTATTCAGCGGCCAAAGTGTGCCATCAGTTGCATCTTACTATTCAAAAAACCTTCAAGTGGGCAAAAATTACGCGATGTGCATATGAATATAAGGTGAATCCGATTTCAATGGCCGCCTATTAAAAATACGTCAATATAAATTATTTTAGACAGATTCGTCAAGAACTGCGGATGTGCCACCACATTCTATTTTGGGATAAATAGAGATATTACTCCCGAACCTTTGTAATTTGTGACACACCTTTTTGGCAAATATAATAATCGCGTATAAAGGATTACATTTATGTAAAAATAATCAAAGAAAATCGCGGTTCAATTCGCGGAATTGTCAAAATATATTTTTGCAGATTTTCCTACTTTCAAGGTATCTATATCCGGCGTTTTAGTGGATGGATTCGAACGCGGAAGGGCTTATTAGATCCGGCACGTAAACAAACAAAACATTGTTCCACAACATCCCATACGGGACAAGGGAGACATTTTCATTTCATTCATTTTTGCCAATGGCCATATTTATTTGGTATATGTTCTTACGAGCTAACAGATATGCCTTACTGTACTATTAGAGATAAATAAACACGTAGCTATTCGCCACCTACTACAGTATATTCACATATATCGCTGTGAGTTAACCACAGCAGCTATCATTAAGAGAAAAACCAAGTATATGAATTCAATTCATGTAAGCCCCAAACCTAGGGTGGATAAGGTGAGTCCGAACGGCGTGTCTTAAGACACCACTTATGGAGAAGTTTTTCAAGGCTGAAATACTCAGGAAATGTCGCCAACATTACTGAGGGGTATTTTGCCACCGTTGAAAAATGTTCGATGTTGCCTGGCCGGGGAATCGAACCCCCGACCTTCTGCGTGCAAGGCGGGCGTGCATACCATTGCACCACGGTGGCACCCGGCACGTAAAGAAACTAAAATCACGGGGTGTTCAGGGGTACCTGTACGACAGTTGTAAATTTTAAAGCCAAAAATAGTTTTTTTCAGAAAATTTACGCCTTTTTCATGAGATATACATCGAACGACCTGGAATCGCGAGTTCTACAATCCTATAAACTAGTTTCGATTATTATCTAGTTGCACCCTATAATTATAAGAAAAATTCGAAAAACACTGAAATCAAAACTTCAAAATGTCAGCATCGATTTTAGGGGGATGCAGTGTATATATCGAAAAGTCATACACTAGAACCATGTTGCCCAAGGGGTATTCTTTAGTTCTCTCTGTGAGCACAGGTTTGAGTTTTGCGTGGTTTGGCCAGAAATCAAGAAAGAACACAAAAAAACTTGTTTACTTCAACACATTTTTCCCATTTTTTATATTACCACCAACGCAGCTTCCACGAAAATTATTTGTTATGGTCCATATTATGAGATCGTGGCTAAAACACTTCAGTTAATATAACTATATTCATATTTTATAAAATATATTAACAGTTCGCTACTTATTAAATGGTGAACCTCAACTTCAACGATTGTAAAACTTTTTTGAATATTACCATATATGTATATCTTCGCCCGATTTAAGGCATTTGGTCCACGAAACACGCTATATATGACCGATTTCAATTAAATTTGGAATGTGCGACGGTATTTAGTCTAGAAATAGGTGTGTCAAATTTTATAGAAATTGGTTCAGATTTGGATATAGCTCCCATATATATTCTCGGCCGATTTTAGGTATTTGATACACGAAACGCGCTATATATGTTTGATTTCAATAAAATTTGGAATGTTTGCCGGGATTTGGCCTTGAAATAAGTATGCCAAATTATATCGAAATCGCTTGAGATTTGGATATAGCTCTCATATATATTTTAAGCAGATTTGAGGTATTTGATGCACAAACACGCTATAGTTGTCCGATTTCAAAGAAATTTGGAATGTGTGGCGGTGGTTAGTCTAGAAATAACTGTGGCAAATCATATCGAAATCGGTTCAGATTTGGATATAGCTCCCATATATATTTTCGACCGATTTAAGGTATTTGATGCCCGAAATTTTGATGAAATTTGGACTATGTGACGGAATTTGATCTACAAATAAATGTGAAAAATTATATCAAAATCTGTTCTGATTTGGATTTAGCTCACATATATTTTACATATTCACAGTGGTGTAGGGTATTATATAGTCGTCCCCCCATAGAACGGTACCACCCGATTTTCGGTATTTTGAAGGTTGTGGCCTCAATATCTTACAGAAATGGCTGAAATTTGGTATTTAGTCTTCGTTGAAGGAATTAAACTAGGTCCACGCTTTTTTATAGACCCCCTGCCGATTTACGGTATTTTGAAAGTTGTGGTCTCTATATCTTACCGAAGTGGCTGAAATTTGGTATTCTTCGTTGAGGGTATTAAACATATAACCCCCCATACAGATTTTCGGTATTTTTAAGTTTATGGCCTCAATATCATAGCGAAATGGCTGAAATTTGGTATTTAGTCGTCAGTCAAAGCTCAAATCAATTATCCAAACCCTAGTTGTTGAACCGCGGTTTGGCATGTTTTCTTGCAACGTAAAAATTGCTAAACACAAAAGCAACAAGTGGGTTTGTTTATAAGACTTTATTGGGCATTTAACAAGAAAGGTCACAAAATCGATATGTAAGTTCCGATACAGGCGTATGGACTAGTAGGGTTTCTAATTCCACAGAGGAGTATTACACCCAGAAATAATTGTTGCCCAAAAACGAACAGCAACACTCCCTGCAAACATTTGGAAGATTTTCGGAAGATTTGTTGATCAGATTATTCTTCTGTTATTTTTTCCGGCAATCTTTTAGCGAATTTTTATATAATTATCTTCCATGCGTGTAATTTGATATTTACAGACTATTCTCTAAAATTAATGTCTATAATTATAGATTCCGTAAGTTCCGTAAATGTCACCAAAGCAGGCGTTAGTCCCATCATTGTACTATTTTGGACCACGTCCAATCGTGCATGTACCTATATTTTCACTGGACCATCGCCGTAAACCCCTCACGTATTTTCACATACAACCAATGCTTATCCTAACTACGTAATTTAAGTTTAAAGTACTAAAAATACGCAATTTTACGAAGCCCGATCTGGGTTTCTATATTTTTCAAATATATATTCATCACAAATATTTCAAAGGCTGTTTAAATGGAGCACACAACATCTTTGTATGAATTTATAACGAAAAACTACCACTAAGATATTTATAGTATTAATATGGCCTAAACCCTATATCAAAAACAATGGCTGTTAAGAATGTTATGGTTACAGATTTATTCTATTCAGAGACTCATAGTGAAGTTTGATTTGGAACATTTCTTTCTTTAACAATATCCCCAAAAATGAAGGAGTTTGTTAGATTTTGATCCACTATGGAATTATGGATATACCGAAAAGTTCTAAAAATACGGTGGACAGACCGAATGAATAATAACGAAGTTCTTAGGAAAATGAATGCGAATAGGGAGCTAATAAGAACTATCAAAAGCCGAAAAGTGTCATATCTGGGACACATCATGAGAAATAACAAATACAAAATACTGCAAAACATTATCAAAGGAGTGATTGAAGGAAGACGAACCAGGGGCAGAAAAGAACTCTCCTGGCTGAAAAATATCCAAACCTGGACCGGACTCCAAGACGAAAGAAGCCTTCTAAATGCTGCGAGAAATAGAGATCTTCAATTAATATGAAATGTTCTAAAATATTCACTTTATCACTTAAAATTGTAAAAATATTGTATAATCGCATATATCCGAACATCGGATGTGCAAATAAAGAAGAAGATGGAATTATGTAAAATTAAGAGTCCAAAATTAAATCAAATGATTTCATCCTAAAATGTATAAATTTGTAATCTAATTTTCTTAAGAAAATAGTATACCTAGATATATGGTTTATTCTGAAACTCATCATAAAATTTTGTGCAGAATTTTCCTTCCTTTGACACTTTTCACCTAGAACCAAGTTTTATATTACTTTCACTCGAAAAAAGAAGGAAAAAATGTCATAAAAAAATTGGAAAATATTTTCATGTTTTTTTTTCAGCAAAATAGATACTGATATTTTCATAATATGGAATGTAAATAGACATTTCATTTCTTTGGTGACCCATAGTGAAATTTGACGAAGAATATTTTTGCCTTTGACGTCATCTCTCTAAAATTATGTTTTGAGGGACAATTTTGAATAAACTCATTTTTAGAGATTCCTGGCGATTAGATAAGATTACAGATTTGGTGCATTCTGAGATATATAGTAAAATTATATGACAAACAATTTTGAAGAATATTTGGATTTAATATGATCAAATTTTAAAAGAGTTTTTGAAAGATTTTCGAAAAAATGACACAAAAGTCCTCTTTGGTGAACCACATGAGGGTTAAATTTTCTGTAAAGTTACTAAAGATACTATATACCTAAAATGCAAGGATTTCAAGACATCTTAACTCGAATATTTCGAAAAAACTAGAAATGGGCGGAACTTGCCACTGTAAACTTTAAAACGCCGGTACTCGTGTCTCATATTTTTAGCTCTACTTTCATAATATTCACTGGTTTTCCTATCATTTTGAAAAAAAATTAATTTTTTTGCACAGTGTAATCAAACTCAATGAATAATCTTCTGTTATGCTGTTCGACAATCTTTCTGTGAATTTTCTGTTATTAGTACAGGCAAATAATAGAATATTCTATGTTAATGAAATTTTTGATTTGGTTGCATATATGTATGTATGTAATTCTGATATACATAAATGTCACGTATAATATAATATCATTATGTGTCACATCATATGATTATGTACCTATTTGTGTATTTGTATGTAACATGCAGAAAGAAGCGAGATATACCCATAGATCCTTTTGGGGGATCACTTTCTGAGTCGATGTATGTCCGTCCGCACCAGCGCACAAGAGTGTTTTAACAACGGCTAAAATCAACGAATTAAAGTACGAGTTGCTTTACCACCCACCTTATTCTCCTGATTTAGCTCCCAGTGACATTTACTTGTTCCCAAATCTAAAAAAAATTCCTTGCTGGGAAGCGTTTTACCTCAAATGAAGATACAATTACAGTTGTAAACCATTATTTTGAAGACCTTGAGGAAAACTATTTTAATCAAGGGATAGAATTGCTAGAAAAGCGTTGTAATAAGTGTATTGAAGTTTCAGGAGATTAATTGAAAAATAAAAATATTTTTGAAAAACTAACTATTCTCTTTCATTGATTGGCTAAGAAGTTTCCGAACCGCCCTCGTGCTACGATACCGCTCGATATGAAGTCTTTTAAATGACTACTTTAGTGACTTTAATTTGGTATTTCGGTTTCTTAATGGGTGGAAGAGCTCCACGAAGAAAACGATCAATAAAGGTTCATATTTTGGTATATTCCCAATATGAAGGTACATACATTTTGCATATACGAATATAACAATTTTAATCTTGGAAGTAAAGTGTGAATTTTGCATTTTTAGTTTCACATAAAATTTTGTGGGACTACACCTTTTTCAAGTGTAATTCGAATCATTTTAATTGTAATTCGATAATTCCATTTGTAATTCGTAACATTTTATTTGTAATTCGAGAATTCCATTTGTAATTCGAAACATTTCAATTGTAATTCGAATTATTCCATTTGTTATTCGAATTATTCTATTTGTTATTCGAATTATTCCATTTGTAATTTGAATTATTCCATTTGAAATTCGAATTATTCCATTTGTAATTCGAATTATTCTATATGAAATTCGAATTATTCTATTTGTAATTCGAATGATTCTATTTGTAATTCGTATTATTTTATTTGTAATTCGAATTGTTTTAGTTGTAATTCGAATTATTCCATTTGAAATTCGAATTATTCCATTTGCAATTCGAATTATTCTATTTGTAATTTCAATTGGAATAATTCGAATTACAAGTAGAATAATTCGAATTACAAATAAAACAATTCGAATTACAAATAAAATAATTCAAATTACAAATAGAATAATTCGAATTACAAATAGAATAATTCGAATTTCAAATGGAATAATTCGAATTACAAATGGAATAATTCGAATTTCAAGTGGAATAATTCGAATTACAAATGGAATAATTCGAATTACAAATAAAATAATTCGAATTACAAATGGAATAATTCGAATTACAAATGGAATAATTCGAATTACAAATGGAATTCTCGAATTACAAATAAAATGTTACGAATTACAAATAGAATAATCGAATTACAAATGAAATGTTACGAATTACAACTGGAATGTTTCGAATTACATGTGAAAAAGGTGTACACCTTTTTCAAGTGTAATTCGAATCATTTTAATTGTAATTCGATAATTCCATTTGTAATTCGTAACATTTTATTTGTAATTCGAGAATTCCATTTGTAATTCGAAACATTTCAATTGTAATTCGAATTATTCCATTTGTTATTCGAATTATTCTATTTGTTATTCGAATTATTCCATTTGTAATTTGAATTATTCCATTTGAAATTCGAATTATTCCATTTGTAATTCGAATTATTCTATTTGTAATTCGAATGATTCTATTTGTAATTCGTATTATTTTATTTGTAATTCGAATTGTTTTAGTTGTAATTCGAATTATTCCATTTGAAATTCGAATTATTCCATTTGCAATTCGAATTATTCTATTTGTAATTTCAATTGGAATAATTCGAATTACAAGTAGAATAATTCGAATTACAAATAAAACAATTCGAATTACAAATAAAATAATTCAAATTACAAATAGAATAATTCGAATTACAAATAGAATAATTCGAATTTCAAATGGAATAATGCGAATTACAAATGGAATAATTCGAATTTCAAGTGGAATAATTCGAATTACAAATGGAATAATTCGAATTACAAATAAAATAATTTGAATTACAAATGGAATAATTCGAATTACAAATGGAATAATTCGAATTACAAATGGAATTCTCGAATTACAAATAAAATGTTACGAATTACAAATAGAATAATCGAATTACAAATGAAATGTTACGAATTACAACTGGAATGTTTCGAATTACATGTGAAAAAGGTGTAGAGTATGTGAAATGGTACTGAATTGCCCGCGGGGGTACTTCTGGACTTTTTATAGTAAAAAAGCATTATTGTACTGAATTTTCCATCCCAGCCATGTACAGGTCGTTTTTTTGTCCCGGGACGGGGCCGACTGTGTCATACCCTACAGCACTACCCCTGTGCATAACCTTTTCGCTGATAAATATTTTTTAGGGACCATCAACAAAATCTGTAGGCTTCTTCCTCTCTGGGACCCCCATTATCCCTCACCGATAGTGATCCGATCTAAATTGCGAGCGATAGCGTGATTACAAAAAAAAAAAAAAAACAAAAATGGAAAGATCGGATGTATTAACAACTATTGCTTTATCTCCGTTGTTTGACGTCCTACTCAGCGTTGTCAGTATTGGGGATTTTTCCCCAAATTGGGGAATTTTTATTTGAAATGGGGAAAAAAAATTCGACTTGGGGAAATGGGAAAATTTTGAGGAAATCTGAAAAATATTTGGGGATTTTTGGGGAATTCCTTTTTGACTAATTACTTCAGATTATCTGATCTTTTGTAATTTCAGTACGTGAATAGTAGTAGCGCACGCGTGACGCACAACATGTATCATATACATACTAATTGGTATTTTACACGTTATGTTTTTTACATATGAGTTGTCACATTTTATATACAAAATGTATACGCAAAGTGACAACACATATGTAAAATAACATATCGTGTAAAACATAACTGGTCACAGTTGTAATAATTTATGACTGATTTGAAGTGTTATCATGCGGTTTGACGACTGACAGAACAGTGGCTTGAATTAATTAACATTTTCCATCATTTCTACTGCTGAAGGGGACTTAACTGCAGAAATGATTTCTGGATTGATGGGCAATGACGACATTAAACTTTAGTGAATATTCATGGCTCCAATTATAAAAGAGATAAATATGCTTAGGCCCGTTATTATATCCTTATTGTTGGCCGATATCGGACAGATAACCCGTTTTTATTCCTACAAGTTTGCAAAAACATGAAAAATTGGAGAGCAAATTCAAATCAACCAATCCGATTTGAGTAATTTTGATGTATACAATCTGTCTTGCTTGAAATGGAATGGAAGATATAATAACAAATCCCTGGTAATGCGAACTTTATTCCTTACTTTTCTGTGAAGCGAAACTTTCACCTCCGGAGAGATCGAATGTATTTAAGGTCTCTTTAGAATTTTGTGGCCCGTTTTGGACATTTGAACTTACCAACAAAAATTTGGATTAGGAATTAACTGCACTAAGACACAAATGTTGAACTTTTGTAGAGCAGGTACCCTGAGGGAGGACCGATATGGGCTATTTTAGAAGTTAAACTAAAATATTAGGAGATCCAAAGTTTGGACCAAATTGTTTGCCCTATTCAAGTGTTATCGGCCTAGCATTTTAGTGACATTTTTTAAATATTGGGGAGAAGTACCGAAAGTTGTGGACCGGTATGGCCCATGAAACTAAGTTTGGATATAATATGACAAAGACCAAATGTTGGACCAAATCGGTTGAACAGTTCGAGAGTTATCGTGCTCTCCGAACGACAAGAAATATGGACTTGCCCCTGAAAAAACTTTTACCGTCGTAATGGAGGTAGCGAATGCAAATCGCTTCAACAAAAATCAAAGTGATTCGAGAGCAGGTCTTAAAGTGAACTTATCCGAAATTTTGTGTGAGAGGTGCCGGAAGGAGTAGACAGCCAGACAGACGGACGGACATTGCTAGACCTACTCAAAATTGTCTGAAACGGATATCGTACAAACATACTTGGGGTCTGTAACCATTATTTCGATGAGGCACGTTTTTTCGTATCAAAGTGTAAACACCCTCTTTAGCCTAAAGGCTGAGAGTATAAAAATGACGGAGATTTTAAAATAATAGTGGAATTTATCGAAAACGACTCGACATATTTACCTTGAGGAACCATGGACAAGGATTTACGTTTGACCTGTACTTTTTTGAGTAAACAATTATTAAAGTTAAAAAGACTTGTGCCGAATATCTTAAACGCTTGTTAATACAAATGCTGAAACCCATGCCTACAAATATCCATTTTTTAACTTACACTTCACAATTTTAGATCTATAAGAACCTTTTTAGAATCAAGTTATCATTCGTAAATTGGAGATGGTATTAAATACATATGCTTTCCGTTCCAACAAGTAATTCATAAGTGGAAATAGTCTTTTCAATTTTGAACCATATTCAGAAATAAAATATAGTACGAGTTACTAGAATAAATACTCAATTTTCTAACAACTCCATTTGTTGTAATGTTGACCCATCTAAAGGAATGTTACAACTCTTTCATTATAAAAGTTTATATAAATCCAATGAGACTGACGATTCTGAATCACTTGAAAAGGAAGTTTTTAATGTCGTTAATTTATTTCATATATAAGTATATAGAATATTTTACAAGTTTAATGATATTAATTTAAAGGTTACAATAAAACTACATTTGATGTTTTGCAATTATTCGTTAAAAAAAATTTGGGGATTTTTTTGAGGAAATTCAATAAAATCTGGGGAATTTTGGGGAAAAGTGTTGGACAAGTTGGGGAAAAGAGGCTAAAAAATACTGGCAACGCTGGTCCTACTTTACATTGTTGTAAAGGTGATATTTTCTACTTTCATTGGCAGGTTTTGCTTTTGGTATTCCCCTTATAGAAGCGAAGATATTTGCTTTAGAATAAAACGTTGACTTTTTCTCGAAATAAGTTTTTTGCCCATTCCGACCCCTGAATATTATCCGACCTTTGATGACGGTCGGATAATATTCAGGGGTCGGAATCATCATCCTCTGGGGCCCCCATCAACCACCACAATTTCGTTATGATCCGATGAAAATAGCGACCTGTAGCGTGGGTACAAAAATTGAAAAATGGGATATATTACCGACTATTGCGTCGGTCTCCGACGTTTGACCACCTACTTCAACCTACTTTGCATCATTGTAAAGGTGAGATCTACTCAGAGTACGGAAAAATACTTTAAATAACATTTCCAATCGTTTCGTTTCGTATTTTCCATAGGAACAATACAAAACGAAACATAACCCTCCTTGGCCGCGCTCGCTGTTTAGTTTTGTTTATATTCGTGAGTGCGAACAAAACGAAAAGCGAAAAGTACTCAACTCCACAAGAGCAGATAGAAAACGGAATAGTACTAAACACATGTGAATAATAGGGTTATGACTTTTTGACATTTTTCCTCAAAAATGATTTCCTGTAGCCGGGATGAATGAACTTTTGCCTATTAATCACTATGCTATCGTTTGTTCCATTGAAATATAAAAAAAGTTCACGCACAAATCGATTTTAAAAATAATAATTTTTTGAAAAAATATATGAAATGAAAAAATTTTTTTTTTCAAAAAATTATTTTTTGTTGCACGAATGAATAAATATAAGCCTACTAATAACTATAATAACGTTTTTTTCATCCAAATATTAAAAAAGTCGCGAAAAAAGTCACTTTGAAAAAATTTTAAATTTTTTGTTTTTTGTTAAAAAATTATATTTTTGAGTAAAAGCGTTTACGACATTTTTTACGATTCTCAGAATTGATGAAAAATAGTGAGGAATAAATTTTATGTCATTTTAATTATCTCATGTGGCTCAAAAGTTTATTTTCAATTATATATCTGTTTTCGGTGACTTCAACAAATTGTCCATAATTTTGATAAATTCAAATTTTAAAATCATTTTGTGCGTGAGGTTTTTTCACCGAATCACCTTATAATTAAGATTTTATGTAATCTTATGGCAAAACTCATCACGCTATGATACAGGGATATGAGGTTGTAAAAAAGTCATAACCCTAGTGAATAAATCAAAAACGTTTGGTGGTTGATAAAATTCACTGTGGTATGCTGATTGGTGGTTGATAAAATTCACTGTGGTATGCTGATGCTCTCTTATAGGGTTGTTAAGCACTCACATGTGTGTGTGTCTGAGTGTGTCATTGACAATACGCACGGCAAACGTTTCCCAAAAATACTTCTTGTTTCGGTGGTGAATGAAACAACTCGGCAAAGCATAACCGAAGTTACATTTCCGCAATCGTACGGTTTCCATCTTTTTACATTGAAAAGTTTGTGTTTTTGTCTTGGTTGTGAGAATGAAACGATTCAGAGAAGCTGAAAAGTTTTTGGCTTTGTGTGATTGGTACGGGAATCGTTTTGTTTGTTTCCGTTCATTGGATCTACTTTCATAGCCATTATTTGCTTCTGAAAGGCCACCAGCCAGAGCTGTTGTACTCGATATTACATTTGAAATCCCAAAAATGAAAACTTGGGTTTGATTAGCGACTTTTGCGATATCTCCGTTGTTTGTCCACCTACGCCAACCTACTTTGCATTTTTGTAAAGGAAAAATTTTTCACTTTCATTACACTGTGCAACACTGAAAATGCAAACAACTTCTAGTGAACATTTTCTGAAAGTACATATTAAGACTGCAAAACCCCTAATTGGGTTTTGTATTTTTAGATCGGGTTTGGATTTTATGAACCCATCTATACCGGTCTAAAACGAGCCTTTTTTCAATTGTTCCGTTCTTTATCTCAGAAACTAATAAAAATTTTGCTTTGCGGTCTTCAGCAAATTTGGAGTCCTAAAGTAGTAGCACTTATATGTCAAACAGACGAACTACGAAGAACCACATATAGCGCATCAAAATTGATAAAATATAGGAAAGATTACATAATTTCTGGAATTATGGTCAGTAACCGCCAAACTAGTGAAAGTTGAACCAAGTAGCCTTTCGCAAAAATTTTCCAAATAATGTCCTCAGCAATTCTTCAGAACATTCTGAAACTGTAAAACACTTAGACGGTTGTTTAGACGGTATTTCATATGATGCTTTCTACAAAACATATTTCAAACAACGTTCACACAGGCTGTTTATTCTCATATTTGAATTTTCAATGTATTGTTGATATATTTATCAAATTGTCTTTGAAAAATATGATAGAGAAATTTTACAACAATGATATGTTCTGAAGAGTTGTGTATTACATTTCAGCGAATATTTTTCCCAAAGATAACACTAAGAAAAATTTGGCGGTTTTGGAGATACGCAGCGAAATATATACAAATCACCGAAATGTTAGATATATTATAAAATTTGAGGCAATAATTGAGGTTATTCGTGTTCATTATGTTTCAAAATACGTTCTTCTTGTTCTTATCTACAAGTTTGCTGCGGATGTCATGGAAAGATTTGTATTAGTTTCAAAGTTATAGCCCCGATTTTCTTTAAAAAATCAATATTTAGCCATGTTTATATAGGGCCATAAAATCCGAACCCGATCTAACTAAACAAAACCCAAAGAGGGTTTATGTGTATTGCGTCTGTACTTTCATTAGAAATTCAAAATTACCTTGAAAATGTTGCACAGTGTTATCATGCTCTGCTAAGGTGAAGGATACACTGTGCAACATTTTTAAGGTTATCTTGTGCAAACAATTCGAACTGAAGATTTTTTGAAAGTACAGACCCAAACGACAAGAAACCTTAGTTTGGTTTTGTTGTGTCAGATCCAGCTCGGATTTTATAGCCGCATCTAAACATGGTTAAATATTGAGATTTTAAAGAAATTCGGGGCTATATCTCTGAAACCAATGCGAATCTTCTTCTGACCTCTGAAGCAAATTTGTAGATAAGGACAAGGACAACATATTTGGAGAATTAATGAACGCGAAAAACTACATTATTTGCCTCAAATTTCAAAATATATGCAAAAATTACACAATTTTTATACATTTTGCACCGTATTTCCAAAACCGTTCACTTTTTCTGAATATTTTCTTTTGGAAAAATATTCCCTGGAATGTAATACACAACTCTTCAGAACATGTCATTGTTGTAAAATGCTTCTATGCCGTTGTTTTCAGTACATTTTTCAACGACGATTTAATAAAAATTTCAATAATGTAGTGAAATCCGAAATGCGAGAAAAAACTGTTGGTGTGAACTGCGTTTGAAATACGTGTTGTAAAAGATATGATGCAAAATACCGCTGAAACAACATGAAGTAAGCATTTTAGAGGTTCAGAATGTTCTAAAGAATTGTTGAGAACTTTATTTGGAAGATTTTTGCAAAAGGTTACTTGGTTCAACTCCCAATAGTTTAGCCGATACTGACCAGAATTTCAGCAATTATGTAAAATTTTATATATTTTACAGATTTTGATGCCTTAGATGGAGTTTTTCTTATGTGGTTTTTTCAAAAGATAAGTTCTACTAGTTTAGGGCTACAATATTGCTAAAGACAGCAAGGCCAAATTCCTATTCGTTTCTGAGATAAAAGCCTGATAACTACAAAAATGTGTAGATTTAGCCCGGTTTGGATGAGGCCATAAAATCCGAACTGGATCTGACAGGACAAAACCCTACTAGGGTTTCGATAGTCTAAATATATACTTTCAAAAAATGCAGACTAGAAGTTGTTTGCATTTTCAGTGTTGCATAGTGATATAATAATCGGTTCAGATTTGGATATAGCTTCCATCTCCAGTTCGCCCGATTTTAGGTATTTGGTGCACCAATCACGCTACGTATGTCCACTATCTATGAAATTTAAAAATTTTGACGGAATTTGGTCTAGAAAAAAGTTTGCCAAATTGTATTGAAATCGGTTTAGCTATATCCAAGCCCATATATATTTTCCCCGATTTTAGGTATTAAGTATACTTAATATAATATAATGGTGTATACACCAATCAATCAGTGAAATTTTTAAAGTGTGTCGGAATTTGGTCCTATATATTTTGTACACCAATTACGCTACACATGTCTAATTATGATGAAATTTGGATTGAAAATTAGTTTGTCAAATTATATTGAAATCGCTTCAAATTTGGATATATTTGCCATATACATTTTCGCCCTGTTTTTAGGTATTTGGTGCGCCAATCATGCTACGTATGTCAAATTTTGATGGAATTTAAAATGTGTGACGGAATTTGGTCTAGAAAAAAATGTTGGTCACATTATATTCAAATCGATTTAGATTTGGATATAGCTCCAATATATATTTTCGACCGGTTTTAGGTATTTGGTCCAACAATCACGCTACGTACAGTCTGTCGCAAAAGTTAGTATGCAGCATTGAAATCAATTGTGTAAAGAATTCTTGATATTTTTGAGCAAAATAAAACTAAATCTGTATTTAAGATCCTCAAGAGTATATAAATTATTTCTAATGACAGTTATAGTACTTATAGCGACAAATCCACCATACAATGGATCTTAAAACCCAGAAAAAATGGTCACCTATAAATATAACTACTGTAGCGACAAAATTATTACATGTTTCGAAAGGACATGTTTCTGTTTGGTTTCACGCTGGAAAATATGTGCTTATTTAGCACGTACCCGTAAATGCACTTTTAAGTATTAATCCACAACCCATCAAAAATTAGAATCCGTTAGTCATTATGTAAATGACTAGAGAGCGGAATCCTATGCAATGCGTAGATGATTAGGATGGTCGTAGAGAAAATATGATTAGACAGAAACTCGTTTTATCACAAAATAAAACGAACTAGGCCTAGAAATGTTTGAAATTTGGTATTTAGTCTTCCTTAAGGCTATAAAACAATCCATCTGAAGTTTGTCGGTATAGGTCCACATCTTCATATAGCCCCCATACAACGGTACCTCACGATTTCCGGTATTTTGAAGGTTGTGTTTATACATTCTCTATTTTATTGACTTGTCTGAAGAGAAAATTGTACACACAAACATTTTTGTACCTATTATTGAAATATTTGTTGCATAAGAAAATATCGAGCCCTTCCCGCGAAAAAGATGTAAGCGACATTTTTTCGATTTTCGTTTTTTTACGGAAATCTATGAAGAATATTCCAACACACCATCTCCCAAATTTTTAGAACTCAGCCATGTACCGTTACGAAATTAGAGCAAAAACAATTTTGATGTAAGCGCCATTTTTGCTTTTTGTGTACATTTGTTTGTGACAGCGAATTGTCGCTTACATCAAATTGCACATTTACATACCATGTCGTTATTCAACTATATTACAAGAAATACGTTTTAATCTTATAATTCTTCGAATAAATACTTGCTATAAAATTTGTGTGCTTTGTTTTTAAATTGTAGATAAGAATTACTCTAAAATAAATAATTTTTTTTTATGTAACCGCCACTTCTCAAAGCAAAAGCCTGATTGCGTGACAGCGAAAAAGATGTAAGCGACACAAACTACCGTTATATTGAAGATATTCCAAAATTTTTTTATTTTTTCAGTAAATAGGATTTAATAACAGAACTATACCAAATTTGAATAAACATTTTTGGTTATATCAAAAGTTATTCAATAAAAACCGTCTCCTGTAAAATTAGCTTTTTGTCGCTTACACCTTTTTCGCGGGAAGGGCTCGATATGTAAAATGCATAAATTTGCATATGTCATATGTTTCGATTGCAATTTAACCAGAAGCCAAAAATATTCCCAGTCCCAAAATTTGACATGAATCGGACCAAAAATAGGGGTTGCATAAAATTCCGCTGTGTAGGCAAGACTTTTCCTCACTAAAGTTAAAATTGTCATACCTGTTGAGCTTTAGGTAAACCCGACTGACTGATTGTTGTTTACTTCTTTTTATAAATTTTGAAATGCATATTTTTTAATCTTTCAACTATTTACAAGATTGTGTTAACAAGTAATTCAAAGTTACAGCAAGTTAAAATAACACATTTTCAAATTAATATACAGTTGAACCTCGATTATCCGGGAACCTCCATTATCCGGGATAGAAAAGAAATGTTTGTGTTTTTTCCATTTCCTATATTTTTTGTTATAAACTTTATTATCCGGGAGTAAAAGCACACTTTCCAATAAATTTGATTAAGCAAACAAAAGAAAACTGGAAATTCTCCAATATTACACAATTTGTATGGGACAAAGTCAATTCAGATGAATCTGATGATAGTATTATGTATCCTTCTAAAATTTTGTAGATTACTTTTAGAAATACATATAACCACCACCAACTGGCTCTATTGTTATTGTACAATACTACGCCATGATTACTTAAAAATATGTTCAAAAAATGCATAAAAACATTGCCTCCATTATCCGTGAAAATCGATTATCCGTAATGCCTCCGGTCCCGACCATCACGGGTAATCGAGGTCCGACTGTACTATGTTTTTGATGGTAAGCTACATTTACTTTTAATCCACTGTTGGGCAGAAATGCTCGGCCTCATACACAAAAGTGTAAAAAATACAAGAGCCTCTCGCAATTTGCCCACCATTGTTTTAATCTGACAACATTACGAATTGTATATCAAGATTTTTTCACTCGATTATTTTACAATTGTAATTTAAACCGTTAAAAACGCTCAATCACATTTAATGTCAATATTATCACAAATGTTATTATTGTTTTTTGTTTTAATATTGTTACGGAATTAGATTTAACTAATGTCCGTGTAGACGTTGTTTTATTCCCCGATACGATTTGTACCAAATAAAACAGGGTTCGTTTTAGATTACGTTTCTACAATGCTTTATTTACTTTATTACACTTCTTCGTAACCGACTTTAATTACTAAGCACGCAGCTTGTCTCTAGTTAGCACGCAGCTATTCTTTTACCGATCTGTTCAGTTCAACGCTTAAAACACAACTCCTCCGTCATTGCCATTTCACCGGTATTTATACCCCAAAGTCTCCCTGTTCTAGAGTCCTCCAGAACACATATGGCAATATCTCGAATCTGTGCAACGAACACACAGACGCACATTCAAACTAAGCGAACAACCATACTCACATACATACATGGGGAAATACAGGCGGACGACAAGCACAGTAATGACGTAATTACAACAACAAATAAATGCAAGAAAAGAAGTAACAAACTAAACGATAATTACATGATTATGGCAAAAGAAAATAAAATCACATTAATGAAAGGTAAAGTAACATCTAGAATAATGAAGAGAGTTCTACATGGTAGTTGTTGTTGCTTAAATAAAGTAACTGCGTAATAAAAACTTTACGTTACAATTCAAATTTTTAAATTAACGGAAATTAAACTAAACTAACTTAAACCTATCAGTTACATTCGTAACATTGCCTCCCGCTTAAGCCTGTTCGTCCCGAATAGGCACAGTTCCCTCTCTGTGGTATGGGCATTGGTAGCACTGCCTCCCGCTTAAGCCTGTTCCTCTTGACTAGACGCAGTTCTCGTTCCGTAGTGGGGGCAACCAATTTAGATGTACCCTCTACTGCGTCAGCTCTGGACTTTTGCTCTTCTGGACGACGTTGCTTTCTCTCCAGGAATCTTGACGTTATACCTTCTTTCTTTGTGGTCACCTTCCTAAGTGTCACCTGGTCTTCATCGGACTTGTCCTTCCTTGTTGTACGGCCGCTTTTCGATGGACCTTTCCTCGACGTACATCTTCGCTTTCTCGTCCTCGTTGCTGGATTTTTCCGCTTTCCTACGGGCCAATTGTCGGCGGCTTCCACCTTCAGCGTACGGACATCGACAGCGATCTCGCCGGATTCTGCCTTTGGGCGATGTTTGCTTTTCTCGTTGTAGCCCACACTTATCGGTATTTCCACATTGGACCAAGTCATCACACGGTGCTTTATGTCCAGGTTGATATCGAAGGCAATCATGAAGTCTACACCAAGTATGACTTCGTCCACAATATCGGCCACTATAAAATCGAAATTTACAGATTTTCTACCCATGCTCAGCCTTTGGTAGGCCTTTCCATGCACCGTTGTAGTCTCGCCTGTGGCCGTCCGCAATTTGACTCCATTTAACGGCAATACCTTCCCTTTCACCAAATCCGGTCTAATAATGGACTTTGTTGCACCGGTGTCCAATGTCAAGGTACGCAATACACCATTGACGAAGCCTTTCACCGTTAAGTTGTGGTTCTTCTGCTGGATTATGGCTATAGAAATTGTGGGACCATCGTTTTCATCCTCTGCCAGCGGCGCCTCGTGATCGACGGAATTCATTTTATTTGATTCACCTGATGTCTCTCTTTCCAGATTCTTGGCCACCGGTTGGTCGTCGCTTTTTGAAGGCGGTGAGGTGGATCTGAGCCTTGGTCGTTGCAATATGCATTCTCGTGCAATGTTTCCAGCTTTACGACAGTTGTAGCAAGTCTTTCTCGTTTTACCAGCCCCTCGTTTCACACGCATTAGTGCATCCTTTAGCGGATCGACAACGGTCTGAGAATTGTTGTCCTCAACTTGCAGCCTCCTCACGTTGTAGGCTTTAGGTTTCACCAGCATCCTCGCGGTTTCTTGGGCCAGGGCAAATGACACGGTTTCTGCAAATGTTCCTATCGGTGCCGCATACGTCGCAAATTTTATCTCTGGATCACGAATACCACTTGCAAATGTCTCAATCTTTATGCGGTCCACCAATGGATGTGTCTCTCCTGGATATGCCAACTGCGCCAACCGCTCTATATCAGCCGCAAAGTCTTGTAAGGTCTCATTTGGCTTCTGGACTCTTCCCCTCAGTTCCATTCGGTAGATCTCTTGCTTGTGTTCACTACCGTACTTACGTTCAAGAGCAGCCATTATATCTCCATAGTTGTTCCTAGAAGCGGCGGGAATACTCTGTAATACGTCAGCAGCATCACCCTTCAATGCCATAAGGAGTGATACCGCCTTGTCTTTGTCGTTCCAAGAATCTCTAGCAGCCAATGTCTCGAACTGTAATTTGAACACATTTAAAGAGGTAGAGCCGTCGAACACTGGAGGCTTGATTTTTAACGTGTTATGAATAGCTCTCACTGGACCGCCTTTAATTTCCAGTTCCGACATTTTCTTTTCTATGCCCAGAATCTTCTCATCTTGAGCCAGAAATTTCTCGTCAACAGACAAAATCTTTTTATTCAACTCTTTAATTTGTACCTCCATGTTTTCTACTCTCTTTTCAATCACCATCGTGATGTTTTCGAGTTTCTCGTTAATTGTTCTAGAATTTACCTCTAGTTTCTCTTCCATGCCCTTAGAGATTTTTCTAGAGTTCTCTTCTAATTTTTCCTCTAATTTTCTGGAATTTTCTTCGGTCTTTCTGGATATCTCTTCCAACATTTTACTGGAATTTTCTTCCATCATTCTACAATTTTCTGCTTTCATTTCGTCCATCATAAGTCTAGAAGTTTCTTCATTCTTTCTAGACATCTCTTCTAACATCTTACAGTTGTCAGATTTCATTTCCGCCATAAGCCTGGAAGTTTCTTCATTTTTCTTATTCATTTCCAGCATCATCATAGCCAGCATTGATTTCAAATCGTCACCCCTGGCAGCTACCGACGAAACTTCCTCAACGCTGGATTCGCCCTTTGCCGATAACTCGACTTCCTCCTTACCGTCGAACTCATATTCATCGATGTTCATTCCACGGCGTTCGAACTCTTCCAACAAGCGTTTTTGTAGTTCGGCCTTGTTGCCAGTAGAACACAACTCCAACTTAATTAGCTCCTTCTTCAAGTCTTCCACTCGTAGATCCTTAAACTTCATTGTAGGATGATCGTAATCTCACTGCTGACACCAATTGTTACGGAATTAGATTTAACTAATGTCCGTGTAGACGTTGTTTTATTCCCCGATACGATTTGTACCAAATAAAACAGGGTTCGTTTTAGATTACGTTTCTACAATGCTTTATTTACTTTATTACACTTCTTCGTAACCGACTTTAATTACTAAGCACGCAGCTTGTCTCTAGTTAGCACGCAGCTATTCTTTTACCGATCTGTTCAGTTCAACGCTTAAAACACAACTCCTCCGTCATTGCCATTTCACCGGTATTTATACCCCAAAGTCTCCCTGTTCTAGAGTCCTCCAGAACACATATGGCAATATCTCGAATCTGTGCAACGAACACACAGACGCACATTCGAACTAAGCGAACAACCATACTCACATACATACATGGGGAAATACAGGCGGACGACAAGCACAGTAATGACGTAATTACAACAACAAATAAATGCAAGAAAAGAAGTAACAAACTAAACGATAATTACATGATTATGGCAAAAGAAAATAAAATCACATTAATGAAAGGTAAAGTAACATCTAGAATAATGAAGAGAGTTCTACATGGTAGTTGTTGTTGCTTAAATAAAGTAACTGCGTAATAAAAACTTTACGTTACAATTCAAATTTTTAAATTAACGGAAATTAAACTAAACTAACTTAAACCTATCAGTTACATTCGTAACAATATTATAAAAATGTTGTTGCGCCCCCGGGTGGGCTCGAACCACCAACCTTTCGGTTAACAGCCGAACGCGCTAGCCAATTGCGCCACGGAGGCTACATGCCCACTGTGCATCTGCCAACAAATAATTACGCAATGCGTGTTTCACAAACTGATGTGCATACATATCTGTTCTAAAAACTATACAATCAGCATTTATTTAATCTTGAAGTTATGATTTATTAATAAGTTAAATGCAAATGAAACGTGAGCTGACATATAACACAATACTTAACAAGTTAATGTACATTGTGGTTGATGTGTTTATTATAACCTCAGCCTTTAGGCTAGAAAGGGTATATACACTTTGATACGACCAAAAATGTGCCTCACCGAAATAACGGTTTTGGGGTCTAAAACCGTTATATCGATGAGGCATGTTTGAGGTATGTATGTTTGGACGAAATTCATTTCAGACAATTTGGAGTCCGTCCGTCTGTCTGGCTGGCCAGTGCGCACGATAACTCTCGAACGGATTAACCGATTCGAACCAAATTTTGGGTGTTTTGGGTATGGTAATATTTTAGTCTTCGTCGGAGGAATTAAACTTTTCACCTGAAACTTGTCAGTATAGGTCGACATGTTCTTATACGAGGGCGGTTCGGAAACTTCTTAGCCTATCAATGAAAGAGAATAGTTAGTTTTTCAAAAATATTTTTATTTTTCAATATAATCTCCTGAAACTTCAATACACTTAGTCCAACGCTTTTCTAGCAATTCTATCCCTTGATTAAAATAGTTTTCCTCAAGGTCTTCAAAATAATGGTTTACAACTGTAATTGCATCTTCATTTGAGGTAAAACGCTTGCCAGCAAGGAATTTTTTTAGATTTGGGAACAAGTAAAAGTCACTGGGAGTTAAATTAGGAGAATAAGGTGGGTGGTCAAGCAACTCGTACTTTAATTCGTTGATTTTAGCCATTGTTAAAACACTCTTGTGCGCTTGTGCGTTGTCTTGATGCAAAATTATTTTTTTGTGTTGTAAGCCAGGACGTTTTTCTCGAATTTGTACATTAAATTGATCCAAAAGGTTGCAATAGTACTCTGAATTTATTGTTTTACCCTTTTGAAGAGAGTCAATCAATAAAATACCCTTGAAGTCCCAAAAAACCGTTGCCATAACCTTACCAGCCGATTGAATTTTTTTTGCCTTCTTTGGGGCACTTTCTCCAGCTTCAGTCCATTGTTTGGATTGTTCTTTTGTCTCTGAAGTATAGTGGTGGATCCGTGTATCATCAACAGTTATGAAACAACGCTTAAAATCCATTTTATTCCGCTTAAAACGATCCAAATAAGCTTGAGAAATGTTCATTCTTATGCGTTTTTGATCGACTGTTAACAAATGCGGCACACATCTTGCAGAAAGCTTTTTCATCTGTAGTTCTTCATGCAAAATTAAATGGACTCGATCATTTGAGATGCCCATGATATTAGCAATTTCACGCACTTTTATTCGTCGATCATTTAATACCAAATCATGCACTTTGGCTACAACTTCTGTTGTTGTTGCTGTTTTTAAACTTTTTTATGTAAATATTTAAAGACAGCACGCATTTCTAATTTTCCATTGTAAAAAAATTGCGGATGCGTCTTTTTTGAACACCTGCTTCTATATGAAGGAGTTGCCAGATCGAAACAAAATTTAACATGTGTTCATAACAGAGATGAAAGTTTCCAAAACACTTAACTTTTGTCTGTTTATACCGCGCTTTTTGTGCTAGGCTAAGAAGTTTCCGAACTGCCCTCGTAGAGCGGTAGCTCCCGATTTTCGGTATTTTGAAGGTTGTGGCCTCTATATCTTACCGAAATGGTTGAAATTTTGTACATAGTCTTCGTTGAGGGTATAAAAGACTCCACCTGAAATTTGTCGGTATAAGAACACGCTTTCATATGTATACCCCCATAGAACGGTACCTACCGATTTTCGGTATTTTGAAGGTTATAGTCTCAATATCTTAGCGAAATGGCTGTCATATCGTATTTAGTCCTCGTTAAAAGTATTAAACTTTCCATCTGAAATTTGTCGGTATAGGTCCACTGTCTTCTTATAGCCCCATAGAGCGTTGCCTCCCGATTTTCGGTATTTTGAAGATTGTGGCCTCTTTATCTTACTGATATGGCTGAAATTTGGTATTTAGTCCTCGTTAAAAGTATTAAACTTTCCACCTGAAATTTGTTGGTATAAGTACAAACTTTCATATAGCCCCCATATAACGGTACCTCCCGATTTTCGGTATTTTGAAGCTTGTGGTCTCAATATCCCACCGAAAAGGGGGAAATTTGGTATTTAGTTTTTGGGGCTAAACAAAATAGGCCCACGTTTTCATATAGTCCACTATAACGACACATTCCAATTTTCTGTATTTTAAGGTTTATATACCAATATATTTCAGGCGGAAAGTTGTATACGCCCAACGAAGACTACATTCCAAATTTCAGCCATTTCGATATGATAATGAGGCTAAAACCTTCAAAATACGGAAAATCGGGAGTTACCGTTCTATGGGGACTATATGAATACACGGATCTATACAGATAAATTTTAGGTGGAAACTTTTGTACTCCCAAAGAAGACTTAATTATAAATTTCAGTCATTTCCGTGTGATAGTGGGGCTAAAACCTTCAAAATATCGAAAATCGGCAGGTACTCCTCTATGGGGGCTATAAGAATACCACATGCGTTGTAATAATGCCATTTCGGTGTGATATATAATAATTGTTCCACAAACATCCCAGGCGGGACAAGAGAGAGTTTCGGTGTGACAAATAGGCTTAAACCCTCAAAATAACGAAAATCGGGAGGTACCGTTCTATGGGGGCTTCATCAAAACGTGGACCGATACCGCCCATTTCCAAACTTCTGTACCAAATTGCAGTGTTCTATTGCAGTGACGAACAGACGGACATGTTATATCGACTTAAAATGTTATGCTGATCAAGAATATTATATACATATATATTATATACATACATATATACTTTATAGGGTCTCCGACGAATATTTCGATGTGGTACAAACGGAATGGCAAATTTAATTATTCTATCCATATTATGGGGGAGGTTATAACAATCTTGACACAGCTGTTTGACTTTAAATATGAAAATTCTCCGAAAAATTTTAGTAATTTTAGTAAGTTGATGTTTCACGATTTTCCTCCAACAACTGCAAACATATTTTTACGACTGATTTGACATGTTTATCTGATAATCGAAAAAGATGCATTTAATTGGGACAAACCGGTCCAGATTTTTAGAAAACATATTTGACTACACAACAATTTGCGTAACTTTAATCGAAATTCAATGATTATTTTGACAATACAACCGGCAAAATTCGGTCGCTATAAATGACAGTCTTTTCTTGTATGAGCTATAAGTTGTTATAACCGATATGTCGTTATAAACGATGACGTTAGGTCTGTCTGGTTACCCTAAATTTTGTAACAACTTGTACCAATTGTTGCTGGAAGTCGTCTGTTAACACAAAAAACCAGCAAAAGAGAGCGAATTCGAGAGAGACATTTTGACAGTTTTTTCACTAACAGTGTGCAAATTATTGCTGGACAAATTTCTTCTAGCAAGCACTAGCAATTCTTCTTCTTCCTGAAAACAGTCAATCATCTGTTTTTAGTTTTTTTGTTCATTTATGTTTGTGAAAATTGTCTAATTGTATTGTTTTATGGGAAACAAATTTGTAAAGTGGAAAAATACTTTTTTGTTTCATTTTCTTTTTTATTTTTAATAAAATACAACGTGTTTGCTTCCTTTATTCTCGGACAAATTGTTCTGTTTTGGCAAGCCAGCTGATTGCTTGATGGATGGTTTTTGCTGGGAAGGTGTCTGTTTACTTTTTACAATTTTCTAGCAAAAGAGAATAAAAACCCCTTACTCTCTGAGAAAGTTCTTGCTGAACAATTCTTGCTGGGAAAGTAACCAGACAGACTTGTTATTAGCCATTTCGACTGTAATTCATAAATATCAGCGAAATAAAAAATGTTTACAAAAAGCTTGAATCGCCCCCGGGTGGGCTCGAACCACCAACCTTTCGGTTAACAGCCGAACGCGCTAGCCAATTGCGCCACGGAGGCGATGGTTAACGCTGCCAGCGATAATGTTTGTTATGAACAAAGAAAAAAGAATCGTACAAACACACAATCAAACTAAAGCATAATTTTTTTATCGGCCTAAAAGTATACTGAGGTCTGTTGTTTTTCCACATAATGAAAGTTGTTTAATATTATAATATTTATTGCCAATGAAATAAGAACAATTCAGAAAAATATTGAAAAAATATCAACCTAAAAGTATACTCAGGTTTGTTGTTTTTCCACACAATGAAAGTTAGTTTTTTAATGTTATAATATTCATTCACAATGAAATAAGGACAATTCAGAAAAATATTGAAAAAATACAGTTTCAATTAAAAATTACTTGATTTGTTCTCTCGCGATTTTTTTTTCAATTAAGAATTTCTATTACACTAATACCTCGATTTGCGTTAATGGTTGGTTCCACATATTTGTGTGAAGAATTTTTTAATTGGTTTTTTGATTTTTTTTCTAAATTTGTTATTACTAAAAATTCAAGCGAATGTGGTTTTAAATATTGACTTTGTTTTTGCTTCGAAATAACTACAAAATTTGAAAATCATACACGAGGTAAGAAGTTTTTCTTTCGTTTTCATTATCGTTCGACATAATGAAACAGGCTGCATAAATGTATTCCTAAAAAATATTTTTTTCTTAAACTATCGTCACATTATGCGAATAATTCATAGAATTTTTTTCTCTGACCTTTTTTTGTTATTTTTTGGTTGAATTAATTTTTTGATAAATAAATTTCATTTCATAATAGCATCTTCCATAGCCTTTTTAGCTTTGCCACTATGATTTTCATATGGATCGCTGTCTACAAGTATAACAATTGCTTTGGTAAGTTGCAGGTGCATAGGTTCTGTTTTTGAGTGGCATTTAAACCTCTTTTTCTGCGGTAACATTATTAGATCTAATCCCAGCGAAAAGTTTGCCTCCAAAGAGGCAGTTAAATGATATGTACAAGTGATTTGGAAGTGCATCAAATTATGCATTTTCACTCATGATTTTTACAAGGGAGTGACCCCGGAAAGAGGCACTCCATTGCACCGCATTTTAACTGACCCTTTGGCATTGCATTTTAACTGAACCTTTGGCACTGCATTTTAACTGACCCTTTGGCATTGCATTTTAACTGACCCTTTGGGGTAGAATAGGAGGCAGTCCAGAGCACGTGTTTTGAATAACAAAATAAAATGCATTTATTATTTGTGTAAAACAAAAATATTAATAACTTTATTAAATTATCACAAATTATGAAAATTCTCTATTGAATTCAATCGCAAACATGTGTGTTTCCTCCGCTCTTCATTTAATCCAAGCTTAAGTGCTTTTGCTTCATCTGCTAAATGGGTTTGATATTGTCTTCCCATCACCAGTTAAGATTTCGACATGTACTCCAACAGCACTCCATTGGGAAATTTTCTTCTCGTGAGTTACCGGAGAAATGTTCACAAATTAAATATTATTTCGTTTGTATTAACAAATGTTTGGAAATGTTAACACGATTATCTCTTTTTGGACTGCTGACTGTAAAGATGTACAAACTGATTTATGTACATGTAGGGATCTCTAAAAATGTTATTAAAATGTGACAAATGGATGTGATTCTTTGGATTGCATCCAAATGCGGTTTAAATGTGAGGAATGGAGTGCCTTTTTCACGACTCCGTTTGAACTGCATAAAAACATGCCGTGAAGGAACTAGTCTACATTGCACTACTTCCAATTTATTTTGCTGGGATGTGTACAATCGGTGCCAATTGTTTCATTGTGTGACGTCAATAACTCATGACTACAAGCCACATGCATATATTGTTTTATAATCAGTATGTTTTGTAATCGAATCAGTAACGCTAATCGAAACCAAATCTATTACTTTTTTGTTAACGCAAATCCATTCAACGAAAGTCGAGGTATTAGTGTACTTTTATGATATGTGGAGATGTAGAGCCTTGACTTTTAGCCATTAACGATATGATATCATAGACTTGATACATTTGGTTTTTTTCAATTATAGGTATGGTAAATCCGTTCTAGAAATCGTTGAAATCACTTATCTTAATCTGAACAGTTCTCAGGCAAAGAAATATAAATAAGTCTCAGACTAAAGACGGCACTTGACAGGCCAAATAATTTGCTAAAATTACTACTTTTTTCTTAATTTTTTAAACTTTGTCAATACAATTTTTCGTTTATACAAATGTGAAACATTTGTCATTTTACCAACAAGTTAAAAAAATATTTTTTTTTACATTTGTTATGTTTTATTTAGGAAGAAGAAAAATCAAAGAAATCAATGATATGCTCCAAACCAGCGCCAGAAAATTTGGATCTTCTAATTGAACAAGATTTTAGAATAAGTGTGTCACGTAAAAAAGTTAGAGAAGTACTAGTTAACAACAAGTATTTATCGTGAGTGACTATCAATACTGGTATGAATTTTTATATGGGGATTTCTGAATGAAATCGGAAACCTTTTTCCAAATGAGGCTTTTGATGTCATTTATTTTTTGCTGTGGTGATGCTGCTCATCAGCAAAACATATTAGTACATTTTCATATTTTTTCTAAAGTTTCCAGTGATATCGCGTTTCCAGTGCAATGCATGCTCATAGCTTCATTAATATTGACCCAAATAGAAAACATTTTTTTTATATTTTTTTATCAGCTAACTAATAAAAATAGAGACAATTTTTTCACGGTGGGATTTAAAATCAATTTTTATCAATAATTTTACTCTTCGATTTTCTAGAATTTGTTCGTATTAAACTATGATATATTACAAAAATGTTAAGTCCTACTTAGGCCGCCATCAGACCATCTGCTTTTTCACATGTATGAAATCAGCTGTTCTGTATATTAGTATACCCAAAGTGACAACATACATGTGAAAAAGCAGATGGTCTGATGACCGCCTTAGTAGTGAGATTCGAATCATTACTATTTTTTTCTTAACAACATTTTTTTTTTAACTTTTGTGTTGTTTTATTTAGGAATTTATCTTAAACATTGTAACAACGGAGTTATTTTTTTAATTTACCAGTCGGGCAATAAACTAAATTAACTGATGATCAAATAACTACAGCTGGGGAATTATATGCCTGGGCATCCGAGCCAAATAATCTACCAAAAATTAATGTGATATTTTCTTCAGAAGATGATTATTTAAATACGAAAGAGGATTTGAATTTAAAATATGCAATGGTTAATACCTATCGCGGGCACAAAAAAACTTCATTCAGTAATATCCAGTAATGCTGGTACACGAATTACTAAAGTTTAGCTAAACCATTCTTAAAATCGCACAATGAAGAAGTTTTCAATATCTTTAAGATAAATTCCTAAATAAAACAACAAAACAAATGTTAATAAATGCAACGTATTATTATTATTATTTTTTCTAAGAAAAAATTAGTAAAATTGTAACACTACCAAATAGGACTTAGAATCATAATCATACTTTAATACAAACAAACAAGAAAATCGAAGAGTGCAATTATTGAAAATGGATTTTATGGATTTTAAATATTAAATCGCGAAAATTGCATACAATCAAAAATCCTTTGTGCAAAAATGTTTTTCAATTTTTTATTAGATAGCTGATAACAAACAAATAAAATGTACAAAAAATCTATTTCCTATTTGAACAAATATTAAAGAAGTTATGAGTATTTCTTTGCATATGGCATTTACAGAATTTGACTTTTTCTAGGCGTAATATCTCTGAAACCTTTAGTCAAAACAATCTGAAAATATACTTAAATGCACAGTTTATACAGTTGGCCATTCAGCCCAAACTAGTTAGCCCTGACTATTTAGTTTGCTGTCAAATACATAAAATACAAAGGAAATCAAATCACAATAATGAACAATCTATTATGTTTGTTGTCAAATGTTGTTAACAGAACTCTGAATGGCCAACTGTATAAACTGTGCTTAAATGTTTTGCTAATAAGAAGGGGGAAAATACCATTAGAATTTGACATTCTGAAATGTATTTATTCAATTCCCAGAACCTTTCATTACATGCTGTAATTGATGCCCAAGGTTGGCATACAAAGTATTAAGAGCAACATCTGCAGAAATAAGATAAGACTGAAAAGTTTTTAATTTTAATTTGAAATAGTTATTTTAATTTTTGATCATTTGGGAACAGTATTTTTTATTTTATTAATATGTGTGCATGTGTAAGAGTTTAAAAATAATTTAAATGTTGTTATTTATTTTTAACAATAAAATGGCATTTCACTTAAAATTATTTAATATTTTTGGTTTTGCAATGATTATGTTGTGTAACTGTATCTATTTATGTTCTTCTCTATGGTGATTGGTTGGTGTCTAAGATGTACATTTTAGTATGATCAGTTGTATAATTAAGTTTTTAGTACATTTTTAAGAAAGGTACTAAAATTTGGGAACAGGTTGCTTTGTGCTGTCTTTGCTAAGCCAATAAAATTTATTGCATATTTTAAGGATGAATGAAATAAGTTTGTGCCAGCACTGAAGCCCGTACACCACTCTCAAAATGACTTTTCCCTAAATACATACAGTTTGTCAAGAAATTGTTTCCGAACCAAGAAAACTAAAATTTGTCTGTAGTAATTTATGAAAAATCGTTGAAAATTGTGATAAAAATTTCTGTTTTTTTTTTTGCAAAAAATATGTGGTCGACTTATTTAAGACAAGATAGAATGTTTAAATACAAAATAAACCCACGTAGTACAACAAAGATAATCAAAACCAATAACTACATGTAATGCAAGTCGTTAAATACATGTTTGCGAAATGTAGTGGTGGTTCAGCAAAACCTCCATGCTAGGAGGGTTACCATATGTTCCAAGGGATGAATCGGATTACTCTAAATGGGCAACGGTTAAATCCTAAATTTTCAAAGGTGGAACACGATGGTCTGGCATTTTTGCTCGGGGTAAAGGAATTGGACCACTTCATAAAATTAATGGATTTATGGATCGTTTCAAATATCGTAACGTATTTAAAGGCATGATGTTGTCTTATACCCTAGATAGACGGCAGCGTTAATTTGCATTAACTGCCTTAATTCAAATTAATTCGTGCATTATCCACATTCTTAGTCCATGGTCATTGAAACAATTTCATGAAACCAAGGGTTCCTAGGTCGAGTTCCATACTAGTGTAATATGATGAAGTTGTGTGTTGTGGGGAACTCGATTTATGAATACCTAAAAATTTCAATGAAACCACTCTAGTGTGACTTTGACTTAATGCACAAAATCAAAGGAAATTTAAACTGAATTTAGGTATTTCAATATGGCAATGCTGTAAAAGAGAGCCCATATTCATGTAGGAGAGAGAGCATATTCATATTCATGCTCTGAGACACAAATTGCATTGAAAATCAATTGTCTTTTGTAAAATTTCCATGTTTAAGAAAATAAAAAAGGAAAACAAATCAGAAATTTTCGCTTTTCTTTCAAATAAGTAGTGGTCTTTCTCGAATAGAATAGCAGCTAATCATTTTTCGCGGCTTCTATCAAATCTATTTTTAAAATTTTTATTTTCGTAAGCATTTCATTACCAACCATACCAATTCTATCGAAAATAATATCTTCTTCAAATGTTCCTTTAGAGTTTTGCGACATTTTTTAATATTAAAAAGACTCAAAAATATCGCGAATAAATTAAATTTATTTTTGCATTATCGTGGTGAAAAATTCAATGGTTGAAAGTATATTTGTATCGCATATTTTGGCATATTTTGGCGAACAAACAAACAACACAAACGGCTGTTTCATAAATGCAGAAATATCGTCTGTCAGGGTAAAAAGTTAATTCAAATTAAGGAATTTTAAATGCAAATTAACTCTGCCGTCTGTCTAGGATATTATGTTTAAGATGAGATGCCACTTAGATGAACATTCGAAGAAAATAACTAGCCAAAACGTGTATCTAAAGTGGTTAAGGAGTGATTCCAAAACAGTTCAACAGAAGTTCTCCATTGGCCTGTCCAATCCCCTGATCTTAGTTATCGATGGGGACCTATGGGAGATCGTTTATTCAAAAATCAACCAAAAAAATGCAAACACAAAGTCAGTATTTCCATGGAAACCAAAGTTTACGTGTTTTTCGTTCGCAATCATATTCTTTCGACACAGTGAAACAGGCGCTTCGACTTTTTTAAGGCGCGATAGCTCTGGAACCTTTAGTCAGAAAACAAAAAAAAGTATAAAAATATACTTAAATGTTTTGCTGATGAACAGCATCTACTTACTTACTTAGCTGGCCCATTACAGAACATTTGTTCCATAGACCGAACTAAGAAAAGATATCCAATTCTCTCTGTTTTTCGCTTCGCTTTCTGGAATACCACGCCTTTTCATTTCTTCGTCCACTTGTATGCTCCATCGAAGCTTAGGCCTGCCGATTCTGCGTGCACCGCCATGTGGCATGTATTCATACGCCTTTTTAGCGGGTTCATCATCGCTCATTCTCATGATATGGCCTAGCCAACGCAATCGTTGCATCTCGATTAACTATATTCATGTCATTGTATAACTGATATAGCTCGTGGTTCATACGACGTCGATATTCACCGTCAACGCAAATCGGCCCGTAGATCTTTCGAAGAAATTTCCTCTCAAACACACCAAGCACTGCCTTATCTGCTTGCGCAAGTACCCATGCTTCGGAGCCATACATTAGCACGGGTAGTATCAGCGTTTTGTATAGTGTTATTTTTGTTTGACGAGATGTGGCTTTGTTTTTAAATTGCTTACTTAGACCATAGTAGCATCTGTTGGCCAATACAATTCTTCTTCTTATTTCACAACTGATGTTGTTTGTTGTGTTTATGCCCAGCCAGCATTTTTTGAAATTTTTAATCAAATTCGAGTCTTTTTTGATTCGACTGCACGATTAAAAAGCTGGAATATGAGCTCATTTTCTGATCATAAATGACTCCTTTGTAGGGAGGAAAACGTAACCTCAGGCGACTCTTCTAAACAAATCACAAATGAGTCTTTTTCGAGTCGTATTTCAATCATTTATTGGTGTTTTGTTGATTAATTTGGGACCCTTTTTCGAGTCTTTTTAGAGTCATGTTTATAATCATTTATGAGTCTTTAGGGTGTCATTTATGAGTCTTTTTGTTAGACGAAATAAATTAAAAAAATTTTCTTTTTATTCTTCTTTTTAACTTAATTTAATTCCTTTTTATTTTATGTTTTGTTTTATTGTTGTTGTGTCGTTAATCCTTTGTTTGGGTTATTTTTAACTTTTTGGTTTTTTATTATTTAATTTAATTCATTATATTTTTATAATTGTTTCAGGAATTGTCGCTTATATTAATTTTGTCATTTGAAAAATGTGATGTCGCCTGACCAGGTAATCGAACCCCGGACATTCAGATTGCAAAGCGAGCATGCTTACCATTGCACCACCTGCGTATATAAACATCTGTGTACAGAAGTCTTATTTGTTCAACTTACAACAATTCTAAAAATAAATGTAAGCTGTCTAATTTGTATCCAAATAAAGGATGGAAAATAGATATGTCTATCTAATATCCATCCTTCATTGGGGTATACATGAGATAGCTTACATTTATTTTTAGATACATATGTTATTGTTGTTATTTGTCTATCGTATTCTTTTCTAAATGGTGACTGGATACGATACAAATGGGATAACAATGCAATTGTTATTGTATATTAGACAAATGTCGCATTTTTACAGAAAATTAGACACCAAAAAGATCCTCATTTATAAAATTAGATAAAACTCACTTCCAATTGTTGGCAGGGATGCTTTACGTCATGACAGCTATAATACAGTGCGTCACCTTTAGGTGTTGTTGTGACGCCTTTCCCAATCCATCGTATTTCCTGTATGGCAGTAATATCGGCCTTGTACTTTTCAAGTACGTCTGCCAATGCGAAGACTGCACCTTCTCTATTAAGAGTGCGAACATTCCAGGTGCAGATTCGCAGATCATGGTCCTTAAAACGTTTGCGGGGTTCGTCAACTTTAGAGGGGTTTGTTTTTCTTTTCTTTCGTTTTTTCATAGTAGGATGTTTTTTCTAGGGGAGGGTTACTAACCCGACGCCCAAACCCAAGTTTTTAACGTTCTTATGGGTGAACGCGCGGCACATGTTAGCTCACTACCTTTAACGGGTGTTAAAGGCAGTTCCCCAGGTGACACCACGGGGAGGTCAGTGTCCACTTGAGATGAAAGAGGGACCAAGATAAATCCTGGGCTTTGCCATGTTAAAGCCGGTCAAGACTGTTGCTTGGTATCATTCATCCCCTACGTCACCCAGCAGCATCACCACAGGAAAAAATAAAGGAAATCAAAAACCTAATTTTGAAAAACTGTCCGATTTCACTCAGAAATCCTTACATGTATATAAATGGAAAATAATTCTTAATACGAATATTTTTTTTTAGAAATTTGTAAAGTTTCCTGGCTTGAAAGCCAATAAATTGGAAACAAAAAATGCAAATGAATTACTTATGTTTTCGAAATTAATTATTTAATCAATTAAATATTAGTTACCAAATTGGTGTGGATTTATTTCGTTAGCACATCAAACAGTTTCGTCACATTTCAAACTCTCTCTCTCCCGCACGTTACGTTCAAAAGTTAATATCTATCATCAAAAACACACAAACAAGGGGCGTTTTAACTCTCCTACCCGTAGGTAAATCTAAAGTTTCGATAAAAACGAACAAATAAACGAAGGAAATATGTTGAGAAAAGTTTTTGGGTTTTTTGTCAAAAAGTTTACGTAACGCAAACGAAAGAAAGTTTATCGAAGAAACTTTGAACTTCTTAATTGTGTATTGAATTGATGGTTTAATAACTCAAATTTAATTTGTGCACTAAAAACTTGATATGGTATTTCCCTTTTCCCTGATACTCTTTGCCGCCCTCAAACAGTTCACCGTGCAGCTGTTGTACTTTCCTGCAAACACAAAGCAGATGTATAGTTTTCATTTTATTTGTTCCATTTCAAAAGGTCTTGAGGTATACCAAAGGCAATCTAAGGTAAAGGTAGTGTATGAAATTCCCTTTGACAAGGAGGTCTGTGAAAAAGTTGCAAAAATGCAAAACCTATGTCAAACTTAAAGATTACACAAACTAATGTGTCTCTACTATCATGGAGGAAAAGTTTACTTAATTGAAATGATTTCATAAAAATTGATAACACAACGTTTACTTCAACGTTTCGACATTGCAAATCTTTTCTCCCACTAGACAAGGGTAAAGTTTTCATCTTAAGTAGATAATTTTAATGGACATCTTTTGTATGAAATTGGTTATTTCTTTAGAAAAGTTTTGTTGCATATTTTTTGAAAATTATTAGAAAATACTAATTGAAGAATATTTATACACGAAGAAAAATATATGCTAGAAATATGTTTGGATCCAAACAAATGTATGTTTGAGACGGTTGCAAACAAATATATGTTTGGATCCAAACATAATTTGTTTGTGTCCAAACAAATATATGTCCGCAACATTTTGCAACATATCTCAATTTTATTTGTTTGGGTACCGACATATTTTTTATGTTAGAACATATTTGTTATGGCTGGAGAGAGATTGTTTTTGCTTTGGTAGTGTTTATGCGGCCAAACACTCGTGCTTTGTCGTTGTTAACCAACGTAGCAAGCGAAAAAAAAATAATATTTATAAAGATCGGATCAGTATTTTAGTTCATTATAACTTTTTTGGTTTTAACCGTTATTAAGATGTTATTTACAACAGTTTCTTTAACACCCAATCAAATCGGTAAACTATGGGAATGTTGATATGACTTGATAATTAAATCAAACATTATCGCTGTGATTTTTTACTGCTCTCTATGGGGGTTTGTGCTAGTGATGGCAACAGTTGATTTCGTTTTTTTTTTGTCAGTCATATTCAATTCCGCAGAATAAAACAAGTGAGCCAAGGCTATAGTCGGGTAAGGCCGACTATGTGATACCCTACACCACTACCCCTGTTCATAAGCTTTTGGCTAATAAAATTCAAAATATTAAAATTGGGATAGATTTGCGCCTTTGCTCTGAATGTCTTCATTAACACAGGCCAATTTTTTTGAAACGCATTTAAGTGCATCGACCGTACAACCCAAATAAAAAATGGAAAAGTGGAAAAAGGAATGCATTACCGACTATTGCGATATCTCTGTTGTTTGACCACCTACGACAACCTACGTAACATCGTTGCAAAGGTGATATTTTCTACTTTCATTAGCAAGCTTTTGATATACCCCTTTTAGAAGCGGAGATATTCGCTTTGAAATAAAACGTTGACTTTTTCTCCAAATAAGTTTTTTGCCCATTCCGACCCCTGATGTTTGACCACCTACGACAACCTACGTAACATCGTTGCAAAGGTGATATTTTCTACTTTCATTAGCAAGCTTTTGATATACCCCTTTTAGAAGCGGAGATATTCGCTTTGAAATAAAACGTTGACTTTTTCTCCAAATAAGTTTTTTTGCCCATTCCGACCCCTGAATGTTATCCGACCATCACCAAAATCAATAGGCTTCTTTCTCTGTAGGATCCCCATTAGCCCCCAAAATTTCGTGACGATCCGATCAAAATTGCTACCTGTAGCGTGATTACAAAAAAATGGGATGTATTGCCGACTATTGTGATATCTCCGTTATGTGGCCACCTACGCCAACCTACTTTGCATGACTGTAAAGATGGGATTTTCTACTTTCATAGTCAGACTTTGTTTTTGGAAGATCCCCAACCGAAGCTGTGATATTCCTTATTATTAAAATCGCAAAAATAAAAAGTTGGGTTCTATTAGCGGCTATTGCGATATATTCGTTGTTTGATCACCTACGAGAACCTACTTTACATCAGTAGAAAGGCGATATTTTCTACTTTCATGGCCAGGTTCTGCTTTTGGTATACCCCATATTGAAGCTGAGATATTCGCTTAGGAAAAAAACGGTGTCTTTTTCTCCAAATAAGTTTTTTGCCCATTACGACCCCTAAATATTATCCGACCATCACCAAAATCAATAGGCTTCTTCATCTGTGTGACCCCCATTAACCCTCAAAATTTCGTGACGATCCGATCAAAATTGCGACCTGTAGCGTGATTTCCAAAAAAGTGGAAAAAAGGATGTATTACCGACTACTGCGATATCTCCGTTATTTTGTCACCTGCGCCGACCTAGTTTACATCATTGTAAAGATGGGGTCTTCTACTTTCATAGCCAGACTTTGCTTTTGGAAAGTCCCCAACAAAGCTGTGATATTCGTCATTATAATTAAAATTGCAAAAATGAAAATTTGGGTTTTATGTGCGACTATTGTGATATCTTCGTTGTTTGATCACCTACGAGAACCTACTTTACATAATTACATAATTAAAAGGTAATATTTTCTACTATTATTGTCAGGTTTTGCTTTTGGTATACCCGGTATAGAAGCTGAGATATTCGCTTTGGAAAAAAGCTTTGTATTTTTATCCGCATAAGTTTTTTGCCCATTCCGACCCCTAAATATTATCCGACCATCACCAAAATCAATAGGCTTCTTCCCCTCCGGGACCCCCATCAACATCCGAAATTTCGTGACGATCCGATCAAAATTGCGACCTGTAGCGTGATTACAAGGTTTAGATGGACAGACGGACGGACGGACGGACTGACGGACGGACACATATAGCCAGATCGACTCAGCTCGTCGAGACATCCATTTTGGTATATATAAGTATGGGTCTACGACCATTATTTCGATGCGTTACAAACTTTTTGGCCAAAACCAACTTATAATACCCTCCCCACATAGTGGTGTAGGGTATAAAAATCACAAAAAAGTAAATGAAAATTAAATGGATTTTTCTTCATTGTAAAATTGAATTCACACACTGCAGGAGTCAGTAGAAAACAGGATATAAAAATAGATGTCAAACAAGGCAAATGAAACACTCAAGCAAATATAAATGGAAGCGATGACAAAGGGAAAGAGATAAAAGTTCAAGTTCATAATACATTTTATAAAAAAAAACACATTTAAGGTGTTCGTAGTACTGAGAGAGTTACGCTTGTGTGTACGTTATATAAAAGGCATGAAAGGATAAATGGAATGCCTGTGAATACCATGAACTCAAAGCATTATGAAAACTCATAGCTTTCACACGCAGACACACACACATACAATAGAATGTACACAAAAATGATGAAGTGAATCCTTTTTTGACTTTCTGCCAATATGACAGCTTGAAAACTAAATTCATTTTTATAAGCATTTTATTTCAGATATCATCTCTGTGGAATGGGAAAGCATGCATGATTTAGCAAGTGGTATGTTGTCAGGTTTCAGTTTTTTTAAGAATATACTTTTCAAGCACCAACAGAGCCATGGGCGTGGATTTTTTAAGAATATTTTTCAAGCACCAACAGAGCCATGGGCGTGGATTTTTTTAGAATATTTTTCAAGCACCAACAGAGCCATGGGCGTGGATTTTTTAAGAATATTTTTCAAGCACCAACAGAGCCATGGGCGTGGATTTTTTAAGAATATTTTTCAAGCACCAACAGAGCCATGGGCGTGGATTTTTTAAGAATATTTTTCAAGCACCAACAGAGCCATGGGCGTGGATTTTTTAAGAATATTTTTCAAGCACCAACAGAGCCATGGGCGTGGATTTTTTAAGAATATTTTTCAAGCACCAACAGAGCCATGGGCGTGGATTTTTTAAGAATATCTTTCAAGCACCAACAGAGCCATGGGCGTGGATTTTTTAAGAATATCTTTCAAGCACCAACAGAGCCATGGGCGTGGATTTTTTAAGAATATCTTTCAAGCACCAACAGAGCCATGGGCGTGGATTTTTTAAGAATATTTTTCAAACACCAACAGAGCCATGGGCGTGGATTTTTTAAGAATATTTTTCAAGCACCAACAGAGCCATGGGCGTGGATTTTTTAAGAATATTTTTCAAGCACCAACAGAGCCATGGGCGTGGATTTTTTAAGAATATTTTTCAAGCACCAACAGAGCCATGGGCGTGGATTTTTTAAGAATATTTTTCAAGCACCAACAGAGCCATGGGCGTGGATTTTTTAAGAATATTTTTCAAGCACCAACAGAGCCATGGGCGTGGATTTTTTAAGAATATTTTTCAAGCACCAACAGAGCCATGGGCGTGGATTTTTTAAGAATATTTTTCAAGCACCAACAGAGCCATGGGCGTGGATTTTTTAAGAATATTTTTCAAGCACCAACAGAGCCATGGGCGTGGATTTTTTAAGAATATTTTTCAAGCACCAACAGAGCCATGGGCGTGGATTTTTTAAGAATATTTTTCAAGCACCAACAGAGCCATGGGCATGGATTTTTTAAGAATATTTTTCAAGCACCAACAGAGCCATGGGCGTGGATTTTTTAAGAATATTTTTCAAGCACCAACAGAGCCATGGGCGTGGATTTTTTAAGAATATTTTTCAAGCACCAACAGAGCTTAGATTTTTTAAGAATATTTTTCAAGAACCAACAGAGCCATGGGCGTAGATTTTTTAAGAATATTTTTCAAGCACCAACAGAGTAATGGGCTTCGATTTTTTAAGAATATTTTTCAAGCACCATCAGAGCCATGGGCGTGGATTTTTTAAGAATATTTTTCAAGCACCATCAGAGCCATGGGCGTGGATTTTTTAAGAATATTTTTCAAGCACCAACAGAGCCATGGGCGTGGATTTTTTAAGAATATTTTTAAAGCACCAACAGAGCCATTGGCGTGGATTTTTTTAAAAATATTTTTCAAGCACCAACAGAGCCATTGGCGTGGATTTTTTAAGAATATTTTTTCAAGCACCAACAGAGCCATGGGCGTGGATTTTTAAAGAATATTTTTCAAGCACCAACAGAACCATGGGCGTGGATTTTTTAAGAATATAATTTTCAAGCATCCACAAAGACGTAAGCCTGGATTTTTTAAGAATATTTTTCAAGCACCAACAGAGCCATGGGCGTGGATTTTTTATGAATATAATTTTCAAGCATCCACAAAGCCGTAAGCGTGGATTTTCTAAGAATATTTTTCAAGCACCAACAGAGCCATGGGCGTGGATTTTTAAAGAATATTTTTCAAGCACCAACAGAGCCATGGGCGTGGATTTTTAAAGAATATTTTTCAAGCACCAACAGAGCCATGGGCTTGGATTTTTTAAGAATATAATTTTCAAGCATCCACAAAGCCGTAAGCGTGGATTTTTTAAGAATATTTTTCAAGCACCAACAGAGCCATGGGCGTGGATTTTTAAAGAATATTTTTCAAGCACCAACAGAGCCATGGGCGTGGATTTTTAAAGAATATTTTTCAAGCACCAACAGAGCCATGGGCGTGGATTTTTTAAGAATATTTTTCAAGCACCAACAGAGCCATGGGCGTGTATTTTTCAAGCAACAACAGAGCCATGGGCGTGGATTTTTTAAGAATATTTTTCAAGCACCAACAGAGCCATGGGCGTGGATTTTTTAAGAATATAATTTTCAAGCATCCACAAAGCCGTAAGCGTGGATTTTTTAAGAATATAATTTTCAAGCATCCACAAAGCCGTAAGCGTGGATTTTTTAAGAATATTTTTCAAGCACCAACAGAGCCATGGGCGTGGATTTTTTAAGAATATAATTTTCAAGCACCAACAGAGCCATGGGCGTGGATTTTTAAAGAATATTTTTCAAGCACCAACAGAGCCATGGGCGTGGATTTTTTAAAAATATTTTTCAAGCACCAACAGAGCCATGGGCGTGGATTTTTAAAGAATATTTTTCAAGCACCAACAGAGCCATGGGCGTGGATTTTTTAAAAATATTTTTCAAGCACCAACAGAGCCATGGGCGTGGATTTTTAAAGAATATTTTTCAAGCACCAACAGAGCCATAGGCGTGGATTTTTTAAAAATATTTTTCAAGCACCAACAGAGCCATGGGCGTGGATTTTTCAAGCAACAACAGAGCCATGGGCGTGGATTTTTTAAGAATATTTTTCAAGCGCCAACAGAGCCATGGGCGTGGATTTTTTAAGAATATAATTTTCAAGCATCCACAAAGCCGTAAGCGTGGATTTTTTAAGAATATAATTTTCAAGCATCCACAAAGCCGTAAGCGTGGATTTTTTAAGAATATTTTTCAAGCACCAACAGAGCCATGGGCGTGGATTTTTAAAGAATATTTTTCAAGCACCAACAGAGCCATGGGCGTGGATTTTTAAAGAATATTTTTCAAGCACCAACAGAGCCATGGGCGTGGATTTTTTAAGAATATTTTTCAAGCACCAACAGAGCCATGGGCGTGGATTTTTCAAGCAACAACAGAGCCATGGGCGTGGATTTTTTAAGAATATTTTTCAAGCACCAACAGAGCCATGGGCGTGGATTTTTTAAGAATATAATTTTCAAGCATCCACAAAGCCGTAAGCGTGGATTTTTTAAGAATATAATTTTCAAGCATCCACAAAGCCGTAAGCGTGGATTTTTTAAGAATATTTTTCAAGCACCAACAGAGCCATGGGCTTGGATTTTTTAAGAATATAATTTTCAAGCATCCACAAAGCCGTAAGCGTGGATTTTTTAAGAATATTTTTCAAGCACCAACAGAGCCATGGGCGTGGATTTTTTAAGAATATAATTTTCAAGCATCCACAAAGCCGTAAGCGTGGATTTTTTAAGAATATTTTTCAAGCACCAACAGAGCCATGGGCGTGGATTTTTTAAGAATATTTTTCAAGCACCAACAGAGCCATGGGCGTGGATTTTTTAAGAATATTTTTCAAGCACCAACAGAGCCATGGGCGTGGATTTTTTAAGAATATATTTTTCAAGCATCCACAAAGCCGTAAGCGTGGATTTTTTAAGAATATTTTTCAAGCACCAACAGAGCTTAGATTTTTTAAGAATATTTTTCAAGCACCAACAGAGCCATGGGAGTAGATTTTTTAAGAATATTTTTCAAGCACCAACAGAGTAATGGGCTTCGATTTTTTAAGAATATTTTTCAAGCACCATCAGAGCCATGGGCGTGGATTTTTTAAGAATATTTTTCAAGCACCATCAGAGCCATGGGCGTGGATTTTTTAAGAATATTTTTCAAGCACCAACAGAGCCATGGGCGTGGATTTTTTAAGAATATTTTTAAAGCACCAACAGAGCCATTGGCGTGGATTTTTTTAAAAATATTTTTCAAGCACCAACAGAGCCATTGGCGTGGATTTTTTAAGAATATTTTTTCAAGCACCAACAGAGCCATGGGCGTGGATTTTTAAAGAATATTTTTCAAGCACCAACAGAACCATGGGCGTGGATTTTTTAAGAATATAATTTTCAAGCATCCACAAAGACGTAAGCCTGGATTTTTTAAGAATATTTTTCAAGCACCAACAGAGCCATGGGCGTGGATTTTTTATGAATATAATTTTCAAGCATCCACAAAGCCGTAAGCGTGGATTTTCTAAGAATATTTTTCAAGCACCAACAGAGCCATGGGCGTGGATTTTTAAAGAATATTTTTCAAGCACCAACAGAGCCATGGGCGTGGATTTTTAAAGAATATTTTTCAAGCACCAACAGAGCCATGGGCGTGGATTTTTTAAGAATATAATTTTCAAGCATCCACAAAGCCGTAAGCGTGGATTTTTTAAGAATATTTTTCAAGCATCCACAAAGCCGTAAGCGTGGATTTTTTAAGAATATTTTTCAAGCACCAACAGAGCCATGGGCGTGGATTTTTAAAGAATATTTTTCAAGCACCAACAGAGCCATGGGCGTGGATTTTTAAAGAATATTTTTCAAGCACCAACAGAGCCATGGGCGTGGATTTTTTAAGAATATTTTTCAAGCACCAACAGAGCCATGGGCGTGGATTTTTCAAGCAACAACAGAGCCATGGGCGTGGATTTTTTAAGAATATTTTTCAAGCACCAACAGAGCCATGGGCGTGGATTTTTTAAGAATATAATTTTCAAGCATCCACAAAGCCGTAAGCGTGGATTTTTTAAGAATATAATTTTCAAGCATCCACAAAGCCGTAAGCGTGGATTTTTTAAGAATATTTTTCAAGCACCAACAGAGCCATGGGCGTGGATTTTTTAAGAATATAATTTTCAAGCATCCACAAAGCCGTAAGCGTGGATTTTTTAAGAATATTTTTCAAGTACCAACAGAGCCATGGGCGTGGATTTTTTAAGAATATAATTTTCAAGCATCCACAAAGCCGTAAGCGTGGATTTTTTAAGAATATTTTTCAAGCACCAACAGAGCCATGGGCGTGGATTTTTTAAGAATATAATTTTCAAGCATCCACAAAGCCGTAAGCGTGGATTTTTTAAGAATATTTTTCAAGCACCAACAGAGCCATGGGCGTGGATTTTTTAAGAATATAATTTTCAAGCATCCACAAAGCCGTAAGCGTAAATTTTTTAAGAATATTTTTCAAGCACCAACAGAGCCATGGGCGTGGATTTTTTAAGAATATTTTTCAAGCACCAACAGAGCTTAGATTTTTTAAGAATATTTTTCAAGCACCAACAGAGCCATGGGCGTAGATTTTTTAAGAATATTTTTCAAGCACCAACAGAGTAATGGGCTTCGATTTTTTAAGAATATTTTTCAAGCACCATCAGAGCCATGGGCGTGGATTTTTTAAGAATATTTTTCAAGCACCATCAGAGCCATGGGCGTGGATTTTTTAAGAATATTTTTCAAGCACCAACAGAGCCATGGGCGTGGATTTTTTAAGAATATTTTTAAAGCACCAACAGAGCCATTGGCGTGGATTTTTTTAAAAATATTTTTCAAGCACCAACAGAGCCATTGGCGTGGATTTTTTAAGAATATTTTTTCAAGCACCAACAGAGCCATGGGCGTGGATTTTTAAAGAATATTTTTCAAGCACCAACAGAACCATGGGCGTGGATTTTTTAAGAATATAATTTTCAAGCATCCACAAAGACGTAAGCCTGGATTTTTTAAGAATATTTTTCAAGCACCAACAGAGCCATGGGCGTGGATTTTTTATGAATATAATTTTCAAGCATCCACAAAGCCGTAAGCGTGGATTTTCTAAGAATATTTTTCAAGCACCAACAGAGCCATGGGCGTGGATTTTTAAAGAATATTTTTCAAGCACCAACAGAGCCATGGGCGTGGATTTTTAAAGAATATTTTTCAAGCACCAACAGAGCCATGGGCGTGGATTTTTTAAGAATATAATTTTCAAGCATCCACAAAGCCGTAAGCGTGGATTTTTTAAGAATATTTTTCAAGCACCAACAGAGCCATGGGCGTGGATTTTTAAAGAATATTTTTCAAGCACCAACAGAGCCATGGGCGTGGATTTTTAAAGAATATTTTTCAAGCACCAACAGAGCCATGGGCGTGGATTTTTTAAGAATATTTTTCAAGCACCAACAGAGCCATGGGCGTGGATTTTTTAAGAATATTTTTCAAGCACCAACAGAGCCATGGGCGTGGATTTTTCAAGCAACAACAGAGCCATGGGCGTGGATTTTTTAAGAATATTTTTCAAGCACCAACAGAGCCATGGGCGTGGATTTTTTAAGAATATAATTTTCAAGCATCCACAAAGCCGTAAGCGTGGATTTTTTAAGAATATAATTTTCAAGCATCCACAAAGCCGTAAGCGTGGATTTTTTAAGAATATTTTTCAAGCACCAACAGAGCCATGGGCGTGGATTTTTTAAGAATATAATTTTCAAGCATCCACAAAGCCGTAAGCGTGGATTTTTTAAGAATATTTTTCAAGCACCAACAGAGCCATGGGCGTGGATTTTTTAAGAATATAATTTTCAAGCATCCACAAAGCCGTAAGCGTGGATTTTTTAAGAATATTTTTCAAGCACCAACAGAGCCATGGGCGTGGATTTTTTAAGAATATAATTTTCAAGCATCCACAAAGCCGTAAGCGTGGATTTTTTAAGAATATTTTTCAAGCACCAACAGAGCCATGGGCGTGGATTTTTTAAGAATATAATTTTCAAGCATCCACAAAGCCGTAAGCGTGGATTTTTTAAGAATATTTTTCAAGCACCAACAGAGCCATGGGCGTGGATTTTTTAAGAATATAATTTTCAAGCATCCACAAAGCCGTAAGCGTGGATTTTTTAAGAATATTTTTCAAGCACCAACAGAGCCATGGGCGTGGATTTTTTAAGAATATAATTTTCAAGCATCCACAAAGCCGTAAGCGTGGATTTTTTAAGAATATTTTTCAAGCACCAACAGAGCCATGGGCGTGGATTTTTTAAGAATATAATTTTCAAGCATCCACAAAGCCGTAAGCGTGGATTTTTTAAGAATATTTTTCAAGCACCAACAGAGCCATGGGCGTGGATTTTTTAAGAATATAATTTTCAAGCATCCACAAAGCCGTAAGCGTGGATTTTTTAAGAATATTTTTCAAGCACCAACAGAGCCATGGGCGTGGATTTTTTAAGAATATTTTTCAAGCACCAACAGAGCCATGGGCGTGGATTTTTTAAGAATATTTTTCAAGCACCAACAGAGCCATGGGCGTGGATTTTTTAAGAATATAATTTTCAAGCATCCACAAAGCCGTAAGCGTGGATTTTTTAAGAATATTTTTCAAGCACCAACAGAGCCATGGGCGTGGATTTTTTAAGAATATAATTTTCAAGCATCCACAAAGCCGTAAGCGTGGATTTTTTAAGAATATTTTTCAAGCACCAACAGAGCCATGGGCGTGGATTTTTTAAGAATATAATTTTCAAGCATCCACAAAGCCGTAAGCGTGGATTTTTTAAGAATATTTTTCAAGCACCAACAGAGCCATGGGCGTGGATTTTTTAAGAATATAATTTTCAAGCATCCACAAAGCCGTAAGCGTGGATTTTTTAAGAATATTTTTCAAGCACCAACAGAGCCATGGGCGTGGATTTTTTAAGAATATAATTTTCAAGCATCCACAAAGCCGTAAGCGTGGATTTTTTAAGAATATTTTTCAAGCACCAACAGAGCCATGGGCGTGGATTTTTTAAGAATATAATTTCCAAGCATCCACAAAGCCGTAAGCGTGGATTTTTTAAGAATATTTTTCAAGCACCAACAGAGCCATGGGCGTGGATTTTTTAAGAATATAATTTTCAAGCATCCACAAAGCCGTAAGCGTGGATTTTTTAAGAATATTTTTCAAGCACCAACAGAGCCATGGGCGTGGATTTTTTAAGAATATAATTTTCAAGCATCCACAAAGCCGTAAGCGTGGATTTTTTAAGAATATTTTTCAAGCACCAACAGAGCCATGGGCGTGGATTTTTTAAGAATATAATTTTCAAGCATCCACAAAGCCGTAAGCGTGGATTTTTTAAGAATATTTTTCAAGCACCAACAGAGCCATGGGCGTGGATTTTTTAAGAATATAATTTTCAAGCATCCACAAAGCCGTAAGCGTGGATTTTTTAAGAATATTTTTCAAGCACCAACAGAGCCATGGGCGTGGATTTTTTAAGAATATAATTTTCAAGCATCCACAAAGCCGTAAGCGTGGATTTTTTAAGAATATTTTTCAAGCACCAACAGAGCCATGGGCGTGGATTTTTTAAGAATATAATTTTCAAACATCCACAAAGCCGTAAGCGTGGATTTTTTAAGAATATTTTTCAAGCACCAACAGAGCCATGGGCGTGGATTTTTTAAGAATATAATTTTCAAGCATCCACAAAGCCGTAAGCGTGGATTTTTTAAGAATATTTTTCAAGCACCAACAGAGCCATGGGCGTGGATTTTTTAAGAATATAATTTTCAAGCATCCACAAAGCCGTAAGCGTGGATTTTTTAAGAATATTTTTCAAGCACCAACAGAGCCATGGGCGTGGATTTTTTAAGAATATAATTTTCAAGCATCCACAAAGCCGTAAGCGTGGATTTTTTAAGAATATTTTTCAAGCACCAACAGAGCCATGGGCGTGGATTTTTTAAGAATATAATTTTCAAACATCCACAAAGCCAAGGGCGTGGATTTTTTAAGAATATAATTTTCAAGCATCCACAAAGCCGTAAGCGTGGATTTTTTAAGAATATTTTTCAAGCACCAACAGAGCCATGGGCGTGGATTTTTAAAGAATATTTTTCAAGCACCAACAGAGCCATGGACGTGGATTTTTTAAGAATATTTTTCAAGCACCAACAGAGCCATGGGCGTGGATTTTTAAAGAATATTTTTCAAGCACCAACAGAGCCATGGGCGTGGATTTTTTAAGAATATTTTTCAAGCACCAACAGAGCCATGGGCGTGGATTTTTTAAGAATATTTTTCAAGCACCAACAGAGCCATGGGCGTGGATTTTTTAAGAATATTTTTCAAGCACCAACAGAGCCATGGGCGTGGATTTTTTAAGAATATTTTTCAAGCACCAACAGAGCCATGGGCGTGGATTTTTTAAGAATATTTTTCAAGCACCAACAGAGCCATGGGCGTGGATTTTTTAAGAATATTTTTCAAGCACCAACAGAGCAATGGGCGTGGATTTTTTAAGAATATTTTTCAAGCACCAACAGAGCCATGGGCGTGGATTTTTAAGAATATTTTTCAAGCACCAACAGAGCCATGGGCGTGGATTTTTTAAGAATATAATTTTCAAGCATCCACAAAGCCGTAAGCGTGGATTTTTTAAGAATATTTTTCAAGCACCAACAGAGCCATGGGCTTGGATTTTTTAAGAATATAATTTTCAAGCATCCACAAAGCCGTAAGCGTGGATTTTTTAAGAATATTTTTCAAGCACCAACAGAGCCATGGGCGTGGATTTTTTAAGAATATAATTTCCAAGCATCCACAAAGCCAAGGGCGTGGATTTTTTAAGAATATAATTTTCAAGCATCCACAAAGCCAAGGGCGTGGATTTTTTAAGAATATAATTTTCAAGCATCCACAAAGCCAAGGGCGTGGATTTTTTAAGAATATAATTTTCAAGCATCCACAAAGCCAAGGGCGTGGATTTTTTAAGAATATAATTTTCAAGCATCCACAAAGCCAAGGGCGTGGATTTTTTAAGAATATAATTTTCAAGCATCCACAAAGCCAAGGGCGTGGATTTTTTAAGAATATAATTTTCAAGCATCCACAAAGCCAAGGGCGTGGATTTTTTAAGAATATAATTTTCAAGCATCCACAAAGCCGTAAGCGTGGATTTTTTAAGAATATTTTTCAAGCACCAACAGAGCCATGGGCTTGGATTTTTTAAGAATATAATTTTCAAGCATCCACAAAGCCGTAAGCGTGGATTTTTTAAGAATATTTTTCAAGCACCAACAGAGCCATGGGCGTGGATTTTTTAAGAATATAATTTCCAAGCATCCACAAAGCCAAGGGCGTGGATTTTTTAAGAATATAATTTTCAAGCATCCACAAAGCCAAGGGCGTGGATTTTTTAAGAATATAATTTTCAAGCATCCACAAAGCCAAGGGCGTGGATTTTTTAAGAATATAATTTTCAAGCATCCACAAAGCCAAGGGCGTGGATTTTTTAAGAATATAATTTTCAAGCATCCACAAAGCCAAGGGCGTGGATTTTTTAAGAATATAATTTTCAAGCATCCACAAAGCCGTAAGCGTGGATTTTTTAAGAATATTTTTCAAGCACCAACAGAGCCATGGGCGTGGATTTTTTAAGAATATAATTTTCAAGCATCCACAAAGCCGTAAGCGTGGATTTTCTAAGAATATTTTTCAAGCACTAACAGAGCCATGGGCGTGGATTTTTTAAGAATATTTTTCAAGCACTAACAGAGCCATGGGCGTGGATTTTTTAAGAATATTTTTCAAGCACTAACAGAGCCATGGGCGTGGATTTTTTAAGAATATTTTTCAAGCACTAACAGAGCCATGGGCGTGGATTTTTTAAGAATATTTTTCAAGCACTAACAGAGCCATGGGCGTGGATTTTTTAAGAATATTTTTCAAGCACTAACAGAGCCATGGGCGTGGATTTTTTAAGAATATTTTTCAAGCACTAACAGAGCCATGGGCGTGGATTTTTTAAGAATATTTTTCAAGCACTAACAGAGCCATGGGCGTGGATTTTTTAAGAATATTTTTCAAGCACTAACAGAGCCATGGGCGTGGATTTTTTAAGAATATTTTTCAAGCACTAACAGAGCCATGGGCGTGGATTTTTTAAGAATATTTTTCAAGCACTAACAGAGCCATGGGCGTGGATTTTTTAAGAATATTTTTCAAGCACTAACAGAGCCATGGGCGTGGATTTTTTAAGAATATTTTTCAAGCACTAACAGAGCCATGGGCGTGGATTTTTTAAGAATATTTTTCAAGCACTAACAGAGCCATGGGCGTGGATTTTTTAAGAATATTTTTCAAGCACTAACAGAGCCATGGGCGTGGATTTTTTAAGAATATTTTTCAAGCACTAACAGAGCCATGGGCGTGGATTTTTTAAGAATATTTTTCAAGCACTAACAGAGCCATGGGCGTGGATTTTTTAAGAATATTTTTCAAGCACTAACAGAGCCATGGGCGTGGATTTTTTAAGAATATTTTTCAAGCACTAACAGAGCCATGGGCGTGGATTTTTTAAGAATATTTTTCAAGCACTAACAGAGCCATGGGCGTGGATTTTTTAAGAATATTTTTCAAGCACTAACAGAGCCATGGGCGTGGATTTTTTAAGAATATTTTTCAAGCACTAACAGAGCCATGGGCGTGGATTTTTTAAGAATATTTTTCAAGCACTAACAGAGCCATGGGCGTGGATTTTTTAAGAATATTTTTCAAGCACTAACAGAGCCATGGGCGTGGATTTTTTAAGAATATTTTTCAAGCACTAACAGAGCCATGGGCGTGGATTTTTTAAGAATATTTTTCAAGCACTAACAGAGCCATGGGCGTGGATTTTTTAAGAATATTTTTCAAGCACTAACAGAGCCATGGGCGTGGATTTTTTAAGAATATTTTTCAAGCACTAACAGAGCCATGGGCGTGGATTTTTTAAGAATATTTTTCAAGCACTAACAGAGCCATGGGCGTGGATTTTTTAAGAATATTTTTCAAGCACTAACAGAGCCATGGGCGTGGATTTTTTAAGAATATATTTCAGGAATATTATATTTACTCTTTAAGAGTTTCTTTCAATAACAAAAATATGTCTGCGTAGAGCTCACAAATGTCGCCTACCACCTTCTCGCTATATTATTTACAAAAGATGATCATATGCCTTTGGCTAAAATTGACTTCTTATTGAGGTATTGACAGGACAGGACACAGCGACTACAATGGTGAGAGGCTATTTGGCTATAGTCCCAGAAAAATAAAATTACAATAACAGAAGAGAATGTGCTGTCTTTTCGTTTTTCTCATTGGGACACCGTGCTATAAAACTGCAGGTTCCAACCAATTTCGAACCATTGCAGCTTTTTCATTTGTTTGTTTGTACATCGTCTTGTGCACGTAGCCGTTGTCGTCATCGTCGTCGAATTTTTGGCACTGTTGAATACCAATTGTTTAAGGATTCGTTTGCCTTCAGGGTCTGGACAAAATGAAATTCACACTTTACCCAATGATTGCTTTCTCACTGCCTTAAATGAAATTATAAACAGGACAAAAGGATGTTGTTGTTCTTGTTGCCGTTGTCGTTGTTTGTGCCGCACTGCAAGACGCCAGGCCAGAGATAGAGAGTCAAAGAATTATTGCGCGTAATTGCATGGCGTTGAAGCGTGTACAAAATGGAAGTCAGTTCGTCAGTGATTGCTAGGTGAAAATGTCCATTTAAAAAAGAAAGAAAAAAAAGAAGAAGGAAGCAATAACAACAAAAGAAAACAACAAGAAATACGTGTACTTATGTAGTGATGTTCCATTGTATCACAGCGTGTGAGTGCATGAATTAAACTTCAATAAAAAATGGATGATATCCTCAAAAACAAAAAAAGAAAGAGAACACGCAAAACGACAAGAAAAGAATTAAAATAAAAACGTAGTTGTGTTCTGCTCTGTTGTAGTCGGTCGGGTCATAAAACAAGTGCTCATAAAATTTATATGAAATGAAATTATTTGATTTTCTGTGCCATCATTTTGGACCCAGAGTCCTTGCACTTAATTCAATACAAATTCTGACGGTATGTTCGCACTGTTGGAGGCGAGGTTACAACAAGGCAAAGAAACGAAAAGTATTAATGCCACAATGAGTTTTTCATCACATTTTAATTTCATGGTTATGCTTCCTCAGCATTTCGTGCTTTTTCTAACGTTTTCTTTTTTTGCTGTTTCGCTTTCCTCAAATCATCATTGTGGAATCAAAAACAGTATGTCGAAATGGAAAAAAAAGGCAGGTTGTAGTGAAAGTATTAGGAAATAAAATGGTTATTAAACAAGTAAAAAAGTCAGACAGAGGTATACCCTCAGCCAATGTGAATTGAAACTTTCATCTACGGACATATAGAATGTATTTAGCCTCTTCAGAATTTCGTGGCCCTTTTTCAACATTTGAACTTGCCGACAAAATGTGGATTAGGAACGATATGGGCCATTTTAGAAGTTAAACTAAATTTTGACAAAATATTAGGAGATCCAAAGATTGGACCAAATTGGTTGCACCATTCAAGTGATATCGTGCGCACAAATGTTTCGAACTTTTGTGGGGGAGGTACCGGAAGGAGTGGACCGATATAACCCATCTTCGAACTTAAACTAAGTTTGGGCAAAATATTGCGAAAGCCAAATTTTGAACCGAATCGGTTGCTCCGTTCGAGAGTTATCGTGCGCACCAGCCAGCCAGACGGACAGACAGACAGACGGACGGACATGGCTAAATGAACTCCAAATTGTCTGAAACACATTTCGTCCAAACATACTTGGGGTCTAAAACCATTATTTCGATGTGGCACATTTTGCCCGTATGAAAGTGTATATACCCTCGTTAGCATAAATGCTGAGGGTATAAAAATAAATTTATTCTACAGGGAGACAGTTTAGAGTAGAGTTTTTATTCTTCAACATAAACAAATAATTGTTCTATGAGAACGCTTTAGGTTTCCTACGAAAACACTATTTGGACTTGAGTCTTTTGAACTTATTAATGCGTTTTCTATTCGATAGAATATATGCTAAGGCGTCTTTTGTTCGATAGAAGACTTGATGCGTATTCAATTCGCAGGAGACTTCTAAAGGCGTATCCTACTACATAGAAGACCCCTTAAAGTGTCTTCTACTATATGGAAGACTCCTCTAAGGCGTCTTCTACTATATAGAAGACCGCCTTAAGGCGTCTTCTACTATATAGAAGACCCCTTAAGGCGTTTTCTACTATATAGAAGACTCCTTAAGGCGTCTTTTACTATATAGAAGACCACTTAAGGCCTCTTCTACTATATAGAAGACCTATTACTGCGTCGTCTACTATATAAAAGACACCCTAAGGCGTATTCTACTATATAGAAGACATCTTAAGGCGACTTCTACTATATAGAAGAAACCTTAAAGCGCCTTCTACAATATTGAAGACCCCAAAGGCGTCTTCTACAATATAGAAGACCTTAAGGCGTCTTCTACAATATAGAATACCACTTAAGGCGTCCTCTATAATATAGAAAACCCCTTAAGGCGTCCTCTACCAGATAGAAGACCCCTGAAGACCCCTTATGGCGTCTTCTACTTCTACTATATAGGACACACCTTAAGACGTCTTCTACTATATAGAAGACCCTTAAAGCGTCTGCTACTATATAGAAGATCCCTTAAGACGTCTTCTACTATATGGAAGACCCCTCAAGGCGTCTTCTACTATATAGAAAACCCCTCCTTGCGTCTTCTAATATATCGAAGACCCCTCAATGTGTCTTCTACTATATAGAAGACCCTTAAAGCGTCTGCTACTATATAGAAGAAACCTTAAAGCGCCTTCTACAATATTGAAGACCCCAAAGGCGTCTTCTACAATATAGAAGACCCCTAAGGTGTCTTTTACTATATAGAAGACCCCTTAAAATGTCTTCTACTATATGAAAGAACCCTTAGGGCGTATTCTACTATATAGAAGACCCCTCCAGGCGTCTTCTACTATATAGAAGACCCCTCAATGTGTCTTCTACTATATAGAAGACCCCTCAATGTGTCTTCTACTATATAGAAGACCCCTTAAGGTATCTTTACTATATAGAAGACCCTTTAAGGCGTCTTCTACTATATAGAAAACGCCTTAAGGTGTCTTGTACTGTATAGAAGACCCCTTGAGGCATCTTCTACTATATAAAATGCCCCTTACGGCGTCTTCTACTAAATTGAAGATCCCTTAAAGCGTCCTCTACTATATAGAAGGCTCTTTAAGGCGTCTTTTACTATATAGAAGATCCCTTCAGACGTCTTCTACTATATAGAAGACCCTTTAAGACGTCTTCTACTATATGGAAGACCCCTCAAGGCGTCTTCTACTATATAGAAAACCCCTCCTTGCGTCTTCTAATATATCGAAGACCCCTCAAGGTGTCTTCTACTATATAGAAGACCCCTTAAGGCGTCTTCCACTATATAAGGCATCTTCTCCATATAAAGTGCCCCTTAAGGCGTCTTCTACTATATTGAAGACCCCTTAAGGCGTCTTCTACTATATAGCAGACCCCTTAAGGCTCTTCTACTATATAGAAGACCAATCAAGGCGTCATCTACTATATAGAAGACCCCTCAAGGCGTCTTCTACTAAATAGAAGACCCCTCAAGGCGTCTTCTACTATATAGAAGACCCCTCAAGGCGTCTTCTACTATATAGAAGACCCCTCAAGGCGTCTTCTACTATATAGAAGACCCCTTAAGGCGTCTTCTACTATATAGAAGACCCCTTAAGGCGTCTTCTACTATATAGAAGACCCCTTAAGGCGCCTTCTACTATATAGAAGACCCCTTTAGGCGCCTTCTACTATATAGAAGACTCCTTAAGGCGTCTTCAATTATATAAAAGACCCCTTAAGGCGTCTTCTACTATATAGAAGACCCCTTTAGGCGCCTTCTACTATATAGAAGACCCCTTAGGGCGTCTTCTACTATATAGAAGACCCCTTAAGGCGTCTTCTACTATATAGAAGACCCCTTTAGGCGCCTTCTACTATATAGAAGACCCCTTAAGGCGTCTTCAATTATATAAAAGACCCCTTAAGGCGTCTTCTACTATATAGAAGACCCCTTTAGGCGCCTTCTACTATATAGAAGACACCTTCTACTATATAGAAGACCCCTTAAGGCGTCTTCAATTATATAAAAGACCCCTAAAGGCGTCTTCTACTATATAGAAGACCTCTTTAGGCGCCTTCTACTATATAGAAGACCCCTTAAGGCGTCTTCTACTATATAGAAGACCCCTTAAGGCGTCTTCTACTATATAGAAGACCCCTTTAGGCGCCTTCTACTATATAGAAGACCCCTTAAGGCGTCTTCAATTATATAAAAGACCCCTTAAGGCGTCTTCTACTATATAGAAGACCCCTTTAGGCGCCTTCTACTATATAGAAGACCCCTTAAGGCGTCTTCTACTATATAGAAGACCCCTTAAGGCGTCTTCAACTATATAGAAGACCACTTAAGGCGTCTTCAATTATAGAGAAGACCCCTTAAGGCGTCTTCTACTTTATAGAAGACCCCTTGAGGCGTCTTCTACTATATAAGGCATCTTCTCCATATAAAATGCCCCTTAAGGCGTCTTCTACTATATTGAAGACCCCTTAAGGCGTCTTCGACTATATTGAAGACCCCTTAAGGCGTCTTCTACTATATTGAAGACCAATCAAGGCGTCATCTACTATATAGAAGACCCCTCAAGGCGTCTTCCACTAAATAGAAGACCCCTCAAGGCGTCTTCTACTATATAGAAGACCCCTCAAGGCGTCTTCTACTATAGAGAAGACCCCTCAAGGCGTCTTCTACTATAGAGAAGACCCCTCAAGGCGTCTTCTACTATATAGAAGACCCCTCAAGGCGTCTTCTACTATATAGAAGGCCCCTTCAGGCGTCCTCTACTATATAGAAGACCCCTTAAGGCGTCTTCTACTATATAGAAGACCCCTTAAGGCGTCTTCTACTATATAGAAGACCCCTTAAGGCGTCTTCTACTATATAGAAGACCCCTTAAGGCGCCTTCTACTATATAGAAGACCCCTTAAGGCGTCTTCAATTATATAAAAGACCCCTTAAGGCGTCTTCAACTATATAGAAGACCACTTAAGGCGTCTTCAACTATATAGAAGACCACTTAAGGCGTCTTCTACTATATAGAAGACCCCTTAAGGCGTCATCTACTTTATAGAAGACCCCTTAAGGCGTCTTCTACTATATAGAAGACCCCTTAAGGCGTCTTCTACTATATAGAAGACCCCTTAAGGCGCCTTCTACTATATAGAAGACCCCTTTAGGCGCCTTCTACTATATAGAAGACTCCTTAAGGCGTCTTCAATTATATAAAAGACCCCTTAAGGCGTCTTCTACTATATAGAAGACCCCTTTAGGCGCCTTCTACTATATAGAAGACCCCTTAGGGCGTCTTCTACTATATAGAAGACCCCTTAAGGCGTCTTCTACTATATAGAAGACCCCTTTAGGCGCCTTCTACTATATAGAAGACCCCTTAAGGCGTCTTCAATTATATAAAAGACCCCTTAAGGCGTCTTCTACTATATAGAAGACCCCTTTAGGCGCCTTCTACTATATAGAAGACACCTTCTACTATATAGAAGACCCCTTAAGGCGTCTTCAATTATATAAAAGACCCCTAAAGGCGTCTTCTACTATATAGAAGACCTCTTTAGGCGCCTTCTACTATATAGAAGACCCCTTAAGGCGTCTTCTACTATATAGAAGACCCCTTAAGGCGTCTTCTACTATATAGAAGACCCCTTTAGGCGCCTTCTACTATATAGAAGACCCCTTAAGGCGTCTTCAATTATATAAAAGACCCCTTAAGGCGTCTTCTACTATATAGAAGACCCCTTAAGGCGTCTTCTACTATATAGAAGACCCCTTAAGGCGTCTTCAACTATATAGAAGACCACTTAAGGCGTCTTCAATTATAGAGAAGACCCCTTAAGGCGTCTTCTACTTTATAGAAGACCCCTTGAGGCGTCTTCTACTATATAAGGCATCTTCTCCATATAAAATGCCCCTTAAGGCGTCTTCTACTATATTGAAGACCCCTTAAGGCGTCTTCGACTATATTGAAGACCCCTTAAGGCGTCTTCTACTATATTGAAGACCAATCAAGGCGTCATCTACTATATAGAAGACCCCTCAAGGCGTCTTCCACTAAATAGAAGACCCCTCAAGGCGTCTTCTACTATATAGAAGACCCCTCAAGGCGTCTTCTACTATAGAGAAGACCCCTCAAGGCGTCTTCTACTATAGAGAAGACCCCTCAAGGCGTCTTCTACTATATAGAAGACCCCTCAAGGCGTCTTCTACTATATAGAAGGCCCCTTCAGGCGTCCTCTACTATATAGAAGACCCCTTAAGGCGTCTTCTACTATATAGAAGACCCCTTAAGGCGTCTTCTACTATATAGAAGACCCCTTAAGGCGTCTTCTACTATATAGAAGACCCCTTAAGGCGTCTTCAATTATATAAAAGACCCCTTAAGGCGTCTTCAACTATATAGAAGACCACTTAAGGCGTCTTCAACTATATAGAAGACCACTTAAGGCGTCTTCTACTATATAGAAGACCCCTTAAGGCGTCTTCTACTTTATAGAAGACCCCTTGAGGCGTCGTCTACTATATAGAAGACCCCTTAAGGCGTCTTCTACTATATAGAAGACCCCTTAAGGGGTCTTCAACTATATAGAATACCCCTTAAGGCGTCTTCAACTATATACTATGGATTAAGTAGGCGTCTTCTACTATATAGAAGGCCCCTTCAGGCGTCCTCTACTATATAGAAGACCCCTTAAGGCGTCTTCTACTATATAGAAGACCCCTTTATGGCGTCTTCTACTATATAGAAGACCCCTTAAGGCGCCTTCTACTATATAGAAGACCCCTTAAGGCGTCTTCAATTATATAAAAGACCCCTTAAGGCGTCTTCAACTATATAGAAGACCACTTAAGGCGTCTTCAACTATATAGAAGACCACTTAAGGCGTCTTCAACTATATAGATGACCCCTTAAGGCGTCTTCATCTATACAGAAGACCCCTTAAGGCGTCTTCAACTATATAGAAGACCCCTTAAGGCGTCTTCAACTATATAGAAGACCCCTTAAAGCGTCTTCTACTATATAGAAGACCCCTTCAGGCATCCTCTACTATATAGAAGACCCATTCAGGCGTTTTCTACTATATAGAAGACCCCTTAAGGCGTCGTCTACTATATTGAAGACCCGTTCAGGCGTCTGCTACTATATAGAAGACCCCTTAAGGCGTCTTCTACTATATAGAAGACCCCTTAAGGCGCCTTCTACTATATAGAAGACACCTTAAGGCGTCTTCAACTATATAGAAGACCCCTTAAGGCGTCTTCAACTATATAGAAGACCCCTTAAGCCGTCTTCAGATATATAGAAGACCCGTTAAGGCGTCTTCTAATATATAAAAGACTTCCTTAAGGCGTCTTCTACTATATAGAAGAACCCTTAAATCATCTTCTACTATATAGAAGACCCCTTGCGTCGTCTACTATATTGAAGACCCGTTTAGGCGTCTGCTACTATATAGAAGACCCCTTAAGGCGTCTTCTACTATATAGAAGACCCCTTAAGGCGCCTTCTACTATATAGAAGACACCTTAAGGCGTCTTCAACTATATAGAAGACCCCTTAAGGCGTCTTCAACTATATAGAAGACCCCTTAAGCCGTCTTCACATATATAGAAGACCCGTTAAGGCGTCTTCTAATATATAAAAGACTTCCTTAAGGCGTCTTCTACTATATAGAAGACCCCTTAAGGCGTCTTCTACTATATAGAAGACCCCTTAAGGCATCTTCTACTATATAGAAGACCCCTTAAGGCGTCTTCTACTATATAGAAGACCCTTCAGGCGTCTTCTACTATATAGAAGACCCCTTAAGGCGTCTTCTACTATATATAAGACCCCTTAAGCCGTCTTCTACCAATACTTCTACTTCTAGCAATACGTGCAAATACAAACCTCGTTAAAACTAAAAAAAGAAATAAAAAGAAATCGATGTTGCTTGGTAATGACGCTTTACAAAGAAATCAAATTTCAGTAGCAGCAGGAGTAACATCACCATGGTCCTTCTTCAGCAGTGTACAATGTATTTTAAATTCTAATACTATGACCATTTCATGCAATAAAACAAGAACCATGGGAGAGGGCGTACAAATAAAATAGCTACGGCAACACCAACAACATGCTGTAATGGGGATTTATAATCACAAGAAATAAAAATACGTGTTGTTATTTGCAAATGAATTATTTGATATCCTTACAAATGTCATGACGATGACAAAAGGTCATCCTTTTTTTTTTATTTCATTTATGTTGTTTGTGCGTGGGTGCCTGTATGGGGAGGGAAGGAATTACATTTGTCCATCGTTACGTACATATAAACTATGAAAATAGATTTCAAATTAGTTTCACAGACCTTTGTCAACATTGACGTTTGTGTACGTATGTGTCAAAGTGTAAAATCCACTCTTTATAAACATGGTGACCCCATGTTTGCCAGTGTCAACGGAAATCTTCAAATCTTAACACTTGTCCTGTTTTAATATTCAGATATTCAGTGTTTATCAAATTATTAAGCTATTTGATGGGGATTTCAGAAGTGTGAATATTAAGTGTTTTAAAATGTTAAAACTTTTTTCATGAACACCTTAGAGAAAAGTTTATTGGATTTTGAAAATAAACTAGAGGAAATGTCGACATATTTTGATAAAGGTTAGAATTTACATCTTAATTTTCATTAATAAAATAATGAAAAGTTTTCAAAGCTGTTGCACACGGAAGAAAAAAAATATACATATACACTCCAGTTCATCTGATTAGAACCAAGCTGATTGAATTTACAAATACCGTTATATCAAACGGTAGGAGAGAAATTGTTACTTTTATTTTTGTGAACATATAGAGTATATAGTAACCAAAATTGTCAATAACTAACATGTTTCACAAATTCTTTATAACGGTACTTTTTACTCGCTTTATGAAAATTTACGCTTAGTCCTGGGCCACACCAGAGTAATTTCAATGAAATTTTGAAATGAAACTTTGCATTTTTTAGGAAAAATTCATAATTTCAAGAAACTAGTTTACACGGTTTCATGTGTTCTGCAATTGTGCTTTTTTGCAATATTCGTATGAAACAAACAGACCGTTTTATTTTACATTTTCTTTTACTTTCATGTCAAAATTTCGGTAAAATTACTCTTAGTGTGGACCGGAACTTATTTTAGTCTTCTTACATAGTTCACCAGGATAGAACAATGCTAAAAATTTAGGTAAATCGATTGTTAGTTGCAGTAAACTTTTTAAATAACCAAATATAATAACAGGTAAGAACGGCGTTAAGTTCGGCCAGGCTGAACCTGTTCTATCCTCCACCACGAGTTGTATTGAAGTAAAATTGAACAATTAATTTCATTTCGTTTATGATGAAGACTAAATACTAAATTCCAGCTATTTCGGTAAAAGAATTCGGTTAACAAAGTGGCGGACAGATTTTAGACTCAAAGAAGACTATGTAAATACCGAATTTCCGATATTTCGGGAAAACTAGGGGATATAGGAATCCGCTGGTCTATATCGAAACGTGGACCTATACCGACGAATTTCATTCAGAAAGGCTTATACCTCCAACAAAGACAAAATACCAATGCTGTGGCCACAACCATCAAAATACCGAAAATCGGGAGGTACTGTTATATTGGGGCTATATTAAGCCTTGGACCTATACCGACAAATTTCATATGGAATATTTAATACCTCAAATGAAGACTAATTACTAAATTCCAGCAATTTCGGTAAAACCATACAAAATTTCAGCCATTTCGGTGGAATATTGAGGCCACAAACTTCAAATTACCGAAAACTGGGATGAGCCGTTTTATGGTGGCTATATGAAGGCGTGCACCTATACCGACATATTTAGAGGGGAAAGTTGAATACCCCTAACGAAGACTAAATATCAAATTGCAGCAATTTGGATTGATTATTGTGGTCATAACCTTGAAAATACCGAAAATCGGGAGGTACCGTTTTATGGGGGCTATATTAAGGCGTGGACCTGTACTGAAACATTTCTGGAGGAAAGTTTTATATCACCAACGAAGACTCAAGACAACATTTTAGACATTTCGGAGGAATATTGAGGCCACAACCTTCAAAATACCGAGAATTGGGTGCTACCGGTCTATGGTGGCTATATCAAAACGTGGACTGATATAGCCTTCTGTACCATATTACGAAGTTCTATCTTAAACAAGTAAAAAAGAATCAGAGTTATAACCTCAGCCTGTGTATATTGCAACAGTTTTTTCCAAAAAACGTATGTATTTAGGGGATTTTAAAAATTTTGGGCGTTTGAACTAACAAAAATATTGATTAGGATTAAAGATCAAAAGTTTTGCGGAGGAGATACTAAAAGGAATGGATCGACATTGACCACTATGGAAGTGGATTCCAGCCACTACATATGGTGCCATAGGAGTTTTTACACCTTTCGGGCTGTTTGCTCAAGAAGTATGGACTTGCCTCTGAAAAAATTGCAAATTGCTTCAACAAAAATCAAAGTGATTCGATATCAGGTCTTAAAGTGAACTTATACGAAATTTTGTGTGGAAGGTACCGGATGGAGTGGACAAATATAGTCCATATTTAAACCTGATCTATATCTGGTAGATATATTAGGATGTGTGAAGTATGGACCAATTCGGCCACTCCCTTCAAGAGTTACCGTACGAACAATTTTTCCGAACATTTTTGAACTTTTGTGGGGGAGATTCCTGAAGGAGTGGACCGACATGGCTTATCTTCGAACTTAAACTATGTTTTGACAAAATATTAATAAGGCCAAATTTTGTATCGAATCGGCAGATCCGTTCTAGAGTTATCTTGCGCTCCAACCACCTCAAACGGTGTCATAGGGTTTTTTTTGCAACTTTCACGATATTTTCTCAGGAAGTATGGACTTGCCGCTAATGGAACTTGTACCGTCGTATTGGGGCAGTGAATACAAGTTGCTAAAACAAAAATCAAAGCGATTCGAGAGATGGCCCTAAACTGAACTTTTCCGGAATTTTGTGTGGGAGGTACCCGAAGGACTGGACCGTTTGAGTCCATATTAATAACTATCGAAGGCAGTAACCGATTTGGTCCATACTTTGCACACTATATAGGTCCTCTCCTTCGAGTACCTCTCAAACAAAATTTCGGAAAGCAACGTTTAATAGCTGTTCTCAAATCGCTTTGATTCTTTTTTTCATTTCGACGGTACTTTTTTGTTTAGGGGCAAGTCCATACTTCCTGAGACGGTGGCCCGAAATCTGTAAAATACACAGATGGCACCGGTGTAACCTCTATTACTGAACAAGTTCAGTTCTGTCCGTCCGTCTGTTTAAGATAGAGCATTGTTCTATGGAATAAAAGTTTCTACTACTCCTAGGATATTTGGAATTGCAAATGGGCTATAACGGTCTTCATTTTGATATAGCTCCCATAGAACGGTATCACCCGATTTTCGGTATTTTGAAGGTTTTAGCCTCATAATCACACCGAAATAGTTCAAATTTGGTACTTAGTCTTCACTGGGTGTATAAAACTTATCTCCAGAAATTTTTCGGTTCAGGTTCACGCCTTCATATAGCCCCCATAGGACGGTACCTTCCGATTTTTGGTATTTTGAATGTTTTGGCTTTAATATTCCACTTAAATGGCTCAAATTTGGTATTTGGACTTTGTTGTTGGTATAAAACTTTGCCTCTATAGCCCCCATAGAATGGTACCTCCCGATTTTCGGTATTTTGAAAGTTGTGAGCTCAATAGCCATCGAAATGGTTGAAATTTGGTATTTAGTGTTTTTTCGTGGGAATACAACTTTCCCCCCAGAAATTTTTCGGCACAATAACTCATCGAAATGGCTTAAAGTTGGTATTTAGTCTTCGTTGGGGGTATTCAACTTCCCCCTTAATTTGTCGGTATAGGTCCACGCCTTCATATAGCCCCCATAGAACGGTACCTCCCAATATTCGGTATTTTAAAGGTTATGGCCTCATTTTCACAGAAATGGTTGAAATTTGGTGATATGATCGATTTGAAGGCAATCGGGTTATTGATGTCGGGTCAGAGATAATCCGATGTGTTGTACTGCTCTTGAAGTATTCGGATTCTGCCGGCTCGAAGGTAATCGTGTTGTAGCTCGGCTCTGGCAAATCGGGGTGTTGGTGTCGGTTGATAACAATAGGGTTGTTGATTTTGGAATATTCTCTTACTGTGGGCGGCTCGGTCACAATCGGGTGGTGTTGTTCGGGTTTTCTGATGCTGTCAGTTCGGATATAATAGGATGTGGGCTTATTAAGTGCGTGGAGCATGCTAAGTGCAGGATCGAAGATTTGGTTGACTATTACCAGTTACCAAGACTGCGGACGAGCCACGCCTCTCAGTTGATGGTATTCGATGATATCGGTGAGGGAAACCCGAAAATATATTTTGGCAGTAACACGAGCTGACTGACAAGTAATTTCTAAACACTTACATCGATCCTATATGATGATGTATAGATATGATGGAGTATATGGAATATTAATGATATTGACGGTGTTATATAGACACCTTAATTTTAGGATGGATATATCTGCGAGTCGAAAGAGAGGTAAAGACCGATTGGTAATTTGAAAAGGTGGAATGTGATGTGCGCACCTGCACCACGTGCTGAGCAGATGTTTTGCCCAGTAGGAATTGATCGATGCTTATCGACAGATTTTCGGATTTTTTGAATTATTCGACTCTCAATTCTTCCAGATGTTTCAGGATTACCACAAATATTCCGCTTGGGTCCTAAGCTCCGTACGAAATACACGATGTGCCTTAACCAACTTTAAATGAAAGGAGCTTACTCCGTGGAAGTTTTTGCAGATTCTGAAACTACAATGTTCATTGATGAGAAAAATCAAAAAACTAAAAAAAAAATCGGCAGAGGGATTTTTAATGAATCGCGGTCAAATTTCACACCTTTAGGGTTTTTTTAGGTTTTCACGATTTTAGTTGAAACCCGCAAGTCCTATGGAAGTGGAATTAAAGCAAATGTTGTAGCAGTAAAAGTTCTCTATAAGATTGACCTTTATTATATTTTTGTGGGTTTTACCCTTTTTGAGATATAGAAGTCCCAACTGGGACAATGTACAGACTGTTAACCTCCTTATAAAACAATGCCATGACTACAATTCCCCAACTTAAACTTTTATATCTCAAAAATGGTACAACCCAGAAATAAGTTACAATGGCCAATATTGTAGAAAATTTTCACAGGTATATAATTTTCTCTATTTCCATTTCGATAAGACTTGCCTTTTTCAAGCAAAATCGTGAAACCCTAAAAAAAACCTAAAAATGTGACCTAAACTTCTGAATCTCAAAAACGGTAAAACCTAAGAACAAATCGTAAATGCCAATCCTCTAGAGAATTTTCGCAGCTATAATATTTTCTTTAGCCCCATTTCGATAGGACTTGCCGTTTTCAAGCAATATCGGGAAAAACCTAAAAATGTGAACTTTGACCGCGATTTATTTAAAAATACCTCCAGAGATTTGTTTTTGGATTTTTCTCATTTACAAACATTGCTGTTTCAGAATCTTCAAAAACTTCCCAGGTATAAGCAGTTTTCATTTAAACGGTAAAACCTACGGAAATATCATAAAGGTCAAACTTGTAAAGAATTTTTACTGCTAAAACATTTGCTTTAGTCCCATTTCCATAGGACTTGCGGGTTCCAAGCAAAGTCGAGTAAACCTAAAAAGAACATAAAAGTGTGAACTTTGACCGTAATTTATTTAAAAAGCCCTCCGGCCTTTTTGTTAGTTTTTTGATTTTTTTCATCTATGAACATTTTAGCTTCAGAATCTGCAAAAACTTTCAAGGAGTAAGCTCCTTTCATTTAAAGTTGTGTAAGGCGTACCGTGCATAGCGTTTCGGATGGCATTGAAACGGCGTTACGAAATAAGTCCCCAAACTGAAAATGAAATAATTCCCCAAATTTGGGGCGTTATTTCATAATGAAATAAGTCCCCAAAAATTTAAATGAAATAACTCCCCAACGAAGTGAAATAACTCCCCAAAATAAAATGAAATTACTCCCCAAATTTGGGGACTTATTTCATTATGAAACAAGTCCCCAATTTTAAAAATGAAATAATTCCCCAAAAAATTTCATCGATTGTTATGTTTTTTTGTTCGTATGCAGCAAAAATAGTAATTGATAACATATACAGTTATACAACATCAATTTAGATACAAATTTTCTAGGCAACAAGGCCACTTGAAGGCGTTATTTTGTTCTGCAATTGAGTTATTTTTCAAAGATTTTATTTTCATCTGAAAAACAAACTTTTCGAATTTCCTCTTGGAAAATATTTACTTTTGGTACCACATTTGTACACATGCCGTTTCTCTCATATATTATCCAAGTTAAAAAGATTTTCACCGTTATCTTACCATTTTCCAATAACTCTGTTGACTTATCTATTTCACTGTCTTTCATAGGAATATTTTTTTAATAAAGATAAATGTTCAATGCTTTGAAATATTAAGAATTTGAATGTAAATTGTTTTGTTGTGAAAATATCACCCTATTTTCACAACAAAATAATTTACATTACAATTCTTAATATTTGAAAGCATTGAATATGTATCAAATCGTTTCCGATGAATGGTAGTACGAGTAGTTGTTTGTGGGAAAAAGGACGTGTCTTGGTATCAAGTTCGCGCGAATTTTTGTTTCATACCAAAATATCAACCTATTTTCACAACAAAACAATTTACGATCAAATGCGATGAATGGTAGTACGAGTAGTTGTTTGTGGGAAAAAGGACGTGTCTTGGTATCAAGTTAAAAATTCGCGCGAATTTTTAACTTGATACCAAGACACGCCCTTTTTCCCACAAACAACTACTCGTACTACCATTCATCGGAAACGATTTAATACATATTCAATGCTTTCAAATATTAAGAATTTTAATGTAAATTATTTTGTTGTGAAAATAGGGTGATATTTTTTTCATTTTTCATACCAAAATATCAACCTATTATCACAACAAAATAATTTACGATCAAATACGATGAATGGTAGTACGAGTAGTTGTTTGTGGGAAAAAGGACGTGTCTTGCTTTCAAGTTAAAAATTCGCGCGAATGTTGTGAAAATAGGGTGATATTTTTTTCATTTTTCATACCAAAATATCAACCTATTTTCACAACAAAATAATTTACGATCAAATGCGATGAATTGTAGTACGTGTAGTTGTTTGTGGGAAAAAGGACGTGTCTTGGTATCAAGTTAAAAATTCGCGCGAATTTTTAACTTGATACCAAGACACGCCCTTTTTCCCACAAACAACTACACGTACTACAATTCATCGAAAACGATTTACTCTCACAATCATATTTCCCTATGCTTTTAGTTATATATACTCCTTCTTAATTCTAATGATTAAGCTCCATATTTTTTTTGTTAAACAAACTTTACATCTTCCACATTCACTCTTGATTTGCAATCTTTTATGCTGCAAATGCAAGTGTAAATCATTTTTGGAATATATAATACCTTCGAACTTTTTTCTCAGCGGCAATAATTTCGACTTCCATACTAATCAGTAGACGCTCTTCAAAAAACTACTTGATAAGCAATAACTACATGAGAAAGCACAACGACTGCGTGGTAAGTCCAGTGGGATATAATTTGCAATTTTAGAAAAATGAAATAAGTCCCCAAATTAATTTTTGGGGATTTATTTCATTTCTAAATTTGGGGAGTAATTTCATAATGAAATAAGTCCCCAAAATTTTGTATGAAATAAATCCCCAGAAAAATTAAATAAATCCCCAAAAATTTAAATTATAGTTGTTGTTGTTTTGTGTATAAAATTTTGGGGACTTATTTCATTTTCAGTTTGGGGAGTTATTTCATTGGGGACTTATTTCGTAACGCCCATTGAAACAACATACATTGTAAAATTTCGTGGTGCCTTCTCGGCAGGAAGAAATTCTATGCTTATTCTTTTATCCTGTCATCCTCAGAGCTCGAGTAATTGTCAGCTAAGATAACTTGCGCTCTTTTTGGTAGAATTTGTATGTTTAAATCTAAAATTTATGTTACACTGTGTGTTGTTTTTTTGAGTCATGGTTTATTAACCATATTCTGACACCACAGCGTCATAGAAGACCAAAAATAAGAAGACACGTGTCCCGGCGTTTTTCCTATCACTTCAACTTTCGCGGTTATTGGCCCCCAAAGACCTGAGGCCTTGATGGCAAAGGGATAAATTTGTGGGGCACATATCTTCTAAATCGCTGGAAATTTGGGTTTACTCGTGGAAGCAAAGTTGTAGCTCTCGTCCTAAAGAATAATAATTGTGAACACATAAAATCCATTGAACTTCATCTTGTAGGTCAAAATTGTCATGGTCAAATTTTCATTATAATTTCTTTTCGGATTTTAGTATGCAGATATAAAACCGATCAAAATTTAAGCAAACAACCGACTTGAAAAATTTTCATTAGATCTCAGTAAACAACTTTCTAGAACATACAAACTCTGTAGAAACGGTTCTTAACATACGAAATGAAATGTCTATGACCGGTTCTTAAATGTGAAAATAGCCAAAAACTTTTGAAAATATGAGATTTTTATACTTTTTTCTCCGATTCCGGTCCACAGACTCCGAACCGCCCAAAAATTAAGGATGCAGTCAACTACAAAAATGTACCTAAGATTTCAATAAACAACTTTCTAGAACAGAAACAGATTTGAACGGTTTAGTATCTATGGAGCAGGGCCGAGAAAAGAGGATAAAAATAACATTTGATTTGCTATTTTGACCATTAGAAACCGTTTCTACAGAGTTCGTATGTTCTAGTAAGTTGTTTACTAAGATCTGAGGTAAATTTTTCTAGTTGTTTGATAGCTTCAGTTCAATCCGAGAAAAAAATTAAATGGGACATTTGACCTTGACGATTTTGACCTTGAAGGTGAGGTTGAATGGATGTTATGTGTTCACAATTATTATACTTTAAGTCGAGATCTACAACTTTTCCTCTAGGAGTAAACCCAAATTCTTAGCGGTTTAGAAGATATGTGCCTGACAAAATGATCCCTTTTGACATCAAGGCCTCAGGTCTTTGGGGGCCCATAAAACCGAAAGTTGAAGTGATAGGGAAAAACGCCGGGACACCTGTCTTCTTAGTTTTGGTCTTCTATCCTGTTGCGGTGTCAGAATATGGTTAATAAACCATGACTCAAAAAATTACACACAGTGAAATTTGGGCTTACTTTGGGTATTCGAGCAGGCGATATACAGGGAGCGGCTACTGTTACGATTTAGATTTGAATTTGTATGTTTAAATCTAAAATTTATTTAATATATTACTTATTTAATATATAAGTATATATTTGTATATATTTGTTTTAATTCGGAAATCCCTTTAGCATTCGTTTATTCCCTGTGTAAATCCATAACCCTTATTACCATCGTTTCTAAATGGAATAAAAAACAACAACCCTTTTTTATTTTAAAATACATTTTCACCCATTCTTTGCAATACAGACTTTAAAAGGATACATAACATTTTGAACGATATAAAACTACAGATAGTTGAATAATTATTACAATTTTCATACATAACATTCGTATATGTAGCTGTGTTTCTTTGTACGTAGTCCATCTTGCTATGCATGTGAAACTCAATTTTTCTCTCTCTCTCTATTCGCTATAAGAATACTTTATGCTAAGTATTTTGTGGTTTTTAGTTTATCAAAGGATAACCAGTGTATCATTATACAACACAAAAGACCAGTTTGTATACCCGTGTTGTACTTTGTTTTATATGTTTTTTTATAAAACTGTTTTTATGTCCTCTTTATTTACAATGAGGTTTATTATTAATCCGTAATGTTTGTTTCAGGACCCATGTCGGACAGTTGAATGTACATACATATGTATGTATAATTAAGATCAAAAGAATACGAATGGAATGTCCCAGGGTTAGGTAGGAATAAGTTATTAATTTTAAATTATGAGCCTCTTTTTCTATATCTCTACATTTGGGGCGTTTGGCAAAACCTGGAGGTATTTTGTCTGTTTTTTTGAGAAGAATGTTTTGTGGCTGTTATAATGTTTTGTACCCCGGCTAAAACTTTCAAAATATCGAAAATTAGTGAGTTCCGTTCTATGGGGACTATGAAGACCTATACCGGGAAAATTCAGGTGTCGGTGGGATGCTGAGGTCACAAACTTCAAAATACCGAACATCCGATGGTTCCGTTCTTTGGGGACTATATTAAGACGTGGACCTATATGGAAACATTTTAGGATGAAACGAAGACTAAATACCAAACTCCAGCCATTTCAGTGGTATATTAAGGCTAAAACCCTGAAAATGCCGAAATAAAAAATACATCCATTCTATGGGGGCTACATGAAAACGTGGGCCTATGCTGAAAAATTTCCGGCGGAAAGTTTTATACCCCCAATTAAGACTAAATACCAAATTTCAGAAATTTCAGTACTATATTGAAGCCACAACCTGCAAAATACCGAAAATTGGGAGGTACTGCTGCTCTATAAGGGCTATATTAAAACGTTGACCTATACCGAGAAATTTCAGGTAGAAAGTTGCATACCCCCAACGAAGACTAAATACCAATCTCCAGCCATTTCAGTGGTATATTAAGGCTAAAACCCTGAAAATACCCCAATTCGGGAGGTACTATTCTATGGGGGCTATATGAAGACGTGGACATATACTGATAAATTTCCGGTGGAAACTTTAACACCCCTAATTAATACTAACCAAACTACAGCCAATGTGGTGGGATATTGAGGTAAAACCTTCAAATATAGTTGATTACCCAACATTTCAAACAAGGCTGCAGGGATGTCTTCTCTATTTCCTCGTACAGCTTGGCATGGTTTTCCAAATTATTTTCAGAACCAAGTAAAAAGAATCTTTTTCCTGAATATGAGCACTCACATGCATATTCATCAAAATCTCTATACAAGACATCTAAAGGATATCATTTTGTCAACGTTTGGTTGTTGGCCAGGTTTCAAAGTATTACAGGCACACATATGTACATATGTACGTGCCTCTCTGTGTGCATGTGGACATTATATAGCTGTGCAGATGTGGCCAAAGCATAAGGCTATATAAAAAGCCATTTCCGCCACAAAAATGAACACACGTGGACTTAAGTCAATACCATGAGCATAAACCGCTCAAATATATGTGTACGTATGGACAGATGAATGGATAAATGTTTCGTGTTGTGTTTTTCATGTGTGTTTTTGGTGATAATTCTGATGATGATGAAGTTGCAACATTGTATGAACGGGTTGCAGCGGCTAAGTATTATTGGTCATGCTGCTGCCACTGCTGGTGGACAATTTTTTATCATCTTTATACGGTTGGTTGGTTGGTGGATTTGAGGCCGGTGGGCTAAAGTGCTGATGGTTCTATTCATTTTAACATGATTGCAGAAAAAACTTACAACCTGAAGAGGAAAAACATTCTCTCTTCTTCTTTTTTCTATAAGCGGATTATGTCATTTCGTAACTTTACATCATATGATGTTGTTTTTGCTGTTGTCGTTGTATTCATTGTTGTTTTTGTTTTACAGTTCACTTTTATTTTAAGTATTTTATGTATATTTTTATTTCTCACAAATAGGTTGCTGGTGTAGCGTGTGAGTGTATGTGTGTTTTTGGTGAGATGCTGAACAAAAAATTACCCAAAAAGGCTATTTGCTGTCCTTTCGGCATGTTGTATTATCGTGTTGTGTATATTGTTTGTTCGTCGTTTTTTGTTCAGTTGCTATCTGTTGTTATTGCTTAAAGCCAACATACATCATCGGCATCAGTATTAAATATCCTTCATCCTGGCCTTTAGGCATGTGAATGCCAACATACCAAATTTGCTAGGCCAAAACAGAAGAAATAAAAAATATTTAAAACGTATTTATTTTTGAACAAAATGTTATCGGTAAATCCATCAGTTGTACTGTGGATTGGAGTCTAGGACTTCAGTGACTTTAAGTGAATTTAGAGTGGAATAAACAAAATCTTTTACCTTCCACGCTACTTCTTTACAAATCTATTGATATTTGTGATTAGAAGTTCTTACGGTATACGCTCATTTAGAGGTTTTATACTCTTCACTCTTATTTATTAATTTCTTCCTGCACAACAAGATGAAGATCTTCTCCGTCTAAGGGGTATAATTTTTTCCTCTATAAGGCCTGGAAAATTGTATCCTATTAAAGAGATATTTAGGTTTTTGTTTATAAATAATCTTGTGTAGATATAATATGGCTTTCGTATGGAGAAGGGAATCGAAACTAATGCCATAAAGAGAGCATGCAAATCGCTGTGTTCTGCTCAGGCCAAACACATAATGAATGATGCTATTAAAACCCACATTTAACTTTCTTCTACTCACGGAATCGCAGTTTGTGTAGAGTTCCGATCCAAAACCGGCATAAAAAAAGTTTTCGCTAGAAGTTGTCTTATTGGGAAAGGGGTAAACGATTGCGCTAACCATAACGCGCGCAGTTTTGAGTAAGTATGTTTTTGCATGAAGAAACAATTTAATTTTTTTCGTTATTCACTTATATATTTCCATTTGCAAATTTTTATTTTTATGTATAATTAGGCATTTAGATTTTTGTCGGGCTCAGAATAAGGCCATTTGCTTTAGCCCAATTACACATTCTTTCAAGATCAAAATTTAGTTTAAGAATGGACTGACTTACATCTTTGACATGCGTGCTTAAGAAGACTTGGACATCATCGGCATACATATGCACATTGCTGTGGGCTAATTGATTGGGAAGGTCATTGGCATAAATGCTAAATAGTAGAAGGCCTATTATAGATCCATACGCACTGCTAATGGTTTTGTTATAGAATTCCTGGAATATACCGATTGTGTACGGTCAGACAAATACAATTTGATGAGGGTCGTAGAAGTGCTGGAAAAATTGGAAAGCGTTGAAGTTTTATGCAGAGATTGCTGTGATCGACTGTATCGAAAGCCTTGGAATTATTTTAGAGCGCTAAAAGAAGCCTATTGATTCTGAAATATCTAATAATGCGCTTATGCCAGTATGTTCGTCTCTGAATCCTGACTGCACATCAGATAACAATGAATTTCGTTGAAAGTATTCTGACATTTGAATATGTACTAATTTCTCAAATACTCTCGAAATATATGGTAAAATTGCAATGGGTCGATATTCCATGCTTGATTTGGGAAGGGGAACAATTTTGGCATGCTTCCAATGAGTAGAGAAAACGCTTGTAGTTAAAATTGTGTTGAAATAAGGTAGAAGACGAGGCAAGATGCTATATTAGAAATGTCATCAGTAGTTAGGTTATTATAAAATCTAGGATTTGCCGGAATGGTGGGTATATCGATGAATGAATTATTAATGTCATCTACATCGACCTGAAAAGAAGCAGAAGCCCTGGGCTTAACAACGCCAATTTCTTGAATGACCCTCCATTTACTTCTGGTGTCTAATGCTTGGTTGAACTCAGTAAAGTAAAATTCAGTTTTAAGACGATTAAAATGGTTGTTAATAAGCTTTGATTTTACTCTTGTAACGCATTGCAATTATGATTTGCGACCTTGTTAAGGACAAAACTCTGAGTCGATTTAGCCATGCCAGACTGTTCTAATTCCTCTAGCGTCCACAATAGTTAAGCTTACTTACTTGGCTGGCCCATTACAGAACATTTGTTCCATAGACCGAACTAAGAAAAGATCTCCAATTCATTCTGTGTGCTTAGTGCTTCGCTTTTTGGAATACCGCGCACCATCTATTCTTTGGCCTGCCAATTCTGCGTGCACCACCATGTGGCTCGAATTTATACGCCTTTTTAGCGGGTTCATCATCGCTCATTCTTATTATCTCGATACGTTTAACTATATTGATGTCGTTGTATAGCAGATACCGCTCGTGGTTCATACGACGTCGATATTCACCGTCAACGCAGATCGGTCCGTAGATCTTTCGAAGAATTTTCTTCTCAAACACGCCAAGCACTGCCTTATCTGATTGCCCAGGCTTCGGAACCATACATCAGCACGTGTAGTATCAGTGTTTTGTAAAGCGTTATTTTTGTTTGGCGAGTTGTGCCTTTGTTTTTAATGTGCTTACTTAAGCCAAAGTAGCATCTGTCCGCCAATACAACTCTTCTTTTTATTTCACAACTGATGTCGCTTGTTGTGTTTACGGCGGTGCCGAGGTGTACGAAGTCTTTTACTACCTCAAAATTATAGGAACCAACTTCAACAGGTGGTCCGATCTCAATGGACGCATTGCGCGTCGACACCATTAACTTGGTCTTCTCGTCGTTTACCGCCAGACCCACTTTAGCAGATTCTCCTTCGACCTTCATAATGGTATCGGTGACTTCTTTTACTGATCGTCCCATGATGTCTATATCATCTGCATAAGCAAGTAACATGCGTCTATTGGTGTAGATTGTGCCACTTCTTTTGACGTTTGCCTCTCGTATAACCTTTTCTAGCAGGATGTTGAAAAGATTACACGAAAAGCTGTCTCCTTGCCTGAGTCATTTTACAATGCCGAATGAGCTTTGCGGGGATACCAAATTCAGACATTGCTTGGAATACCTTTGAACGTAGCGGGCTGTCGAAGGCTGCTTTATAATCGACAAAAAGGCGGTAGGTGTCTCTTGGGTCTTCTCCAGTTGAGCTAGAACGGTTTATTTTTCCACCCAAATCTCTTTTTTAATAAACATGTCAAGTTCGAATATGGGCTATATCGATCCATGTTTTGGTATAGCCCCTATTTTCGGTATTTTGATTTTCGGCATTTTGATCAGTTTAGCTGCATTTTTGGACCAAACTAATGTTATTCGACACTTCAGATTCCCAGTGGCCACAGAACTTCTTCACTGAAAATTGTCAACATAAATATGATCTGAGTGAAAAAATTTTTAGACACATTTTGATTGCGGATCAACCGATGTTATCCAAACTTTACACTTCGTATTATTTTGTGCAAACTTAGATTAACTTGGAAGGTGGGGCATATTGAACCTTAGGGTATCTCCTTCACAAAAGTTCAACATTTGTAATGTAACCGTTTAGAATTCTCATACCGCCTTCATCTAGCTGTAATATCCATTCCTACCTTAAGGTCGTCTAAGATCCTAAGTGTTGGGGAAATAATTCTCAATCACATAGATTTACAACCATAATATATATTTCAGTTTTCCTCGCCAAAGTTATGGAACCTTATGGAATACCTCCGAAAAAGTATAAGTAAATAAACGTGTGGCTCTTCCTCAGTATCGATCGAGCACTCAGCACGATCTATGTTATAGAAAGATCTCTGCGTGTAGAATACTCCAGCTCTTTGCAAGCTCACTGCACGTTCCAAGCCCTAGCAAGCTTCATAGCCAGCTCAACGCACATAGCCACTTGGTAACCGAACACTGTCGCCAAACCATCACAATATTTCACAGCGAAGCCACACATCTGATTACCACCGACCCGACAGCATACATATGTATATTAGCTGACAACACTCTCGTGGCATAGCTCACCACAGTCCGACTTATGGCGTTATACATATGTGGTCAAGACGTTTTCTTTAAAGTTTCTTTCAGTTAGTTGTCGAAATTATGCTACCATCCACCATGACATTCAACTCAGTGCTCACCTCTGCAGTACAGGTGTTGAGCAGAATGGCAGTAAATTTAGTGACGGATATTTGCACATTTTTCGTGCGGAAAATGTGGTAAGATCAATAGGAGATCAGCCTTTCACAAATGACATCAGGGAAGGTACCTTATCGTACAATCATGGAGGGGGTGGAATACAGGAGAGGTAGATTTTAGTGAAATTTCACTGAATAGCTATTCTGACGATGGGGAAGAATACGGCCTCTATAGCTTTTTACCCATATAGGGTACCCCGATTTCGAGTATTTACCCATATATTGGGTAAAAACTCATTATCTGCCGAACCACTTGACGTAGGCTGAAAAAAACTGGCTTAAAAGTTTCTTATATCAATAGTATTAAACGTATTGAAAATTGAGTCCCTGGGTACATGTTTTGGTTTAGCCCCCATATAGCCGTACCTCCCGATTTAAGGTATTTTTCATCTATTAGCCACATTTTACAACCAAATTGGCTGTAATTTGGCGCATGCTTTCGATTTCCTGTAAACCCAATTACCCACCAAGCCTTCGATTACACTGTGCAACAAAATGGAGGTGAAAGTCCGGGACACGGAAAATTCCTCTTGGGGAATAAAGGCCTTGGTGAGTATATTATGAACCCAGAAGGACAGATCCGCCTTGTGTCGATCTTCCGCGTTATGGCGTGATGAAGTTTTTGCTAGAGAGCCTGTAAGCCATCAGGAATTAGCGTTATATCTTTGTTCACTGTTGCTTTAGCTTATTTTTGGGATGACATGTCTGCAGTTAAATCGAATGAGGATTATTTTCGTAGAGCACTTCGACCTTCTAACTCACTTTTTTCAATGTCCTTTTCGTCTTTTATTTTAAGAGCCGCTATAAAAGTACCACAAGATGACGTTTTTCAGCTTTTAAATGTTCTGCAAAAATCTCGCTCAAAAAAATTTAGGTACGGCTCTCATTGCCAACTAATCGATTTTTTTACAGATTTCGAGCCATTTTCTCAGGAAGTATGGACTTGTCAAATACAAGTTGCTACAAGAAAAATCAAAACGATTCGAGTGGAAATTTTGTGTGGAAGGTACCCGAAGGAGTGGACTGATATAGCCCATATTCGAACTTGATCTATGTCCGGTAGAAATATTGAGATGTGCAAAGTATGGACCGCATCGGTTAGTCCCTTCGATGGTTATCGTTGGCATAATTTTTGCGAAAAAAAACTTGAGCTTGCGTGAGGGAGATACCCGAAGGAGTGGACCAATATGGCCCACCTTCGACCTTAAACGAAGTTTGGGCAAAATATTACGAAAGCCAATTGTTCGATCATATCGGCTTAATCGTTCGAGAGATATCGTGCGCTCTAGCCAGCAAGACAGTCGGACGGACATTGCTGAATCTACTCCAAATTGTCTTAAACGGATTTCCTCCAAATATCTTCGGGGCTAAAACCATTATTTTCTCATTAGCATTTATGCTCAGGGTATAACAAGTAAAAAAGTACCGACAGAGATATACCCTCAGATTGTGTGAATTGAAACTTTCATTTTTAGCACTTTTGAGGGGAAGGTACCGGAAGGAGTGGACTGATATGGCTCTTCTTTAAACTTAAACTAAGTTTGGATAAATATTAAGAAGGCTAATTTTTTGATCGAATCGGCTGATCCTTTCGAGAGTTATCGTGCGCTCCGGGTACCTCATATGGTACCGTAGAGCTTTTTAAAGCTTCCGGGCAATTTTCTCAGGAAGCATGAAATTGCCCCTGAAAAAATTTGTAGCGGCATAATGGGGGCAGAAAGAATCAAAGCGATTCGAAAGCAGTAGTGGAATTCTGTAACTCATTTTTTGAGTTACCGACAAAAATCGGTAAAACTAAAACACAAAATTAGGAATAAAAAGTATCAATAAATGTTGACAACACTGTTCCTATTGGTATGAGTTAGCGACAGCTTTATTTTGTTTGTTAACTTACCGATACATTTTGTTAATATCCCAAATTAAAAGTTTTTTAATTTGACCGGTATTTGTCGTTATCTCGAAAAATGAGTAACAGAATTCCACTAAAGGTCGTAAACTGAACTTTTACGAAATTTTATTTGGGAGGTACCCGAAGAAGTGGACCGACAGAGTCCATATTGGAACCTCATCTATGCCTTAAGAATTTTACGATGTGCAAGGTATGGACCAAATCGCTCATCTTCGAACTTAAACTAACTTCGGACTAAATATTACGATGCCCAAATTTTGGACCCAATCTGCACATCCGTTCGAGAGTTATCGTGCCCTCCAATCCCTACATTTGGTGCCATAGGTAACTTCGTGCTATTTTCTCAGGAAGTATGGACTTGCGCCTGGTAAAACTTGTACTGTCGTAATGGGGACAGCGAATACAAGTGTTTGCAAAAAGAATCAAAGCGATTCGAAAGCAAGTCTTAAACTGAACTTATCCGAAATTTTGTGTGGGAGGTGCCCGAAGGAGTGGACTGATACAGTTCATATTGGAACCTTATATATGTCTGGTAGAAATTTCACGATGTGTAAAGTATGAACCAAATCGGTTACTATAATTAAGAGTTATCGTTCGCACAATTATTCCGAACATTTTCGAACTTTTGTGGGGGAGTTGCCTTAAACTAAGTTTGGACAAAATATTACGAATGAAATTTATACCCTCTATAGCCTAAAGACTGAGGATATAAAGACCCTGCAGGCACTAACTGAAATGACTGATGCCTACTATAACTTACGAATTGAGAATCAGATTTGATCGAAGCTTGGCTCATCATAAACTTTTTCCAAATGTACACCAATATGGTCCATATCAGACAACACCTTTGGATATCTACCTCACAAAAATTTTGTATACGAGTCTTTTTTATAGCGATATGATGTATTTCTGATGAATAAAGGTGTTATTTAAACTTTACATTTAAACCACTGTGCCACATATCAATCTTAATACACAAATTTTATTTTGCCAAATTCATTTGCTCTCCTGCTTGCTACCATAGTCAAACGGAAATGTCATTAAGGCTAGTGCTTAGGCCTTCGCTCGGAACCAAACAAAACAGCAGAAATTTTGATAAAACAAAATAAACCCGGTGGGCAGTACATTTTGTTTTTATTGAATATGGTTTGACAGAATGGATGTCATGCATTCATGAACATGTCAGAGGCTTAAGTCCACACTTGATATGAATGTAATGTTGGATTACTTACACATTTCGGCTATTGGCCAAAAACTGCACACATGGATATTTGTGAGAGATATCTAACGTTGTTATTTTTTTATCGGCCATCGGTTGTTTTTTTTTCTACAGAAGCCAAATACCCCTAAAATGTTATTTTGCTCAGAGGTTATTTGGTGAATGTGTGTATGCTGTTTTGTAGATTTTGCTATTATGCCATTACCATCAGAAAGGATTTGGTCAACGGTGAAGAAAATATTGGCAAGGCATATATATTTTGTTTAAAAGCACGACATTGATAATACCCGTGTTCGTTTATTAAAAATGGAAAGATAATCATTCTTAATGGACGGATGTACCAATATTTATTCATGGGGGGATTTTAATGAAGTTGGACGATTTATGTATGTAACAAGGCCTTGTTGATTACAATTATTGTTGTTATAGTTGTTTTTTTGTGTTATGATGTAGCTACAGTAATCAGTTTTTCCCGCATTAAATTATTTAATGTAAATATAACTAAATTAATAAGGCTAAATCGTATAACAACTAACAACCCACAAACATTGCTTTCCAATCGATCTTAATTAAAATTGTTTCATCCTGTCGGAAAAGTCTCTACAACAATACATTGCATGGCTATCCTTTAAAGTTGATTGTAATCCTCTATCTAATACCTGTTAGATTTTATCTTATTTCTCCAAATTTTAGTTGTATGGTGACATGTCTACACATAACTAACAAACTTTTTATCCTCGTCCTTGCCCAAATGTCACATAAATTGTTTTGGACTCTAATTTACAGTAGCTTTGTCAAATCTACTGTAAATTAAATAAAAATATCCTAGATTCTTGGGGCTACAAAACAATTTTTATAAGATTAACACAACTGGGATTTCATGTGTTTTTTTTTGTGAAATCATTGAAAAAGACAAGGACAATGATACAATATGTATTGTCAACAAGGTGGTGGGATAGCTTGATTGATGGGATGTTGTAGTTCATACTGCAGACATACACACATATAGCTTTCCAGGATATTTGTTGTTATTTGTCACTTGATAAAAAATCTTTCTAATTTAATAAGATAAAGTGATTGTGCAGAAATAAATGTGGGATAAAAGAAAATATGTTTTATAATAATAATAAAAAAACAAGTAAGAACGACGTTGTTATACCCTCCACCACAAGTTGTATTGAAGTAAAATGGAATAATTAGTTTCCTTTCGTGTATGAAGAAGACTTAATACTAAATTTCAGCAATTTCGGTATAACAATGTGAGGCACCGTTCTATGGGGGCTATTTCAAAACGTCGATCTATACCGACAAATTTCTGACGGAAAGTTTTTAGATTCAAAGAAGTCTAAATACCAAATTTCCTATATTTCGGTAAGAGAATATGGCTAAAACTTAAAAAATTACTGAAATCAAAAAGTGCGCTTCTATGGGGATATAGGAAGACGTGTACCTATACTGATAATACTCTTCTGGAATATTTTGTCACTCTTGGAAGACTAAATAACGAATTTCAGCCATTTCGGTGGGATATTGACGTCACAATCTTCAGTATTACGAAAATCGGGAGGTATCGTTCTAAGGGGGCTATATCGAAACGTGGACTTATACCGACGAATTTTAGTCGGAAATGGGGCAATATGAAAGCGTCCACGTGTACCGACACATTTCTGGCGAACAGTTCTATATCACATTGAAGACTAAATACCAAATTTCAACCATTTTGGTGGAATATTGAAGTCACAACCTTCAAAATACGGAAAATAGGGAGGAATCTTTCCATGGGGGCTATATGAAGGCGTAGACCTATACCGACAAATTTAAAGGGGAAGTTTGAGTACCCCCAACGAAGTCTAAATACCAAATTTCAGCCATTTCGGTGGAATATTGAGGCCACAACGTTCAAAATACTGAAAATCGGGAGGGGCTATATGAAGGCATGGACCGATACCGACAAAGTTCTGGGGGAAAGTTTTATACCACCAACGCACAGTGGTCCCACTTGTATGGGAAGGTGCGACAAAAATATTTATAATCGTCGGATCGATCTGATTTTTTCAGTATATGCCAAAAATAAGTAAAAAATCAGCAATATGGGTTTAGTTTTTCCCTATTGGGATTCCCAATGGCCAACAACCTTCTGTGCAAAAAATTGTGGTCTTAGGTCCAGGTTTCGGTATGGCTCTCATATTACGGTACCTCCCGATTTCAGGTATTTTGAAGATTTTATCAATATTTTTAGCCCTAATTGGCTGTACTTTAGTAATTGGGGTTCCCAATGGCCAAAAACCTTCTGCGCAAAAAATTGTGGTCTTAGGTCCAGGTTTCGGTATAGCTCTCATATTACGGTACCTCCCGATTTCAGGTGTTTTGAAAATTTTATCAATATTTTTGGCACGAATTGACTGTAATTTGCCATTTGGAGTTCTCAATGATCAAAAATCGTCTGCACCAAAAATTGTGGTCTTAGGTCCAGGTTTCGGTATAGCCCTCATATTACGGTACCTCCCGATTTCAGGTATTTTGAAGATTTTATCAATATTTTCGGCCCGAATTGGTTGTAATTTGCCATTTGGAGTTCTCAATGATCAAAAACCTTCTGTGCCAAAAATTGTAGTCTTAGGTCCAGATCTCGGTATAGCCCTCATATTACGGTACCTCGCTATTTCTGTTATTTTGAGGTTTTTATCTACATTTTCGGTTCGAATTGGTTGTAATTTGCTATTTGAAGTTCTTAGTGGTCAAAAAACATCTACGACTGGTATCGTGGACTGGAAAGGAAACAAATTATTCCATTTGAGGTCAGAATATTTCATGGTAGGGGATATAATAAAGTTCGGAGCGGCCGAACTTTACATTTTTACTTTTTTTCATATTATATGTAGCATCATACATATATCAGAAATATATTATATATTATATATAATATAATGTAAAAAAATACACTCATAGGTAGATCCCAAAACAAAAATGTCTAAATCTTTAAACAAAAAACAAAAAAAAAAACCAAAACAAAACAAACGATTAAAACACAAAACAAAGAAGAAACTGAGAGTACAGTAATACGGCATATTTAGTGAAACGACCAGAGGCATCGTCAGTATTTTTAATGTCACACACGGAAATGAAAATATCTGCAGCTGGAACCAAATTTGTTGTAAAATTGACACTATTTCGAACATTCTTCAAAAAATTTGGAGAGTGGCGAAGGATGGCGAAGTTAGTAAGACTCAACTTCAATTTTTTGGACTTGGAAAAAAATCCACAAAAATGTATTTTACAAAATGTGATTTCTAGCACATTTTATGGGAATAATGTGTACACATTTTTATGTAAAAGTAAGTTACTTGCCTTGGAAGAAGTCACAACCCTACTGATGTTTTTAAAGTTCTTAAAAGATCATACGTAAATGTCAACTTCTTCTGTTTTGTTAAATACCGTTATAAATTACAAAGGCAGTGCTGGAATATTAAAATATGATTTGTTTAGAGACAATTTGCTGAATTGTCGTAGAGATTTGCTAATATCGACTTTTCGATTTTTGTCGCAGGTTGGGACCAGTGTGCAACGTGGGTTAAGTACCAAATTTCAGCCATTTCGGTGTGATAATGAAGCTAAAACCTTAAAAATACCGAAAATCGGCAGGTACCGTTCTATGGGGGCTATATCAAAACATGGACCGATATATCCCATTTTTAATACCAACCATCCTGCAAGTAATGAAAACTTCTGTACCAAATATTGACTCTCTATCTTTAAAATTGCGAGCTGTATTTTGATTTCAACAGACAGACAGACGGACGGACAAACGGACTTGGTTAAATTGACATAGAATTTTATGCTGATCAATAATATATATACTTTATGGGGTCTCCGACGAATATTTCGATGTGTTACAAACGGAATGACAAATTTAATTATGCCCTCCATATGGTGGAGTGTATAAAGAGGTTTCACGACCGTAGCCAAAAATGCTCAAAATCAAGTACTTCGGAATACAAATTTATTGATGAGAATTTATAGTAAGCAGTTAATATGAACTCGCGACATAATGAGACGTTCTGTCGTGTGATCTCTTCAACATCCTGTTGGCCTCTGTGTCATATTACCTATGAATTGACTCTGTGAATATGCTGACGATGTTTTTTCCCATTGTCATATTTTAATTCGGTGACTTATAGAAACAGCCATATGTTACTTGCTTATGCCGACCACATTGTCATCATGGGTCGATCGGTAAAGGAAATAACTGATACCTTTGGAAAAGTCAAAAGGAATTTTGCTAAAGTCGGTCTGGCAGTAAACGGCGATAAAACTAAGTTGATGGTATCGACGCGTATTATGTCCACAGATTTCGAACCAACTGTAAATGTTGGTCCCTAAAATTTTGAGGGAGTAAAAGAAAAGTAACACATTACAAAACACTGATACTGCGCGTGGTAACGTATGGTTCCGAAGCATGGGTTCTTGCGCATGCTGATTAGTTATTCTACAGGCCAATCTGCGTTGACGGTGAATATCGACGTCGCACAATGGTTCAAGAAACCATTTTCCTGGCCAAAAATCAAAATTTTGTTTTGTCACAGATATTTAATTTCTATATGGGATTCGATAGTAAACATATTGAAACTAAGGAAACCAAAAACTTAGGTCAAAATATTGGAAGGTGCGGGCGTGGGGTACCTCTAAAGACGAACATTTTCCCATGTTTGAGAAATACGTAATTTTTGAAAACTTCTGGAGAAAGAAATAGCTATTTCTCGGAAACTATAACATATATTGCGTTCGCTGTTTTTTTGTTAGGTAGGTAGGATTGTGGCCTTTAAAAATAAGTTAAACAAGTTGCCGTAGCGTTTACATTACATGAGCTATTTAATGTTTCCTCACGTACTAAATTGTATGAAATTCCAAATTTAGTGGACTAGAACTTTTGTGGAACAACCTGGAACAATGTTCTGTTTCCACAGAAATATGCCCGAGAGTCTCCTCTTTCAGCCCATATATACTTTTGCTCCCGTTCAGTTCCGTCCGTTTAACACTTTTTTAAATTTATTGAAATTACATGGGTAAAAATGTGTGTTTTTTCATACCATTTCCCAATTCATATGGGAGCTTTTTTACACAAATTAACATTTTTTGGAGTATATGTGTTTTCATATGAGTTATATAAGTTTTATGAAAACCCAAGGAGCATTTTATTTTAATTTTTGAAAAAATTTAAATTTCTTTTTATTTTTTTTTTTTGTGAAAAATTTGTGAAAAAAATTTTTTAAAATTTTTTTTCGAGTTTTTTTTTAGTATTTTTTTGTATTTTTATAGTGTATTTATTGGCGTTTGACTATCTTTAATATATAAGAAGATATAAAAAACACAAAAGCACTGATATTTTGATGAAAAATAGTAAAAAAAATCAAAAGTTTAACTTTGACATTGAATTCCTCTGCAACTACTAGACCGAATTTGACCTCTTATAATTCACCGGAAAGTGTTATTGTGTTATCTGTCTAACAAAAAAAGAATTGTGAAAATATCTCTATCCGTTCAAAAGTTACAGAATTTTGACCAGGAAAAAACGATTCTGAACCACTGTGCGTCTTATGAACAACGAGCAGTATAGTTGAACGAATCAAGATACAACGATTGCGTTGGCCAGGGCATGGCATAGGAACGGGTTATGATGAACCCGCCAAAATGACGTATAAATACGGGCCGTATGGCGGCACAACAAATGGAACAATTGTTCTGTAAAAAGCCAGCTAAGTAAGAAAGAAATCGATTGTAGAATTTAATGGAAACCAGAAATATGCTCAAGCATCAATTATATTAACAAATACTTTGCCTTTATAATTGCAGTACGACTTTTGTTTGCCGCTAAGCCCTTAGTATTTGAGCTATAAATGGGTTAATTATTTTCTTATTTCGTGTTTTTAAATTGCAACCGAATGGGCTAAAAAGCTGCGTAAGTACTTTTTTCATATCTATTTTGTATGTCGGAGTCAATTAAATACATTTCATTAGATGTACGACTTTCGCTTGGATTCACTGTATTTACTTTATAGGGTCTCCGACGATGTGTTACGAGACATATATTATGGTGCTTGAATCGAATCCCCAAAGATCACCAAATCAAATCGACCAAGAAAAACATGGTGTCAAACAAGATACAAAATAACCATAAATGGTAAGATGCAAAAACAACGGCAACCAATTATATAAGAGTGCGAAGCCCTGTACGAAGAATAAAATAAATAGACCTTGATACTAAATATACTTATTTAACAATGTGTGTCTGAACATTTCCCTTTTCGACATCTGTGATTACAGACAGCAATTAACTTTTTTCGTACAGAACTAACAGTTATTAATTATATTTTTAGCCTGTTCGACAAACCAATAAATTGACAAATGAGCCTGATTCAAATGGCCTCAAGCAATTCGTATTCTTTATGTCAACACATATGGTCACAATTCTTCTTAACCCATTGCATTTACGAGGAGAGCAAAAAAACCCCTTATAAAACATCTATAATAAATAAAGGAAGTTCATAAAAAACAACACATCTTACATATGTACATATATAAACACTGACACAAACATCATATGGCTAACTATAAAATAAATGACCAACAATTTTATACTTGTACGCCTTGATAATAATAAGTTTAACGAAATTCAACATAAAGAAGTAAATACACATCTGTTTGACCAAAGAAGAAAAAAATCTTTTTCTTAAATAATCCTTATGCGCACATAAGGACAAATGGAAAAACGCTCGCACATACATACATATAGATTATATGAGTGATTGCTTGTGTGTGCAAGTTTATATGAATGATCCTTTGGATAGAGGCTAAGTGAGAAAAATGATGTAAATTGAGTCACGTTTCAACAATCACGGCCATCCTTTGGATGAATGGATAAATGGGAAAATGTGAGTTGAAATATTTATATGAGGCATTCAGGGAGAGGTGTTTTATCACAACGTCCGGGTTTTCCGGCAGTGATACCAAAAATTCCATTTGAATTATTTGCTCTAAAAAACAAGATCAGTTCGTGTTTTTCTAGGAAAACTCATCCCTGTTAATTGTATAAATGATATGGAACTAAATATTACATGGAAGAAAAAAGGCCTCTCTAACATACATATATCCCAAACATATTTTGTAGCAAACATGTATATTTTTGCAACAGTCGCACACATAAAATATGTTTGGTCCAATCAAATATTTGTTTTGGTGCGAACAAATATATTTTTGGGTGGAAACAAATATATTTATTATTGGTAATAATATTAATACATTTTGTTAATATACATGTATATATTCCAAATATGTATGTACCTATTTATTATATTACTAGCAGACCCCGGTCCGCGTTGCTGGCCCGTCGTAATGAGTTTTAATTCAAAAGTAGGTATTTTCTACCTCACTTCTTCGGTCCATTGTCAAACAGAGAAGGATTTTAAATTTATCAACAGATTTTGTCCGTAACCTTTCTTTTCTCTTACGGACTTTGTCGGATTTTTCACCAATTTGTGCCTTTTAGGATTTATTATCGTCACTGTCTTTATCCTAAAGCGATCTAATAATAAAAGTTAAAAAAATGATTAAATCGAATTCGCCCGCTTATTTAAACCTATATGTTTTAGCTTTACATGGCTGATAGACCGTTGAACCTCACCATTTAAGAACATTTGTAAATATATAGTTTTTCTTGATCGGGGGACAACCACCGTTGTCTCGAAAACTAATTTGCAACATGATGCACTCATAAGTTTAACAAATACACCGATTATAAAATAATAGGCCCCGAAATTCGTCTACAAATATATAGCATTTTGGGCCACGGGACATTCCTGAATATTTTCTGAAAATTAGGTTCAGTAGTTTTGGAAAAATAATGTTTTGAAAAGAGTGGGCGTGGTCATCAGTTTTCAAGATATAACATATTGAAAAAGTGGGCCTGGTCCGGTCCTAGGGTGCACACAACTTCATTGCCTACCAAAATGTACGCTGAAACCGATATAATCATAAGTTTGGCTTATACATATAGCGTTTAACAGAAAGGCATGGAGAAGGAACCCCACATAACAATGGCAAACATTGAGCTTTTGCTTTTTATGGAAATCCCTTCAGTAGTATTGGAGTTATGCCATACTAAAAAAACAGGCTTGGTGGGGCCTATAGGCCCCATTACTACGAGCGGAGGCAGAGAAGAACTGATGAGGAAGTTTGGCTGCTTCCGAAACTATAGTCTTCTCTGCCTCCGCTCGTAGTAATCAATTTCAATACCCACTGTTAAACATTTTGTTTCTTCAAATTTTGAAGCAACAAAATATGGACTTTAGCTGAAATAAATACACAACGATGTAAAATATTTTAAAAAGTGGGTATGGTCAAGTTTGTGGTTCTTAAAAAAGTAGGTAAGGTCGGAGACACAACGACAATTGTCTCGCAAATTAACTTCCAAATAGATACATTCGTAATTATTGTAAATATAACATTTTTAAAAAAGTAGGGTATAGGGGAAGTTCCCCGCCCTTTCCGAAATTCATTTGAATTTGTAGCCTATTTTAAGCGTGGACCATCTCTGTACATTCCCTGGCAATTTCAGGAAAATCGGTTCAGTATTTTTTGTAGAAATGATAAAAATAGAAAATTGAAACAAGTAAGCCAAGGCTATAGTCGGACGGGGTCGACCATGCAATACCCTACACCTTTACCACTGGGAATTAGCTTTCCACATATCAAAATTTCTTTATGGAACAAATAAACTTATTATAAGAAGTAAATTTGTGGATTCTGGTACCGTATCACACCAAGCTTAAATAATAACATAATAATTGTTTCACAAACATCCCAAATAGGACAACGCTCAATGATATGGAACCCACAGCTTATCTCCGAGTCCAAACGGCGTGTCCTAAGACACCACTTGTAGAGTAGTTTTACATGACTGATATTTTGCAACCGTTGAAAATTAGATTTTGCCTGGCTGGGGAAACGTTTTGAAAAAAAGGTGGCAAAGCGACCCATGCTGCAATGTATAAAAAATCCAATTGGACAATTAAAACGTTAGGGCACCATGTAATTTGCAATAATGCAACAACTTGGAATGGGAAAATGTGGTTCTCACAAAACCCATTATATATTGAGCAGTAGGCCCGTTATCTAGCAGACACTTTATTGCAATTTTCATCAGGGGGAAGATCAGTAGTTCTATTTTCATATGTAGTCTACCTTGCCGGTATATGCCCTCCAGGAAAGATATAGACCAAAAATATTTTTTTGTATTTTTCATACAAAAGTAATGGTCCATTTCACCCGCTAAATAATATCAGATCATCATCCAAAATTGTAAGCATCTTCCTCCACCTAACTCCCTACCTCGTGCAAAATTTCGTGATTGTTGGGCTATAATTGCGACGTCTAGCGTGTTTATCATTACACTACAAACAAATAACAGGGCGTATTAGGCTGTAACTCTGTTATCTTATCATGTACACCAACACAATTGACATCAATAGAAAGGTCAAGCGTTCCTCTTCCACGAATAGCTTACTTGCCCGGAATGTCTCTTCCAGGAATAAAGATATAACCTGTATATTAACATTTTTCACAATTTTCACACAAAAGTTTTGGTCCATTTAACCCTCTAAATATTATCTGATCGCCATTTATTTAAAATTTCGAGGCGATCTGACTATTATTGAGACCTACAAAGCATCTACAAATTCGGATAAAAATTATGTTTTTGGTCCATTTCACCCGCTAAATATTTCACGATCATCACCAATTAAAACAGCGATCTATTCTGATGTCAATCCGACCACCATACCAAATTTGGTGACGATCGGTACATAATTGCGGCCTGGAGTTTGATTACAATTTATAATGGACAGACGGACACACGGACGGACGGACACACATCTCAAAATCGCTTTATCTCGCCGAGATATGACGATTGGTATACCACATTGGGGGTCTCCGACGAATATTTCGCGGTGTTACATGAATTTGTACCAAAACAAACTTATAATACCCACATAGTGGTGTAGGGTATAAAAAGTGGGCGTAAAAGTTGGCATGGTCAAATTTTCTTTGTATAAAAACCAAAGTCGAAAATCGGTCCAGCCGTTCTCAACTGATGCCATTACCAACGAACGATATTTGATTTTTATTTATAAAGATTTAAAAGTTTAGACAAATAGCGATTTTTTTGAAAATCCCCTGTAGATATAACCTAATTAGAAAGTGAGCGTGGTCGGATCTTAAGTCACAAAATAAGTACGTAAGGTTGGAGACACAATCGCCATTGACTCGCAAATAAATTCCCAAACCGATACATTCGTATTTGTTGCAAATATTGCATTTTTACAAAAATAGGGCATAGGGGAGGTACCCACCCGATCCGAGAGTCAAAAAGTATGTAGCCTATTTTTATCGGGGACCAACCCTGTACATTCGCTGAAAGTTTCAGGAAAATCGATTTAGTAGTTTCGTAGTTATAATGTCTTAATGTCCCAAATAAGCACGTAAGGTCGGAGACACAATCGCCATTGACTCGGAAATTAATTTTCAAGGCGATACATTTGTAATTGTTGCAAATATTGCATTTTTACAAAAATAGGGCATAGGGGAGGTACCCCGCCCGATCCGAAATTCAACCAAATATGTAGCCTATTTCAACCGGGGGCCATCACTCTACATTCCCTGCAAATTTCAGGAAAATCTATTGAGTAGTTCCGTAAATATAACATATTTATAAAAGTGGGCGGAAAAGTGGACGTGGCCAATATTTCTTTGCATAAAAACCTAAACTGGACTATGACTAACATTTCCACAACAAATTATCCAAATCGCTCTAGCCGTTTTCAACTGATTCAATTACCAACAAACGACAATTGAGTTTTATATATAAAGACTAGCAAATGTAAGCTACTTCGCATGCGGAAAGGGAATATTATTCAAATAAACTATAATTAATATGGAAATGGTGAACACTGAAAATTTTGTTGTAGGAACAGCTACTTTAATTTCAAAAGCAGCGCTAATCGTTTGTCATGAAAGCATAACTACATTGGAAAATCCTCATTGTTGTTGTAAAAAACAAAACAAAAATGCATTTGAAAGAATAAAAGTTCGAGGATAGCGAAGCCACTCCACATCAGATATGCCTGAGGATCCTTTACCAAAGGCGAAACATGTCAAGTCACATAGTGGTGGGTGTGTGGGTTCGAATCGTCGGCTTTCCTTTTTCACTTGCATTATTGATCATCAAGCTCGATTCCGACGAGAAATTATTTAAAAAATATAAATGCGATTTTTTCTTTGTCCAATAAAATATTTCTATTCACATTTAATTAACTAAACAGCACAATTTCTTCAAGAAAATACAAAGCACTGATTTACTTACTCACATTACGTCTTTACTCAAGTATTGACTTGAGGAAACTAAAGAAATGATCTCTGACTTTCTCGCAAAAAGAATAGAAATAATTCATACCATTTTTTCTTATCCTACTCGCTTGCTAGTCTTACTAATTTACTTAGCTGGCCCATTACAATATATTTGTTCCATAGACCGAACTAAAAAAATATCTCCAATTCTCTCTGCTTAGTGTTTCCCTTTCTGGAATACCGCGCCTTGTCATCTCTTCATCCACTTGTTTGCGCCATCTATTCTTTGTCCTGCCAATTCTGCGTGCACCGCCATCTGGCTCGAATTTATACGCCTTTTTAGTGCGCTCGTCATCGCTCATTCTTATTATATGGCCTAGCCAATGCAATCGCTGCATCTCGATACGTTTAACTATATCGATGCCGTTGTATAGTAGATACAGCTCGTGGTTCATACGACGTCGATAATCACCGTCAACGCAGATTGGTCCGTAGATCTTTCGAAGAATTTTTCTATCAAACACGCCAAGCACTGCCTTATATGCTTGCGCAAGTACCCAGGCTTCGGAACCATACATCAGCACGGGCCAGTTATGGCTTTGTTTTTGAAGTGCTTACTTAAGCCAAAGTAGCATCGTTTGTTGTGTTTACGGCAGTGCCGAGGTATACGAACCTACCTCAAAAGTACAGGAGCCGATCTCAGTGGACGTATTGCGCGTCGACACCATCAACTTGGTCTTCTCGCCGTTTACCGCCAGACCCACTTTAGCAGATTCTCCTTCGACCTTCATAAATGTATCGGTTACTTCTTTTACTGATCGTCCCATGATGTCTATATCATCAGCATAAGCAAGTAACATGTGGATATTGGGGTAGATTGTGCCACTTCTTTTGACGTTTACCTTTAGCAGGATGTTGAAAAGATCACACGAAAGGCTTTCTCCTTGCATGCAACCTCTTTTGGTACAAAACTCTTCGGAGAGGTTCTTTCCTATTTCCTATTGTGTCAGTTAGAGTCATTTTACAAAGCCGAATGAGCTTTGCGGGGATACCAAATTTAGACACGGCTTGGAATACCTTTGAACGTAGCGGGCTGTCGAAGGCTGCTTTATAATCGACAAAAAGGTGGTAGGTGTCGATCTGCATCTCTTGGATCTTCTCCAGGATTTGCCGCAGGGTAAATATCTGGTCAATGGTGGACTTGCCAGGTTTAAAGCCGCATTGGTATGGTCCAATTATTTCGTTGACCATGGCCTTTAGTCGTTCGCACAATATCCCTGACACTATCTTGCAGGTGATAGGGAGAAGACTTATGCCCCTAAAGTTGGAGCATAAATTATTATCTCCTTTCTTATGGACGGGACACAGGATGCTCAGGTTCCAATCGTCGGGTACGCGTTCTTCCTGCCAGATGGAGCTAACTAGTTGCTGCATACACATTATCAGTGTATCGCCACCGGTTTTAAGCTCGGCTGGTAGGCTATCAGCTCCTGCTGCCTTATTATTCTTCAGCCGGTTTATTGCTCTTTACCTCATCTTGGCCGGGTGGTATACATTCAATACCATCTTCTGGGATTGGATCTGTGGTATCTTCGTCGACATCGCTACTATTGGATATTAGCAGATTGGAGAAATGTTCCTTCCATATCCTGAGCACGCTATCTGTATCTGTTACCAGATTACCTTATTATCAGATTACCAAAGCCATCTGTTTGATGTTTCACTCTTTGGTAGAATTTTCGGACTTCATTCTGTCTCCTGTACATCTCAATTTTTTTTACACTCCCTCTTTTCCATTTCTCTCTTTTTCTTGCGGAAAAGACGTTTCTTTTCTCTCCTTTTCTCCTGATATCTCTCTCGTGCGCTAGGCGTTGCTACTGATTGTAAGGTAGCTCAATATGCCGCATTTTTTCTTCGGTAGCAGCACGACACTCCTGGTCATACCATGAATTCCTTTGTGGAGGTCCCTGGTATCCAAGTATGGATTTTGCGGCTGTTTGGATGGAGTGGGCAATGTTTTGCCATTGTCCGGATATGTTATCGGGACGAGGAGTGCTTTGATTAAGCAGTTGGGCCAGTTGAGTGGAATATGCTGGGGCTATCTGTTGTGATTGCAGCTTACCGATGTCCAACTTCCGTGTTGTGTCTGTTCGCACTTTGTTTGCTACGTTTAATCTGGTACGTACCTTTGCTGCAACAAGGTAGTCGTCCGAGTCTATGTTTGCACCTCGGAACGATCGTACATCCAACACGCTTGGTGTATGTCTTCCATCTATCACAACGTGATCAATTTGATTTCTGGAACTTTGATCTGGCGACAGCCAGGTGCGCTTATGAATATCGAGATGCTTAAATCTGGTACTGATAACTACCATGTTCCTTGCACCTGCAAAGTCCATCAGCCTCATACCATTGTCAGATGTTTCACTGTGGAGTCTGAATTTCCCGACTGTTGGGCCAATTCAATTTTGGCATTAAAATCGCCTAGTATAATTTTAATGTCATGGGCAGGGCAACGGTCATAGGTTTCTTCTAGGCGCTCGTAAAATATATCTTTGGTCTGTTCGTCCTTTTCTTCAGTGGGAGCATGAGCGCAAATAAAGATGATGTTGAGGAATTTAGCTTTTAATCGAATTGCAGCAAGTCTTTCATTCACTGGGGTGAAGGTGGAGACCAGATGTTTATACCTCCGACCAACTACAAATCCGAAACCAAACTCATGCTCTGTGTCATGGCAGCTATAATACAGTGCGCCACCTTTATGTGATGTTGTGACGCCTTTCCCATTCCATCGTATTTCCTGTATGGCAGTAATGTCGGCCTTGTACTTTTCAAGTACATCCGCCAATGCGTAAACTGCATTTTCTCTATAAAAAGTGCGAACATTCCAGGTGCAGATTCGCAGATCATGGTCCATAAAACGTTTGCGGGTTAGTCAACTTTAGAGGGGTTGGTTTTTCTTTTCTTTCGTTTTTTTCATAGTAGGCTGTTTTTTCTAGGGGAGGGTTACTAACCCGACGCCTAAACCGAAGTTTTTAACGTTCTTATGGGTGAACCACACATGTTAGCTCACTACTTTTAACGGGTGTTAAAGGCAGTTTCCCAGGTGACACCACGGGGAGGTCAGTGTCCACTTGTGATGAAAGAGGGACCAAGATAAATCCTGGGCTTTGCCATGTTAAAGCCGGTCAGGATCGTCCCTTGGTATCTTCCATCCCCTACGTCATCCAATCGAGTTTTATACTAGATAATTTTATGAAATTGCAGTAGTAGGGAACTGATCTAAGAACGCCTAATTTCATGAGATTTGTTTCATGACAACAAAGCAACTGGAAGTCAGCCCATTTTCGTCTTTACTAAAAAATTAGAAATTTTGGCCTACTTCCCTTTTGTTGAGTAGGTCCGATATATATGTACCGTAAATATGAAACATATTAACATTGTGTAGAAAATAAAACAGATTCATTTATCTGGCGATTTCAAGAGTTTATAACATGTCTCATATGAATACTTAGCCATATGTATGTGTGTTTTATACTATTATAAATATGTAACTAATATACATACATATAAATATGAAAGTTTTATATAATACTCCAAACCAACCAGCGAATTCATGGCATCAATATTGATGTTTGATGTTATTTTCATGTCAACAACAATTGACAGGCATACATCTTTATTTTATACTTTTGGAAGGGACGCTTTAGTTTCAGGAAAAACTATAATTTTGTTTATATCTACACATTTCGAAAATATACATTCATTCTATTACAAAATCCTATACGTATATAGAATTTTACAAAATGTTCATGTATAAATTACACAAACAACGGTTTACTTTCTTTCTTTTTTTATTTTTCTTCATCCTCATTATACCCTACACCGCTATGTGGGGAGGGTGTTATAAGTTGGTTTTGGCCAAAAAGTTTGTAACACATCGAAATAATGATCGTAGACCTATACTTATATATCCCAAAATTCATGTCTCGACGAGCTGAATCGAGCTGCCTATGCTTCCGCCCGTCCGTCTGTACATCTAAACCTTGTAATTTTGATAGAATCGTCACGAAATTTTTTGGGTGTCCCTGAGGGGACGAAGCCTATTGATTTTGGTGATGGTCGAATAATATTCAGGGGTCGAAATGGGAAAACAACTTATTTGGAGAAAAAATCAGCGTTTTATTCTTAAGCGATTATCTCTGCTTATATTAAGATAGAAAATCCAACCTTTACAATTGTGCAAAGTACGTTGACGTAGATGGTCAAACAACGGAGATATCGCAAGAGTCGGTAATAATCCCATTTTCATATCCTCAGCATTTATGCTAACGAGGGTATATCACCAATATTTTTGAAAATTTAACATAGCTGAAGCCAAGGTTTGCCCTTGTAGAACACGCGACTTGTGATTGTACAAGGTGGCGCAAAAGTAATCTTCCGAAGTTTTTTGGCTGTAATTTAAAAATAAATGAAAAACTTTGATTTTTCTTGTGGATTATTTTTATACCCTCAGCCTTTAGGCTGAACAAAATGTGCCTCATCGAAATAATGGTTTTAGACCCCAAGTATGTTTGGACGAAATGTGTTTCAGACAATTTGGAGTTGATTTAGCAATGTCCGTCCGTCTGTCTGTCTATCCGTCTGTCGGTCTGGCTGGCTGGTGCGCACGATAACTCTCGAACGGATGAACCGATTCGGTTCAAATTTTTGCTTTCGTAATATTTTGTCCAAACTTAGTTTAAGTTCAAAGATGAGCTATATCGGTCCACTCCTTCCGGTACCTCCGCCACAAAAGTTCCAAAATGTTCGGAAAATTTGTGGGCGCGATAACTCTTGAAGGGAGTAATGGATTTGGCCCATACTTTGCACCTCGTAAAATTTCTACCAGACTTAGATGAGGTTCCAATATGGGCTCAATCGGCCCACTCCTTCGGGTACCTCCCACACAAAATTTCGGATAAGTTCAGTTTAGGACCTGCTCTCGAATCGCTTTGATTTTGGTTGCAACAACTTGTATTTACTTCCCCCCATACGACGGTACAAGTTTCATCAGGGGCAAGTCCATACTTCCTGAGAAAATGGCCGGAAAGGTGCAAAAAGCCCCTATGTCACCTTGTGTAATAGTTGGAGCGCAAGATAACTCTCGAACGGATCTGTCGATTCGGTCCAAATATGGCCTTCGTAATATTTTATCAAAACATAGTTTAAATTCGAAGATGGGCTATATCGGTCCACTCTTTCAGGTACCTCCCTCATAAAACTTCAACAATATTCGGAAAAATTTTGCGAACGATAACTCTTGAAGGGAGTGACCAATGTAATCCATACTTTGCACATCCTTGTATATCTACGAGATATAGATCAGGTTCGAATATGGACTATATTTGTCTACTCCTTCTGGTACCTCTCACACAAAATTTCGGATTAGTTCACTTTAAGACCTGCTCTCGAATCACTTTGATTTTTGTTGAAGCGATTTGCATTCGCTACCTCCATTACGACGGTAAAAGTCCATATTTCTTGAGAAAACAGCGCGAAAGGTGTACAAAACCCCTATGTCAGCATATGTGGCGGTCGAAGAGCACAATAACTCTCGAACTGTTCAACAGATTTGATCCAACATTTGGTCTTCGTTATATTACATATATCCAAACTTAGTTTCATGGGCAACACCGGTTCACAACTGTCGGTACATCTCCCCAATATTTAAAAAATGTCACTAAAATGCTAGGACGATATCACTTGAATGGGGCAACCATTTTGGTCCAAACTTTGGAGCTCCTAATATTTTATCAAAACTTAGCTTAACTTCTAAAATGGCCATATCGGTCCTCCCTAAGGGTACCTGCCCTACAAAAGTTCAACATTTGTGTCTTAGTGCAGTTAATTCCTAATCCACATTTTTGTCGGCAAGTTCAAATGTCCAAAAAGGGCCACAAAATTCTGAAGAGACCTTAAATACATTCGATCTGTCACATTGGCTGAGGGTATATATCTGTCGGCAAAGCCGAGTGACACTTTTTTACTTGTTATTTGGTCTTTTAATTTTTTTACATCAAGTCGAGAATATGATATCAGATAAATGGCCGCCGCCACAGTTTATTGTCATTTGAGCCCTTTTTATGGCATTTTACATCACTTCTGCCAAAACTTCCGGCGATAGGTCCTAACATTCTTGGCGGATATTGTCTTTAAGAGCTGAAAGAGTCTGAGGCTTGTTGACATAAACCCGCGACTTCAAAAAGCCTCACAAAAAGAAATCTGGAGCGCCTTATCACTCATGATTATTTTTGATGAAAAATCATCTTCCTCTTGGTGTTGATTAAGGATGGATTAATCGTATATTGGACGCGATTGGCGGTCAGCATTTAACAGCTGATGCACCGTCTGGACTTTGTACGGAAACATCTTCAAATATTGTACCAAAATTCGCTGTAAAGACCGTCAACTGATACCCATTTGCGTGGCACGTCGTCTGGTCTATGTCGACGGCGCTTCCGTGACATCCTCGGCTACAGCAGCAATATTCTCTGCAGAACGGATACTCTCGTGTTGTGCCAGTCTCTTCGAAGCGAGCGGCTAAACGTCTGCGACGAAATTCACGTTGTGCCAAAATCACCGACCGATTATTGGTCAAATAAATAGTCACCAATATTCCGCGTTCTGGAGCAGTGTAGCGTAACATTGTTTATTAACGTGTATTTCGCATGTGTTTACTACACAAATGTCAAAACAGAACTGACATTAGGGGCCAATCGCAAAAATTATAGCATTTTCTGATAGGTGGATTACTTTTGCGCCACCTTGTATTTTATACAAATTAAATATTTTTCGATGAAGTGAAATGTTTTTGAACGTGGCAAAAAATATTGTCCTTAAAAGATAATTTGCGTGGAAGCTGTGACTGACTACATTTATGTTAAAAATAGGTAAAAATGTGTTGAAGCCAACTTGTCTTTTTTTTGATTTGCCGACAAATATCGGTAAAATTAAAATGCTTATAAATTCGTTAATTAACTATTCCGATAGCAACAGTGTTGTCAACTTTTATTTTAAATTTTCGTTCATAATTTTGCGTTTTCATTTTACCGACATTTGTCGGTAACTCAAAAAATGAGTTAGAGAATCGCACTACTGATCCAATAAATCATTCCCCGTGAAAATCCATCTATTAAAACGCGAGTTACGAGAAATTCCAAAGTAGAAAAATCACCTAAAATCACCTAAAATTGTTTTAGAAAATATCTGCGGTTCGTTTCCACTGCAATGAAACAACTAGTACAGCATCTTCGTTTTAGCGGAAACAGAGATTCGAAAACTTCACTGATAAGGGAGCTGCATTCCTTTTTTAGGATCGCAAATGATTATTTCAATACTTTACAAACGGAAAAACAAACATAATATACCCTCCATACTATGGTGGAGTGTATAAAAAGGTAAAAGACCTTCTAATATTTTCCTATAAATAAAAGAAAATATAAGTCTTTTCACGCGATTCCGCCGGAGCATAGAATAAGAGTGTCCCGTGTAGAAATGGAATTATTTACTTATTGCCAGACCCATATAAACACTAAGCAGAAAAGTTCGCATCATTCTCATTAACATGACAATACTCGATGCTGAAAAAGTTCGGGTTTCACTTGAAAAATCATCATTTCAAAAACTGAAAACCCAATTGATAATTCCCTTCGCCGGCATGAAATCATGCTATTGTTGGCGATCAGTAAATTTTGCTACGCTGTCAGAGCGTTTTGTAAGCATTACTCTCTATACTAGAGAGGAATAATGAAGTTAAGCCATTTTGATAATATTAGAGATTTAAACAATCATACGTATGTACATTTAAATTTAAATCTATCTTAATTTAATATCACTTCATGGTAGTTCTTTTCAAATATAAATTTAACTTCTAAATATCCAATTCATACGAAAATAACTCTATGACGTACTTACCGTCGTAACAAATGAAATATTTTCATAGAATTTTCTACGTAAATTGACATTGATTGATAAATATATCTCCAGAGACACACTTATTTGATTTAATTCACTTTTCGGAATTTATGTTTCTTCATAAAAATGGGAAAATATTGCAAATTTCAATGAATTCCCATGAAAAGTTCATCTGTCATTTTTTTCGATTTCCAGAAATGCTAAAAGGAAATACATCTTCTAAGAATATACATATGTATGTATGTGTATTGAATCTACACTGTAGATATGTAAATAAGTATGTATGTAATATATTTATATCGCACAGGTGAATTTATTCAAATTAGTTCATGAAAGATTGGCCATGGAATGTTGATTGACATTTGGATAATTGAAAAATCCACAAATACGAAGTTTGGATTTTTCGTATTTAATATAAAAGTATAGTTTGGATATTTACTTTAAGAGGTCACGAACAGAACGTATTTTCTTCTGTGCTAACATTTGGTTACGTCTCGTTCCGGTAAAAATTGACATTGGGGTGGGAGATGTTGGGTGTTAACACATTTAAATTTTATTAATAATTAATTTGAAACAATTTTCAATTTTTGATGAAAAAAAAAAAAAAATATGACAAAATATATGTATGTATTTTGATGATGAATATACATACCCCTTTAATGCTCCGAGACACATGTTGTAGCCTTAAAAAAAAATAATAAACAATACAAATATCTGCAATGTCCAATTTCTTTGGAGCAGTACGTGTCTTCGATAAATAATGGAAATTTGATTACACAACATGAATTTGCAATTTTTCATTTGATTTCATTTCAATCGATTAGAATGAATCAGTGTGGCATTTGATTCGTGTTTGTGTTTTTCGCTTAGTGTTCAACATTTTATCCTATTGACGCCCATTTACTTCATATCCTCCAACAGCATTATTTTGCTAATGTTGTTGATTTTTTGCCACTCATGTGATGACTCCTGTCTACTGCTTGACTGAGGTTTTGTCTAAGAGATTTGTCAACTTTTCCACAGGGAATAGAAGAACAACAATAATATTATGGGTTTTGCCATTTTCGTGAATTTTTACAATTCCCTCTTTGACGTTTTGCCGTTTGATGTTTGGCCAAACTGATGTGTGTTACAATTGTTGTCAGATTTTTGTATTTTCTGCTGTTCTTGCTAAAGTTGTATTGCTGAAGAAACAGAACTTCTCTAGTTGGTATTCATATGTATGAAAATATCTAAAATATTACAACAATGGGGAGAAATGTTAGAACATATGTACGTGAACGGAATTTATAAATATTAACACATAAAAAAGAAACACGTACGGAATGCGATGTATGGATGTTCTGTCTTGATGACATGCTTGATATTTTGAGTTTTGTTTATTTTTTTTTCGATTTAACAATTTGAAATCACTTAAAAACAGCTAAGGGTGATTTTAAAGTTGAAGGTAAAACATTAAAAAATACATACCGAAAAATCTATAAAATTGGGCAATGGCTTGGATCTTACTTGCTTACTGAGGTGATCCTCTAGAGAACATTTGTCTAAGTCGAAATAAGAGTTAATTTCCACTACTCTCTATTTGTTGCGTTTTTATCCTAATTTAAAATATGTCAATTGACCCGTAGATTTTTCGAAGATTTTTTCTCTCAAATTAGTACTAATTTATCTGCATACGGAATTACATATGCTTCGGAACCATACAGTGCCGCTCAAAATATTTGCAACTCAGATGTCTATATCACATTTAAACAATTTTTAGGAACATTTAATGTTTTGAAATATATTTATTTATGTAATTTGATTCATTATTGACCCTACTCACAAGATTTAAAAATGATTATTGAGTTTTTAACACTTATGTTACAAAAATGTCTCCTTATACAAAAACGTTAACCCAAAAGGTAGAAGGTGGTTTATATTGATCTGGGGTATTTTTTATTAGATGTAAAAGATATTTATTAGATGTAAAATATAACTGGACATATAATATGTCGAAATCGCATCAGGTACACACCACAGATGTCGTATAAGAGGGTGTTTTGGCATAATACCGCCATTAAACCTATATATAATCCCGTAAAACTGGTACTTCTTTGCAAATATTTTTGTGTCCTTATCTGACCCTTTCAGCTTAAGTGATCTAAATTCATATAAGAGGTTGCGGCACCCTAAAATGGACTCTACAATTTTAAATATAGAATAAAACCTTGGTGTTTAACAATTATCCTTAGAGACAGGATTCTAAAGGGTATATTAATTTGTTTAGTTAACTGGATACCTTTATGATGTGTCATAATTTACTCAGATTTTGAATCAAATTTTCTCGGTTGCAAATGTTTTGAGCAGGACAAAAGTGAGTATGAGGTTTGTTTTGTATGTTTTTGTAAAATAAGTGCAATTATTGCAAATTATTTTTTAAATCTTTAAAAAGGTGTCAATAAACAATCAACCTAAAAAAATATCTGCATTTCATTCGATTTGCAAATGTTTTGAGCATTGGCACTTTCGTAACAGCAAGAAAACTAATTATTATATATTAGTTCTGAATATTTCATGGTTTGGCCAGGCTTAACGCTTTTTTACTTGTTTAAAAATAACAATTGAGCAAAGGCTATAGTAGGGACGGGGCCGACCATGAGATACCCTACACCACTACCCCTGTGCATAAACCTTGCACTGGTAAACATTTCTTTTAGAGAATATAATACGACTACCACCAAACATAATATGCCTCTTTCTCTCTGGGACCCCCATAAGCAACCAAAATTTCGTGACCATCAGATCAAAATTACGACCTGTAGCGTGATTGCAACAAATTGAAGAATTGGATGCATTGTGGTATCTCCCTTGTTTGACCACCTTCGCCAACCTACTTTACACCAATGTAAAGGTAGTATTTTTTTCTTCCATTGACAGGCTTTGCCGTTGGAATACCCTGACTAGAAGCCGATATATTCACAAAGAATAAAACTACTATCGCCTAAATCAATGGGCTTCTTCCTCTGTGGGGCCCCATATACCCCCAAAATTTCGTGACTATCCGATCAAAGTTTCAACCTGTAGCGTGATTACAAAAAATGGAAAAATTGGATATATTATTGACTTTTGCAATATCTCGGTTGTTTGCCCACTTACGCCAACATACTGTGCAATATAAAGGAGATATTTTCTTCTTCCTTTTGGTATACTCCTACCAGAAGCGGACATATTCGCATAAGAAAAACGTTGACTTTTCTCCACATAAGCATTTTGCTTATTCCGACTCCTGAATATTATCCGACTATCACCAAACTTAATAGGCTTCTTCCTCTGAGGGCTCCGCAACCCGAAAAAAATTACTACCCGTAGCGTAATTACAAAAAAAAAAAAAACGGAAAATTGGATGCATTACCGACTATGGCGATATTTCTGTTGTTTGACCACCTACGACAACCTACTTTACATCGTTGTAATGGTGATATTTTCTACTTTCCTCGCCAGGTTTTGCTTTTGAGATATTGGCTTTGAAATAAAACATTGACCTTTTCTCCAAATAAGTTTTTGCTCATTCCGAACCCTGAATATTATCCGACCATCATCAAAATCAATAGGCTTCTACCCCTCCGGGACCTCCATCACCACCAAAAATTTGATGACGATCCGATCAAAATTGCGACCTGTAGCGTGAAGGTTTAGATGGACAGACGGACACACATAGCCAGATCGACTCAGCTCGCCGAGACATTAATTTTGGTATATATAAATATGGGTCTACGACCATTATTTCGATTCGTTACAAACTTTTTGGCGAAAACGAACATATAATACCCTCCCCACATAGTGGTGTAGGGTATAATAAATTTCTCGACTGTTGGGCCAAAGATATTCTTCATTCCAAATTTTGCCATTAAAACGCCTAGAGTAATTTAAATTTTATGGGCAGGAATTGGGCATAAATATTTTGTAAACGCTCGTAGAATATATCTATTTTATATCTATGTAATTTGCCTTATGCCTGAACTCTCGAAACTTCTCCACTAAAAATTGTCAATATAGGTAGGTCCATGTTTTGTTATAGCCCCCATATAACGGTACTTCCCGACTTTCGGTAGTTTGAGTATTTTAAGTCATTTTCAGTTACATTTTCTGACCTAATGTTGGTAATTGAGGAATGCCTGATCATAAATTATCTCCACCTTAAACTTTGGACAGGAAAGACAACTAATTATTCCTATTTAGCTCAGAATATTTTATGGTGAAGGATATGAAAAGTTCGGCCCGCCCGAACTTAACGATATATTACTTGTTATACCCTACACCACTATGTGGAAAGGGTATTATAAGTTTGTTTTGGGAAAAAATTCATGTAACACCGCGAAATATTCGTCGTAGACCCCCCATGTGGTATACCAATCTTCATATCTTGACGAGATAAAGCGATTTTGAGATGTGTGTCCGTCTGTCCATTATAAATTGTAATCGAACTCCAGGCCGTAATTATAGACCGATCGTCACGAAATTTTGCATGGATGTCGGGTTCAGACCAGAATAGACACCTATTGTTATTGGCGGTGATCGAGAAATATTTAGGGTAAAATGGACCAAAAACAAACAAAATGTTTAACCGATTTTGTTGCTGCTTTTTGTGTAGAGAACAATATTTTCCTTCGATGCTACAAATTTGCAATAATAGTCAGATCGGCGGAAATTTTAAGTAAGGATTGGCTTTACGAGGATGAAGAAGCATGCGTTTAACATGAAGATCAGATAATATTTAGCGGGTTAAATGGACCAAAACTTTTGTGTAAAATTTTTATTATATGCTGAATGACAACGTGAGTTATATTTGGAAGACGATCTTTTAACCTTTCCATTGATGTCAATTATATTGATGTACGTGGTCAGATAACAGATTTACACACTGTTATAAACAAGGATTTGTGTGTACTGTAATTACAGTCACGCTAAAGGTCGCAGTTATAGGTCAATTCTGACAAATTTATACACGATGTAAGAGTGTTGGTCAAGGAAGATGCCAATAATTTTGGATAATGATCGGATAATATTTAGAAAATTCTACCAAAGAGTGAAACATAACTGATGGCTTTGGAACTGGCACATCCTCCTGTAGAGACCAGTAAGGTAATTTGGTAACTGATACAGATAGTGTGCTAAGGATATGGAAAGAGCATTTTTTCAAACTGTTGGTATCCAATAGTAGGGAAGTCGACGAAGATACCACAGATCCAATCCCAAAAGATGGTGTTGAATGTATACCCCACGGCCAAGATGAGGAAAGACAGCAATAAACCGGCTGAAGAATAATAAGGCAGCAGGAGCTGATGGCCTACCAGCCGAGCTGTTTAAAACCGGAGGCGACCCGCTCGTAAGGTGTATGCATCAGCTAGTTAGCTCAATCTGGCAGGAAGAACGAGTACCCGACGATTGGAACCTGAGCATCCTGTGTCTGGTCCATAAGAAAGGAGATAAGACTTTATTCTCCAACTATAGGGGCATAAGTCTTCTCCCTATCGCCTACAAGATAGTGTCAGGGATATTGTGCCAACGATTAAAGCCCATGGTCAACGAAATAATTGGACCATACCAATGCGGCTTTAGACCTGGCAAGTCCACCATTAACCAGATATTTACCCTGCGGCAAATCCTGGAGAAGACCCAAGAGATGCAGATCGACACCTACCACCTTTTTGTCGATTAGAAAGCAGCCTTCGACAGCCCGCTACGTTCAAATGTATTCCAAGCAATGTGTGTATTTGGTACCCCCGCAAAGCTCATTCGGCTTTATAAAATGACTCTAACTGACCCAAGATCTTCAGTTAAAATAGGAAAGAACCTCTCCGAAGAGTTTTGTACCAAAAGAGGTTTCAGGCAAGGAGACAGCCTGCTAGAAAATGTTATACGAGAGGCAAACGTCAAAAGAGGTGGCACAATCTACACCAATAGCCACATGTTACTTGCTTATGCTGATGATATAGATATCATGGGACGATCAGTAAAAGAAGTAACCGATACCTTTATGAAGGTCGAAGGATAATCTGCCAAAGTGGGTCTGGCGGTAAACGGCGAGAAGACCAAGCTGATGGTGTCGACGCGCAATGCGTCCATTGAGATCGGGCCAACTGTTGAAGTTGGTTCCTATAATTTTGAGGTAGTAAAAGACTTCGTATACCTCGGCACCGCCGTAAACACAACAAACGACATCAGTTGTGAAATAAAAAGAAGAATTGCATTGGCCAACAGATGCTACTTTGGCTTAGGTATATATAGTCCTTTTAATTCCGACTGGAACATAGGGCCGTTTGGCTTAAGTAAGCACTTCAAAAACAATGCCACAACTCGTCAAACAAAAATAACGCTTTACAAAACACTGATACTACCCGTGCTGATGTATGGTTCCGAAGCCTGGGTACTTGCGCAAGCAGATAAGGCAGTGCTTGGCGTGTTTGAGAGAAAAATTCTTCGAAAGATCTACGGACCGATCTGCGTTGACGGTAATATCGACGTCGTATGAACCACGAGCTGTATCTGCTATACAACGACATCAATATAGTTCAACGTATCGAGATGCAGCGATTGCGTTGGCTAGGCCATATAATAAGAATGAGCGATGATGAACCCGCTAAAAATGCGTATAAATTCGAGCCACATGGCGGTGCACGCAGAATTGGCAGGCCAAAGAATATATGGCGCAAACAAGTGGATGAAGAGATGACAAGGCGCGGTATTCCAAAAGCGAAGCACGAAACAGATAGAATTGGAGATCTTTTCTTAGTTCGGTCTATGGAACAAATGTTCTGTAATGGGCCAGCTAAGTAAGTAAGTAAGTAATATTTAGCGGGTAAAATTAACCAAAACTTTTGTGGGAAAGATATAAAAATGTAATTTTGGTTCTACATTTTAGTTTCTGTGGGACATACCTATTCAAATTACGAAAACGAAACTAGAAAACCAACTCGTGAAACCCAACTCTCTTGATGCAAATTATATCAATGTAGCGGTTAGATAACGGAAGTACAGTCTAACATATAAATTGGTTTCTTTCTTTATTGTTTTGGTTTGCTTTTAACGAACTGCATTTAGTTGCTACGGTACAAAATGTCGAGCGAAATTCCCACAATTTAAATTGATGCAAATTGCAATGATATACTAGTCTTGAAATTTTTGTGCTACCTTTGGTCAAAATTAATGTAATACCTGATTGGGTAAAAATCATCGAAAAATACTTCTAAATGTCTTTTGATATTTCTTTCTTTATACAAATAGTAATTTTTGGAAAAAACGTATGTATATGTATGTACGTACGTATGTATGTATGTATATATAGCCAAAACGGTATATGTGTCCATTATAAAATAAAGAAAATAACACCTAACGGTGTATGTATGTGCTATATCTCTGGTATGTTATCGTGTATGTCAACTTATGTATGTGTGACCGGACGGCAAAATATGTCGCAATCATATAAAATTAATCCAGTGGAAAACTAGTACCCAGGGGAAGTTGTGTAGGGTATCACATAGTCGGGCCCGTCCGACTATAGCTCTCTATCTTACTTTTTTTCTGTTCAGTCCCACAGCGGCATGTTCTTCGTCACCGGATTTCACCCAGCGGCTGTTAATTCAGAGCATGCATATTCATGTTCGATGTTGCTTGCGGTATATACATGGATGACTGCACCGGACTCGTTTGGTCTATGACGGGACGGCATGTCCGCATCCTACATACTCAGACTTAGTTGAGATGCAGCTTTCGCTGCAGTACCTCTGCAGATGTTTCCTAAGAGAGTGATCATATTCATCAAATATTTTAAAGAAACCCCGCGCGTGTCCGGAAGGATCCTTACGATCAAGAAGAGAGAGAGGTTTACACAGATGCCGTGGCTGATATCATAAGCATCTATCGTGCGAATGTCGTCCTAGTCGTACATCCCTCATCTACTGCAGCTGAACGTCTGCTGTCTCGGCAGCCCAGCGTGACTTCCCTGAACTACTTTTTCTAGATGGTGTAAACTCAGTTCACATTGGGCAAGGATTAACAACGGCAAAGTTAACTAACAGTAAAGAACTCAGAGTGGTCAAATGTTGTATTCCACACTGACGGCCTAATTTTCTAACAGTTGCTTCGCAACTTAGAGAACAACGTGATAGGATCTGCCATGAAATTAACAACCAGCTTCGTAGAAGGAAATGACTGAATCATTTGGACAACTGTGAAGCTGGTTTACACAAGCTCTGGGATCCACAAGGGGTCTTACAGGATCCAACACACAGAGAGGATATATTGCTGTATGTTTCGCATGTGTCGACATCATAGACGCCAAAAAAGAACACTAAAGTTCTGCCACAAATTTATTGCACGGAATGACGTCAAATAAATAATTCATCTCTCTCTCTCACTCTCTTCAAAAACAACAATATTTTGAACCTAATTTGTTATTCATAATAAAAAACGAACATAATTGAATTGATTGTAAGGTCTGTTCAATTTTTATGATAACATCCATCACTACCATTCTTCCTTCTCCCTCCCTCCTCGCCCGCCAATTCATTCAAAACCAAAAAACACGAAACTAATACCCAATTGCAAAAAGAGATGGCCCCCCAAAAAACCAATGAAACATTGCCTTCTGTATAAAATTGAGAGTCCATCATAAATTTGTACACCATGTGGACATTTCTCACATAAAATATTCCTGACAATATTTCTCTATTTTCACCCCTCTGCAATACTCCAGAAAAAGTATATATTTTCGCAATGTGTGTGTGATCCGATCCCCTTTTGTCAAATTGATGTGATGCGAAGCGATGCGAATTCAATGTTGCCATGAGATATGATAAATGACACACCAATGGTGACACACATAAAAATAATTTATTATCCTTATTTTAACTCACTCACTGGGGCAGCAGTGCCATAGGCAGAGAGAGAGACATCAATATTTTGCGGACATTTGTCACAAGCAATTTCCAACGAAATGAGTTAATAAAGATATACTCCAATGGATAGTTGTTGTGCCGTCGTTGTGGGTGAGCGACGAGGGATGATTGAGGAAATTCAGTCAGTTCGACGACACATGATGCCTATTTGGGGACAATTGATGCCAGGATTTATCATCATTCAATAACACCTTTCAAAAATTTTCGACAGCAGCTTATTTGAATTGATTGGTGTGGTAAGTTGATTATTATCAATGAATTGTGAATGTATGAATAATGTTTGCTTGTTTGTTGTTATTGTAATTTAAATAGATGGAATGAGCAATTTACTGGCTGTTTAATTCGGAATAGTATAGGCTTCTGTCATGGAAATCAATATTTGAGCATGTGATAATGGTTCAATACATGAAAAGAGACAGATTTATTGTCATATTACCGAGGTAGGGTCCAACAGAAGATGTTGAAGATACTAAAGTGCCATTCACACAACCCTTCAATGTCGTATGAGATGTCAAATTTGCCATCCCTAAATGTTGTACACATCGCGTTATCCCTATGAAAATTTGCATCTATCAAGATGATGTGGGAACTCATGTGTAACTTTTTCGTTTAGGGAGCGCTCTATTCGCTTATGTATCTTCTCGTATGCATTTCTGTAGTGCGATTCTCTAAAAGTTACCGTCTCTAAAGTTACCGACAAAAATCGGTAAAATTAAAATGCTTATAAATTCGGTAATTAACGATATTTTTCGGTAAGTTAGCGACCAAGGGAAAGTAGTCGTGAAGTTCTTCCGATTGCAAGAGTGTTGTCATCTTTATTTGAACTTTTCATTCATAATTTTGCGTTTTAATTTTACCGATATTTTTCGGTAACTCAAAGTTGAGTTAGGGAATCACACTACAGAAATAAATTATTGGAAGAAAAACATTTAACCAAATAAAAAAAATAATTAAAACCCGTAAGGAAAGGATCAGAGTCGGGCGGGCCGACTTTATGATACTAACACCTGTGAATAATTTCGATATAACTTGGCACATTTATTTCTAGACCAAATTCCCTCAAACGTTCCAAATTTCATTAAAATTGGACGGATATAGCGTGCTTCAAATAAATCAAATCAGCCAAAAGTATATATGGGAGCTATATCTAAATCTGAACTGATCTCGATATAATATTGCACATTTATTTCTGGACCAAATTCCGTCACAGATTCCAATCTTCATCCAAAGAGGATAGATATAAGGAGTTTGGTGCATCAAATACCTCAAATCTGTCGAAAATCTTATTATACAACAGAGCTTTGTGATAAGTGAGTGACTGATAGGTCTTGGCCCAGCAGAAACCGCTGAAGCTATAAACTTGCAATTTTGAGCGTGGGTTGTTGTTGGTGTGTAGGGATGAGACAAGGTCGGGTTTTGGAAATTCGAACTAGAAGGGTACTAAAAGGCACTAAATAGGGTACCTTTGTATTAGGCAAACGGAAAGAGCTAAATTTAGAATGAGGGTAATTGATAGAGGGTTAGAAAGTTGTACTAAACGGTTTTTGGAAATTCAAACTAGAAGTGTACGAAAAGTACTAAAATTCACTAAATTTGGTACCAATTGTATATTTTGAACGGGTATAGCTAGAATCTGAAATTTGGTGTCGGAATCAAGGTTGAGAAGTGATGTATATATAAGGAAATGGTTTTGGAAATTTGTACTTACGTGTACGAAAAGTACTAAATTGTACTAAATTTAGTAGAACTTGGATTTGGGAAAACGGATAGAGAAGGAAACCTGAGATTTGGAATTATGATTACTGTTGAAGTGTAGATTGAGATATGATCATAGTTTTGGAAATTCGTACTTATGTGTACGAAAAGTACTTAATGGTACTAAATTTGGTACTTAATTTGTACAACTTGCTTTTCGGTGAACGGATAGAGCTGGAAACCTGAAATTTGGAATTATGATTACTGGTGGAGTATAGGATTGAGGTAGTTTTGAAATTCGTACTTATGTGCTCGAAAAGTACTAAATGGTACTAACTTTGTTACAATTTGTATTTTGAAGAACGGATGGAGCTGGAATCGTGGCATTTGGAATTTAGATTACTGAGCTAGCTTTGAAAATTCTTACTTATTTGTACGAAAAGTACTAATATTGGTACAACTTATGTTTGGGTGTACGGAGAGCTGGAACTAAGTTACGGTGCACAGTGGTTCAGAATCGTTTTTTCCTGGTCAAAATTCTGTAAGTTTTGAACGGATAGAGATATTTTCACAATTCTTTTTTTGTTAGACAGATAACACAATAAGCTTTCCGGTGAATTATAAGCGGTCAAATTCGGTCAAAGTTAAACTTTTGAATTTTTTACTATTTTTCATCAAAATATCAGTTCTTTTGTGTTTTTATATCTTCTTATATATTAAAGATGGTCAAACGCCAATAAATAAACTATAAAAATGCCAAAAAAAATTAAAAAAAAATTTTGAAAAAAAAAATTAAAAAAAAAATTTTCACAAAATTTTCAGATAAAAAAATACAACAAATTTAAATTTTTTTCAAAAATTAAAATAAAATGCTCCTTGGGTGTTCATAAAACTTATATAACTCATATGAAAGCTCATATACTCCAAAAAATTTTAATTTGTGTAAAAAAGCTGTAATTCATATGGGAATTGGTATGGAAAAACACACATTTTTACCCATGTAATTTCAATAAATTTAAAAAAGTGTTAAACGGACGGAACGGGAACAAAAGTATATATGGGCTGAAAGAGGAGATTCTCGGGCATACTTTTGTGGAAACAGAACATTGTTCCATGTTGTTCCACAAAAGTTCTAGTCCGCTAAATTTGGAATTTCATAAAATTTAGTACCTGAGGAAAAATAAAATAGCTCATGTTGTGTAAACGCCACGGTAATTAGTTTAATTTATTTTTAAAGGCCACAATCCTACCCACATAACAAAAAAACATCGAATGCAATATATGTTACAGTTTCCGAGAAATAGCTATTTCTTTCTCCAGAAGTTTTCAAAAATTACGTATTTCTCAAACATGGGAAATATGTTCGTCTTTAGGGGCACCCCACGCCCGCACCTTCCAATATTTTGACCTAATTTTTTGGTTTCCTTAGTTTCAATATGTTTACTATCGAATCCCATATAGAAATTAAATACCTATTACAAAACAAAATTTTGATTTTTGGCCAGGAAAATCGTTTCTTGAACCATTGTGCGGTGTACGAAAATTACTATGTTGAACTTATTTCGGAATCGTTCGGTATACGGAATGGAGATAAAAAAGTGATTTCGAAAAATTTGTGCTTTGTTATGGGATGTAGGGTACTAAATTTTTCTAAATATGGTACTCGGTGTACGGACAGCGCTGGAAATCTAAAATTTAGTATTAGAGGAAGTGTAAGATTTAGATATGGAGGTTTTTGAAGACGATAAGTACTAAAGGGGTTGAACTGGAATTTTGAATTGGAGTATTGAGATAAGGAAAAGGTTTTGGAAATTCCTATTTATGTGTTCTAAATGGTACCAAATTTGCGACAATTTGGATTTTGGAGATCGAGGGCTATATCCAAATCTGAATCGATTTCGATCGATATAATTAGGCACATTTATTTCTAGACAAAATTCCGTCAAATTTTCCAACTTCCATTAAAATTGGGCGGATATAGGTTGTTTTGTGCAGCAAATACCTCAAATCGGCCGAAAATATAAATAGCAGCTATATACAAATCTGAACCGATTTTGATGAAATTTGGTACATATATTTCTATGCCAAATCTAGTTTGGTGCAGCAAATACGTGAAATCGGCCAAAAATATATATGGGAGCTATATCCAAATTTGAACCGATATCGATATAATTTGACCCATTTATTTCTAGACAAAATTAGTCACACATTTCAAATTTCATCGAAGTCGGACATATGTAGCGTGTTTGGTGCAGCGAATACTTGAAATCGGCCGAAAATATATGTGGGAGCTATATCCAAATCTGAGCCGATTTTCACCAAAAGCAATAGCATTCTTCCCATGGCTAAAAACATTATATTTCCCAAATTTCAGCTGAATCAGACAATAAATGCGACCTGTTCGTTGCTAACAGAAGTAAATGGACAGACGGACATGCACTAAAAACGATTCAGAAAGTGATTATATGTATGTCTCCAAAAGGAACTATGGGTCGATTTTGTTTCCTTATGCCCCTTACCACAGTGTGGTGTAGGATATAAAAATTAAGTTACAATGTTTTATTAATAAATGCGCTAAATGCAGAAAGTAGTTTTTCTCTCAGCCTCAATAAATAAATTCTTCTTCATGATGAGATGTCTCAAATGAAACGCTTGCCGTTTATTGTCATTTAATTTTGTCACCATTTTTAATTTAAATGCAAATATTTTATGTCCGTGTTTATACGTTTAAACTGGAATGGCAAATTTTCTTCTCAATTTCTTTTAAAATTTCTTTGCAGTTTAGACACGCAAATAATGTTTGTGTCAATTTTCTGATTCTTCTTCACACTCATTTTCTCGTTTGATCATGCAAAGGCAATAGGTACTAAGGCGATATTGCTTATAGAAATTAAATAAAAATTCATTAAAAATTAAATAAATACATATGTATATTAGGACTATAACCAAAAAAATACCACCACATAGCCGTGTAGAGCATGGAAAACTATTATGAAATACGGTGTCAATTTTTCTCTATCGCGAAAAAAGTTTCCGCACCAAATGCATGGAAGTTCAGAAATGCATTTTTTAATTTTATCTGTTATAACAACATATTTGCTTTTCATTAAAATTTTTATTTTTTTGTAATCTTATTTAAAATCATTATCAAAGCGTTCTGGACCAATTTGATCTCAAATCGCGCCATTTCGAAGCATATTAGGAACTTTTGACTCTATTGCAATTTTTGGTTTTTCTTTATAAACTCGTGAATTTTATGTTTATATTTTTTGTACCTATCGGACAAGAGAATTTGGGGTCATTTGCAACGAATTCGCGAAAGTTATAGGATGTTTTTGTTGACCTTGCCTGTGAGAATTGTATTTGTTTTCTACAAAAATACAACACCAGTACCATGTGGGGAATTTTGTCCTAATAATGAAAACGCGTTTCTAAAATCGATTCGATGAAAAAAGTTTCAGCACCGACCGCAATTACTAAAACCCTTTCGGTATTTTTTCTACTTATAATTTTAAATTTGCTTTGTTTGAATAAAAATTTATAGATAAAAGTACATTTCTCACAGGCAAAGTCATTAAAAACGGTCTGTAACTTTCGCGAATTTGTTGCAAATGACACCATATTCTCTTATCCGGTAGGTACAAAAAATATAAACATAAAATTCACGAGTTTATAAAGAAAAACCAAACATTGCAATAGTGTCAAAAGTTCCTAATATGCTCCAAAATGGCGCGATTTGAGAACAAATTGGTCCAGAACGCTTTGATAATGATTTTAAATTAGATTACCAAAAAATAAAAATTTTAATGAAAAGCAAACATGTTTTTATAACAAATAAAATTAAAAAATGCATTACTGAACTTCAATGCATTTGGTGCGGAAACTTTTTTCGCGATAGAGAAAAAATTACACCTTATTTCATAATAGTTTTTCATGCTCTACACGGCTATGTGGTGGTATTTTCGATATCTGCAAAAAAGTGCAAAAAGTTATATCCCTAAAGTATATGGTAATATTCAAAAATGTTTTACAATCGTTGAAGTTGAGGTTCACCATTTAATTAGTCGCGAACTGTCAATATATTTTATATAATATGAATATATTTATATTAATTGAAGTGTTTTAGCCGGGGTCTCATAATATAGACCATAACAAATAAATTACGTTGAAGCTGTGTTGGTGGTAATATAAAAAAATGGGTAAAAATGTGTTGAAGTTAGCAAGTTTTTTGTGTTTTTTCTTGATTTCTGGTCAAACCACGGAAAATTCAGACCTGAGCTCAAAGAAAGAATTGAAGAATACCGCTTGGGCAACATGGTTCTAATGTATGACTTCTCGATATATACAGTGCATCCCCCTTAAATCGATGCTGACATTTTGAAGTTTTGAAAACGGGGTTTTTTTGAATTTTTCCTATAATTGGAGGGCGCAACCAGATAATGACCTAAACTATTTATTGGATTGTAGAACTCGCGATTCCACGTCGTTTGATATATATCTCATAAGTGTGCTCCGTACAGCTCCCTAGTAATAGGATTCCAAATTCGAATTTTTGGTGCGTAAATTTTCTTTAAAAACCTATTTTTTGGCTTCAAAATTTACAACTGTGACTCAGGTACCCTTGAACCCCGCGTGATTTTAGTTTTTTTCCGCGCCGGATTTAATTAGCCCTACCGCGATCGAATCCATCCACTAAAACCGCTGATATAGATACCCTGAAAAAAAATTTTAAATTTTATTTTGACTAATCCGCATACTAAACCGCGATTTCCCTTAAATTTTGTTACATAAATGGAATCATTTATACGCGATTATAATATTTGTCAAAAAGGCGTGTCATAAATTACAGAGATTCGGGAGTAGTATTCGTATTTAAGCAAAAATAGAATCAGGTAGCACATCCGCGGTTCTTGACGGATCTGTATAAAATTTGTCTTATTGACGTATTTTAAACAGGGGGTCACTAAAATCGGTTGCGCCTTATAATCATATGAACATTCCGTTATTTTTACCCACATGAAGCATATTGGTGTAGCAAGATGCAACTGATGGCACACTTTGGTCGCTGAATGAAACATGGAAAAATGCAAACATATTGACAGAGATGCACTCGCTCTATGCGAAAATCACATGCGCCTCAACTGATTTTAACTATTTCGCGCGTTATACGTTTTTTAACTTTTATGTTTTTTCTTTGATTGTAATATCAATATCACTCTTTATTTCCTAATTCTATTGCTTATCACACTAAGCAAATATACTTTCACGATGATAAACTATTTTCCTTGAAGATGTTTTAGCAAAATAATACAGGTTTTGTTTGGAAATTTAGCGAAATAGTAGAATAACTCTCAAAAAATGTTCTCAAATTTTTCGTATTAAACCAAAAAATATATTCTTGAAATAATGTTGCAACAATAAACTTTTATCTTTTGTTGTAGCTGCAATATGCAATTTAAAATCCTAATCTATAAAATTTTGGTCTCACATTTTTCTGGACATTGTCTAGATTCTGTACGTATTTTTAATTTATTTTTTTCGAGATTTTTATGGACTCTGAGTTAGAATAAATAAAATTTACTCCAAGATTCCTTCATTATTTTTTGATTTTCCGCGAAAATGAAAATAAATTTAGCAAATATTTAGGCATCTACGGATAGATATTAAATGTTGTTACCGATTTATATATACATTTTGTTATTACAACACAAAGGGAATTTTAAAATATTTTTTCTTTATAAGGGAATAAAATCCCCCATAACTTTTGGGCGCAGCATCCAATTTTGTGAACGCGAACAGATTTGAAACCACGATTTTTTTCTTAACCCATGTACCAAAAATCGTGAATGTGCTTGTAAAAAATTTTATTAATTTTTTTTCGATGGAATTGTAAAGGAAATTTGAAATTTACCATATGTATGTTACTATTAGTTTTTACAGATAATTTTTTGTTCAATTTATTATACCCTATATCACAATGTGGAAAAGGGTATTATAAGTTTGTTTTGGTAAAAATTCATGTAACATCGTGAAATATTCGTCGGAGACCCCCAATGTGGTATACCAATCTTCATATCTCGACGAGATAAAGCGATTTTGAGATGTTTGTCCGTCCGTCCGTCTGTCCATTATAAATTGTAAACACGCTCCAGGCCGCAATTATGGACCGATCGTCACGAAATTTTTTATGGAGGTCGGGTTCAGATCAGAATAGATCCCTATTCTTATTGGTGATGATCGTGAAATATTTAGCGGGTGAAATGGACCAAAAACATAATACAGTATAATCTCACCACATGTATATACAGTATAATCTCACCACATGTTTCGGCCGTGTCCGGATTACCGAATTGTCCGGATTACCGAGTAGCAACAAAAACATATAAATTTGTACGTTTAAATCATTAAAAACGGACTTTCACTAGGTAATAACCTGGCATGTAAAGTAAACGAATTAATGTTTAGCAAATATCACGGGTTGCGACCACTTTAAGACCGGGTGCAGCTTCCCTGTCTACCAAATTTTATTATATTCTTCCAGCGTAATTTAGGTGACATTTGCTGAGTATTTTTGTCATATAAAACTTCTCTAAAACTGGTGTAATTTATTCATAGTTTTTGTTAAGGACATGAACTTCGTAGGCCATGTAAATACATATTAATTTACATTGTCCATGGGACATGAGCCTCTTACGACTCGCGATAGAACTTCAGAATTCAATTGCACTCATCTCATTATGGTGAATATTTTGCCATTTCCATTAACATCGAAATGATTTTATCTCGTTGACGAAACCAAAAAGAGATATTGACTCACAAATGTTATATCTTAGGAATAATATAAAATTGAATTTATATATGTATATTGGTTGCATAATTGAGAGAATGCAATATAGCAATATTAGTTACCGGTGATTTTGAATGCCAAAGGAAGAAAATAAAAGGGGCCATACGATTTTTTTGAATTTATTGAAATGTCTATATTACGTCTCTACTCGTTTAGCTACAAATCCCAAAAAAATAAGCTATTCCCAGCGCTTTAAATAATTTAATAATTTCTAGGTAAAATGTTCTTGGAATACATAACAGTCGCATGATTTGAGGGCTAATGAGCTATTTCCTTTACAGGAAAGGAACACTCAACATCAAATTTTAGGGGAACTAGGCTACCCAACATTAGCTTTAAAATACTGTTGCTTATCATAGCCAGTCATCAATGGCTGAACGATGTGAAAATCATTTGGCAGATTCAGATAGTTAATCACATATTGACTGTATAACTGAGTTAACAGTGGCTATCTAGAAAGTGAAGTTTTGGACCGAAAACTTTGAAAAACTTTATTTTTCTTATTCATACACCAATTACTATTGCTAAGAACGAAAACGTCAATGAAATAAATAAGAATCTAATGCTCAAGATAGGAAAAAATATTGGTGTCCGGATTATCGAGGTAAGAAAAATAAGTGATGTCCGGATTACAGAGTCTACAATGTAAAAAATTCTAGTGTCCGGATTACCGCGTTGTCCGGATTAACGAGTGTCCGGATTATCGAGACTATACTGTATTTATCCAATTTTCTAGCGGCTCTGTAGGTCTCAATAATAGTCCGATCAACGCGTAATTTTAAATAAGGTAAGAGTATATCACAAAGGAGAAGCTTGCAATTTCAGATGGCGATCGGATAATATTTAGAGGGTTAAATGGACCAAAACTTTTGTGTGAAAATTTTTAATATACGGATTATATCTTAATTCCTGGAAGTGACATTCCGGACAAGTGAGATATACTTGAAAGTGGAACGCTTGACCTTTCAATTGATGCCAATTATGTTGGTGTGCATGATCAGATAACAGAGTTACAGCCTAATATATTCCGTTATTTGTTTGTAGTGTAATAATAAACTCGCTAGAAGTTGCAATTATACATCAATAGTCACGAAATTTTGCACCGGGTAAGAGTATAGGTCGAAAAAGATGCCTACAATTTTGAATGATGATCTGACATTCTTTAGCGGGTGAAATGGACCATTACTTTTGTATGAAAAATATAAAAATTTTTCTTTTTGGTCGATATTTTAATTCCTTGAGGACATATATATTTCACAAAGTAGCCTATATATGGGAAAAAACTACTGACCTTTCCTCTGATGTAAATTGCAATAAAGTGTTTGCTAAATAACGGGCCTACTGCCTAATATATAATGGGTTCTAGGTAGAGAACCACATTTTTATCCCATGCTACATATTGTCTCTCCAAAAGCTTATGTAACACCACCAAATATTCGTCCTAGACCCCTTATTTGGTATGCCAAAATTCATATCTCGACGAGATAAAGCGATTTAGCGATGTGTGTCCGTCCATTAAAAATTGTAAACAATCTTAAGGCAGCAATTATGGACCGATTGTAACGAATATTTTAAGGAGGTTGGGTTCGGGCCAGAATAGAAATGATTAGTTTTTGCTGATGATCGTGAAATGTTCAGAGAATGAAATGGACCAAAAACAAAATTTTAACCAATTTTGTAGCGGCTCTGTAGGTCAAAATAATAACCCGCAAAATTTTAAACAAAGTTTGAGTTTGTGATGAAGATGGAGCGTACAAACCAACGTGAAGATCAGATAATACGTAGCGGGTTAAATGGACTGAAACTTTTGTGTGAAATTGGTAAAAATTTCAATAACGTAGCGGTTAAACAACGGAAGTAGTAGTACTACATAAGTGGGTTTCATTACACTTTAGTTTGTGTGAACTAAATTTTCCTTTCCTACTACAAAAATGTCTTTGTCGTGCTAGATAACTTTTTGGTTTTGGTCATAAGTATTATACATTACATCTCTGATATTTGATAATTAAATTTTCACAATCATTGAAAATAAGTTCCGTGGTATAGGGTATCCCATGGTCGGCTCCGTCCGACTATAGACTTTTCTTACTTGTTTTTTGCTGTGATGTTTTGGTATATCCTTTATATAACGCTACAACCTAACTTAACTGGTTTTGATGCTTTATCTATATTTTCGGACTTAATTGACTATGATTTGGTGCTAAGACTTCCCAGTCAAAAAAAAACTTCAGCAAAAATTCTAGAGATAGGTCTACGTTTTGGACCCCCTATGCCAGTACCAACCGATATCAGGTATGTACTTTTACGTTGTTATCTAATTTGTAGGCATAAATCGTTCTAATTTGGCATCTATGGTTCTCAGTGGTTAAAACTTCTGCAGCAAAAATATCTTTTGGCACTGGTAATTTTTTTCTACATTTTGTGACCAAATTAGCTATCATTTGTAGTTAGTACCCAGTCCTCCTAGTTTCAGATGGTGGAGGGTATAAAATTCGGCCCAGCTGAACCTATCCACCAAAAAAAAAAAAACCAAATAATGGTTTTTAATGCACTTTTGGCAGTAGTTTCTACATAACAAACCCCCTACTAACCCATTCATTTAACTAGGACATGTTGCAATGAATAACTACCCATTCTATGGCCAGTTGAGGTGTTTAGATCCCAAGTATGTTTGGACGAAATGACTTTAAGACAATTTGGAGTCGATTTAGTCATGTCCATCCATCTGTCCTTCTAGATATAGATCGGGTTGGAATATGGGTACCTCGGGTACCTCCCACACAAAATTCGGAAAAATTTAAGATTATGAGCTGCTCTCGGATCGTTATGATTTTTTTCGACAGGTTGCCCTTGCGGTCCCCTTTACGATGGTACAATTTTTTCCTGGGCAAGTCCATACTTCCTGAGGCACCTGATGGCACCAACAAATCCGCAAGATAACTTTCGCAGGGAATTTCTGATTTGCCCAAAATTTGCACATCGTATTATTACATCTAGTCATGTATCAGCGCTCCTCTCGTATCGTTTTGAAAAAATGTCAGCAGTTTGTCCTTACGGTCCTCTTTACGAAGGTAAAATTTTTTCGGGGTCAAATCTATACTTCCTGAGATAATGGCGCAAAGACTCCAAAACTCCCTGCAAACGCATACTAAAATGCTATTGTACAAGATAACTCTCAAAATGTTTGGGAAATTTTATATAAGGCATAATTATTGTATTTGCTTCTTTTTTGGGCATCGGCTGAGGGTATATCTCCGTCAGCACAGCTGACTGATGCTTTTTTACTTGTTTTATTTTGCTCTCTGCTGGATTTGATCATGTGATCTTCTTATTTGTAGCCTAACACACTAAACTCTGTGCCAGGCGTACGAACATTAAGGGTTGTTTAGACGCTTACGTGTACACCAATTTCAAATTCAATTTTTGGCAAACGTGTTTGCTAGCAATACTTCCTGTATAACTTATTGTCCTAAGAATAACATCAACATTTTGACCATTCAATTACTTCTTAATAAATTCTCAAAAAAATATTAATATTCAAATATCACCTATGAGCTAAAGGTTAGCAACATACATATGTACATATGTATAAACATATTCCTTTCATAATTGTAAATGTAACCCAAATTTCAAATAAAGATGAAACTAAAACCATAGATAAGCCACTCACTGTTCATATTTGTTAAGCCTTTTGGCAACAAAGTTCAATATTGTTTGCCACGAAATGTCCCAAATGTCATATTTCATTATTGGTTAATAAAGTCACAGAGCAACTACAATAAATACATATTTCACACACACACACACACATCTGGCAACTCATATTCAAAGGATATGTCAAACCTCATAAGTTTGTGAAGTGGCCGGGTTAACATGACAACACATCTTCAATTAAGTCTGTGACTTGAGGTAATATCAGCAACAGCAACAAAATTCTATGACAAAGCTCGAGAGTAGAAACCACAGCAACATCAATATCAAGAGCAACAACTGTAGCAATCAATGCCAATGAGCGAATGAATGACAACTTCTAAAGATTAATACAAACACACCGGTACACAACACTATGCAAATACACATGAATGGATGGAACACACAACCACAACCATGAGTATAGCTACAGTCTTAGCCAAACACAAATCCAGGCTAATAACATGAAAGCACGATACGTACTCATCATCTTCGAGCCGAATAGGGTAAAAATGTCTAACCAAGCAAATAATTTTGAAAATTGAATTTTCCATTATGTGTTTCTGTTGTGTTCGATTCATCTCTTCTGTGTTGAACAAAGCAAAGGCTATGTCACCATGTTGAAGATGATGATGTTGACGACGATGAGGCATAGGATAGGATGAAAAGCATAGGACACCATCAAGTACTAAGGCAAAAAATTGTCAACATATTATCTTCAGTCATGACTTTGCAAGGGATTTCATTAATTTAGTTATTAATGAAATGTGATTGCTTATTTTAATAATAATTTCCAATCATGTCAAGTCAATAAGGGAGGTTTAATAAATTAAATCAACACTCCTCCGAGTGCCGGCAAGAAGGAATTCATTTTCTTTATCTTTGAATTGTAACAAAATTTTAAATATGATCTAAAGGATATTATCCTTTTGGCATGTTTGTTAAGATTTCAATTGAGAGATTATGTTTGAAATTTCCTTGTTCATAATAAATAGAATTAATAAGAACCCGGAAGGATACTTAAGAAAGTGTTTGTTTGTAATGGATGAAAGGAAAATATGCTAATTTTGAAAAGGGTTGAATTGAATGTTGAAAATTAGGACGTTAATGGGTTAATTAAAATTGAATTTGCTAAAAATAATAAAAAGCAAATAAGAACGGCGTTAAGAACAGATGATAACTGTGGAAGATTCTAAATGAAGGATATCACTTTCTTTTAAATAAGGTTTAAGTCGAATGTGAGAGCGATGTTTTCTACCCACTCAAAATCCGAAATAGCATGTTACAATCATTTCCTTTCGACGTCATGGGGTATATAACAAAATATGAACCTATGTATGTATATTGATGCGTGGAGGTTGGAGCTTGGAACAACATCGGTCTGGACTTAGATATGCCTACAATTTTTGTTAATAAGTTTTTTTTAATCACTAGGAACCTTAAATTACACTGTGAACCGAAATTTTGGGGGGTGGAAAATTCCTTTTGGGGATGAAAGCCCTTGGTGGGTACATACAGAACCCCGAAGGATAGATCCGCCGTGAGTCGAACTTCTGAGTTATGACGTGATGAAAGTTTTGCTGGAAACCCTATGAGCCGTCTGGAACCAGCGTTATAGCTTTTTGCTCTGCTCTTTAAATTTGTTTTTAAGATGACATATCTTCAATCAAATCGAATGAGGATTATTTTCGTAGAGTATTTCGATCTTCTAACTCACTTTCTTCAATGTCCTTTTCGTCCCTTATTTTAAGAGCCGCAATAAATGTACCAGGGACGTAGGGGATGAAAGATACCAAGGAACGGTCCTGACCGGTTTTAACACGGCAAAGTCAAGGATTTATCTTGGTCCCTCTTTCATCTCAAGTGGACACTGACCTCCCCGTGGTGTCACTTGGGGTAGCTGCCTTTAACACTCGGCAAAGGTAGTGAGCTAAAATGTGCCGCGCGTTCACCCATAAGAACGTTAAAAGCTTGGGTTTGGGCGCAGGGTTAGTACCCTCCCCTAGAAAAAGCAGCCTACTATGAAAAAACAAATAAAAAGAAAAACAAATCCCTCAAATGTTGACGACCCCCGCAAACGTTTTAAGGACCATGATCTGCAAATCTTAACCTGGAATGTTCGCACTCTTTATAGAGAATGTGCAGTTTACGCATTGCAGATGTACTTGAAAAGTACAAGGCCGACATTACCGCCATACAGGAAATGCGATGGAATGGGAAAGGCGTCACAACAACACTTAAAGGTGACGCACTGTATTGTAGCTGCCATGACATAAAGCATGAGTTTGGTTGCGGATTTGTAATTGGTCGGAGGTTAAAACACCTGGTCTCCAGCTTCACACCAGTGAATGAAAGACTTGCTACAATTCGAATAACATCAAAATTCTTCAACATCATCTTTATTTGCGCTCATGCTCCCACTAAAGACAAGGACGAACTGACCAAAGATATATTTTATGAGCGCTTAGAAGAAACATATGACCGTTGTCCTGCCCATGACATTAAAATTATTCTAAGGAAAAAATTGGAAAGGAAAATATCTTTGGCCCAACAGCCGGAAAATTCAGTCTCCACAGTGAAACATCTGGCAATGGTATGAGGCTGATGGAACATGGTAGTTAGCATCTCGACATCCATAAGGGCACCAGGCTGTCTCCAGATCAGAAAACAAGAAATCAAATTGATCACGTTGTGATAGATGGAAGACATTCATCGAGCGTGTTGGACGTGCGTTCGTTCCGAGAAGCAAACATAGACTCGGACCACTACCTTGTTGCAGCAAAGGTACGCACCCGGTTAAACGTAGCAAACAAAGTACGAACAGACACAACACGAAAGTTAGACTTCGGTAAGCTGCAATCACAACAAATAGCCACAGCATATTCCACTCAACTAGCCCAATTGCTTAATCAAAGCACTCCTCATTCCTATAACATATAAGCGCAATGTCAAGTATTGCCCACTCCATACAAACAGCCGCTAAATCCATACTTGGATACCAGAGATCTCCACCAAGGAATCCATGGTATAATCAGGAGTGTCGTGCTGCTACCTAAGAGATAAATGCGGCATATAGGGCTACTTTACAATCATCATCTTTTCCGCAGGAAAAAGAGAGATGGAAAAGCGGGAGTGTGAACAAATCGAGATGTACAGGAGACAGAAAATTCTACCATAGAGTGAAACATCAAACTGATGGCTTTGGAACTTGCACATCCTCCTGTAGAGACCAGCAAGGTAATTTGGTAATACAGATAGTGTGCTCAGGATATGGAAAGAACATTTTTCAAAACTGTTGGTATCCAATAGCAGCGAAGACGACGAAGATACCACAGACCCAAACCCAGAAGATGGTTTTGAATGTATACCGCCCAGCCAAGATAAGGTAAAGACAGCAATAAATCGGCTGAAGAATAATAAGGCAGCAGGAGCTGATGGCTTACCAGCCGAGTTGTTCAAAACCGGAGGCGACACGCTGATAAGGCTAGTTAGCACCGCCTGGCAGGAAGAACGAGTACCCGACGATTGGATCCTGAGTATCCTGTGCCCCGTCCACAAGAAAGGAGATAAGACTGTATGCTCTAATTATAGAGGCATAAGTCTACTCCCTATTCCCTAAAAGATCGTGTCAGAGATATTGTGCGAACGACTAAAGCCTATGATCAACGAGATAATTGGACCATACCAACGCGGCTTTAGACCTGGCAAGTCCACCATTGACCAGATATTTACCCTGCGCAAATCCTGGAGATGACCCAAGAGATGCAGATCGACACCTACCACCTGTTTGTCGATTATAAAGCAGCCTTCGACAGCCCGCTGCGTTCAAAAGTATTCCAAGCCATGTCGGAATTTGGTATCCCCGCAAAGCTCATCCGGCTTTGTAAAATGACTTTAACTGACACGAGATCCTCAGTTAAAATAGAAATAACCTCTCCGAAGAGTTTTGTACCAAAAGAGGTTTCAGTAAAGGAGACCGCCTTTCGTGTGATCTCTTCAACATCCTGCTGGAAAAGGTTATACGAGAGGCAAACGTCAAAAGAAGTGGCACAATCTACACCAATAGCCATAGGTTACTTGCTTATGCTGATGACATAGACATCATGGGACGATCAGTAAAAGAAGTAACTGATACCTTTATGAAGGACGAAGGAGAATCTGCTAAAGTGAGTCTGGCGGTAAACGGTGAGAAGACCAGGTTGATGGTGTCGACGCGCAATGCGTCCAATGAGCTCGGACCAACTGTGGAAGTTGGTTCCTATAATTTTGAGGTAGTAAAAGACTTCGTCTACCGTGGCACCTCGTAAATACAACAAACGACAAAACACTGATACTACCCGTGTTGATGTATGGATCCAAAACCTTGGTATATGAGCAAGCAGGCATGACAGTGCTTGGTGTGTTTGAGAGAAAAATTCTTCGAAAGATCTACGGACCAATCTGCGTTGACGGTGAATATCGACGTCGCATGAACCACGAGCTGTATCTGCTACACAACGACATCAATATAGTTAAACGTTTCGAGATGCAGCGATTGCGTTGGCTAGGCCATATCATAAGAATGGGCGAAGATGAACCAGCTAAAAAGGCGTATAAATACGAACCGCTTCGCGGTGCACGCAGAATTGCAGGCCAAGGAATAGATGGCGCAAACAAGTGGATGAAGAGATGAAAAGGCGCTGTATTCCAGAGTGCGAAGCAACAAATAGAGAGGATTGGAGATCTTTTCTTAGTTTGGCCTATGGAAGAAATGTTCTGTAATGGGCCAGCTAAGTAAGTAAGTAAGCACTTAAATATAGGTTGTGCTCACAAGAAAATATTAGTCAAATGTTTTTAAAGCTAGTCTTAAGAAGATCGCGTTCGAATGAAACAAAAATAAATATGTGTTTAAAAAGGTCCATGCCATAGCTGTCAGAGTTGCCAGATGTTGTATCAAAATTTTGACATTAATTTTGTTTATTTTTGGCCCATGGGTGGATCCACTGTGCACTGGGAACTTCAAACTGCAGGTACTTTTGTCAAAAAAGGTAGCTAAAATCTACAAAATACCGAAAATCGGGAGGTATGTGGGCTATACCGAAACATGTTACAATTGTTGGTGGAGATATCTTTGATCTCTGAAACCCTCAAACATAAAATTACATGCAGTTCAGTAAAAAATGTAGCTAAAACCTGTATTTAACGGATCTCAATACCAAAACCTGGGCCGATTTTCAACGATTTCGGTAAAATATAGCCACATTATCTTACCGAAATCGCTGAAAATTGGTATTTGGTAACCTTCAAAATACCGAAAATCCTGAAGTTAATCAAAACATGGAGCTATACTGACAAATTTCTAGAGAATTTTTTTTTTTTTTTTGTAGAAGAATACAAAATAAATGTAGCTAAAACCTTGAAGAAAACCTTCCGCAATAAAAGTACCATAAGATGACATTTTACAGCTTCCGAATGTTCTGCAAAAATGTGGCTCGGAAGATTTTATGTACGGTTCCTAAAGACATGAAATCCATACCATCTTGTTTAAGCGGTCCTTTTCACTTTTATCCGAATATGGCTAAGACAACCCTATATCTATTTATTTCAATATATTCCTTTTAACCTATTGCTGATCTAGAATTCTCGGAGTCATTACAAATATTGATATCCGAATTTTGGAACCGAATATTTTGATACTAAACTCGAATTTTTATTCTGTTTTTATGAACCGATTAACCGTATATGTATATCTCTAGAAAGTTATTACAATTGTCAATCAGATACGATTAACATGCGTGATACATATTACGCGGTTATGGTGCTGGAACAGGAAACCCGTATTGTTGAAACGCATAGGAGGATACTTTTCACTACGCGAAAAATTATGATCTAGGTCTGGGGGGGTGAACAATTCCTTTTGAGGTTCAGAGATAATCTTGAGTATATATAGACATTTTGAGATAAAGGTACCTTACTAGGTTTTAAACCATGTTTTTTTAATCGGTTTTGTTCTATCTCTTACAGTTTTTGAGATATTCAGATGTCAGAAACCCCACAAAAAAAGGCGAAAATATCCGATGTTTACGTCAAGGTTTGCAACCATTTTTTGTGGCGTTTATACGACCCAGTGACTTTATAACCCACATAAAGTCATGTTAAAGTCTAGCTATCCTAAAATTTGAACCATATTCCAAACATTGGAGCAACAGGCTGTATTTAATTCTTACATTGGCTGGATATTATCGTTTTGGTGGCAATGTGGATGACTGTTGTCTTGTCAGGTCTACTGAAATTAGATTCAATTTTGTATGTAGAGAATATTAAACTACAGCTTACTTTACTTACTTAGATGGCTTTTATACTAAACAAAACGTCTTGTTCCATAAGCAGAACTAAGAATAGAACGCAACGATTTCTTGCTTTACTTCTCCAATTTTTGATATATTCTTCAACTTGCTATTCTAAAGCAATCTGTTGAAATTTCAAATTTTCAATAAAACATATTCATATATATGAATATAACTGATCAACTGCTTTCACTACATGATATGCTTCTATGTTAAACATGCATTGACTCTAACAAGCGGGCCTGTTGCCCTTGAGCGATATATACCAATCATCATTCCATATATTTTATTTACACTGATTCCAATTTTTAATCTCTTCGAGTCTATGTTTTAAATAATGTTTAAATAAACTAATTATCTTATAACTTAACTATTTCCAATTTAAATTCAATTTAATATGATCCCGTTTAAGAAAAATAAGCCTCTAATAAGCTTTACCCAAAGAACATTACACCCTATACTGGTACACAATTTTTCGTGCAATATTTAATTTATGGAAAGCTTAATAAAATTGGCATATTTTGAATTAAATTTTATAATTTATCATAATTAAAATTCATTGCTCATCATTTGAAGAGTTATTATAAATTGGGGAGATTTTTCTCACATTCTTCTTTAAGCGATTGTGTGTTGGCTGTGCTGTGGTATGGGAAAATTTGAAATTGTTTGTGAAAGGTATGCCAGCCGAATTATTATGTAAATGTGCGTGTGTGCATCGGATACCCTTAATGCCGCATACAAAAATTTAATTATAAAATAAATAATTAACATCGAACACTGGTTTTAATAAAATTGCTTGTCTCTCTGTGTATTGCTGTGTATATAGCATATCGTATAATCTGACAACCACATATATCTGCTTATTCATAAATCGCACCATCAAATTCTCCCGCCGAGCAACAATATTGATTCACACATTCCAAATTTACACCTTAACTTGATGGTGGCAGCTTAGGTTTGGGTGGCTTTTGGAGGTTGGTGTATTAAGTGAGGGAAAATAAATCATAAGGAAAGTTAATTAAATATTTCTTTCATATGAGTCTCTTACAAAGGCTCGTGGATTTTTATAAATATTTTTTCCAGAGGCTCCTACAAAAGCTAGTGGATTTTTAAGAATATTTTTCCAGAGCCTTTGTAGGAGGCTCGTGGATTTTTAAACATATTTTCCAGTCCTTTGTAGGAGACTTGTGGATTTTTAAGAAAATTTTTTCCAGAGCCTTTTTAGGAGGCCCGTGGATTTTTAAGAATATTTTTTCAAGAGTCCTTGTAGGAGGCTCGTGGATTTTTAAACATATTTTATCCAGGCCTTTGTGGGAGGCTTGTGGATTTTTAATTTTTTTTTTCCAGAGCCTTTGTAGGAGTAAATAGTTTTTCTTGAGCCTTTTAAGGAGGTTCGTTATTTTTAAGAATATTTTTTCCAGAGCCTTTGTAGGAGGCTCGTGCATTCTTAAGAATATTTTTTCCAGAGCATTGGTAGGAGGCTCGAGGATTTTCAAAATTATTTTTTCCAGAGCCTTTGTAGGAGTCTCGTGGATTTTTAAGAATATTTTTTCAGAGCTTTTGTAGGAGTCTCGTGGATTTTTAAGAATAGTTTTTTTCCAGAGCATTGGTAGGAGGCTCATGGATTTTTAAAAATATTTTTCCAGAGCCTTTGTAGGAGGCTCGTGGATTTTTAAGAATATTTTTTTCAGAGGCTCGTGGATTTTTAAGAATATTTTTTCCAGAGGCTCGTGGATTTTTAAGAATATTTTTTCCAGAGGCTCGTGGATTTTTAAGAATATTTTTTCCAGAGGCTCGTGGATTTTTAAGAATATTTTTTCCAGTGGCTCGTGGATTTTAAAGAATATTTTTTCCAGTGGCTCGTGGATTTTAAAGAATATTTTTTCCAGTGGCTCGTGGATTTTAAAGAATATTTTTTCCAGTGGCTCGTGGATTTTAAAGAATATTTTTTCCAGTGGCTCGTGGATTTTAAAGAATATTTTTTCCAGTGGCTCGTGGATTTTAAAGAATATTTTTTCCAGTGGCTCGTGGATTTTAAAGAATATTTTTTCCAGTGGCTCGTGGATTTTAAAGAATATTTTTTCCAGTGGCTCGTGGATTTTAAAGAATATTTTTTCCAGTGGCTCGTGGATTTTAAAGAATATTTTTTCCAGTGGCTCGTGGATTTTAAAGAATATTTTTTCCAGTGGCTCGTGGATTTTAAAGAATATTTTTTCCAGTGGCTCGTGGATTTTAAAGAATATTTTTTCCAGTGGCTCGTGGATTTTAAAGAATATTTTTTCCAGTGGCTCGTGGATTTTAAAGAATATTTTTTCCAGTGGCTCGTGGATTTTAAAGAATATTTTTTCCAGTGGCTCGTGGATTTTAAAGAATATTTTTTCCAGTGGCTCGTGGATTTTAAAGAATATTTTTTCCAGTGGCTCGTGGATTTTAAAGAATATTTTTTCCAGTGGCTCGTGGATTTTAAAGAATATTTTTTCCAGTGGCTCGTGGATTTTAAAGAATATTTTTTCCAGTGGCTCGTGGATTTTAAAGAATATTTTTTCCAGTGGCTCGTGGATTTTAAAGAATATTTTTTCCAGTGGCTCGTGGATTTTAAAGAATATTTTTTCCAGTGGCTCGTGGATTTTAAAGAATATTTTTTCCAGTGGCTCGTGGATTTTAAAGAATATTTTTTCCAGTGGCTCGTGGATTTTAAAGAATATTTTTTCCAGTGGCTCGTGGATTTTAAAGAATATTTTTTCCAGTGGCTCGTGGATTTTAAAGAATATTTTTTCCAGTGGCTCGTGGATTTTAAAGAATATTTTTTCCAGTGGCTCGTGGATTTTAAAGAATATTTTTTCCAGTGGCTCGTGGATTTTAAAGAATATTTTTTCCAGTGGCTCGTGGATTTTAAAGAATATTTTTTCCAGTGGCTCGTGGATTTTAAAGAATATTTTTTCCAGTGGCTCGTGGATTTTAAAGAATATTTTTTCCAGTGGCTCGTGGATTTTAAAGAATATTTTTTCCAGTGGCTCGTGGATTTTAAAGAATATTTTTTCCAGTGGCTCGTGGATTTTAAAGAATATTTTTTCCAGTGGCTCGTGGATTTTAAAGAATATTTTTTCCAGTGGCTCGTGGATTTTAAAGAATATTTTTTCCAGTGGCTCGTGGATTTTAAATAATATTTTTTCCAGAGAACTTGCAGGAGGCTCGTGAATTTGAAAGAATATTTTTCCAGAGCCTTTGTAAGAGGCTCGTGGATTTTTAAGAATATTTTTCCAGAGCTTTTGTAGGAAGCTCGTGGATTTTTAAGAATATTTTTTCCAGAGCCTTTATATGAGGCTCGTGGATTTTTAAAAATTTTTTTTCCAGAGCTTTTGTAGGAGGTCCGTGGATTTTTTAAAATATTTTTCCAGAGCCTTTGTAGGAGGCTCGTGGATTTTTTAAAATATTTTTCCAGAGCCTTTGTAGGAGGCTCGGCTCAGCGCCTTTGTAGGAGGCTTGTGGATTTTTAAGAATATTTTTCCAGAGCCTTTGTAGGAAGCTCGTGGATTATTAGGAATAGTTTTTCCAGAGCCTTTGTAGGAGGATCGTCAATTTTTAAGAATATTTTTTTCCAGAGCCTTTGTGGGTGGATCGTGTGTTTTTAAAACTATTTTTTCCAGGCCTTTGCAGGAGGTTCGTGGATTTTTAAGAATATTTTTTCCAGAGCCCTTGCAAGAGGCACGTGGATTTTTAAGAATATTTTTTCCAGAGTCTTTGTAGGAAGCTCGTGGATTTTTAAGAATAGGTTTTTCCAGAGCCTTTATAGGAGGCTCGTGGATTTTTTAGAATATTTTTTCCAGAGCCTTTGTAGGCATCGTGGATTTTTTTTAAAATATTTTTTCCAGAGCCTCGTGGATGTTTAAGAATAGTTTTTTCCAGAGGCTCGTGGATTTTTAAGAATATTTTTTCCAGTGGCTCGTGGATTTTAAAGTATATTTTTCCAGTGGCTCGTGGATTTTAAATAATATTTTTTCCAGTGGCTCGTGGATTTTAAAGAATATTTTTTCCAGTGGCTCGTGGATTTTAAAGAATATTTTTTCCAGTGGCTCGTGGATTTTAAAGAATATTTTTTCCAGTGGCTCGTGGATTTTAAAGAATATTTTTTCCAGTGGCTCGTGGATTTTAAAGAATATTTTTTCCAGTGGCTCGTGGATTTTAAAGAATATTTTTTCCAGTGGCTCGTGGATTTTAAAGAATATTTTTTCCAGTGGCTCGTGGATTTTAAAGAATATTTTTTCCAGTGGCTCGTGGATTTTAAAGAATATTTTTTCCAGTGGCTCGTGGATTTTAAAGAATATTTTTTCCAGTGGCTCGTGGATTTTAAAGAATATTTTTTCCAGTGGCTCGTGGATTTTAAAGAATATTTTTTCCAGTGGCTCGTGGATTTTAAAGAATATTTTTTCCAGTCGCTCGTGGATTTTAAAGAATATTTTTTCCAGTGGCTCGTGGATTTTAAAGAATATTTTTTCCAGTGGCTCGTGGATTTTAAAGAATATTTTTTCCAGTGGCTCGTGGATTTTAAAGAATATTTTTTCCAGTGGCTCGTGGATTTTAAAGAATATTTTTTCCAGTGGCTCGTGGATTTTAAAGAATATTTTTTCCAGTGGCTCGTGGATTTTAAAGAATATTTTTTCCAGTGGCTCGTGGATTTTAAAGAATATTTTTTCCAGTGGCTCGTGGATTTTAAAGAATATTTTTTCCAGTGGCTCGTGGATTTTAAAGAATATTTTTTCCAGTGGCTCGTGGATTTTAAAGAATATTTTTTCCAGTGGCTCGTGGATTTTAAAGAATATTTTTTCCAGTGGCTCGTGGATTTTAAAGAATATTTTTTCCAGTGGCTCGTGGATTTTAAAGAATATTTTTTCCAGTGGCTCGTGGATTTTAAAGAATATTTTTTCCAGTGGCTCGTGGATTTTAAAGAATATTTTTTCCAGTGGCTCGTGGATTTTAAAGAATATTTTTTCCAGTGGCTCGTGGATTTTAAAGAATATTTTTTCCAGTGGCTCGTGGATTTTAAAGAATATTTTTTCCAGTGGCTCGTGGATTTTAAAGAATATTTTTTCCAGTGGCTCGTGGATTTTAAAGAATATTTTTTCCAGTGGCTCGTGGATTTTAAAGAATATTTTTTCCAGTGGCTCGTGGATTTTAAAGAATATTTTTTCCAGTGGCTCGTGGATTTTAAATAATATTTTTTCCAGAGAACTTGCAGGAGGCTCGTGAATTTGAAAGAATATTTTTCCAGAGCCTTTGTAAGAGGCTCGTGGATTTTTAAGAATATTTTTCCAGAGCTTTTGTAGGAAGCTCGTGGATTTTTAAGAATATTTTTTCCAGAGCCTTTATATGAGGCTCGTGGATTTTTAAAAATTTTTTTTCCAGAGCTTTTGTAGGAGGTCCGTGGATTTTTTAAAATATTTTTCCAGAGCCTTTGTAGGAGGCTCGTGGATTTTTTAAAATATTTTTCCAGAGCCTTTGTAGGGGGCTCGGCTCAGCGCCTTTGTAGGAGGCTTGTGGATTTTTAAGAATATTTTTCCAGAGCCTTTGTAGGAAGCTCGTGGATTATTAGGAATAGTTTTTCCAGAGCCTTTGTAGGAGGATCGTCAATTTTTAAGAATATTTTTTTCCAGAGCCTTTGTGGGTGGATCGTGTGTTTTTAAAACTATTTTTTCCAGGCCTTTGCAGGAGGTTCGTGGATTTTTAAGAATATTTTTTCCAGAGCCCTTGCAAGAGGCACGTGGATTTTTAAGAATATTTTTTCCAGAGTCTTTGTAGGAAGCTCGTGGATTTTTAAGAATAGGTTTTTCCAGAGCCTTTATAGGAGGCTCGTGGATTTTTTAGAATATTTTTTCCAGAACCTTTGTAGGCATCGTGGATTTTTTTTAAAATATTTTTTCCAGAGCCTCGTGGATGTTTAAGAATAGTTTTTTCCAGAGGCTCGTGGATTTTTAAGAATATTTTTTCCAGTGGCTCGTGGATTTTAAAGTATATTTTTCCAGTGGCTCGTGGATTTTAAATAATATTTTTTCCAGTGGCTCGTGGATTTTAAAGAATATTTTTTCCAGTGGCTCGTGGATTTTAAAGAATATTTTTTCCAGTGGCTCGTGGATTTTAAAGAATATTTTTTCCAGTGGCTCGTGGATTTTAAAGAATATTTTTTCCAGTGGCTCGTGGATTTTAAAGAATATTTTTTCCAGTGGCTCGTGGATTTTAAAGAATATTTTTTCCAGTGGCTCGTGGATTTTAAAGAATATTTTTTCCAGTGGCTCGTGGATTTTAAAGAATATTTTTTCCAGTGGCTCGTGGATTTTAAAGAATATTTTTTCCAGTGGCTCGTGGATTTTAAAGAATATTTTTTCCAGTGGCTCGTGGATTTTAAAGAATATTTTTTCCAGTGGCTCGTGGATTTTAAAGAATATTTTTTCCAGTGGCTCGTGGATTTTAAAGAATATTTTTTCCAGTGGCTCGTGGATTTTAAAGAATATTTTTTCCAGTGGCTCGTGGATTTTAAAGAATATTTTTTCCAGTGGCTCGTGGATTTTAAAGAATATTTTTTCCAGTGGCTCGTGGATTTTAAAGAATATTTTTTCCAGTGGCTCGTGGATTTTAAAGAATATTTTTTCCAGTGGCTCGTGGATTTTAAAGAATATTTTTTCCAGTGGCTCGTGGATTTTAAAGAATATTTTTTCCAGTGGCTCGTGGATTTTAAAGAATATTTTTTCCAGTGGCTCGTGGATTTTAAAGAATATTTTTTCCAGTGGCTCGTGGATTTTAAAGAATATTTTTTCCAGTGGCTCGTGGATTTTAAAGAATATTTTTTCCAGTGGCTCGTGGATTTTAAAGAATATTTTTTCCAGTGGCTCGTGGATTTTAAAGAATATTTTTTCCAGTGGCTCGTGGATTTTAAATAATATTTTTTCCAGAGAACTTGCAGGAGGCTCGTGAATTTGAAAGAATATTTTTCCAGAGCCTTTGTAAGAGGCTCGTGGATTTTTAAGAATATTTTTCCAGAGCTTTTGTAGGAAGCTCGTGGATTTTTAAGAATATTTTTTCCAGAGCCTTTATATGAGGCTCGTGGATTTTTAAAAATTTTTTTTCCAGAGCTTTTGTAGGAGGTCCGTGGATTTTTTAAAATATTTTTCCAGAGCCTTTGTAGGAGGCTCGTGGATTTTTTAAAATATTTTTCCAGAGCCTTTGTAGGGGGCTCGGCTCAGCGCCTTTGTAGGAGGCTTGTGGATTTTTAAGAATATTTTTCCAGAGCCTTTGTAGGAAGCTCGTGGATTATTAGGAATAGTTTTTCCAGAGCCTTTGTAGGAGGATCGTCAATTTTTAAGAATATTTTTTTCCAGAGCCTTTGTGGGTGGATCGTGTGTTTTTAAAACTATTTTTTCCAGGCCTTTGCAGGAGGTTCGTGGATTTTTAAGAATATTTTTTCCAGAGTCTTTGTAGGAAGCTCGTGGATTTTTAAGAATAGGTTTTTCCAGAGCCTTTATAGGAGGCTCGTGGATTTTTTAGAATATTTTTTCCAGAGCCTTTGTAGGCATCGTGGATTTTTTTTAAAAATATTTTTTCCAGAGCCTCGTGGATGTTTAAGAATATTTTTTCCAGTGGCTCGTGGATTTTAAAGTATATTTTTCCAGTGGCTCGTGGATTTTAAAGAATATTTTTTCCAGTGGCTCTTGGATTTTAAAGAATATTTTTTCCAGTGGCTCGTGGATTTTAAAGAATATTTTTTCCAGTGGCTCGTGGATTTTAAATAATATTTTTTCCAGAGAACTTGCAGGAGGCTCGTGGATTTGATTTCCAGAGCTTTTGTAGGAAGCTCGTGGATTTTTAAGAATATTTTTTCCAGAGCCTTCATATGAGGCTCGTGGATTTTTAAATTTTTTTTTTTTCCAGAGCTTTTGTAGGATGTCCGTGGATTTTTTAAAATATTTTTCCAGAGCCTTTGTAGGAGGCTCGTGGATTTTTTAAAATATTTTTCCAGAGCCTTTGTAGGAGGCTCGTGGATTTTTAAGAATATTTTTTTCACAGGCTTCTGGATTTAAAAAAAAATATTTTTTCCAGAGGCTCCTTCATTGGCTCGTGAATTTTTAAGAATATTTTTTTCCTACAAAGGCTCGGGGATTTTTAAGTATATTTTTTCCCGAGGCTCTTACAAAGGCTTGTGGATTTTTAGAATATTTTTTCCAGAGCCTTTATAGGAGGCGCGTGGATTTTTAAGAATTAATTTCCAGAGGCTCCTACAAAGGCTCGTGCATTCTTAAGAATATTTTTTCCTACAAAGGCTCGGGGATTTTTAAGAATATTTTTTCCAGAGGCTCCTATAAAGGTTCGTGAACCTTTAAGATTTTTTCCAGGGGCTCGTGGATTTGTAAGAATATTTTTTCCAGAGGCTCCTATAAAGGTTCGTGGACCTTTAAGATTTTTGTCCAGAGGCTCGTGGATTTGTAAGAATATTTTTTCCAGAGGCTCCAAAAAAGGTTCGTGGACATTTAAGAATTTTTTTCCAGAGGCTCGTGGACCTTTAACAATTTTTTCCAGAGGGTCGTGCATTTTAAAGAATTTTTTTTTTCCAAAGCCTCGTGGTTTTTTAAGAATATTTTTACCAGAGGCTCTTGGATTTTTAAGAATATTTTTTCCACAGGCTCGTGGATTTTTAAGAATATTTTTTGCAGAGGCTCGTGGATTTTTAAGAATATTTTTTCCAGAGGCTCGTGGATTTTTAAGGAAATTTTTTCCAGAGGCTCTTGGATTCTTAAGAATATTTTTTCCAGAGGCTCTTGGATTTTTAAGAATATTTTTTCCAGAGGCTCGTGGATTTTTAAGTACATTTTTTTCAGAGGCTCTTGGATTTTTAAGAATATTTTTTCCAGAGGCTCGTGGATTTTTAAGTACATTTTTTTCAGAGGCTCGTGGATTTTTAAGAATATTTCTTTCAGCGGCTCGTGGACTTTTAAGGACATTTTTTTTCCAGAGGCTTGTGGATTTTTAAAAATATTTTTTCCGGAGCCTTTTTAGGAGAATCGTGGATTTTTGAGAATATTTTTTCAGCGCCTTTGTAGGAGGCTCATGGATTTTTAAAAATATTTTTTCCAGAGGCTCGTGGACTTTTAAGGACATTTTTTTCCAGAGGCTTGTGGATTTTTAAGAATATTTTTTCCAGAGCCTTTTTAAGAGACTCGTGGATTTTTGAGAATATGTTTTTAGCGCCTTTGTATAAGGCTCGTGCATTTTTAGGAAAATTTTTCCAGAGCCCTTTTAGGAGGCTCGTGGGTTTTTAAGAATATTTGTTCCAGAGCCGTTGTAGGAGGCTCGTGGATTTTTAGGAATATTTTTCCAGAGCCCTTGTAGGACGCTCGTGGATTTTTAAGAATATTTTTTCCAGGGCCGTTGTAGGAGGCTCGTGGGTTTTTAGGAATATTTTTCCAGAGCCCTTGTAGGACGCTCGTGGATTTTTAAAATTATTTTTTCCAGAGCCCCTGTAGGACGCTCGTGGATTTTTAAAAATATTTTTTCCAGAGCCCTTGTAGGACGCTCGTGGATTTTTAAAAATATTTTTTCCAGAGCCCTTGTAGGACGCTCGTGGATTTTTAAAAATATTTTTTCCAGAGCCCTTGTAGGACGCTCGTGGATTTTTAAAAATATTTTTTCCAGAGCCCTTGTAGGACGCTCGTGGATTTTGAAAAATATTTTTTCCAGAGCCCTTGTAGGACGCTCGTGGATTTTTAAAAATATTTTTTCCAAAGGCTCCTACAAAGGCTCCAGTATTTTAAAGAATATTTTTTTAAAAGGCTCATGGAGTTTTAAGAATATTTTTTCCAGAGGCTCTTAAAAGGATCTATATATATATAAGATCGTGGATCTTTTAAGAATAGTTTTTCCAGAAGCTACTACAAAAGCTCGTTAATTTTTTAAGAAGATTTTTTCCAGAGGCTCCTTCAAAGCTTCTAGATTTTTAGGAACATTTTTTCCAGAGGCTCCAACAAAGGGTCGTGGATTTTTAAGAATATTTTGCCGGTACTCCTTTAAAGGCTCGTAGAATTTTAAGAATAATTTTTTCAGAGGCTTCAGGAAGATTGTAATTTTAATGTTGTTCACTGAAGTGTGGGAAATACATATGTAGTACCTTGTGCTTGCCCAGCAAACCAATCGTACCAACATCGTAACGAAATCGGAACAAAATTCGGACTATACGTCCGAGATCTGATCCGAAATCGTAACGATATCTTAACGAAAGTTGTATGAAGTGGTTGACATAATTTCGGAACGAAATGTCGAAGTGACATCGATTTCGTAACGAAATCTGAAGAAAATCCTTGGGAAATTCGGAAAGAAAATTTCTTTCCGACATTCGTTCCGAAATCGGAACGAAATCGGTACAAAATCTGAACTATTTCCTCCCCCAAAAATCGTTTAGAAATCGGAACGAAATCTGAACGACTTTGCTTTTGAAATTGTTCAGACGTATCGGACATCAGACATTTGGTTTGCTGGGTGCATATCAAAAGTTAACCATGAATTTTATAAAAAATAAAGGAATAAGGAAAACATATTTAAGAAATTTTTCCTCAGCATGTATCGCTTTGGGATATCTATGGGAAATACTCCATATTTGTAATTTCCTTCAAAAAAATATTTTAAATTTTCTATAAGCTGTGTTCAGACATCAATTCATTATCATTTCATCCTCATATCCTGTTCACATCATACGCACTCACTCACACACATACTCGCTCACTAACTCACATCGAACGCCCACTTTTATTACAAGCGTTTGTTGAAAAATTTTTAACACATCACGTGCCAAATACCAAAATATTTGGCATTTTCAAATTCTTATTGACAACATATGACAGTCGTTGTGTCAACGTGCGTGCAATTGAAAATTTGTTTGTGTTTGTATACTTGTGAACAATGGTGAACAATATGAATACTCAAATATACATATGGACATAATTTGCTGAAAGAACGCACACACCCATGCATATACTAAAAGCCCCCTCCACACTAATTTTATTCTATTTTGGTGGTAAACTGGGAGTACAATTGTGTTTGTGTCATAACTGAATGGTTGTCATTTTATCCGTAGGGTAAACTTTTCACTTACACAAAAGATCACACATACACACACACCTACACGAACACTTGCAGCGTCAGCATGCAAATTTATTTATACCCACACAGTTATAAAAATTACTGTGTTTCATGAACACAATAATATAGAGCGGTGTTTGTGTGCTACATACACATGCATAATTTTTGAATTCAAGTAAACTTTTGTTAGTTGGTGTGTATGTGACCGCTAAAATTTGTGCCTGTGTTAGTGTTCGCACGTGCTAAGCTGTCATGACCAACTATTTAATGCAAAATGAATATTTATGCAACACACAAACTCGTGTCTCTAACTCAGGCTCCCATTTGCCATCACGAAGTTAAGTATATACACAAACACACACACATACACTTTTCAAGTCATTGTGTTCGCATGTGAGTACGAATATGTTACTTAGTTATTAGTCTTGAATGTCATAAGTGAAAATCATGTGTTTGGAATTTCAATTAAATTAATCTATTTAAAATATAAGTTTTTTGTTGTTTTGTTTAATGGATTAGTTTGAACTTTTAGGAATTTTGAATATAAATGACACTTTTCAGGATAGCAGTGTGTGGAATACAAAGTTACGATTAGAATTGCCTAGAAGGCACAAATTTGTTTTTGTTATCAATTTTAAACCGTTTATAACAAACTCTAACGAACGTTATTATTTGCTTTATTTACTTACTTTATTTATCCCATAAGCCGAACTAAGTATAGAGTTTCACTCCTCGCAATATCCTTCTTATTCTGATTCCCTGTGGCTTTTATCGCCTCAACAATCCCGTTATTATGTTGTGTGGTCCTTGGCTTACGTCATTCCACCAATAGTTTGCTGCTTGAAGTTCTGCAATGACTGATCTTCTCCACGCTCTAGCTGGTGCATCAGCATGCCTGCATCTTCTCTGTGGATTCCAGATAGGAAGGTGCATGCTAAATGCAGCCTTGGCTTTGCTCAAATTAATATTGTCTTCTGCACCATCCTTTGCAGCAATTAAACCAATATATTTGATCATTTAAATTGTCCTCCCATTCAATGACCCATCATCAATCATGATGTGTGTTAAAGAGCCCGCTCTATAGCCATCCGACATAATTGTTGTTTTTAAACTCTAAAGCCTAGTATGGAAGGTATTTCCATTTGTAACTCATTACAATAATCATTATTAATCATATAAAATATCTACATATATTTTTGATCAGGATATAATTCTGAGTCGACCCCAGTCGATACATATCCGTCTCCTGTATTCACTCTAGTGTCCACAATAACACTGTGCAACATTTTTAAGGTGATCTTGTGCAAACAATAAGAACTGAAAATTTTTTGAAAGTACACACCCAAACGACAAGAAACCCTAGTTGCGTTTTGTTGTGTCAGATCCAGCGCAGATTTTATGGCCCCATCTAATTATGGTTAAATATTGAGTTTTTAATGAAATTCGGGGCTATATCTCTGAAAGCAATGCGAATCTTCTTCTGACCTCTGAAGCAAATTTGTAGGTAAGGACAAGAATAAAATATTTGGAGAAATAATGAACTCGAAAAACTACATTTATTGCCTCAATTTTCAAAATATATAATAATTTTTATACATTTCGCACCGTATCTCCAAAACCGTTAATTTTTTCTGAATATTTTCTTTTGTAAAAATATTCCCTGGAATGTAATACACAACTCTTAAGAACATGTCTTTGTTGTAAAATGCCTCTATCCTGTTGTTTTCAATACATTTTTCAACGACGATTTAATAAAAATGTCAATAATGTAGTGAAATCCGAAATGCGTGAATAAACTGTTGGTGTGAACTGTGTTTGAAATACGTGTTGTAAAAGATATGATGCAAAATACCGCCGAAACAACATGAAGTAAGCATTTTAGAGTTTCAGAAAGTTCTAAAGAATTGTTGAGAACTTTATTTGGAAGATTTTTGCAAAAGGTTACTTGGTTCAACTCCCAATAGTTTAGCCGATACAGACCAGAATTTCACCAGCAATTATGTAAAATTTTCTATATTTTTTTTGATTTTAATTTTAATGCCCTAGATGAAGTTTTTCTTATGTGGTTTCTTCAAAAGATAAGTTCTACTAGTTTAGGGCTGCAATATTGCTAAAGACAGTAAGGCCAAATTCGTATTCGTTTCTGAGATAAAGGCCTGATAAATGTAAAAAAGGGTAGATTTAGCCCGGTTTAGATGAGTCCATAAAATCCGAACTGGATTTGACAGGACAATACCCTACTAGGGTTTTTGTAGTCTAAATATGTACTTTCAAAAAATGCATACTAGAAGTTGTTGGCATTTTCAGTGTAGCATAGTGTAATTGAGCTAGAACTCCATATTTATGAAAAACAGTGTCTGTTTTCCATAGGCAGGTCAAGTTCGAAGATGGGTCATTTTAACGTGGTTTTCTCGTCGGCTGGGGTAAGTTGAATCGCGTCCAGGGTCTCCATAAGGACTCACTAAATCTTACGAAATGGAAATACTCTTGGGGGCTATATTGGGGATTTATTGATTAAATAATAATTTACAATCTAGTTGAATTTTAATGCGATAAGAATTAATTCAATGGGTATCTATATGGATTAATAGCGTGAAGATTATGCAGACTCGCTGGGGTTTGGCAGCTGATGAGCTCGTGATGAATTAGCGTGTTCTTCTTCGAGGGAAACGGTGTTGTCTGTGTTCGGGTGTGAATGATCGGAAAGATGATGAATTCGGTGTTCGGCTGCAGATGATCGGGAAGACGATGTATTCGGTGTTCGGCTGCATATGATCGGGAAAATGATGGGTTGGGCGCTCGGCTGTAGATGATGGGGAAGGCGATGTATTCGGTGTTCGGGTGCAGATGATCGAGTATCTGTGTTCGTGAACACGATGAGTACGCCGTTCGGGTGTTGACACGATGGATATGTGTAGGACTACGATCTAGTTTCTACAATGTACTACTATTACCCAAACAGTGGAACAGCTGACCCGAAGGCCCTGTAGACCTGAAAAATCCGAAGGTCCAGTGCCGAATGGAATAGATGACTCGAAAGCCCTGTATAACTGAAAAATCCAAAGGTCCAGTGCCGACTTGAACAGATGACTCGGAAGCCTTGTAGAAGTGATAAACACGAAGGTCCAGTGCCGAATGAAACAGATGACTAAAGAGCCCTGTAGAACTGAAAAAACCAAAGGTCCTGTGTCGAATGGAACAGGTGACTCAAAAGCCCTGTAGAACTCAAAATCCCGAAGGTGCATTGCCGAATGGAACAGATGACTCAAGAGCACTTGTAGAACTGAAAAACCCGAAGGTCCAGTGCAATTATTAGACACCGCAATTTAATGGGTAGCTTCCAAAAAGTATTCCCAACTCGATAACACTATGGTGTACGTTGACGGATTTAGAACAGTCTTTAGTTCCAACCCGTGCAGATAACTCCCTGCAGTAGCCAGCTCGGCAGCGAATTATTCGTACTAAGCACTGACTACGACGGTTGCAAAAGACACTGGAGTTAAATTTACCAGTTTTTGGACTGTTATACCACTAGTGTCAGATAGACAATGGGTGGTGGAGTGTTGTCAAAGCGCTGTTTACCCATGATTGCAAGGGGTTTCTTGGTAGTAGTTGTTATGTTATGTACGTGATCATGTTGTCACGTTACAATATATAGGTCCACGTTTGATATAGCCCCTATATAACGTTATATTCGGATTTTAGGTATTTTGAGGATTTTTGCTAATTTTTTTATCGAACTAGTTTTCATTTCCATTTGAGATTTCTAGTTGTCACAACACTTCTATCATCTCCTGCATCTTGGTACATTCCGATTTTCGTTATTTTAGCTACATTTTTTTTTACAAAATCTGACATTTAAGGTTCTCAGTGGTCGCAAAACTTCTACACCAAAATTTTTTAACATAGGTCAATATTTGGTATATTTAATTTGATGACAGAACTATCCGCAATTTGACATTTGCGGTTCCCATAAGTTAGTCCATGGTTTGGTTTAGCCCCCATATAATGGTACCCCCGATGTTCGGTATTTTAAAGAATTTACTTACAATCTTTAACCGAACTAGCTGTAATGTGCAATTTAAGATTCCCAGCGGTCACAACACTTCGTCCCTTAAAATTATCAACATAGGTTCGCGTTTTGGTGTAGCCTTCATATAACAGTACATCCAAATTTTGGGTATTTTGAGGATATTAGGGTCATTTTGTCACCCAACTACATGTTATTTGACATTGTAAGTTCCCTGTGGTAATGGGCTACACAAACGATTACTATTAATGGTACCTCTGGATTTTACGAACTACCTGTAATAGGACATTTGAGGTTTCAAGTGGTCACAAAAATTATCAAAATAGGTTCAGGATTTGGTATTGCCCCCACATAACGGCACTTCGCGATTATGGGCATTTTAAGAATTTGAACTCCATTTTTAACCGAATTAGTAATTGTTAGCCCTCATATAACGATTTTAACTAGTTTGAGGGGTTTAGCTACTTTTTCGATCAAACTACCTCAGGGCTATACGGGGATGACCCATCAATTCCACATTTCGTTCGGTCAAAAAGGCGCTGGTTTGAATCGATGTGTAAAAGCTAACACAATGAATCGTCGTCTCCTGTTCGCTTTTCGAATTTCTCAGGAGACTTCAGGCAACCGTCCTACGTTCCTCAAGTCGTATAGTGGCCACATGTCCAGTTTAGCAGAAGAAACAGGCGACCATTTGCTTCGAACTGCTTCTTCCATGAACAACTTTCGTTGGATTTGGCTCACCATCGAAGACTTCCACGTTCGATTGCTGTTTTGATTTGGACTCGTAAACCAAAAATTCGTCGTTGACGATCTTATAAACGTCGTTTGAAGCACCGCGATGGTATTTACTCGCAGTGTCTTTGCACCAATCGACAAGAGCTTGTTTTTGAGCGTTTGTCAAATTGAAAACGGCCGTTTTTGGAAGACCCCCAGCACCTTCGTTTTTAGCGAGTGTCGGCCACGATTGAATTCATTCAACCAGGTTTGCATAGTGCTGTAGGATGATCCCCTATTGACTTACCAAGATTTAATTTGATCGATGTACTCTTGCCGTAATTATCTCCGTCGAAAATTGTGAAAAATTATCGGACGAAAATGTTCACAAGTAAATTCCATTTTTTTACCCTCCACATTAATATGGAGGGTATAAATAAATTTGCCATTCAGTTTATAACACGTCGAAATATATATCGGTACACGTTTTGATATAGGCCACATAGAGCAATACTTCCCGATTTTCGGAAATGTCTGAAATTTGCTATTTAGACTTCGTTGGGGGTACAAAACATTCCTTCATTAGCCCCTTTTCGATTTTCGGTATTTTGAAGATTGTAATCTTAATATCCCACCGAAATGTCTGCAATTTGGAAATCAATCTTCGTTGTGGGTATAAAAATGTCCACTTGACGTGTGTCGGTATAGGTCAACACCTTCATATAGCCCCCACAAAACGATACCTCCTGATTTTTCGGTATTTTGAAGATTGTGCCCTCAATATCCTACCGCAATTTTGTATTTAGTTTTCCATGCGATATAAAATATTCCAGAAGACAATTATAACTATAGGTCCACGTTTTGATGTAGCCCTATAGAACGGTAACTCCCGATTTTCGGGGTTTTGAAGGTCTTAGCCACATTATTTATTCTTGGGGGTACATATTTTTGCCGCTGAAAATGGTATAAAACATCGATGTCTCATTTGTATTAAACCATGTCCTGACTACGGGAGGATAAAAACTGTCAAACTTTCCAAAAAAAAAATCGCCTGATAACACACAGTGTAGCCTATGCCTGAAAGTTATCTTGCAGTCATCGTACAACACTTTTAGAAAAGGATTTCAAGTAACAAAATACTCAGCAAATTGCTAATTCACCGAGGAAGCATGCCAATAAATCAAAGTTGATCTTTAATCTCCCAAATGGCCAGTGGACTCGGTCAAAGAGTTATAATAGTCAGCTTTTATATTTAAAACTGCTAAATGTGCCCATGGAACTAGGACCTCCCCATAACCATTTAGAAATTACTTTCAAAACAACTTCCATTTCATTTGACATACCGCCATTTCCTTTCTCAATTGAATACAGCACGCCTTTAATATGTTTCCTGCCAATTGAGTAATTTAATTTGACTTATTTAAAGAAAACAAAATGGGGAAAAATTACAAAAACTAATGTTTACACGGAAAAAGGTCGACATATGTATCTCACCCACAATACGGAATCATTAAAATTTAATAACAAACCGCCAGCCCGAATATGTTACAGCAAACAATCCCGGAATAGTTGAAGTGAAACGAATCGAAAACAATGCCAATGTCAGTCAATCACAGATAAAATCGTCTGTATAACCGAACACAAAAGGAAAAACAATGAACAGTAGAAACACACACACACACACAAAAGGAAACAATGAAAAAAGGGGTTTTGCAAAATAATACAAATGGCCACAGAAGAATGGCGATATGTGGTGCAGCAGTAACTAGCAGAGAATAGAGTGCCACCATTCATTTATTGGCTTGTATGGAATAGAAAGAGCTGTCAGTCGTTGTTGTTTCTGCCCATCAATTTTATTTCATTCCATCACATGTCCATCTTAAATGTTCACAAACACACACACATACTCACAGCCATACGCAATCACACATGCTAGCAGCACATTTTGCTTCCAAGTTTGTTTGCTATGTGTTTAGAGGGAATTGGAATCAGTTAAGTAGTCCTCGTCGAATAGTACAACCCGTTCATTTCATTTGATGTACAATTGCGTTTGCTTTGAATTGGAATGGATGGAATGGTTGCGTTTTTATTATTTGTTCCTTGCCTCTAGAAAGATACACAAAAACACACTCACTCTTAGTTACATAGATATTCCGAGAAATGGACAGACAATCACAATCTATAATTCGTAATAACATTAAGCAAAATGTTTTGTAATTTTTCTTCCTGTTTACGTATTAGTTCCGTTTCCGAGAACCAATAACAAAGAGGAAGGAAGAGCTAACAACATCAGTGGTAATAGCCATGGACAGTGGGTTTGTGAAGGATATTTCATTCTTAACAAGTCCACTATAAAAAACATTATCGACGAGAATATGCATTTGTTTTATATACTTCGAATATGGTTTCTTCTCCAAACGATCGTGCTGGCCTGTACAATATGCTGGGATGATTTTTTGCACCACTGTCTGCCATAACTGACATGCAATAGTTCGAGGTGTACCCCGAGGACAAGATCAGGAAGATAGTTGTTTATGGAATAAGCGATTGCATCAGTGTGAATGCTATCCACTCATGGAAAGAATCGCTCCTTTTATACCTTCTCCCATAATATAAAGGATAAGTTAAGTTTGTTTTTCCTTTTGTATTGCATTGAAATAAACATTTGCGACCCTTGATCTGAGTCGATATAGCCGTATCCGTCTGTCCCTCTCTTGCTACCAATCTAGCGTCCACAATATATTTTTGCAGCGGAGTATATTTTTCCCATGGACTGGTCAAGTTCTATGATGAGCTATATCGGCCTACATTTTGTTATAGCCCCCATAAAACGGTACCTCACGTTAGCTACATTTGATGACCGAACTATCTGTAATTTAACATTTGAGGTTCCAACCAAAAATTATCAGCATGGGTCTCCAGATTTTAGGTGCTTTAATTTGTTTAGCTGCATTTGTTGACCGTACTACATTTAATTGGGCACTTAATGTTACAAAACTTAACGATCACAAAACTTCTCTGCCAAAAATTTGCCAACGTAGCTCCAGGTATTGTATAGCCCCCCAAATCCTGCTTTTAGGTGTTTTGAGGAGTTTAGAAACATATGTTGAAATAACTATCAGTAATTGGAGGTATACAGCTTTCCCCCAGAATTTTTTTTCTTCATAAACGAAAGGAAACTAATTGTTCCATTTTACTTCAATACAACTTGTGGTAAAGGGTATAACAAGTTCGGCCCGGTCGAACTTAATGGCGTTCTCACTTGTTTTTAAACTGCTTACTTAAGCCGAAATATCATCTGTTGCCCAACACCATTCTTCTTTTTATTTCACAACTGATGTTGTTTGTTGTGCTTATGACGGTGCAGAGGTAGAAGAAGTCTTTTACTAACCTAAAATTTTATGTACCAACATTCACAGATGGTGCGAGATCTGTGGATATGTTACGCGCCGATATCATCAACTTAGTTTTGTTGCCGTTTACTGTCACACCGACTTTAGCAGATTCTCTTTCGAATTTTGCAAAGGTATCAGTTAATTCCTTTACCGATGATGGCCTTTTGTATATATGGTTTCACTTCTTTTGACCTTTCCTATATCAAGCCCCAGCAGTAGCAAGCTGACTTCAACCACGAAAACTGAAATACTTAAGGTTCAGCTGGCATTAAGTTTATGAGAATTATTCTGTATTGATGAGAACAAGCGAATGACTTCAATGAATGACTGGGGTAGATGGAGGTGCCGTTGAGGGCATGCTGATTGGCTGCTACTGTGATGGCAGGGGTAGACCGTAGGTGTTGTTGTATGTAAGTGACATTTGTCACGTTACAATATATCCAAAAATTCCTTAACTTCGTATATTTGGCGCCATATCACCAAAACTGTTACATTTTTCGTTAACTTTTCATTAAAAAATATCCACTGAAGTGTAGTTCACAACTATTCAGAACATTCCATTCTTCTAAAATGCATCTATCATGTTATTTCTAGCACATTTTTATACCCTCAACATTTATGCTAACGAGGGTACCCAGCAAAAAAGTTTGGAAGTAGTGCAATGCAGAGTTATGATTTCAATGCAGAGTTATTATTATGATGCAGTCCACACGGAGTTATGAAAAATGCATTCCGCTCGATACATTTTAGAAGCACTCGCTTATAGATCCCTAGCCAAGCAAGCCAATTTTTTGATCCCTACAGTCGCAGTCTTTTTTTCTGAACACAAGAAAGAGTGTCTAAAATTATAAGAATTTGTTTAAAAAAATAAAGAAATACAAATTAAAGATACAAAAATTGTTGTAATTCACGAGACGCAAATTATTTTTGAAGTGGAGTTAGAGTTTTTTTGGAAATCTGAACTGGAGTTGGAGGAAAAATGAGAAAAACCATTTGGATGATGAAGCAATATCAGTTGCGGTGTTACAAAAAGCGGAGCAGAGGAAGTAAACTCAGTTATGATCAAATTTAATGGAGAGTTTTTATAATTTGTATTAGTGTAATAAAGTTAATATACTTGTTTACTCGAATAAACAATGTATTTTATTTATTTTGGGATATTTGCAATGGCTTGCATTTTATAGCATCTTTAGATTGCATTTAAATTCAATCCAAAACACTACATCAAAGGCTGTGATTTGGATCGAAAATGGAGTGCATCCTAGCTGTGTGCCGTGGAAGCAAAATGGAGTGCATCCTAGCTGCGCGCGCTCTTGTAAAATTCATAGGTGAATTCATAGGAAAAGATGTACTCCAGTGGCAATTGTGCTAGTGATTTAATTGCATCCGCGGATGCAAACTTTTTGCTGGGTATTCGGATAAGTTCACTTTAAGACCTGCTCTGGCATCACTTTGATTTTTGTTGAAGCGATTTGCATTCGCTACCTCCATTACGATGGTAAATGTTTTTTTAGGGGCAAGTCCATATTGCTTGGGAAAACAGCTCGAAAAGTGTAAAAAAACCCTATGTCACCATATGTGGCGGTCGGAGAGCACTATAACCCTCCAACTGTTCAATCGATGTGGTCCAACATTTGGTCTTCGTCATATTATATCCAAACTTATTTTCATGGGGCAATACCGGTCCACAACTTCCGGTACTTCTCCCCAATATTTAAAAAATTTCACTAAAATGCTAGAACGATATCACCTGAATGGGGCAACCAATTTAGTCCAAACTTTGGATCTCCTAATATTTTGTCAAGTATTTTGTATCTTTCATCTCCTACGTAACCTTGTTCCCAGTGGTCACAAAACTTCTCCAACAAAAATATCAACATAGGTCCAGGTTTTGGTATAGCCACCACATAACGGTACCTCCCCATTTCAGGTGTTTTGAGGAGCTTAGCTACATTTATTAACCGAACTATTCGTAATTTGACATTTGATATTCACAGTGGTCACAAAAATTGTCCACAATAAATTGCCAACAAAGGTCCACATTTTGATATAGGCTCCATAGAAAATTGCAGCTTGATTGAAGATATTTTTAGAAACATTTTCTGACCTAATGTTAGCATACGGGTTCTCCGTGGTTATAAAATATCTTTACTTAAAATGTAGACAGGAAAGAAAACTTATAATTCCATTTTATGTACGGTGTCCTATGCAACATATAATCACTCTTATGGTGCACCTAAGCGGATATAGCTGACGTGCGGATGACTTGTGAATGATCCACTGAAGACATGATGAGCACCGCGCTACAGATCTCCGTGCATCGTTGTGATCGTTGTTTACTGGTCAAAACTACGTAACTTTTGAATGGATAAATAAATTTTTGTAATTTTTCGTTTGTTCGGTTCACAGTTTTCCAGTGAATCAATATTGGGAATTTTACGAAATGGAGATACAGTGTAATCTCGATAATCCGGACACCACATATTTCGGCGGTGTCCGGATTATCGAATGTTTCGGATTACCGAGTAGTACTAAAAACATATAATTTTGAAAATTTAAAACATTAATAACGGATGTTTACTAGATAATAACCTGACATCTAAGGTAAACGAATTCATATTAAGCAAATATCACGGGTTGCGACCATTTTAAGACCGGGAGCAGCTTTCCTGGCTAACAAATTTTCTTCTTATATTCCTCCATCGTAAGGTGGTATTTGCTGAGTATTTTTGTCATCTAAAACTTCTATGAAACTGGTGTATATTAATTTAAAGTTTTTAAGGATATCAACTTCGTTGTCCATGTACATATAATGATTTCCCTTTTCCATGGGATACGAGCCTCTTATGACTCGCGAATTTAAATGTACATACGTACATCACCGAATGACTTCGACGAAATCAAAAAGAAAAAAAATATAAGTGTATAAGAAAAAGTGGAATTCAAATGTTTTGGTTGCATAATTACTGGAATGCAATACAACAATCCTTAGTCGTCGGTGATTTTGAATGTCAAAAAAAGAAAATAAAAAGGGCCATACGATTTTTTTAATTTATTGAAATTCCCATATAAGGTATCTACTCCTTTCTTCGTTTAGCTATAAATCCCAATAGAAACTAAGCTATTAAACCCGACGCTTTAAATGATATAAACATTTCTATATAAAATATCCTTGGAATACATTACATGCCCCAAGGACTTTCTCACTAACCGGAGGGCTAATGAACTAATTTTTTTAGAGGAAAAGAACACCCCACATCAGGTTTTAAATACAGTTGCTCATCGTAGCCAGTCATCACTGGTTCAGCGATGAGAAGATCATTTCACAGATTCAGATAGTTAATTCCATATTGACTGTATAACTGAATCAACACTGGTTAGCCAGAAAGTCGAAATTTTGACCGAAAACTTTGAAAAACTTAATTTTTCTTATTTATGCACCAATTGCTATTGCTAAGAACGCAAACGTCAATGAAATAAATAAGAATCTAACACTCAAAATAGGAAAAAAAATATTGGTGTCCGGATTATCGAGGTAAGAAAAATATGTGATGTCCTGATTACAGAGACTACAATGTAAAACATTCTAATGTCCGGATTACCGCGTTGTCCGGACTAACGAGTGTCCGGATTATCGAGACTATACTGTAGATGCCAAACCATCTCCATTTCGTAAAATCGAAATTCGCATGTAGATGGTAGCCTAGCCACACTTTGAAAACGAAGAGAGTGGCTTTCGACAATTTGAAAACTGTTGTGGTATACTCAACCCTCTCTCATCCATGTAGTTTCCTTCGGTCACTAACAGTAATGCTCACGTTGTAACACCCAAACAGGTGCTGCATCGGCAATATCTTGTTGTGTTGATGTACCCGTAAAATCTTCGTTTCCTCATGACTATCTAGTAGTGTCATGAGGATGCACCCAGTTGCAGGCATTCTGCCAGCGACTTGAGGACCTTTTCCCTACTTTTGATCTTGTCGCAAGTAGCTGTTACTTGCACGGAAGACTTAAACATGCTATCGAACGTAAAACCCAATATTTTGGGGTAGTTTGTGTGTGGTCAGCATCAAAACACTATCGACCAATATATTGCAGGAATCTTCATTTCAGCCGTCCATGTGGTGAACAGTATGGCAGTGGATTTGGCCGTGGATAGTTTCATATTCCTCAGATGGAACAACTGCACTAAGTCAGCTATGTATATATTTAACCTATCTCACATATGTCATCGACGATAGGAACCGACGCCATGATAGTACAATCATCCGCATATATTACGATCTCTATATCGTCTGGAGGCTGTGGAATTTCAGAAAGGTAGAAGGTAAATAGCCCCGGAGATATCAGCACGCCTTGGGGAGCTATCAGCTTCATTCTATTGGCCTTCGAATTCTTTTTTTTTAAATTCCACAAACGACTGACGCCCACACATACAGTTAGTTGAACGTTCCAAACAATAGAGGGAAGTCTTCTCTATGTATGTGGATATTTTGGCATGGTTGACGGTATCGATGGGGAAAATCGCACCATACCTGTTCGGACACAAGGCCTTTAATGCTGAAACTGAGAAACTGATTTTTGCTATAGGCAACAAGAGGGAGATCGGCCTGTACGATTCGTCTATGCTGTATCTTTGTTGGCTTCAGTATCGGGATCACCCTGCCAACTTGCCCGGCATCTGGTACAATATGGGTGGCTAACAATATGTTGAGGTCACTTGTTAAATACACAACTCCGGGATCATCCATTTGCTCAAGCATTAAAGTTCTGTGTAAGCCCAAAGCTTTCGATAGTTTTGCGTTTCGGATGACGTCTACAACATCATTCAACGTAAATTGTGGTGATACCTTCTTGGCCGGGAGGGCTTTTATACGGCGTATCACACTCCTCTTCGTCCAACCGTTGCTCACAATTTACTTAATCATGTACCAATGTTGCATTGCTTTAGGTGGTCTTGCCACTTTTTTGGCTTATATTTGCATACTAGCCTCCTAACTTCAAGAGTAAATTCCCTAGCTCTTAGGTCTTCTGGATTCGTACGACAAAGCTCGTAACGCTCATTTGCCCGTCTTATCGCCTCTGCTAGGGAATTTGTTCTGACTTCAGGTATTCGACCAGGTTAACGGAGACAATGAAATAAGATGATCTGAGCCAAGTGAAATTACGGGTTGCAGAACACGTACCATAGCAGCAGATATTTGGCGAGGAGCTACAGCTGTGCAGCGGAAAGTTTGCTTAGCTACCAGAGGATCTGTGGAATGAACAAATCTCTGAAGAGGTGCTCGCTTTGCTAATCAGCTTTCCAGTGATTCAGAAAAGTACAGCGGTCAGATGTTATGAAGTCGGGTGGACTGTTTACGGAGACAATGAAAAGAAGATGGGTTGCCAGGACACATAATTTATCGGGTGCCACAATGGTGATGTCTTTCAAGCGGTGGAAATCTCCGTTTATCACAGTAGGAGCGTCTTTGTTCATAATGCAAAATGTGAAGCTTTACTCGGCCAGCGCAGTACCCCTCTGGCAATTGCCAAGAGCGGAATGTCAAAGCTCATTGTGATCATTGAAATCCCTTAGCACCAGACGGTTAATGCTTCCCGAAAGCATATCAGGCATATAACGCAGGGCACAACTATTCATCGGCGGCATGCACACAATAAGCAAATCTACCAGGGCAGACCTACACTTTACCCCAATATATGTATTCTGTGTGTGGATCACAGGAGTCCAGTTCAAGCGAGATATGTCTCTACTGGACAGATTGGTGTATAAGGCAAGTCCTCCTCTTGCGCTTTTTGATCGATCCTACGATTCTTTCGTAACACTTTGTAACCATCGGAATATTGCAAACTGCATGTGACAATGAGTTTTGTTTCCTGCATTGCAGAAACCACGGTGTTTCTCCGACTCATAAAATCTATAATTTCGCTGACTTTGTTGAATTGCAGAACTCATTTCCGGGCAGTTGAACGATAACATATGGTTTTAGATACTGCGTTTATTGTTGTTGGAGAGACTGCGTGGGTGTTTCGTATTCTGACGACGATGATGAACCTGACGAGGTGTCTAAGACCAGAGCACCGGATCTGGCAAACGGATAAGAGCCGTTACTCGGAGTTCTTCTGTAATCAAATACGGACCAAAAGAGCTTGGAGCAGGCTTCCATGAAAAATATGTGAAGGATCCCAGTTCGAAGGATCACTTCGAGGTCCATAGAACAGGCTTGGTATTGCATCCGTCGTAAATTTTGGTGATGTCTACTGAGCAGGAAGAGATTTTTTGCTCGGCATGCTTGAAAAATACTCGGATCAAATCAGTCATCGCGACGTCATGATATCAATCTGTTCTCCAAGGTTTAAAGTGATTTTACAGTATGTATACTAGTTCGATTGCATGATCATACCTATGCTTGTCCCTCTGTCTCTTCTATGAAATTTTATCTTAGCAGGGTTATATCTAGCGGTTGCCAAAGTGACGATCTCCGGGATAATCAGGCAGTTATCTGAAGCGGTGATTGATAAACTCTCTGAACTTTTGGAGAATAAGCCTTCTCATTGTTGATGAAAGTGCAGCAGATCATGAAGTCGAACGGTCTTAATGGAGAAGGTAACAGGCCAAAGAGAAATAAAGGATTGCCATGAAACACCATTTGGTAGACCAGATGACACGATGGTTATGACTGACGAACTGTGGCACTCTCCAATAGTTGTGGTGGGAACATCTTCATTCACTATGGAAAACGTAGATATTTGTATCTGCTATGCCAAAAGGATACCGCTCTGCTCCCTCCTTAAGATGGAAAACCGCAACTCATGATGTGGAATTAAATCCATTCGTACTTTTCAATGACCTGTATCGTGACCAGACAAAAAGGAATATTTATCCTCCACTTCCGGTGCCACCTTTTCTAAAAAAGTTTTAGGCACCACAATGTTATATCCCTGAAACACCCACGTTTCAAATCAGATATAACCATGGCACAAAGGATTCTTGGTGGTCAAAATTCAATATGCACTTAGATCACTGTGTGTCATGCAACTACCAACAACAACTGAAGTTAGCCATTTGAAACATACCAAGACCACTGAGATCTCCAGCAAACAAAACAATGCTTTGAAGCAACAGCAATAATCCATCCATTTGAAAAGCCATCGAAGCCATCAACTCAGGCAACTAAACAGATCCAATACATTTCAAGGAACAAACATCGTTGCACTCTTAAACAATGTACAAACATACACACATACCTATTGAAGCACCTACCCAGCAAACCAATCGTACCGACATCGTAACAAAATTCGGAAGCTACGTCCGACGTCGGATCCGAAATCGTAAAGATATCTTAACGAAAGTTGTATGAAGTGGTTGACACAATTTCGGAACGAAATGTCGGAGCGACATCGTTTCGATTTCGATCCGATTCGTAACGAAATCTGAAGAAAATCCTTGGGAAATTCGGAAAGGAAATTTCTTTCCGACATTCGGTCCGAAATCGGAACGAAATCGGTACAAAATCTGAACTATTTCCGAAAAATCGTTCAGAAATCGGAACGAAATCTGACCGACGTTGCTTCCGAAATTGTTCACACGTGTCGGATATCCGACATTTGATTTGCTGGGTAGTTACACACATATTCCAACGAATGGGTATTGAAATACAAGAATATTAAATTTATGTATGTATTGGTGTGAACGTGTATATGTGTCCTACCATCTTTGAAATTCCCAATAGTATCAATACAATTCACCAACAATACAAGCGTAACAACATGACAGCGCGTAACTTAACGTAATGGCAAAATCAATTTTTATCCTTGTGGTGTGCAACACAACTGCGTACACACACACACGCAGAATGAAATAGACAAGAATTGTAAAAGCTATTGGATTCTTTGGTATTTAGTCCAAGTACAATGTAAGCCAAATAGAATGTGGTATTTATGTTAAGATGTGTGTGTACGTATGTGCGTACATGTTATTTACGTGTGTATGGACACGCGGACGTTATCGCTTCCGGTTGAATTGGTAATTTCATTCATGCTCATGATATGTGAATATTTTCGTTGGCTTCTGCAATGCGAACATTAGTTTTATAAATTGCTTTACTTTCACCATTTTTGTAGTTTAAAACCTGCGTGGTGTTTTCGTTTTATTTTGAATATTTAAAGAATATATTATTTTATAGGATTTTAGTTTGTACCAATTTTTACTCATTTAAAATAGTAAACACGGTGCGCCTGACGCAACTTTAAATGGAAGGTGCTTACACCTGGGAAGTATTTGCGGATTCTGAAACAGCAATGTTCAAAGATGAAAAAATCAAAAAAAAAATCGTAATAGCACTTTTTAAATATTTATCTTTATTTTTATTTAAAATATTTATTATAATAAGAAATTATAATAAAATTATAGTAATAAAGCACTAGCAACACATGCTACCGGCTTCCTTTTAAATAAATCGCGATCAAAGATCACATTTTTAGGGTTTCACGATTTTGCTTGGAAAGTGCAAGTTCTATATAAATGGGATGGTTTTATTTTATGTTTGTAAGTTCATGTTTATACCCTCCACCATAGTATGGAGGGTATATTAAGTTTGTCATTCCGTTTGTAACACATCGAACTAATCATTTGCGACCCTATAAAGTATATATATTCTTGAGCAGGATAAAATTCTAAGACGATCTAGCCATGTCCGTCTGTCCGTCCATCTGTCCGTCTGTTGTAATCACTCTAGCGTCCGCAATAATTGAGATAGAGTGCTGAAATTTTGCACCCGAGGGTCTTTTTTCCATAGGCAGGTCAAGTTCGAAGATGGGCTATATCGGTCCACTCTTTGGTATAGCCCCCATATAACGGTACCTCCGGATTTGAGGTATTTTGACGTTCTTCGCCACATTTGCATACCGAATTAGCTATAATTTGGCACTTAGAGTTCCTAGTGATCAACAAACTTATATCCCAAAGGATATGGGCATAGGTCCATGTTTTGGTATAGCCCCCACATATCGGTACCTCCCGATTTTCGGTATTTTGAGAATTTTAGCTACAAATTTTAACCGAACTAGCTGTAATTTGCCATTTGAGGTTCTCAGTGGTCATGAAATATCTCCACCAAGCATCATCAACATAGGTTCATGTTTTGGTATAGCCCCCATATAACGGTACCTCCCGATTTTCGGTATTTTGAGAATTTTAGCCACAATTTGTAACCGAACTATCTGCAATTTGCCATTTGAGGTTCTCAATGGTCATGAAACATCTCCACCAAACATCGCCAACATAGGTCCATGTTTTGGTATGGCCCCCTTATAACCGTATCACCCAATTTTCGGTATTTTGAGAAAATTAGCTACAATTTTTAACCGAACTGGCTGTAATTTGCCATTTGAGGTTCTCAGTGGTCATGAAATATCTCCACCAAACATCGTCAACATAGGTCCATGTTTTGGTATAGCCCCCATATAACGGTACCTCCCGATTTTCGGTATTTTGAGCATTGTAGCCACAATTTGTAACCGAACTATCTGCAGTTTGACATTTGAGGTTCTCAATGGTCATGAAACATCTCCACCAAACATCGTCAACATAGGTCGATGTTTTGGTATGGCCCCCATATAACCGTACCTCCCGATTTTCGGTATTTTGAGAATTTTAGCTACAATTTTTAACCGAACTAGCTGCAATTTGACATTTGAGTATCTCAGTGATTATGAAACATCTCCACGAAACATCGTCAACATAGGTCCATGTTTTGGTATAGCCCCCATATATCGGTACCTCCCGATTTTCGGTATTTTGAGAGTTTTAGCTACAATTGTTAACCGAACTACCTGTAATTTGCCATTTGAGGTTCTCAGTGGTCATAAAACATCTCCAACGAAACATCGTCAACATAGTTCCATGTTTCGGTATAGCCCCAATATAACGGTACCTCCCGACTTTCGGTATTTTGAGCATTATAGTTACAATTTTTAACCGAACTAGCTGTAATTTGACATTTGAGTATCTCAGTGGTTATGAAACATCTCCACGAAACATCGTCAACATAGGTCCATGTTTTGGTATAGCCCCCATATATCGGTACCTCCCGATTTTCGGTATTTTGAGAATTTTAGCTACAATTTTTAACCGAACTACCTGTAATTTGCCGTTTGATGTTCTCAGTGGTCATAAAACATCTCCAACGAAACATCGTCAACATAGTTCCATGTTTTAGTATAGCTCCCATATAACGGTATCTCTCGATTTCGGTATTTTGAGAATTTTATCTGCAATTTTTAACCGAACTAGCTGTAATGATCGGTATTTTGAGAATTTTAGCTACAATTTTGTCTGTTCAAAAATAATCGTCAATACACATAGGTCCATGTTTTGGTATACCCCCCATATAACTGTACCTCCCGATTTTCAGGAATTCTCAGTGGTCACGAAATTTCTTCACTAAAATTCGTCAACATGGGTCCATTTCTGAGGGTCTACATTGTTTTCATGAAACTACCCTCAATTTGACTCTTGAAGTTCCCTGCAGCTATAAAACTTTTCCGCCAAAAAATTTACAGATAAGTTGACTCTTTGATATAGCCCCGTAGGTGGTACCTTTCACCTAGCTGAACACATTTTTTAGATTAGATTAGATAACACTGTGCAACAAAATGGAGGTGAAAGTCTGGGGCACGGAAAATTCCTCTAGGGGAAGAAAGGCCTTGGTGAATATATTATGAACCCCGAAGGACAGATCCGCCGTGAGTCGAACTTTCGCGTTATGGCGTGATGAAAATTTTGTTAGCGACCCTGTGGGCCATCAGGAATTAGCGTTATAGTGGGAGGCAGTAGGAGTCTATCCATTGTCGAAAAGTTGTTTCACCTAAAATTGTGAAAGCACCCTAATTATTCCATTTTAATTAAGACTATTTTATGGTGGAGGGTATAAAAAGTTCGGCCCGACCGAACTTATCAACTTTTTACTTGTTCTGTTTAATTTGGTTTTGGGCCTATCTCCAGTTCTAGAAATGTGTCTGCTTCGAAGGATCTACTGGAGTTAGTTTTAACATTTTTTCAGCAGGTCGTCCATGGCAAGTCCATACTTCCTAAGATAATGGCCCACAAACTCCAAATTAGCATGATTCCGGTACTAACTAAATTGGGTAGTACGTAACATAGCGTTCGAAGGGAGAAGCCTATTTTATCCAAACGTGGTACATCGTATTATTTCTAACAGCCTCGAATTATGTCCGAATTTCCACACTTTTGGGTACCTCCCTCACAAAGTCCAGAAAGGGTGCATCTCAAAAATTCGTCTGGGATTGTTTTTAAATTTTTGGCAACATGTTTTGTATGCGGCATTGGTTAAAGCCGTAAAATATTTTTCGGTGGCCAATCCATACTTTATAAGAATTTGGCCCAAAAACTTAGAAAAATCCCTTTTGTGGTGATGATCTACTAAGCGAATACATGGAACTTTTTAGCCTCCGACCATGACCTGAAATTTGTTGCGCAGCGTGAATCCTTGCAAAATTCCGTCGTCGACAAATTACTGAGATTTAGCTGTTTCAGATGGATCTCTTGGTACGGAATCTGCATATCAAAATGTAACGACATGTCCTTAAATATTTCTCCATTGTCAGAATCTATTGTTTTGCTTGATAAACAACTCGTAGTGTACGTCATTTACGTCAGAATTTTTGAGATGTCAATTGTTATGGTTAGAATAACAGATGGACAAACAATCCAGGACATTTCAAGTTGAAGTCAATAAGATAAATTATTGATTAATTTATGTTACGTAATGAACCGAAAGCCGCTCATTTAATGTGTTACATTCGAATGTACTCCCATTTCAAGTCATTAGCTCTTCTTCCGTTCACATATATACATATTATTAAGTAAATATGTGTTTTAATTTACCGTACAGAGTTGTTGTTTCATTAGTTGTTTGTTTCAATCAATTTACATCCAGAAATAAAATGCCGACACATAAAATCCTCTTATAATCCCATATGTGATCTATTATGTAATTTGAACAATTATCTGAACAATTTATCTAATAAATTGTGTTAGAAATTTTCGCACGAGTCCCCTCATATCGCTTTTTTGTTTTATTGTTTGTTTTCATTTTACCGAGTAATGCCAATTTATCTATTGAAATGTGTGCAAAAAAAAAACTTTTATGGGATTTGGAATAAAATCCATGGTAGTAGCTGGCGTTCTGCAACTAAATATGCTGGAAATTGTATTCGTACTCCTAATTTAACTCATCACATTAAGTATACAAAAGTTGGATGGATGAAGTTGCTCAAACTCAAATATTGGATCAATTGAGGCAAAACTAAGCTTAAAATGAGAACACACACTCACGCGGGACTAGCTAACAGTAATATAGGAAAAGGGATCCTATGTGTCCCAGCAAGAGAGGGCTAAGTGACTGAGTGTGTATGTTATTGTTTCAGTGTTGTTGGTTATTGGTTGATGCATTACATAAACATTCGATACAAACGCGTTACGCTATGAATCACAACGTAAGCAGATTAGTAAAGTTTGTAATTACGTTGGTAATTGATTAGGTTCGAACAACTAACTCCTAATAAGATTATTGTGGGAAGCAGATGCAACGAGTGTGTTTGTGGCAATCATCACACATGTGACACACTTCACATAGAGCCAGGCAAACAACAAACACACTTTCACACATACTGACACAGTTTGATGGAGAATTTGAAACATCAGTATCCTCAGAAGCGTTATAAGTTAGACATGCCAATGTTTGAAAATTGAGAAAACCCCAAATACATCAACCTCATATCGGAGTATGTGTCAGTATGGTGGTCATGTGAATTTTCTTGATCCATACTGAGGCAAGGAAATGTTGGAAAGTTCGCCGTTTGGCAGAAAAAAACTATCAACTAACCAATGGCGCAATCAATTGAGACGACCAACTTACAACGAACATGATAACTACGACAATACAACCACCAAAACCAATGACGACGACGCCGGCGCTCGCCATCAGTAACATCAAGTTTCTGCATTGGGATACAATTCAATTGGGATAACGGCATAGTGATGCAATTAGTAGATGAAATTAAAGCGACTTGTGGTCAAAGCAAACATTTATATGCACATCTGATGGTAGGTACAGTGTTACAAATATTAGTGAAGACAGACTGGAAATGATTAAAACATGTAACTTGGATTTTTAAGAAAAAGGAAAGTGACGTAGCGTTTAAAGTCAAGTATCGTGGATTTTTTAAATACACGTAACGTGGATTTTTTAAATACACATAACGTGGATTTTCTAAATACACATAGCGTGGATTTTTTAAATACACGTAACGTGGATTTTTTAAATACACATAACGTGGATTTTTTAAATACACATAGCGTGGATTTTTTAAATACACGTAACGTGGATTTTTTAAATACACATAACGTGGATTTTTTAAATACACATAGCGTGGATTTTTTAAATACACGTAACGTGGATTTTTTAAATACACATAACGTGGTTTTTATAAATACACATAACGTGGATTTTTATACCCTCAGCCTTTAGGCTATGAAGGGTATATACACTTTCATACGGGCAAAATGTGCCTCATCGAAATAATGGTTTTAGACCCCAAGTATGTTTGGACGAAATGTGTTTCAGACAATTTGGAGTCGATTGAGCAATGTCCGTCCGTCTGTCTGTCTGTCTGTCTGCCTGTCTGGCTGGCTGGAGCGCACGATAACTCTCGAACGGATGAACCGATTCGGTTCAAATTTTGGCTTTCGTAATATTTTGCCCAAACTTAGTTTAAGTTCGAAGATTGGCCATATAGGTCCACTCCTTCCGGTACCACCCCCACAAAAGTTCGAAAATGTTCGGAAAATTTGTGCGCACGATAACTCTTGAAGGGAGTAACCGATTTGGTCAATACTTTGCACATCGTGAAATGTGTACCAGACTTAGATAAGGTGGACTCAATCGGTCTACTCTTTCGGGTACCTCCCACACAAAATTTCGGAAAAGTTCAGTTTAGGGCCATCTCTCGAATCGTTCTGATTTTTGTTTTAGCAACTTGTATTCACCGCCCTCCATACGACGGTACAAGTTTCAATAGGGGCATGTCCATACTTCCTGAGAATATAGCCTGAAAGGTGCAAAAAACTCGTATGACACCGTGTGAGGCGGTTGGAGCGCAATATAATTCTAGAACGGATCTGCCGATTCGGTCCAAAATTTGGCGTTAGTAACATTTTGTCCAAACATAGTTTACGTTTGAAGATAAGCCATATCGGTCCACTCCTTCAGAACCTCCCCCACAAAAGTTCAAAAATGTTTGGGAAATTTGTTCATACGGTAACTCTTGAAGGGAATGGCCGAATTTGTCCATACTTTACACATCCTAATATATCTACTAGATATAGATCAAGTTCAAATATGAACTATATTTGTCCACTCCATCCGGTCCTCCCACACAAAATTTCGGATAAGTTCAATTCAAGACCTGCTTCTGAATCACTTTGATTTTTGTTGAAGCAACTTGCATTCGCTGCCTCAATTACGATCGTAAACGTTTTTCAGGGGCAAGTCCATACTTCTTGAGTAAACATCCCGAAGGGTGTAAAAGCCCCCTATGGCACCATATGTAGTGGCTGGAAATCCACTTCCATAATGGTCAATGTAGATCCATTCCTTTTAGTATCTCCTCCGCAAAACGTTTGATCTCTATTCCTAATGAACATTTTTGTCGGTTCAAATTCCCAATATTTTTAAAAACCCCTAAATACATACGTTTTTTGGGAAAAATTATTTCAATATATACAGGCTGAGGGTATATCTCTGTCGGCAAAGCCGACTGACACTTTTTTACTTGTTTAAATACACATAACGTGGATTTTTTAAATACACATAACGTGGATTTTTTAAATACACATAACGTGTATTTTTAAAATACACATAACGTGGATTTTTTAAATACACGTAACGTGGATTTTTTTAAATACACGTAACGTGGATTTTTAAAATACACGTAACGTGGATTTTTTTAAATACACGTAACGTGGATTTTTTTTAAATACACGTAACGTGGATTTTTTTTAAATACACGTAACCTGGATTTTTTTAAATACACGTAACGTGGATTTTTTAAATACACGTAACGTGGATTTTTTAAATACACGTAACGTGAATTTTTTAAATAAACGTAACGTGGATTTTTTAAATACACGTAACGTGGATTTTTTAAATACACGTAACGTGAATTTTTAAATAAACGTAACGTGGATTTTTAAATAAACGTAACGTGGATTTTTAAATACACGTAACGTGGATTTTTTAAATACACGTAACGTTGATTTTTTAAATACACGTAACGTGGATTTTTTAAATACACGTAACGTGGATTTTTTAAATACACGTAACGTGGATTTTTTAAATACACGTAACGTGAATTTTTTAAATACACGTAACGTGGATTTTTTAAATACACGTAACGTGGATTTTTTAAATACGTAACGTGGATTTTTTAAATTCACGTAACGTGGATTTTTTAAATACACGTAACGTGGATTTTTTAAATACACGTAACGTGAATTTTTTAAATACACGTAACGTGAATTTTTTAAATACACGTAACGTGGATTTTTTAAATACACGTAACGTGGATTTTTTAAATACGTAACGTGGATTTTTTAAATTCACGTAACGTGGATTTTTTAAATACACGTAACGTGGATTTTTTAAATACACGTAACGTGGATTTTTTAAATACACGTAACGTGGATTTTTTTTTAAATACACGTAACGTGAATTTTTTTTAAATACACGTAACGTGGATTTTTTTTAAATACACGTAACGTGGATTTTTTAAATACACGTAACGTGGACTTTTTAAATACACGTAACGTGGACTTTTTAAATACACGTAACGTGGACTTTTTAAATGCACGTAACGTAGATTTTTTAATTTCACGTAACGTGGATTTTTTAATTGCACGTAACATGGATTTTTTAATTGCACGTAACGTGGATTTTTTAATTGCACGTAACGTGGATTTTTTAATTGCACGTAACGTTGATTTTTTAATTGCACGTAACGTGGATTTTTTAATTGCACGTAACGTGGAATTTTTAATTGCACGTAACGTGGATTTTTTAATTGCACGTAACGTGGAATTTTTAATTGCACGTAACGTGGATTTTTTAATTGCACGTAACGTGGATTTTTTAATTGCACGTAACGTGGATTTTTTAAATACACGTTACGTGGATAACGGTTAATTTTTTAACACACGTAACGTGAATTTTTTAAATACACCTAACGTGGATTTTTTTAAAGACACTTAACGTGGATTTTTTAAATACACGTAACGTGGATTTTTTAAATACACGTAACGTGGATTTTTTAAATACACGTAACGTGGATTTTTTAAATACACGTAACGTGGATTTTTTAAATACACGTAACGTGGATTTTTTAAATACACGTAACGTGGATTTTTTAAATACACGTAACGTGGATTTTTTAAATACACGTAACGTGGATTTTTTAAATACACGTAACGTGGATTTTTTAAATACACGTAACGTGGATTTTTTAAATACACGTAACGTGGATTTTTTAAATACACCTAACGTGGATTTTTTAAATACACCTAACGTGGATTTTTTAAATACACCTAACGTGGATTTTTTAAATACACCTAACGTGGATTTTTTAAATACACCTAACGTGGATTTTTTAAGTACACCTAACGTGGATTTTTTAAATACACGTAACGTGGATTTTTTAAATACACGTAACGTGGATTTTTTAAATACACGTAACGTGGATTTTTTAAATTCACGTAACGTGGATTTTTTAAATACACGTAACGTGGATTTTTTAAATACACATAACGTGGATTTTTTAAATACACATAGCGTGGATTTTTTAAATACACGTAACGTGGATTTTTTAAATACACATAACGTGGTTTTTATAAATACACATAACGTGGATTTTTATACCCTCAGCCTTTAGGCTATGAAGGGTATATACACTTTCATACGGGCAAAATGTGCCTCATCGAAATAATGGTTTTAGACCCCAAGTATGTTTGGACGAAATGTGTTTCAGACAATTTGGAGTCGATTGAGCAATGTCCGTCCGTCTGTCTGTCTGTCTGTCTGCCTGTCTGGCTGGCTGGAGCGCACGATAACTCTCGAACGGATGAACCGATTCGGTTCAAATTTTGGCTTTCGTAATATTTTGCCCAAACTTAGTTTAAGTTCGAAGATTGGCCATATAGGTCCACTCCTTCCGGTACCACCCCCACAAAAGTTCGAAAATGTTCGGAAAATTTGTGCGCACGATAACTCTTGAAGGGAGTAACCGATTTGGTCAATACTTTGCACATCGTGAAATGTGTACCAGACTTAGATAAGGTGGACTCAATCGGTCTACTCTTTCGGGTACCTCCCACACAAAATTTCGGAAAAGTTCAGTTTAGGGCCATCTCTCGAATCGTTCTGATTTTTGTTTTAGCAACTTGTATTCACCGCCCTCCATACGACGGTACAAGTTTCAATAGGGGCATGTCCATACTTCCTGAGAATATAGCCTGAAAGGTGCAAAAAACTCGTATGACACCGTGTGAGGCGGTTGGAGCGCAATATAATTCTAGAACGGATCTGCCGATTCGGTCCAAAATTTGGCGTTAGTAACATTTTGTCCAAACATAGTTTACGTTTGAAGATAAGCCATATCGGTCCACTCCTTCAGAACCTCCCCCACAAAAGTTCAAAAATGTTTGGGAAATTTGTTCATACGGTAACTCTTGAAGGGAATGGCCGAATTGGTCCATACTTTACACATCCTAATATATCTACTAGATATAGATCAAGTTCAAATATGAACTATATTTGTCCACTCCATCCGGTCCTCCCACACAAAATTTCGGATAAGTTCAATTTAAGACCTGCTTCTGAATCACTTTGATTTTTGTTGAAGCAACTTGCATTCGCTGCCTCAATTACGATCGTAAACGTTTTTCAGGGGCAAGTCCATACTTCTTGAGTAAACATCCCGAAGGGTGTAAAAGCCCCCTATGGCACCATATGTAGTGGCTGGAAATCCACTTCCATAATGGTCAATGTAGATCCATTCCTTTTAGTATCTCCTCCGCAAAACGTTTGATCTCTATTCCTAATGAACATTTTTGTCGGTTCAAATTCCCAATATTTTTAAAAACCCCTAAATACATACGTTTTTTGGGAAAAATTATTTCAATATATACAGGCTGAGGGTATATCTCTGTCGGCAAAGCCGACTGACACTTTTTTACTTGTTTAAATACACATAACGTGGATTTTTTAAATACACATAACGTGGATTTTTTAAATACACATAACGTGTATTTTTAAAATACACATAACGTGGATTTTTTAAATACACGTAACGTGGATTTTTTAAATACACGTAACGTGGATTTTTTTAAATACACGTAACGTGGATTTTTTAAATACACGTAACGTGGATTTTTTTAAATACACGTAACGTGGATTTTTTTAAATACACGTAACGTGGATTTTTTTTAAATACACGTAACGTGGATTTTTTTTAAATACACGTAACCTGGATTTTTTTAAATACACGTAACGTGGATTTTTTAAATACACGTAACGTGGATTTTTTAAATACACGTAACGTGAATTTTTTAAATAAACGTAACGTGGATTTTTTAAATACACGTAACGTGGATTTTTTAAATACACGTAACGTGGATTTTTTAAATACACGTAACGTGAATTTTTTAAATAAACGTAACGTGGATTTTTAAATAAACGTAACGTGGATTTTTAAATAAACGTAACGTGGATTTTTAAATACACGTAACGTGGATTTTTTAAATACACGTAACGTTGATTTTTTAAATACACGTAACGTGGATTTTTTAAATACACGTAACGTGGATTTTTTAAATACACGTAACGTGGATTTTTTAAATACACGTAACGTGAATTTTTTAAATACACGTAACGTGGATTTTTTAAATACGTAACGTGGATTTTTTAAATTCACGTAACGTGGATTTTTTAAATACACGTAACGTGGATTTTTTAAATACACGTAACGTGAATTTTTTAAATACACGTAACGTGAATTTTTTAAATACACGTAACGTGAATTTTTTAAATACACGTAACGTGAATTTTTTAAATACACGTAACGTGGATTTTTTAAATACACGTAACGTGGATTTTTTAAATACGTAACGTGGATTTTTTAAATTCACGTAACGTGGATTTTTTAAATACACGTAACGTGGATTTTTTAAATACACGTAACATGGATTTTTTAAATACACGTAACGTGGATTTTTTTTTAAATACACGTAACGTGGATTTTTTTTAAATACACGTAACGTGGATTTTTTTTTAAATACACGTAACGTGGATTTTTTAAATACACGTAACGTGGACTTTTTAAATACACGTAACGTGGACTTTTTAAATACACGTAACGTGGACTTTTTAAATACACGTAACGTGGACTTTTTAAATGCACGTAACGTAGATTTTTTAATTTCACGTAACGTGGATTTTTTAATTGCACGTAACATGGATTTTTTAATTGCACGTAACGTGGATTTTTTAATTGCACGTAACGTGGATTTTTTAATTGCACGTAACGTTGATTTTTTAATTGCACGTAACGTGGATTTTTTAATTGCACGTAACGTGGAATTTTTAATTGCACGTAACGTGGATTTTTTAATTGCACGTAACGTGGAATTTTTAATTGCACGTAACGTGGATTTTTTAATTGCACGTAACGTGGATTTTTTAATTGCACGTAACGTGGATTTTTTAAATACACGTTACGTGGATAACGGGTAATTTTTTAACACACGTAACGTGAATTTTTTAAATACACCTAACGTGGATTTTTTTAAAGACACTTAACGTGGATTTTTTAAATACACGTAACGTGGATTTTTTAAATACACGTAACGTGGATTTTTTAAATACACGTAACGTGGATTTTTTAAATACACGTAACGTGGATTTTTTAAATACACGTAACGTGGATTTTTTAAATACACGTAACGTGGATTTTTTAAATACACGTAACGTGGATTTTTTAAATACACGTAACGTGGATTTTTTAAATACACCTAACGTGGATTTTTTAAATACACGTAACGTGGATTTTTTAAATACACGTAACGTGGATTTTTTAAATACACGTAACGTGGATTTTTTAAATACACGTAACGTGGATTTTTTAAATACACGTAACGTGGATTTTTTAAATACACGTAACGTGGATTTTTTAAATACACGTAACGTGGATTTTTTAAATACACGTAACGTGGATTTTTTAAATACACGTAACGTGGATTTTTTAAATACACGTAACGTGGATTTTTTAAATACACGTAACGTGGATTTTTTAAATACACGTAACGTGGATTTCTTAAATACACGTAACGTGGATTTCTTAAATACACGTAACGTGGATTTTTTAAATACACGTAACGTGGATTTTTTAAATACACGTAACGTGGATTTTTTAAATACATGTAACGTGGATTTTTTAAATACACGTAACGTGGATTTTTTAAATACACGTAACGTGGATTTTTTAAATACACGTAACGTGGATTTTTTAAATACACGTAACGTGGATTTTTTAAATACACGTAACGTGGATTTTTTAAATACACGTAACGTGGATTTTTTAAATACACGTAACGTGGATTTTTTAAATACACGTAACGTGGATTTTTTAAATACACGTAACGTGGATTTTTTAAATACACGTAACGTGGATTTTTTAAATACACGTAACGTGGATTTTTTAAATACACGTAACGTGGATTTTTTAAATACACGTAACGTGGATTTTTTAAATACACGTAACGTGGATTTTTTAAATACACGTAACGTGGATTTTTTAAATACACGTAACGTGGATTTTTTAAATACACGTAACGTGGATTTTTTAAATACACGTAACGTGGATTTTTTAAATACACGTAACGTGGATTTTTTAAATACACGTAACGTGGATTTTTTAAATACACGTAACGTGGATTTTTTAAATACACGTAACGTGGATTTTTTAAATACACGTAACGTGGATTTTTTAAATACACGTAACGTGGATTTTTTAAATACACGTAACGTGGATTTTTTAAATACACGTAACGTGGATTTTTTAAATACACGTAACGTGGATTTTTTAAATACACGTAACGTGGATTTTTTAAATACACGTAACGTGGATTTTTTAAATACACGTAACGTGGATTTTTTAAATACACGTAACGTGGATTTTTTAAATACACGTAACGTGGATTTTTTAAATACACGTTACATGTATTTAAAAAATGACAATATATATTTTTGTACTAAAAGCTTTCTTTCGGGTGATTGGTATATATCCTTAAAATTAAACATTTTCCAAACACTGTGCTCATTGGAACTACAATAACAACAATGACGCGTTGCTCAAACTTTAGTTTTTCTAAATTAGGAAAAACTAAAATACTAAAAAGCCGAACATCGCTGTCAAAAACGATGTCACTCTGTGTCACTCTTGGTATTTGCGGGACTTCGATGTCAGAAGTTTCGCACAACCCACAAAATCCTTCAAGTATAACAAGAATTGAAATTGTTCAACCATCAGCTAAATTTATTTAGTAGCAATTGATGGTAGTTGTGGGGATTTGTTCTTCTCTAATAGAGACATCAAAGTTTTTTATTGCAAAACCAAGAACCTGGCCAGAAAGAACTTTGAAATGTAGCAGCCCTACAAATGTCCACAAATGCCGTGTACAACTTAGGTAATTTAGAAAATTAAGACCATAAGAATTTTTTAAACCAACTAGTGGTTTCTGTTACACTCAATCGTATAGGATCAATTAAAAACTACGTTAAGTGATAGAGGGATGTAAAATAGATCCTATAACGTCTTTTTATCTTGATAAGGGATTTTAACATCGGAAAATCGATACCAAAAAATTGCAATGACTATTCGCAAATTGTTTCTAAACATTTTATATTTTAAATTTCCAGCAATATTTTTGAAATTTATGACGGTACTTAACAAAGTCATACAGAAGAAGTTGACATTTAGTTATGATATCTTGAAGATTTAAAAAACGTCAGTAAGGTACTGACTTTTTACATGGTAAATAACTGAAAATTTAAAAAATAAAATATTTTTTTCCAAATTGAAATTTCAGTTAGAGGTATTTTAACTACGTTGCATAAAAATGTATTATTTGCATAAAATGTGCTGGAAATTGAGTTTTTTCAATACTTTTTTGTGGATATTTTTGCCAGTCTTTAAAAGTGAAGAAGTAGGCCATCCTAGGCCACTCTCAATTTTTTGGAGAATCTTAAAAATAGTGTCAAGTTTACAAAAAACAAGTAAAAAAGTGTCAGTCGGCTTTGCCGACAGATATATACCCTCAGCCACTGTGAAGTGAAACTTTCACCTACGGACAGATCGAATGTATTTAAGGTCTCTTCAGAATTGTGGCCCTTTTTGGACATTTGAATTTGCCGACAAAAATGTGGATTAGGAATTAACTGCACTAAGACACAAATGTTGAACCCTTTTGGGGGAGGTACCCTTAGGGAGGACCGATATGGGCCATTTTAGAAGTTAAACTAAATTTTGACAAAATATTTGGAAATCTAAAGTTTGGACCCCATTCAAGTGATATCCTCCTAGCGATTTAGTGACATTTTTAAATATTGGTGGGAAGTACCGGAAGTTGTGGACCGGTATTGCCCTATGAAACTAAGTTTGGATATAATATGACGAAGACCAAATGTTGGACCAAATCGGTTGAACAATTCGAGAGTTATCGTGCTCTCCGACAGCCACATATGGTGACATAGGGATTTTTTACACCTTTCGGGCTGTTTTCCTAAGAAATATGGACTTGCCCCTGAAAAAACTTTTACCGTCGTAACGGAGGTAACGAATGCAAATAGCTTCAACAAAAATCGAAATGATTCGAGAGCAGGTCTTAAAGTGAACTTATCCGAAATTTTGTGTGGGAGGTACCCGAAGGAGTGGGCCGATTGAGTCCATATTGGAAACTCATCTAAGTCTGGTAGAAATGTCACGATGTGCAAAGTATGGACCAAATCGGTTACTCCCTTCAAGAGTTATCATGCCCACAAAATTTCCGAACATTTTGGAACTTTTGTGGGGGAGGTACCGGAAGGAGTGGACCGATATAGCTCATCTTCGAACTTAAACTAAGTTTGGACAAAATATTACGGAAGCCAAAATTTGAACCGAATCGGTTCATCCGTTCGAGAGTTATCGTGCGCACCAGCCCGACAGACGGACGGACATTGCTAAATCAACTTCAAATTGTCTGAAACACATTTCGTCCAAACATACTTGGGGTCTAAAACCATTATTTCGATGTGGCACATTTTGTCCGTATGAAAGTGTATATCACCAATATTTTTGAAAATTTAACATAGCTGAAGCCAAGGTTTACCCTTTTAGAACACGCGACTTGTGATTGTATATTATACAAATTAAATATATTTGGATAAAATGAAATGTTTTTGGATGTGGCAAAAAATATTAGCCTTAAGGGATAATATTCGTGGAAGCTGTGGCTATATTTATGTTAAAAAATGGGTAAAAATGGGTTGAAGCCACCATGTCTTTTTTTGTTTTCTCTCGATTTGTGAGTAAACCACACTTCTCTCGATTTTCCTGTCAAAGTAAAAGTAGAAGCAAACTAAAAAAGGATCATCTCACTAATGTATTACTTTTCAAAATGTGAGCTGCGTCTACCATTAAATGATGCTGACATTTTGAAGCCAGATTTACAGTGTTTTTTTAAAATTTTCTTCTAATTTCATTCCGCAAACAGGGTTTTCAAAAAATCATATATAGGATTGTAGTACTTGCGATTCTGAGTTATTTGATACGTATATTGTGAATGTAGTCTGCACAGCTTCATAGAAATCTGCACCCAAATGCGGAAATTTTATGCGAACATTTTTCTAAAAATGATATTTTTCGGGTCTAATATTTGCAATTGCCTTTAGAATACCTCGTACTCCATTGCACATTTTAGTTTTTTACGTTCCGGATCCAATAAGTCATTCCTCGTGAAAATCCATCTACTAAAACGCGAGTTACGAGAAATTCCAAAGTATAAAAATCACCTAAAATTGTTTTTGAAAATATCGCGCATTTTATCGCGTTTTCTACGGTTCGTTTCTACTGCAATGAAAAACTAGTGCAGCATCTTCGTTTTAGAGGAAACAGAGATTTGAAAACTTCACTGATAAGGAAGCTACATTAATTTTATCCCAAAAAATAATGTGTGATGCTACATCCACGGTTCTTGATTGATCGCCTTCAAACAGATATATATCGATGTAGATTTTCACGGTGAACACTGAAATCGGATGCGGACAAAAATTGTATGCACTTTGCGCAAATTAGCGATATTTTATAGGTTTTTTAATGCTAAGATGCAGCCGATGCTACATCTTAGAGTCCAAATTATATTTCGAAAAATATATACAACTTAATAGATATAGTCTTGCTTTACATGAAAATCACATGCGGACAAAATGATTTTGATAATTACGAGATTTACACGTATTTTAAAATGAATATAAATTAAAATGGGTTATTTGACCTCTGTTTCCATTTCAGAAGCTTTGAGATATATCCTCATCAACCCAATTACCTTCCCTAATGGGAAAGCTTTAATATAAATGTCAATAAAGCAAAATCCGTCTATTTTATTGGGAGATTTAAGCAAAATGAAGGAAGTATTTCTACGGATTTTTACAATATTTTCTACTACATAATGCATGTGAAAAAATATTTTTTCAAACAAAAAAATATTTTTTTGACCAAAATATGTGTTTATTTTGGCTGTAACATTGAAACTATAACACCAATCTGTATGATTGTAGTCTCATTTGATTCGCCGTGAAGTTTTGATCCACAACAAATTTTTATGTAATTTTATGACCACTAAATGGGCCTTAATTTTGAAAAAAGTCGACTTATATTCAATAATTTATCAATTTTATGTACATTCCGCGAATTCTGTGTAACATTTTGCAGGTATTATGCAATCTACTCGTCGAATTCACTTCGAGAGAGCTTTTTTGTAACAATTGTGCTCATTAAAATAATTAGCGTTTTTATAATATTTTCTTTCTTAGAAATCGAAATAAAAGTGCCATAACTTTTGTCCGCAACAACCAAAAATTGGCTCGCGACCAGATTCGTACTGGGAATTTTTTTCTTAACCTACATATCAAAAATCATTGATGTAGCGCGAAAAAAATTTATCCTTTTTTTCTGAAATGGAATATGAAATAATTGACAATATTCGTGATATACCCTCGTTAGCATAAATGCTGAGGGTATACAAACCTTAAACTTTACATGTTTCAAATTTTGTGTGGGAGATACCCTAAGGAGTGGTACGATGTACGTTCCATATTTGGACGTAATCCAAGTATGTACGGGAGTGTTATGTTAGGCACAACCAAGTTTAGTTAGTGCCGGCAGATTTTTTGGGGCTCCAGGGCCATTATCTCAAAAAGTATGGACTTGTCCCCGAAAAAGAATACACCGTCAAGGAAAAGAATACAAAGTCAAAATTTCGATTTTTAACAAAAAAAGTGCCGTTTATTGACCATTAATCGGTCAAAAAAATTTTAAGGAAAATTCTCTTATTTGATGACAAAATGTTGATGTATTCAATAAACTCACAAAAATATATGAAGACTGAACACCAAATTTCTGTAATTTTGGGTGGATAATGTGGCTAAAACCTTAAAAACCCGAAAATTGGGCGGTACCGTTCCACGGGGGTTATATCAAAACGTGAACCAATACCAACAATTCTCTGTAAAAATATTTCGTAAGACCTGGCGAAGACTAAATACCAAATATCAGGTACATTTGTTGTTTAATGTGGCTAAAACCTTGAAAATACCGAAAATAGCGCGATACCGTTCTATTGAAGCTATATCAAAACGTGGACCTATGTACATAGTTTTTATCAGAATAATTTTTGGTCCATTGGGAACCCTCAATGCAAAATTCCGACGTATTTGGGCGTGAAACATATGTAAAATCTTCAAAATTCCGAAAATCGGGAGGTACCGTTATATGAGGTCTATATCAAAACGCGGACCTATGTCCATAATTTTTATCGGAAACGTTTTTTGTAAAGAGAAAACCCCGCATCTCAAAATTAAACCAATTTGGTTGATAAGTTTAGCTAAAATATTCAAAATACCGAAACATTAAGAAGTACCGTTGAATTTTTTGCTTTCGACATTGGCATTAAACTATAAGTATTTATATCAAAATTCATATGCCAACGCCAACTCCTTTTACATTTGACGACCGTTTATTTGAACTCGCGACATAGTGCGCCGTTTTTTGAGGTTATTCGCCATTATCTCGGGAACTATGGACTTGCCCTCGAAAAAATTACAATGAAGTAACGGGGGCCGCACGAACATCCTGTTACAAAAAATTTCATAACGATTCGTGAGGTGTCACTAAACTGCACTTATTTCAAATTTTGTGTGGGAGGTACCTGAAGGAGTGGACCGATATAATCCATATTCGAACTTGATGTATAACCTGTCCACATTATGAAGAAGATACGTTTTTCACCACTGAAAACATAATTACAGCCGATTTAGGACGAATATGTAGATATAAGCTTAAAAATACCTAAATACGATGGAACGTATTTAGGTCCTAAATCGGTTGTAATTTGGTTTTCAGTGGTGAAAACGTATCTTCTTCATAATGTGGACAGGAAAGGAACCTAATTGTTCCATATGAATATCTCATGGTGGGGGTATAATAAAGTGCAGTCCGCCCGAAATTAACATTTTTACATATTATTAATTTTGTGTGGAGCATCACATATTAAAAATTCACAAATGTAAGAGTAAAATACACTTATAAGTAGATCCCAAAAGTAAAATATCTAAATCTTGGATGAAAACAAAAACCAAAACAAACAATTAAAACCCAAAACAACACAACAATACAGCATATTCACTAAAACGAGGTATCGTTAGTATTTTTGATGTCACACACGGAAATGCAAATATATGCAGCTAGAAACTCTTTTTATACCCTCAGCCTTTAGGCTAAAGAGGGTATTTACACTTTGATACGACCAGAAATGTGCCTCGTCGAAATAATGGTTTTAGACCCCAAGTATGTTTGTACGATATCCGTTTCAGACAATTTTGAGTAGATCTAGCAATGTCCGTCTGTATGGCAGTAATATCTGCCTTGTACTTTTCAAGTACATCTACCAAAGCGTAACCTGCACCAGGTGCAAAGTGGCAGATCATGGCCCTTATCACGTTCGCAGACACAACAAATGCAGAGAGGTGCACAAAATGACGCCCAATTATTTTCGAAATTAGTTACTGTTTTATTTATTATATTTTGGATATTTTTGAAATTAGTCGTACTATGTATACACGGAGAAAAAAACTTGAATTTGCAAGTGAATGCTATAGCATTCAGGTCACCATGAAAATGAATGCTAAATCATTCACGTCCGCGAACGTGTTAAAACTTAGAGGGGTTTGTTTTTATTTTCTTTCTTTTTTCAAGTTTTTACGTTCTTATGGGCGAACGTGCGGCTCATGTCAGTTTACTACCTTTAACGAGTGTTAAAGGCCGCCCCCAGATGACACCACGGGTTGGTCAGTGTCCACTTGTGATGAGAGAGGGACCAAGATAAATCCAGGGCTTTGCCATGTTATTTAGCATCTTTCATCCCCTACGTCACCCACACTTTGATATTAGCCCAATATAAAGGTGCCGCCCGATTGAATATATTTGTAGATATTTTCCTAACCAAATTTAGACCTATGGGGTACCCGTGGTCATAAAATTATCCACCTAAAATTGTGGAAGGAAAAATAACTAATTATTTCATTTTAGTTCAGAATGTTTTAGAGAGGTGTGTATAAAAAATTCGGCGCTTCCGATCTTAAAGATGTTTTACATGTTTTCTACAAGATTGGATTTTATAAATTTGTATTGTAAAACAATCATATATGTATTTTTTTTCGCAATTCCTACAAAATATTACATTCTTTTCATAAAAGTGTAATTATGTAACTCATTCCATTTGTGATAATTTAATTTGCAAAGATATATGTGTGGCCATAAGAGGCATAAAGTCAATACCATTATGCCATTAATATTGAATTATGTGCCATAAAACATTTATCGCAATCAATGAAGTGCGCAAAATGTTGCCCTTTCAAAATGCCTTCGCACCGACACTTGCTCAGTCACTCATTTAGACAAAAGAAGCAATGATATCTATTTTGTTGTATTGAAAATCTGAAATTTATTGCCAAAAGACGTTCGACGTGTGAGAATAAACATGGCATTAACAGACAAAAACAAGTCATTCAACAACAAGGAAAATAAAATAACAAACGAAAAACAGACATTACTACTCCTCATCATACGCAGCGTAGAGAATGAGAACACCTATAAATCATACGTAAATAATAAAAGTTAATTTCGCAACGAAATGGGAGATGGTGGGAAGTGAAATTTACATAAATAACATATTTTCAATAAAACCCCACGCCCTCTTTCTGCAGCCATTCATTCAGTCAACCCAGACCATCAGTTGGAATACACATATCAACGATGCATGGCAAAGCAAAGCCAAGTTGCCAAAGAGCAAATGGCAAATCGCACAAAAACAACAAAAAGGAAAATAATTCAATTGTGAAAAATGCTTTATTGTTTGCTAACGCCTTTAAATGAATACGTTTGTTGAAATCCCCCAGCTTTTCGCCTTAAACAAATGTTTAAACACTCGCATACGCCGAGCTCAAGATACATTTACACAGGCACAATCATACACACGTTAGAAAGATTTTGCAGGCAACAGAAGCAGCAGCAGTGTTCTTAGAAAATTGTGCTGTGTGCAACATTCCAAACACCCCCAAAGAACAACCAACGAACCAAACAACCAACCAACATACAAAATGCCAATAATCACTAACATAAATCTTTCAGAAGCAAACAAAGCCACATACCGTTCGTTTGAACAATATATACGATTACGCCAATACTCTCCAAATCACGCATACACTCACACCCACATTCAATGTTGGTATTTATGTGATAGCTTATTACATAAGGATACACATGTATACACATTATATTTAGTGGGGGGTATTGGAATGAAAATCATTGCAGGATTTTTGAGTTTTAAATCATTGATCGTTTAGGAAAGCTTAATGTTTTATGTTGATCATAAGAATTGTTTTGAATGCTATCAAACCAATGCCAACACACGAGACATAACTGATGTAACTCATACATTCTCAACGTATTAATATTTAAACTGTATTTATTCCTGGTCTAAGCCGTTATTTATACCCTATAGGGTAAGTGCTCCTATCTCCGGCATGTACCAGTAGTCGGCATCTTTCGTATGTGAGTTTAAATAACTCAAAATTACTGTAACAAAATATGAAAATAATATCAAAAAGACTTCAACATAACTCTCAGCTAACTACATACATATGTGTAAAATTTCATTGAGCTAAGACCATTTATTATATCGGAATTTAACTTTTTGTAAGTGAGCGTTTTTTACCACAAACGAAAATACATGTCTCTTAAGAAAAAATTAGTGCAGTCGTAAACATAATAATGTCCGTAATTATATTAAAACTACAAAAATTTTAAAAAATTTTAAAGTGGATATGAAATTGATTAGTTGCGGGCGAAGGGTAGGGAATACTATAGTTTCAGTTGTCACCAAACAACTTCATCAGTTCCCTTTTTCGCCGACTCTGTATCGATAAACAGGTCAATAAAGCCATCTAGCAAATTAAATAAAATGAGAAATTTGCTGTATGGTCCTAAAGCTGTTTACCCTACAATTTGAGTCGAACTAAAGAATTTCATATCCACCACTGTTTTTATGTCGTCTTTGCTTCGCAAAGAATACGAACATAGGAATGTTGCTTCAATAAGCGGGGGTAAAAACAACAAGAAAGTTGTTTTTGCATTACGCATTGGATACAGAGTCGGCGAAAAAGGGAACTGATGAAGTTGTTTGGTGACAACTGAAACTATAGTATTCCCTACCCTTCGCCCACAACTAATCAATTTCATATCCACTTTAAAATATTTTGTTGTTATTCAAACAATTGAATTACAACAAAATATGGACTCAAGCTGAAATAAACACAAAGATGTAAAATTCTGCAGTCCAACAATAAAAAACGCCAACAACAAAAATAGGCATCAGCACGGCCTTGTTGACCAATGCGTAATGCAAAAACAACTTTCTTGTTGTTTTTACCCCCGCTTATTGAAGCAACATTCCTATGTTCGTATTCTTTGCGAAGCAAAGACGACATAAAAACAGTGGTGGATATGAAATTCTTTAGTTCGACTCAAATTGTAGGGTAAACAGCTTTAGGGCCATACAGCAAATTTCTCATTTTATTTAATTTGCTAGATGGCTTTATTGACCTGTTTATCGATACAGAGTCGGCGAAAAAGGGAACTGATGAAGTTGTTTGGTGACAACTGAAACTATAGTATTCCCTACCCTTCGCCCGCAACTAATCAATTTCATATCCACTTTAAAATATTTTGTTGTTATTCAAACAAATGAATTACAACAAAATATGGACTCAAGCTGAAATAAACACAAAGATGTAAAATTCTGCAGTCCAACAATAAAAAACGCCAACAACAATAAAAGGCATCAGCACGGCCTTGTTGACCAATGCGTAATGCAAAAACAACTTTCTTGTTGTTTTTACCCCCGCTTATTGAAGCAACACTCCTATGTTCGTATTCTTTGCGAAGCAAAGACGACATAAAAACAGTGGTGGATATGAAATTCTTTAGTTCGACTCAAATTGTAGAGTAAACAGCTTTAGGGCCATACAGCAAATTTCTCATTTTATTTAATTTTCTAGATGGCTTTATTGACCTGTTTATCGATACAGAGTCGGCGAAAAAGGAAACTGATGAAGTTGTTTGGTGACAACTGAAACTATAGTATTCCCTACCCTTCGCCCGCAACTAATCAATTTCATATCCACTTTAAAATATTTTGTTGTTGTTCAAACAATTGAATTACAACAAAATATGGACTAAAGCTGAAATAAACACAAAGATGGAAAAGTTTTTTGTTAAGTGAAAACCCCGCATATCAAAATGCAACCAATTTGGTTGATAAGTTTAGCTAAAATATGCAAAATACCGAAACATAAGAAGTACCGTTGCATGGGGACTATCCAAAAACTTGGATCGACCTTCCCAATTTTTTGCTCTCGACATTGTCAGTGAACTATAAGTATTTATACCAAAATTCATCTACCAACGCCAACTCCTTTTATATTTGGCCACCGTTTATTTGAAGTCGCGACATAGTGCAGCGTTTTTTTAGGTTATGCGCCATTATCTTGGGAATTATGGACTTGCCCTCGAAAAAAAATTACAATGATGTAACGGGGCCGCACGAACATGCTGTTACAGAAAATTTCATAAAGATTCGTGTGGTGTTACTAAACTGCACTTATTTCAAATTTTGTGTGGGAGGTACCTTAAAAAGTATACCGATATAATCCATATTCGAACCTGATGTATGCCTAGAGGTAGTATTGCCATATGCAAATGTTGGTTCAATTCGGTTACTGCCTTCGAGAGTTATCGTGCGAACAAGTTTTGCGACAATTTTTGAACATTTGTGGGGGAGGTACCTGAAGGAGTGGACCTATATGGCTCATCTTCGAACTTAAATCAAATCTGGACAAAATATTTCGACAACCAAAATTTGATTGATCCGTTCGAGAGTTATCGTGCGCACCAGCCAGCCAGCCAGACAGACGGACGGACGGACATTGCTAGATCTACTCAAAATTGTTTGAAACGGATATCGTACAAACATGCTTGGGGTCTAAAACCATTATTTCGATGAGGCACATTTTTGGGCGTATCAAAGTGTATGTACCCTCTTTAGCCTAAAGGCTGAGGGTATAATAAGTTTGAAAGAAATTTTTAAAAAAGTTTTAGAGTTATCTTGCACAGTATTCGACAGGGTTTTGAAGCTTGACTTACTGACTTACTCCGGAACGAAATGTACCATTGTAAATGAGGCCGCTCCAACAATTTACTGAAAAAGAGTCAAAACGATGCGAGAGGAGCCCCCAAACTTCACTTTATCAGAATTTTGTGTGGGAGGTACCAGAAGGAGTGGACCGATATGGCCCATCTTCGAACTTAAACTAAGTTTGGACAAAATATTACGATACCCAAAATTTGGTTCGAATCGGTTGAACTGTTCGAGAGTTATCGTGGGCACAAACCAGACAGACAGACATTTTTCGTATCAAAGTGTATATACCCTTTTAGCCTAAAGTCTGAGGGTATAAACATCTTCAATCTATTGGTACCTTTATAGAGGGGATTTACGAAAAAATTGACCTATGTGGACGATTTTTGGTGGAGAAGTTTCGGGACCACTGAGAACCTCAAATGTCAAATTACAAAATTCCGAAAATTCTTCTATAGGGGCTATACTAAAAACTGGGCCTCTGTGGACGATTTTTCGCGGAAAAGTCTTTGCTCGTTCGGTTAAAAATTGTAGCTAAAATCCTCAAATAAAACGAGAAGTTTCGCGTCACTAAAAACCTCAAATGTCAAAATACAGCTAGTTCAGATAAAAATTGTGGCCATAATCCTCAATATACCGAAAATCGGGGGGTACCTTTATACTGGGCTATTCCAAAACATGGAAGTATATTGAACATTTTTATTAGACAAGTTTCGGGACCATTGAGAACCTTAATCGAAACGAAAGACTATATAGGAAAATTTACCTATTTTGACATTCAGACCATTGAAACCCACTTTTATTGAATGTAAAATACTAAAGTCATAAACACAAGACATTCGAAAGTGTTGAATAGATTGAAAATAGCTTTTTAGTTCGGCTTATGGGACAAATGTTTTGTATCGAGACGTCTACCTACATAAATACCTATGTAAGTAATAACAAGTTCTTCAGCTTCGAATACTTATATTTCTTATTGTTTTCTTTTTAATTCTAGTTCTTATTTACCTTATAGCAAACAGAATGCAAATTTTATTTATTTTTTTCAAACTTACTTATTCCCAAAACCTAAAAAATTTTCAAAATTTTAACTCACGTCTTCGACAAACTAATTGACATTAAATAACAGTCTTCAATGTCAGAAATATTTATATACGGTAATATATTTACTAAACAACACATACAATTGCATACATAAATACACAATTGTCATTCCAAAACCATGTAGATTGCGTTTTGATTTACAACAATATTGGGATGTTTTAGAAGCAACCAAACGAATTGAGAATTCTAAAGCGTGATTTAATTTTGTCATTTCTTGTTTTGCCTTGAGTTTGACTGGAAACGGAAATGAACGCCTCTAAAAATTTGATTCCTGTTTGTCGCCTTTATCTTTGTCACCATCAGCATCGTCATCATCATCAGGAGCAGCAGCAGTACTGTCTGGCCTCCGAACATCCGCTACATTTGTGGCATAGTGTTGAATGAAATGTGTGTAAGTCTTCTTTAGAATTGGTAATGTATGTATGTATGGATGTGTATCTGGTAGGTGCTGAGACAACTTTTCCAAAAATGAATTCATGCTAATACGTCACGTACTTTTGACATTTGTTTACCTCTACAATTAAGTTTCCGTACGCATCGCCCAGTCTATGTGCAAAACTTTTAAATTTGTACATATGAAAGTTTGTGAGTTACATAAATACAAACGTCTGTATGTATGAGCGTGTGATTTGCAAAGAAAACTATAAATGTAGGTGTGTAAGATATTACCAAAACCGTGTTTAGAAAAACTTTGATTTAACATTTTAATATTTTTAAATATTGTGATTGTGGATTTAGTCTAATAGTTCATTTTCAAACCCTCCCACCATAATATGAAAGCTATAATTAAGTTTGTCATTCCATTTTTAACACATCGAAATATTCGTCAGAGACCCTATAAACTATCTATATTCTTGATCAGCATACAATTCTAAGTCGATACATATAACCATGTATGTACGTCTCTCCGTCCGGCCATCCGTCTTTTGAAATCAAGATAAAGCTCTCAATTTTTAAGATAGAGCTTCGTAATTTTGTATAGGAGTTGCTGTTACTCCTAGGATGTTCGGTATTGAAAATGGTCTATATCGGTCCACGTTTTGAGATTTTCGGTATTTTGGAGGTGGTTTTAGCCTTATTATAATACCGAAATTTGGTATTCGCTGGGGGCGCAAAACTTTCCATCTGAAATTTGTCTGTATAGGTTCACGCATTCGTATATCCCCCGTAGAAAAGTAGCTCCCGATCCCTCGCCTAAGAGGTCACTGCGGAGACACGCGAAGGAAGATCGTTGGTGAATTACATAAACAATTTAGCGTCATTCTCTAAGCTTTTGGTGAATAAAGATCTTCCAGTGAGAACTAAAATACTGCTATATAAAACAGCATAATACCAGTATTCTTGTATGCATTTCCGATATGGTTCAATATATCCCCCACAGTTCTTGGTGAGATGGAAATATTAGAACGAAAAGTTCTAAGACATTGTATAGGCAAGTATTACGAGTCAAGTTGTAAGCGTTACTCCAATAGGGTAATATATGGCGAGTCCAGAATTACTCCAATTGGATTACACGTTTGTGATTTGATATCAAAATTTGTGCAACGTGTAAGGGACCATGGCATTCGTGTCAGAAATTTATATGAATGAAATGTCATATAGTTGGCGGAATATTAATTACTTATCTCCTGTTGCTTACATTAACGAAGTCCCACCGAATTTTGATATTCATGCCAATATTCGTTGTCCATTTCATGAGAAAGCTGTATCTTTTACGCACAGGCGGTGAATTCAGGTTTATCAGCTGTTCTTTTTTACTTTTATTTATATTTTTTAAATTAGTTTATAAGTCTAACTGAGTTATTAACACTCCAAACAAATGTATTCCCGGTGCAAGGAAGTCTAAATTTTACACCCCCAAATTGTTGTTGTTTTTCTTATATATATGTAAAAGCATGGCGCTGAACACAAACAAATATTGTAAATTTTGATCATACATTATAATCTTAAGTACCTCTAGATATTACAAAAACTCTGTAAAATTTTTTATCGATTATTTAAAGGCTCAATAAATTTAATCTTAAATCTTACACAAACAATTTCTATAGCCTTATTGTGATTACGTTTTATCGCGTATGCCTAGACTTCGGAGTGACTTCTGGGTGACTTCTAAGGCGATTGCTTACATTTATTTAATGATTCAACACATTTGAACAAATATAGAACATTTTCTATCTGATGATCATATGAGGCGGTGGTGCAGTGGTAAGCATACTGGCTTTGCACTTTGAAGGTCCGGGTTCGCTTCCAAAGTCAGGCAACAAAACATCACATTTTTAAAATGACAAAATTAATGTAGGCGGAAATTGCAAAGAATAATTTCTCTAAAAGAGAAGAAAAATAAAAAATAAATAAATAACAAGTGAGCAAAGGCTATAGTCGGGACGGGGCCGACCATGTGATACCCTACACCACTACCCCTGTGCATAAGCTTTTCACTGGTAAACATTTCTTTTAGGGAATATAAACCGACTACCACCAAAAATAATATGCCTCTTTGTCTCTGGGACCCCCATAAGCAACTAAAATTTCGTGACCATCCGATCAAAATTACGACCTGTAGCTTGATTGCAAAAAAATGGAAGAATTGGATGCCATACCGACTATTGTGATATCTCACTTGTTTGACCACCTTCGCCAACCTGCTTTACACCAATGTAAAGGTAATATTTTCTTCTTCCATTGACAGGCTTTGTCGATGGAATACCCCTACTAGAAGCCAATATATTCACAAAGAATAAAACTTTGAATTTGTCTCCAAACGAGTTTTTCCCCATTCCGACCCCTAAATATTATCCAGCTATCACCAAAATCAATAGGCTTCTTCCTATGTGGGACCCGAATCAACTCCCAAAAAATTCGTGACGATCCGATTAAAATCGCGACCTGTAGCGTGATTGCAAACAAATCGGAAAATGGGATGCATTAACGACGGTTGCGATATCTCTGTTGTTTGAGCAGATACGACCACCTACTTTACATCATTGTAAAGGTGATATTTTCTACTTTCCTTGCCAGGTTTTGCTTTTGATATACCTCTTAAAGAAACAGAGATATTGGCTTTGAAATAAAACGTAGACCTTTTCTCCAAATAAGTTTTTGCCCATTCCGACCCTTGAATATTATCCGACCATCATTAAAATCAGTAGGCTTCTTCCTCTGCGGGACCCCCATTAACCCCTAAACTTTCGTGACGATCCGATCAAAATTGCGACCTGTGGCGTGATTACAAAAAAATCGGAAATGGGATGCATTATCAACTATTGTCATATCTTTGATATTTGACCACCTACGACAAGCTGCTTTACACCGTTGTAAAGGTGATATTTTCTACTTTCCTTTCCAGGTTTTGGTTTTGATATACCTCTTAAAAAAACAGAGATATTGGCTTTGAAATAAAATGTTGACTTTTCTCCAAATAAGTGTTTACCCATTCCGACCCCTAAATATTATCCGACCATAACCAAAATCAATATGCTTCTTCATCTGTGAGACCCCCATTTACCCTGAAATTTTCGTGACGATCCGATCAATATTGCGACCTGTAGCGTGATTTCCAAAATAATAGAAAAATGGGATGTATTACCGACTATTGCGATATCTCCGTTATTTGGTTACCTACGCCGACCTAGTTTGCATCATTGTAAACACGGGATCTTCTACTTTCATAGCCAGGCTTTGCTTTTGGAAAATTTTCAACCAAAGCTGTGATATTTGTCAATATAACTAAAATCGCAAAAATTAATATTGGGGTTTTATTTGCCACTATTGCGATATCTTCGTTGTTTGATCTCCTATGAGCACTTGCTTTACATCATTAGAAAGGTGATATTTTCTGCTTTCATTGTCAGGTTTTGCTTTTCGTATACCCCATACAGAAGCTGAGATATTGGCTTTGGAAAAAAACGTTGTCTTTTTACCCACCTAAGTTTTTTGCCCTTTCCGACCCCTAAATATTATCCGACCATCACCAAAATCAATAGGCTTCTTCCCCTCCGGGACCCCCATCAACATCCAAAATTTCGTGACGATCCGATCAAAATTGCGGCCTGTAGCGTGATTACAAGGTTTAGATGGACAGACGGACAGACGGACGGACTGACGGACGGACACACATAGCCAGATCGACTCAGCTCGTCGAGACATTCATTTTGATATATATAAGTATGGGTCTACGACCATTATTTCGATGCGTTACAAACTTTTTGGCCAAAACCAACTTATAATACCCTCCCCACATAGTGGTGTAGGGTATAAAAATAAAAAAATAAATAAAAATAAAAAAAATTAAATAAAAATAAATAGAATTTTGTTTTTAATTTCTAGAACTATCGCGGAAATGATCTTCTAAAAGTGTCGCTGGAGTGACTTCCAAAACGACACACCGGCGTGGTTAATTTCTTCACAACAGAGGTCACGTCAGGGCGACTTCTGCGACTATCGCCGCGACTGTTTCCATCGCCCTGGGCGACACGCCTAAGTCACTTCTGCGATAGTTTTTGCCTGCACCGAAAATCCGGTATTTTGAAGGTTTTAAATTTGGTATTTAGTCCTCGTTGCTGGTATATAGCTTTCCACCTGAAATTGGTCAATAAAGGTTCATGTTTTCTTATAGCTCCCATTGAACAGTACCTCCCGATTTTCGGTGTTTTGAAGGGTTGTGACTTGAATGTCCTACCTAAATGCCTGAAATTTGGTATTTAGTTTTCGCTGAGGGTATAAAACTTTCCATCTGAAATTAGCCGGTATATGTGTATTGAAAGTTGTTATTCAAACGGATTTACTGAAAATTGTTTGTTAATCTTCGCTAGAGGCATTTATATTGGTACAAAACCTCCCTTACAAAAAATCAGACAGTATATGTTTGTACCAGTACCAGTATACGAGTAAAGGCCACCATTTAAGGTTTTTTTTTACCTTTTGGTGTAATAATCGTTGACCGTTGGACTTATATTTCTTGGAGTTTTTGTTTGGCTTTCAGGTCAGAAATTAAAAGTAGCAGTAGATTTTTGTTTTTTATTTTATTTATTTTCCAATATTTCGATCATCGTCGATGATCATCATCAGGGATTTTCTTTAAATTTTAAAAGAAAAACAAATAACATTTCGTTATATAAAAGTATAAACAAAAGCATGTTTTTAATAATTACATTTAATATTTTTTCTTTTTGCTACTTGCCACTACAAATTCTCACTTGATCGCAATAATGTTCCTGTATATCTGGGCACAGTGTTCTGTGTCCATTTTGTATTTCATTCGGTTTTCCACTGGTACATTTATTATGTGGAGCATTTCGAGCATGTATCTCCGTCTGCCATTCATTTCTTGGGTTAATACCTCGACATCCTTGAAATTCGGTGTATGTCCAGTTTCTGCACAATGTGCTGCAATGGCTGTTTTTTGTTCCAACGTCTTATTTTTAGACTTTTGGTCCGATTTATGGCCACTTAATCTCGTTTTTAATTTAGTTTTCGTTGTACCAACATATACTTTTTGGCATGCGCTCGACGAGTCACCATTGCATTTTACTCTGTACACAACATTAGCTTTTTCTTCAACAGGCCTTTTTGTCTTTGTCCGACTAAAAAAGTTGTTATTCGTATTGTTGCTCCTTAACGCCAATTGGTATCGTTCTTTGTGATAAAGATTTGAGTATGAGAATCGTTCGGAAAAACCGGGTATGTATGTAAATCTTTTGAATATCTTTTCTTCTGTTTGGTCATTGTTATTAATGTTTTTTGATGTTACATGTTGAATCAGTTCATTGATCGTTTTGTTGGTTTTTTTTTGGGGGATTTGTTTTATCCTGGTTTTGTTTTTGGAATGAAATACTTGGTCACTGATGTTTTAGACCCGCCGTATAAAATTTGTTGCTGTATTTACTTTAACTCTCCTATGATGTTTGGAATGGTAATTGATTAGTCGGCCTGATGATGTTGGCTTTTGGTACCAATCAAGTAACAGTGTTTTGTCTTTTCTATATATGATTGAATCTAGGTATGGTAGTTGGTCGTTGGATTCACACTCCATTGTGAACCGTAACTGTTTATTATATGAGTTTAACGCTTTTATTGTATTGTCAACCTGATCTCTCCTTACTATACAAAATATGTCATCAACATATTTTGTTAAAAGCCTTGGTTTTGTGGGTAGTTTTTCTATAGTTTCATCAAGGAGTTTTTCCATGACAATGTCTGCAATGATTGGAGATATCGGCGAGCCCATTCAATTGTTCCCCTCAATTGTTCGAATAATTTGTCATTGTAAAGAAAATATCTCGAGTCTTTGATACATATGATTAGAATTTCTATGAAAAGATTCTGTGGAAGGTTTGTATGCTCCTGAATTATGTTCCATTTTTCCTTTATTGTGTTAATCGCCAGGTTTATTGGGACACTGGGAAACAAGGATATCACGTCAAAAGATATTAAAAGTTCGTCGTCGTCAATGTATTGTTTACTGACTCTAGATTTAAATTCAATCGCATCTTTGATATTGTATTTTGATTCCTTTGTTAAAACTTTCCGAATTGTTCTTATGTATTTGGAGAGTGTATATGTTGGTGATTTTACAAAGGAGCATATAGGACGCAACGGGATGCCTCCCTTATGGATTTTAGGAAGACCGTATATTTTTGGGGGTACAGATGTTCTATTTATAAGTTTGTTCCTGTCCATTTCGTCAATTATGTGTAACTTATATAGTTTTGTGACGAGTTTATTGCACTTTTCTTGCAATCCGGTGGTAGGATCTTTCCTTAAACGTCTAAATGTGCACATGTCTGTAAGAATTTGTTGCATTTTATTTTCATAGTCCGTTTTTAACATTGCAACGGCCTTTCCACCTTTGTCAGCGTTAAGAATTAAAATATGTTTATTTTCTTTTAAGAATTTGGTTGTTTGGCCAAATTTTTGTTGTTTGAAAAAAAAAGTTTTTTTTTTACCATTTTTCTCAAAAGCTAATTCCTGTAGCAAAAATGAATGAACTTTTGCCTGTTGATGACTAATATAACGTTTATTCTAGTTTAGTATTAAAAAGGTCACGCACAAACCACTAATAATTGTTTAAAAAATCCTAGAAGTTGAAAAAAATTATCAAAAAATGTTTTCCTGATGCCCGAATGAATGACCTTTTGCTCTTTATAAATAAAAACAAGTAAAAAAGTATCAGTCGGTTTTGCCATCAGCATGCGTGACATTTGAACTTGCCGAACATAGTCCATTATGGAAGTGAATCTTATTTTGGGAGTCATACCATCTCGATAGGTATCGCGCCCACTAGTCATTTCAGTGGTCTTCATATATCTTTTGGGCCAGTATACCAGGAAGCATGGACTTGTCCACGAAAAACGTAATATCGCTTTAAACAGGACCACGACGAACAGCATTGGTATATATTTCCGAATGATCTTCGAACAGATCCTAAACTGCAGATCCTAAACTGTACAAATGTTGAACTTTTTGCGGGAGGTACCCTAAGGAGAGGACCGATATGGGCCATTTTAGAAATTACACTATAGTTGGATAAAATATTAAAAGATCCAAAGTTGGGCCAATTCGAACTGAAACTAACTCTGGACAAAATATGACGAAGGCCAAATTTTGGACCAAATCGGTTGATCAGTTCGAGAGTTATAGTGCTCTCCAGCCACTACATATGGTGCCATCGGAATTTTTTACACCTTTTGGACTGTTTTATCAAGAAGTATGGACTTGCCCCTGAAAAAACTGTTACTATCGTAATTGAGGCAGGGAATGCACGTTACTTCAACAAAAATCGAAGTGATTCGAGAGCAGGTCTTAAAGTGAACTTATCCGTAATTTTGTGTGGGAGATACCTGAAGGCGTGGACAAATAAAGTCCATATTTGAACTTGATCTATATCTGGTAGATATATTAGGATGTGTAAAGTATTGATCAAATCGGTCACTCACTTCACGAGTTATCGTGCACATAACTGAAGGAGTGGTCCGATATGGCTGATCTTCGAACTAAGTTTGGACAATATATTACGAAAGCCAATATTTGGACAGACTCGGCAGACCCGTTCGAGAGTTATCTTACGCTTCAACCACTACAGACGGTGTCATAGGGTTCTTGTCCACCTTTCAGGCTATTTTCTCAGGAAGTATGGACTTGCTCCTAATGAAACTTGTACCGTTGTATAAGGGGCAGTGAATACAAGTTGCTACAACAAAACTCGAAGCGATTCGAGAGCAGGTCCTAAAATGAACTTATCCGAAAATGTGGGAGGTACCCGAAGGAGTGGACCGATTGAGTCCATATTGGAAACTCATTTAAGTCTGGTAGAAGTTTTACCAAGTGCACAGTATGGACCAAATCGGTTACTCCCTTCAAGAGTTATAGTGCGCACAAACTTTCCGAACATTTTCGAACTTTTGTGGGGGAGGTACCGGAAGGAGTGGGCCGATATAACCCATCTTCGAACTTAAACTAAGTTTGGACAAAATATTACGAAAGCCAACCTTTGGACCGAATGGGTTGATCCGTTCGTGAGTTATCGTGCGCTCCAGCCAGCCAGACAGACGGACGGACGGACATGGCTAAATCAACTCCAAATTGTCTGAAACACATTTCGTCCAAACATACTTGGGGTCTAAAACCATTATTTCGATGAGGCATATTTGGCCCGTATGTAAGTGTGTATACCCTCGTTAGCATAAATGCTGAGGGTATAATAATTAAAGAAGTATCAGTCGGCTTTGTCAGCAGAGATATACCCTCAGCCTGTGTGAATTGAAATGCCCATCTATTGACAATATCGAATCTTTTGGTTTGAAACTCAAAAGTAGTGCGGAGGATGTACTTCGTGGAATGAATCGACATAGTCCATTTTAGAAGTGGATATTATTTTGGGAGTCATTCCCTTTGATAAATATTGTGTCCACCAGTTCTTTTTAGTTGGTCTGAAAGCATGAACTTGCCCATGAAAAACATAATATTGAGTGTTTTTACAGATTTCTGTCTATTTTCTCAGGAAGTATGGACTTGCCCATGAAAAAGCTTATTCCGTCGTAATTGCAGCGAATAAAAGTTGTTACAGCAAATATCAAAGTGTTTCGATTGTAGGCCTTAAACTGCATTTTTCCGAAATTTTGTGTAAGATGTACCCGAAGGAGTTGACATATATAGCCGATTTTCGAACCTTATTTATGTCTCGTAAAAACATAATGATGTGCAAAGTATGAACCAAACCTGTTACTATTTTCGAGAGGTATCGTGTGAACCACTTTAGTGAAAAGTGTTGAACTTTTGTGGGGGAGGTACCTAAAGGAGTGGACCGATATGGCTCATCTTCGAACTTAGACTAAGTTCGGACAAAATGTTACGATGGCCAAATTTTGGACCCAATCTGCAGATCCGTTCGAGAGTTATCGTGCGCTCCAACCACTACACTTGGTATCAAAGTTGTTTTTTTTTTTAAATTTCGGGCTATTGTTTCAGGAAGTATGGACTTGCCCCTGATAAAACATGTACTGTCGTAATGAGGGCAGCAAATGCAAGTTGTTACAACACAAATCAAAGCGATTCGAGAACAGGTCCTAAACTGAATTTTTCCGAAACTTTGTGTGGGAGGTACCTGAAGGAGTGAATCGATAGTCCATATTGGAACCTCATCATGAGTTACATTTTGTCCGTATGAAAGTGTATATACCCTCGTTAACATGAATGCTGATGGTATAAAAACTTATATTCCGTTTAAATATGCAGGTGATATGATATATTAAATAAACAGGGTGCCACCGCACAGTGGTCCCACTTGTATGGGAAGGCGCGACAAAAATGTTTTTAATAATCGGATCAATCTGATTTTTTCAGAATATGCTAAAAATAATTAAATAAACTTTAGCCAAAAATCATCAATATGGGTCCAGTTTTTCCTATAGCCCCCATGTAGCGGTACCACTTGATTTCAGGTATTTTGAAGCCTTTATCTACATTTTAGGTCCTAATTGGTTGTACTTTGATATTTGGGGTTCCCAATGGTCAAAAACCTTCTGCGCCAAAAATTGTGGTCTTAGGTCCAGGTTTCGGTATAGCCCTCATATTACGGTACCTCCCGATATCAGGTATTTTGAAGTTTTTATCAACATTTTCGGCCCGAATTGGTTGTAATTTGCCATTTGGAGTTCTCACTGATCAAAAACCTTCTGCGCCAAAAATTGTGGTCTTAGATCCAGGTTTCGGTATAGCCCTCATATTACGGTACCTACCCATTTCAGTTATTTTGAGGTTTTTATCCACATTTTCGGTTCGAATTGGTTGTAATTTGCTTTTTGGAGTTCTTAGTGGTCAAAAACCTTCTGCGCCAAAAATTGTGGTCTTAGATCCAGGTTTCGGTATAGCCCTCATATTACGGTACCTACCCATTTCAGTTATTTTGAGGTTTTTATCCACATTTTCGGTTCGAATTGGTTGTAATTTGCTTTTTGGAGTTCTTAGTGGTCAAAAAACGTGTCCGACTGGTATCGTGGACAGGAAATGAAACAAATTATTCTATTTGAGGTCAGAATATTTCATGGTAGAGGATATCGACGCCTCCAAACAATAGTATGCTAAGTCGACTTAGCATTTTTTCAAGTTCTTTACATTTTTATATTTAACGTCCTTTAACTTAAATTCTGTCAAATTTTGGTAATGATCGGACAATCCGAACAGAAGTTATAAACAAATATTTACTTAGCATAGTCCTGAAGGTCAAAGAAATTTCCAAACTTTTAGAGCATGTCCTGCAAAACTCGCTTTTCAGAATTAGCAAACTATTATTTGGAGGTGTCGAACGTCCTTTAACTTAAATTCTGTCTAATTTTGGTAATGATCGGTCAATCCGAACAGAAGTTATAAACAAATATTGACATAGCATAGTACTAAAGTTCAAAAAAATTTCCAAACTTTGAGAGCATCTCCTGCAAAACTCACTTTTTAGACTTAGCATACTATTATTTGGAGGTGTCGATATAATACAGTTCGGTGCGACCGAATTTACATTTTTAGTTGTTTTTCATATTATATGTAGCATCATAGCATCAAAACTATACAAATATCAACAAAAATACATTCATAAGTAGATCCCAAAACAAAAATGTTTAAATCTTTAAACAAAAAACCAAAACAAACAATTAAAACACAAAACAAAGAAGAAACTGAGAATACAGTAATACGGCATATTCACTGAAACGACCAGAGGCATCGTCAGTATTTTTAATGTCACAAACGGAAATGCAAATATATGCAGCTGGAACCAAATTTTTTGTAAACTTGACACTATTTCGAATATTCTTCAATAAATTTGGAGAGTTGCGAAGGATGGCGAAGTAAGTAAAACTCAACTTCAATTTTTAGGACTTGGAAAAAAATCCACAAAAAAAAGTATTATAAAAATGTGATTTCTAGTATATTTTATGCGAATAATGTGTACAAAATTTTATATAAAAGTAATTAGGAAACCTTGTACTAAAACTTCCATTTGAAAAAAAATAATTTTATCCTTTCAATTTTGAGTTACTTGCCTTGTAAGAAGTCACAACCTTGCTGATGTTTTTAGAGTTTTTGAGAGATCACACGTAAATGTCAACTTCTTCTGTTTTGTTTTGTTAAATACCGTTATGAATTACAAAAACAGTGCTGGAATATTAAAATATGATATGTTTAGAGAAAATTTGCTGAATTGTCGGAGATATTTGCTGATATCGATTTTTTGATTTTTGTCACAGGACCAGTGTGCACCGTGGTGCAATGGTATGCACTCCCGCCTTGCACAACCTCCAAGTTTTATGTATTTAATCATCCAAATGTAATGGTATTTTGGATTTTGAATGCGTGGAAAACATGGATATCCCATACGAATTAAACCTTGTTTAAGGGAAACGATATTCTGCAGTTAGCATATTTCACTTCTCCACGGCATAAGTCTTGAATTGAGGGAAGAGCTTAGTACTTTTATAAACGAGATGAAACTAATTTTTCCATTTTGCTTAAATACAACTCGTGGCAGAGGGTATACAAAGTTCGGGCCTGGGGACCTAACGCCATTTTTATTGTTTTTAGATATTTTAGGATCTGTCAGAACCATGATGCAACTATTACGGCTACACAATAATACAACAACATGACTATTTTTATTGAAATACTAACAATCTGTCAATATGCGTGTTCATTCACTATAACAATTTATTAATAAAGTGAAGGCATATCCACGGATTTCATGAAAAAATTTGAGGGACTACCAGAGTTGTATTCAAGTGCAAATTCAAACATCCCAAAAACACTGTCATTAAAAAAAAAAACAAAACAAAATGTAACCATTGTGCACAAATATAAATATATCGTAAGACAAATCTAACCTGTATGGATGGGAGAGTTTATTTTTATGTATTTATGCAAAAGTGAAAAGTTTTACTTTGATGCGATACGATTTATTTATTTTTTGTTTTGTCGTATCCTCCTCCCTTGTATACAACAAGGTTGGGTTCCCCCCACCCCTTCCATACATCTATCGTTCATTAAAAATTGCGTAAAATGAAATAAATAACTTTTTGAGACATTCGAACATAAAACGTATGCTTCAATTCCATTTTTATTGTGTCTAAAACGAGAAGAAACTTTTCATTTTGCAGGGGGGGTGGGGGAATGCTAAGGTTGATATAAATGTTTTTTCTCTTCTTTCTTTCCTGCTGGGCGGAAGGGGCGTCTTTAAAAAGTAATGAAATTTGAATGTCAGTCCCAATTTATTTTATCTTCATACTCGGTGGGTAGAATATGTTTATGCTGACGACGATGACGATAATCATAATGCAGTGGGTGGGGGAGGCGGGTGTGTGATTGTTCAAATCTGCATGTGGTGTCATGGTAAAGTAGAATTTCATTGGTTATATATGACAAGTACCAGCTGTCACCAGAATACATTGGGAAAATTTTTGAATTTTATTTATGTTTTAAGTCAGTTTTGATAGACACCATAACACGTAGTCACAAAAGGAGGAAATTGTATAAAGATTTTTGCCGTTTCTAATGCAAAGTGTGAGAGTGAGAGAAAGGTTGAGAGTCGTTGGGTATGGGAATTACTTAAAGAAGTTGTGTCATGATTTTCTTCTGGATGTATCATAAGACAAAAATGCCTAATTAGTAACATTCACTGTGACAATTCATATTGAAGGAATGCGTGTGACAGAAGGAATAATTTTCAAAGACAGTAAAGTTTTGAACAAACATCAAATAATTAGTAATTATATGCGAAGAAGCATTGAAATGTGTATATTTTAGAATTTATTTCTGTACACATATCAAGAGAAATACCTGTCACTTAATACGATTTTGAAGAAGAAACATACATTATACACTGATAAAGTTAAATATTAAATTTATAAAACTTACACTGCATCAGATTCTTCCTTATGTCGACATGTATATTTATCATCGTTTTCATGTCGGTCCACTTTGTGAAAAACCTCGATTTCGAGTATTATTGCGTTTTACCCATATTTCTTACTAATTTCGCCAAATCTTGTTTTTTGAGTTCTTAGTTAATAGAAACTATCTATGCAAAAAATCATCAAAATAGGTCCACGTTTTGGTATAGGCATCATATATATGTAGGTACCCTTTGATTTTCGCTATTTCGAGGGTCTTGGTCACATTTTCCAATTTATAATATCGGTTAGGAACGCGGACTTGGTAGTAACATTGTAACGTTATCATTACTTTTATTTCTTGTATTTAATAATATTTTACAGTGTGGTTTACCCACCTGAATATATGCTTCTTAATGTACATCTTTCCATGAGTACCGCTACTTATGAATTTACCTTTGGTCAATACATACCCTGACATCTTCATATAATACCATCAGTTCATAACACTCGTTGTAATGGAATTATTTTACTTCAGTGCATATAAATTATAATTATTCTTAAGTGTGGGAAAGTAATTCTCATTCACTTCGCATTGACCTCCTGGTACTCCACCAGAAGTCCAGGTTTTGACACCAGAAGTCGTGAAGTGCTGGAGTTAACCGAGTATACACGAAGTTGACGTGCGGCAGTGTCCGCAGTCGCCTGGTACCCAACATAGCCGAAGCTTCCTGCGATTCGTTCGCTTTCGAGACTCGTTCGCTTCTTGTGTATACACTGCGATTCGTTCGTTTCCGCAACTCGTTCGCTTCCCTCTAAATACGATGGTCTTCTCGTTCCAGGCTGACTAAACCACAGCCGAATCCGAAGCCGAAGGTCACAACGCGATCGAACAAAGCCGACGACACCTAGCCGAGTATCATCAGCCCGAGCAGAGGGTTATCAACACATCACACCAAGTCGACGACAATTAGCCGTGTATAATCAGCCCGAGCCGAGGGTCATAGACACAATCACACCAAGCCGAGTGTCACCAATCCGAATACCACAAGCCGAGTCGCTTCAACACGACCACATCAACCCGAATACAACAAGCCGAGTCGCTCCAACAAGACTACACTAAGCCGAGTATCATCAACCCGGAGACATCAACCCGAGTCGCTTCAACACGACTACACCAAGCCGAGTATCATCAACCCGAGTCGCTTCAACACGACCACATCAACCCGAATACATCAACCCGAGTCGCTCCAACTACACTATGCCGAGTATCATTAACCCGAAGACATCAATCCGATTCGTTTCAACACGACTACACCAAGCCGAGTAACATCAAACCGAATCGATTTAACACGATTACAAAAACCAGAATACAACAAGCAGAGTCGTTTGGTACGGCCACTACCACTATGTACGATCGAGCCGACACCTGCCACCAGCGCACTGCCGAACCAACTACCACAACTTAACAACATCACTGTCGCCCGAAGACGATTGACTGCGAGGCCACAGAAAGATTCCACCCAGCTGAGACGAATAACCAACATATACATATTAGAGTTGTATAGTTCATGAACGAACTAGTTCAATTGAACGATTCATTGAATAGAGCGTATGAACTAGATCAGTCGATATAGTTCATTACAGTTCAATAGTTCACTGAACTATAATCAGTCGGCGTCCGTACGATCAACGAACGAACGATTTACAATCTAGTTCAACATGTCGTTCACATATGCATAAAGTTACGCCGTCGTCAGTGTTAAGTGATGCCTTCGTAATGTGATGAGTTTGTTTACGTTTTGGATCAAGGTACAATGTTCGAAAGTGAAGATTTCTTCAAAAACACAACAAATTCCACATATTCCCATATTGAATGTGCCTTGTTTTGGATAGAAAAAAAAGAAGCACACACGCACAAAGCTTTTTCGCATTGACAGATTCTACACACACAACATAAGATTTTTGCTATTGTTTGTTTCTATTTGGTGTATGTATGCGTTTGATTGAACGATTATGATCCGAATGAATGAACTGGATAGTGAACTATGAACTAGATTACTGAACTAGTTCAGTTAAAAGAGCTGAACTATTGAACTAGATCTTTCAAATGAACTAGATTGTACAACTCTAATACATATAATTGCATATATCACATAAATATCCACATGTTAATCATAAATTAAGCACCAAGAGGTGATAATAAAGAATTGAATTGTCATCACTCGTGTTTTCACTTAAGGTTTCGTTGGTCCTTGAGTTGACCCTGCCTGCAAGTCACCTCAGCCTTAAACAAAACCATCGTTATAACATTTATATGGAGGCTACACCAAAACCTATACCTACATATATCGTTAATCTTCTGCATGAAGGTTTTCTACTCCCAAAGGAACCAAAATACAACCAAATCGATTCAAAAATGTGGGCAAGACTCTCAAAATATGTAAAATAAGTGGTAGGTTTTTTCGGAGCTTACTCTGAAACATGGATATTAGGGTTATGATTTTTTGAAATTTTTTCTCAAAAATGATTTCCTGTAGTAAGAATGAATGAACTTTTGCCTATTAATACGTAAAATAACATTAATTCTGTTTTCTTATAAAACAAGTAAGAACGGCGTTAAGTTCGTCCCGGCCGAACTTGTTATACCGTCCACCACGAGTTGTATTGAAGTAAAACTGAACAATTTGTTTCCTTTCGTTTATGAAGGAGATTAAACACCAGTCCTATGGGGACAATATGAAAGTGCAAACCTATACCTACAAATTTCAGGTGGAAAGTTTTGCACCCCAACTAAGACTGAATACCAAATTTTAGCAATTTCGGTGGAATATTGAGGCCACAACCTTCAAAATACCGAAAACTGGGATGCAACATTCTACGGGGGCTATATGAAGGCGTGGTCTATACCGTTTGATTTGGAGGGGGAAGTTGAATACCCCCAATGAAGACTAAATACCAAAATCCGGAGGGCAATATGAAGGCGTGGACCTATACCTACAAATTTTAGGAGGAAAGTTTTGCACCATCAACGAATACTATACAAAATTTCAGCCATTTCGGTGGAACCGTTCTATGGGGGAGTACCGTTCTATTGAGCTATACGAAGGCGTGGACCTATACCGACAAATTTCATATGTTTTGCACCCCTAACGAAGTCTAAATAACTAAATAGCAAATTACAAGGCTCTACCTTTATATCGAGCTGTATCTTGATTTCAACAAACGGACGGACAGAGGGACATGGTCATAACGACTTAGAATTTTACCCTGATCAAGAATATATATACTTTATAGGGCCTCTGATAAATATTTCGATGTGTTACAAACGGAATGACAAATTTAATTATACGCTTAATATTATAGTGGAGGGTATAAAAATGAAGGGTTTTTGAAAAATCAAAATCAAACCACTTTAATTGTCCAAAAGCTCTATATCTTACGGCGACCAACTTAATTGACGGCTTGACGCCATAACTATCAAAAGAAATGACTTCCAAAATTAGGTCTACTTCCAAAATGACTCTTTCAGGTCTCTTCTATACAAAAGTGAAAAACTTTTGCGCTTTCATCGAAGTTAAACTTTTGAGCACAGCATAAGCATTTATTCGTAACGCCAAAAATCGTGAAGTTGTATACCCCAAATGTTTCGATATTATTGTCGGAAAGTTTATACGTTCAAAAACGAGAAGAAACTCTGAAACTTCCTGGCTATACAATTTATAGAAAAAATTGGCTATGTTGCTCGTATTCGATCTGTCTATATATAAAGGTCTAAACTCATATATAAACGTCTCAACTTATACAGGCTGAGGGTATATCTCTGTCTGCAAACCCGACTGTTACTTTTTACTTGTTTTCCAGAAAATAAAAGTTATGAATTTTCATAAGTTTGCTTCCGCTGTGCCTACAGAAGTTATTGGTCTTTGGAAAGTTTTTAAGGTCATCGAGTCCATAAACATATAGTCATACAATTAAGATAGAAATAAGCGGTATCAGATGGAGTTTTTGACTTAACCGTTTTTCAGGATTTAGCTGAAATGCTGACGAGCTTTTTTATACCCTCCACCATAGGATGGGGGTATATTAAGTTTGTCACTACGTTTGTAACTACTCGAAATAATAATTGTAGACCCCACAAACTATATATATTCTTGATCAGCGTGCAATTCTACATCGATATAGCCATGTCCGTCCGTCTGTCTGTCTGTCTGTCCGTCTGTGGAAATCACTCTAGCGTCGGAACGGATTGACGTAGGTGGATGAAATTTTGGGAAAGTCTATTATTTGTACGTAGGACTTTTGGTATTGAAAGTGGGCTATGTAGGTCCACGCTTTCGTATAGCCCCCATACAAAATGACGCGTGACGCGTCGTCGTTTGAAGGAATTTTTTAAATATTTGTCCCATTTTATCACCGAATTGGTTGTAATTTGGTATTTTGTGTCTCCAGAGGCCAAAAAACATTCCTACCAAAGTTGGTTTATATAGGTCCACGTTTTGGTATAGCCCCCATATAACGCCCCATATAAAGTACGCGTCATTTTAATATATTTTGAATGTATTAGTCCCATTTGACAACAGAATCGGTTGCAACTTTGTATTTTGTGTTTCCAGAGGCTAAGAAACATTTCGACCATAAAATGTTTATATAGGTCCACGTTTTGATATAGCCCCCATATGACGATATCTCCCGATTTTCGGTATTTTTAAGGTTTTGGCCTCATTGTTACACCGAGATGCCTGAAATTTGGTATTTAGTCTTCGTTGGGGATATAAAACTTCACCCCCAGAAATTTTTAGGTATAGGTCCGCGCCATCATATAGCCCCCATAGAACGGTAACTTCCGATTTTCGGTATTTTGAAGGTTGTGGCCACATTAATCCACCGAAATGGCTGAAATTTGTGGTGGAGGGTATAAAAAGTTCGGCCCGACCGAACTTAACGCTTTTCCCACTTGATAGACATATTTTTGACCATATTTTTGCGTAGTCTCAAACAGTACTGCGAGTTGGATTCGGAGTCTATGAAGTTAGTGTGTGATATATGTACTTTAAAGAAGAAAAAGCGTTCTGTTTGGGTCGAACTGTTTATATCCTCCAAACACTATATGTATCTTTTCGACATATTCGCGAATGCAATCCCTGTGTTCAAACGTGGATCTATTTTAACCACTTTTTGCATGGAAGTTTTCCCACCAAAAGGATTTCCAAAATCCATATTACTGACGATATGTTTAAAAACCATGCTAATAGCCACGAAATACAGAAAATCTTTTGAAAGCTTTAAGCTGCGAGATTTAGAACCCAAAATAACAAAATAGAGGTAATGTGGTTAAAAAATCTAGAGTACACCAAAATGTAAATCTATGTGGGTAATATTCATTTAAAAGATTTTTTAGTTATTGCTTCAATTCTGTTGGAGAATTTGGTTAAACAATATTGTATGGGCACTATACCGAACGTGGTCTGATATGGCTAATTTTCAATTCTAAACATCGAAGTTCCAAATTTCAATCTTGTATCTAAAATATTGTTATCCCTCCCTATTGAATGTATAGCATTTCCAAATTAAATGAAACCTTTTCCAAATTGAATGAAACCTTTTCCAAATTGAATGAAACCTTTTCCAAATTAAATGAAACCTTTTCCAAATTAAATGAAACCTTTTCCAAATCAATTGAAACCTTTTCCAAATCAAATGAAACCTTTTCCAAACCAAATGAAACCTTTTCCAAATTGAATGAAACCTTTATTTTTATTGAAAGAAAAAATCTAGAATATTTTGAAAAGAGAAAGAAATAAAAATGTATATGGGGTTTCAACAATTTTTTACTTAAATTCTAATCATAAGTAATGACATAAAAGTGCAACGCGCTGCATGTTTTGCTTCCTTGAACTTAAACATTTTATAATTTTTGGGCAACAATTAAGGTTTTAGCGAAATAATGCTAAAGAGAGAATTGAGGTTAAAAATTGCTAAAAATAACAGGGGCTAATTGTATTACCTAACCTAATGAAGTGGTTCACGATTTGCTGCTTGTGGAATTTTCAATGGAAATACTCATTACATAATTGGAACAGTCCTCTTTATTGGGCTGTTGGTTGCTATGCTCAATCACGTTAACGATATTACGATCTATTGTCTGATCGCGTAGTACCACTCTAGTACACAATTTTATTTTTGAAAATGCCTTTACTATTGGGTTCAACATTGCTGAATATGGCATTACAAATTTAAAATTACACCGGTTTAATTCTATCATTATGTGTATTCGTTTACTTATTAAGTTGTTACATAAAAATTATCCTGAAAAAAACTTTCAAAAATAAAATTTTGTGCCAGAGTCGTACTAAGCGATCGGACAATAGATCGTAATACCGTTCACGTGATTGAGCATTGTATCGAACGTCTCAAACAACAGACTATGAAAACTCGACAAAATCGATTAGCTACATTTTTGAAGAACATTTCGAAGCTGAAAACGTCATCATGTGGTACTTTTATAGCGGTTCTTAAAATAAGGGACGAAAAGGACATTGAAGGAAGCGAGTAAGAAGGTCGAAATGCTCTACGAAAATAATACTAATTCGATTTGACTGAAGACAAGTCATTTCATAAATAAGCTAAAACAACTGTTAACAAAGATATAATGTTAATTTCAGATTCCTTATATGGTCTTCAGCAGAAACTTAATCACGCCATAACTCGGAACTTCGACTAACGGCGGATCTGTCCTTGGGGATTCTTAATATACTCACAAAGGGCTTTCATCCCCAAAAAGAATTATCTCTGCCCCAGATTTTCACCTCCATTTTGTGTCACAGTGTTATTAGAATTTTTTTAAACCTAAATTCTCTCTTTAGGATTATTTCGCTATAACCTTAATTGATGCCCAAAAATTATGAAATGTTTAACCCTGTTCCTTTATGTGCAAGAATCTTCAAGTTTTACAACTTTTTACTCGAAAAGCGTTCCTTTACTTCAGACACCATACAATTCATATGGAAGTTGATTACAACTTTTGCTACTTTTGCCAGTTTTACCATTTTCAAAAGTAAAGGAACAGACCATTTATGTTCAAGGAAGCAAAACATGCAGCGAGTTACACTTTTATATCATTACTTAAGATTAGAATTTAAGTAAAAAATCGTTGAAAACCCGCATAATTTTTTTATTTCTTCCTCTTTTCAAAATATTCTGGATTTTTTCTTTCAATAAAAATAAAGGTTTCATTCAATTTGGAAAAGGTTTCATTTGATTTGGAAAAGGTTTCATTTGATTTGGAAAAGGTTTCATTTAATTTGGAAAAGGTTTCATTTAAGTTGGAAAAGGTTTCATTCAATTTGGAAAAAGTTTCATTTAATTTGGAAAAGGTTTCATTTAATTTGGAAATGCTATATATACTTTGTGGCAATATTGAATATACATAAAATCCACTAAAAACCTTTAAATAGCTTTACGTAACGATACACAACATTTTGAATTTTCATGATTTTTGGTCAACTTGGTACCCTCCCTCCAAATGAAAACCTGCGTACGTCCCTGTACCCAACTGGAAGCGGAGATATTCGCATATGAATAAAACTATGAATTTTCTCCACATAAGTTGTTTACCCATTCCGACCTCTGAAAATTACCTGAGCATCACCAAAATCAATAGGATTCTTCCTCTGTGAAACTCCCATCAACTTCCAAAATTTCGTGATTATCCGATCAAAATTTCGACTGTAGCGTGATTACAAAAAATTGGTAAATGGGATGTATTACCGACTATTGCAATATCTCCGTTATTTGGCACACCTACGCCAACCTAATTCGCATTCTTGTAAATACGGGATTTTCTACTTTCTTAGTCAGGCTTTGGTTTTGGAAAGTCCCCAACCAAATTTGTGATATTTGTCATTATAATTAAAATGAAATATGAAAAGTTGGGTTTTATTTGCGACTATTGTAATATCTTCGTTGTTTGACCAGCTACGGTACCCTACTTTACATCGTTAGAAAGGTGGTATTTTCTTATTTCGGACTTCTAAATATTATCCGGCCATCACCAAAATCAATAGGCTTCTTCTCCTCCGGGACCCCCACCAACACCCACAATTTAGTGACGATCCGATCAAAATTGCGACCTGTAGCGTGATTTCAAAAAAATCAAAAAATAGTATGTATGGCCGACTATTGTGATATCTCCGTTGTTTGGCCACCTACGCCAACCTACTTTGCATCATTGTTAAGACGGGATATTTTTTCTTTCATAGATAGGCTTTGTTTTTGGAAAGTTTCCAACCAAAGCTGTGATATTTATCATTATAATTATAATCGTAAAAATAAAAAGTTGGGTTTTATTTGCGACTATTATGATATCTTCGTTGTTTGACCACATACGACAACCTACTTTACATCGTTAGAAAGGTGATATTTTCTGCTTTCATTATAAGGGTTTGCTTTTGTTATGCCACTTATAGAAGCGGAGAAAAAAACGAGACAATCATTTTGGTATATATAAGTATGGGTCTACGACCATTATTTCGATGCGTTACAAATTTTTGTCCAAAACCAACTTACAATACCCTCCCCACATAGTAGTGTAGGGTATAACAAGGTCTCGCACTAACATTTTATTTTTTATGATATATGAAATAAGGTTCTATCTTATCTTATATATATAAAAATGGTGTAAAAAATGTATAGTAATTCATAAAATGAGAACGGCTAGCCCGATTTCTGTAAAATTGTTTGTCAGTTATTCGTATTTTCGAGGAGAAGGTCTTTACGGAAGAAAATTTTGGAAAATCTCTCTGGAAAAGTCGGAAAATTGGAAAAATCGAAAATTGAGTTTTTGTATGAAATTTTATTCCTTAATAGCGAGACGAAGTTCGCCGGGTCCGCTAGTATAATATAAAATGATATATATGGTCAACATAAATGCCGAAAGTTGTAACTAACAAAATAATAATTTTACAGAAGAAGCAAAAAAACCTTATAAAATGAAAAACATTTTTATGGAATGTTAATCTTATGAAGGCGAGTATTTGGGATATTTTCAATCATATGCGAATGGGAGTAATTAATGAAACCAAGATCGCGGAAACGCGTGTTCGATCTGTATATAGATAAAAGTCTCAACTCAAACAGGCTGAGGGTATATCGACCTTTTAGTAGAAAATTAACTTATGTTGAAGCTGAGGTATGGGGTACTGTAACTCGCGAACAGTTGTACTATACCATAATTTTGAACGCATTTCGGTAAAATAAACTGTTTTAGACCGATTCACCGATGGATTTCTTAAAATAATAATTTGTAAAAAAATAGGAAAAAATAGAACTTAATGCTCAAAGAAGAAGTTAAAGAATGCACTTCAGAGATGAGGTTTCTGATGTATGATTTTAAATATATCCACTTTATATACCTCAAACGGATGCTGATATTTTGAAGACTGAAAAATGTGGTTTTTGGACTTTTTGCTCTAATCGCGACAGCCGGATTTATCTAAAAGCTTATTATGTGATTGTAGTACTCGCAATTTCGCAATTTATAATGCATAACTTGGGCGTGTAATCTTCAAAGGATCACGTCAATCTGCGCCCAAAGTCGAAATTTTTGTGCGTAAATTTTTCTAAAAAAACAGTTTTTTGGATTCAAAATTTACAAATGCCATTCGATTTCAGTGGAAACCCACGTGAATTTAGTTTTTTTACGTTCTGAATCTAACAATCCTTTGCGCGTCTAAATCCATCCACTAAATCGGCGGATATGATACCCCTCAAATTTCGAAAATCTGCAAAAAAATGTTTTTAAAAATATCGCGTATTTAGACGCGTTTTAGATGTGTTATTCCTACTTAGATAAATAGAGCGAAACGCCTATTTAAAATTTGCGAAAACAGATATTAAAAAACGTTCGGGAGTCCGGAGATATAATAGATCTTTTCTAAAAACTGAGTGCGATGCTACATCCACGGTTCTTGATGGATCGCATTGAACTGACATAGGATGATGTATTTTTTTATGGTGATCATTGAAATCGGATGCGCATAAAATGCAAATGTACTTCGTCGAAATTATGGGCGTTTTACTGTTTTTTGCACCTTAACATGCAACTGATGCTACATCGTGGTCGCCAAATGGAATTTCGCAAAGTGTATATCAAATAAGAGGGATTGATTCGCTGTTTTGGAAAATCGGATGCGCATCTTGTGATTTGCACTATTACGCGGTTTCTATACGTTTCAAGTTTTGTAATATTTACTTTTATTTTATTTTAATTTTATATCCCAATGATTGATGTGATTTAATATAATGATCTAAAAATGTTCGCTAAAAAGAAAACTATAAGCCAACATTTTGTTGCAACGGAGTATCTTCACTATTGGGTTAAATTTTGACGAAATAGACAAAGAACTCAAACATTTTTTTTCCTATAAAACCATAAAAAATTAAAATTAGAATTACATGATTTTTATTTTTCTTCATATCTTCTTCGTTTTTTCATATCTTCTTCGTTTTTCCTAGCTGCTTGACTTAGGAATAATTTTATTTCTCACAGTTTATGGATGCTGTTGTAATTTTTTAATATATTTTTGTAAGTACAAGAGCTATTATTTTAAAAAAATATGTGTTTATGTCAAATGTGAACCCCCACTGTTCCCCACTTTCTTTCCTTCAACGTATCTTTAAAATTCCCAGTTAACTTAAATGTAACAACGGAAAGAAGATTTGTACTAAAGTAATCAGTACTATTAACTGATTACTGATGGTCATGTTGAGAGGGCAACTTCCCTTATACTCTATCTTGTTACTTCTGGACAGCCAACGAGCTTACACCTGTTGCATCGTAAGTTAAGAAGACCCTATTTGTACGAGTGAAATAAAATACATATTGGATCATATACAAAACCAAGACATTCGGTATAATTTCTTTTGGGTTTCTACGTTTGCATTGTTACCTACGATTTGCATCAATTTGTTAAGCTACAAAATCAAAGATACAAACACACATTCTTTGGTTCTGTTTCGGCTCTCTGCTTAATTTGTCCTCTTTTTCGCCAAATACTTTCTGCATTCCTGTTGTATGCCTATTCAGCAGTTTGAGGTGTACAATATGTTTGTAAATACGTAAAATTTTGTAAGAAATTCGATTTTTCCGAATCTGTTGAGACTTTTCATAAGTATTTTCCATCATCGCAAAGGGTAAAAATTTTTTAAACAGTAATAGGATATAGCAGCTTATTATATTAAGCCGCGATTATTTTAGAATTTTTTCTAATTATCAAAATTAAAACGCCTATATCTTTTGCGAGCAACGATCGAAGTTAGTTACAAAAACTGATTTGGAATGCCGATTTTTTTCTTAATTTGCGTACCAAAAATCATTGATGTAGTATCAATTTTTTTTTTTTAATTTTTTTGAAATGGAGAGGACAATTTTAGACCTTTTTTCGTGATATCTATGTCGGCATACCCGACTGATACTTTTTTACTTGTTTTCGAGAAAACAAAAGTTATGAATTTTCATAAGTTTGTGCCGACAGAAGTGCTTAATCTTTGGTAATAGTCCTTGGAAAGTTTTAAATATCATCGAGTTCATAAACATCTAACCGTACAATTAAGATAGAAATAAGGCGGAACAACCATTGGGATATCAGATGGAGTTTTTTCGACTTAACCTATTTTGTCAGGACTTAGCTAAAATTTTGCGGAGCCCGAATGTGGGTTTCGTAGTCTCAAACAGTACAGCGTGTAGAATTCGGAGTATATGAGTCGTAATTGGTATCGCTCGACTCCTGATAAAAATGTTTTCTGTTTTTTTTTTTCTAAATGCCTGTTCCAGAACCTGCAAGAATCTACACATTTTTACTACTGAAAATGAGTAGATTCTTGCAGTACTGGAACAGACCATAAATTTAATTTTCTGATTTTTTTAGTTGGCTTGCATGGACTCTATAACTTCTGGTAAATCTGAACTCGGGGATTCGAGTTATTCTTTTTTGGAGTTATTTATTTCAATTAATTAATGGTAATTATTAATGGTAACGAAGTCAATAGAGAAAATGTTGAAAGCATATGGAACGATGTAAAGAGCAAACTCAAACCCATAGCAGAAGATACTCTCGGATATTATAAACGATCTAAAAACAAGGAATGGATGACACAAGATATATTGAACTTGATGGACCAGAGAAGAAAATATAAAAATATTAATCATGAATTATATTGGGAGCTGAATAGGGAAATTCAAGCTTCCATACGCACTGCAAAAACGGAATGTCTAAAAAACCAATGTCTGGAGATTGAAAGACTACAAAAACTACACGACGATTTCAACCTCCATCGAAAACTAAAAGAAATTGCCGGTGCATACCGAAAGACGTCATCAAATGTATTGTATAATAAAAGCAACAAACCCTTATTTGACATTGATGAAAAGAAAACTTTATGGAGAGACTACATAAAAGAAGTATTTACGGACGACACCAGATCAATCTTTGAGCAGCACTCCCAGCAACATCTATCAGGAACAGCAATAAGTAGAGCAGAAATAGAATCTGCAATAAAGTCGCTAAAAGATAAAAAAGCGTGTGGCCCAGATGAGATTCCCTCTGAAATTTTAAAATTAATAAATCATGAAAACATGGATCTCTTAACAAAATTATTCAACAACATATATGATACAGGCCTATACCCACAGGAGTGGTTAATATCGACATTTATTACCATCCCTAAAAAAAGTCACGCTAAATACTGTCACGAGTTCAGACTAATTAGTCTTATGAGCCATGCTCTAAAAATATTCCTTAGAATTATTCATTCAAGAATATATCCGAAATGCGAAAGCGTAATGGGAACGTCTCAGTTCGGCTTCAAAGAAGGCATGGGTACCAGAGAAGCCCTTTTTTCCATAAACACTCTGATACAAAAATGTAGAAACGCCCAAAAAGATGTATTCCTATGTTTCGTTGATTATGAAAAGGCCTTCGACAACGTACTACATGATAAACTGATTGACATTCTTAACTCAATAAACATAGATAAGAAAGAAATACAATGTATAAAGAGTCTATACTGGCACCAGACTGCTCAAATTGAGGTAAACGGAGAAATGACGGAAAGTATACCTATATCCAAAGGAGTCAGGCAAGGGTGTATACTGTCTCCATTGCTTTTCAATATTTATTCAGAACAAATATTTCACGAATCGATCAATAGATTGCGAAATGGCATCCATATAGGCAGTACGGTTTTAAACAACATTAGATATGCTGATGACACAACTCTAATGGCACATAACATATCCCAACTTCAGCACCTTGTGGATACACTCTCAACTTGCAGTGAAAAATATGGCTTAAAAATTAATATCCAGAAGACAAAATTTATGATTATAAGCAAAAAAGAAGAACACAATAACGCCATATTAAAAATACACAATTCAAACATACAGAGAGTTAAGACTTTTAAATATCTTGGAGCTACAATTACCGAACAATGGGACTCCTCGAAGGAAATAAGATGCCGAATAGAGTTGGCGAGAGATGCATTTCTGAAATACAAGCGAGTTTTTACCAGCCATGACGTCAATCTTGAAACGAAGACTCGATTTGTCAAAGCATATGTGTGGTCAGTCCTACTGTACGCAATGGAGGTGTGGACAGTGAAATCTGCCGATATTAAAAAGTTAGAAGCCTTTGAAATATGGATATATCGGCGAATATTAAAAATTCCTTGGACTGCTCATGTTTCAAATGCTGAAGTATTGAGGAAAATGCATTGCGAAAGAGAACTCATCACAGCCATAAAGAGAAGAAAAACTGCTTATTTGGGACATATTATGAGGAATCAAAAATATAAATTATTACAAAATATAACCCGCATAAAGATTGAAGGAAACCCCATTAGAGGAAGGAAAGAGTTAACATGGCTTGATAACATCACGGAATGGACTGGTATTCGAGATGTCACAAATCTATTAAGCATGGCGAGAGACAGAGAGGGATTTGCAGATTTGATAAATAATGTATGAAAACAAATAATGTATATATGATAATTGTAATTAAATTGTATTGGTCGCTAATATTCGGAAAACGAATGTGCAAATAAAGAAGAAGAAGAATTAATGGTATACAAATAACATTAATAGGTTTTTTAGATAAATCTTCTTATCAGCATCAGTCCTCGCGGTAAAAATTTTTCCAATCGATAACTTAATGAGACAAAAGTAACACAAAACTTTTTTAATGGGACTGAAGTTAATGTGTGGTATATGGTATATAAAGAATAACGTAAACCTACATGTGTAATATTCATTTGAAAGATTTTTTAGGTTTTTACGTAAATTCTGTTGCAGAATTTGGTTAAAAACTTCAAAATACCAGGCGGAACTTTTGTATGGGGACTATACTGAACGTATTATGATATGCTTCATTTCCAATTCTAAACATCCAAAGACTAATTTATTATACTCTGTTCCAAATTTCAAACTTATATCTATAATATTGTAAACTCTCTCTATTGAATTTATATATTTTGTGTCAATATTTCATATAAAATCAACTAAAACCCTTTAAAATTTGTTTTATATAACGCTACACAACATTTTTTAATTTCATGATTTTTGGTCAAGTTGGGCCCCCCCGAAATGAAATCCTACGTACGTCCCTGCTCCAGCGTAATTGACATTTATCGATTATTTCTGTCATCTCAAACTTCTATACAACTGGTGTATATTCATTCATAGGTATTTTAAGTATATAAACTTCGTACTGATTTCCCTTTTTCACATGAGAATTCAAATGCACTCATCAAATTATGGGGAATATTTAGCCATTTCTATGGACATCATCAAATGACTTTATCTCGTCTGGACGAAACTAAAAAGATATATTATTTTATATGAATGTTATAGCATACAAATAAGTCAATAGGTAATAAAAATCTATTGGTTGCATAATTACGAAAATGTAATACAACAATCCTTAGTTACCCGTGATTTTCAATGTCAAAGAAAGAAAATAAAAGGGTCCAAACGATTTTGTTTTGAATTTATTGAAATTCCTATATAAAATGTCTACTCGTTTCCTCATTTAGCTATAAATCCCGATTAATCCCAACGATTTAAATGATTAAAATATTTATAGGTAAAATATCCTTGGGATACATTATATGCCCCCAATTGAATTTCACACTAATCGGAGGGCTAATGAGCTAATTCCTTTAAAGGGAAGGAACACACAGCATCGATTTTTCAGGGAACTAGGCCCCCACCCCAGTTAAACACTGTTGCTTATCATAGCCATCAATGGTTGGATTATGGGAAAATTGACAGTATAACTCAATTGGCAGTGGCTATCTAGAAAGTCGAGATTTTGGCCGTCAATAAAATAAATAAGAATCTATTGCTCAAGATAGGAAAAAATATTGATGTCCGAATTAAAGAGTCTACAATGTAAAAAATTCTAATGTAGGTACCACATGACGGTACCAACAGATTTTAAAGCAATCTCATGATTCAAAATCAATTTATTTTAAATACGGCACAATTATTGTGTTTGGTTTTTTTTTTTTGGTCAGTGGCTGAGGATATATCTCCGTCAGCACAGCTGACTGATACTTTCTTACTTGTTTTATTTTCTTTCATTCATAGGCTGGCGACATTTAGCTGTTCATTGGAAGACCTCAAATTTCAAAGAATGCGTTTTTATACCCTTCACCATATTATGGAGGTTATAGTTCAATTAAATGTGTCATTCCGTTTGTAACACATCGAAATATTCATCGGAGACCCTATAAAATATATATTCTTGATCAGGGTAAAATTCTAGTTCTACATATATAACCATGTCCTTCTGTTCGACCGTCTGGTGAAAACAAGATACGGCTCGCGATTTTGGAGATAGAGCTTTGTAATTTGGTATTGAAGTTTCTACTACTCCTAGGATGTTTGATATTGCCAATAGGCTATATCGGTCCACGTTTTGATATAGCTCCCATAGAACGGTACCACCAGATTTTCGATATTTTGAAGGTCTTAGCCTCATTATCACACCGAATTGGCTGACATTTGGTACTTAGTCTTCGTTGGGGCTTCTCCCCGGAAATGTTTCGGTACAGGTCCACGCCTTAATATAGCCCCCATAGGACAGTACCTCCCCATTTTTCGTATTTTAAAGGTTGGGGGAATAAAACTTTCCCCCAGAGATTTGTCGGTACGTGTCCACGTCTTCATGTAGCCCCCATAGAACGGTACCTCACGATTTTCGGTATTTTGAAGTTTGTGGCCCCAACAGCCCACCTAAATGGCTGAAATTTGGTATTTAGTCTTCTTGATAAAGGAAAAGAAACTAATTCTTCCATTTTACTGCAATACAACTCGTGGTGGAGGGTATAACAAGTTCGGCCCGACCGAACTTAACGACGTTTTTTTACTTGTTATTTCAATAAAAAGTTCTTCGTTGGCTATGACGCCATAAACAGAGATACATATGTCTTTTAAAGCCTCCGTATCAGGAAATAAAAGAGTAGTGGTTTTTACTTTTGTATTTAGCTTTGTTTTTTATTTCATTTATATATTCATTTGTTATAAAATCATGACACAGTTTATTATTATTAAATTATTGTTAACACATCTGAATTTTATAGCAATTTCTTTTCATACAATTACTTTTCTTATAGATTTGTCTTTGTTATAATTTACATGCATATATTTTTCTCTTTTTGTTGTTGTTGTTTTATTATTAAGTTAAAAGTATTAAACTAGTTACAGCAATTATTTATTTACAAAACTATTTTCTAATTTACAATAATAATTAATAGAATTTTTTTTTTTCATATTTTTTTGGTAGATTTACTCTATGGAAATATCACTATTGGTTGTGTGTATGTGTTATTTGAATCTACAGTTGCTGCTTGAATTGTGTATTACTTTGTGAATATAATAATTATATTTGCATTCGATTATTTTAAAAATTTTACTTTTTAGATATTTCTCTTTTTTAAATATTTTATCAGAAAACACAGCCATGCTTTGTTTAATGTTCATTCTATTTAAATTAATTTACAGTTAATATATATATATTATTTCTCATTTTATAGTTATTTTTCAACAAAGGTTATAATAATGGAAATTATGTTATTAAATAAGCAGTTGAAAATGAAGAGAAAAATTAATGATGTTTGTAAAATAGTAGGCGATAGAATTCTGAGAGACTTGGGATAGTTTATTCTACCCAAATATCATAAGAAAGAGATAAACCAGCACAAACCAAAGCATGAACTTAGCCTGTTTACTTTCTTTAACGAAAGCCTATAAAAGTAAATATGTAGAACGAAAATGTGCAAGTAAGAAGGGCGTTAAGTCGGCCAAACTTTTTATACCCTCAACCACGAGTTGTCTTGAAGTAGAATGGAAATCATTTTTGCAAATACTAAGTTCTTCCGCCAAGTCAAGGATTATTCCTAGGAGAAGTGGAAGGTGTTAACTGAATTACATGAATTTCTTTTAAACAGAGTTTAATACCAATGAGATATCTATGTTTAATACCCATTCAAAATACAAGTTAATTATACCCTCCATATTATGGTGGAGGGTTTCAGGAAGGAAGCCATAAGAGCGACCAAAATTCTTTTTTTTTTTAAATAAGGCGCGAAAAATCTACTGTTGCAGTGATGTTGAGGCTCATTCTCTTATAACAATTAATTCTGGTGTTTTATCTATGGAATAACTCGATATGAGTCCTATGTATATAAAACCCTTAAGAAGGTCTGTAGAATTCCGTTAAGGTGATTTTTTTATAAAAAGTATAACTTCTGTATGCATTCTGTCGAAAAAAAGCGATCTTTAAGCTGAAGAAGATCACCGAAGGGGAAATGTTGTTATGTATCATCTATACACGCAGGGTTATTAACTTAGTTAAAGTTATATGGGTTCACTCCTTCAAGTAACTCCCCCACAAATGTTTAAAATTGAGGTTCGAATTGGAGAGGAGTCTCTCTTGTTTGTGGAACAATTATATTATTGGATTAATAACTATATTCGACATATTCACGAATAGAATTATATAGAGATTGCAATTCTCTCAAGATGTTTAAAATAAATTCCTAAATAAAACAACAAAAGAAATGTTAAAAAAAAATAATTTTGTATATTTTTGGTAAAATAACAAATGTTTGACACTGGCATAAAGGAAAATTTGTATTGACAAATTTTAAAAAATTACGAAAAAAAAGTAATCATTCGAATTCTACAACCAAATAGAACTTAAAATTTTTGTAATTGGTCGTAGTTTAATACAAAAAAATTTCAATAAAATCGAATATTAAAACGTGAAAATTTCACCCAAGCCCACTGTGCAAATTTTTTTTTTATTCAATAGCTGATAAAACAGCAAAACAGAAGTTATGAGTATTTCTTTGTATAGAGTTTTTATAGAATTCGACTTGTTCGCGCCTTGAACAAGTCTATAACTTTGGAACCGTTAGTCAAAAAATAATCTGAAAATATACTGAAATGTTTTACTGATGAGCAGCATCACCACAGCAAAAAAATGAAGGAAATCAAAAACCTCATTTTGAAAAAGTATCCGATTTCACTCAGAAATCCCCATATATTCTTGATAAGCACAACAAATTTAATTTGATGTAACCATGTCCGTCCTTCTGTTGACATCAATATACAGCTCGCAAATTATAAGATAGAGATTTGTAATTTGGTATAGAATTTTCTATTACTCGTAGGATGTTTGGTATTGAAAATGAATATCGGTTCCCGTTTTGATATTTCGGTATTTTTAAGGTTGTGACCTCAATATCTCACAGAAAATGTTGAAATTTGCTTCTTTGTCTTCGTTGTGGTTATAAGACTTTCCACCTGAAATTTATCGGTACAAGTCCACGCCTTTATATAGCCTCCATAGAACGGTACCTCCCGATTTTCCGTATTTTAAAGGTTGTGGCCTCAATATCTCATCGAAATGGATGAAACTTGGTATTTAGTCTTCGTAGGGGGTATTAAACTTTCCTGTCGGTATAGGTCCACGCCTTCATATTGCTTCCCGATTTTCGGTATTTTGAAAATTGTGGCCTCAATATCCCACCTAAATGTAGGAAATTTAGTAATTAGTCTTCGTTGGGGGTACTAAACTTTCTACCTCATATTTGTTGGTATAGGTCCACGCCTTTATATAGACCCCATAGAGCGGCACCTCCCGATTTTGAGTATTTTGAAAGCTGCGGCCTCAATATACCACCGAAATGCCTGAAATTTGGTTGTTAGCATTCGTTTTTCCGTGCGGAGTTGTTTTTCCTCACTTTTTTTCTCCTATCGGACGCCTCCCCAGGTGGTGGATAGGGGAATGCTCGTCAGCGATTGCTCACTGAAGGGTACCGCAAAAATAAAATATGCGGGGCGAACCAAAAAAAAAAGGGGGACAAGGCAGTGTCTGTTCCCACATTGGGCGACTGCGTCTGTACTCCAGTGGAGCGGCTGAATGCGGAGACGGTAAACTCCAAACCCTTTAGAAGGCAACGGGAAACCACTAAAGTAATATCCCATGAAAATCATACAATGAAAATGGAAACACAAAATAACAACCGGCCCTCAGTCTCCGGCCAAACGAGGGTGCTAAGAATCCCCGGAGGTAAAACAAAACTTAACATCGGAACATGGAATGTTCGAAGTCTTTATGAGCTTGGAAAATTGGATAACACCATAAGCGAGATGAAGCGGCTGCAAATAGATATATTGGGTATAAGTGAGACATGGTGGACCGAAAGCTCAGAGTTCTTCTCTGAAAATACAAAGGTTTATCACTCAGGCAATGTTGACGGAATCCACAGAAAGGGCGTTGCTATCTTAGTTAAAAGTAACATTGCACCCAGTGTGACAGGATGCTTCCCGATTTCGGATAGGGTGATGATGATCAAAATATCCGGAAAACCGGTTAACTTGAACGTAATACAAGTGTATGCACCCACATGTGATGGCGACAATCTCGAGGTAGAACAATTTTACAGTGATGTGGAAAAAGTGTTGATAATGACGAAACCCCATGATATCACAATAATACAGGGGGATTTTAATGCGAAAGTTGGAAAGGAAGAAACAACTGATGTTACAGGTAAATTTGGGTTGGGCCAACGTAACGAAAGAGGAGAAAGGCTAATTCAATTTTGCCAAGAACACAAGTTTAAAATTAGTAACACTATGTTCAATCTCCATCCGAGACGATTATATACTTGGAAGTCGCCACAAGACAGCAATAATAATATAGTCAGAAACCAAATCGACTACATAATTATCAATAAGCGATATTCTTCCTGCGTGAGTAGATGCTCCACATATCCCGGTGCTGACGTTCCATCAGATCACACCCTCCTACTTTGTAAGATTGGTATAAAATTGGCTATCACCCGCAGGAGAAACCCCCGGAAGAAAATAGATTTCGAAAAGCTTAGCGACCCCTTTATGAAACAAACAATGAAAGATCAAATAAACGCCAAACTATCCTTCGTTGGGGACAACAATGAACAGCAATGGAACAGTTTAAAAGAATCCATCAACAACGTGTCGAAAGATGTATTAGGTACAACTACAACTAGACGGAAGAAGAACAACTGGATAACAGAAGAAATACGTGCACTTCGAGAAGAACGGAGCAAATACAGAAATAATAACTATGAAAAATATTGGGAATTGAATCAAGAAATTAAAACCGCAATTCGTGCCGCGAAAAATGCACAAATAAACAGAGAATGCCAGGAAATTGAAAGATTACAACTTCTCCATGACGATTTCAATCTCCACAAAAAAATGAAAGAGGCATCCGGTATATATGCAAAAAGAACGTCCGCGTTTATTTGCGACGATAATAATGTAGCTCACTACGAACGTGAGGATAAGAGTAAACTATGGGAGAGATATATCAGAAATTTATTTACTGACGAGAGTCGAACCCAGTTCCTAACCAATACACACCAAATCGGTATTCCAGGAAGACTAATCAATGAGGAAGAATTGGAATCGGCAATAAAATCTATGAAAGACAAAAAGGCACCGGGGCCAGATGATATACCTGTCGAAGTACTCAAATTAATAGAAGGAAACAATAAACAACTACTATTGGGGTTGTTTAACCAAATTTATATTACCGGGGAATATCCGCAAGATTGGCTCCAATCAACATTTATACCTATACCCAAGAAAAATAATGCGAATACGTGTGGTGACTTCAGGTTAATTAGTTTAATGAGCCATGCCCTGAAAATATTTCTAAAAATAATACACAGAAGAATATACCCACTATGTGAGGCACACATGGGGCAGACACAATTTGGATTCAATGAAGGTATGGGAACGCGAGAAGCACTACTTGGACTTAACGTATTAATACAAAAATGTCGAGAAGTTCAAAAAGACGTATATATTTGCTTCGTGGATTATGAGAAAGCATTTGATACGGTGAAACATGATAAACTGATGAATATCTTGACTTCTATTGGGCTAGACGAATGGGATATAAGATGCATTAAAAATTTATACTGGAATCAAGTAGCAAATATTAATGTAGATGGTGAATTAACAGACAATGTTCAAATTTCAAAGGGTGTAAGACAAGGATGTGTTTTGTCTCCCCTTCTATTCAACATATATTCAGAACAAATATTCGTAGAATCCATTGCTAGAAAGAACATTGGTATTGCTATAAACAATACGCTAATTAATAACATCCGTTACGCCGACGATACTACGTTACTAGCAAGCAGTTTTGCGGGGCTACAAAGATTATTAGATGTACTTGTGAAAACAAGCGAAATATATGGATTACGTATTAACATAAAAAAGACCAAATATATGATTGTGAGCCGAAAGTCTGTGGAAACAACTGCACCTATGTTAATAAGTAATACCGAAATAGAAAGAGTTAAAACGTTTAAATACCTGGGAGTCCAGATTAATGATCAGTGGGATATGTCGAAAGAAATCAAGTGCAGAATTGAAATGGCACGAAATTCATTTTTTAAATATAAAAAAACGCTTACAAGTCATGATATAAGCCTAACAACAAAAATGCGCTTTGTTAAATGTTACATATGGCCAGTACTATTATACTCAGCCGAAACCTGGACGGTAAAAGTAACAGATCAGAAAAGATTAAATTCGTTTGAAATGTGGATATATCGCCGTATTTTAAAAATTCGTTGGACTGAACGTATCTCAAATGAAGAAGTGCTTAGACGCATGAATACCGAACTTCAAATTACACGTATGATAAAAACCAGAAAAACTGCCTATTTGGGCCATTTAATGAGGAATGAAAAATATAAGCTGCTCCAAGCCATTATACAGACCAATATCGAAGGAAAAAGATCCAGAGGAAGAAAAGAAACAACATGGATAAGTAACATTAAAGAATGGACGGGTGTGCAAAACGAACGAATTCTTTTAAATGCCGCCAGAAACCGAAGCCTTTCGATAATTGAATAGAACATATTTAATTGTACTATAATATTAACAATTAGTTAAGTTAATTTATGTAACACTGCATTATAATTGTATGATCGCTAACATCCGAACACGGATTGGCAAATAAAGAAGAAGCATTCGTTTTGGGTATAAAACTTTCCGCCTGAAAGTTGTCTGTATAGGTCCACGTCTTTATATAGCCCCATAAACTATATCCCCAATTTTCGGTATTTTGAAGGTTGTTTCCTCAATATCCCACCGAAATGGAATTTGATGTACGTTACCTCCCGATTTGCTGTATTTTTAAGGTTGTGGCCTCAATATCAATTGGTATTAAGTTTTCAGTGGGGGTATAAAATATTCCTAAAGAATATCTGTACCAGGTGGTCCAATAAGCCTAGTTGATGTCTTCTCTTGATGTCAACATATTTTGTTTTAGTTACGAAAAATAAGAAATTTTTCTTTTCTAACAAAAATGCAAATGTAAAACGTTTAAATTTTAAATTGATGAAGAATATTTTATGGGTTTCTTTTGTGTTTTCGGATTCCATACAATAAAACTTTTGACAGCAAGAAAAGTCTAATGATTGAATACGCATTCTGTGTAACCTTAATAAATTCGGCATGGTTGACCCCTTGGAATGTCTTACGTCTCTAGAAATTACGCATTTTGTTAACAAAAGATGCCTTCGCTTCTATCTTTAATCTAAGATTTATGAGGGTTTGTTTGTCTAATACGAAATCTCTATCTGTATCGGAAAAAATGTTGTTAGGAAAATAGGTAAATTTTATATTCTTTAGCGAATATCTCCGCATTAATAAGGTTTCCTTTCCCGGCAATTTGTAATCGATCTAGATTTAACGCGTGCATCTAGATGGCTGATTAACCGATTGAACCTATGTATGATTTGAAGTGTTTTAGTACTTCATAAACTCAAAAATTGTTGAATTATGCAAAAACCGTAATGATCTGTAACTCGTTAAGTATTAGAGATATCAGCATGAAAATTTGACACAAGATAAAGTAGATGTCGTAGAAAAAATAAAAATTGCTAAGTCAAAAAACGCATTTTTTGAGTTATGTTACTGGAGAATTTTGTAGAAAACTATTTTTCTGTGTAAATGGAGTCAGGTAGGTTTCTTTTTAATGCACGTGTTCTAAGAATATATTTAAAAAACAAAACCAAGCGATGGAAACGGAGCCCCCGTCCAAGCTGGTTGCTGAAGGTATTGGCTGTCATCACCTAGAAATAAGTCAATATCATTCTTTATATATTTTATTATTAGTTTAGAGGCTAAGTAATGCCTTCAGCGATTTAAAAATGAAAAACAACAAGTAAGCAAGGGCTATAGTCGGACGGGGCCGACCATGTGATACCCTACACCACAACCTCTAGGAATTAGCTATGTGTAACCATTTTGCACGCTGAATGTCCGGGTTCGATTCCCAAGCCTGGCCACATCAAATTTTCAACGGTGGCATAATACCCCTTAGTAATGTTGGCTATATTTCCTGAGTATTTCAGCCATGAAAAACTTCTCTACAAGTGGCAACTTAGGGCACTCCTTTCGGATTTGGCGATAAAAACTACGTCACATATCACAAATTGATATAAGATAAGCCTCACTTGTCCCTACAGGGATATTTATTTATATAAATTATACATTTCTAAACAATATGCCAAAATTGTGAATTTTCACATTGATTAAATTTAAATTGTTTTTAAATATCAGGTTCCTTTTTGAAATGCACCTAATATAAATAAATATATATACAATGCAATTTGCCATATCTCTGATATTTGTCAGTAAGAGAGACAAATAAACTGCCAGGGCTATATCGACTCCAAATTGTCTAAACCATTATTTCGATGAGGCACATCTTTGGTATTTTGTATATATTCCCTTTATCCTAAAGGTAGCGAAGCGACCCCATGCTGCAATATTTGTATACAAATCCAATTGAACAACTGAACTGAAAATTTCTCTGTCATGTAGAGACAATTTGTAGTATAGGAGGAAATTGTGGTTCTCTACACGAAACCCATTATATATTAGGCAGTAGGCTAGTTATCTAGCAGACACATTATTGCAATATGCATCAGAGGAAATGTCAGTAGTTATTTTTCCATATGTAGGCTACTTTGCCGGTATATGCCATCCAGGAATTAAAATATGGACCAAAAATAAAATTTTTATGTTTTTCATACAAAAATAATGGTCCATTTAACCCACTAGATAATAGATATAATATGGTAGCATAATTCAAAATTGTAGGCATGTTCTTCGACCTAAACTCTTACATCGTGCAAAATTTCGTGACTATTAAACTATAATTGCGACCTCTGTCGTGTTGCGATAACACTACAAACACAAAACTGGATATATCTCTGTAACTCTGTTATCTGATCATGCACACCAACATAATTGGCATCAATTGAAAGTCAAGTGTTCCACTTTCATTTGTCCGGAATGTCACTTCCAGGAATTAAGATATAAGCTGCATATTAAAAATTTTCACAATTTTCACACAAAAGTTTTGGTCCATTTAACCCTCTAAATATTATCCGATCGCCATCTCAAATTGCAAGCTTCTCCTTTGTGATTACCTTACCTTATTTAAAATTACGCGTTGATCGGACTATTATTGAGACCTACAGAGCCGCTAGGAAATTGGATAAAAATCATGTTTTTGGTCCATTTCACCCGCTAAATATTTCACGATCATCACCAATAAGAATAGGGATCTATTCTGATCTGAACCCGACCTCCATACAAAATTTCGTGACGATCGGTCCACAATTGCGGCCTGGAGCGTGTTTACAATTTATAATGGACAGACGGAATGACGGACACACGTCTCAAAATCGCTTTATATCGTCGAGATATGAAAATTGGTATACCACATTGGGGGTCTCCGACGCGGTGTTACTGAATTTTTACCAAAACAAACTTATAGTACCCTTTTCCACATTGTGGTATAGGGTATAAACAAATTTAAAGCAAATATTTTTCATTTCAAATTTTCATAAAACAAGAATCCAGCCCCAGGTTCGAATATGGACTATATATGTCAACTCTTTCGGGTACCACTTACAATAAATTTCGGAAAAGTTCAGTTTAAGACCTGTTCTTGAATCGCTTTGATTTTTGTTGTAACAACTTGCATTCGCTACCCCCATTACGGCGGTACTAGTTTTTTCAGGGGCAAGTCCATACTTTCTGAGAAAAAAAAAAACGAAAGTTGTTAAAACCCTTATGGCACCATCTGTGGCTGGAGCGCACCATAGCTCTCGAACGGATCACCCGATTCGGTCCAAAATTTGGCTTTCGTAATATTTTTTCCAACCTTAATTCGAAGATGAGAACTGTCGGTGCACACCTTTCTGTACCGCATATCGGGCTTGTACTTTGAGTACCACCCCACCAAAGTTCAATATTTTATTTTTATGTGCATTTTAAGATCTGTTCGAAGATCCGTTGGGAAATGATACCGATGCTACTACTTGTTGTTCTGTTTACAACGATATTATGATGTTTGTCCAAAATCTCCAAGTAATACGGTGACCAACTGAAATGACTGTTTTGAGCTTGACACTTGAGCTACAATCCAAATATATTTTTGTCGGCAAATTCACACGTTCAAAAAGTCCCACTAAATCTGAAATGGTCCTAAATACGTTGTTATTGGGGAAAATGATTGTGGTTGAGTAGCCGTTATTTGATTTGGTATTGCCAATAGATGAAAGTTGTAATTCACTCAGGCTGAGAGTATATCTCTGTCAGCAAAGACGATTGGTATTTTTTACATGTTTACACTTAGCTTAAGGATTTGATGCAATAAAAAATTTGCCTACTCCTAAAATGGTTTTTGGCCCCACTTATGTTACGACTATGTCTGTTTCATATAATGTGGGGTACTTCTAGCTCCCATTATGTAACGCATAATGAGTACGGTGGCACAGAGCGTGTATTTCCGACTACAAATCCTAGGGTTGTGTGTTCAACGCACGCCGTCGGCACGCGAGCTTTTTGTGGTGCACATGTATGCACACAATGTGTATTGTGTCCGACTACAAATCAAAAGTTCGAAAAGAAATTAGCTTCTTTTTGAATCGGCTTGAGTAAATAAAGAAATAAAAAAAAAATAAAAAACTAAACAAAATTAACAAATTTCATAAATATTTTTTTTAATTTATTGTTTATTTCATTTTTCATCACTTTCATAATTACATATACTACAATTTTATTCTATGTATATTAAAAGCGTTTTAATAAAACATTGATAGAAAATTAATTAACTATTGATAAATTTCTTATTTATATATGTAATTTTATTTCTTTTCCTTAGATTTTTCTACATGAATTTACAAAAAAGCAGAACATTTATATTACAAATTTATAGTTTTTTCATACAAATTTTCGTCTTACTTCGTAAGGGCATTGTCATTACATCGAAATAAAAATAACAATTACTGTTAATATTAGGCTATTTACAATAATTTTACAATGGTTTTTTTGTTGATGGGCTTGTGTATTTTCACTGAGGATTTTGAAGAGATGTGCTACTTTATTATGGCGGGCTGCTAACATAACCGGATCGCTAGAAGTAAAAAGAGAAATAAAAGAAAGGAAGAGTCAGTAAACTAAATTTCAAAATTTGATTTTTTATTTATTCATTCTTTGTGAAATCTTTTTTGCTTTTTTTTGGAAGATAACTTTACCTTTATTTTGTATTTTACATCTTGATCTTAACAGATTTAATTAACATAAGTGTTCCTTTTTGTACGCCTTTGTGTGTTGATTTTTTTCTTGTTTTGTTTTAACAAAAACATCCAGTCTAAAGAGATGGCATGCAACAATTTCACGCAGATTCAGCATCAAAGAAGAAGGAAGAAAGGAACAAAAGAAAAAACAAGATGTTAAATTTGTTGATTAAGTATTCCAGCAGAAGGCATACAGCCTTATAGTTGGATTCGAATTTTTTGTGCTAGTTGGTTTTTCTCATTTAGTTTGTTTTTGGGTTCAGGGTTTTTCCGGTGTCTGTGTATGTGTGTAAACTTGTCTTACATTTAGGGTTTTAAGATTGCATGGATAATAGAAGGAACTACAAGCAACAAACAAAAAGCTGAAAACCTGCAAAACAATGAAATCTTCAAATAAAATCTAAAGGAAGTGAAAAAGCGTAATAACGAATTTAAATCAAAGGCATACAAAACTCAAACTTCAACATTCGCCCTCCTAAGTGAAATACCATTACCAACGATATAAAGCCAACATTTCAGTCAGCACCCACATTGGTAAACTCATGGAATAGCACAAATGTTTGTAAATTGCTGTGAATGAGGAATCAACAATCAGCCCTAACAATGGATATGGTATAAATAAAAGATTCTTGAAACTATTTTTTTCATGTTATTTCAAAACAATGGTTGTAAGTTAATAAAAATAGAATGGAAGGTTTGGTTGGCCGCACAATAACCTACAGCTTCAGTAGAGTGTTTACGTTTTAAGAATAGTTTTCTAGGTACCAACAGAGCCATAAGCGTAGATTTTTTAAGAATATTTTTTCAAGTACCAACAGAGCCATAAGCGTGGATTTTTTAAGAATATTTTTTCAAGCACCAACAGAGCCATAAGCGTGGATTTTTTTAAGAATATTTTTTCAAGCACCAACAGGGCCATAAGCGTGGATTTTTTTAAGAATATTTTTTCAAGCACCAACAGAGCCATAAGCGTGGATTTTTTTAAGAATATTTTTTCAAGCACCAACAGAGCCATAAGCGTGGATTTTTTGAAGAATATTTTTTCAAGCACCAACAGAGCCATAAGCGTGGATTTTTTTTAGGAATTTTTTTAAGCCTAATTCGTTGATTTTTTAAGAATATTTTTTCAAGCACCAACAGAGCCATAAGCGAGGATTTTTTAAAAATATTTTTTAAAGCACCAACAGAGCCATAAGCGTGAATCTTTTAAGAATATTTTTTCAAGCACCAACAGAGCCATAAGCGTGGATTTTTTTAGGAATTTTTTTAAGCCTAATTCGTTGATTTTTTAAGAATATTTTTTCAAGCACCAACAGAGCCATAAGCGAGGATTTTTTAAAAATATTTTTTAAAGCACCAACAGAGCCATAAGCGTGAATCTTTTAAGAATATTTTTTCAAGCACCAACAGAGCCATAAGCGTGGATTTTAAACAATATTATTTCAAGCTCCAGCAGAGCCATAAGCGTGGATTTTTTAACAATATTTTTTCAATCACCAACAGAGCCATAAGCGAGGATTGTTTAAAAATATTTTTCAAGCTCCAACAAAGCCAAATGGGCTATATCGGTCCATGTTTTGATATAGTCCCCATAGAACCGTACCACCCGATTTTCGGTATTTTGAAGGTTTTACCTTCATTATCACGCCGAAATGGCTGAAATTTGGCACTAGGTCTTCGTTGGGGTTATAAAACTTTCCCCCAGAATGTTGTTGGTATGGGTCCACGCCTTCTTATAACCCTCATAGAACGAAACCTCCCGATTTTTCGGTATTTTGAAGGTTGTGGCCTCAATATTCCTTCAAAATGTCTGAAATTTGGTATTTAGTCTTCGTTAGGGGTGCGAAACTTTCCCTCAAAAATTTGTATTTACAGGTCCACGCATTCATATAACCCCCATAGAACGGTACCTCCCGAATTTCGGTATTTTGAAAGTTACTTACTTTACTTACTTAGCTGGCCCATTATAGAACATTTGTTCCATAGACCGAACTAAGAAAAGATCTCTAATTCGCTCTGTTTTTCACTTCGCTTTCTGGAATACCGGAATACATCTCTTCATCTACTTGTTTGCGCCATCTATTCTTTGGCCTGCCAATTCTGCGTACACCGCCATGTGTGTATTCATACGCATTTTTGGCGGGTTCATCATCGCTCATTCTTATGATATGGCCTAGCCAACGCAATCGTTGCATCTCGATACGTTTAACTACGTTCATGTCTTTGTATAGCTGATAAAGCTCGTGGTTCATACGATGTCGATATTCACCGTCAACGCAAATCGGCCCGTTGATCTTTCGAAGAAATTTCCTCTCAAACACACCAAGCACTGCCTTATCTGCTTGCGCAAGTACCCAGTCTTCGGAGCCATACATTAGCACGGGTAGTATCAGCGTTTTGTATAGTGTTATTTTTGTTTGACGAGATGTGGCTTTGTTTATAAATTGCTTACTTAAACCATAGTAGCATCTGTTGGCCAATACAATTCTTCTTATTTCACAACTGATGTTATTTGTTGCGTTTATGGCAGTGCCGAGGTAGACGAAATCTTTAACTACCACAAAATTATAGGTACCAACTTCCACAGTTGGTCCGAGCTCTATGGACGCTTTGCGCGTCGACACCATCAATTTGGTATTTTCGCCGTTTACCGCCAGACACACTTTCGAAGATTCTGCTTCGACCTTCCTAAAGGTATCAGTTACTTCCTTTACTGATCGTCCCATGATGTCTATGTTATCAGCATAGGCAAGTAACATGTGGCTATTGGTGTAAATTGTGCCAGTTCTTTTGACATTTGCATCTCGTATTACCTTTTCCAGCAAAAATGTTGAATAGGTCACATGAAAGGCTGTCTCCTTGTCTAAAACCTCTTTTAGTACTGAACTATTCGGAGAGGTTCTTTCCAATTTTAACTGAGGACCTAGTATCAGTTAAAGTCATCTTAAAAAGCCGAATGAACTTTGCGGAGATACCAAATTCAGGCATTGCATGGAATAGCTTTGATCAGAGGGGACTGTCGAATGCTGCTTTATAATCGACAAAAAGGTGATATGTGTCGATCTGCATCTCTTGGGTCTTCTCCAGGATTTGCCGCAGGACTTGTCAGGTCTAAAGCCACATTGGTATGGTCCAATTATTTCGTTGACCATTGGCTTTAGTCGTTCGCACAATATCCCTGAAACTATCTTATAGGTAATAGGGAGAAGACTTATGTCCCTATAGTTGGAGCATACAGTTTTGTCTTCTTTCTGGTGGACGGGACATAGGATGCTCAGGTTCCAATCGTCGGGTACGCGTTCTTTCTGACAGATGGTGCTAACTAGCTGATGCATACACCTTATCAGCGCGTCGCCTCCGGTTTTAAACAGCTCGGCTGGTAAGCCATCGGCTCCTGCTGCTTTATTATTCTTCAGCCGGTTGATTGCGGTTTTTACCTCATCTTGGCCAGGCGGTATACATTCTATACCATCTTCTTGGATTAGATCTGTGGTATCATCGTCATCGCTACTATTGGATACCAGCAGATTGGAGAAATGTTCCTTCCACATCCTGAGCACGCTATTACCTTGCTGGTCTCTACAGGAGGATGTGCCTGTACCAAAGCCATCTGTTTGATGTTTCACTCTTTGGTGGAATTTTCGGACTTCATTCTGGCTCCTGTACATTTCGATATTTTCACACTCCCGCTTTTCCATTTCTCTCTTTTTCTTGCGGAAAAGACGTTTCTCTTCTCTCCTTTTCTCCCGATATCTCTCTCGTGCGCTACGCGTTGCTACTGATTGTAAAGTAGCTTCATATGCAGCATTTTTTTCTTCGGTAGCAACACGACACTCCTGGTCATACCACGAATTCCTTTGTGGAGGTCTGTGGTGTCCAAGTATGGATTTTGCGGCTGTTTGCATGGAGTGTGCAATATTTTGCCATTGTGTTCTTATGTTACGGGGACAAGGAGTGCTCTCATCAAGCAATTGGGCTAGTTGAGTGGAATATGCTGTGGATATCTGTTGTGTTTGCAGCCTATCGTTGTGTCTGTTCGTGCTTTATTTGCAACGTATAGACGGGCACGTACCTTTGCTGCAAATAGGTAGTGGTCCGAATCAATGTTTGCGCCTCGGAACGATCGTACATCCAACACGCTCGATGAATGTCTTCCATCTATCACAACATGATCAATTTGATTCCTTGTTTTCTGATCTGGAGACAGCCAGGTGCCCTTATGAATATCGAGATGATTAAATCTGGTACTGCAGCTGCAAAGTCTATCAGCCTCATACCATTGTCAGATGTTTCACTGTGGAGACTGAAATTCCCGACTGTTGGGCCAAAGATATTCTCCTTTCCAATTTTGGCATTAAAATCGCCTAGAATAATTTTAATGTCATGGGCAGGGCAACAGTCATATGTTTCTTCCAAGCGCTCGTAAAATATATCTTTGGTCTGTTCGTCCTTTGCTTCAGTGAGAGCATGAGCGCAAATAAAGTTGATGTTGAAGAATTTAGCTTTTATTCGAATTGCAGCAAGTATTTCATTTACTGGTGTGAAGCTGGATACCAGATGTTTTAGTCTCCGACTAAGTACAAATCAGTTTAAAGTTATGGCCACAGTAATCCATTGAAATGGCTGAAACTTGGTATTTATTCTTCGTCGGGGGTATTCAACTTTCCTCTTTAAAATTGTCATATAGGTCCATATAGCCCCCATAGAACGGTACCACTCGATTTTCGGAATTTTGAAGATTGGGGCCTCAATATTCATCCGAAGTGGCTTCGTTGGGGGTATAAAGCTTTGTCCCAGAAATTTGTTGGTACAGGTCCACGCCTTAATGCCGCACCCATAGAATGGTACCACCAGGTTTTCGGTATTTTGAAGGTTTTAGCTTTATTATCATTTGGTATTTAGCCTGAAATTTGGTATTTATCCTTCGTTGTGGGTATAGAATTTCCAGCCCCATAATTTTTTTGGTATGGGTCCACGCCTTCATATAGCCCCCAAAGAATGGTACCTCTGGACTTCCAGTATTTTAAAGGTCGTGGCCTCAATATTCCTCCGAAATTGCTAAAATTTGGTATTTATTCCTCATTTGAGGTATAAAACTTCCCATATGAAATTTGTCGGTGTAGGTCCACGCTTTCATATAGGCCCCATATAACGTTACCTCCCGATTTTCGGTATTTTAAATGTTTGTGACCACAACAACCCACCGATATGGCTGAGATTTGGTATTTAGTCTACTTTGGAAGTAAAACCATTTCTGACTGAATTTTGTGGGTATAGGACCACGTTTCGATATAGCCCCCATAGAGCGGTACCTCCCGATTTTCGCAGTTGTGAAAGATTTGACGTCAATATCCCACCGAAATGTCTGAAATTTGTTATTTAGACTTTCATGGGGTTATAAAATGTTCCAGAAAAGAATTATCAGTAAAGGCCCACGTCTTCCTTTATCCCCCATAGAAGCGTTCCACTTGATTAACTGTATTTTTTGATTTTAACCACATTATCTTACTGAAATATCTGACATTTCGTATTTAGTCTTCTTTGATCGACATTTTGATATAGGCCCCATAGAACGGTAACTCCCATATTACGGTATTTTGAAGGTTAGCGAAATTGTTTTACAGAAACTGCTGAAATTTGGTATTGTCTTCTTCATAAACGAAAGCAAACTAATTGTTCCTTATTACTTAAATACCACTCGTGGTAGAGGGTATAACAAGTTCGGCCCGGCCGAACTTAAAACCTTTCTTACGTGTTCTAACAAGATTTGCACCAACAGTTGATCGGAACAGTATTGCCTGAGACATGAGCTTTTGAAGTCAGTAATGTATTGTGTTTTCTAGGCAACATTGAAATGACATTTTGGAAACGGTGCCAACTCTAGCTCGAAAACTAGTGAACAATTTTGTGGGTTGATAACCCTTTCTTATTATTATATTTTAAAGCCAAAAATTTAAATTTTGAATTTTTCGGTCCACCATTTCAGTAAAATCTTTTTAAAAAATTGATCGGCAAGTTCTTTATGTTCTATAAATATTGACGATCGGGTTATTAGTTTTCGCACTAGAGTTGGCATCGTAAAACGCTTTTACAAAAAGGGTTTGGGCAAAAGCCGAAATAATAGTTTTCAAAAAAAAAAAAAAAAAAAAATAAGACACTAGATTATGATGTACTCTTTCAGGTGAAAAATCTACCAAAAAAAGTTTGGTAGTTTTCTTGAAAAAATTCATAAAAATTGCCTCTTTTTGGACTTTGCAAGTGCGGTCACCCCTTAAGAATATAGCAACAGTGCCTACAAACCTTACCTTACTTGCTACCTGTAGGGTGCCAAGTAACTAACTACGTAACAGAGAAAAAGAAAATCAAATACAAACAATATCAAGTGTAAAATAACATTGAATTTTTAATGTTTGTAAATTCTTTTGTTTTATTTCACTTCATTCCTTTCAACTTTGATTCATCTCTTCTCTTTATTCTATAACAACAGGAAATTCACACAAAGCAATGAAAAAACGAGTTTTAGGAGAGATTTTGTTTATCCATTTTCCAATTTCACGAGAGACGGACAAAGTATTTCAATGTTTTTCATTTTTTTCCTTTCACCATCTCTTGGTAAAGCTTTTTAATGAAGTACAAAAAAAAAACTCTAAGATAGTTTGCTTTTTCCTTACGGTGATGATTACAACAGGAGGCAGCCCAGTAATCCTTTGAATTTTTTATTCATAGTTAAATCAAGATTTCTTTTTTTCTTTTAATTTGGTATTACATGAGAAAAAATTGTTGTAAAAAACGAAATGCTAACTGAAAACTGAAATAGAATAAAAAGAACGATGTGAAGGTTGAAGAAAAAAGTTGATTTATGCCTTTCCATTTAGAGAATAAAGGGTAAGTGTGAAAATGAATGTTGGTCTATAGGAACTACACAAATAATATAAAGGAGTGATAATGAACAAATACTAGAGTGGAGAAACAAACAGAATGATGTTTGGGTAATCTTGATTTTGCCTTTAATGGAAAGTAAGGAGAGTAAGAAAAAGAAATACTTTTTAAATGAAAATGTTTAAGCCTTTGTAAATTTAGTTTTGCAAAACTGTTGTAAAACTTTAAATCTTAAATATCTGTTATGAGATTCAGGTAAAACTCAACTCAACTTTTGTGGAGTAAAAAGGGCAAACATGCGATGGAGACACTTCACAGGTAAAAAGCTCTAATTACGGATAATTTTCAAAATATAATTTTGGAGTTTGGCCTTTTTTAATTATGAGGCGTGGATTCTTCAGGTCATGGTGCATGGAGTTTTGGGAATATTTTATCAAACAATGAGGGTTGGTTTTGGTACTTCGAAATAATGTTATCTGTGTTTAGCACACCTGGTTTGCACTCAATATTCCCAGGGCAGACAACATCACATTATCGACGGTGGAAAATATACTCCTACGCGCAATTTTGGTGGTACTGTTAGACACGCCGTTGGGACTCGCCTTTAAGTAGATCCCATATCATTGAATAAAAATAAATCGGAGTGCACTTATTGATATTGTAGAGGTGTCAATTGTCAATTCAGGGATATTTGTGGGAAAATGTGTTGACCCATTTTAATACACCAAAATTAATTTCTCTGTCTGCTGCGGATATCAATTTTGATCGGATCATCACGAAATTTTGGTTGTTGACATAGAGGAAGAAGCCCATTGATTTTGGTGATGCACAGTGGATCCACTTGTATGGAGAAAGTGGTCAAAATATTTAGAGTGTAAAAATCAAGCCAATGCGCCGGTTACAGCTTTGCGCTGCTGTGTTTTAAGAAACCACGAGCGTAACATTCACCCCCCTTTCCCCTCTGGAGGGGGTATATGGTAAGAATTGTTTTATGCTGTTAATACAAAATTACATGAAGAAAGGTCCCGATTATCTTATGATGCAAAAATAGGCTTGGGGAAACAAAACAACATAATACCAACCAATTTAGCGGATTTCAAAAAATCTAAATTTTTGTCTGATAATTGGTAAAATTTGTAATATTGATCTTATAGCGTTCTTCCTGGAAGGCACGTACCGTCAACGTAAGACAAATTCGGAAGGAGATTTCTTCATCTTGCCACTGATGCAAATTATGTTAATGTACGTGGTCAGACAACATAGTTATACGCTAATATAACCATAGATACCCTATTTTAGGGCAACTTTAGTCGGCGACCCACCATTTATAGTCTGCACTAGATGGCAGCTGATTTTAATACTGGGTAATTTTAAACTCATGGACTATCTGGAAAATTATTCCCGAGGTGGGCACTGGTGGGCATCATGACTAAAACCTTAGGTCAAATTTAAGGATATGATCGAATTGAATTGAAATTGAAACTCTATTTTTAATAAAAATTAAGCTATTACCTCCTCCTTCAATATGTTCAATGTTTAATTGCACTTAAAATATAGGTTGTACTCACAACAAAAAATATTAGTCAAATGTTCCGAATTTTGAAGCTATTCTTAAGAAGATCGCGTTAAACGAATTAAACAAAAACTAATATATTTAAAAAAAGGTCCATGTCATAGCTCTCAGAGTTGCCAGATGTTGTACCAACATTTTGACATTCATTTTTTTATTTTTGGCCAATGGTTGGATCCGCTGTGATATGTTATGTTTGGGACTGATTGCAAGCAAATATATGTTTGCTGCAAAATATGTTTGGGACATATGACTTTTTTTCTCCGTGCAGATCTGAGTTTTTAAAGTATTTCCAAACCACATTGTCTGCTTGTAACATCTTCTAGATAAATAATGTTTTGTTTTCAGGTTGAAAGTGCTGTACCGACAACGCAGACTAAATACCAAATTTAAGCCATTTCGTTATGATAATGGGGCTAGAACTGCCAAAATACCGAAAATCGGGGAGGTACCGTTCTATGGGTGCTATATGAAGGCATAGACCCTTACGAAGACTAAATACCAAATTTCAGCAATTTCAATGGGATATTGAGGCCACAACCTTCAAAATACCGAAAATCGGCAGGTACAGTTCTGTGGGGGCTATATGAAAGCGTGGACCAATACCAACAAATTTCAGTTGGAAAGTGTTGTACCGCCAACGAAGACTAAATACCAAATTTCAGACATTTCGGTGTGATAATGGGGCTAAAACCGTCATAATACAGATAATCGGGAGGTGCCGTTCTATGGGGCTGTATGAAGGCGTGGAACTATACTAACAAATTTCAGGTGGAAAATGTTGTACCCTCAGCGAAGACTAAATACCAAATTTCAGTCAATGGGGCAAAAACCTTAAAAATACCGAAAATCGGGAGGTACCGTTTTATTGGGGGCTATACCAAAACGAAGATGTAACCCATATTCAATAACAAACATCATAGGAGTAATAGAATCTTCTATACTAAATTACAAAGCTCTGTCTTAAACATACGTGCTGTATCTTGATTTCAACTCAAGTTCGAATATGGAGTATATCAATCCACTCCTTAGGGTACCTCCTCCCACACAAAATTTCGGAAAAATACAATTTAAGAACTCCTCTAGAATCCTTTTGGTTTTTGTTGTAACAATTTTTATTCCCTGTCCCCATAACGACGCTACAAGTTTTTTTTTCAAGGGCAGGTCCATACTTCCTGAGAAAGTGGCCCGAAAAAATCCCTTATGACCAGCATGTGTAGAGGCTGGCGCGCGCCACAACTGCCGAACGGAATACTGCATATCGTATTATTTCTTCGAATATTAGATGAAATTCGAAGATGGTGCTAATAGGTCCACTCTTTCCAGTACCTCCCCCACAAAAATTCCGAAAATATTCGCTAAAATGGTACGCGCAATATCTCATAAAAGGAGCAAACGATTTGATGCAAACTTTTGATCTGGAAATATTGTGCCAAACTAAGTTTATGCTCAAAAGTTGGACCTATCGGTCCACTTTTTAGGGGTTCGCCCGCCCAAATGATCAACATTTTTGTTTAAGTGCGGTTAAGGGTCTCCTAGATGTTTTTCGTGGGCAAGTCCATGTTTTCTGACATAATGGTCCTACTGAGAGGAATGACTCCCAAAATAAGACACACTTCCAAAATGGTCTATATCGGTCCATTCCTTTACGTACCTCCTCAGTAAAACTTTTGAGATTCTATCCTAATCCATATCTTTGTCGGCAAGCTAATATGCCCAAAATTCTGAAGACCCCCTATATACATACGTTTTTTGGGAAAACGGTGTTTCAATTCACGCAGGCTGAGGCTATATCTCTGTCGGCAAAGCCGACTTATGCTTTTTTACTTGTTCTGCTTAACCAGGACAGTTGAAAAGGTACAGTGTATCATTTTGAACGGTATCATCAATCCCTGCCCTATAGAAATTTAGACGGCTGCACCATCTTGGGCGTAGTTGAGCCAAAACTACTCCGGTTTGTCACGGCAGCTAACGTTTCTCAGCTGCGATAGATTGGGGATGTTCTCCCAGGATAGTTTTTAAGGTATCTGCGACTGCTATTTGATCAAGGGGTTCTCTCTTGCAACTTTGGACCTCACCTTCTTCAATTTCCTGGGTGGGGGTTCTATCCACCATATGCTGATTAGGATGGTTTTCGCGGTAACACCCTAGCAAGTACTGCAACGAAAATATGCCATTGTGTTTCTATACTGGAAGAATATTTGACCCCTTATGTAGATGATTTCCTGAATACAAGCACTTATTTTCGCTGACCCTAGTGGACCCGCATTATATGCGTTATATATGGTCAGCAACGTTTCTACATATGCACCTCAAGTGCTGCCGGCTAGGGACTTGAGGACGTTGTTCCTATATCTAAGCTTGTCGCAAATAGCTGTGTGCTGCCGAATGTGACCCTTAGAATCTTGGGGTAGTTAGTGGTCGGAATTCTACTACCATTGACCGTGACATTCAACTCTGTGCTCGTCTGGCGGATATTTTCATTTTCTTCGCGTGGAAAAAGGTTGTAAGATCGGTCAAATGGGAGTTCAGCCTTGCACGAAGACATCAGGAAACGTGCCAAGATCTCACAATCATCGCCATAGTTACGGTTTCAACAAAGTTGGAATACAGGAAAGGTAGATGTTAAATAGTTCCGCAAATATCACCCTAGGGAACTTCCCACTTCAATATACGGGCTTGGAATTCTTGCTCCTGAATTCTATGTACGCTGGCGTCCATATACATATATAATTGATAGACTGCGGAATCCTATGCAAATGCATATTTGGTTAGGATGGTCGTAGAGAAAATCTGATTAGACAGAAACTCGTTTTATTGCAAAATAAAACGAATTAGGCCCAGAAATTTTTGCATATTTTGCATATTCTGCATATCGTACATATTTTGACATATTTGTACATATCTGCATAAAATGAGCATATGCAAAACCATATGCAAAAATATATTCAAGGATTTGTGGTCTAAATATCCCACTAAAATGGCTGAAATTTAGTATTAAGTCTTCGTTAGGGGTATGCAACTTTACAACTGAAATCTGTCCGCATAAGTCCACGTCTTCACATAGCCCCCATAGAACGGTACCTACCGATATGAAATGACTAAAAATTGGTATTTAGTCTTCGTTGGGCGTTAAAACACTCCACCTGACATTTGTCGGGATAGGTTCACGACTTCATATAGCCCCCACAGAACGGTACCTCCCAAATTTTGAAGGTTGTGGCCTCAATATTCCACCGAAATGACTGCAATTTGGTATTTAGTTTTCGTTGGGGGTAAAAAACTTCCCACCTGAAATTTCTCGGCATAGGTTCAAGCCTTTATATAGCCCCCATAGAACGGTACCTCCGGATTTCTGGTATTTTGAAGGTTGTGGCCTCAATATTCCTCCGAAATGGCTGAAAATTGGTATTAAGTCTTCCTTGGACGTATAAAACTTTCCACCTGAAATTTCTCGATATAGGTCCACGTCTTCATATAGCCCCTATGGAATGGTACCTCCCGATTTTCCGTTTTTTGAAGGTTGTGGCCTCAATATCCCACCGAAATGACTGAAATTTGGCATTTTGTCTTCGCTGTGGGTATAAAACTTTCCACCTGAAATTTGTCGGTATAGGTTCACGTCGTCATATAGCCCCCATAGAACGGTACCTCCCGATTTTCGGTATTTTGAAGGTTGTGGCCTCAATATCCCTCCGAAATGGCTGAAATTTGGTATTAAGTCTTCCCTGGGGGTAAACAAGTTTTCACCTAAAATTTGTCAGTTTGGGTGCAGGCCTTCATATAGCCCCCATAGACCGATACCTCCCAATTTTCGGTATTTTGAAGGTTGTTGCTGTGGTTATACATTTCTCTATTTTATTGGCTTGTCTGAAGAGAATTTTAAACAGAAAAATTGTACACACAAACATTTTTATACCTATTATTGAAATATTTGTTGCATAAGAAAATATGAAAAATGCATAAATTTTGCATATGCAAAAATTTATGCATTTTGCATATGCCATATGTTTCGATTGCAATGTAATCAGAAGCCAAAAATATACCCAGTCTCAAAATTTGACATGAATCGGACCAAAAATAGGGGTTGCATAAAATTCCGCTGTCTAATAATTGATTATCCAACGTTTCAAACTTGGTCGGAGGGTTGTTTGCTTAATATCCTCAAACGGTGTGGATTGCTTGACAGCACAAAGACTTTTGCTAAGACGAGCGCAACCAGCACTCTCCAATCGCACGGCTCGCTCTGGTTGAATTCTCTACTAATTTGTGTGGAGATAGAGTGCATCGCTATTGTCACGCTGTGTTGCTTACTAAACCCATGCTCGGTAACTGGGTATACTATTTCAGACGCTGGAGAGGTGTAGATCCTCAAGAGCTATTGCTAAGTTTATGAAAAGTTAGCTTGGTCTGTACGATTTCCCTTTGCTGGCATCCTTGCCTGGCTTCTGGAGAGGAACCACCCTGTTCATTTTCCAGACTTCGGGAACTAAAGGGAACAAAGACTTTTGCTAAGACGAGCGCCACCAGCATTCTCCAATCGCACGGCTTGCTCTGGTTGAATTCTCTACTAATTTGTGTGGAGATAGAGTGCATCGCTATTGTCACGCTGTGTTGCTTACTAAACCCATGCTCGGTAACTGGGTATACTATTTCAGACGCTGGAGAGGTGTAGATCCTCAAGAGCTATTGCTAAGTTTATGAAAAGTTAGCTTGGTCTGTACGATTTCCCTTTGCTGGCATCCTTGCCTGGCTTCTGGAGAGGAACCACCCTGTTCATTTTCCAGACTTCGGGAACTAAAGGGAACAAATACTTTTGCTAAGACGAGCGCCACCAGCATTCTCCAATCGCGCGGCTTGCTCTGGTTGAATTCTCTACTAATTTGTGTGGAGATAGAGTGCATCGCTATTGTCACGCTGTGTTGCTTACTAAACCCATGCTCGGTAACTGGGTATACTATTTCAGACGCTGGAGAGGTGTAGATCCTCAAGAGCTATTGCTAAGTTTATCAAAAGTTAGCTTGGTCTGTACGATTTCCCTTTGCTGGCATCCTTGCCTGGCTTCTGGAGAGGAACCACCCTGTTCATTTTCCAGACTTCGTGAACTAAAGGGTTTTTTTTTATGGTAGATAGAACTTTAAATTGTAAAAAGTAACACAAACAATTAAATTTTGATGAAACTTTTTTTTTATTTGTTTCAGTATACTCTGACAAATCATCATGAATAGACTCACGCTTGAACAACGCTACGAAATTATCCAAATTTACTTTGAAAATCAGTCGTCTATTCGCAAATGACAAGTGGCAAATGACCCGTTGTTTTATCGCAAAATTGTGTTCAGTGATGAGTCGCTTAACGGGTTTGTTAATAAGCAAAATTGCCGCATATGGAGTGAGACCAATCCACAAGGGACCCTACAGACTCCATTACATCCAGAAAAATGCACCGTATGGTGCGGTTTTCACTCTGGTGGCATCATCGGACCTTATTTCTTCAAAAATGAGGCCGGAGCTCGCGTTACGGTCAATGGAGATCGTTACCGCACCATGATCAATGATTTTTTGTTTGAAAATATGGATGACATTGATCCGGAGGATATGTGGTTTCAACAGGATGGCGCTACGTGCCATACGGCGAACGCAACCATCGACTTATTGAAATCGAAATTTGGCGATAAGTTGATTTCGAGAAGTGGACCTGTCAATTGGCCTCCAAGGTCATGCGATTTGACACCTCTCGATTATTTCCTGTAGGGCTACGTGAAGTCACTGGTTTATGCTGATAAACTAGCAACAATTGATGCCTTGGAGGCCAGCATTGTTCGTGTTATTCGTGACATACGGCCAGCAGTGCTCGAAAAAGTGGCCAAAAATTGGACGTCCAGAATGCACTTCGTCAAGAACAGCCGCGGTGCCCATATGCCCAAAATCATTTTCAAATGTTAATGTCACGTATTGATCTTTGGAACAAAAAAAAAATTTTTGGATTACAATTTAATTTTTTGTGTTATTTTTTACAATTTCAAGTTCGATTGGGCTTAAAAAAACACCCTATATGTGGGTGACTGGCGAAAGGTTGAGAACTCTGATGAGATACTCGACTCCCGGCTCATCTAGTTATTTTAACATCAGATCCCAACGCTTTGGATGGTGACATTCGCAGCATCATCCATTGTGAATTGTGGGGGTTCCACTTCAGTATGCAAAGATCTCTTACATCTTAAACTTCTCTTCGCCCTTTCACAATTAAAATAGCTTGCGCACCTCTCCGGATTAGATAGCTTAACGTCGCCAAACATTACTGAGGTTCTTTTTTCCTTCTTTCTAGTGTTCGAGATTGACTTAATCGCTACTCACAATTCACTTATTCCGGTTCCAATGTAGCAACCTTTCAGATGACTTAGCCCTTTGTTCCGTATATGCTCACCGACCAACCTGTTAACTTCCATTATCAGCTCTCTGAGTTGCCAGGTGGCGTTATTTGTCAGAAGAGATGAAACGATGGTTATTTCTGGCGAACTGTTACACTCTCATTTTGGTAGGGACGTCTTCATAGACAGTGCAAAAAGTTGAGCTATCAATCAGATCAACGACCACGATACACTGCATGTGTTTAACTGCCCAGCTAAACCCACTCACCTGTGTCCGGAGGATCCAGAACCAAATAACAGAAAACAATACACGAATGAACGCATTTGCGTGGCTACAACAAGAACTACGAATGAAAAATCGACTACAGATTATTTGAAACGAATTGGGTTCAATCCGTTTCTTTCAACGAGATTTTTTTGATCTATTTAAATAGGTATGCCCCTCAATTGCTGAAGATAGAAGGTAGGATTTTTTACACTCCTTAAACATGTAAACTGAGTTGAAGTGTCTTTCCAGATAAAACAAATTACAACAAATAATTATGTTTTTTATTTGCAAAGCGTATATTAGCAGTTGATATAAATAAAAGGCCACTTAGCAATAAAAAAATAAAACAGATTTTTTTATATAGATGAAGAACAAAAAACAAAGCTTTATTTAAATATTTCAGCAAAAAGTAAATATATATAACGATATTTAGATAGATAGATATGAACAATACAATTAAGAAAGAAAACTATTTATGTACGGTGTATTTGTGTGAGTAATTCAGTTTCTAGTGTTTGTAGGTGTTCTTTGTTTGGTTGTTTGTTTTTTTCTTGTATATAAATAACAAAATCCAGAAGAAAAAGCATTAAACAATTATATAAAAAATATATTTCTTTGAAGATTAAATAAAACAACATCAAAAAGTGACTTAGCAAGATTTTGTTTATATAAAAGATAAAGAAGTATTAACAAAAAAATAAACAAGCAAGTTATGAAACAATTTTGTATACTCATAAAGTGACAGAAATACCAAAAATTGTGTTTTAGATGAATATTAAATTCAAGAATTCATTAGTGGTCGTTCTGCTTTAAGAAAACAATTTGGGTTTTTGACAATTCAACATTCATTCAATTCATTTGACTTAAACTTAAAGATATATAGAGAAGAAAAAAGAGAAACACTTATGGCAAACATTAAATGTAGATTTGTGAGAAATTTTAAAAAAATTTTTTCAAACATAGATGAAAATTCACTTTTACAATTTCAATAAGATTTCAAATATATCATTTTACAAAGAATATTTAAATTTTGAATTTAATACACTTTTAGTGTATTTTTAGTTTTTTTTTTTTCGTGAGAACATGTGATGTATAACAGTTTCATACAGTGTACAGATATAACACAATTCTCTAGTTACACTTAACGAAAATTCCAACATAAGATTTCAAAAGTTTGTTGTTCTTTTGTTTTTTTTTTTCTCTTTGTGCTCCATAAAAACAAAATTAAAAAATAATAAAGTTGTTGTTGGTTTAACTTAAAATAACTACAAAAATTGCTATGTAACACTTTGATCCAGGTAAAAAAATTCAAATTAATTAACAATCAAACGTAAAACTTAATCTAAGACTTGCTCTTTGTGATTGATATTCGTGTAATTATGTTTTGTTGTGTAAATGATGTTTTAAGGCTTTTGAAGCTTTAATAAAAATGAGAAAGAGATTGCTATATACTACTATATATGAAACAAATAAAAGCTTTAAAAGCTCTACTAGTTACAAAAAACTACTACATACTAGAAGAATATTCAGTAAACTTCAAATTCATAAAACATAAAAATATTCAATTCAGAACGTTATACAAAAATAAAAGGTTCTTCTTTTTTGTTTTATATAAAAGTAGACATATATGTATGTGTGTGTGTTTACTTAAGGAAGAACCCAAAAATATAATTGTCTTTTTTTTCAAAATCGTGTTGGCCACCAGCACAACTTGAGGAAAATGTTGAAAGAAAATGGCACACAAATTACCTCCTTTTAAATCCTTGTAGCAGAAGATTTCAGAATTTTTGTTGTTTTCTAAGATTTGTTTCTCTTGGTTGGTCAGTTAAATGGCCTAAAATAACCACCTTATTAACTCCATTCATTCCACCCATTAATTTTATTCTTTTGTCCGCCTTTAATGTATTTTTTTGCAGCAGATTTTTTTACGGAAATTTTCTTCTCCTACATCTTCTTTTGTGTGCACGGTAATGCTTCTCTTCTTCTTTTGGCCATTTTACTTTTATTTTCGGTTTTTTTTTTTATTTTATTTTCTTAATAGGGTTTCGAAGCATCTTTGGGCTTTTTCAATTGAACTTTTAAGCGCTTGGTACCCACTTGAAATCCATTCATTGCTCGTATGGCTACCTGCGCCGATTCGGGATTGTCAAATGATACAAAACCAAAGCACTTGGATAAGTTTGTCTGCTTGTCGATGAAAACTTTGGCGGAGATGACATTTCCAAAGGGCAGAAAAGTCGATGCCAGGTCTGTGTCAGTGAATTCCTGCGGCAAATGATATATGAACAGATTACAGCCTTCAGGACCTGAAATGAAATTAAAATGGGAAAAGAAGGCGTCAGTGAATATTTAAATATAGATAATAAATGAAAATTTAGGTAATAAGATTAGATAAACGTAGATAATCGTTAAAAGTAGAAAAACGAGAGTTGCTTTAAATATACATTCCGTACATTATATACATATACATTAATGGCTGTACTTCAGGTTAAAGGTCCAACTTTTGCCAGCATTTGGAATGTCATATCCGACTGTGACATTCGTTTCTAGGTTATGACCAGAAGTGTAGAGAGCAGGCTGCGCAGATTAATAGCTCTACGTTTCTGACCATGTAGGTCTTTTTGAATGCTCCTACCAGAATTAGTTCGATACATATAACCCATCGTTGCTTTTCGGTTAGAATCTTCTCTATTAGTTGACCGTCCGATTGAATGCCGAACATTCATCAACCATGGGAAAGCTAATTGGCTTAGGTTCAGAGAGTTCACAGCCCAACCCTTCTGTGTTCGCGTAGGTAAGGATGTTCCGGACATCATCTCAAATGCAGCGTCTCGCTATATACCAGCCGATCGAACACCCGAAGTGAGACCAAAATTCTCAACAGAAGCGACGTTACTAACAAATGAAAATGATGAGCTTCGTCGAGCCAGCCCTAGTGTCTTCAGACTTAGGGAGCTGACATTAACTAGATCATGTGAAGAGTTCTAACATTGGATACGGAATAAGTGATTTGTGAGCAACGGATATGCCATAGGACCTCAGACATGTTCGGCGACATTACGCTGGCTGGTATCGGGCGATACCGTTCTATTGGAGCTATATCAAAACGTGAACCTATATACATAATTTTTATCAGAAAAGTTTTTTGGTCCATTGGAAACCCTCAATGCAAAATTTCGGCGTATTTGGGACTGAAAAATATGTAAAATCTTCAAGATTTCGAAAATCGGGAGTTACCGTTATATGGGGTCTATATCAAAACGTGGACCTATGTCCATAATTTTTATCGGAAAAGTGTTTTGTAAAGAGAAAACCCCGTATCTCAAAATTTAACCAATTTGGTTGATAAGTTTAGCTAAAATATTCAAAATACCGAAACATTAAGAAGTACCGTTGCATGGGGACTATCCCAAAACGTGGACCGACCTTCCCAATTTTTTGCTCTCGACATTGTCGGTGAACTATAAGTATTTATACCAAAATTCATCTGACAACGCCATTTCCTTTTACATTTGGCCACCGTTTATTTGAACTCGCGACATAATGCAGCGTTTTTTTGAGGTTATGCGCCCTTATCTCGGGAACTATGGACTTGCCCTCGAAACAAATTACAATGACTTAACGGGGGCCGCACGAACATCCTGTTACAAAAAATTTCATAACGATTCGTGAGGTGTCACTAAACTGCACTTATTTCAAATTTTGTACCTGAAGGAGTGGACCGATATAATCCATATTCGAGCCTGATGTATGCCTAGAGGTAGTATTACCATATGCAAAGTTTGGTATAATTCGGTTACTCCCTTCAAGAGTTATTGTGCGCACAAGTTTTGCGGCTATTTTTGAACATTTGTGGGGGAGGTACCTGAAGGAGTGGACCTATATGGCCCATCTTCGAACTTAAATCAAATCTGGACAAAATATTTCGATACCCAAATTTTAACCGAATCGATTGATCCTTTCGAGAGTTATCGTGTGCACCAGTCAGTCAGCCAGACAGACGGACGGACATTGCTAGATCTACTCAAAATTGTCTGAAATGGATATCGTACAAACATACTTGGTTAGACCCCATTTTTGGTCGTATCAAAGTGTAAATACCCCCTTTAGCCTAAAGGCTGAGGGTATAAAAACACAGAAAATTCTACTGGAATTGGAAATGTTTATTATCAGCTTAAAGGATATTCTCTGGCATTTATTCTTTTAAGTTTATGTCCATAAAATGTTGTCCCTGTCTGTCTGTCGGTAGAATCCAATTTTCGCTGAATCTTTCAATCATTTCGACTGGTAACTGAATAATGACACGTCTAATGTTTTGCCCCTAAGCCTGAATCCGCATAAAATTTAGACGTTACATATCCCCACAGTCTAACGGTGTACTATCACACGATCTTGGTGAATTGCCTGCTTATCAAAGTGTTCTCTTAATAAATCCATTGATTGATGTCATTTGGGGAAGTAGCGTCGTCTTGTTGAAACCAAAATGTTGCAGAGATCGCGAGATTTATTTCAGGCATCAAATAGTCGGCCTAATGTTTTGAAAACCTAAAATAAACCTAAAAATGTGAAGTTTGACCGTGATTTATTTAAAAATGTTTTCTTGTTTTTAGATTTTTTTCATCTATGAACATTGTTGATTCAGAATCCGCTGAAATTTCCCAGGTGTAAGCGGTTTTCATTTAAAGTTAGTTAAGGTGCACCCTGTATGACATTGTTTTATAAGGAGGCGATGATGTCAGTGCATTGTCCCAATTTGAACTTCTATATCTCAAAAATGGTAAAACCTACGAAAATACCATTAAGGTCAAATTAAGAATTTAGAGAATTTTCACTGCTATAATATTTTCTCTAATCTCATTTCGATAGGGCTTCCGGTTTCCAAGCAAAATCGCGAAAAACTGAAAAAGCCCTAAAAATGTGAACTATGAGCGCAATTTATTTGAAAATCCCTCCTGCAATTTTTTTTTTATTTTTTGATTTTTTTCATCTATGAACATTGTAGTTTCAGAATCCACAAAAACTGCGAAGGTGTAAGCACCTTTCATTTAAAGTTAGTTAAGGCGCACCGTATTAGGTCTGCACTTTGATATAGCTGCCATATTAAGGTACCGCCCGGTTGAAGACATTTTTAGATACATTTTATGACCTCTTGTAGGCATTTGGGGTATCCGTTTTCAATTTTTATTCCACCAATTTCGAGAACGAAATCGAAATCGTGGATACGGTTCCTCAGTTTTCCTCAGATTCAGCCCAATTGCATTATTTACAATCTACGACCGAACCTTAACCATTTTATGGTTGTTTTTGTCCATCCGTTCGACTTTAACTGAATATCTGGGCTCGATACCCATGCCAGACAACAGACCACATCACATTTTCCACCGTGGCTAAAATAACCCTCCTTTTATTTATATGTAGTTATGTATATGTATGACTGAATGATGGTTTTTCTATTTTTCGGACTTCAAGCCTATAGATTTACACCTTATTTTAAATGCCGTTATTCTTTTGTTTTACTTTCATGTTTTCCGTTTCATTTTTTTACTTCGTTTTTTTTCACTGTCAATATTCTCTCTAATCAAATTGAACATTTTTCACTTGCAATCTGTCATGATTTGTAGTTTTGTATGTATGAGTATGTGTGAGTTTTTTCGGTTTTTTTCATGAGTGAACATCGTATTATATATTCGTTCATTAATACAGGGATCATAGGTACTCTGACATTTTCATATCCTATACTTTCCCCGCTCAATTGTCGGCGGCAAATAATTTGATTAATAACTATCCAATATCTGCCGTGTGTTCTACTTTCGGCAATTTGTTGACACGTTTCAGCTATTTGGCGTATCATTGCTAATGTCCCTCATACGCATCCTCATCCTCACTACCGTCGAAATCAACTAAAACCCATGATCCAAAACCATATTGGTGAACACAACAATTGAAATTTTACACAATTGTTTGGCCTCATTTGTCTTTAGTTGGTTAAACAAATATTGATTTTTATTGGTTTTTTTTTGTGCTGTCTACCCTCAAAAACACAACAGTCGGTCATTCATTTTGGAAATGTTATTCATTTGTTTTACTTTCATGTTTTGCGTTTCATTTTTTTACTTCGTTTTTTTCACTGTCAATATTCTCTCTAATCAAATTGAACATTTTTCACTTTCAATCTGTCATGATTTGTAGTTTTGTCTGTATGTATAGGTGTGTGAATTTTTTTTCGGTTAGTTTTCATTCTATTTCTCATTGACATTTTGAACAAACATATGGGGATCAATTTGAAACCACAATTGCAGATTTGGTTCAATTTGTGGTTTTTGTTTGCCTGACATGTTAACATGTTTAACGAATTTATATGGACATTGGATCAAATCTGTTGTGTAAATTAGCTAAAATTTTTTCATCGATTTTTGGTTATTTTGTTTGTTTGTTTTGTATAGAGTAAATGTTATGGCATTTTAGTTGTGTATAAACTATTTTATTATTTATATTTAATACACGTTCAAATATATATTTGCTTAACATTTTTTGGAGGTTTAAATCGGCGCTTGAATGGTATTGATAATTTAATAGTTTAAATAAATAACTACACATGTGATAACATTCAAAGTAGGTATGAAAGGCAGTATGTTTGCAATGGTATCCAGTTGCAGGACACAGTTTTAAATGATATGTATAGGGTGGAACTTTTTTTAGAAATATTTGTTTCATTTACAATTAACTTCTGGTCACTTAGCTCATTTCGAAAGAGAAAAAAAAACAAAATTAAATCATATCAAAAATTATTTAGTTGCCTTTAATTTGCCCTTAATTCAAATTAAAATTTCCTCTTTAAAAAGAATATCCATCCAGACACCTTAATTTAATGAACATAAAATACAATTTATATTATTATTTATACATCGTTTATCTTTTATTAATTTTCCACATTCATCATCTGATATATTTAAAAATTCTATTAAATTTCCACAAAATCTAAATTTATGTTTAACAAAGAACTTTAACAAATCTATTTACCTGGCAAACAAGAGAAACTGTCAAACCCAACCAAGTCGAACTAGCTTGGCATGTCTGGTGCCAACTTAAACCACAAGTATTCTAATCTCGTTAATAATTTGTCAACAAATGTGACAGGAGATTTTTCATTATGCCATAGACAATAGCCACAAGTATTTTGTTTGTGTACTACTTATTCCTTTATTCATTATGCAAAATATTTACCTATAGATATGGATATTTAATCCTTTTATAATAAATTTACCAAACAAAAAGTTATCACAGCCTAAAGTTGATTGTCCTCAAGAGCTTTAAATTTGGTTATCATCTAAAGGAAATGGAAAATTATGGCAAATTATAAGACAAACCCTTAAATGAAGTTTTAAGTCTTGTAGCCACACACACGATTCTCACACATACACTAGGAGACGATATATGAAAAACTTGCCTTCATCCTCATTATCGGCAAATGTCGTCGATATGTGTACGGATTAAAAATCAATCATTGAGAATCCTTGGCAAATAATAAAATGAAGTGAATTTTAATTTGGTTTCTTACTTGTAGTAATATCTAGAAGTGCTGATGTGCTGATTATTGTACTTCTTCAAAAGAACTCCACTGACAGAGGCGTATTTAAATATCATCAATGTTAATGATTTTTCAAAAGGTGTTTGTGTGCCAGACATGTATGCAAAGGTTTACTTCAGAAATTGATCTCTGCGTTAAGCTTTATTGCTAGAAATTTGTATGGGAATTTTGGGATGACAAAATTGAAGTATTAGAAAATAAACGAAGCAGAGTAATTTTCTAACTGGATGATTAACATGAAAAATTGGTTCTAAGTGGACATCGAAACATGTTAAGGAGTCTCATCTAATCAATAATTCTTGCCGAATTTCAATAATTCTTTCCTCAGTCCACAGAAGTAAAAATTAATCTAAAAACTACTATCATTTAAAATGTAATGTTATATTGATACGTCGAATCTATGTGGCGTATAATTAGCAATGTTCCTCATACGCACCATGAAAGAAATCGGTTTTAATCCGTCCACCATATAATATTCAGAGCTCAAATGAAATAATTAGTTTTCTTTCCCGTTCACAATTTTAGATGGAGATATTTTATGACCACGGATACCCCAAATGTCTAAATTGGTCAGAAAATCTTTCTAAAAATTTCTTCAATAGGCGGCAACTTTATATGGGATCTAAATGAAGAAACTGTTGACCTATGTTGATAATTTTAGGTAGTTCGGTCAACAAATGTATAGGGTCAAAAAATGTACCTAAAACCGAATATCGGGGCTTTACTGAAAATTTTCGTGGAGAAGTGTTGTGACTCCTAAGAAAGGTATAAGTTTCTTGAATGCAGGTAATCTCAAATGTCAAATAACAGGAAGTTCAGTCAGAGAATATAACTGAAACCCTCAAAATATCGGGTACTTCAGTAAAAAAAATGTACCTAAAACCGAATATCGGGTTGAAATTGTAGCTAAAATCTTAAACCGAGAACCGGTAGGTACCGTTATATGAGGGCTATACCTTAACATGAACCTACATATGTTGATAATTTTTTAAGAAGAAATGCTGTAACCCCTTAGATCGTCAAATGTCAAATTACACCCTAACTTACTTTTTTAGCTGGCCCATTACAGAACATTTGTTCCATAAGCCGAACTAAGAAAATAAGAAACGATCTCCAATTCTCTGTTTGTTGCTTCGCTTTTTAGAATACCGCGTCTTTCTATTTCTTTTTCCACTGCTCGCACCATCGAAGCTTTGTCCTGCCAGTTCTGCGTGTACTGCCATATGGCGCGTATTTAAACGCCTTTTTCGCTCATTCTTATGATATGGCCTAGCCAACGCAATCGTTGCATCTCGATACGTTTATCTATACTGATGTTGTTGTATAGCAGATACAGCTCGTGGTTCATACGACGTCGATATTCACCGTCAACGCAGATTGGCCCGTAGATCTTTCGTAGAAATTTTCTCTCAACACACACCAAGTACTGCCTTATCTGCTTGCGCAAGTACCCAGGCTTCGGAACCATACATTAGCACGGGTAGTATCAGTGTTTATCTGGTCGATGGTGGACTTACCAGGACTGAAGCTGCATTGGTATGGTCCAAGTATTTTATTGACCATAAGCTTTAGTCGTACGCATAATATCCCTGACACTATCTTATAGGCAATAGGGAGAATACTTATGCCTCTTTAGTTAGTGTATACAGTCTTGTCTCCTTTCTTGTGGACGGGGCACAGGATACTCAGGTTCCAATCGTCGGGTACGCGTTCTTCCTGCCAGATGGTGCTAACTAGCTGACGCATACACCTTATCATTGTGTTGCCTCCGGTTTTTAACAGTTTATCTGGTAAGCCATCGGCTCCTGCTGCCTTATTATTCGTTAGCCGGTTTATTGCAGACTTTACCTCATCTTGGCTGGGCGGTATACATTCAATACCATCTTCGCAGCTATTGGACACCAACAATTTGGAAAAATGCTCTTTTCATATCCTGAGCACAATATCTGTATCAATTACCAAATTACCTTGCTGGTCTCTACAGGAGGATGTGCCTGTACGCAAGCTATCAGTTTGATGTTTTACTCTTTGGTAGAACTTTCGAAATTCATTCTGACATCTCGTTTTTTTCACACTCTCGCTTTTCCATTTTTCTCGTTTTCCTGCGGAAAAGACGTTTCTCCTCTCTCCTTTTCTCCCTATACCTCTCTCGTCCGCTACGCGTTGCTACTGATTGTAGAGTAGCCCTATATGCCGCATTACACCCAGTTCGATTAAATTTGGTAGCTATACCTCTCTTGTCCGCTACGCGTTGCTACTGATTGTAGAGTAACCCTATATGCCGCGTTACACCCAGTTCGATTAAATTTGGTAGCTAAAATCCTCAAGCACTATTCCAAATCATGTACCTATGTTGACAATTTTTTGGTGGAAATATCAATTTACAGTCAGTTCGGTTAAAAATTGTAATTAAAATCTTCAAAATACCGAAAACCGGGAGGTACCGTTATATGGAGGCTATGCCTTAGCATGAACCTATGTTGACAATTTTTTAAGAAGTCAGTTCAGTTAACATTTGTAGCCAAAATCCTCAAAATAGCGAAAATCGGGAGGTGTCGTTATACGGGGACTATTCCAAAACATGTACCTATGTTGACAATTTGTGGTGAATAAGTGATGTGATCCATAAGAACCTCAAATATCATATTCAAATATCCTGTATTAAATTCCACAAATCGACACATTTATTTCCTAATTGCGTCACACATTTCAATTTTCATTAAAATTGGACATATTTAGCGTGATTGGTGCACCAAATGGCGAAAACAGGATTGACTTGGAAGAATGTTCAGGGCGCCTCACCTCAACAATTACCTGTTTGTGTTGGTAAATTTTTTTCGCCATGGGAGCGATAATATATCCCGTTGAGCCTGCTTCGAGCTCTTTTTGTCCGTGACACAGAAGAGTTCCGGGCCATGGATCTGCTCCGTTTGTCAGATTAACAATCACCATATGTCAACATCGCTGTAGGGAATGGGTGCACTTCCGAGCCTGCTCTGTTCTATGTCTTCGCCTTCAGGACTACTACGATAGGAGTTATGTCGCTCTTTTTGTCCGTGTCGGGACACAGAAGAATTCCGGATCATGGATCTGTTGTGTTTGTCAGATCCGGTAATATGCAGGGAATGGGTGCACTTCTGACTCAGCTCTGGTCTAAGTCTTAGCCTCCAGGACTACTGTGATAGGATTTATGTTACGGCTTACTGCGTCAGATCATCTCCCAGCGTGTCTACAACATCGTCCTCGGAATAAGAGCGCCCAGAAAATCCATTATTCCTGTATTTCATTTGCAACGGTATCCGGAACAAAATCAGGGAAACCGTTCAATTAATAAAGCGGAGAAACGTCATGTTCGCCACGATCCAGGGAACAAACTTCAGAGTCACCTGTAGCTTTCAACGTTGGGATGGTTACAACTTTTTGCGAAAGGATTTTACAGATACGGAGGAAGAGCTCATCATCACAGCTGTAGCCGTTCGTCACAAACCTTCTGCTAGAGTACCAAATTTCTCAGCAGAAGCGATGAGACTAGCAATGAGCGTGATGAGCTTCGCCGTACGAACCCTGAAAACGGGTTAAATCCAGGTTAGAAAGGCTTTAACTTTCAACGGTGACAGATCCGAAGAGGTGTTCATGTTATCTTAACCGGCAATTTAGAGAGCTTGCCGAACGTGATAGGGAGTGTGTTTGCGTCCACACGGAATCTCAATGTTAATGCTTAAGGATAAACCCAGGGTTGTGTATTTGACAATGGTCCCCAATCTGTCGTTTGCCGCTTATATTGTATCAAAAGCATGGAAAGTTGGCAGGGTTTTCCCCCTACTGAAACCAGGTAGGGATGCCAGCCGAGCCGAATCGTACAGGCCGACGCCCCTTTTGCAGCCTGTAATAAAGATTCTAGAGTCACTATTACTCGCCATGATGAGAATCAGATTCCTCGTCACCCAATGTCAGCATGGATTCCATAAAGTGTACAGCACCAAAACGGCGTTACAGCCATATCCACATATATCAATCGAGGACTAAGCCAGAACAGACCCAACATTTGTGGTGACCTATTATGGTATTTCGAAGGCTTTCGTTACCGTCTACTCATGACAGGCTGTTCGGATAATATAGAGAAGACTTCCCTTCAGCAGTGTTTCAAATGATGGATAATCAAGTGTATAGTGACATGGGGTAATATTTCCGGAAACATTTAACCTCTATATTTGTGAAATTCGACAGTCTTCAGACGGCATAGATATCGTAATGTATGCGATGATTTTGTGACCTTAGGTCGTGTCCTATCGTCGGTGATATATGTCAAATGCCTACTTATTTAGCTGATTTAGTACAGTTCTTCAATTAGAGGAATATGAAAATATCCGCCGCTAAATGCACTACCACACTGTTCACCACCTGGACGGCTGAAACGAGACACCGCCAAAACATTTTGTTCGATGCTGTCCTGGTTCCGACCGCTAACGCCAAGATATTGGGTGGAACTTTCGAAAGCATATGTTAGTCGCCCGCGCACTCCACAGCTATTTGCTACAACATCAAAATTAAGAAAAATGTTTTCAACTCGCTGGCTGGCGTATACCTTTTTGACCTCTTATAAAGTAATAGGCTGGACTGTGGTAAGCTATACGGCACCAGTGTGGTATGCAAATGATAGCGCTACTAGCTAGTGAAAGAATATTTTAAATTGCTACAGTGGCGCCTTGTCGATACAGTACCTGTTTGGGTGTTATCGCAATGAACATTCCTGTCACGATTTAATGGAAAGGCTTCCCACACCAAAGCCCATCAGGAGAGATCTCCATGATCTGGAGAGAGTTCCAAAGGTACATGCGAGAACCTCTCGATCAAGCGGCCCAGCAGACAGTGGAAATGTAAAGTAATAATGCCATACTGAGATACCGACCACCTCCATTAATCCGGGGCGATTTTTATGGAAAGAAAAGCACCATATTGGGCCCTTCGCGTTTCTGATTCCTGGGACTGTACTGCCCAAAAAAGTGCACTAGACCATATGTATACGGTGAAAATCGAACCTTCTGATTTTGACTTTGAAGAGACGTTCCGATGCTTTTGCGATGTACTAGAGAGTTCTTCGTTATTGTCTTGGCTACAATTTTTGTCTTTGTGTTAGATCAAAAATCTCAATGATTCAAATGTTATAGGCCAAAATATTCAAAACAAAAAAACGTGGATAAACTCCTCAAAGTCGGGAGGATCGATTTTTTCATCGTAGACATATGGTTTAGTGAACCTTTTTGCTCAGTATAATCCCATGAATCAGAAACGCGAAGGACCAATTAAGGTGTTCAAATCGCCCCACCCTAACCCCCATCCATTACGCCAAGACAAACACAAATGGTTTTAACCCAATTAATCTTCGGCGATAATAATAATTGTTCCACAAACATCCCAAAAAGGAACAAGGGAGACTTATCTCATATCAATGAGTGCACCCCCATTCATATTTTGCTCAATGATATGGGTCCTACTGCTTATCGTCGAGTCTGAACGGCGCACATAGGAGTAATGTATGTTAAAAGTTGATTAAAACTCCTAAAACCCTCATTTATAATCCGATTGTTATAATATTTTGCACAAATCATATCTTTGGTCCAAGGACTATTTTTGTAGAAAATAATGAAAATCGGTCCAGATTTAGCTCCCATTTATATATTAGCATCGGATATGAGGTAAATAATGCACTAAAAGCGCAATATATATCCGATCAAGCTAAAAATCGGTACATGCATCCAGAACGAGACCAGAAAACAGTGTGTCAATTTTGGTTCAAGATTTATATAGTTATATATCCATTCGATTTTTTATTTCTATTATTATTTCTAAATTACTCCACTTTTATATGAGAAAAAAACGTGATTTTTCGGAATGGCGCAAATTTATATCAAAAGTTATGAGTCATTCTGATAAATAAGAGCCCCGCTAATAAGGTAGACCAAAAATTAGTGTTGGCAAACGTTACTAAAATATTTTTTTATATTATTTTACATAAATTATTCCAATTTTACTTCAGAAAAAACGTGATTTTTCGGAATGGCGCAAACTTATATCAAAAGTTATGATACATTCTGATATATAAGAGACCCGCTTATAACACAGACCAAAAATTAGTGTTGGCAAACGTTGCCAACATATTTTTTTATATTATTTTACATAAATTATTCCAATTTTACTTCAGAAAAAACGTGATTTTTCGGAATGGCGCAAACTTATATCAAAAGTTATGATACATTCTGATATATAAGAGACCCGCTTTTAACACAGACCAAAAATTAGTGTTGGCAAACGTTGCCAAAATATTTTTTTATATTATTTTACATAAATTATTCCAATTTTACTTCAGAAAAAACGTGATTTTTCGGAATGGCGCAAATTTATATCAAAAGTTATGATACATTCTGATATATAAGAGACCCGCTTATAACACAGAAGAAAAATTAGTGTTGGCAAACGTTGCCAAAATATTTTTGTAATTTTTTTAAAATTGTTTTACATAAATTATTTAAATTTCACTTCAGAAAAACCAGTGATTTTTCTGAATGGCGCAAACATTTATCAAAAGTTTTGGATTAGTCTGATAAATAAGAGCCCCGGCTACAAGACAGATCAAAAATTAGTGTTGGCAAACATTGCCAAAATATTTTTGTAATTTTTATAAAATTGTTTTACACAAATTATTTAAATTTTACTTCAGAAAAACCAGTGATTTTTCCGAATGGCGCAAACATTTATGAAAATTTTTGATTTAGTCTGATAAATAAGAGCCCCGGCTATAAGACAGATCAAAAATTAGTGTTGGCAAACGTTGCCAAAATATTTTTTTAATTTTTTTTTTTAATTGCTTTACATAAATTATTCCAATTTAACTCCAGAAACAAATTTAAAGGTTTTCATGATTGCAGTGGAGAAAAATAGGATTATTTCAGATTGGCGCAACTGTGCGTAGCGTATTATCTTTGAATCAGCATAATCTGCAGAATCTTGCATAAAACATCAAAAGTAACTATGGTCCGCAAACGTTCGCATCATGTAGTATTTCACCATTGAAATTTGAGTTATCATAAAAGATATCTATGAATGATGGGATGTATCTCAATAAACTAATAGTGAATATGCAAAAACAATTATCTTTGGCGATTTTTATGACCTCTAATACACATGAGTACAAATAAAATAAGTAGATTTGGCGAACGCTGGAACCAAAATATATTTCTATTTTGTAAATGTTTTTCTTAAATACTTCCATATTTAAATATTTCAATGGTTTTAGTTGATAAAAATGAGATTTTTTCAGAATGGCGCAAATATGCGCAATATATTATGATTGGATCTAATGTTGGAGACTTCAGTGCATAAATCACCAAAAGTAATTATGGTCCGCAAACGTTCGCATCATGCACTTTTTCACTTTTGAAATTTGAGTTATCTTAAAAATTATCATAAAAAATATGCATGAAGGAAGAGACGTACCACCATTATTAAAGAGTGAAGCTGCACAAACAATTTAGAACTTTTATAAGCTTATCTTGTACGGAGAATATACAAAAACAAAAAACTTTGAAAATTATAAATTTTCGCGAAAATATTTATATTTCAATTTTCACTTCATTTTATAATATTTGAACATGTGCTTTTTTGCTTTCATTATAGCTGAGTTCAATCGGCTGCTGCTTTGAATTGGTTAACCGCTGATAGTTGCGGATGGTCATAGCGAAAGGGGTAAAGGGTCAGGTGACTGTTTACCAATAGTTTGTTTTTAAAAACGCGATTTTTATATGTTGAGTTTTGATCAACTTTTGGCATATATTACCCGTATGTGCGGCGTGTCTAAGACTCCACTTTGTAGAGAAATTTTACATGGCTGAAATACTCAGGAAATGTCGCCAACATTACTGAGGGTTGTATGCACCGTTGAAAAGTGTTTGATGTTGCCTGGCCGGGAAATCAAAACCACGACCTTTAGCGTGCAAAGCGGGTGTGCATACCATTGTACCACAGTGGCAACCAGCCGATGCAGCCACCTCAATTCGTATTGGGTCCGAGCTGATAGCACGAAAGCCAACACATGCCTTTTATGTGGATTGGATCCGCACGATACTCTGCATTTGTTTATTTAGCCAGCTATACCCACTCTTTCTTTAAGGACGCAGCCACTCCATGTTGCAAATTTTTAGAACTGGCCGATGAGGAACCAGAACCGGTTTCTACAACAACTAATTAAAAGACAGGGGTTGTAGTTCGACTGCTACAAATATTTGAAGAGATATGTCAACCCTAAACGAAGTTCAACATCATGTGCTGGATCGCGTTCTTCGTGTTGTAATGGCAGATTAGCTTTATGGGTTTGATGACCTATTATGGTTAAACTGCCATTATGGAAACAGGCGGCTGGATAGTTTCTCCTCCACCTTAACGGTGTCGTTTGTCTTTTCACTGAGAGGAGCGAGATTTCTTTGATAAAGTTTAACCAGAGCTCAAATATATGCAATGCACGCGGAACTCTTGAGATATTCTAGCTCTTCTTGAGTTACTGCTGATACCTGAAACCCGGAACAGGCTGAAAACAAATATACATCAATCCAAAAAAATGTCACGCCTAAATCTTCTTGCATTTCCACCTATCGACAACTCCACACATACACATATATGTATCTTAGGCTAAGACCACCCACAGATATATATCACATTGAATATGATTCACTCCTACGAAAGTTTATCCAGGCTGCCTGCTTGCTTATTCACCTGAAAATTGAATTATACTGCAGTTTTGGTAAATCCAGACGAATATAGCTGAATGTTGGCGTTGATTCTATGATATTCTTGAGTTTGGTGATAATGAGGATGTCAAATTGTAGATTGTCACACACACACACATATACACACTCTTGTTGTATAGGTTAAAATGCAATTAAATTAATCGATGTATTGTATACATGCTTAAAGTGAGATTTGGGTGTAAATGTGTGTGTGTGTGTCTTCACTTTTCGTGTCATGAAGCCTCAGAATTTATCCAGGGTATGGGTGTCGATTCTACCTGTGGTTTATGGCAAACAAAAGATGCATTCATGTCTAAAACTTTGGTCGAACTTATGAAAGCCACATTAATGTCATTAATAACTTTTGACATAATAATAATATCTATGTGCATGTTGTGGTGTATCATAATATTAGTTCTCGAAACAAAAGAGCAACTTATCCATGGATACAGATGTAATGCAGGAAAAAATTGTGGGATGGTGCTTTAATGGTGGAATGCCAATAATGTTAAGCACCAAAAGACCAAGGCCAATGGGTCTATTATGCGTTGCCTTATCCTTTGAGATTTTAATAACAGCAGTCATACGGCAAGGGTGACCGAAATGCTGGAAATTGTTCTTATTAAATGTAATTTAACGATTTGTGGGTCTACGTATGATGTGAAACAATAGAAATCCGTTGTGAAAAAGAAGATATATTTACTACTTTTATCGTTATCAAATAATAAAACGAAGTGACCCAAACGAACCAAAGGTATTTTCGTTGTACATGGACCCCTCACGATAGAATTTTGTAACAGAGCGCTTGAATATTTTGCTGGTCTACTTTTGTAGCACAGTGTCATTTATCGACGAATGTGCACTTTCTCAAGGCCAAAACTGTCTTAAGGAGCATTCCAATACTTTTGCGATGTACTAGAGAGTTCTTAACTATTATTGTGGCTAAAATTTTGGACCTTGTCTTGGATCGAAAATCTCAATGGTTTGGCTGTTATATGCCAAAATATCCAAAAAAAAAAAAACGTCAATTAAAAACTTCATGTCATATGGTCCAGGGGACTTTTTTGCTCAGATCAATCCCAGGTATCAGAAACGAGAAGGAACCATTAACCATTTTTCCGCCCACACAAATCGCCACGGCCTAGACACACACACACATGAATACTCACACGAAAAATAATAAAATAAGTTCCAACCCAAAATGGTCTAGCATAATAATTCTATAAACTTCACATTTGAATAAATTAAAAAAAAAAAATGCTGATGACAGCCTATAACCGCATGAAAAGGAAAAATCATCCCCCCATAAAAAACAGTTCATGTAAATGAATCTCTTCCCATGCCAACGGAAATTAAAAATTAAATTGTCTCAGTATTCTGTACCAGAAACACCGAAAGACACACACAGACAAAATGTGATGACACCATAAGAATATGTGGCATCATTTGATGCCAACATTTGTGTTAGCTGCGAGGAAAAGCCTTTAACGTGTCACACTTAATTAGGCTGAGCAAACAAATGGGACTCTAAACTGGGAAAAGCCACCAATTAAATTCACAAAACACTTATAATGTGACTGTGGATGTATGAATGTAGTAGCGCTGATGTTAACCAAAAAAAGAGCTGCAAGTATTTTACTGTTATGTTAATTTTATAGGCAGACATAAAGTTACTGCATATGTTGGGAAGAGTTTATGGTGACATGGCATTTTTAAGCACATAATCCAATGAAACTCCTTGTAAGACTTAAAATCTATAAAGAACTAACAAGAAAACAAATAAAAAGTCGATAAATTCAGCAGGGCCGAACTTGTATATACCCTCCACCATAAAATAGTCTTAACTAAAATGGAATAATTAGTTTTCTTTCACAATTTTAGGTGGAAACATGTTTCGGCCATGGATACCCAAATGCCTATATTACACTGTGCAACACGAAAATTATTAACCATATTCTGACACCGCAGCGTGATAGAAGACCAAAAAAGAGAAGACACGTGTCTCGCCGTTTTTCCCTATCTCATCAATGTTCGCGGTTGTAGGCCTGCAAAGGTTTGAGGCTTTGATGTAAAAAGGGGCGATTTTTCCAGACTATATCTTCCAAACCGTTGGGAATTTTAAATTTATCTCAAAGGCAAAGTTGTAGATCTTGTCTTAAGGAACAAAAATTGTGAACACATATAACCCATCAAACTTCATCTGCAAGGTCAAAATCGCCAATCGCAGCTATCACACCGATCAAATTTGAAGCAAATAACCACCTACAAAAATGTACCTCAGATCCCAATAAACATCTTTCTATAACATAAGAACTCTGTATAGACGGTTCTTAAAGGTCAAAATAACAAAGCAAATGGGATTTTTATCCTGTTTTCTCTGGTTCTGGTCCACAGATACTAAACCGTTCAATATTAAAGAAAACAACCAACTACAATAATGTAGCAAAGACATCAATGAACAACTTTCTGGAACATGCGAAATGTCTATGAACGGTTCTTAAAGGTGAAAATAGCAAAAAACTTTTGAAAATATTCAATTTTTACACTTTTTTTTCCAATTCTGGTCCAAAGATACCCAATCGCCCAAAAATTAAGGATACGGTCAACTACAAAAATTTACCTAAGATTTCAATAAACAACTTTGTGGAACATATAAAGATTCTAGGAATGATTCTCACGGCTGAATTTCAAAACAATTAAATTATTTTTAACATTCCCCCTGCTCAGGTTTGGAAATAACAAACTGCTAAAAAGGAAAGAATGATCTAAAATAATCGAATTTTGAGCTTGAAGAATCGATCCTAGAATCTTCATATGTTCTAGAAAGTTGTTTATTGAAATCTTAGGTAAATTTTTGTAGTTGACGGTATCCTTAATTTTTGGGCGATTGGGTACCTTTGGACCAGAATTGGAGAAAAAAGTGTAAACATTTAATATTTTCAAAAGTTTTTTGCTATTTTCACCTTTAAGAACCGTTCATAGACATTTCGCATGTTCCAGAAAGTTATTTACTGATGTCTTTGCTACATTATTGTAGTTGGTTGTTTTCTTGAATATTGAACGGTTTAGTATCTGTGGACCAGAACCAGAGAAAACAGGATAAAAATCCCATTTGCCTTGTTTTTTGACCTTTAAGAACCGTCTATACAGAGTTCATATGTTCTAGGAAGATGTTTATTGGGATCTGAGGTACATTTTTGTAGTTGGTTGTTTGCTTCAAATTTGATCGGTTTGATAGCTGCAGACAAAAACCCGAGAAAAGTTTTTAAAAGAAATTTAACCTTGGCGATTTTGGCCTTGCAGATGAAGTTTGATGGATTATGTGTGTTCACAATTTTTGTTCCTTAAGACAAGATCTACAACTTTGCCTCTGAGATAAATTCAAAATTCCCAACGGTTTGGAAGATATAGTCTTGAAAACTGGCCCCTTTTTACATCAAAGCCTCAAACCTTTGCAGGCCTACAACCGCAAAAGTTGATGAGATAGGGAAAAACGGCGAGACACGTGTCTTCTCTTTTTTGGTCTTCTATCACGCTGCGGTGTCAGAATATGGTTAATAAAACATGACTCAAAAAATTACACACAGTGTTATCTAATCTTATACTAAAAATGTGTTCAGCCAGCTGAAAAGTACACAGGATCGACCTGTAAAGATTACACTATTTGGTGGAAAAGTTTTATAACTGCAGAGAACGTCAAACCGTCGGTGTCATGCTTAAGTGTTCCATATGCCATTTGCCTGTTTCGAGAAAACTCAATTTAATGTTTGAGTCTATACAGTCTAAAGGTGGTGCAAAAATTCAATAATTTAAAAGCACAATTCTAATTAACTAAACTTAAAGAATATATCAGAAGTTGATTTTAGTCAGATATCGGATGTAGTCTAGAAGTTATGGCCGATTTTTACAATTGCAAAACGTTGCTGATTTGTTCCTTGGGTTCTTTTTTCGTGTTTCTGGCAGTTTGCTTCACATGTAACACGCTATGTCACTTTTCAACAAACCAACTTTTTGTCAATTGTGTTCCACCTCCCTTACGTGAAGTGCTACTGAGAACCGGAAATTCAGGGGGTTAAATAAAACAGTGTTATGAGAAAGAAATACATTAGATACCATTTTTAAATGTTTCCTTTACATTTATTTAAGGGATTGTCACTTGTCACTTTGGAGAATCGCAATTTTTTTTGTTAGTTTATCTTATATGTTTTGTGTTAGGAGGAGGCGTTAAAATTAAGCGAAACTAAATGTAGTTTCATATAACAGTACAATATTTAAAAATATTTAGATTTAAAAACCATTATTCTTCAGTTTTTAAACCAAGTCCTTCAAAACAATTTGTTCTATACACCACATTATTCGCAACTTGAAAAAATTGGGCAATTTTTTGTCTCTTTTTGTTCCATACGCCAAACGACATGGGTATGGAACTAAAAAGTTCAATGTTGTTTTGTTCCATACGCCAGGCTTTATGGATATGGAACAAAATGATACATTCTTCGGTGTCGCAAGGCGGATATGGAACATATTGGCTTCTGAATATCTCAGAATCTATAAGATATAGAGAAAAACCGACTAAAAAATCTGAAAGAGCATGTTTCAAAACCTTGTAAGGTACCATTATAAAAGGCGTATGGAACACTTAGGCATGACACCGACGAAAAGTCAAATTACGAGTAGTTCCGTCAAACAATGTAGCTAAGACCCTCAAAATACCCTCCCGATTTTCGGTATATTGGAGGTTGTGCCCTCAATTTTCCTCCGAAATGGCTGAAATTTGGTATTAAGTCTTCATTTGAGGTATAAAACTTTCCGTATGAAATTTGTCGGTATAGGTGCACTCCTTCACATAGCCCCCCTAAAACGATACCTCCTGACTTGCGGCATTTTGAAGGTTGTGGCCTCAATATTCCACAGAAATGGCTGAAATGTTGCATTTAGTCATAATTTGGGGTATACAACTTTCCATGTGAAACTTATCGGTACAGGCCCACGCCTTCACAAAGCCCCCATAGAGCGGTACCTCCAGATTTTCCGTACATTGAAGGTTGTGGCTTCAATATTCCTCCGAAATGGCTGAAATTTGGTGTTTAGTCTCCGTTTAGAGTATAAAACTTTCCATAAGAAATTTGTCGGTATAGGACCACTCCTTCATATAGCCACCATACCTCCCGATTTTCTGTTTTTTTATAGGTTGTGGCCTTAATATTCCTCCGAAAAGGCTTAAATTTGGTATTTTGTATTCATTTGGGGTATAAAAGTTTCCATATGAATTTTGGAGGTATAGGCCCACGACTTCATATAGCCCCCATAAAACTTTACCTCCCGACTTGCGGTATTTTGAAGGTTATGGCCTCAATATACCACCGAAATGGTGGAAATTGTGTATTTAGTCTAAATTTGGGGTATACAACTTTCCATATGAAATTTAGCGGTATAGGCCCACGCCTTCACATAGCCCCCATAGAACGGTACCTCCAGATTTTCCGTACATTGAAGGTTGTGGCTTCAATATTCCTCCGAAATGGCTGAAATTTGGTGTTTAGTCTCCGTTTAGAGTATAAAACTTTCCATAAGAAATTTGTCGGTATAGGACAACTCCTTCATATAGCCACCATAGAACGGTACCTACCGATTTTCTGTTTTTTATAGGTTGTGTCCTTAATATTCCTCCGAAATGCCTGCAATTTTTTATTTTGTCTTCGTTGGTTGTGTAAAACCTTCCCTCGATACAGGTCCACGCCATAATATAGCCTCCATAGTACAGTACCTCCCGATTTTCGGTATTTTCAAGGTTATGGCCACAACAATCCATCAAAATGGCTGCAATTTGGCCTTTAATCTTCGTTAGAGGAACCTAGGAACCCAAAATGTCAAATTATAGCTAATTCGATTTGAAAATGTGACTAAAAACGTCAAACAAAAGATGAATCTTCCCAAAATTTTAGCGTCCTATCTCCATTTATGTGGGTGCTAGAGTGATTACCACAGACAGACGGACATTATGTCTCCTAGTAGCAGACAGTTATTGCCATGCAAAAGTTTACTAATATCAGGCATATAACTCTACCCTTTTGTAGAAAAGGTGCGATATATACTTTCAGCCAACGCAATTAGGTCTTGAAAAATTTTGCAAATAATAATGAATTCGTTGTGTTGTAGGGCCCCACCCGACTTTGATCCTTTCCTTACTAGTTTTTTTTTTTTTTTGGACTTTGGTTAGTAGTTTTATTCTGGACATTTTCTTTTAGTTTATTTAAGGATATAAGTCCTTCTGAAGGTCGCCCTTCTGAATAGCATTAACGCTCTGTCATAGAACAACTAATTAAAAAACCAGAAACGCAGTACCGAAATAGAAATATCAACGATGGTATGGACGTTCAAATTACCAACAAGACAAAATTTGTGGCCACAAGGCTTCCTATGAAATATTTTTATATGGCCTTCACTGTGATATTTGCTTCAAACAGACTAATATATACTCCAGTATATCCTCACCAACATTATACTTTGTTTTCAGTCTTTATGTTTCATAAATTGTGTATGCATGCTTACAAATTTATATTTAAATGTATGCATATATGTACGTAGTGTGAGTGTGTGTGTGTTGAGGGACTTATTAAACTGGTCCATAGGATAAAAAAGTAAGTACCAACTGTTTGTATTTTACAATTTGTTTGCCAATGTTGCTTGCCGTTATTATGCTTTATGAAAAACAGAATGGGAATGGGAGAAGTGATTATGGAAATTATTGTTGCCATCTTTTGGCTGCTTATATTTAACCAAAGAAGAAAAAAAAGAACGAATTTCCTACAGGTGTGTGTGCGGTCTGAGGATGCTGTATTTTATTTTTATCATTTTGATGAGGTAATTTAACAAATACAAAAGCAGGCAGCTACAGCCCGTACCACAATGAATGTATGAATGAAGGAACGAAGGAGCAAACATAAATGTTACCGGGTAATATAAATTTAAATAAGTGATATTTAAGGGCGGAAAACAGTTTTAAACCAAATGCCTGTGACAGACTATTTTTATAGGTTTTGATGATGATGATCTGAATGAGGATAAGTGTAGAAAGCAGGAAGTGTTTTTTTCTTTGCCTTGTGCTGTATATTTAAATAGACCCATGTCACATAAATTGGCATAGAATTGTAATTTTCGCTTAATTTGCGTATTTTTTCGCTTTTTATCAGATTATGACTGTGTGGCGTTTTTAAGGAGCCATTTTGGGGATTGCTAAAATGTATATTGTACGATTCTGAGAAGGATATGAAGTGAAGATCACATTTGGTTGATTGACTTATTTCCCTCAATATTATTTCACTTCCTGTGGAATAATTCCCATAAAAATATATAATTTTTATCCAACATTCTTAAAAATAATTATCAATTGAATTCCGAACAATATTTAACTTAACGACCTTTCAACCACAAGACATCCTTATCAAGAAAAACTAATTGCTTCCTAACTTATTTTCTTAACCTCCCACTCATACATGTGTATGTATGTGAACTTCCTTCCGTTGCTAATCTCTTTTAATGCCCTAACAAAATGTTCGACCACAAATTGTCACCTCAATCATTGGGGACGACGACAGTTTTATGTTTCCTCTTGAACAAATCCTTGAACATTATCGAAATGATTATCGATAAGAAAATTTATTTTTAAGCTGAACAAATGACGATTCCCAGGTGATATTAATAACGAAGTCTCTAATGTGGAACCCACCAGCCACGGCAAGTTAAACAGAAATCCGATTTCAAGCACAATATTCTCAACGTTAAGAAGAAACACAAGCAATGGCAGAAGATTTAAAATATCTTCCATCGAACAAAATCAATAAAATTAAATCCTTTCTAGATTTACTTTTATCTTGTTGCTGTGCAGTGCAACATATGAGCTATCCTAACACATGCTTAAAATAATCTTCTTATTTTTGAATGGGCTGTTAGAGCTGCTGGCTTTTTGCTAGCTATAGAAGGATGAATTGTGTGGCGAATGGATGGATGATACGGGGGCAAACACAAAGGGAGATATCCACAGAAATCCCTTTAGAGACTAAGAGAAATTGTAACATTTTCAACGGAAAGATGGTGTGTTCGGGGGAATATGTGTGCGGGTGAATATGTGTACGTATGTGATTTGTTTGTAATCTTATGAACAATTTAATAGACGTAATGATATTTTCTATCTTTTGGTTTTTTCTCCCTTTAAGATGAACAATACTTTCAAGTTGCCATGAACAAAAGCAAGAGGAGAACACAGACAGAACATTCACTCATGTTGAGGGAGTGCAAGACCACAAAAAAGTAACAACTGCGAGAAAAAATATCATGGATTCCCTCGTGGCCTAAAGAAACAACATAACAAAAGTCAATGGAAGAAAAGACGAACAGCCGCTAAAATAGACAACAACACAATGGATATCTCATTGTAAAGAAATGCCAGTGAGAGTACAAAGTGAATGGTTGCGAACATTAGAGGGGGTGGAAATTTGCACCATTGCAGTAAATTCTAAGAAAATTTTAAGACAACCATAAGATTGAAAATATATAGAGGCCAAATCGCAAGGGACCGACGAAATTCGGACGCTATAAGCGATAGTCGTTATAAAAGATATTAAAAAATGAGCGGACTTTCTACTATGTACTGATTTCTGGGTATAATTATATTGGTTTTTGTTTAAATAGTATATGCAATTTTGTTACTTTTTGGTATAAAGGACTTATGATTCATAAATATTAAATTTAACGCAGTTCTGAGCTTTTAAAGTATTTGCAAAACACTTTGTCTGCTTGTAACATCTTCCCGGTAAATAATGTTTTGACGGATTTCTAAAGCTAGACACCCATCTAATACAGATGGTACATGAAATTCGGGTCCTGCAGTATCTTCAGGTATTTACCATCATTAGAAGGATAAACAAGTAGGAACGGCCGGGCCGTAAATGGTATAATTAGTGTCCTTTCCTTCACAATACCGAAAACCGGGAGGTACCGTTCTATGGGGGCTATATGAAGGCGTGGGTCAATACCAGAACATTTCAGGTGGAAAGCGTTGTACGCCCAAAGAAGACTTAATACCAAATTTCAGCCATTTCGGTGTGATATTGAGGCCCCAACCTTCAAAATACCGAATACCGGGAGATACCGTTCTATGGGGGCTGTATGAAGGCGTGGACCAATACCAACAAATTCCAGGTGGAAAGTGTTGTATCGCCAACGAAGACTAAATACCAAATTTCAGCCATTTCGGTGTGATAATGGGGCTAAAACCCTCAAAATACCGAAAGTCGGGAGGAACCGTTCTATGGGGGCTATATGAAGGCGTGGATCTATACCAACAAATTTCAGGTGGAAATGTTGTACCCCCAGCGAAGACTAAGTACCAAATTTCAGTCATTTCGTTGTGATAATGGGGCTAAAACCTTCAAAATACAGAAAATTTGGAGGTACCGTCCTATGGTGGCTGTATGAAGGCATGGACCTGTACCAAAAAATTTCAGGTGGAAAGTGTTGTACCGCCAACGAAGGCTAAATACAAAATTTCAGACATTTGGGTGTGATAATGGGGCTATATGAAGGAGTGGACCAATACCAACAAATTTAGGTGGAAAATGTTGTACGGCCAACGAAGGCTCAATACCAAATTACAGACCTTTCGATGTGATAATGGGGCTAAAATCTTCAAAATACCGAATACCAGGAGATACCGATCTATGGGGCTATATGATGGAGTGGGCCACAACCAAAAAATTTCAGGTGGAAAATGTTGAACGCCCACCGAAGACTAAATACCAAATATCAGACATTTCGGTGTGATAATAATGCTATACTGTAAAAATACCTAAAATCGAAAGGTACCGTTCTGTGGGGGCTATATGAAGGCGTGGACCAATACCAACAAATTTCAGGTGGAAAATTTTGTACATAGACCGATGTAGCCCATTTTCAATACCAAACATCCTAGGAGTAATATAATCTTCTTTACTAAATTACAAACTCTGTCTTAACAATTGCGAGCTGTATCTTGATTTCAACTCAAGTTCGAAGGAATGAACCGATATGCATTCCTTCGGGTACCTCCCACACAAAATTTCGGAAAAATGCAGTTTAAATTTTTATTCCCTGTCCCCATTACGACGCCACAAGTTTTTTTTCAAGGGCAAGTTCAGACTTCCTGGGAAAATGGCTCGAAAGCTGTAAAAACCCGCTATGACAGCGCGCGATAACTCTTAAACGGGTAAACTGATTCGATCCAAAATTTGGCACGGTGCTCTTGAATCAAATTTAAATGGAAGGTACTTACACCTGGGAAGTTTTTGTGGGCTCTGAGACAACAATGTTCATAGATGAGGAAAACAAAAAAATCGCCGGAGCGCTTAAAATAAATCGCGATTCAAGTTGACATTTTTAGGGATTTTTTAGGTTTTCATGATTTTGCTTAGAAACTGGAAGCCCTATCAAAATAACACTGAAGAAAATGTAGCTATGAAAATTTTCTACAAGATTGACCTTTACGGTATTTTCGTAGGTTCTACCATTTTTGATATATTGAAGTTCAAATTGGGACAATGTACTAACTTTTAATGAAAACCGCTTACACAGGGGCAGTTTTTGTGAATTCTGAAACAGCAAAATCCAAAAACAAGAAAAAAGTCGCTGTACGGATTTTTAAATAAATCGCGGTCAAAATTCACATTTTTAGGTGTTTTTAGGTTTTCACGATTTCGCTTGGAAACCACAAGTCCAATCGAAATGGAGCTAAAGAAAATGTTTTAGCTGTTAAAATTCTCTAGAGGAGTGACGTTCATGCTTTGTTTTCAGCCTGTACCATTTTTGAGATAAAGAAGCTCAGTTTACATTTTTAGGTTTTTTTTGTTAGGGTTTCGCGATTTTGCTTGAATACGGCAAGTCTTATCGGCATGGAACCTGAGAAAATCTTATAGCTGTGAAGTTTCTCTACAAGACTGGCTTATGCATTTTTTTCCTAGGTTGCACCATGTTGTTAGATATATAAGTTTAAGTTGGGAAATTGCAGTCATGACATTGTTTTATAAAGAGACGATAGAGAATTGTCCCAATTCCAACTTCTATATCTCAAAAGTTGTATAACCTACGAAAATATCATTAAAGTCAATCTTGTAGAGAATTTTGGTATTTCCATTTTAATAGGACTTGTGGTTTCCAAGCAAAATCGCAAAAACCTAAACAACCCCTAAAAATGTCCACTTGAATCGCGATTTATTTAAAAAGCGCTCCGGCAATTTTTTTTGTTTTTTGATTTTTCTCATCTATGGACATTGTAGTTTCAGAATCCGCAAAAACTTCCCAGGTGTAAGCACCTTCCATTTAAATTTGATTCAAGAGCACCGTGTTGGTCGTAATACTTTGCCCAAACTTAAATCAAATTCTATGAAGGGTCTTATCTGTCCTCACAAAATTTCGGAAAAGTGCAGCTTAGGACCCCCTCTCGAATCAGTTTGATTTTTTCTTGCATTAGGTTTCATTCAAGGCCTCTATTGCGATGGTGCATGTTTTTTCATTGGCAATTCCATACTACTTGAGAAAATTACCTGAAAACTGTATAAAAACCCCTGCGACCAGCATGTGTAGTGGCTGGAGCGCACCACAACTGCCGAACCGAATACTGCATATCGTATTATTTCTTCGAATACTAAATGAAATTCGTAGATGGTACTTATAGGTCTACTCCTTCCAATACCTCCTCCACCTCCTCCTCAAATTGTACGAGCAATATTTCATATACGGCGCAAACGATTTTGCTCAAACTTAAATCAAGTTCTATGACGGGTCTTATCTGTCCTCACAAAATTTCGGAAAAGTGCAGGTTAGGACTCCCTCTCGAATCATTTTGATTTTTCTTGCAACAGATTGCACTCAAGGCCTCTCTCTATTGCGATGATACAAATGTTTTCAATGGCAAGTCCATACTACTTGAGAAAATGACCTGAAAACTGTATAAAAACCCCTGCGACCAGCATGTGTAGTGGCTGGAGCGCACCACAACTGCCGAACCGAATACTGCATATCGTATTATTTCTTCGAATACTAAATGAAATTCGTAGATGGTACTTATAGGTCTACTCCTTCCAATACCTCATCCACCTCCTCCTCAAATTGTACGAGCAATATTTCATATACGGCGCAAACGATTTGGTCCAAACTTTGGATCTGGAAATATTGTGCCAAACTAAGTTTATGTTCAAAGTTCGGCCTTATCGGTTCACTCCTTAGAGGTCCACCTACACCACACATGATCAACATTTTTGTTTAAGTACGGTTAAGGGCCTGTGCGAAAATCCTTTGGGAATTTTTACCGAATGTACTCCTAGCGATATGAGATTTTTCGTGTGCAAGTTCATGTTTCCTGTTATAATGGTCCTATCGGGAGGAATGACTCCTCAGCAAAACTTTTGAGATTCTATCCAAATCCATATTTTTGTCGGCAAGTTCATACGCCCAAAATTCTAAAGACCCCCTAAATACATACGTTTTTTCAGAGAGGGGAGTTTCAATTCACACAGGATGAGAGTATATCTCTGTCGGCAAAGTCGACTTATACTTTTTTACTTGTTCTGCTTAATCAGAGCAGTTGAAAAGGTACAGTGTATCATTTTGAACGGTGTCATCAATTTAGACGGCTGCCGCTCAATAGCGTAGTTGAGCCAAAACTACTTTGATTTCTCATGTCAGTTAACATTTCTCAGCTGCGATAGATTGGGGATGTTCTCCGGGGATAGTTTCCACGGTATCTGCGACTGCTATGGGGTTGCTGATCTAGGGATTCTCTCTTGTAACTTTGGGCCTGACTTTCTTTACTTTCCTGGGTGGGAGTCCTATCCACCATATGCTGATTAGGATGGCTCTCACGGTAACACCCTAGCAAGTACTGCAACGAAAATATGTCATTGTGTTTCTATACTGGAAGAATATTTGACTCCTTATGTATGACCATAGTGGACCCGCATGGTATGCGTTATATATGGTCAGCAACGTTTCTACATATGCACCCCAAGTGCTGCCGGCTAGGGACTTGAGGACGTTGTTCCTATATCTCAGCTTGTCGCAAATAGCTGTGTGCTGCCGAATGTGACTCTTAGAATCTTGGGGTAGTTAGTGGTCGGAATTCTACTACCATTGACCGTGACATTCAACTCTGTGCTCGCCTGGCGGATATTTTCATTTTCTTCGCGTGGAAAAAGATGGAGTTCAGCCTTTCACGAAGACATCAGGAAAGTTACCTGACGCCAAGATCGCACAATCAACGGCATAATTACGATCTCAACGGAGTTAAAATACAGTAAAGGTAGGTTTTAAATAGTTCCGCAGATATCACTCAGGGATAGAGTATGGGTTTTCCCGGTTTTTATCACTCCCGGGAAACAAGAAACAACAAATCGCCATTCCCGGGAATCCGGGATTTCACGCTAAATTTTAAAATACGAAAGTGGCTCAATATTTCCGTGATTTTTTATCTTCTCATAGTAACTTATATGAAATACAATATTTTCAAAGAGTTGCAGGCTCAAAAATGGATGACACGTTTTCGTTCTATCGATTAAAAACGAAAAAATACGGAAAAATGCACCATTCTACCTGGATTTTGCCCACACTGGCCATTTGCATTACTCAGAGCTAATGAAATCGCTCTATGCAAAGTTATTTGGCTCAAACAATAAAGGTATTGATGAGAAATTCCAATTTTATGGACCTCGAAAATCTAATGTTTTATTCTTATGCTTAAGATTGCTTGAAACAAGTAAAAGAATCAAACACAATACTTCTGACGTTTCTAGGGATTTTTTGAGTTTTTGAACCAATTTCTTAAGAAGTATGGATTTGCCCCGAAAAATGTGTACCGTTTTAACTAGGGGCGCACACAAAACATAGAGAGTGTGGGAGATTTCTCCCTTCGACGGCTATCTTACGTACTACCCAATGTAGTCGGTATCGGCAGGCTTTTTTTGAGATTTTATGCCTTTACCTCAGGAAGCGTGGTCATGCCCTCGCAAAAAAGTTGCGCCGTCATAACAGGGCCTTCCAGTAGAACTTTTTGGAAAGAATTTCATGTGTTAAACTGCACATTTCCTAAATTTTGTGTTGGCGGTACCCGAAGGGCTGGGCCGATATAGTCCGTATTCCAACCTGATACATGACTAGTTGAAATAATACGATATGCAAAGTGTGGACCAATCAGAAACTTCCTGTCAATGTTTCTTGGAGCTTTTAAGACATTATCTCAGGAAGTATGGACTTGCTTCCGACAAAATTTGTACCGTCGTAATGAGGGCCGTAAAGACAAATTGCTGAAAAAATTCAAATCGACACGAGAAGAGCTCTAAAACTTCACTTTTTCCCAATTTTGTGTGGAACCCGTTCTATGCCTGGAACTAATATTACCATATGCAAAATTATGACCGATTCGGTTATTCCCTTCAAGAATTATCGTGCGCACCATTTTAGTGATAATTGCTGAACTTTTGTGGAGAAGGTACCGGAAGTAGTGGACCGCCAATATGGTCCATCTTCGAACTTAAAACTAAGTTTGAAAAAATGTCGAATGCCAAATTTTTGAACTGATCGGTGGCTTCGTTCGAAAGTTATCGTGCACACCAGCCAGCAAGCCGGACCCTCTTTAGGCCAATGGCTGAGGGGTTCCACTTCAGTATTCAGAGATTTCTTATCTCTTACACTTCTATTTGCCTTGTCACGATTAAAATAGCTTGTGCAACTCTACGGATCAGTTAGCTTAACGTCACCAAACGTGACTGAAGTCCTATCTTCCTTCTTTCCAGTGTTAGAGAGTGACTTAACCGTTGTGCACAATTCACTAATTCCGGTTCCAATGTTGCAACTCTTCAAATGATTTAGCCCCTATTCCGTTTATGCTCACCGACTAACCTGTTAACTTCCATTATCAGCCTGTTAACTTGCATTATCAGCTCTCTGACTGTGGGGTCGACTAGTTGCCAGGTGGCGTTATTTGTCAGACTAGGTGACACGATTGTTATTTCTGGCGAACTGTGACACTCTCTGGTAGCGGCGTCTTCATAGACAGTGCAAAATGTTGAGCTATCAATTTGCTCAGATAGCACTATGTCCCTCTGGTCATTGCCGTGGACCGAATGCCACACCGCATGATGAGCATTTAAGTCGGACAAGATCAATCGGTTATGACCTTCCAATAGCGGACCAATGTTGGGCCTCTAACGAGGAGGACAGTTATTTATCGGCGGCATGTATACGTTAAGCAACTCTACTTCGACAGTTGCACACCTGACTGCTAACCCCACGCATTCCACGTACTGGCCATTTGAGGAAGGCTCAAGCGAGATAGGTCTGTATTGAACGAACAGTTGTATTAGGAAAGTTCCACCTCCACTTCTGCTGCAATCTTTTCACAGTGCGTTGTAACCATCTAAACGCTGTAAGCTGCAGTTGTTGTAGAGCTTGGTTTCCTGTACCACCACGACCAAGATATTCATCCGACACAAAAAATCCAATATTTCCTTGAGATTGCCTCGAAGTCCATTGTAAATAATTTGCAACTAGGATGCATTTTCAGGGATTGAAACATCACCGGCTGATGTCAAGTGCTGCATGTGCGGCGGCTTTTGGTGCAACAGCGGGGGAGTCTTGTTTTCTGGTGACGACGACCATGGCTCACTGTGTTCACGCATCATGCAGCAACATAGTCTCGTATTCCCTCACATTGACTAGTCCAGAGCAACCAGTTAGATGCACCCACTCCCGGTACCTATTGCATCTACTGAACGGAACACTATAGTTCTAGGTCAATCCAGTACCGAAGAACCCACCGCCGTGAGATTGGGTATGTATGATTTAGTCTTCGATGGGGGTAAAAACATTCGAGAAGAGATTTGTCGGTATAAGTCCACGTTTTCTTAAGGCCCCCATATAAGTGTACCTACCGATTTTCGATATGTTGAAGGTATATAGGCTTCGCTAAGAATATAAAAAAAAATTTGAAAAGAATTGTCGCCATAGGTCCACGCCTTTGATGAAATGTGCTGTACAGCACAATGACTGGAGTTTAGTATTTAGTCTTCGCTATGGGTACAAAACATCCCTTACAAGAAACATAGATTATAGGTCCATATTTTGAAATGGCCCCACGCCCGAGTCCATAAAACTAAAATGTTTTACAAAGAAATTTTCATATTTATTTTTAGTTTACAGCAACGACCCCTCCTATTCTAGCACAAGAAAAATGACATGTGGATGAGTTTTAGTATTGCACCCACTTTGAAGTTAAGTTAACCGACATTTGTTGTTGTGCCGTTCGTTCATCTTCTACTCCTTGGTTGAAGTAGGTTTTGTTGGGTTCACTCCCATTATTATTAGTTGTTGTTATTGTTGCTGAAGTTGATGCTAGTTTTTTTTTGTGTGTGCATTCGCTTAAGAGGAAGAGTAAAAGGATTTCCAGTTGTTACAAATAAACTTCCTGTTAGGTTTTTCGAGTATTGGAGATTGCATAAGAAAGAAAAGCGAACAACAGTAAAAGTAGTAACATACTTCCTTATGCTGGCAATACGTATATCCTGTGCGAAATGATACACAGGCACACACACAGATGTTAACATTGAATGCAAGAGAAATAAGAACAAAAAGCAACATTGGTAACGAAACTCCAAAGGAAACACATATTGTATTGGAAGTACGGTTGTTGATAGGTGATTGCACATTCGTATGTACATACATACATACATATGTAGGAAGGTGCATTGCCGTAGCTGCAATGAAAACTATTTACTCTACCAACCGCACACGTTTAGCCTCTTTCCTGTTACATTTGTATTTCTTTGCTTGTTTTTATTTCTCTCTTCTTCAGTTGGAGCCTCTTACTTACGTCGTTTACTCAAAATCCCTTTGAACTTTATTTGCTTCTTCTTCCTCCCTATGAGCTAGTGTTAAAATTCTGAGAAAGGGAAAAATGTATTGCATTTTTCACGTTATGTTGGTGTGGATTAATATGAGCTTTATTTGAAAGGGGGAGGAAGAGAGAGAGAGAGAGCTACAAACTATATTTCACCAAAAGCGATAGCAAAAAATATGGCAGATATTTATAGGTGCAGGTATTGGTGTTGAAATATTATACAGCCGTTTTTATGTTTTTAATATGGTATTGCACTTTTTCCGTTTCCATACTCAAGGGTATCAGTTGTCTACTATGCCGACATACAAACATATTTCTACACGGGTTACTTCAAACGGATAAAAAACGCAGGATACAAAGTGTACATGTTGCAAGGAAGGTTTGTTTTGAAAGAATTGGTAGTAAGAATGAAGTAAACATATAATGTGTTCCAACATGAGTATTCTACGACGATCTGTTGGTAAAGTCAGCTTTAGCGATTTATACGGGAAACTAAGCATACTTTTAGGAAAATAACTACAAATTATTTTTAACACAGACTGAAAGGAAACATATGGTGCAAAAGACAAACTGTGAGATCAACTGACAATATTCGTGAGGTCTGGAGCTTTCATGTGGACAATCTAAGAGGAGAAATGTTGTGGAGTTGAATATATGGGACCCTGAAAATGATATGATTTATTTGAGACACCTCAAAGATCAAGTTCCGGACTCAAGTTGCACCGAGAAATTGTTTAGAAGTCATGATGTTGTTAGCGTGTTTAAATTTGAACATGTTGATAACATTTTGAATATCAAGTGTAAAGCAACAGGTAGTGGTCATGATAAAATCTCGTATGAAATGATTAGTGCAATTTTATGAATTAAACGATATCTTCTGAAGAACTTGTTTTTATACCCTTTGCCTAACAGACAGAAAAGTGCATATATAGGGTAAAGACTTTTCGAAAAAAAAAAAAACATTTATCCCATGTAAGTATCCAAAAAGCGCAGAACCAAACAACCAGTTATATTTTAGAGAACAAATTTATATGTTTTCATTTAAAAACGGGTAAAAATGGGTTGAAGCCAACAAGTTTTTGTATATTCCTTTCCGATTTCTGGCTTAACCTTACATTTTATAGACCTATGCCAAAAGAAAGAATCACAGAACACTCCATGGGCAACATGATACTAGTGTATGATTTTTCGATATATCAACTGCATCCACCTAAAATTGATACTGACATTTTGAAGCCAGAATTTCTTTTTTTTTTAATAATACGGTCGCGCAACATCGTAATATACAAAACTCATAATAGGATTATAGAACTCGTGATTTTACATCGTTTTATGTAAATCTCTCATGAGTGTGCTCCGTGCAGCATCCTAGTAAATGGAGTCTAAAGGCCAAAATTTGATGCGTGAATTTTCTTAAAAAAACCTATTTTTGCGTGTAAAATTTACAACTGTCATTCAATTTTCCTTGAACCCCGCGTGAATTTAGTTTTTTTTTACGCGACGGATCTAATGAGCCCTTGCGCGATCGAATCCATCCACTAAAACCGCGGATATAGATACCTTGAAAAAAGAAAAATCTGCAAAAATATATTTTGACAAATCCGCGTACTAAACCGCGATTTTCTTTGAAATTTTTTACATAAATGGAATCCTTTATACGCGACTATAATATTTTCGAAAACGCGTGTCATAAATTACAGAGATACGCGAGTAATATGAGTTTTTTACGCAAAATAAAATGTGAAGGCACATCCGCGGTTCTAAAAGAATCTATTTGAAATAGGTGTATATTGACGTATTTTTATCGGCGCTAATGAAACCGGATGCGCATCAAAATCGTATGCATATTGCGCGACTTTTGGCATTGTCAGATGCAACTGACGGCACACAATGGCCGCTGAGTGAAACCTCGAAATATGCATAGATATTGAAAGAGATTGATTCGCTGTATCCGAAATCGGATGCGCATCAATCGACTTTAACTAATTCGCGAATAAGAAGCCTTTTAATTTTCATATTTTTTGAATGATTCAAATTTCAATATTACTCTTAATTTCCCATCCTTATAAGTTATCATAGTAAGCAGTTAAGCTTTAAGTTTTAGCAGTATTCATTAATTTTTGTGTGGGATTTTAGCGAAATAGTTGAAGAACTCCCAAATATTTTTTTTTCTAATTTTATTTTCGCGGAAAATCAAAAAAATTACAAAAAAAAAACTGGGAGCAAATCTAAATTATACAACCTCAGAGTACGTATAAAACTATAGAAAAAAAATTAAAAATACTTACAGAATCTAGACAACGCATAAAAAATATGATACCAAAATTATAAACATTGGCTTTATAAATTGCATATTATAGCGACAACAAAAGAGACAAAACTTATTGTTAAAATATTATTCCAAATATGGTAACATGGGGCGCCTTCGCCACGTTTTTGTCCAATATGTTCTCATATCGACATTAATAAAGTTTTTCCAAATATTATTTTTGGTAAGAATATTAGCATGTCTTGACTACAAATGTTGACGTATAAATGATTATAATCTTTTTTTTTATATATTATTTTTGAGAATTTACAAAATGTCTAAAAAGTGGCGAAGCCTCCCCACCCATGGGGTAGCATCGCCATCGACATAGGACATATATCAACGGACTCTAAAACTGACATTTACCATACTTCCTCCTCAAATATCAACATTATGCATAAAAGGAACATGCTTTCTATTTAATAATCAAAAAGATTCTAACATTTACAAAAAGAAACATATTCTAGCCGTTAATTGAAGTAGGTTCCTTGAATTTAGGCATAAAAATGAAATTTTTGCCAAATTAGATAGGTTTAGCACAATATTTGATTTCAACTTCACATTATAGCTTGGTATATCAATAGCATAAACAATTTAAGTTAAACCTGACATATTTCTCATATTAACCCACAACACCCCTATCATGGCGTAGCCGCCCCACCCCCTACATAGTTCATAATATGAATATATTTGCATTTATAATTACTTTTATCATGCAAATTATTTGGATTTATATTCTTCAGTAGTTGTCTATTAACGGTATAAAATATAATTTTGATATCACAAAAGGTATACAAGATATCACAAAAGGTATACAAGATATCACAAAATATACCTACCATGAATATTTTTCGCACTACCCCAAAAACATGAAACCGCGTGCATCAGCAATCATATATTTGATAGAAATGCCAATTTTTTGGGAGATGAAAGATCTTCATTAAACTCACAATTTTCCCTCTAACGGCATTTCTGTAGCAGTTATAATTATCAAGAAAATTGGCGCTGGCGAAGGCGCCCCAGTGGCGAAGCCGCCCCATGTTACCATATATTTTTTAAGTTTTTTCTTTTTTGTTGTTGCTATAATATGCAATTGATAAAGCCAATGTTTAAAATTTTGGTATCATATTTTGTATGCGTTGTCTAGATTTTTTGGTATAGCCCTCATATAACGGTACCTCCCGAATTTCGATATTTTGAGGAATTTAGCTACAATTTTTAACCGAACTGGCTGTAAATTGACATTTGTGGTTACCTGTGGTCACAAAACTTCTACACCATGTTTTGGTATAGACTCCATATAACGCTACCTCCCGATTTTCTGTATATTGAGGATTTTACCTAAAATGTTTAACCGAACTTGCTGTAATTTAGCATTTGAAGTTCTCAGTGGTCACGAAACTTCTTCACAAAAACTCGTCAACATAGTTCCATCTTTGGTTATAGCTTCCCTATAATGGTAACTCTCGATTTTTGGTCTTTTGAGAGTTTCACCTAACATTTTTAACGGAACAGCCGCAATTTAACATCTGAGGTTCTCTGTGGCCACGAAACTTCTCCACCAAAAATCGAACTAGCTGTAATTTGACATTTGAAGTTTTCAGTGGTGGCGAAACTTCTTCACTAATAATCTGTAACATGTTTTGGTATAGCTCCCATATAACGATACCTCCCGATTTTCTGAATTTTGAGGGGCTTAGCTACATTGTTTGAAGAAACTACCCGTAATTTGACTTTTGAGGTTCCCTGCAGCTATAAAACTTTTCCACCAAAAATTGTAAAGATAGGTCGACACTTTGATATATAGGTTGTACCTTTCACCTGGCTGAACACATGTTTTAGATTAGATATTTAAGTCATATGGGGTATCCATGTCGAAAAATGTTCCACCTAAAATTGTGAAATGAAACTAATTATTCTATTTTAATTAAGACTTTTTAATGGTGGAGGGTATAAAAAGTTCGGCCCGGCTGAACTTAGCGAGTTTTTACTTGTTAAATCATACAATAGAAATCAATTAACATCTTCCGTTTTTATTTACAATTTTTGATCGTTTATTACATCGCTGTAAACATGACCTTCAGAAAAAAATTCAAAACGGTCCTTGAAATGCCCTTAAACTGCACTTACAGCCTGTTTTTTGTAAAAATGCTTGCCTGTCACACAAACCGTTCGTATTAAAACGTAAACGTTCAAAATTTGGTTCTTGTAAAATTTTACGAACCATTCGTCTTCATCTAAAAGTTTTCGTCTGTTTCGGAAAAGCTTTTATTTTCAGGGTTTTTGCATCTGCATTTGTACGTGATATGTGTTGCTTGATGGCAATCCCGATAAACAGATGACAAACAACAAAGAGGATAAAAATGTAAACAAATTTGTCAAAAAATAATTCACACAATATGAAGGTTTTTGGGACACTTTTTTAATGTGAGAGAAAAATACAAAATATTGTCTATAAATTCGTACTTGTTCTAAGTCTGGATGAAATATAATCGAGCCATATCGGTTTATCCGCTTGAGAGTTATCATGCTCACCACTTAAGAGAACAATTTTCATATTTTGTGAAGAGGCACCGGAAGAAGTGGAAGAGATTTTTTGACCTATAAGAACCATTTCGACAGAGTTCGTATGTTTTTATTGAGACGTAAGGTTGTTTGCTTCAAGTTTGATCGATTTGTTATCTGTAGACTAAAACTGCACACAATTGTAAAGAAAGTTGTGTACCTCTTTGTGTTTATTTCAGCTTCAGTCCATATTTTGTTGTAATTCAATTGTTTGAATAACAACAAAATATTTTAAAGTGGATATGAAATTGATTAGTTGCGGGCGAAGGGTAGGGAATACTATAGTTTCAGTTGTCACCAAACAACTTCATCAGTTCCCTTTTTCGCCGACTCTGTATCGATAAACAGGTCAATAATTTAGTTCGACTCAAATTGTAGGGTAAACAGCTTTAGGGCCATACAGCAAATTTCTCATTTTATTTAATTTGCTAGATGGCTTTATTGACCTGTTTATCGATACAGAGTCGGCGAAAAAGGGAACTGATGAAGTTGTTTGGTGACAACTGAAACTATAGTATTCCCTACCCTTCGCCCGCAACTAATCAATTTCATATCCACTTTAAAATATTTTGTTGTTATTCAAACAATTGAATTACAACAAAATATGGACTGAAGCTGAAATAAACACAAAGATGTAAAATTCTGCAGTCCAACAATAAAAAACGCCAACAACGAAAGTTGTGTACTTTAAGGCAAGGAGCTTGTCTCCGAGAGCAAATTAAAGTTATTAGCGGTTTTGGCATCAAGTCCTCATACCTTTCGGGGGTCATAACCGCGATAGTGCAAGTGACGCGATAAAAAACGGACATTTATCTTCTTATCCCTATTCTTCTATTACACAGCGGTATAAGAATATGCTTACATTTCTTCCCGTCGCAAAGTAAATGGACCTTAACATATAAATAAATTTACTGAGAGTATTTTCTGGTCAGGGATTGAACGACATACCTTCTGCTTACCACAAACTTTAAAACACTTATATGAAGTTTTAAACAATTACCACTACAACAGCATTTAACGATTTAATTCACATTAGCACTATGACTTTGTCTTTTTCTACTTGCCCTGCAAGCAAAAAGTATCGCGGAAGTGACTTAGGCGTGTCGCCCAGGGCGATGAAAACAGTCGCGGCGATAGTCGCGGAAGTCACCCTGAAGTGACCTCCGTTGTGAAGAAATGAACCACGCCGGCGTGTCGTCTTGGAAGTCACTCCAGTGACACTTCTAGAAGATCATTTCCGCGATAGTTCTTGGAATTAAAAAAAATATATTTTTTTATTTTTTTTTCTATTTATTTTTATTTCTCTTCTCCTTTATAGAAGTTATTCTTTGCAATTTCCGCATACATTAATTTTGTCATTTTAAAAATTTGATGTTTTGTTGCCTGACTTGGGAAGCGAACTTGGTCCCTCAGTGTGCAAAGCGACTATGCTTACCACTGCACCACCGCCTCATATAACAATCAGATAGAAAATGTTCTATATTTGTTCAAATGTGTTGAAACAGTAAATATATATAAACAATCGCCTTGGAAGTCACTCAGAAGTGACTCCGAAGTGTCGGCATACGCGATAAAACGTAATCACAATAAGGCTATAGAAATTGTTTGTGTAATTCACCAACGATCTTCCTTGGCGTGTCTCCTGAGTGACTTCCTAGGCGAGGGAGTGAGAAATCCACTTCCAAATGCTGGCAGGGTAGGTACATATATACATATGCTCCCACATACAAATACCCTGCCAGCAATTGGAAGTGAGTTTTGCACTCCCTCGCCTAAGAGGTCACTCCGGAGACACCCCCAGGAAGATCGTTGGTGAATTACACAAACAATTTCTATAGCCTTATTGTGATTACGTTTTATCGCGTATGGCGAGACTTCGGAGTCACTTCTGAGTGACTTCCAAGGCGATTGTTTATATTTATTTACTGTTTCAACACATTTGAACAAATATAGAACATTTTCTATCTGATTGTTATATGAGGCGGTGGTGCAGTGGTAAGCATAGTCGCTTTGCACACTGAGGGACCGGGTTCGCTTCCCAAGTCAGGCAACAAAACATCAAATTTTTAAAATGACAAAATTAATGTGGCTGAAATTGCAAAGAAAAATAAAAAAATGAATAAAATTAAAAAATAAATAAAAAATAAATAAAAATAAATGGAATAAAAATATTTTTTTTTTCAATTTTTAGAACTATCGCGGAAATGATCTTCTAGAAGTGCCGCTGGAGTGACTTCCAAGACGACACGCCGGCGTGGTTCATATCTTCACAACGGAGGTCACTTCGGGGTGACTTCTGCGACTATCGCCGCGACTGTTTTCATCGCCCTGGGCGACACGCCTAAGTCACTTCCGCGATAGTTTTTTCTTGCATTGTATAAGTGTGCATATGTAAACACATACTATCGAAGGCACATAGAAATTATGAAAGTTTCCTTTAGCACCACACTCCAGTGATATACACGAATCCTTTGGAAAATTATAGTCTCTTCACTTTTTTCCTGCATACATACGCACACATACAAACCAGTAGCTGCTATACACTTGTGATATAAATAGCTTTGTATGGATAGAATATCAAGCAAACAAAATAAAAGGAAAATAAGTATGAACATCGACAGAAAAAAAGAAGAAGAAAAAATAGAATAACCAGGAAATCTATGACAACGGCAACACAAACAAGAAATAATCATGAAATTTTGCTTTTCACACACTAGTCCCTCATACCACACTGCAAACATAATGTTAAAGTGAATTTGAACATGATTTAACGGAAGCTGCTTATCAATATGAGGATATATGGAGGAAATTGCAACAAAATAAGAAGAAAAAATATATAGAAGAGAAAATATAAAACTTTGAGGAAGAGCATTGGTAAAATCTAAAAAAAAATGTGTTCGAAAATAAAACACTTTAAAGTGGGCTAATGTTGAAAGAAGTGCACTAATATTTTCCCTACTGAAGGAAGACGAAGGCGTTTATTTGCCACGAAGGCAGACAGATTATGCTTTTAACTAAATAGATCATATGGATTTTCTTTGCATTAAAATATTCCCTATGAATATAAGAAGATGGTGATTATTTACCACGAAGGGAAAATATCTTTTTTATATAAATAGGTGTAGATCAATTTTGTTATTAACTATATGATACCAAATTACTTATTCGACGAGTCGGAGCAGTAGGTCGGTCATTGAAGGTCCCAACTTAGTGATAGTGTTTTCTTGTCAAAATATTTAGAAAATGGGAATTTTTCTTATATAAGAGCTTTTACTCAGGTCAACATAATTAATAGTTCTTGTAATAGAACCTTTTGAAGAAGACCAGATGTTTTTCTCAAAGAAGAGAGGTGTTCTGTGGATAGAAGACCAACAGATCTTCTTATACAATGCCAAAAGCGCTTTTCACAAAAGACTAATAAAATAAGTATTCTCACAGAAGGCATTAAGTCCGCTAGCAGAAGAGCTATAGGTGGACCCTACCCAGCAAAAAGTTTGCCTCCAAAGAGGCAGTTAAATGATATGTACAATAGGGCTATAACCAAAAAAATACCACCACATAGCCGTGTAGAGCATGAAAAACTATTATGAAATGTGGTGTCAATTTTTCTCTACCGCGAAAAAAGTTTCCGCACCAAATGCATTGAAGTTCGATAATGCATTTTTCAATTTTATCTGTTATAACAACATATTTGCTTTTCATTAAAATTTTTATTTTTTTGTAATCTAATTTAAAATCATTATCAAAGCGTTCTGGGCCAATTTGTTCTAAACTCGCGCCATTTCGGACCATATTACGATTTTTTGACACTATTGCAATTTTTGGTTTTTCTTTATAAACTCGTGAATTTTATGTTTCTATTTTTTTCACCTATCGGACCAGGGAATATGGGGTCATTTGCAACGAATTCGCGAAAGTTACAGGCTGTTTTTGTTGACTTTGCTTGTGAGAATCGTATTTGCTTTCTACAAAAATACAACACCAGTACCATGTGGGGAATTTTGTCCTAATAATGAAAACGCGTTCCTAAGATCGATTCGGTGAAAAAGTATCCGCACCAACTTTGATTACTAAAACCCTTTTGATGCTTTTTCTACATATAATTTTAAATTTGCTTTGTTTGAATAAATATTTATAGAAAAAAATACAATTCCCACAGGCAAAGTCAACAAAAGCAGCCTGTAACTTTCGCGAATTAGTTGCAAATGACTCCATATTCTCTTGTCCGATAGGTTAAAAAAATATAAACATAAAATTCACGAGTTTATAAAGAAAAACCAAAAATTGCAATAGTGTCAAAAAATCTTAATATGGTCCGAAATGACGCGATTTTAGAACAAATTGGTCCAGAACGCTTTGATAATGATTTTAAATTAGATTACAAAAAAATAAAAATTTTAATGAAAAGCAAATATGTTGTTATCACAGATAAAATTAAAAAATGCATTACAGAACTTCAATGCATTTGGTGCGGAAACTTTTTTCGCGGTAGAGAAAAATTGACACCACATTTCATAATAGTTTTTCATGCTCTACACGGCTATGTGGTGGTATTTTTGATATTTGCAAAAAAGTGCAAAAAGTTATATCCCTAATGTACAAGTGATCTGGAAGTGCATCAAATTATGCATTTTCACTCATGATTTTTACAAGAGCGTGACTACTGAAAGAGGCACTCCATTACACTGCATTTTAACTGATCCTTTGGCACTGCATTTTAACTGACCCTCTGGCACTGCATTTTAACTGACCCTTTGGCATTGCATTTTAACTAACCCTTTGGGGTAGAATAGGAGTCCAAAGCACGTGTTTTGATACAGGCATTCTGCGGAAATTGTGCAAGCCATTACAAAATATGCCAGAACAAATAAAATGCATTATTTGTGTAAAACAAAAATATTAAGAACTTTATTACATTAACACAAATTATGAAAATTCTCCATTGAATTCAATCGCAAACATGCGTGTTTCCTCCGCTCTCCATTTGTTCCAAGCTGAACTGTTTTTGCTTCATTTGCTAAATTGGTTGTCTTCCCATCACCAGTTAAGATTTCGACATGTACTCCAACAGCACTCCATTCGGAAATTTTCTTCTCGTGAGTTATCAGAAAAATGTTCACAAATAAAATATTATTTAGTTTGTATTAACAAATGTTTGGAAATGTTAACACGCTTATCTCTTTTTGGAAAATGTATGCCGCTGCCTGTAGAGATGTACAAACTGATTTCTGTACATGTAGGGATCTCTAAGAACTGCTAATAAAATGTAGCGAACGGAGTGCCTTTTTCACGACTCCGTTGGGACTGCATCCGGATGCTGTTAAATTGTGAGGAATTGGAGTGGCTTTTTCACGACTCCGCTGAACTGCATCCGGATGTTGTTAAAATGTGACAAGTGGATCTGATTCTTTGAATTGCATCCAAATGCGGTTAAAATGTGAGGACTGGAGAGCCTTTTTCACGACTCCGGTTGAACTGCATCAAAACATGCCGTGACAGAACTAGTCAACATTGCACTACTTCCAATTTATTTTGCTGGGTAGTTATTTCAAAAACACTAATAGAAATTCTCACAGATAGGTCTTTTTACAGAAGACCGATTGGTCGACCAATATGTCTTCCCCCAGGAGATCAATAATTGTTCTCAGAGGAGAACAATGGGTGTTCTCATAAACACCCAAAGAAAGATAACAACAACAAAACATTGTGCCACAACATCCCATACGGGACAAGGGAGACTTCTCTCATATCAATGAGTGCACCCCGATTCATATTTAGCTCAATGATATGGGATCTACTGTTTATCGCCGAGTCCGAACGGCGTGTCTTAAGACACCACTTATGAAGAAGTTTTTCAAGGCTGAAATACTCAGGAAATGTCGCCAACATTACTGAGGGGTATTTTGCCACCGTTGAAAATTGTTTGATGTTGCCTGACCGGGGAATCGAACCCCCGATCTTCTGCGTGCAAGGCGGGCGTGCATACCATTGCACCACGGTGGCACCCACCCAAAGAAAGATATTCCCACAAAAGACCAATAGGTCGACAGGTCTTCTCACTAAAGACCAATAGGTCTTCTCATAGAAGACCAAAACGTCTTCAATATGTCTTCCATCAGGAGACCAATAAATGTTCTCATAAGAGACTCTAAGGTCTTCCCACTGAACACAAATATGTCATCTTACAGAACACAAACAGGTAATCTCTAAGAAGACCGACGGGTCTTCCCACTGGAGATAAATACGTTTTCTCACAGAACACCAATAGGATCTTTCATAGAAGGTAAACAATTCTTCTACAGAAGGCCCAGAGGTTCTTTCATAAAAGACAAAAAAGTCTCCTCACAGGAGACCAATAGGTCTTCTCACAAAGCACCCACAGGTTTTTCATAGAAGACAAAAACGTCTTCTCAGAAAAGGTCTTCTCAAAGAAAACCAATAGACTTTCTCTCAGAAGATCAGTATGCCTTCTCTCAGAAGACAAGTGGGTATTCGTAGAGAAGACCAAATTGTCTTCTCACAGAAGACTGAAATTTTTTCAACACAAGACCGATCGGTCTTTAGAGAAGACCAATAGTTCGTATCACAGAAGACAAACAGGTCATCTCAGAGAAGACCAATATGTCTTCTCACAGAAGATAAAGAGGTCTCCTCACAGACGACGAAGAGGGTCTTCTCACAGAAGACGAAGAGGTCTTCTCATAGAAGACCAATAGGTCTCCTCCCAGAAGATCAATAGGTCTTCTCATAGAAGAACCATAGGCCGTACCACAGAAGACCAATAGGTCTTCTCACAGAAGAACCTCAGTTCGCCCCACAGAAATCCAGTAGGTCTCCGCATAAAAGTCCAGGTGTTCTTCTAACAAAAGACCAATAGGTCTTATAGCAAAAGACCAATAAGTCCTCTCACAGAAAACCAATGAGTATTCACACAGAAGATCAGATTATCCTATCACAGAATAACCTCAGTTTGCACCAAAGGAGACCAATAGGTCTTCTGATAAAATTCTATTCTAAAAAAAAAAAACAAATAAGCCTTCTCAGAGAAAACATATTCTTATAGAAGACCGACAAGTGTTTTCACAGAAGGTCCACCGGTCTTCTCACAGGAGGCCCATGGACCTTCTCATAAAAATCAATAAGTCTTCTCACCGAAGAAATAGATTTTTTCACAGAAGAACCATATTTCTTATCATAAAAAACGAACATGTCTTCTCCCAGAAGAGCAAGAGGTCAACTCAGAGAGACTGATACTTCTTCTCGCTGAAGAAGAATAGGTCTGAACACGGAAAACTGATGGGTCTTCTCAAAGAAGACAATAGGCCTTCTCATAAAAGTTCAGATGTTCTTCTCATAGAAGTCCACAGCTCTTCCCACAAAAGACCGATAGGTCTTCTCATGGAAAACCAATATTTTTCTCATAGAAGACCAATAGGTCTCATTACAGAAAACTGATAGGTCTTCTCACAGAAGGCCAATAGGTCATCACGCAGAAGATCAAAAAGTTTTTTCGTGGAAGGCAATAAGTCTTCTCATAGAAGGCCAATATGTCTTCTTCTAGAAGACCAATAGGTCTTCTTATAAATGTCAAGGTGTTCTCTTCATAGAAGTTCATATCCCTTCCCACAAACGACCAATAGGTCTTCTTCCATAAGATCACTATATCTTCACCCAGGTGATTAATAGGTGGTCTCATAGGAGACCATTAAGTGTTCTCATAGAAAGTCTTCCCACAGAGGGCTTTAAGGTTTTCTCACAGAAGTGCAATAGGTCTTCTCACAGAACCCGATAGGTGAGAAGGCACCAATATGTTTTCTCACAGAAGACCTACAATAAATGTAGGTCTTCCCACAGAGGGCTCTAAGGCCTTCTCACTGAAGACTATTAGATCTGCTCACTGAAGGTCAATAGCTCTTCTCACAAAAGTCCAAACCGATATGTCTTCTCAGAGGGCACCAATAGGTCTTCTCATAGAAGACCGAAAATAATTTTTCTTCTTCTTACAGAGGACCTATAGAAGTCTACAGCACACAGAAAACCAATAGACCGAATAGGTATTTTCATAGAAGTCTATAGCTCTTCTCACATAAGACCAATAGGTCTTTTCACAGAGGCACTCCCATAGAAACGGATTATTCATAGAAGGCTATGGGACACTAAAACGTATTCTCATTGAAGATCTAAGGTCTTATTACTATAGAATTTCTCACTAAATCCATTCACGGAAGCCGATATTTGTTACATACAAAATCACCATATGACCAATACCACCAACTACTGTAGCGAACAAATACCAGAATAAGCTGAAGAGAACGGAAATATATACAGGAAATAAAAATACTTTAATACATTTCTATGTGTCCTGGCAATGTAATTTTCGTTTCCTTCTTGCAAAACATGAATATATGAAAATGTCACTAGCAGAAGAGTAATATGTTGTGTTCAGTTGTTGTGGGTGATATTTTTTTGTAGAGATAAATCGAATTTCGGCACTGATGCGTGAATTAATTGACAGATTTTTTGATATTTGAAATGTAGTAGGAAAAATATATCTAATATGGTGAGGGATTATGCTGTAAGCTAAAATATTTATAGGTATGAAAAATATTAACTTAAGGATTTAAGATATCATGTTTACTTTACATTTCCTATAAAAATTTGGAATAATTTAATATAGTATTTTGCAAACTTACCCTCAATTTGTTTTCCAGCGGCAGCAGCTGCTGCTGAACTTAAGGCAACACTGGCTAAAGGTGATGTGGTCAGAGCGGTACTACCAAATTGTGGTAAGCCAGCCGCTGTTGACATGTAAGCTGATGCAAAATTATTGGCATCAGCCCCTGCGAAAAAGAAACAACGAGAATGGTTATTACAGTTTTAAACTATGTACATATATTATACAAAAATTTATATCAAACACAAAAACATACATTCAACTAAAGGAAGAACATAAATATAACGCTTATATCGTACTCATGAACAATTTTTAAAAATAAAAATTAAGAGAAAACAATAACACTTAACATAATTTTGCATTTCAACCTACTTTTCCTAGATATAGGTTGGAATTTTGTTGACGTTGGTAAAACTTTTTTCACATTAGAAAATTATAAACGCACAAAATTAGCATAACGTGTGTACACATTTTCATAATACTCAACAACAACACAACAACAACATAAGTTGCTGCTCCTTTAAAATGCACATTATATACTTTCCTTGCTATGCATGATAATTAGTGCATAACTAGTACGTGAAACATTGAAGTGAATTGCGGAATCAAGCCACAATGTTTAAATAAAAAAAAATCAGAATTTGTATAAGGCTTTAATTCTACAACTAAGAACGCAATGTACATGGTGCAAATATATAGTATTTGGCATATTTGGTTGTTTAATATACAATTTAATTTTATTCCCATCATATAATCTTAGAAATATGTAATAAAGTATAGAAATATATGGTAAAAAAAAATATTTTGCAATTCCATTTGAAAAAAATTTAAAAACATTTTTGCGAGCACATGTACGATTTTTGGTATAGAGGTTAAAGAAAAAAAATTGGTTTCAAATCCGTTCGCGTTCACATAATTGGCCGATGCGCTCAAAAGTTATAGCGGTTTTTATTCTCATTTAAAGAAAAATTATTTTAAAATATCTTATTTGTTTTTATAAAAATATTGCATAAATCGTAAACAGCATTCCATGTCTAATCGTAGATGCTTAAATATTTACTAAATTCATTTTTATTTTCGCGGAAAATCAAAATATAATAAGAAATGGGGAAATGATAATGAAGTAGATCCAAATTATCCTGCCCCAGAGTATGTACAAACCTCAAAAAAAAAAAAAAAATTAAAGATATCTACAGAATCTAGACAATGCACAGTGCCAATTTTACGAAAAACCTGGCCAAAAATTCTTATGTGTTTCGGGTCGCTGGTTTCAATTTTTTATATTTTTTAACCCTCAGACGGTCATTAAAGGGGTCTTCATGGTCCCTTCTCCTATAAAATGTGATCGTGTTAGTTCAAAATATTCTACAAATTTGTTTGCCATCAATTTTTACTATAGGTCATAGAATGCACGAAAACTCTATATCTTACCTAAACTCCAAAAATATGCAAAATTGAAAACAGATTTTAGGGTTAAGGTCGTACTTCATGTGAGTATTGGCAAAATGTTCATACAAAACATCATTTTAGAATAGGCCTGCTCAAAGTGCGCACCTGGGCTGTCGGTGTGTGTCAATTTGCTCACACACACAATTTAAAAAGAGAGCTTTTGTTTTTGTTTTGAATATTTTCAAAATTACCAATCAGTCTCTATTGAACATTCAATGAGGAAGGTTCTGTTTTCGAATTTGTCTATGAATTTATATGCGTACACTGAAAAAATGAATGAAGATACTGAATACGAATTTTTATTTGCCGAAAATTATTACGGCAAATTAGAGTGTTTGGTTTGTCACGAACTTGATTTGCAACAAATTATAACATCAACAGTCATAAACAGTCAAAATAAAATAATTCTTCTACTTTAAATTTTGAAACATAAAATAAAAAAAAAACTTGTACAATATTCCTCACAGTCTACAGAGGCAAAATGAAAACATTGAAATTTGTGTATTTCAAAACTAACACAATAACAAAATGTATTTGTATGTGTGTGAGCAGGCCTATTTTAGAGGGATGGATACAAAGACAAAAATATTTTCCGCTAAATTTCACTATAGGTCACCAAAGAAATCAAATCTCTATTTGCATTACATCCCAAGGAAATATCGGTATCAATTTTGCCAAAACAGAAAACTAAAATAGGTATGCAAGCTTCTACCATTTCTACAGTTTTCGAAATATTTGAGTTAAGATTACTTGGAATCCTTGCACTTTAGGTATATGGTGTCTTTAGAAACTTTACTGACACGAATAAGAGGAATATTTTTGACAAGGTTTTCCGGAAATTTGGGAAATTTGAAATTTTAAAATGTAGTGCAGTATTACGTAAAGCTGTTATAAATGTTTTTCTTTGTTGTTTTTATATGAAAAATTGACAAAATGTATATAAATTCACAATATTGATGATACAATTTTGAAAATGTGCACATAGTACCAAATGAAAACAAGTGAAAAAGTATCAGTCGGCTTTGCCGACAGTCTATGTGAATTAAAATTTTCATCTACGGACTGATGGACACAATTCGTCGGTGTCATGCTTAAGTGTTCCATATGCCATTTGCCTGTTTTGAGATAATCGCATTTTAATGTTTTGCGTCACAACTGTGTGGAGCAGGCTAAAGCAAATATTTATATTTTTGACTTGAAATATTAATAATAGTGTATAGAACATATTTGCAAAAATTTAGAGGAATATGTATTGGAATATAAAAGTTATAGAGATTTTGTAAAAAAAAGAATTTTTGTCGATTTGTTCCATATCCGCACTTATGACACAAATGTGAAATATTGCAAATCACATGGAACAAAGTGACAAAAAAAATTTCCATCTTTGCCTCAATAAATTAAATACTTCTAAATCGAAAATTAAAATTCTGATTTTTGAAATGTGTTTTTAAACTTGTAAGTTTTTAAAATATTAATTTCATAACTGAAAAAAGTTTATGCTTTCCCATCGAGGTGTGGATATCTCGGAAACTAGAGCAGATAGGAATTCAGAAAGAGCATACCGGAAAACCCTAGAAACCATCTGTATCTCAAAAAGTCAAAAATGGCGTATGGAACACTTAAGCATGACACCGACGAATTGTTGAACTTTTGGGGGGAGGTAGCATAAAGAGAAGATCGATATTGGCCATTTATTTTAGAACTTAAATTTGGACATAATATTAGGAGATCCAACGTTTGGATAAATTTGGTTGCCCCGTTCAAGGGATATCGTGCATACCATTTTAGTGACATTTTTTTAAAATATTGGAGGGAAGTACATTAAGTTGTTGCCAATCTTCGAACTGAAACTAAGTTTGGACACCTTTTGGGCTGTTTTCTCAAGAAGTATGGACTTGCCTCTGAAAAAGCATGTACCGTCGTAATTGAGGCAGCGAATGCAAGTTGCTTCAACAGAAATCAAAATGATTCGAAGCAGGTCTTAAAGTGAATTTATACAAAATTTTGTGTGAACCTGATATACATATGGCAGATGTATTAGGCGCACAATTTTCCGAACATTTTTGAACTTTTGTGGGGGAGGTACCTGAAGTTATGGACCGATATGGCTTATCTACGAACTTATACTAAGTCTGGACAAAATATTACGAAACCCAAATTTTGAACCGAGTCTGCAGGGTGTCATGGAGTTTTTTTGCACTTTGCCGGCTATTTGCTCATGAAGTATGGACTTGCCCCAGATGAAACTTGTACCGTTGTATGGGGGGCGGTGAATACATGTTGTTACAACAAAAATCAAAGCGTTTCGACAGCAGGTCGAAAACTGAACTTTTGCGAAATTTTGTGTGGGAGGTACCCGAAGGAGTGGACCGATTGAGTCCATATTGAAACCTCATCTAAGTCTTGTAAAAATTTCACTATGTGCAAAGTATGGGCCAAATCGGTTACTCCCTTCAAGAGTTATCGTGCACACAAATTTTCTAAACATTTTCGAACTTTGGTGGGAGGTACCGGAAGGAGTGGACCGATATAATTCATCTTCGAACTTAAACTAAATTTGGACAAAATATTACGAAAGCAAATTTTGAACTGAATCGGTTGATCCGTTCGAGAGTTGTCGTGCGCTCCAGCCGGGCGGACAGTGCTAAATCAACTTCAAATTGCTTGAAACGGATTTAGTCCAAGCATACTTGGGATCTAAAACCATTATTTCGATATGACACATTTTGCCCGTATGAAAGCCTATATACCCTCGTTAGCATAAACGATGAGGGTATAATGAACCAAGTCGGACCCCATTCGGTATAGTTCCCATACAAAGCGTTCCACCCTGTTTTCGGTATTTTGAACATTTTAACCATATTTATAGGAATCTATAGGTTCTCGTTTTTGTATATCCTTTGCCTTTGCCAATTATCTTTAATGAATGTCTGCTTATCTATAACTTACCAGTAGTCCTCTCTTTGAATAAAACGCACACAAACTAGTAAGAAGCAACAATACTTCTCGTCTCTAACTTCTTACATGAAACCACTAAATTGAATTATGCCTTATAACGTTTATAAATAAATACTACATTTTTGCGTTTTATTTCACATCTCTTTACAAACCTCTAATTATTTCTCATTGGCTATGAGGAATAATTAATACAAAAAAAAAAATACACTCCACTCTGCTCTAGAAGTTGTCTGTTGGAAATCGATGTTTGGCTCCATTCTCTCTATCTCCAACAGAAGCTACCAACAAAGCAGCAGATTTGTCAATCTCAGAAACAAACTTTCAGAAACCTTTTGCGTCTGACAAAATACTACAAGTGGAGAAAACTTTATGATTTTTGTTCAGGGTGTATTTTCAACTTTTGGTAGAATGTTACAGAAGAAGCATTATCAATTTCTTAAAACTTAGCTGGACACCGTTTTGATATTTATTGGAAATTGAATACAAACAATTTTACAATTAGATTTTTTGCGAATATACCACACTTATAAATCAAGCCAGTGAAGCCAACTCATGAAAATTTTTGACTTTTATTTTCTGGAAAACAAGTGAAGAAGTACCAGTCGGCTTTGCGACAAAGATATGCCCTCAGTCTGTGTGAATTGGGAGTCTTATCTATTACAGATCGAATTCCGGCTACACAATTAAAATCTTTCTCCCCAAAAGTAATGTACTCAGGGAGTTTTAAGAATTTTGGTAACTTCTTTGTACGTATGATTTAGCAGATAAAAATATCGAAAATTTTGGGCTATTTATTTTCACGATTGTGGACGTTCCGAATAAATGCTTACGTTTTGTTTATATATTTGATTTGGATTAAAGGGCAAATGGTTGCACTTTTGAGGAGAAGGCACCTGCAGGAATTAACCATGTTTGGAAAAAGCATTAGGAGATCAGATTCATACACTATATCTAAAGTTTGAACATTATTAAATTTTACGGTTGTTTTTGCGGCCACATGCATTTGGGGAATTCCTAGTGAAATCGGACCCTTTGGAAAAAGTGAATTTTGATTTCCTTTAATTTTTGCTGTGTTGAAGATGTTCCTCAGCAATACATTTCAGTATATATAATTGTTCCACAAACATCCCAGAAGGAACAAGGGAGTCTTCTCTCATATCAATGTGTGCACCCCGATTCATATTAGCTCAATGATATGGGACCTACTGTCTATTGCCGTGTCCGAACGGCGTGCCCTACGACACCACTTGCAGAGAAGATTTACATGGCTGAAATACTCAGGAAATGTCGCCAACATCACTGAGGAATATTTTGCCACCGTTGAAAATTTTGATGTTGCCTGGCCTGGGAATAGAACCCAAAGACATAAATACAAAAAGATAAGAAATTTTTTTTTTGCTATCATTAATCAGTGAATGGCTTTTGAATTTAACATAATGTAATTTTACGATATGGTTAAATAACATTTTTTTCTTTTATACGTTTTGTACGTATTTAACCGAACTTAACGATCCAATTGACATGGAATTCTTCTGGAATAGATTCTTGAATTCATAAATTTCATTTCTGATACTATTACATGAAATGTTCCTCCTAGAGTGCAATTTTAAATTATCTGCAACCTGCATTGTTTCTGTTAAGGGTAATGTTTCTATACATTCTTTCACAAACATTTTTGTTGCGTGCATTTTGTCTAGTCTTATTTCTTTTATGTCTTTGTCGAACCCACGACCTTTAGTGTGCAAGGCGGGTGCGCATACCATTGCACCACTGTGGCACCCAATATATTTCAGTACATTTTCAGATATTTTGGCGGTTGCGGAGATATATCACTTTGAAAAAGTCGAATTCTATAAAAACCATATGCAAAGAAATACTCACAACTTCTTAAATATTGGTCCAAATATTTTTCAAACGGATATGTCTTCGAATCGTCTTAATGAAACTGGGCATCAGTCTATCAAAATTTGACTACGCTTACTAAATTTTTACGGCCTTAAAATTTTTTCTAAAATTAAAATTTGTATTGGCTTTCGGACTACATTTAAGACTTTCGCCTTAGGGCAAATGCAAAATCCTGGTTCACAGTGTTGGTTTATCGAATATTTTGTCTATCTAATTTCTATCTTGCTAATCACACTCAAGACAACTTTCCCCCCCATAAGATCACTTAAGATTTCAGAATGTTTATTTTCGAAGAATTAAATTCCAAAACTTTTAACATACGACAGCAAAAACTGTCAAAACAGCATTGTTAGTTTTTCAACTATGCTACGAAATATAAAAGATTTCCAAGAAAAATTAGCATACGTTTGTAGAACATTTTACAAGTGAAAACGACAGAAAAGAACAGGAAACAGGAAATAATATGTACATTAAATTCAAAGTAAGAGTATTTAAATGTATAACTACTCTTTGTATAGAGTGTGCGGAAGTCAAGTTCGTATCTTATCAACGATAAAGGATGCATATTGTTCTTATATTTAAATTACTATCTATGACGGATAGATAAGCAAAAGTTTTGTTTAGGGTGGAGTTGTGCAATTTGAACTAGTTGAAACGATCTAGTTCACTGAGTATACGTAATCGCACCATTTAGTTTGTATGACGTTACTCATACGTTTTGAAACTAGAACATTAAAGTAGGAACTAGATTGCCCAACGCTAGTTTTGAAATTCACAAGTGAATACACTCAAGTATAAACAGATGGGGTTGTACAAGTATACATACACATGCATAAAATCTCAAAAAGAACTATAAAAATGCATATAAACTAATATAAGATTTTATTTAATATTGTTGAGATTAGGCAAAGATTTTGTTATGCCAAGAAATTTTCAAGAAGTTATGTCAGGGCGTTATTCAACTTAATTACTGCTGAATTTGTGGATTTAACTTTTAAAATAAACTATAATAAACGCAAATTATTTAAGTATTTTTAGATGTCGGATTAAATGTGAATAGTTTTCGAGGATTGACGTTTTTGGGATGACGACTTTTATTTTGCTTCCCAAAACAGTCAGGCTTAATCCCATAGTGGTTGTTTTAATATATTATTAAATTTAATTTATTAGTAGGAAAATTGGCTTTGTTTACCAAGAAATGTTTATACACAAGTGTAAATTGCTCGCTCAAATATATACGTGTCCAAAGAAACACCTTGATTGCGATTTTCAAGTTGAGGTTGTGCCAAAGAAGTTCACAATCTGAGTGTTTCTTTGGAGTATTTCAATTGACACTTGTATATAAAAAGTTTCATGTAGAAAAACAAGGAACAGGGGAACTGATGAGGATCTGTGGCGAGATCCGAAACTATAGTCTTCCTGGTTTACTCCTTGGTAAACATGGCCATTTTCCAATAATAAATTAATGTTGTTTTATTAAAATATTAAAAAAAAACGACTTACTATTTTGAAAAGCAAAAAAGTGATACTTTACTATATCTCCACTTTTTACCACAAATCACCTTGGTTTGTCCTTTTCTAAGAAAGATTATTCTTAATTCCCAATTTACCAACATCCCTTTTTGATAATTCTAACTATTAATTTATATTTATTAAGCAAACTAAAAAAAGTAGCTTAAGATTTTTATAAATCTTTTTTTTTGTTTTCATTACTTCACCCACGTTTTCATGCTATTTTCATGTAAAAAGTATTTTCCGAGGGAGTACAGAAAAAGAAACCAAACAAACACAACACAAGTACTAAAACAGAGAAGTTTTTTTTTTTCAAAATTAACTTGTTTGAACTTTACCATAAATATTTCCACACATAACATAAAATTATTACATTTTACAGATGTTACAAGAGCCACAAAGAGAACAAAACCCACCAACCAACAACAACAACAGCGATAACAACAATGGCCAAGAATGTACAGAGTGATGACAGGCAATGCCCTGCTACACACAATGAACCGCATCCTTGTCGTCGTCAGACCATTCAACCATCCAATCTAATGAACGAAGCGAACCCTTACAAACCAAACCAAACCAATTCACTTCTTCTGGATGGTTGACTTTGCTTGAACTCCATTCATATATATTTTCATGTTATGCTCTTTTCTCTTATATTTATTTTTTTGTTTCGACTGAGTTTGTGTGTGTGCCTTTGCGGGTGGTACATGTGCATTTAAAGTTTCCTTCATTTCCTTTTACATTTCATCTCCATATTTTCGCATCAAACTTTTATTATTATTTTGAGAAACACAGTGTGTTATAGAAGATGACCACATGGTCTTCTTATAGCAGAACACATGTTCTCCTCGTGGAAGACCACAATGTACTCTTATAGAAGACTACAAAATCTTTTTATAGAATACCACAATTTTTTCTCATATGAGACAACAAGGTATTATTATAGAAGATCCCAAGGTATTATTATAGAAGACCACAAGGTCTTCTTATAGAAGACCACAAGGTCTTCTTATAGAAGACCACAAGGTCTTCTTATATAAGACCAAAAGGTCTTCTTATAGAAGACCACAAGGTCTTTTTATATAAGACCACAAGGTCTTCTTATATAAGACCACAAGGTCTTCTTATAAAAGACCAGAAGGTCTTCTTATAAAATGCAGGAAAGTCTTTTTATAGAGGTCCACAAGGCCTTATTATAGAAGACAACAAGGTCTTCCTATGGAAGACCACAAGGTCTTCCTATAGAAGACCAAAAGGTCGTCTTATAGAAGACCACAAGGTCTTCCTATAGAGGACCACATGGTCTTCGTATAGAAGACCACAATATCTTGTTATAGAAGACCACAAGTTCTTCCTATAGAAGACTACAAGGTCTTCCTATAGAAGACTACAAGGTCTTCCTATAGAAGACTGCAAGTTCTTCCTATAGAATAAACAAGGTCTTCTTATAGAAGACCACAAGGCCTTCTTACAAAGACCACTAGGTCTTCCTATAAGATGCAAAAAAGTCTTCTTATAGAGGACCATAGAAGACCATAATATCTTCCTATAGAAGAACAAAAAGTCTTCGTACAGAAGACCACAAGGTCTTCGTACAGAAGACCACAAGGTCTTCGTACAGAAGACCACAAGGTCTTCTTATAGAAGACCACAAGGTCTTCTTACAGAAGACCACAAGGTCTTCTTATAGAAGACCACAAGGTCTTTTTATAGAAGACCACAAGGTCTTCTTATAGAAGATCATAAGGTCTTCTTATAGAAGACCACAAGGTCCTTTTATAGAAGACCACAAGGTCTTTTTATAGGTCTTTTCATAGAAGACTACAAGGTCTTCTCATAGAAGACCACAAGTTCTTCTTACAGAAGACCACAAGTTCTTCTTACAGAAGACCACAATGTCTTCTTATAGAACACTACAAGGTCTTCTTATAGAAGACCACAAGTTCTTCTTACAGAAGACCACAATGTCTTCTTATAGAACACTACAAGGTCTTCCTATAGAGGACCACAAGGTCTTCCTATAGAGGACCACAAGGTCTTCCTATAGAAGAGCAGAAGGTCTTCCTATAGAAGACCACAAGGTCTTCCTATTGAACAAACAAGGTCTTTTGACAGAAGACCACAAGGCCTTCTAATACAAGACCACTAGGTCTTCCTATAAGATGCAAGAAAGTCTTCTTATAGAGGACCACAAGGGCTTCCCATACAAGACCACAAGTTCTTCTTACAGAAGACCACAATGTATTCTTATAGAACACTACAAGCTCTTCTTATAGAAGACCACAAGGTCTTCTTATAGAAGACCACAAGGTCTTCTTATAGAAGACCACAAGGTCTTCTTATAGAAGACCACAAGGTCTTCTTATAGAAGACCACAAGGTCTTCTTATAGAAGACCACAAGGTCTTCTTATAGAAGACCACAAGGTCTTCTTATAGAAGACCACAAGGTCTTCTTATAGAAGACCACAAGGTCTTTTTATAGAAGAACACAAGGTCTTCTTATAGAAGATCACAAGGTCTTCTTATAGAAGACCACAAGGTCCTTTTATAGAAGACCACAAGGTCTTCTTATAGAAGACCACAAGGCCTTCTTATACAAGACCACTAGGTCTTCTTATAAGATGGAAGAAAGTCTTCTTCGTCTTCCTATAGAAGACCAAAAGGTCTTCTTACAGAAGACCACAAGTTCTTCTTACAGAAGACCACAATGTATTCTTTTAGAACACTACAAGGTCTTCTTATAGAAGACCACAATGTGTTTTTATAGAAGACCACAAGGTCTTCTTATAAAAGATCACAAGGTCTTCTTATAGAACACCACAACGTCTTTTTATAGAAGACCACAAGGTCTTCTTATAGAAGACCACAAGGTCTTCTTATAGAAGACCACAAGGTCTTTTTATAGAAGACCACAAAGTCTTCTTATAGAAGACCACAAGGTCTTCTTATAGAAGACCACAAGGTCTTTTTATAGAAGACCACAAGGTCTTCTTATAGAAGACCACAAGGTCTTCTTATAGAAGACCACAAGGTCTTCTTATACAAGACCACAAGGGCTTCCCATAGAAGTCCACAATGTCTTCTTATAGAAGACCACAAAGTCTTCTTATAGAAGACCACAAGGTCTTCTTATAGAAGATAACAAGGTCTTCTTATAGAAAACAACATGGTCTTCTTATAGAAGACCACAAGGTCTTCTTATAGAAGACCACAAGGTCTTCTTATAGAAGCCCACAAGGTCTTCTTATAGAAGACCACAAGTTCTTCTTATAGAAGACCACAAGTTCTTCTTATAGAAGACCACAAAGGTCTTCTTATAGACAACTATAAGATCTTCTTATAGAAGACAGCAAAGTCTTCCTATAGAAGACCACAAGGTCTTCTTATATAAGACCACAAGGTATTTTTATAGAAGACCACAAGGTATTCCTATAGAAGACCTCACGGTCTTATAATAGAAGACCCAAATGTCTTCTTAAAACAACCTCTTACAAAGCAACAGGATTCACATCCCCGGTATGTCAGGAAAGTATCTTCATGATAAAGAGCACGTAGTGATGTCTGTATTATAATATATTTCCACGACTTATAAAATTATACAAAGTTTTATGTTGAATTTTTAAATGGTCGACATTGTTCTGTGGGGTTATTTTGTTTTCCGAAGTTCCTGCCGCATGTTGCTCTTGTATGCTCTTTTCCTACAGTGCTTACAAAATCAATGTCAAACATGAAGTCTAGATGGTGCTAAAATATACGTATGTGGAACAAGGGTCTGTTTGCGTTCCTTTCCAAAAAAATGTATTCATATTTATATGAAAAATCTCATAAAATTCCCCTTCGATTGGTTTTGCCACACTGTTTAAATGAAGCAAAGACTAATAATATTAATAAAGTACTAAGGTACACTATACCATGAGGTTGCTCAATAAAGGCCAAGCACATCCAACAAGAAGAGAGGGAGACGAAAAAAAATACTGAAAGGAAATTTACCAAGCCGCACATCTTCAAGGATTGTAAAAATTCAACTAAGCGTAAAATCAAGTTCACTATAAAAATATGTATGCTGCTATTGCAAACGAGTTTTTGCCATGGATACGTCATATCAGCAACAGCATCTTCATCATCATCATTGGCATCGCCATTTCTATCGTCATCAACATCAGGAAAATAAAGTTATGTTATGACTACTGGAGGTTTGTAAGGACTGTTTTTGTTTTACTTTGGATCAACTGATGCGCTATATTAAATGGTGAGTAACTGAATAGATTCCAGCTGTTTTTTTTGTGTTCTTCTCTACCTTCTAACATGTTGCAGGCAATATGGTTTAGAAATTGGATGGGATTCGAAATCTATAAAATGTTGAGGGTATATGTAAAGAATTTGTGCGTTAATCAGGATTTGTGGTTAATTGGTAAAATGGCAGTTTTAAAGAAGATAATTTAGTGACTTCAAGTTGTTAATACCTCGCTAGATATTACAACACTGTGCCACACAAGAAATATGCCGGGGTTCTAATGTATTAATTCAGTTTTGTTGGGGTCCATGGACGACGAAAATGTCTTTGGTTTCCTTGGGCCACTTCATTGTTTGATTTTATAACGGCCATGTAGTGAAGAAGGGGACATAACTTCATTTTTCACAAAGGATTTCTTTTGTTTTTTCTTTAAAGGCGAGAATGACATACTTGGAACAAATCATTACTTTTTAAAATCGGTCAAGTGTAGTGTAGAAAAAACGCATAGAGAAACATAAAACGCTATTTCTCGGGCTCTAGGCAGCTAAGAAGATACAAACAGTATTATTATTTATTTCTACCAAAAAGGAAATTAAGTTAGCTTTCGAAAATGGGAAAAGACCTTTTATTGTTGAAAATCTACGAAACTCTGATTTTTATACCCTCAGCAATAATGCTGACGAGGGTATACACACTTGTGGGCAAAATGTTTCTCATAGACATAATGGTTTTAGATCCCAAGAATGTTTGGACATAATCAGTTTCAGAGAATTTGGAGTCGATTTAGCAATGTCGGTCCGGCTGGAGCGCACCATAACTCTTGTACGGATGATTCGATTTGATCCAAAAGTTGGCTTCGTAATATTTTATCCAAACTTAGTTTAAGTTCGAGGTACATCCTCCACGAAAGTTAAAAATGTTCAGAAAAATTGTGAGTAATTGAAGGGGATAACCGAATTGGTCCATGCTTTGCACATGGTGTAATTTCTACCAGACATAGATGAGGTCTTAATATGGACTATATCGGTCAACACCTTGGGGTACCTCCCACACAAAAATTCGGAAATATTCATTGTATTCGCTGCCCCCATTACATGTTTTTTCAGGGGAAGTCCATATTTCATAAGAAAATAGCACGAAACCTGTAAACAACCCCTATTCTACCATGTATAGTGGCTGGTATTTTTTTCAAACTTAGCTTGAGTTTGTAGATGGGCAATATCGGCCCCACCATCCGATACCTCCCGTAACATTTTGACCAAACTTATCATAAGTTTGAAGATGATCGGGTACTTCCCACACAAAAGTTCCAAATTTTTCGTTAAAATTATGGGCGCTATGTCTGTTGAACGGAGCAACCAATTTGGTCCAAACATTGAATCTCGGATTAGTTTGGTGGAAAGTTGTATACCTCCACCGAAGACTAAATGTCTAAGGGCCCAACATTTAAAATACCGAAAATCGGGAAGTAACCTTCTACGTGGGCTATACCGTTCTATGGGGGCTATATGAAGACATGGACCTGTACAGACAAATTTCAGAAGGAAAGTTTTATATTATCAACGAAGACTTAAGGTCAAATCTCAGCCATTTCGGTTGGATATTAAGGTCACAACTTAAAAAAGACCGAAAATAAATACCAAAAAATCCGGAGGTTGCCTCCTATGGGGACAAGTTGACCTATACTGGTTATTCTTTTCTATATGCTTTATACTACCATCGAAGACTGAATACCAAATTTCATCCATTTCGGTTTGATAGTGAAGCAGAAACTTCTAAAATACCGGAAATCGGTTGGAACTATTCTAAGAGGGTTATATGAAGACGTGCATCTATATCTACAAATTTCTGGTGGAAAGTTTCATACCCCCAACGGAGACCAAATACGAAATTTTAGCCATTTTGGAGGGATATTGAGTCTACAACCTCTAAAATATAGAAATTCTGGAGGTACCGTTATATTGTGGCTATATTAAAACGTGGACCGATACAGCTTACTTTCGGTACCAAACATCCTAGGAGTAATAAAAACTTCTATAACAAATTATGCAGCTCTATCTTGATCTGATCAAGAATATATATAGGGTCCCCGACGAATATTTCGACGAGTTACAAACAGAATGAGAAATTTAGTTATATATGGTGGATGGTATAAAAATGTGCGTAACTCTTAAAATTTAGTGAGGGAAGCACTCGTATATGCTGCCGATATAGACCTGATAGATCAGAAGATTCGACCAAATCGGTCCAGCAAGACTCACAATTGTGTGAAACATTTTTCGTCCAAACATACTTGGGATCTGGAACCTTTAATTCGATGAGGAATTCGTGTACAAGCAACTTCTACCGAGCATTTTATGAAAGTAGAGACCCAAAAGACAAAAACCCGATAGGGGTTTGTCAGATCCAGCACCGATATTATGGGCTGATCCAAACATGGATAAATATTGACATTTGAAAAGAAATCGGGGCTATAACTCTGAAACCAATACAAATCTTGTTTTGACCACCTTACATAAGAGATCTCACGCCTCTCAGTAATGTGGCGTAAGACACTAGTAAGGTGGAATAAAAAAACTGCATGTCTTCTCTTCAGCCGCCTGTTTCCTTAATCACTGTTTTACTATTGCTAAATGCTGCTTTCAATTGATCATAATTGCACATCAAATCCTGCAGAAAGATGTATACGATGTTTGGTAATTAAGTCGACCCAAGGAGTTCATCTTCTATGACAACGCGAAGAACAGTATCCAGCACAGAATGCTGAACTTGGGTGTGGAGGTGACCATTCCCTTCCAACATTTGCTGCAGTCGAACTACAACGTCCGTCTTTTTGCCTGTATTGTGGTTGTTCCAGTTTTCCCATCTTTCAATTTGAACAGTCAACATAGTTTCCTCAGATTCTTTCTTGAGGACTAAAACTCTCAAGGTGTTTACCGTCAAAGTGCTTGCCCCACTTCTTCGAATATCTAGATTATTATTCATGTTATGAATAAAAGCACCCATAAATAATGATGTCTTAAATAATGCATGAGTCAATAAATGAAAAAAGCTAATTTATAAAATCCTATTGATAAAATCTTATTACACTGTGAACACAAATTTTGAAGAAGAGACAATTCCTTTTGGAGATGAAAGCCCTTGGTGAGTATATTAGGAACCCCTAAGGACAGATCCGCCGTGAGTCGAACTTCCGCGTTATGTCGTAATGAAGTTTTTGCTATAGACCCTGTAAGCCATCCGGAATTGGCGTCATATCTTTGTTCGCTGTTGCTTTAGCTTATTTTTGGGATGACATGTCTTCAGTCAAATCGAATGAGAATTATTTTCGTAGAGCACTTCGACCTTCTAACTCGCTTCCTTCAATGTCTTTTTCGTCCTTTCTTTTAAGAGACGCTATAAAAGTACCACAGGATGACGTTTTTCATCTTCGAAATGTTCTGCAAAATGTCGCTCAGAACATTTTAGGTACTCTCAACTAATCGATTTTGTCGCGTTTTCATAGTCATAGTGTAGGCTCGGAAAAAACTGTGTTTTTGTATGTTATGTAACGAATATACAAAAAACAAAATCAATTAGTTGTCGATGAGAGCCGTACCTAAAATTGTCTGAGCGACATTTTGGCAGAATATTTCGAACGTCATCTAGTGGTACTTTTATAGCGGCTCTTAAAATTCAGGACGTTGACATTGAAGGAAGCGAGTTGTAAGGTCGATGTGCTCTGAAAATAATACTCATTCGATTTGACTGAAGACATGTCTTCTTAAAAATAAGCTATGGCGAAAAAAATTCAGAAATAACATGGATCAAAAACATTCAGGAATGGACAGGACACCAAGATGAAATAAGCCTTTTAAGCGCCGCCAGAAACAGAGAACTAGCTATAATTGAATGAAATTTTTAATTTTTTAACATATAACCAAATAACTCTGTAATAATTAACATTGTATGATCGCTAATATCCGAATACGGATTTGCATATAAAGAAGAAGAAAAAATTCTTCACTAAAAATTACCAAGATAGGTCCACGTTTGGATGTAGCCGCCATATAACGGTACCTCCCGATTTTCGGTATTTTAGGGACTTTAGCTACAATTTTTGACCGAACTATCTGAAATTTGAAATTTGAGGTTCCTAGTGGTCCCAAAACTTCTCCACAAAAAATAGTTAACATAAGTCTATGTTTTGGGATAGCCCCTATAGAACGGTACTTCACAATTTTCAATATTTTGAGAATATTTCTACAATTCTTAACCGTACTAGCTGTAATTTGACATTTTAAGTTCTCAGAAGTCCAAAAATCGTCCACATAGCTTTATTTTTGGATATATCCCCCCATGTAAAGGCACCAATAGAAAAATTATTTTTATACATTGTTTGTCCTAATTTAGGCTATCCGTGGTCGAATAATTTTAGCACCTAATAAGAAACTAATTATTCCATTTTAGTTCAGAATATTTTATGGTGGAGGGTATAAAATGTTCAAACCGGCGAACTTAATGTGTTTTACTTGTTATATTTTTGTTTCGCACTAATTTTCTTACTTGTGAGAATCATAAAAAATCGTGAACTCTTTTTGCAAAGAGATATGTACATTCGTTTCAAAATTCGATGGCTTCACTTAATTGGAAATAAAAAAAAATTTAAGTGGTTTGTGCCTGACCTTTTTCAATATTTAAATTAAATAAATATTATCTTAGTCATTAATAAAAAAATGATCCTGATTTTTCTATTTTTTAAATTATTTATTTGTAGATGTGACTACAGACAAAATTGAAATGGAAAAGAAAATACTTTAAATTCCTCAGCCATGACGATTTTCATTTCAAGGATACAGGATATATAAATTTAACATTTTGAAATTTATTTCTCCATACACTTGCCTTAACGCTTTCACTCTAGCGAGAATTACAATTAGTTCACTCGTAAAGAAATTTTTGTTATTTTAGATAAGATTTTTTCTATTCGAACATATTTCCTTCGTACTTTGTGAATTCTAAAGACTGGCACTACCTTTTTGTATGTGGCATTACAATATTTGGTAGTCGTTTGTTACTTCGAATGAAATACAAAAATTGGAACAAGTCGTTTTTATATAACGCAATTTTTTAGTTGCCGACAAAAATCGGTACATTTGAAACGTAAATTTATGACTGAAATATACTAAAATATGTTGACAACTCTGTTGCTATCGGCGAAAATTTTATATTGGTTGCTTTCTTACCGACAAATTTCTTTATTTAGCGAAATTAAAAGCATTTAAATTTTGCGATTTTTGTCGGTAATCAAAAAATGTGTTGGAGAATCGCACTACAGGTATACGATTTTTTTACATTTCTCTTTACAGTCATTGCGGACGGCAACGAAGAAAAATTATCAATTACACTACTATAGAAAAAATTTCAAAATATTCCGAATCCAAATAAGATTTAATTTCAAAATTTGAAATATTATGCTCACTACGATCCATTGTCAATTGTTGTAGTATACATAAATGTCGCCTATGCACATCTATAGTCTATCTGATTTGTTTCACTCATACTTCTTTTGTTTCTCATTCTCTTCTTTACCACTTGCTATTTGGAACAATTGCAATAATTCATTCGATATAATAGAATTTTTGTGTGCAAAAGCATACTGACATGCCTATTATAACCGTATGCTACTGCTGCTGTTCCATTCTCCAGCCAGTCAGCCAACCATTCATGTCGGCATTGTTAAATGAAATTATAACCGCTGCACAGCCGTTGTCTTCTAGTTGAGAATAACAGCGAAAAAAAAATAACAAGACTCCCCCTTTTTTGGACAAACATCAGTGGCGTTATTTGGCTACATGGTATCAGTAGACTAGTTGATGGCATTCACATCTTCCCCATTCAAGTTTTTTTTTTGCTTCTTTATTTTCAAATTGGATAGCTAGTAGTTGCCAGCAGATTGGAAACTCAACAGCTTTTATGGTGGTTTGTTTTTTTTTGGGTAACATCTACTTTTTCTTTTTTACATCTATCTATCGTTGTTAGCCGTTTTGGTTTTGGTGTAATAATTCTTTTAACAAAAGGAATGCGTAACAAAAAATATAAAAAAACAACAAAAAGAAAACTTTCACAAACATAAGTTTTGTTTCCAACAGACTTTGCTCATACTTTTTTCTCAATTTTTTGTGGTTCTTAAGGCAGATTTCAAAATTTATGTGTTTTTGGGAAAGGTTTTGGTTATTTTTTATAACCTTTTCTAATATGAAGTATACAAGAGTTTCTTAAAGAATAAACGGTATTGTTTAGTGCAATGTCTAAACATAAAATTTGATTATATGATGCAATATCGATAAATAAATATCTAATTACAAATGTAATATTTTTTGAATATTTAACAATAATATGCAATTCAGCTAATGGTTTGAAATAAAATGTCTATAAACAGCAAATTATAAAATATGATATATTTAATAAATATTATTTTCATATTTTTGTATACTAACTATTCGTCAGGTCCACAAAATTTATCCGGTTGGCTGTTGCTGGCTCAGCCGTTTCCGTTTTTAGAGAACGAACTTTGCGTTGTCTCGCTATATATTGTATGCGATTGTATTTTTGTTGTAAATAAAGTACATAAAATGGAAATATGGAAGACATAAAGAGACAAGGAGAAACATGAAAATAGGAAGAACAACAATTATTATTTAATTATTTTCATGGTTTAGAAAAATCTATGAGAAGAAAGAAAGCGACATGCACAAAAACAATATTTCCTTATGAACATAAAACAGAAAACGTTGAAATTGAATCAAAACGAAGAAATCAAATAAATTAATATTTTAATTTAATCAAACAAACAACATTTATATAGCCAATAGCACAACATCTCTAAAAAGAAAACTCTAAACATAACATTTAATTGTTACATTTATTGTTTTTCTCACCTGTATTGGCAGATTTTCCTAATAGACCTTTTTATGGTTCGGAATTGCATGTTTAAAAAGGGAAAGATAAATATAATTATTATTGATTTATATAGAACATATGTTGCACAATTAACAATTATAAAACAATTAAGAAGGATTAGAATAAACATGGAAGGTCACGTAACTTTTTCATCTCATCATTATTAAGAAAATTATTTCACTAATAAGATCGAAGTTTCAACAATATTTTATAAATTGTGCTCTTTGGTTGAGAATAAAAACGTCAAAACACGCTGCACAGTGTCAGGACTGCGGCCAAAAAGGGTCAAAACCAAGTACCTCGGAGTACAAATATACTAATGGCAGTCGATAAAAACAACATTCCAATTAGAAGGATTTTGAATATTGACATTGATACATCAAATAGTTTTTTCTATATGACCTAGTAAAATGTTCCCAGCAAAATTTGAAGGAAGGGGTTCCATGCGATGACGTGATTTCATCTTTTGCATTGGTTCAAACGAAGTCGTGAAAATCCGATCTTTTCATTAGCATTTGAACCCATGCAAAGGAAGTCGTGAAAGATCCGATTTTTTCATCAGCATTTGAACCCATTCCATCGATCCAATGAGATGAATTTTGTGTTTTTATTTATAAAATTTTTTCTAAATATATACATTATTATTTACAATAGGCTTGATGTTGTCGGAGACTCGAAATCACAACCAACGTTGTTAAAACTCTCGTCGTAAGGATAATGTCATTGAAAGGGTTGGCGAAAATGACATTCCAAAGCATTGGTGGAAATGACATGCCAAAGCATTGGTGAAAATGACATGCCAAAGCATTGGTGTACATTACATGCTTTGGATCCAAAAATGAATAACATCTTTTGGGGTCCACGCTCATATAAAATTCATCGATGAAGATGCTAAAAAGATGACATGCCAGCTCACTTGCACCCATGATTTAATGGCATCTTTGGCATCGAACATTTTGCTGGGTTTGCTTCCAAAGATGCAGTTAAATCATATGTACAAGTGATGTGGAAGTGCATCAAATTATGCATTTTCATTCATGATTTTTACAAGAGGGTGAATACTGAAAGATGCACTCCACTAACTAACCCTTCGGCACTGCATTTTAACTATCCCCTTGGAATCGCATTTTAACTAATCCTTTAGGGTAGAAAAATGCAAGCAATTGCAAACTATCCCAAAATAATAAAAAGAATTTATTGTTTGTGTAAAACAATAATAATAATAACTTTATTACATTAACACCGGTTATGAAAGTTCCTCATTAAATTGAATCGCAACTGAGTTTGTTTCGTCCGCTCTCAATTAAATCCAAGCTGAAATGTTTTTGCTTCATATGCTAAAGGGGTTCTTGTATTGTCCTCCCATCACCAGTTCACTTCTGCACTACATTAGGAAATTTTCTTCTCGTGAGATACCGTAAAAATGTTCCCAACTTTTGGTTGTATTTTTTTATTTTATATAAAAATTTTAGAAATTGAAGCACACATTTTCTGTCTTCGAAAAAATTCTGTAGTTGTAGGTATCTACAATAGGGTTATGACTTTTTTACAACCTCATATCCCTGTATCATGGCGTGATGAGTTTTGCCATAAGATTACATAAAATCTTAATTATAAGGTGATTCGGTGAAAAAACCTCACGCACAAAATGATTTTAGAGTTTGAATTTATCGAAATTATGGACAATTTTTTGAAGTCACTGAAAACAGATATATAATTGAAAATAAACTTTAGAGCCACATGAGATAATTAAAATGACATTCAATTTATTTCTCACTATTTTTCTTTAATTCTGAGAATCGTAAAAATGTCGTAAACGCTTTTATTCAAAAATATAATTTTTTAACAAAAAACAAAAAATTTAAAATTTTTTCAAAGTGACTTTTTCGCGACTTTTTTAATATTTGAATGAAATAAACGTTATTTTAGTTATTAGTAGGCTTATATTTATTCATTCGTGCAACAAAAAATAATTTTTTGAAAAAAAAATTTTTTTCATATCATATATTTTTTCAAAAAATTATTTTTTTAAAATCGATTTGTGCGTGAACTTTTTTTATATTGCAATGGAATAAACGATAGCATAGTGATTAATAGGCAAAAGTTCATTCATCCCTGATACAGGAAATCATTTTTGAGGAAAAATGTCAAAAAGTCATAACCCTAATCTACAAATTATCTTGCTTGCTTGCTAGGGATCACTAAACAACTGCTTGTAAAATGTATCGAACGGAGTGCCTATTTCACGACTCCCTTCAACTGCATCCGGATGCAATTTAAATGTGAGAAATGAATGTCAATCGTTGGATCGCATCCAATTGCTGTTAAAATGTAAGGAATTGGAGTGCATTTTTCACGACTCCGATTGAACTGCATTCAGATGCTGTTAAAATGTGAGGAAAGGATGTCATTCATTGGATCGCATCCGAATGCGGTTAATATGTAAGGAATGGAGTGCCCTTTTCACGACTCCGTTTGAACTACATCAAAACAAGCCGTGAAAGAACTAGTCTACATTGCACTAATTCCAATTAATTTTGCTGGGGAGGGATCCAATCCACAGTGTTTCTGTCCATTGGCCAAAACTAAAAAAATGAATCGCAAATGTTTGGTACAACATCTGGAAACTCTAACAGCTATGACATGGACCTTTTTATACCCTCCGCCATAATATGGAGGGTATAATTAAAATTGTCATTCTGTTTGTAACACATCGAAATATTCATCGGAGACCCTATGAAGTATACATATTCTTGATCAGGGTGAAATTCTAAGTCGATATAACCATGTCTGTACGTCCGTCTGTCAGTTGAAATCAAGATACAGCTAACAATTTTTAAGATAGAGCTTTGTAATTTGGTACAGAAGTTTCTATTACTCCTAGGATGTTTGGAATTGCAAATGAGCTATATCGGTCTACGTTTTGACATAGCCTCCATAGAACGATACCATCCGATTTTCGGTATATTGAAGCCGAAATGGCTGAAGTTTGGTACTTAGTCGTCATTGGGGGTGTACAACTTTCCCCCAGTATTTTGTCGATATAGGTCCACACCTTCATATAGCCCCCATAGAACGGCACCTCCCGATTTCCAGTATTTTGAAGGTTATGGCATCAATATTCCACCGAAATCGCTGAAAGTTGGTATTTGGTCTTCATTTGGGGTACTGAACATTCCATATGAAATTTGTCGGTATAGGTTCACGCCTTCATGTAGCCCCCATAGAACGGTACCTCCCGATTTTCGGTAATTTGATGGTTATGACCCTAATATCGCTCTGAAATGGCTGAAATTTGGAATGTTGTCTTCGTGACGGGTACAAAACTTTCCCCCGGAAATTTGTCAGTACAGGTCCACGCCTTAATATAGCCCCCATAGAACGGTACCTCCCGATTTTCGGTATTTTCAAGGTTATGGCCACAATATTCAATCGAAATGGCTGACATTTGGTATTTAGTCTTCTTTGGTGGTATAAAACCCATAGAACGGTACCTCCCGAGTTTCGTTATTTTTAAGGTTGAGTCAACACCAGGGTTTCGGAGTCGGAGTCGGAGTCTACGAGTCGGAGTCGAGCAATTTTGCTGGAGTCGGAGTCGGAGTCTGAGTCGAAAAAAATAACTCGACTCCGACTCCGGGCAAAATGTTTTCTACGTTATAGAAATATAACATTAAATTTGGAACAAGAACATTTTTTTAAAAACTATTATTTATTTTAAAAGAAAGGTATAAGAAAACAGATATGCAAATGGTATATTATACTAAGTTAAAGGACAATTCAAAGGATATTTATTATCCTCTGAAGTGTAGTCTATTCATCCCTATTTTGTTGATCCAAATGATTCTTTACATTTTTGCAAGCAAAAGTAAAGTTCTATGACAATCGAATTAAGATTTAACCTCTTTCGTCAGAAGTCTTACTGGTTTTCTCAGAAAGGTCTATTGGTATTCTCATCATGTGTTTTATATAAGTCATCCTTGTCTTCTACTAAAGACATTGTAGTCTCTATGGGAAATCTTACTGAATACCCACTGACACAAAATGGAAATCAAGATCTTGGGGGTGGAAAAATTCCTTTACGGAATTTTTGCCCCAATTAAGAACCCCAAAGGATCCCATAGCTGAAATTTCTGAGTTATGACATAATGAATTTTTTGATTGACCCCCATCAATCATTGAGAACATAGCTTATATTTCTGTTTGGAGATATTGTTTCATCATTTTTAGATGACATGTTTTCAGTTAAATAGAATGAGGAACCGTTATGTCGAATGTGCTGTCCTTCTCTCAGTTCCTTCCATGTTCGTTTTGTTCTTGAACTCAAAAAGTAAAACAAAATGAAATTTTCTACAAAAATGTTCCACCGAAAATTATATGTAGGTTTCCCATATCCAAGAAATCGATATTTTCACGTTTTCCTTGTTCCTTATCAGTTTTACCCGTTACTTTCTCAAAAAAGCGTATGTTTGTGTATTTCGGTAAAATTTCGCATAATCTATTAACTATGTATACATATATGAAATTCGGATGGTTACGCTTCTGAATTAGCCCATTATAAATTCGTTTTTGGTCAACGACAGATTCATCCCGCCATAACTCAGAAGTCTGACAAACGGTGAATATTTCTTCCAGGATTCATTATATACTCAATGAGGTCTTTAGATGTAGACATTTAAATAACCGGATCTGTCTGCCAGAAACAGATATAGTTCATGTGTATTCGAGTTTTCTACCCAGTCAATAGCATATACGAAATTTTATGAAATACATAATCATAGAGTTTTCATGAGGAAGGATCGGGTAATACCCCGGTTACACTATACCGGATTAACCCAGTGGGTTTGGATTTCAAATGTCAATTCCATAGCGCAAACGTCAAATAAATCCTCTCGAAGTGGGTTAACCCGGCAAAAAACCCTAGTGTAACCGTACTATAAAAGTGATAAAGGACAATAAAAACATGACAATATCGATATCTTGTCCTAGTGGACCGACCCTACATACAATTTTCCTAGCAACATTTTTGTAGAATATTTTCATGCACGAAATCTCATCGTGTGCTAATTTTTTAGTTCCAGAAAACATCCATCTGCCTACGTGCTGAGTGGTGTACACAATATATCTCAAATATTTCAATAAAGTTATCCACTCCACACCAAAGTTCAAAATGTGAGCCCTGAATTTTAATTTAAGGGGTGATCCCTACTTACATATAAATTTCATAAAAAAGTAGAAAGTGTAAGTGGCATAGAATATGTGGTCAAATTTTTAAGTCGATCGGAACAATATGAGCGTTGGATGGGAACAATTTATTTTATTTTGTATGCAGCATATAAACGTTGTTTTTCTCGAAATCGGCCACAAAAATATATGACAATTGGTTTATTAGTTTTGGAGCTAGTGTTGGTCCATATTTGTATTAGGCCATTTTCCTTGCGGCAATTGTCAATTTGTTGGTGAGAGAGGGTGTTGACAGGCAACGGGTTACCATATGCCTCAACTCTCTCTCCTTCAAACTGACAATTGCCGCAAGGAAAATTGCCTAATATAAATATGGACTTGACACCGCAAAATGCTTTAATAAACACAGGGTTTCATATATGGCCTCAAAACTTCGTAATATTTTTCGCTTTCAGGTGAAGAAAAAATCTGCCAAAAAACTACGTAGTTTTCTCGGAAAAAATCATTAAAAATTTATAACTTTACAACTAGGGATCTCCTTTTAAGCCTAAGCACACTAAAATGTTGGCCTACATCCAGTTTGTATCTTGTTCATGAATTGCTTATAATTTTTATTGCATGTAGTCCTTATGATTTGTAGTGCCTCTTCATTTTCGCATATTTTGAAAGCTTAAAGATTTTCTCATGCGGAAGAATTCCGTCCAGAATATACTCGTGTAAAAAAGGAAAACCGACAAAAACTTTCTAACTTTGCTATTTTTCAATGTAAGATTCGGCAGAAACAATATTGATATGTTCGAATGTTTTCGAACGAATGTCTTTTCTAATGAATATGTAAGGAAAAACTAACACATTAGCCTATATAGGTCAAAATATAGGAAAAAGTTAAAAATTTGTGCACATTTTATTAATTTTTAGTGGTATAGGAATTCACTCTCGGAGTCGACCCGGAGTCGGAGTCGGAGCCGGAGTCGTGAAAAAAACTCGTCTGGAGTCGGAGTCGGAGTCGAGCCAAAAATACCTCGACTCCGAAACCCTGGTCAACACAACAACCCACCGAAATGACTGAAATTTGGTATTTAGTCAACGTTGGAGGAAAAAACCATTCCGACTGAAATTAGTCGGTGTAGGTCCACGTTTCGATACTGCCCCCAAGAACGGTACCTCATTCTCCCGAAATTCCTAATTCTGAAGGTGGTGACGTCAATATCCCACCGAAATAATTGAAATTTGTTATGTAGTCTTCAATGCGGTTATAAAATATTCCAGAAGAGAATTATGAGTATAGAAACGTAACTTTTGATTTTCGATATTTTTTAAATTTTTTTGCCACATTATCTTACCGAAATATCGGAAATTTGGTATTTAGCCTTCTTTGAGTCTAAAATATTTCCGCCAGAAATTTGTAGGTATAGATCGACGTTTTGATATAGCTCACATGCAGTACCTCCCGAATTTCGGCATTTGGAAGGTTAGCCACATTTTTTCACCGAAATTTTTGAAATTCGGTATCTAGTCTTCTTCATAAACGAAGGGAAACTAATTGTTCCATTTTATTTCAATACAACCCGTGGTGTAGGGTATAAAACTTACTTAGCTCCGTTCTTACTTGTTTCATTCGAACGCGTTGACTAATAGTTTTTAGTGAGTACAACCTACATTTTATGTGCAAGTAAATATATTCATAATATCGTAAAACGAATACGTATTGCAAAATATTAATGTGGATTTTGAAGCATGAGGCAGTAGCTTTTTTCAAAAATAGCATTTTAGCGTGTTGTGGAATTCAAGTTAGCTGTGTGTTTTCTTAGTGAATTTTATAAAGCCAACTCGTTCATATACTTATATTCGACATAACTTTTTAGTCATGATGCCCACCAGTGCCCACACCGGCAATAATTTTCCAATGTAGATCCATTATTAATATGAACTGCCATCTAGTGCCAGACTTTAAATAGTGGGTCGCACACTAAAGCTGCCCTAGAATATGGTTTCTATGGATATATTAGGATGTAACTCCGTTATCTAACCACACACATTAACATAATTGACATCAATGGAAAGGTCAAGAGTTCTCCTTTTCAATATTACTTACATGGGCGGTACGTGTCGCCCAGTAAAAACGCCATAAGATATGTATTAAAAATCTTAAAAATTTTCAGGCTAAAACTTTGGTATTTTTAACCCGCTAAATTGGCTTTATCGTAAAATAATCGGTGCTTTTGTTCATGACATTTTGTATTAACAGCATAAAACAATTCATACCTTATACCCCCTCTAGAGGGGAAAGAGGGGGAATGCTACGCTCATGTTTTCTTAAATTAATCTTCGCAGGAGCACAAAGCTGTATCCAGAGCATTAGCTTGATATTTACACTGGGAATATTTTTGGGTGCAATGGTATGCACACCCGCCTTGCACGTAGAAGGTCGTGGGTTCGATTCCCCGGCCAGGCAATATCAAAATTTTCAACGGTGGCAAAATACCCCTCAGTAATGTTGGCGACATTTCCTGAGTATTTCAGCCATGTAAAACTTCTCTATAAAGTGGTGTCGTAAGACACGCCGTTCGGACTCGGCGATAAACAGTAGGTCCCATATCATTGAGCTAATATGAATCGGGGTGCACTCATTGATATGAGAGAAGTCTCCCCTGTCCCATCTGGGATGTTTGTGGAACAATTATATTATATATATTTTTGGCCACTTTCTTCATACAAGTGGATCCACTGTGCAATCTGAGAACCGGCTATCAAAAACTAAAGTTTCATTCAATTCGGTTAGATAATGTGGTTAAAATCTTTAAAATACAGAAAGTAGGGAGGTAGGTTGCGGCGTAATGGTAAGGCTAAAACTATTAAAAATCGGAAGTTACCGTTCTATAGGAGCTATATCAAAATCTTTTCCGGTGCGGACAAATTTCTCGGGAAAAGTTTTGTAACCGGAATGAAGACTAATAAAGTTCGGTGCGATAATGAGTTTGAAATTATTTAAGTATGGAAAATCGGCCGGTACCATTCTATGGGGCTGTATAAAAACGTGGACCGATATAGACCACTTTCAATACCAAACATCATAGGAGTAATTGTAGCGTCGGTACCCTTTATGAAGATTATGTTGCGAGCTGTATCTTGATTTCTACAGACGAACGGACATGGTTCTATCGACTTAGCCGATTATGCTGATCAAAAATATAGAAGTTTATGCTGATCAAAAATATGTGTAATTTATAGGATCTCCGATGAATATTTCAATGTGTTACAACCGAATAATATGAATTTAGAAAACAACTTTTAAATCGCAAAAATCGTGATCAGGAATGGAAGGAAGATAAATATGCACGTTGTCATTGGACAGGATGAATTTAAGTGAGAGTTTCCTTCTTGCGGCTGGACTTGAATGAGACTTATTTAACTGCACTGGTTGCTTTGGTTAGTGCTGTTTGGAGATTCATCGTATTTCGAAAAAATAGTAATTATTCGAATCCCACTACCAAATAGGACCTAAAATTTTTGTATTTAATCGTAGTTCAGTACAGAAAAATTTCAAGAAAATCGAAGGGTACAACAATCACCGGCAAAAATTGATTTTAAATATTAAATCGCGAAAATTGCATCAAAGCCCACTGTGAAAAATTTATTTCTATTATTTATTAAATAGCTAAAAAAATAGTTCTATTTGGACCAATATTAAAGAAGTGAGTATTTCTTTGCATAGAGTTTTTACAGAATTCGACTTTGTCAAGGGGGATATCTCTGGAACCTTTAGTCAAAAAATCTGAAAATATACTAAAATGTTTTGATGATGACCAGCATCACCACATCAAAAAATAAACCTCTCAAAAACCTCTTTTAAAAAAAAGTGTCCAATTTCATTCAGAAATCCCCATATATACTGACATTGATATAGTTAAGCGTATTGAGATGCAATGATATGAAAACTACATTAAATGTTATTTTCAATATAGTACCGGCCCATGTTCTGTCATTATGATCACCAGATTTAAAACCAATTTTGGTAAATGTGCGAATTGGTCGGAAACGAATTGCCACTTTAAACAATATCCATTATTCGAAGTATAATATTCTCAATTAAATATTTGTTTTTGAATGACAAAAACAATAATTAAACTGATTCCTCGTTTAACATTTTAATTTTGTTGTGTCGATTTTTTATGGCAAATTGACAGCATTAAGACAATGTTGCAAGCATTTGCATTTGACAGGTATATATTTTCGAGCATGTTTTTTTTCCTACTCTACCATTGATGGCCATTAATCGTCATTATAAAAAGGCATGTACGTTCTGTGTACATTTTCTTGTTTTAATTTCGCAACCACAGAGAAAACGACTGTGAAATTCGCCCCAATTGAATTGGTGTTGATTGTTATTGTTTTTGGCCACAAACATTAAAAACCTTAAAATAAGTGTCTAAAGCCTTTTGTTGGCAAGCACCAACGAATAACTACAACTGTGTGTGTGTGTCAACGTGTTACTGTATAAATACGTAGGCCAGAGCTGGCGGTGGCTAAAGAGACAGAGAGGTGGCATAAAATCATAAGGGGGATATTTTCCCTTTTTATTCATTTTCCCTTATTTCTTTATTATACATTCGCCGGTAAATAGGTGTTATTCAAGCTCAAACACAACATGGAAAAAACGAATATGTATTATTAGTTATCTAAAAGCTTTTCCAATTACATTGGAGAAGCATCGCAGGAAATACGTTATTGTAAAACGTGCCTTCTGTATATGAGACTCTTCCTATTCGGCCGATTTAAATGCATCTTAATGCCGGATAAGTCGTCTTCGTCGTCCAAAAACCTTAACGTGTCAAAACATGTATAAGCGAAGTACATAATTGGACTCTGATACTTGCTTATGATGTTTTAGCTAGCTATGCGAAATAGGATGTAACGAATGGACATACTTTCTGGGTTTGAACTTTAATGCTACTGTGTCCAAAAGATACCCATTATTTTCTCTTTTGCAAAAACAACTACCACCCTGACTTTGACATGTCATTGTATATGTGTGTTCGTACACTGACAGGCATATAATGAATTATTTAATTAAATGATTTTTAAATTATCAATATAATTAAGTTTAAGTCAACAAAAAACCAACGAATATTGGCCCAAGCGAACACTGGTGGATGGGTGGGCAACAATTACAAACGATAGCGGTGAGGAAATTGAAAATGAACTCACAGCGAAACGATGAGATTGTCGGTATGTCTGCGTGTTGTTTCTGTGGTCTGGGGGATTACAATTTATTAACAATATCCGGCAATCAATGGTCAATGATGCATGGCCATGTATTAATGGCAACCATGGCCATGCAACAGAGGGAAATGTGGAAAAGAATGGAGCGCAAAACTGAGGGTGGTATTATCTCCACCACTAACACCACCAAACGACCGACCGACCGACCCACCGTTGTGCATATGTGTTAAGTAATGTTGTGTAATTTTCACTTAAGCATTACTTATGGAATCGGATTAAACGGGGCATTTCTCTTATTAAAAGTTAAAATAAATGTGGGGTAGTTGTAATTATCCGTCGAAGGATTAACATCTCATTGTCATTGTTATTATGTATTTGGGGGGTTTTTAATCAAGGCTGGCAGTTTTGATAGTGAAGCGATATTGAGGTTTGTATAGAGATTGACATGTGGTAATGGTCAAGCGGCGTTTATTGTAAAAATTAAAAGTGGGGATTTGTTGTAACGACGAACGAATACTTTTCGATTTAAAATTGCATTTCACACAAAAATTTACGATAAATGCTGTTGACATTTCCAGCTTAATTTGAAACTTTTAAGCATCAATTAATTAATTTTTCTTATCAAAGTTAAAACATACACACAATTTCAGACGCACACATTTACTTATATATAATTCATAGTTATAATAGTATATAAACATGCTATATATATATAATACTTACACAATAAGGCGGCTGTATTTGTCAATTGAGCATTGCCCGGATTGTTGGCCGTGTTCGTCAATGAGGATTGAGTCATGGCTGCAAGGGCAGCTAAATTTTGTACAGTCATCGGAGGTAGTAGACCAGCGGCAGCAGCCGCTGCTGTTGCGGCCGTTGTATCCGCTGCATTTGTTTGGGCACCCAGGCCTTGATGAAACAAGTGGGAGAGAGAGAGAAAAACAAATAAATTTATTAGTAACTAGTAGTTAATTGGTTGGTAAATTATGTGGTACAGTGGCTGGTATGGAAGTAAATAAATATCCAGTGATTAAAAAAGGGTTGAGATAGGTCAATGAAAGAAATGTTCGTGGAGCATTTTTAGGGAGCATTTAAGCTGTTAAAAGTGGATTTTTGAATGATATATAGAAATGCAGATTTAAACGTTGAATTTTAAGGGTATTTTCTATGACGCATTTAAATTAATCGTGTTACTATTTGCATGTTTGGCCTGTACTATCTTAATCTATGGTTGTTTCGTGCGGTTACATGCCCTAAGTAATGCTTCTAAACATTCCAGGTTAGCTGCTGTTCAACGTGCTACGTCCGTTCTTAGTACTGGAGCTATAAAAAGCACATTTCAGCTATAAAAAGCTTTAAGGGCATCAGGGTATTCTTTCTCTATTAAATATAAAACTGTTCAAAATTATAGGTCTACCTAAAAACTTGTGGTATGGTTGTTAAATTTTGTTGGGTTCCAGGGCCCTGCAATGTTGAGGTAAATGAGACAGATGATGACTAGCAGCACGGGGTTCCCAATGTTCTGACTTACAGGTGTTGGACTGTGCTAAGTTACTCATTTTGCCTTTTCCTTGACAAACTCGATACGTTTTACTTAGAGAAAACCATAAAAATCTGGCAGGACAGATCTGCATGTAAGGTTTCTGGTCCATAATCTAAGGACTTAGAACTGCGTCTCTTTTCTCAATTTTAAAGTCAGAGAATTGCTGTGGGGGTCAGATTTATGAAAACTAAGTGGGGGAGGACAAAAACGTTGGGTGCTGCAGGTTATATGAGGTTGTGGATGAGAATGAAACAATCGGACATTTTCTCAGCCGACGTCCTAGTCTAATGAGTTAAAGATACGGATTGTATCTCATTCTTACTTTTCTTCACTAAATCCTGCGGTCCTGTAAAGAATGCCGTGTTTCAGGTGGACATGGGACAGGACATCGTAGATTTTTTTCAACTAATTTTTTCCATCCTTTCTCGTTTGTTATACCCCCTGCTCACCACCCCTTTTTCTGTCCCTTCCTGTTTCCCCTTTCCTTTTTTCTCTCATTTCCGGATGATCACAATGGACCACAGGTGATAGAGTGAAGTGCCTGTCTGCATTAACGGCAGATGCGCATTCTACAACCCAGCCTAATTTGTTTGGATACTAGCGTGCTTACTCTCCGTCTTTAGCCACACGAAGATATATACAGTTTTACACTATAAAACAACGAGCCTCATCGAAATAATAATTTTAGACCCTAAGTATGTAAGGACGTAATCAGTTTCAGACAATTCGGAGTCGATTTAGCCTTGTCCGTCTATCTGACTGGCTGCAGAGCACGATAACTCTCCAATTGGTCAACCGATTTGTTCCAAACATTGTCATTCGTAATAGTATTTCGTCCGAACATAGATAATGTTCGATGATGCGACGTATCGGTACCCTCCTTTTGTTACCTTCCCCACAAAAGTCCAAAATGTTACACATCAATTTGGGATAGACCAGATTTGGATTATATTGGTCCACTCATTCCGGTACCTCAGAAAAAGCTAATTAAAAGTATCAATCGGCTTTGCCGGGAGAGATATATCTTCAGCCGGTGTGAATTGCAACACATCTTTCCAAAAAAAAAAAAAACAAAATTATGTATTTAGGGGGTTTCCAGAATTTTGGGCGTATACACTTGTCGACAAAAATATGGATTTGGAATAAAGCTCAAAAGTTTTGCAGGGGAGGTACCTAAGGGACATAGTCCATTTTGCAAGTGGGTCTTATTTTGGAAGTCATTCCTTTCGATACATATCGCATCCACCAGATATTTCAGATATTCATAATTTAGATCATTGGACCATTATATCAATTTCCAAAGGATCATCGAATAGACCCTTGACCGCACTTAAACAAAAAATGTTGATCATTTATGAAAGTACCCCAAAGGGAGGACCGATAGGGACCTACATAGTCCACTTTGGAAGTGGGTCTTATTTTGGAAGTCATTCATTTCGATAGATATCGCGTCCTCCAATCATTTCAGTTGGTCACCATATAATTTAGACCTTTGGACCATTATATCAGGAAATATGAACTTGCCCATTGCAAACAGGGACAACACGAGTACCTTTGGTAAAAATTTCCAAAGTATCTTCGAACAGACCTTTAACCGCACTTAAACCAAAATGTTGAACATTTCTGGAAAAACCCCAAGGACAGGACGGATAGGGACCACTTTTGAACATAAACTAAGTGTCGACACAATATTTCTAGATCCAAATTGGTTGCTCCGTTTATGACATATCTCGCGTACCATTTTGGTGAATATTTTCGAACTTTTGTGGGGGAGGTATCGAAAGAAGTGGACCTATAGGAGTTTTTTACATCTTTCGGGTCATTTTCTCAAGAAGTATGGACTTGCCACACAAAAAACATGTACCAACCTAATAGGGGCCTTGAGTGCAACATGTTGCAAGAATTAAAACGATTCGAGAGGAGGTCTTAAACTGCCCCTTTCCGAATTTTTGTGTGGCAGGTAGCCGAAGGACTTGACATATATAGTCCCGAGGGTGTTTGTCTGTTCCGCTAACGGGCGTGCGGATGGCCGTGCTACTCTATCATTTACGAGGGAAAACACTTGTGACATGACCCGTCTAGGGTGGAGTGGCACGACCACCTACCTACCTCTGGAACCTCTGAGGTTCCCGCGGACAAAAAACTGAATACGGGGGCCTAAATAACCCAGTACCGGCGGGGAATAGTGATCTACCTGCGAGTCACACCTCGTCGTCAACAAGCGATGGTGAGCAAACATCTCCCACAGATGTGGGTGCCTTGGCATCTGTGGTCGACGGTACTGCTACAAGCACGCAACCGAAAGGTAAAAAAGATGAGGAGAAGGGGAAGTGTTGGGAGAGTTTAATCTGGACCCAGCCATCCGAGGATGGGAGCGACCCTCCACCACCGTTGTGGAGAAGCCCGTTAACGAGGAGGTCCACAAGATGGTAGAGGAGGTAAGCGAAAGCATATCTAAACTTACAACGGAGAAAAAAGTTCGGTGGACTGGAGCCCAGAGACGTAGGTACAGGAGGATCCAGGCACAGCTAAATAAAGAACAGCAGGACGCCCCAGGATCAGATCTCCAGAGGAAGAAAATTCCGCCAAACCAAGTAAGAAGAAAATGAGCTTACCACCATCAAATGCCCTAAGCAATTCCTCTCAAATCCCACGCGAAGGAGACTGCCCAAAGAACCTTTCGACGGAGGGCGAAAAGGAGTGCTCGGACACGAAGAATGCGAGCGCGACCGCGGAATCCTCTGGAAGTTCCAAGGGCTCTAATAAGAAGCCCAGGGCCTTCCAGAAGAGGAAGATGGGCGCAGAGACTGGTTCGGAGCCGCCATCTACTTACGCCAATGTGGCCAGGAAGAACTACAGGGACGAGAGGTGCTATGCAGTGATCGATACCAGTAGAGGGTCCGACAGATTACCTAAAGAGCACCAGCAGGCCATCGAAAATATGGTCAGCGATAAAATAATGGAACACATTTTAAAGAGTGTGCCAATAAAAATTGTCAGCAGCGAGCTCAAAGGGGACCTCTTAGTATACCACTTGGGACCGCACGCGAACCCGGCCGCTCTCGAGGAAGTGATCAACAGTATGACAACTCCTTGGGAAGGCAGCAAATTGAAGCTAGTGAGGAAGGACGAGATACCTCACCTGACTAAAGCGACGGTTTACGTCAAAGGGTATGGCTGCAAGTTCGAGACAGAACGCATGCTCCAGGTCTTTGGCAAGAAAAATAAGACCTTCGAAGTGAAGAGGTGGGAAGTCTTCCACAGGGAGGAGAAAGAGGATGGCACTCTCCTTGTGGTTGGAATTGACGACACTCACAAGCCAGTCTTACAAAGACAAAGGGCAAGGCGTATTACATCTGTAATGCAGTCACCTTTAAAGTTGGATGGGCACGAGTCGGGGAAGAAGAAGAGGATGCCCACTTATCCAGCAAGGAGGAAAAACCACCGAGCAACACCGAAGAGGGGGTCAAAGCCATTAGCGACTCCCAACAAGCCCGCTTACTGGATGACTCTTGATTGAGGTCATCCAGGTAAACCTCCATCGGAACGAAACGGCAACCCAAGCCCTGATGGATAAAATAAACAAAGGTAATATACACATCGGTTTAATCCAGGAACCTTGGACCGTAAAGAACAAGGTTTCCAGACTAAACCACATTAATTACCAACTCTTTTAGCTAATACAGGAAACCGACCGAGGACCTGTATTATATGCCATAAAAACTTCTGCTTTCTTTTCTCCCCAGAGTTTTTAACCTCGGACGCCACAGTGTTGAAGCAAGGGAATGGTAATATATACCTAGCATCAATTTACCTGCCGTTCGACTCGCCGACATTACCACCCTCGTCGGAGCTGCAGCAACTGGTGAGGGAAATCAAGCAAACAGGTAACGAAGTAATAGAAAGTAGCGATGCTAACTCTCACCACATTTCGTGGGTAGTACTAACACCAACAAGAGGGGTCAAGCACTTCTAGAATTTTTGAATACTAACGACCTGATAACCCTTAACATATGAAATACACTAACCTTTGTTAACAGAGTTAGGGAGGAAGTATTAGATGTAAGAATATGTTAAAAAAATCTAATAAACGAGGTACATGAGTGGAGGGTTTCAAAGGAACACTCCTTCTCTGACCATAGGTATATTAGGTTTAAAATATTAGGGCCAGCGCCGAATCCGATAACTTTCCGTAATAAATCCAAAACTAACTGGACTGAATTTCGAAAACAATTTAAAGATAGACCAGGGCAAGAAGTTTAGGTTTGCCTAAGCAAAGAAGATATAGATAGAAATGTCAATAAATTCGACTGCAAATTGTCTGAAACGGATTTCGTCCAAACATAGTTGGGTTCTAAAACCATTATTTCGATGAAGCACATTTTGTCCTCATGAAAGTGTATATACCCTCGTTAGCATAAATGCTAAGGGTATAAAAGAATCTCAAAAGTGTAGAATGAAAATGATATTCGGATATCTCTCTCACAAAAATTCAAACTTGTTCGCTTAAGTGCAGTGTAAGGGCTGTTTGAGGATGGTTTTGAAAAGATATCCATGTGATTATGATTACAACTATATAATGTTGGAACCGTACCTACGTACTTGCTTGGGGCCAAGAGACTCGACTACGACCAGCTTCTTAAACCTGTTATATCATTAAAACTAATGAACCTATTTTCATAAAATCTTCAGAAAAAGTGTTATATGTGTAAAACTTATAAAGATATCTGTTCGCTAGGGCACTTCTACCTGTGAGCTAATTCCCCTGTTAAACTTTATCTCTCAGAAATTAGGGCATATATGATATGGGTCTCCAAAATGGTTTCTATACGTTACACCATGATAGCCTATTATAGGGATTGTTTATAACGCATATCATGTGGTTCGATTCGCTGATTTTGTAGACAGTTGCCGGTGTTGAATCGAATCTCACCCATACTAATAAAAATATTTATCAGTGGAATATTTATCAGATCAGAAAATGTTGTAGAGTTGGAATATACACCAGGTCAAATCTGGCACATAAAATGGTTAATAAAGGCTTAGCAAATGGAAAGTTAATCTATAATCGTATCAAAGAAAACAAATCTCGAAACGTTATAATTACATAAACATAATTTTATCTTTGACCTATTCACATGAAAATCTAATAACTTACCTGTGAAGATTAAATTTGTTGTAGAATTTTAGTCTTTGTCTCTGTAGTGTGGACATCATAGAGAGAGCTTAGCCGCTCTTACTATTAAACTTAAGATGTAAAAACAAACACATTATCTACATAACACAACATTTGACCTTTGATATCCCAACTCTTCAACAGAACTGCATATTTCAATGCATCATCATCATTTATTTTACTTCCATACCACTGTTCCCCAAAGGCTAAGTGAGCTAACCAAAACAGACCCTGTCGTAATCATTGAAATGTAATAAATTCAAATCAAAGATTGTTGTTTATATTCCCTACTCCTGTCCCAAAGGCTCTCACACTTCCTAACTTATCTAACAAACACTCCTCTGTCATACATACCTTGCAATAGTTGCTGTTGCAGACCGACTGCCTGCAATTGTTGCAACAGCTGCAATGATGCTGGTGTTATGGCATCAGCTCCCAATACCGGACTGGCCTGTTGCGGTGTACTTGGCATTATGGCCGGCGTCGAAACCGTTGTCGCTGTCTGTCCCAAGGGTATATTCATGTTTGTCGCCAAATTCCATAGATTCGCTTGGATTTGTTGGATTTTCTTTTGTTCCTTTTCCTTTTGGGTATCGGCGAATTTTACCACTAATGGTGAGGTGCAGCCTTCCATGGTCTTGTTTTGATTTAGTGTCTGCAGCAAGTGGATATTGTGGGTGGGCGGCATTCGAAAACAAAATATGAAATGAAAATTTGCAAAAAAAAGAAAATAGTAACATACAAAAAAATTCGATATAAATAAAAGGAAAAGATCATAGAAGAAAACAGAGAAAGAGAACGACAACAACAGCAGCATGAAACGAAAGGAAAAAAGAATTGTGGAAAAAATCCATGAATTACAAATGAAGTTATTTTTTCAGTATTTGTTTGTGTTAAAAAATGCAGTGATTTTTTATTCCTCCAACGGGGCAATAAATCTGAAAATCCTTGTTTTTTTAGCTTTTTTCGTTAAGGATTTTCAAAAATATTGCTGCAGTCTACTGCAGTGATGTATTTTTTTCGTTTGTTTGTTGGTTTTTGGTTTTGAATGTTAACAGTTAGTGAAATGCAATTTACGTTGGACAATAAATTTCCATAACTTACACCAGTTGAAAAATAATAAAAGAAAAACAAAGAACAGCAGGGTGAGTAGACGGCAGAAGAAGATTTTTATACCTTAGGAAGAACAAGGATTTATAATTACAAATTAGTTATCAAAATGTATTTCTTTTCACAGGTCAATAGATGGGAATGTTCTTATTAGATAAAACTGTGCAATAATGGACTTTTTTGAAGTTTCTTTTCTTATCGAGGTACTTCCGATAACCATATACGTTAAATAGTATTCGCGTAAGGCTCATTTGCCTTTGCAAAATGCCATTAACTGACACGCGAGTTAAGATTTTGAAGAACGCTTTCTTTCAGTTCAGTATCAAAATTGGTTTGAAGACAGTCCCTCGTGTGATCTTTTTAAACAACCCGCTTAGTGAGTCTTACGAGACTTAAAAATAAATAAAAATGGAAAAATTAAAAAAAGAAATTACTTGCTTATGAGAACAACAGCATAGGTAGTAGAAAAAGTAACAGCTACCATTAATATATGAAAACAAGTAAGAACGGCGTTAAGTTCGGCCGAGCCGAACTCGTTATACCCTCCAGCACGAGTTGTATTGAAGGAAAATGGAACAATTAGTTTCCCTTTGTTTATTAAGAAGACTAAATACCGAATTTCAGAAATTTCAGTAAAACAACCGAAATTCTGGAGGTACTGTTCTATGGGGGCTATATCAACACGTCGATCTATACCGAAAAATTTTCAGCGGAAAGTTTTTAGACTCAAAGAAGACTAAATACCAAATTTCTGATATTTCGGTAATATAATGTGGCTAAAATCTAAAAATACCGAAATACCGTTCTATGGGGGCTATGAAGGCCTCGACCTGCACGGAAAAATTTCAGCTGGAAGGTTTAATATCGGTGGAATATTGAGACCACAAACTTCAAAATACCGAAAATTGGTAGGTACTGTTCTATGGGGGATATATGAAGCCGAGGACCTATACCGACAAATTTTAAGGGAAAAGTTGAACACCCGCAATGAAGACTAAATAGCAAATGTTAGCCATTTCGATGGATTATTGTGGCCATAACCTTCAAAATACTGGAAATCGGCGGCTATATTAAGGCGTGGGCCTGTACTGACAAATTTCCAGGGGAAAGACTTAATACCAAATTTCAGCCCTTCGGAGCAATATTGAAGCCATAACCTTCAAAATACCGAAAATCGGAAGGCATGGACCTATACCGACAATTTTTATATGGAATATTTAGTACCCCAAATAAAGACCAAATGCCAATTTTCAGCCATTTCGGAGGTATATTGAGGCCACAACCTTCAAAATACCGAAAATCGTAAAGTACGGTTCTGTGGGGGCTATATGAAGGCGTGGACCTGTACCGACAAAATTCTGGGGGAAATTTGTATACTACCAACGAAGACTAAGCAGTGTTCGAAAAGAAACAGTACACTAAAATAACGTACCGTACCAGGTACGGTATCACTAAAAAATATTTTAGTGTACCGTACCGGTACGCAACCACTAAAAAATATTTTAGCGTACCGTACCGGAGCACAACGAAAATTGTAGTGAACCGCAGTCGGTACACTAAAAAATCGTAGTGTACCACTGGTCGGTTCACTAAAAAATAACGTACCGGTAATGTACCACACATGTGTTTTTTTAATTATGAGGAAATATGAATTGTTATATGCTTTCTTGGGAAAGAAGGCAAGTATAATAAATAAAATTCAATATTGTATAAATTAATTACATTTTAATCGTTTATAAATATTGAGAAAATTACTAGAAAATATAATGTTGTTTAAAAAAATCGTGAATTATAAAATCATTTACATGAATGAGTAATTTTACTTTTTTTGATGTTATTAGCATTTTTTGGAAAAAGATTATTCAGAAAAATTTAATATTTGCTATACAATCCACATTAATATTACCAGTACCAACAAAAAATACCCATCTGTTTTGTTTGTAGCGAACAGTACTGTTCATCACTAAGGTTTTTTTCCAAGCTATGTTTATTTACACATTTAAAAGTATTTGTAGCCAAATTACAAATTTTAATATGATTGTTTCAATATGGAATGTATTTATCATAACACCAGTATGAGGTTATAAGGATGTTTAAAAATCCCCTCGTGCAAAATCATTATTATTGGCGGCACCAATAACAGAAAATCTATTCATAGCAAGGTAATGTGGACGATCAACGAGAATTTTGCCTGTTACTTTGTGGTACTACTGAAAAGGACGAAGCAGTAAAACTTCGTAGTTCGTATTGTTGGAACAATGAAAATAATATACGTATCTGTAATGTAACATACATGTGTTTTTATGAATTATGAGAAAATGTAAAATATTTAATGGTTTTTTGTTTTATTATGGAAGACTATACAAATTGACCCCATAATTGTGTTATATACATATGTATATCCAAAATATTTGTATAAAGTAATAAGGCACGTGTTTGTGTCACATTGATGTTTTTTGGGCCAAACGAACAGTGGAAAAAATACAGATATAGCGCGCCAAAACTTAAAAAAATCACATACGCCTATGTAAAAATTATTGGTGCAGTATTGATCTAAGGTGTCCACAGAATCTAACGACAGTTAAAATAATTTGTTTTACATCAGCCAAAGCAAAATAACGTTTAATTTTTTGTTCACAATTTATGGACTGGTTTTTATAATATATTTTAGTAGTAAATTTGCGATCGTCGTATGCAGTCTTCCTACAAAGTAATTTTAAAGCTTTTCGTGAAGACAGGTGAGCAAAAAATATTTTATATAATATGTTATTTATTGTAACTCGGATTTTACACATATGTAAATCACGTGACATCCGCTTTTCTTTCAAATTCTGTACTTTGTTAAAGCTTCTTAGTAGGGAGTGTCGCGGGATGGCGCGTAGATTTTTTATTTTATTTTTAGTACATATAGTTCTTACCAAATTTGTAAAGTTTTAGCTGCAACAAAGTGCAACAAAATATTTTATAATTGTTTTTATTATTATTTTCTATCTAATATTAGCAAAATTCGGGCGGTACATTTCTATGGGGGTGATATCAAAACATGAACCTGTGCAGACAATTCTCCGTCGGAATATGTTATACTCCCAACGTAGACTAAATACCAAGTTTCAACTAATTCGGTTGGATAACGTGGCTACAACCTTCAAAATAATCAATATCGGCGGAACCGTTCTATGGGGGCTATATAAAAACGTGGACCTGTACCGAAAATTCTTATAGGAATGCATGTATAACCCCAACGGACACTAGATACCAAATCTAAGCCATTTCGGTGGGATAATTTTAGGAAAAACGTAAACGTATTCTACCAGCAGAAAGTTTGAGTTTTTGGAGGAATTATTCTCATATTCTTACCATGGCAGAACTACCAGGTAGTGGTATCACACCAGCTGATCGAATATGAAAAGTAAAATCACTTTATAAAAAAATTATTTTTGTTGTAATTTCCCCAACAACATAAAGAAAGTTTTGACATAACATATTCAAATTTTTACGATGCCACTACCTGTGTAATTGTGCCTTGATTCTTACCATTTTTTTTGTTACCTATTACAAACGGATTTTATGTTTTATGCAATTTTATTTTAATTAATTCAAACATATCAACATTAAAACTTCAACAGAATAAACATATTAAAATTTTAAAATATACTACCTGGAGACTCAATCTTTAGTGATCCGACTGTGGCTGTTTTGTTTGTTCATGTGGATTGGACAACAAACATAACCTTTCTATGAATTGACTTTTGCCGCAAATAAACATCCTTATGACACCAACATATTAACGTTATTCTTTTCCATTCATAGAAATGGTTTTATGATACATGCATTATCACCCCTTTTTACTTGTAAAAACTGTCTAATTATTTAACTAGGGAACAAATAATATTTAAAAAGCAGTGTTTTAATATGTACATTGACTACAAGGACCTTAATGAGCCCATAATAAAATTTTCTCAAAGCGAGTAAATAGAAATACATACATTAATAATATGGGTTTTAAACCTAATACTATAATAGAGGGTAAATTTATTAAAATATGTATTGGTTGGAAATTTTAGCTAATTTCATATTTTATACTAATTTTCTCAACATTCGTATACCGGCCGAATTTACCACATTCGTGCATTTAAATTATATAATCTTGAATTTTAGTTACTATTCTTGCCCTTATTTTCAAAAACATCAAACATATAATTTTTCATCACAATTTACAAAAAACACACGTGCGGTACATTACCGGTACGTTATGTTTTAGTGAACCGACCAGTGGTACACTACGATAATCGTACTGTACCGCAGTCGGTTCACTAAAAATCGTTGTGTACCGCAGTCGGTACAGTAAGATTTTCGTTGTGCTCCGGTACAGTATCACTAAAATATTTTTTAGTGTTTGTGTACCGGTACGGTACATTATCGTAGCGTACCTATCCACCTTGGTACGGTACAGAACGGTACGGTACGATTCCATAGTGTTTATTTTCGAACACTGAGACTAAGTGCCAGATTTCAGCCATTTCGGTGTGATAATGAAGCTAAAACCTTCAAAATACCGAAAATCGGGTGGTACCGTTCTACCGATATAGCCCATTTGCAATACCAAAGATCCTAGGAGTAATAGAAACGTCTATACCAAATTACAAAGCTCTATCTTAAAAATTGCAAGCTGCATCTTGATTTCAACAGACGGACGGACATGGTTATATCGACTTAGAATTTTACCCTGATCAAGAATATACATACTTTATAGGGTCTCCAATGAATATTTCGATGTGTTTCAAACGGAATGACAAATTTAATTATACCCTCCATATTATGGCGGTCGGTTCTACACCCAGAGCAAAAATGACACCATACGTGGCCAAACTGATCACATCCGTTGTCGATATTGCATCAACACCGTTTGTGGTCGAAATGAGCACGCAGTTGTCGATTTAAAATGATTTTGAGAATCGACAACGTACAGTGGTCAAAGTGAGCACGTTTGTAGTCGAAACTGAGCACGCATATGCTCATATTGACACCATTAGTGATTAGATTAAAAAATGACGGTTGTTGTCATTGTCGAAAAAATCGAACACGCCAGTGCTTATTTTGACACCATACGGTGTTGATTTTGAATCGACTTTTTTACATCTGTGTATACACCGGATTGAGCGCGGATATATCCCAGAATGCCTGCTGGCAGCTCCTTTGGTCCTTGCCGGAAGAGGATTTTTAGCCCATGGACCTATTGCATTTGACAGATCCGCATCCAGCATATGTTAACTTCGGTGAAATGCAACGGATGTATGGGATGGCTGCTCTGAACTTAGTCGCCTACCACAACTAAGAGTTATATTGCCGGTTGCTGCGCCACAGCATCTCCCAGCGTGTATCTAACATCGTCGTCAGAATCATTGTCGTCGTCGGAATAGGAGACATCCCCAACAACAACAGAGGTAATACTCCAAATTGTAGTTCAGGGCCCCGAAAAAGCATCATTACGGCAATTCAATTACAACGGTCTCCGCAACAAAGTCAGCAAAATCGTAGAATTTATGGACCGGAGAAATATCATGGTCACCGGGATTTAAAAACCATAGCTCATCATAACCTACAGCTTACAATGTTGCGATGATTAACATTTTTTTGCAAAAGGACAATAAACGGCTGAAGAGGACTTGCCTTGACTCTATTGACCCATACATGGAATGTGTGGGGGTAGCAACGAAGTGTAGGACTGCCGAGGTATACGAGGGGCACTAGAAAACTATCTGGCCTAGGCAAAACTCAGTGTCGCCAGGAGTCATTTAATTTTTTTTTTTGAAAGTTTGACAGTTTTTAGCCTAGGCGTAGTCAGGACAGTTTATACGACCATGTGTTGTCATGATGCAGAACGATTCGTCTTTTCTTGTTGGTTTTTCGAATTTCTTGGGAGACTTCAGGCAAACAAATTGTAGTGCAACACTCAGAATTAACCGTCCTACATTTCTCAAGCCGTATAGTCGCCCCACGGTCAGGTTTGCAGAAGAAACATACGACCATTTGCTTCGAAGTTCTTCTTCCATGAACAATTTTCGTTGGATTTGGCTCGCTTCCGAAGACATAAACGGTCGATTCCTTCTTTGTTTCGGGCTCCTAAGCATAAATCCAAGATTCGTCGTCTGTGACGTTTTTATAAATGTCGTTTAAAGCACGGCGATTATTTTTATTCACAGCTTTGTTTGCGGCTTGCCTCTTGTGGATGTCTTTTTTTGAGCGATTGACCAATTTTTCTAGATTTTGCAAGAAAAATCCATTTTTGCGGCCATGTGTTCATGCAATATCAAAACTTAGTTGGTGGAATAAATGCCCAATAATGCCTCTATCTCACGGTATATAACATGGCGATCTTGCATTATCCGTTCACGGCTTAATTTGTTTCTGGCACAACGGCCGATTTTGGTTGACCCTCACGACCTTCGGTTTTTAGCGAGTGTCGGCCACAATTGAATTCATTCAACCAGTTTTTCATAGTGCTATATGATGGTTCTTTATCGACATACAAAGATTTTATTTGATCGATGCACTCTTGCCGTGATTATCCACGTCGAAATTTTTGAAAAATTATCGGACGAAAATGTCCACAAGTAAATTCCATTTTTTTGCAAAGTGAATTTTTCATGTCACTGTAAACAACACATGACCGTATGTCACACTGTCCTGCGTACGCTTAGGCTAAAAACTGTCAAACTTTGCAAAAAAAAGACGCCTTGCGACACCCTGTATTGCCTAGGCCAGAGAGTTTTCTAGTTCCCCTCGTATTTGTCAAATTTGTATATACCGCCGATGAATAGCTGGGTCTTGCGTTATATGGCCGGCATTAATTCGGTTTTGGAGGGCACTAACCTACAGTGCTAGGGTACTTCAATGCTCATCATAAGCTTTAGCATTCAGCCTTTGCTAATGACCTGTGGGGTACAGTGCTGGTAGAGCAAATTGGTAGCTCCATATTTTGCACGGTGAATGAGAACACGAGGTTAAAAGGGGATTACCAAATCATACCAGACATCATTATTGTGGCACCCGGTCTGATAAATAACACTTTTCTGGCATCGTCTCCGTTACCTGAAGCAATGGTACATGATTAAGTAAACGGTTAAGTCCCTCTCAAATCCGGGAAAGAAGGATAATAGAACGGCTGTTACTTGGTAGTGACAGATCTGAAAAGGTGCGCGTGTTAATTGAACCGGTAACTTATAGATCACCCCGAGAATGATAGGGCGAAGAGGAGTGTGCTACGCCGAGGATGTACCACCACAATTTACGATGATTTATGTTACAATGGGTGCCACCGTGGCGCAATGGTATGCACACCCGCCTTGCACGATGAAGGTCGTGGTTTGATTCCCCGACCAGGTAACATCAAAACTTTTCCACGATGGCAAAATTACCCCTCAGTAATGTTGGCGATATTCCCTGAGTATTTCAGCCATGTAAAACTTCTCTACAAGTGGTGTCTTAGGACATGCCGTTCGGACTCGGCGATAAACAGTAGGTCCCATATCAGTGAGCACTCATTGATATGTGAGAAGTCTCGCTTTTCCTTCTGCGATGTTTCTGGAACAATTATTATTATGTTACAAACGTCATCCGAAACGCCAAAACATTCAAAGCGTTGGGCCACGCATATTTTGCTTGAAACCGGAAAGTGGTCCCGCTACTGAAGCCTTGGAAGAATGACGGCAGAGGTGAATAGTACATGCCGATCTCCTTCTTGTCGCCAGTAAGAATGCTTCTAAAGACACTACTCTTCCCCATGATGAGAAAGAAGCAGGTCCCAAATTGTCCAACATAAGCATGGATTCCGAAAAATACACAGAAACAGGACAACATTACACACCATATCCACACATACTGAAGCAGAACAGGCAACCGCATATATAGATAAAGAGAAAACCTCCCTCTAGCCTGTTTGAAACCATGGATAATATAATTCAAAAATAAGAAGTCCCAACCTGCATAGGGAAACAGCGTATTTCCCGGAACTGTTTAGCCTCTACATTTCTTAAATTCCATACCCTCCAGACGGCAAGAGATCGTAATGTATGCGGATAATTGTACGATCTTGGGGTAGCGGTCCTATCGCCGATGAATTATGTGACAGGTTAAATCTCTACAAAGCCGACTTGGTGCAGTTCTTCCATCTTCCACTAACACATTTTTAACCCCTGGAAGGCTGAAATGAGTCTCCCCTGAATATAGTAGTCGCCGGTGTCCTGATTCCGACCACTATTTATGTTTAAGTAGGAACAAGCTTCTCAAGCCCTGGTCGGCAGCACTTGGGGTGCGGACAAAGGAACCTTGTTGACCTCTTATAAAGCAATAGGCGGGTCTGTTGTGGGCTATGCTGCGCTAATGTGGTATGCAAATGTTAGACCTACGCAGTGAAAGAATATTCAATCATGCCAGAATGGACCGCCGTGAGCAACCCTGTAACGATCTAATGGAAGGTTGGCCCACCCTGACACGTCAGGAGAGATCTTCACGATCTAGGGTAGTGGAGACCAACAAAATAAAATCAAAACAAAAACATGTGTGGATGTACATATGAGTAAAAAAACAACAACCTAATGATGTGTATCGTTTGTTTTTGTTCACGTACAGTGAGCGTGAGGGAGAGAAACAAATGCAAAGACACCTCAGCGGGATCGCTGAATATACCGTCCTTGCAAAAAATAGCACCCCTGATCTAGAGAGAGGGACATGTGGATTGAGACCGCACGACATGGTTCTTTCGACACAGAAGAACCAGACGCAGATAAATGAATAAAATATACGAACAAACATGTTTGCTTTGCTACAATAACAACAAAAGTCACATGTTATTTACTAATGCAGACGACATTGGCATTGTATGTCGGTCCTTAGAAGAATCAACAGCTACATTTGAGAAAGTAAAGAATGAATCGGTTATAAGTGGGTGTGACAGTAGTTGGCGAAAGGAACAAATGTATGGTATCGACTCGTGAAGCGTGCATTGAATTCAAACTAATTGTGAATTTTGACAACTACAATTTTGATATTTTTGTATCCAATGTAATGTATGGAATGTGGACATCATTCCATACATTATTGCAGACGAAAATATATTTTTTTCAACTAGCGTAAGTTGTGTACTATTCTCCTTCTGAGTGATTTAACTTGGGATGTACATACATAGGTATAAACATCAAGTCAATAAATTCATTACTACAAATGTTATCATAACAAATCTATTGACATGAATCATGCTGTTAGTATTGTTATACATAAGAAAGACATAAGAAAAAGAAAATTACTACTTTTATCGCAGATATCGCCGAATGTTTTGTTGCGTATGTCACAAAGGCACACCCTTTACTTTGACCGTTTTGATCACGTAACACCGTACACTCTTCAATGGCTCCGTGAACTTCAAATAATTTTCGAACGTCGTTTTCGTTCAGTTTCTTATTTAGCATACCAATGAACAGTTTACGTTCTGAAAAGAGATAAGAAAAACAAAATACAATTAGTGTTTGTTGTAAAAAAGAAGAAGAATCATTTTATGGTTGGTTTATGAATGAACAATTCAATAAAAACACATATTCACATAGCCCACATAAATGTAAGCTATGTCAAGATCATGAGACATATGAAAACATATTATAGTTTTGTTTTTGGAAATATAAGTCATGCTTGAAGATTTTAAACTTGACATTGTACCAGTCGTCTGTACAATTATTCGTTTGAGAGATTAGAATGATGAGACCATAATATACAGGGGGTTTGAATAAAATGCAAATGTTAAACCGTTGGGTATCACTCAATAATTACGAGAAAAAACAGTAAGTAATGGACTGAAAATTATAATTTCTAAGATGAAGCTTTTTAAGCTTTTTATACCCAAAATAGAACGTTCATACTAGAGCTTTTACCACAATAAACTTGTATTTATGGATTATTTGATGTATTATCGTGGTAATAAGCTGTAGTACGAACGGACTATAAGTGCCAAGAATATTTTAGCTGCATTTATAATTATCGGCTTCTAAACATGCCATAAATATGAGTAATATAAAACATTTTAATAAGCGAGAGAAGTCTCCCTTGTTTTGTATGGGATGTTTGTTGAAAAATTATTATTATAAATATATATACCAAATAGAGGTAATGAAATGCCATTTTGTCACTGTATTCATTTTAATGAAATTTCAAAACCTTAACTTCGATAACATAACCAAAACCCATTAATACCACTGTGTCATATGATGACATCTTAATTTAATCACAATATGAGCAGCAGCAAAGTCAAGTTGTTGATAGCTGAAGGTACTGTTTTTTTGTTCTTGTTTTTTTTTTTCATAAAATAATACTCTCATTATAATAAAGACCTTCACAATGGCATTAAAATAATAATGTTTTTTGTTTTGTTCTGGTTTTCTATTATAGTCTGCATTATAGTACCGCACATACATATAAACACACTCTTTCCTAAAACTACAACAAATAAAGAGCCCTTGGATGTGAGCATAAATATTAACGCTTGACTTATATTTCATATACAATAGTGATGCTGCTGCTGTTGGTTGGTAAGGTTAAAATTCATTATAATAAAATGCAAAAAAGAATACAAAAATACAATGCAAATTTTAGCATTGTATATTTTTACAAAAGTAATAAAGAATAAATGTGGTTAAGGACAAAAAACCATTTAAAGTTAAATACAAATGGGAAATAAAACCTTCTAAATGCTGTTGGAAGATTAGTCTTTGAGTACATCTTGAAACTTTTTATAAATATTTTGATAAAAGCGATTATAGCCGAATGCGTCAGAGCTTTGAGTAGGATGTGAAAAATGTAGGAATACTAGTAAAACTACTTTCCGGATTTTTCTAAGAACATTTGGGAATGAATTGCTCAGCATGCATGACGAATCTTACAACGGAATGAGGCTGATATACAGTATCGGCCAAAAGTTAAGCACCCCATCAGAACATTTTTTAATTTATAATTTTTTAAGAAAACTAAGTTATGAATTTATTTTTTATTAAAGAACACAAACCTAAGGAATTCCGAATTTTATAAAAAATATTAAAATTAAAAAAAAAATTGATTGCTTGAGTTGGAGTATTAAAAAAAAAAAAAAATAATTAAGAAAAATAAGTTACAATGTTTTATTAAAAATGCACTGAAAACTAGAAAACAATTATTCGTTTAGCCTCAATAAGTATATCCTTCTTCATAATCGGATCTCTCAAATAAAATGCTTGCCGTCTAATTTTGTCACCATTTGTAATTTTGAATGCAAGCGTTTTATTGGAGAGATTCGATTATGAAGAAGGACATACATATTGAGGCTAAGCGAAAAATTATTTTCTAGTTTTCAATGCATTTCTAAATAAAACAATGTAACTTAATTTTTGTTTGATTATTTGTTAATTTTAACTTTTTAGTAAATTAATTGTTTGACCACTAAGAACCCCATAACCAAATTACCAACAAACTTAGGCCGAAGTGTATATAAAAACTTTAAAAAGACTCTATGGGGGATATAGGAAGAAATGGACCCATATTGGTTTTGGTTTCATATTCATGTATTGTCATCCAAATGTGAAAAGTGTAATCTGCAACTGAAAACGAGTTAGTAGATTTGAACTAAACACGACAACAAATCAAGTTAATTAAAACAAAACAGTGTTAAAAAAACATTTTAAGTCGCAAATATAAGTGGACAAAACTAAAGCACACCCCAATAAATATTTTATTGTGTATCCATAATTTTGGATGTGTCATCTTGTATGTATGGAGGATATTAAGTTCCCTGCAAAATTAGAAGGAAGGAGTTCCATGCGATGACGTGATTTCATGGCATCTTTTGCATTGCTTTAAACGAAGTCGTGAAAGATCCGATATTTTCATCAGCATTTGAACCCATGCAAGGGAAGTCGTGAAAGATCCGATCTTTTCATCAGCATTTAAACCCATTCCATCGATCCAATAGAGATGAATTTTGTGTTTTTATTTGTACAAATTTTCTAAATATATAAGATTAATTATTTACAATAGGCTTGATGTTGTCGGAGACTCTAAACCACAACTAACGTTGTTAAAACTCTCGTCGTAATGATAATGTCATTGCAAAGGGTTGGTGAAAATGACATGTCAAAGCTTTGGTGTAAATGACATGCTTTGGATCCAAAAATGAGTAGAATCTTCTGCCGTCTACGCTCATATAAAATTCATCGATGAAGATGCTAAAAAGATGACATGCCAGATCACTTGCACCCATGATTGAATGACATCTTTGGCATCAAACATTTTGCTGGGTTATTAATTATTTCAGGCGAAATAATTAATTTTCGGAAAATGTAGATATGGGGCTATACCCAAATGTGGAATCAGGTCCACAAATAATGCAAAGGCGGAAATCCCATTGAGACACCTGCAGAAGGTGGTTTTTGAACGTTTCCACAGCATGTTCTGGCGGTTGCTTTTTTGGGGCACATACTCATAGTTCCGTGATTCGTTACCTCGGACCTTTTTTAAATATCTATAAACCCATTTTTGCGGCCAGGTGTTCATGCAATATCAAATGTTAGTTGCCCAAGGATGCCCCTATCTCACGGTATACGGTGGCATTAGCCGTTCACGGACGGCTTAATTTTTTTCTGGCAAAACGGCAGTTGTTGGACGACCTTCGTTATTAGCTAGGGTCGATTGAATGCATTAAACCAATTTTTCACAGAACCATTGGATGGTGCTCTTGCCATGAGAATTCACGTCGCACAATGGTTCGGAAATCGATTTTCGTGGCTAAAACCCCAATTCTTAGTCGTCACCGATTTTCAATTTCTATATGGGCTTCAACAGTAATAACACTGTGCAACAAAATTCAATTTTTTTCAAAATGATGGGACAAACCGAGTACATTATGAAAGTAGAGCTAAAAATATGAGACACGTGTATCGGCGTTTTTAAAGTTTACGTCGGAAAGTAACCAAAATAGGCGGGGCAAGTTCCGCCCATTTTTAATTTTTAATTTCTTCGAAATATTCGAATTAAGATATCTTGGAATCCTTGCATTTCAGGTATATAGTGTCTTTGGCACCTTTACTCAGGAGGGTGTGGGGAATATTTTTCATACAAATTTTAACCCTCATGCGGTTCATCAAAGGAGTCTTTTTTGTCCTTTTTTTGAAAGTCTTTCAAAAACTCCTTAAAAATGTGATCGTATCAAATCCAAATATTCTACAAAATCGTTCGCCATAAAATTTTACTATAGGTCTTAGAGTACACCAAATCTGTAACTCCTGTCTAATCGCCAGTAATCTCTAAAAATGAAAAAACACGTTTAAGGGTTAAAGTCGGACTTCATCTGAGTTTAGTCAAAATTGTCCCACAAAACATAATTTTAGAGAGATGATGTCAGAGACAAAAATATTCTTCATCAAATTTCACTATGGGTCACCAAAGAAATGAAATGTCTATTTACATTTTATAGCATGAAAATTTCAGTAACAATTTTGCTGAAAAACATGAAAATATTTCCCAATTTTTTTGATGAAAAATTTTTCCTTCTTTTTTCGAGTGGATACATGGAAGTATTATAAAACTTGGTTATAGGTGAAAAGTGTCAAAGAATGAATTCTACACAAAATTTCACTATGAGTTTCAAAATAAACCATATATCTATGTATACTATTTCCTTAAAAAATTAGATTACAATTTTATATATATTAGGATGAAATTATATGTTTTAATTTTGGACTGTTAATTTTACATAATTCCATACTGGATCAAAATCTAGCAAAATCCTTTACTTTTTGGGAATATTGTTAAAGAAAGAAATGCTCAAAAAGAAATTTCATTGTGAGTCTCTGAATAAAAGAAATCTGTAACCATAACGTATAACATTCTTAGCAGCCCTTGTTTTTGGTGTAGGGTTTAGGGCCGTATTTTACAATTTTTAACCAAATTGTTGTTGTGATTAAAAAATATAAATAACTTATTGATAGTTTTTCGTTATAAATTCATACAGAAGATGTTGTGTGTTCAATTTAAATAGCTTTAAAAACATTTGTGGTGAATATATATTTGAAAAATAAAGAAAACCCAGATCGGACCTGCCAAAATTGCGTATTTTTAATACTTTTAACATAAATTACGTATTTAGGATAAGCCATTGGTTGCTTATATTGTACGTAAAAATACATTAGAGGTCTACGGCTATGGTCCAGTGAAAATATAGGTGTCATATAGGCTCTCACATGTACAATTTGGTGTGCTCCAAAAAACTACAATGATGGGACTCACTCCTACCTTTGGTGGCATATACGTAATTAACTATAGAATATATGTTTTCCGTGGACATGTCCATACTTCCTGGCATACTGGTCCAACAGGTGTACGATAACCCACTGAAATTACTAGTGGGCGCAATATCTATCGAAAAGGTATGACTCTAAAAATAAGATTCACTTCCGTAATGCACTATGTCGTTCCATTCCCTCCTGCGCAAAACTTTTGAACTTTATTCCTAATCCACATTTTTTCGGCAAGTTCAAATGTCCAAAAAGTGCAACAAAATTAAGAAAAGACCCTAAATATATTCGACCTGTATGTAGATGAAAGTTCCAATTCACATAGGCTGAGGGTATATCTCTGTCGGCAAAGCCTACTGATACTTTTTGACTTGTTTCTGTGTATGTATATGAGTTTTGTGAACACCCAAGTTGTATTTTTTTATTTTTGAACAAATTACAATTTTTTTGAATTTTTTTTTTTTTAAATTTTTGTATTTTTATAGTTAATTTATGGAATTTTATCATTTTTATACCCTCAGCCTTAAGGCTAAAAAGCATATATACACTTTGACCAAAAATTCGTTTCAGACAATTTGCATTTTGATATCGTAATATTTTGTCCAAACTTAGCTTAAGTTCGAAGATGGGCCATATCGATGCACTGCTTCGGGTACCTCCCCCGTTCAAAGTTCAAAATTTTTCTGCAAAATGGTGTGAACGATAACACTGTGCAACACGAACATTATTAACCACATTCTGACACCGCAGCGTGATAAGAGACCAAAAAAAGAGGACACGTGTCTCGCCGTTTTTTCGTATCTCATTAACTTTCGCGGTTATTGGCCTCCAAAGGTTTGAGGATTTTATTTAAAATGGGTCATTTAGTCAGGACTATATCTTCCAAACCGTTAGGAAATTTGAATTTATCTCAGAGGCAAAGTTGTAGCTCTTGCCTTAAAGAACAAAAATTGTGAACACATATAATCCATCAAACTTCATCTGCAAGGTCAAAATCTCCATGGTCAAATTTCTTTTAAAATTTTGTCTCAAGTTTTGTTATACAGCCGATCAAATTTGAAGCAAACAACCAAATAGAAAAATGTACCTCAGATCTCAATAAACATCTTTTTAGAATATACGAACTCTGTAGAAACGGATTTTAATTGTCAAAATAGCAAAACAATATCAATTTTTATCCTCTTTTCTCGATAGATAGATACTAAACATAGATACTAAACCGTTCAAAATTCAAGAAAACAATCAACCACAATATTGTAGCAAAGTCATCAATAAACAACTTTTTGGAACATGCGAAATGTCTAAAATATCCATTTTTTATTCTTTTTTCTCCGACTCTCGTCCAAAGATGCGCAACCGCCCAAAAATTAAGGATGCAGTCTACCACAAAAATTTACCTAAGATTTCAGTTCGAAAAATTATTTGGAAAACGTTTCAAATTTGGATTAGCTTCCATATATATTTTCAGGCGATTTCATTTATTTGACAAACCAAACACAAAATAGGGCAAAAAATTTGACGAACTTTTGACGCAATTTGGTCTAGAAAAAATTTCACCAAGTTATGTATATTGAAATCGTAGTGGTGTAGGATATCATAAAATCGACCCCTGCCGATTTTGATACTTTATTTACTGGTTCAGATTGTCTGACTCCAGTGCCTAGTATGAATGTAAAATTTCGAAAATATTGGTTTCTAGATTTGGTTTTTATCGTACATGCCAGTAAAAGTCCTAACATAAACATAAATGTACTAAATTGCTAAGAAGAAACTATAATCTTGTATTTGCTTTTTGAACGCTTAAGCTTTAATATTACCCCAGAGCTTGTTCCAAGTTAACCTACAGCTGCTGATGATGAGCCAAAGTGTGAAGAAGAATAAACAAAAATTCATTTGAAAACAGCAAAAACAAAAACACAACCAACATCAATTCCAAACAAAAACAAAAAACTGCATGTAATGTAAAATTAATGTAATAATAAAATTCGTATTTAGCTCATTTTAAGATTAAAAAAAACTCTGTAGTGCAAAGAAAGGAAGCTTGAGCTTGAGGTTTAAGGCAAAATACACACAACAACAGCAAAAAACGGACTTATGGATCTTTGGCCAAGTCAATCCCAGTTAAAATGGCTTTGGTACTTCATGGCCAACAAGAGCTGCTACTGCAAACACATTAAGGTCATTTTGTTGTGTTCCTCTTTTTTCTCTCTACACTCTTCCGTTTTCACTGTTTGCTGTGTGCAAAATTTAACATTGGAAAAAGTGCTTTGCATTTTTCATTGAATTCAGTAGTTTTTTGTTCGTTTTTGTTTTAAGCAGCTGAGGAAAACTGAAGGGTAGTGATGGTTGGTTGGCTGCCTGTTTGGTTGGTTGATCCTGGAGCGCTGGAGTATAAGTGTTATGAAGTCTAAAATACTTATGCATATTACTCGTACATTTACAGAGCAATTGTTGATTCATTCCAGTCGTATTTTTTTTATCATAACGTTCTTTAATCACATGCAGATGTAAGGAGGTGCAAATGATAAGTTTTGGTGGTATGGAGAAATGTAAGAGAAGGTACAATAAATTTGGTAACAAAATGGAGTAAAATTCTTTAGATTTCGTATCCTTAGAACCGGTTGTTTCCTCAATTTTTACACCGACCACTTTTTGCTGGCCCTTCATCATTTTCCTCTTCCCTTCTTTGGTCTGAAAATTAAAACATCATTTTAATGCAGAAATGATGAGGCAAAAAGAGCTGAAGAAACTCATCAAACAACAGCGCCATGGCGTGAAGCTGTAACACGTGATATAACAACGTTCACACCCCAGAAATGAGGCAACCAACATATGTAGGTATGTCTTCGGTAGATGTTTTCCACTTCCAATTGCTCCTCGTTCACTACAAGTATTTTACAAAATGGGCAGTTAACGTGTAACGCGGTGGTGGGCACAAAGTGAAAATAAAATAGACGCCTCCAACCGTGTACGCGCGCAAAGTGTTTGTAAGTAAACGTAGAAAACTGAACAAAATCTTCATGAATATTTTATATGCTGCTGCTTAACATAAAGAAAATTTTAAATTTTTAACGTAAATTTGTGCAAAATTATCCTGCATTACTGAATTAAATTTAATAATAAATGCGTTGCTCTGACAGGCATAGAGTAGTAGTATGAAATTACTGCTACCAACCATTGTTTTATTATTCCACAGGCTTTTGCTTGGCATTTGGATTTCATTACGACGATGATGACGACGAATACCGTTTTTTTTCATCTTGGCCATTATAGTTTTGTTTTGTAAATCCGTTGTTTGCCTTCGCCTTTTTTAGAACTTACAGAAACGGACGACTGCACAGTATACCACTTGTATGTTAACAAGTAGGGTTGTGTGTGAACATTGAGGGAAAACAAAAGGCGATTTATACATGTCGAGCTTGTAACTACATTTCTGTTTTTAATTTTTTATTACGGAAATATGAGGTAGAATATATTTAATTAATAAAGAGAGAAAATTAATATAGTTTTAAATATCACATATCAGGAGAACTGAAATTATAACAAAGTACTATGGAAATCGGCCATGGGACCGGGTTATCTATCGTTAACCGATCGTTATAAATTGTTGTAGAAATCGTTTTTTAGCTACAACTATGAACTGGTAATTTTTTATACCCTCCACCATAGTATTGAGTATATATTATATTTGTTTTTAAATATTCATTTGCTATAGGGTCGCAATATATACATATATTCTTGATCAGGGTAAAATTATGAGTCGATCTATGCATGTCCGCCCGCCTGTCAGTCTGCAATAATCACTCTTAGTCCGGTCAAAATAGACATTGAAATAGCAAAAATTCCCACAAAGCTGAATTTTGGTGGTGAGCTAGGGTTTGCCATTAGAAGCAACGTCCTAAAAGTCTCCATCGACCTCATGTGTGCAAACAAAATTATTCGGGGTCAAAGGTCAAAATTTAAGTGTTTTTAGGTTTTCGGATTTATTTTATGAAAACGGTTGATCTAATCAAAAAGTGACTAAAGTAAATATTGTAGACAGAAAAATTATCTACAAGTTTGATCCTTATAATTGTTTTCTTAGAAGGAACCATTCTTGAGATATAGCTGTTCTAAAAAACACATGATTTTTATGCACTTATAAGGGAAATATGCACATATTCAGACGAACCGGCTAAAATAAGCGAAATAATCGGGTCTGTCCCCCAAAAAAATATATATTTTCTTGAATAGTGAAATTATAGCTATCTTCTTAAAAAAATTCCAACAAAATCGGAGTGTGTTTAGTAGAGTTATTCAATGTTAGAGTCATTTTATGCAAAAATAGCTCATTTAACCCACATGTATAATCGAAAGCCCAACGGGAGCGACCCCAACGAAAACTCTCAGATTTTTTTCAAGTTTTGTCCGAAGGTAGGGTTTGTTGCGCTGATTACGGAAATGTATAATTTTCAACGGTTGCGGATCCGGTTCGCCGGTTACTACAAAGTGGATATCGTTTGAAAGCTTACGGAAGTATCTAACACATAGTGTCGTTACTTTAACCGGTTCGCCTCATAATGTACTTACGCGGCTAATTTTTTATTTGACCTTTAGATCGAGATATCTCGAAAATGGTAAGTCTTTTTTAAGAATAATAAAGACCAATCTTGTAGACAATTATTGAATCTACAACTTTTACTTTAGCGTGCTTTTCCTTAGTATTACCGTTTTTGAGAAAAATTAAAAAAACTGAATAATGCCTCCAAAAATGACCCTTGACCCCGAATAACTTGCTTTGCACACATGGCATCGATTGGGACTTTTAGGACGTTGCTTCTAATGGCCAACCCTAGCTCTCCAACAAAAGTCAGCTTTGTGGAAATTTTTGCTATTTCCCCCTTATACGCATGTCTATTTTGACCGGACTATCTAGCAACCTGAAATTTAGGGAAGATGCGTCTTTAGTTTGCTGGCGGGTCAAGTTCAATGATATGCTATATCGGCCCACGCTACCGCCCGATTTCAGGTATTTTAGACGTTGTTAGTCACATTTGCAAACCGAATTAGCTATAATTTGTCATTTAGGGCTCCTAGTTATCAAAAAACTTATATTCCAAAAATTATGGGCATAGGTCCATGTTTTGGTATAGCCCCCATATAACGGTACCTCCCGATTTTCGGTATTTTGAGCCGTAATTTGTCATTTGAGGTTCTCAGTGGTCACGAAACTTCTTTACTAAAAATCGTCAGCAAAGGTCCATATAACGGTACCTCCAGATTTCGGTATTTTGAGGATCTTAGCTACATTGTTTGACGGAACTACCCGCAATTTGACTTTTGAGGTCCCTAGCAGTTAAAAAACGTTTCCACCAAGAATTGTAAAGATGTACCTTTCACCTGGCTGAACACATTTTTATACCCTCAGCATTTATGCTAACGAGGGTATATACACTTTCATACGGCAAAATGTGCCTCATTGAAATAATGGTTTCAGACCCCAAGTTTGTTTGGACGAAATGTGTTTCAGACAATTTGGAGTCAATTGAGCAATGTCCGTCCGTCTGTCTGTCTGTCTGTCTGGCTGGCTGGAGCGCACGATAAGTCTCGAACGGATGAACCGATTCGGTTCAAATTTCGGCTTTCGTAATATTTTGCCTAAACTTAGTTTAAGTTCGAAGATAGGCTATATCGGTCCACTCCTTCCGGTACCTACCCCAGAAAAGTTCGATAATGTTCGGAAAATTTGTGCGCACGATAACTAACCGATTTTGTCCATACTTTGTCCATCGTAAAATGTGTACCAAACATAGATAATGTTTCAATATAGACTCAATCGGTTCACTCCTTCGGGTACCTCCCACACAAAATTTCGGAAAAATTCAGTTTAGAGCCATCTCTCGAATCGCTCTGATTTTTGTTTTAGCAACTTGTAATCACTGCCCTCCATACGACGGTACAAGTTTCATTAGGGGCAAGTCCATACTTCCTGAGAAAATAGCCTGAAAGTTACAAAAAAACCCTATGACACCGTGTGAGGTGGTTGAACTCTCGATCGTATCTGCCGATTCGGTCCAAAGTTTGGCCTTAGTAATATTTTGTCGAAACATAGTTTAAGTTTAAAGATAAGCCATATCGATCCACTCCTTCCGGTACCTCCCCCACAAAAGTTCAAAAATGTTCGGATAATTTGTTCATACGGTAACTTTTGAAGGGAATGGCCGAATTGGTCCATACTGTACACATCCTAATAAAACTACTAGATATAGATCAGTTTCAAAAATGGACTATATTTGTCCACTCCATCCGGTACCTCCCAAACAAAATTTCGGATAAGTTCACTTTAAGACCTGCTATCGAATCACTTTTATTTTATTATTTTTTTTTTTTTTTGAAGCAACTTGCATTCGCTGCCTCTATTACGATAGTAAACGTTTTTTTTTCAGGGGCAAGTTCATACTTCTTGAGCAAACATCCCGAAGGGTGTAAAAACCCAATATGGCACCATATGTAGTGGCTGGAGATCCACTTCCATTATAGACAATGTAGATCCATTCCTTTTAGTATCTCCTCCGCAAAACTTTTGATCTGTAATCCTAATGAACATTTTTGTCGGCTCAAATGCCCAATATTTTTAAAACCCCTAAATACATATGTTTTTTGGGAAAACTTGTTTCAATATATACAGGCTGAGGGTATATCTCTGTCGGCAAAGCCGACTGACACTTTTTTACTTGTTTTGATTAGATTAGATAATTTAGGCATTTGGGGTTGGGGTTAGGTGAAAAAAATATCCACCTAAAATTGTGAAAGGAAACTAATTATTCCATTTTAATTAAGACTTTTTACTTGTTTATCGTTTGAACCTTTAAAGAATTTTCGTGAAAATTACCTTTGAACCATACAAATGACTATGGAAACAAAGATCGCTCGGGCAGTACGTGTTAACGTTAACCGATCGCCATAAAATTTCACATGTCACGTTAATGGACCTGTACCGACAATTCTGTGATGGAACATTTAATACCTTTAACGGAGACTCAGTACGAAATTGTAGCCATTTACTTAAGCCTCGAAAATATAAAAAATCTGGCGATATCGTACTATGGGTGTTATATCATTCTATTTTTTGTAGAATACTTTGTAGCCCCAAAAACACAAAAATAATTCCAGCCATTTCGTTGTGTTAATGAGACAAACCCTCATTATTATAAGTCTTCTTTTGTAATAGTTTGGATTTACCGAACAGATTTATAGCATTCCGGTTAACTTAAAGTTAAAAGTGATGATTGAATTTCAAGGAGGAGCTCCTTGGCATTAACTTTCAATGTAAAAAATATATTTTTAATGCCTCCAAATGGGTTTATTTTGCGTTTTCAAATCCTTCAGATAGTAAAAGAACACATATAATAATGGCCCTAAAACTACTAATTTACCAATCGGGAGGTACCGTTCTATGAGGCCATATACCAAACAGTGACAAGAATGAAAAATTTCTGGAATAACGTTTTGTAGCACCAAAGGGGCTATATGAAGGCGTGGACCTATACCGACAAATTTCTGGGAGAAAGTTTTATTCCCCCAGCGAAGATTAAATACCAAATTTCTGCCATTTCGGTGTGATAATGAGGCTAAAACCTTCAAAATATCGTAAATCGGGCGGTACCGTTCTATGGGGGCTATATGAAGGCGTGGGCCTATACCTACAAATTTCATATGGAAGGTTTAGTACCCCAAATGAAGTCAAAATACCAAATTTCAGACATTTCGGTAGAATATAGAGGCCACAACCCTCAAAATACCGGAAAGAGGGTGGTACCGTTCTATGGGGGCTATACTAAGGAGTGTACCTATCCCGACAATTTTTATATGGAACGTTTAATACCCCAAAATACCAAATTTTAGCCGTTTCGGAGAGATAATGAGGCTAAAACCTTCAAAATACCGAAAATAGAGAGAGGCCATTCGATGGGGCTATAAGACGGGAACCTATACCAACATATTTCAGGTGGTAAGTACCCAATTTGAGTTATTTTAATGGCATATGGTGGCCACAACCTTCAAAATATACTGATAATTCTATACTATAAATATACTAATAATTCTATTCTAGAATGTTTTATACCCCAATCGAAGACTAAATGCCTGAACCAATGCCGACAGATTTCTGGTGGAATTTTTTACACCCCAAGGAAGACTAAATACGGAATTTTAGTCAATTTTGTGCGAGACATTGAGGCCACAACCTTTAAAGTACCGAAAAGACGGATGTATCGTTCTATGGGCGCTATAGAAAGACGTAAACCTATACTGACAAATTTCAGGTGGAAAGTTTAATACCCCCAATGAAAGCTAATTACCATATTTCAGACACCTTCACAATACAGAAAATCGGGAGGTATCCTTCTATGGGGGCTATATGAACATACATATTTTTATAATTTTTATACCCTCAGGCAAATATAGATCTGGTTCAATATGGACTATATCGGTCCATATTTGTTATTACAGAATGTTGTCTTCACGGACCCTATTACGACAGTACAATTTGTTTCAGGTGGAAGTCCACAATTCCTGAGATAATGACCTAAAAGCTCCAAGAATCCCTGACGGCACCAACTAAGATGAAAAATCCGCAAGATAACTCTCGCAGGGATTACCAGTTTGGTCCAAACTTTGTACATCGTATTAATTCATCCAGTTATGTATAAGATTGTACTATGGACTATATCGGTCCACTCCCTCGGGTACCTCTCACTCAAGATTTGGAAACAGTGAAGTTTAAGAGTTCTTCTCGGATAGTTTTGAATTTTTGTTCAGCAGGTTTTCCTTGCGGCTCTTTTATGACGGAGGAAATGCCTACAATAAACTGAGTGGATTTGCCACCGCCGAAAATTTGGATGTTCTGGTCAGGGATTGAACAGCAGAAAATATCCTTCAAAATTCATAATAATCCCTTAAAAATATTTTTCGAAAATCTACATACATATATTGTCATGCTATTCTTTGAAAAATCCAGGAGCATTGTCCTGTTGTTCCTTGAAAAAATATTCTTTGACAATTTTAGAAACATTTTCCTGTTGTTTCCTGAAAAATATTCTTTGAACATTTCACGAACATTGTCCCGTTATTCCTTGAAAAATATTCTTTGAAAAATCCACAACATTGAAAAATTTCACAAACATGTCACGTTTTTCTTGAAAAATATTCATGGAAAATATCACGAACATTGTCCTGTTATTCGCTGAAAAATATTCTTTGAGAAATCCACGAAATATTATTTTAAAATCTACGACATTTTTTCAGATATTTCTGAAAACCTTCCATGAAAATCCTCGACAGTTTCCAGCAAGTCCTTGAAATTTAAAAATTGTTCACAATTTCCCTCTTAGTTATTGAAAATTTATTTGTTTAAATCCCCCAACATTTTTTGATGATCCTAGTAAAACAAATATTAAGAATTAAGATTATTTCCCTGCTGGTCCTTTAAAAGTGCGAATATTCTTAAAAAACTCTTGAATTGCCAAACTGGCCTTTATAAATAAATTTCTTTAAAAATGCAGGAAATTTTTCCATCTGTTGCTTAAAAAAAAATACTTTGAAATCCACGGAACTAACCCTGTTTACTTTAAACAATATATATATATTTTTTTGTAAAATCCGCAATAACTGTCCCGCTGCACAGAGGGGAAATTTGTGTTAAAATTTGATCAAAAGCCCTAGAAAGATCATTTATAGTCGGATTGATATAACATTTTGCACAAAGCATATCTTCTGTACAAGGATTAATCCTATAGAAAATAATGAAAATCGGTCCAGATTTGGATGCAGCTTCCATATATATTCGCATCTGATATGAGATAAAAATGCACCAAAATCACTGAAATTTGACACATGCAACCTGAACCAGCTTAAAAAACATTGAGCCAATTTTCAAACAAATCGGTGCAGATGTATATGAAGAAAAGACAAAATTTTTTAGTTTTCCATAAGAAAAAATATTAAAAATTTTTTTTAAGCTACATGAAAGATTTTTGGTACATAGATTGGGAAAAAAATCCCATTCTTAAATCTGTTCGAGATACTAATTTTGGTTGTTGCGCACAAAAGTTATGGCGGTTTCAATTCTGATAAAAAGAAAAAAATCTTTAAAAGACTCTAATCATTATATTGAGAAACTCTCTTAATTAGGGGCTCCCTACATACTATATGTTTACTGAGGTCCCATAACTTTAGTGAAAAAGTTGTGCATTTTCGCGGAAATTAGGAAAGAATTCCAAACAATTGGTAGTTTGCAACTTGTTTTAATAAAATTCAACCTGCTTATGCCTCTGAAAAATAAATAAAAAATATGTACGTAATCTATACATCGCGAAGATTCAAATGAAACCAAAACTATACAAATCCTTTTAGTGGTTTTCATATTATAGTGAAAACAAAAAAATATATTGAGGAAATTTATAAAATTTTTGTAAGAGAAAATATTTATTAAAATTTATTTTGTGAGTTAGTTGAACAAAATGTAAGAAAAATAGGTCGGAGCTTTTCCTCTATTTTACTTAAATTTCACGCAATAAATCACATTTTTTATTCTAATCACTTCTCGAAAACACGCTAACATCTAGCAGAAGATATGAATATCTTTCAAATAAATGTTGGGTTCCTTTAAATGGGGTATAATCTTGAAATAAAATTGTATCGGGTAATGTTCATTTTGAAATGCGTGTAAATCGAGAAATCCTCAAAATCACTTGATGCGCATGCGGTTTACCAATACAGCGAATTCTTCTCTTTTAATTTGTACACATTTGCCAGGATTTACTTTGGCCGCTAAGATGTAGCATTGTCTGCAGTTTAGTGTGCAACAAACTGTATAACGCTTATATTTTGCACAAAGTTCATACACTTTTTATGCGCATCCGATTTCACTATCAACCGTGAAAAAATACATCGATCTAAACATATTTCAATAAAATCCATCAAGAACCGTGGATGTAGCATCACACAGTATTTTTTGGATAAATCGGATACAGCTCCCACGCCACTAAATTTTTCAAACCGCTGTTTTCGCACAAACGCGAGTGATGATTCACTTTCTTCATTAAAATGGACACGATCCACATAAAACGCGAATTAGTCAGCGATATTTTGAAAAATATTTTTCGCAAATTTTTCAATTTTTGCAGTAGCCATTTCCGCCGTTCTAGTAGATGGATTTTTATGATCTGGGATTCATATGATCCGGATCGTCGAAAAAGTAAAATATCGCGGGGTACCAGCACACTCAAAACGATATTGTAAATACTGTACCCAAAAAATAAGTTTTTTAGAAAAAATATCACACTAAATTTTGGCCTTTGCCAGTAGATTACTCTGCTGCTGTGTGGGCTACATACTCAATATACATATCAGATTATGCGAAATCGCGAGTTCTTTAATCTTATAATTGGTTTTTCGAAACATCCGAATGCGCGTCCCAGTTACATAAAAAATACAAAAAACGCCTGAAATCCGGCTTCAAAATGTCATCATCCATAAAAGGTGGATGCAGTGGAAATTTTGGAAAGTGATACATTAGAAGTGTAATCTTCATTTTGTATTCTCCTACTTTTACTTTGGACAGATGTCCGTCATTTGAATGGTCTAATCAGAAATCGAATAGCAATGTAAACAACCTGTTTAGCTTCAACGTGTTTTTACCTATGTTTTTCCTTTACGCGGTCGTAACTACCACGTAAATTAAATTTTTTTGCTAAATTTTTGAGCTTTGTACAAAAACATCTAAAATAATCCAGCAACAGTCATAGTTACTGGTAAACTACAATAGTTCGCGTATTATAATAGTGCAAACCTTGGCTTCATGGAAACTAAAAAATTTTGACTTTTCCTCATATATAGTCCCATATACATATATTTCATACCAAATTTTATTTTTTGCAACATTCTTAAATTAAATTTTTCTCAATTCACATGAGAAAACCCGTGAATGTTTCTGAATAATGAAAACATATTTAATATGTGTTGGTTTAGTATGATAAATAAAAGTCCCGGTTATAAGGCGGAAAAAAATTTAGTGTGAGTAAACCTTGCAATTCCATATAAAAATATTTCATATTTTAGTTGAGAAAAATTAGATTTTTTCGGAATGGCGCGAATATGCGCAATTTTTTATGATTGAATCTGATATTTGAGACTCAAGCGCATAAAACATTAGAAGAAACTATGGTCGGGAAACGACGGGGAAATAGACTTTTTCACTAGTGAAATTGTAGTAATCATAAAACTATCATAAAAAAATTTCATAAAGAGGATATGTATCACCATTATTAAAGAGCAAAGATGTAAAATCAATCTAAAAAATTTTAAATGCTAATCTTGTTCGGAGACTGTACAAAAACAATAAATATTGAAGAATATAAATTTTCGCGAAAATAATGTTATTTTAATGTTCACCTAATTTCTTAGTTTTCGAAAATTTACTTTTTGTTTTCAGTATGGCTGTGTTCAGTCGACTGCTGCGTCGGATTGGTTAATCTTACAAAGTCCAGGATGGTTATAGCCAATGTAGAAAAGAGTCTGGTTGCCCTTTATCAATTTTTTTTCCATAAAAAACGATTTTCATATTTTGAGTTTTGAGCAACTTTAGGCCTATGTTTCCCCTCTGTGCGCTGGTCCCTATGAAATAATGTGAAAATCAATGATAATTGTCCTGCTGGTCCTTGAAAAATATTCTTTTAAAATCCATGATAATTTTCCTGCTGGTCCAAGTAAAATATTGTTAGAAACTCCAAAACAATTGTCCAATTGTTCTTTCAAAAATATTTTTTAGAAATCGTAAAAATTTTTCTTTGAAAACTCATTGCGTTCCCGCTCCTTGAAAATGTTTTTTAAAAATCCACAAAAATTTCGTTTCTGCTCCCTGTAAGTAATTTACAAAATCCCACATAATTTACAAAAAATTATAAAGAAAATACTTATAGAATTCAGTATAAATGCGCTGCTAGTATTTGAAAAAATAACCTTTTAAAGTCCACGAACATATTTATATTTATTCTATGAAAATTAAACATAATTGCACTGCTTGTCCTTCAAAAATATTCCTTAGAATATATGTTAATTGACCTGCTAGCCATGCCTTCAAAAATCCTAAAGTATTTATCTGTAGTATACTTAGATTTTTCTTTAAAAATCTACTATTATTTTTTCTGATGGTCTTTGAAATATATTTTTGGAAGTGATCTTCTAACCCTTCAATATTATTTCCTTGCTTAAGCTTGAAAAATCCCCAACAATCCACAATCATTGCCCCGCTAGTCTTGAACAGATAGTCAAATCATCAATCATTGCTTTCACTCTTCATTTTGCACTAATAGCACAATAACCAATCAAAACTAATTTTCTACTTAACAATTTGAAATGTGTTCAATGTTTTATTATTTTTTTTTCTTCATTGAAAAATAACATTTTGGCATTTTTCAATTAAGTAAATTAAATTCAACAGTAAAATACCAAAATTCCTGACAAATATAATCAAAAAACTTTACATGCATAACACAAACTTAACATGCATTTGAAGACTTTGGATTACGTTTTTGGGTGAAAGTTTCTTCATTGAAGCAATGCACTTGTTTTCTTGTTCCAAAGCAATGTCATCATCATCTTCCCCCCCGCAGTCTATTCCAAATGCTAGAGCATTGTGTGGCATACATTTTTATTCAAGGCAGTTGTACAATTACATTAAAAAGTTCGTCTCTAGGATTTTCTGTGTTGCTGTTGTTTTTCAAAGAATGTACCTATAGAGGATTTCTTGCTTCATCCACATTGTATTGTAGAATAGTTTACAGCAAACTTTCGCATTTCTGTGCCATGCACTGGGTTCGTTGGTATTCATTGCAGTACTCCAGAAACGCGATATCGATATTGAACACAAAAAAGTAAAGTATATTGGTAACAAAGCAATTTTTGACATGGAATTTCTAACAACACTCAACACCATTCTCTTCCGTAAGGGCAGGCAATTGCCGTTTATTGTCACAAAAATGCCAGCAATACACATGTCGATAGCAGCAGGCATTTTTACAATCATGACATGCATTCTTATATGTATGTACATTTATGCCAACATACATGAAGATGTGCGTCACATTATATATCCAACAATGTGTGTGAAATTTTCCACTATAAAATTTTAGTTGTCTCTTGAAAATGGATAAACTTTATGTAAATTTAATTTTTCCTCTACTCATCAGTTTCCCCACCTAATGTTTTATATAGTTGGATTTTTCTCCAAATATTTTAATTTATAAAAATTATATAAAATGTCATATAAGTAGTTTTTACTTTCTTAAATCAACTTGGCAGTGGACACCCATGAAAGTTCATAAACAGCTCAATGTGCACAACATTTTGTGCCACCAAAATGCCAACATCATCGTCTGACTAATATTTATGTCACAAAATGCGCTTGGTTGCACCCATCGGTTGCATTTAACATTTTTCAATAAAAGTTCCAATGTTAACGTTTGTACATTTTTGTTTGTTCGTTTTGCAAATCAATGTCTATGCATATTCAATGGGTGATCTACATGAATACATATGTATGCATGTGCATTAGGGCGGTCCAAAAAAGGACAAAATAGTTTTTTTGAAATGCCTAAATTTTCTTCCTTTTGATGTAAAAACTTTATGTATGGAATTTTATGGCGAGCGATCTCTGTTTCCATAGTATTTTGTATGGGAACAAATGTGAATTTTAACGAAAATTCTCTAAAAGCCGCATTTATAGTCCAATCGATGAAAAAAGCTTTACCAGTTCGTTATTGTGACTATAAAATGATTTAAACAAAATGTACGATCACCGATTTTTTTATTTCCATAGTACTTTATAAGTTGGTCTTAGCCGAATTTTCAGGAAATCGCACAACAGGCCACCATTATTTTCCAATCGATTAACAAATTTTACCAGTTCATTCTTGTGGCAAAAAAAAAAAACGAATCCTACAAAAATATTGGATCAAATGGAACAAAATAGGAGATAGGCCTTTTATAATAACAAAATAAATAAATAAAACAAACAAAGATTTGTAGTTTTTTGGGCCTCCCTAATGGGCATACATTCAATAGTAGACATATTGTTTTACACCAAATGCAAACTAGAAAGCATGCAAAACCATCACCGACAAACTTTTACGAGATGCAGACCTCTTCAAATGTTAAACACGGCGCGCAAAATGTTTATCACCAAAACTTTTTTAGGAAAATATTTAGTATAAAAAATTAAACAGTAACCGCCGACCAAAAAATTGTAAGGACCACGATTTTCGAAATATTCGTTTTTTTTTTAAGAGAAGCTCCAGTCAAGGGCTGCTTTTTCAAAAATTCACTTTAAAAACTACCTAAAAACGTCTTGCTTTTCTTTAAAAATCAACAGTACATTATTCTAAAGATCTTAAATTTTTTCTATTACAAGTAAAAAAGTATCAGTCGGCTTTGCCGACAGAGATATACCCTCAGCCTATGTGAATTGGAACTTTCATCTACCGACAGATCGAATATATTTAGGGGTTTTTCAGACTTTTGTGGCACTTTTTGGACATTTGAACTTGCCGACAAAAATGTGGATTAGGATTAAATTGGAATGGGGGGAGGGGATGGACCAACATAGTGCATTACGGAAGTGGATATTATTCTGAGTGTCATATCTTTGGGATAGATATCGCGCCCACTAGTCATTTCAGTGGGTTATCGTACACCTGTTGGACCAGTATGCCAGGAAGCATGGACTTGACACGGAAAACATAATATGGCTGTACATCATCGGTATAAATTTCCAAAGGATCTCCGAACAGACCCTAAACTGCACTTGGTCACAAATGTTGAACTTTTGTGGGGGAGGTATACTAAGGAGAGGACCGATATGGGCCATTTTAGAAGTTAAACTAAGTTTGGACAAAATAGGAGGAATGCCAAGTTTTGGACCAAATCGGTCTATCAGTTCGAGAGTTATTGTGCTCTCCAGCTACTACTTATGGTCCCATAGGGGTTTTTTACAACTTTCGGGCTGTTTTCCCAAGATGTATGGACTTACCACTGAAAAAACTTTTACCGTTGTAATTGAGACAGCGATTGCAAGTTGATTTAACAGAAATCAAGGTTATTCAAGGGCAGGTCTTAAGGTGAACTTATCCGAAATTTTGTGTGGGAGGTACCCAAATGAAAGGTCAAATATAGTCCATATTCAAACCTGATTTATATCTGGTCGATTATTAGGATGCGTAAAGTATGAACCAAATCGGTCGGTCCCTTCAAGAGTTATCGTGCGCATAATTTTTCCCAACATTTTTGAACTTTTGTGGGGGGAGGTACCTGAAGGATTGAACCGATATGGCTTATCTTCGCACTTAAACTAAGTTTGGAAAAATTATTATGAAGGCCAAATTTTGGATCGAATCTGCAGATCCGTTCTAGAGTTGTCTTGCGCTCCAACCATTACACGCGGTGTCATAGGGGTTTTTTGAACCTAAACTGAACTTTCCCAAAATTTTGTGTGGGAGGTAGCGACAGCGTGGACCGATTGAGTCCATATTGAAACCTCATATAAGTTTGGTAGAAATTTCACGATGTGCAAACTTTGGACCAAGTCGGTGCTCCCTTCAAGAGTTATTGTGCCCACAAATTTTCCGAACATTTTCGAACTTTTGTGGGGGAGGTACCGGAAGGAGTGGACCGATATAACCCATCTTCGAACTTAAGCTGAGTTCAGACTAAATATTGCGAAAGCCAAATCTTGGACCAAATCGGTTCAACCGTTCGAGAGTTATCGTGCGCACCAGCCAGACAGACAGACCTACGGACATTGCTAAATCGACTCCAAATTGTCTGAAACACATTTCGTCCAAACATACTTGGGGTCTAAAACCATTATTTCGATGAGGCACATTTTGCCCGTATGAAAGTGTATATGGTAAATTTTAAATTTCTTTTGCAATTCCATTGAAAGAAATATTAAAAAATTTATTGCGAGCACATCCGCAATTTTTGGAACATAGATTAAGAAAAAAGTCGTGGTTGCAAATCTGTTCGCGTTCACAAAATTGGATGCTGCGCTCAAAAGTTATGGGGGGTTTTATTCCCTTATAAAGAAAAAATATTTAAAAATTCTATTTTTGCTGTAATAAGCGTTAACAGCATTTAATATCTATCCGTAGATGCCTAAATATTTAATAAATGTATTTCTATTTTCGCGGAAAATCAAGAAATACTGAAAAAATCTTGGAGTAATTTAGAGTCCAAATAAAACTCGAAAAAATAAATTAAAAATGCGTACAGATTCTAGACAACGCGTAGAAAAATATGAGACCAACGATTTTAAAGATAGGATTTATAACTGCCATATTACAACAACAACAAAAGATGAAAACTTATTGTTGGAATATTATTTCAAAAATATATTTTTTGTTCAATTCGAAAAATAGAAAAAACATTTTTGGGAGTTATTCTACTACTTCGCTAAATTTCGATGCAAGGACTGACGGACTTTGCTGAAACTTCTTCAGGGAAAATGCGATGACAAACCCGAAAATGTATTTGCTTACTTTGATAAACAATAGGATTATGAAATATAAAGTAATATTGGCATTACAACAAAAGAAAAAACATAAAAGTTAAAAAACGTATAATTCGCGAATTCGTTAAAATCAGTTAAGGCGCATGCGCTTTTCAGATACAGCGAGTGCATCTCTATCAATATGTAGCGATTTTTCCACTTTTCATTCAGCGGCCAAAGTGTGCCGTCAGCTGCATCTTACTGTTCAAAAACCCTTTATGTGGGTATAAATTGCGCGATGTACAAAAGATTATAAGGCGCATCCGATTTCAGTGACCGCCTATAAAAATACGTCGTTATAACAAATTTTAAACAAATTCGTCAAGAACCGCGGATGTGCTACCAAATTCTATTTTATACGAAATACGAATATTACTCCAGAATCTCGGTAATTTATGCCACACGGTTTTGGAAAATAACATAATCTCGTATAGAGGATTCCATTGATGTAAAAATAACCAAAGAAAATCGCGGTTCAATGCGCGGAATCATCAAAATATAATTTTGCAGAATTTCCTACTTTCAAGGTATCTATAACCGCCGTTTTAGTGGATGGATTTGAAAGCGGAAGGGTTCATTAGATCCGACGCGTAAAAAAACTAAGATCACGCGGTTCAAGGGTACCTGAGTCACAGTTGTAAATTTTGAAGCCAAAAAATAGGTTTTTAAAAAAATTTACGCACCAAAATTTCGTCTTTCTTTTTCTACTAGGGAGCTGTATGAAGCATATTCATGAGATATACATCAAACGACGTGGAATCACGAGTTCTACAATCCAATAAATAGCTTGGGTAAATATCTGGTTGCGCCCTCTAATTATAAGAAAAATTCAAAAAACCCAGATTTCAAAACTTCAAAATGTCAGCATCGATTTTAGGGGGATGCTGTGTATATATCGATAAGTCATACATTAGAACCATGTTGCCCAAGGGGTATTCTTCAATTCTTTCTTTGAGCTCAGGTCTGAAATTTCCCCAGAAATCAGGAAAGAACACAAAAAAACTTGTAAACTTGAACACATTTTTACCCATTTTTTAATATTACCACCAACACAGCTTCCACATAAACTATTTGTTATGTTTCTTTTCATGCGACCCCAGCTAAAACACTACAATTAATATAAATATATTCATATTGTATAAAATATATTGACAGTTCGCGACTTATTAAATGGTGAACCTCAACTTCAACGATTGTAAAACATTTTTGAATATTACCATATACCCTCGTTAGCATAAATGCTGAGGGTATAAAAATCTACGTCAACTTCCCGCTAGTAATTGATAAATACATATTTACAAAAATAAGATAATTGACTTGCAGGACCTTAAAACTCCTCAATAAATTCGATGCTGGTCCTTCTCAGTATATATTTTATTCCATGATAATTTCCTTGTAGCTTCTTGAAACAGTATTTTTTACAAAGCCACGTTTATTGTCCTACTGATCGTTAAAAATATTCTTTAACAAGTAAGAACGGCGTTAAGTTCGGCCGGGCCGAACTTGTTATACCCTCCACCACAAGTTGTATTGAAGTAAAATGCAATAATTAGTTTCCTTTCGTGTATGAAGATGACTTAATACTAAATTTTAGCAATTTCGGTAAAACAATGTGAGGCACCATTCTATGGGGGCTATTTCAAAACGTCGATCTATACCGACAAATTTCTGACAAAGTTTTTCGACTCAATGAACTAAATACCAAATTTCCTATATTTCGGTAAGAGAATGTGGCTAAAACTTAAAAAATACCGAAAATCAAGAAGCACGCTTCTAAGAGGATATAGGAAGATGTGGACCTATACTGACAATATTCTTCTGGAATATTTTATAACTCTTGGAAGACTAAATAACGAATTTCAGCCATTTCGGTGGGATATTGACGTCACAATTTTCAGTATTACGAAAATCGGGAGGTACAGTTCTAAGGGGGCTATATCGAAACGTGGACCTATGCCGACGAATTTTAGTCGGAAATGGGGCAATATGAAAGCGTGGACCTGTACAGACATATTTCTGACGAACAGTTTTATATCACATTGAAGACTAAATACCAAATTTCAGCCATTTAGGTGGAATATTGAAGCCACAACCTTCAAAATACGGAAAATCAGGAGGTACCTTTCCATGGGGGCTATATGAAGGCGTGGACCTATACCGACAAATTTAAAGGGGAAGTTGGAGTACCCCAAACGAAGTCTAGATACCAAATTTCAGCCATTTCGGTGGGAAGGCATGAACCGATACCAACAAAATTCTAGGGGAAAGTTTTATACGACCAACGTAGACTAAGTACCAAATTTCAGACATTTCGGTGTGATAATGAAGCTAAACCCTTCAAAATACCCAAAATCGGGAGGTACCGTTCTATGGGGGCTATATGAAGGCGTGGACCGATACCGACAAAATTCTGGGGAAAGTTTTATACCCCTAAAGAAGACTACGCAACAAATTTCAGTCATTTTGGTAGGATAATGAAGCTAAAACCTTGATAATACCGAAAATCGGGAGGTACCGTTCTAGGGGGGCTATATCAAAACGTGGACCGATATATCCCATTTTCAATACCAACCATCCTGCAAGTAATAAAAACTTCTGTACCAAATATTGACTCTCTATTTTTAAAATTGCCAGCTGTATCTTGACTTCAACAGACAGACGGACGGACGGACAGACGGACATGGTTAAATCGACATAGAATTTTATGCTGATCAATAATATATATACTTTATAGGGTCTTCGACGAATACTTCGATATGTTACAAACGAAATGACAAATTTAATTATACCCTCCATATGGTGGAGGGTATAAATTAAACAGTAACCGCCGCCAAAAAAGTTGTAAGGACTACGGTTTTCGAAATATTCGTTTTTTTAAGAGAAGCTTCAGTCAAGCTCTAACAAGGTAGACTACTGTACAGCTGTTTTTTTTTTTTTTTCAAAAATACTTTTTAAGAAGTACCTAAAAACAGTTTCCTTTTCTTTAAAAATCAACAGTACACCTTGCAAAAATACTTTGAAATAAAAAACAAGTAATAAGTATTAGTCGACAGAGATATACCCTCAGCCTGTGTGGATTGAAATACATTTTTCCACAAAAAACGTATGTATTAAGGGGGGTTTTCAAAATATTGGACGTATGCACCGACAAAAGTATGGATAGGATTAAAGCTCAACAATTTGCGGGGATATCGATCGATAGGTCTGCCGAAATTGAGGCAGCGAATGCAAGTTGCTTCAACAAAAATCAAAGTGATCTGAGAGCAGGCCTTAAAGTGAATTTATCCAAAATTTTGTGTGGGAGGTACTCGAAGGAGTGGACAAATCTAGTCCATATTCGAACCTGATCTATATCTGGTAGATATATTAGGATGTGTAAAGTATGGACCAAATCGGTCACTCCCATCAAGAGTTATCGTGAACACAATTTTTCCGAATATTTTTGAACGTTTGTGGGGGAGGTAACTGAAGGAGTGGACCGATATACCTTATCTTCGAACTTAAATTAAGTTTGCACAAAATATTACGAAGACCAAATTGTGGAACGAATCGGCAGATCCATTCGAGAGTTATCTTGCGCTTCAACCACTACACACGGTGTCATAGGACTTTTTTGTTCCTTTCAGGCTATTTTCTCAGGAAGTATGGACTTGCTCTGATGAAACTTATATCGTTATATGGGGAGCAGTGAATACAAGCTGCTACAACAAAAATCAAAGCGATTAATGAACAGGTCCTAAATTGAACTTTTCCGAAATTTTGTGTGGGAGGTACCCGAAGGAGTTAACCGATTGAGTCCATATTGGAACCTCATCTAAGTCTGGTAGAAATTTTACGATGTGCAAAGTATGGTTGCTTCTTTCAAGAGTTATCGTGCGCACAAATTTTCCGAACATTTCCGAACTTTTGTGGGGGAGGTACCCGAATGAGTGGACCGATATAAATAACCCATCTTCGAACTTAAACTAAGTTTGGACAAAATATTACGGAAGCCAAAATTTGGACCGAATCGGTTGATTCGTTCGAGAGTTATCTTGCGCTCCAGCCAGACAGACAGACAGACGAACGGACATGGCTAAATCAACTCCAAATTGTCTTAAACACATTTCGTCCAAACATACTTGGGGTCTAAAACCATTATTTCGATAAGGCACATTTTGCCCGTATGAAAGTGTATATACCCTCGTTAGCATAAATGCTGAGGGTATAAAAATGTGATTTCCAGCTCATTTTATGCGAATAATGTGTACAAATTTTTATGTAAAAGTAATTAGAAAATCTTGTACTAAAATGTCCATTTCGAAAAAAAAAAATACTTTTATCCTTTAAATTTTGAGTTACTTGCCTTGTAAGAAGTTTTTAGGAGATCATATGAAAATGTCAACTGCTTTTGTTTTGTTTTGTTAAATACCGTTATAAATTACAAAAACATTGCTAGAATATTAAAATATGATATGTTTAGAGACAATTTTCTGAATTGTCGCAGATATTTGCTGATATCGATTTTTTTTTGTCGCAGGATGGGACCAGTGTGCGGTGGCACGGAGGAGGATCAAATGGAAAAATTAGGGGATAGGCCTTTCATAAAAAAAAATAAATAAAACAAATAAAGATTTGTAGGTTTGTGGGCCTCCCTAATATGCATACATTCAATTGTAGACATATTGTTTTACACCAAATGCAAACTGGAAGGCATGCAAAACCATCACCGACAAACTTTTCCGAGATTCAGACCTCTTCAAATGTTAAACGCGGCGCGCAAATTGTTTATCACCAAAACTTTTTTATTAAAATACTTAGCATAAAAAATTAAACAGTAAGCGTCGCCCAAAAAATTGTAAGGACCACGATTTTTGAAATATTCTTTTTTTTTAAAGAGAAGCTCGAGTCAAGGGCTAACAAGTTAGACTACCGTACTGGTGCTTTTTTATACCCTCCACCATAATATGGAGGGTATATTTAAATTTGTCATTCCGTTTGTAACACATCGAAATATTCATCGGAGACTCTATAAAGTATATATATTCTTGATCAGCATAAAATTCTAAGTCGATAAAACCATATCCGTCTGTTGGAATCAAGATATAGCTCGCAATTTTTAAGATAGAACTTTGTAATTTGTATGGAAGTTTCTATTACTCCTAGGATGTTTGGTATTGCAAATGGGCTATATATGTCCATGTTTTGATATAACCCCCATAGAAAGGTACCACATGATTTTCGGTATTTTGAAGGTTTTAGCCTCATTTTTACAATAAAATGGCTGAAGTTTGGTACTTAGTCTTCGTAGGGGGTATAAAACTTTCCCCCAACAATTTGTCGGTATAGGTCCACGCTTTCATATGGCCCCCATAGAACGGTACCTCCCAATTTTCGGTATATTAAAGGTTGTGGCCACAATAATCCACCGAAATGGCTGAAATTTGGTATTTAGTCTTCTTTGGGGTATAAAACTTTCCCCCAACAATTTGTCGGTATAGGTCCACGCCGTCATATAGCCCGCATACAGCGGTACCTCCCAATTTTCGGTATTTTGGAGGTTGTGTCCACAATAATCCAACGAAATGGCTGAAAACTGGTATTTCGTCTTCATTTAGGACATACAATTTTCCATATGAAATTCGTCGGCATAGGGGGTATTCAACTTTCTGCTCTTAATTTGTCGGTATTGATCCACGTCCCCATAGAACGGTACCTCCCAATTTTCGGTATTTTAAAGGTTGTGGCCACAATAATCCACCGAAATGGCTGAAATTTGGTAGTAAGTCTTCGTTAGTGGTATTAAACTTTCCCCCAGAAATTTGTCGTTACAGGTCTATGCCTTAATATGGCCTCCAATACAACTCGTTCTTACTTGTTAAAAAATCACTTTAAAAACAACCTAAACATCTTGCTTTTCTTTAAAAATCAACAGTACTCCTTGCAAAAATATTTTGAAATACAAAATAAATGTCCTGCTGGTCTAAAATGCTAGAGAATTTATTCTACAGATTTAATTTTTTTTCTATAAAAATCTACGTCAACTTCCCCGCTAGTAATTGAAAAATATTTACTAAAAATTCCTCGATAATTCCGTTGCTAGTCTTTCTTAGTATATATTTTATTCCATGATAATTTTCTTGTAGCTCCTTGAAAATGTTTAAAAATATTCGCTGAAAATCCGCCATAATTGTTTTGCAGGTCCTTAACAATTTTTCTATGAAAATCTACAATAATTGCCCTGTTGGCCTTGAACATAATTTTGTTTAAAGATCTATGACAATTGTCCTAATGTTTTTTGCAAAAATATTTTTTAAATACACGAAAGCTAAAGTCCTCAAAGTACCGAAACTCGGAAGGTACCGCTATATGGGAGCTATACGAAAACATGGACCTATGCTGACGATTTTTAGTGAAGAAGTTTCGTGGTCACTGAAAACCTGAGAATCTTCTTGATCTCCCTAGAAAATCTCATGGTCTTCCTACAGAAGAGCATATGGCCTTCCTATAGAAAACCTTATGGTTTTAACATACAAGACCTGTAGGTCCTCCTATAGAATACTTCATAGAAATCATTATTATTTTTCTATAGAAGACCTTATCTATAGTCATTGTTGTCTTCCTCCAGAAGAACAATTTGCTCTTTGAAAAAGAGTAAGATCTCAGGGCTATTGGCCCTTGGAAAAATATTCATAAAACTCTCCATCTTTTGTCCAAAAAATATTTTTTTAAATATACCCCAAAAAATATCTTCATTAAGTTCGCGTGCAAAAGCATTCAAAATTTTTCTGTGCCTTTTGATTACAACAAAAGTAATGTTTATATATTTGACATAAACACAATTAGTCCATTCCACCATATACGCCCAATTTAGTAACTGTCGATGGGCCTCTGCACCGTTTACTACTAAATAAATGGATGTTGAAAGAAAAGACTGTTGTTTAGCTTTTTTGTCTTATGCCGCTTGTTTTGATATACCATTATTAGAATTATTTTATTGTACTACACCCGACATAAGAGGTCTCAACAACAACATCGCGGTGCCTCAGCTTTGTCATAATACATATGTATGTTTGGTTGTCGTGTCGTGATGGTTGGTGATTGTGGTGCCAGCACAGCGGAATCACTTTTGCAAAAGTTCTCAATGAGTTTTTAGATTTTCCATTGCATTGCAATCTAATCAAAATTCTGCAACGTTTGCTGAATATTCAGTTCAGTTGCGATAAGTAGACAAATGTACTGCATATGTTCAACCAAAAACAACTTTGCATGTGTATGTGTGTCTATGTCTATGTGTTTGCAATAAGAAGAATTATGGCCACATAAAAATAAAGGATTTGTGGTAAAAGCAAACATTTTTCCAATTTCTATAAATGTATTTCGAATTTGGTTGGTTGGTCGGTGGGACGGTTGGTTATTTGGTTGGCATGGAGGATGGTAGTAGGTTCATGGTGACTGCTTCGACATCAAAGCCTTTTGGGTGGTGGCGAAGGCACATAAAAAGCTTTGATTTATAATTGATTCATGTCATTATCATAAACTTTTATGGGCAGCAAAATTTTGTCATAGCGCATTACGAAAATATGAAAATTGCAACCATGAAACCTTGGCCAAATTGAAAATGAATTTCCGTCCATTATTATAATCAGCAAAAATTTAGCGATGTAGTTTTTTTTAGGGAATTAAAATTTGGTTACACAAGATTTGTGTCCTTAATGCGTACCAAAAGAATAAAAATTAAAAAAATATATATAAAAAATAATAAATTTTTGGACAACTTTTGCAGGAACAATTTTATTGTGAGACACATACGTCCTGAGAAAATGACCCAAAAAGGTATAAAATGTCCTGCCCGCACTAAGTGAAATGAGTGATGATCACGATTTTAGTATCCGATTTGGCCAAACTACTGACGGTTCTATTGCTTTATAAGAGATTAACCAATGTTTTATTGTCAGCACTCCCAAGTGTTGTCGGCCAGGGACTTTCGAACCGGGTTTCTATTTCTGATTTTGTCGCAAATAGTGGTGGCTTAGGTGAGCGACTTTAACATGCTGTCGAACGTTAAACCCAAAATCTTTAGAGTAATTAGTGATCAGAATCAGGACACCATCGACCAATATATCAAGGGTTCATTCCGTCCATGTTGTGAACAGTGAGGCAGTGGACTTAGCGGAGGCAATTTTCATATTCCTCAGACATTTAACCATTAACCCCATGTAAATATCGTACAATCATCTGCATATACCTATTACGCTCTCTATGCCCACTAGAGGGTGTGGAATTTCAGAAAGGCATTTATGGCATTTCCAGAGATATCACCCCGTCTAGCGAACTCCCTATTTCACTGTAAAGGGTATTGGATTTTTTATTTCGGAATTCTCTAAACGATTGCCGTCCAATGATTATCCAACGTTAAGAGGTTTTCCCTATATATTGGCATGCTTGACTGTAATGATGAAGGCCTTCGGTAGAAAAACCATGAAGTCTTCTATAGGAAGTCTATGAGGTTTTCTATAGGAAGATCATGAGATATACCCTCAGCTTGTGTAAATTGAAACGCCCATCTATTGACAATAGCGAATCTAATGATTACGGATTTTGTGGCCCTTTTTGGAATTTGCAGACAAAAATATATTTGGTTTGAAGCTCAGGATGTCTATGAGGTTTTCTATAGGAAGATCATGAGATATACCCTCAGGTTGTGCGAATTGAAATGTCCATCTATTGACAATATCGAATCTAAGGATTACGGATTTTGTGGCCTTTTTGAAATTTGCCGACAAAAAATATATTTGGTTTGAAGTTCAGAAGTGTTACGGAGGACGTACTTGAAGGAATGGGTCGACATACTCCATTTTGGAAGTGGATTCCTTCCTCTTGATAGGTATTGTGCCCACCAGTCATTTCAGTTGGTTTGAAAGCATGGACTTGCCCACGAAAAACATAATATCGAGCGTTTCTACAGCTTTCGGGCTATTTTCTCAGGAAGTATGGACTTGCATCTGAAAAAACTTGTACCGCCGTAATGGAAGAGAATAACATTTGTCACAACAAAGATCAAAGAGATTCGATAGCAGGCCTTAAACTGCATTTTTCCGAAATTTTGTGTGAGAGGTACCCGAAGGAGTTGACATATATAGCGGATTTTCCAACCTGATCTATGTCTCGTAGAAGTATAACGATGTGCAAAATATGGGCCAAATCGTAGTACATCGATATTGCTCATAAATAAATACATCCCCGAACTTAAATTAAGTTCGGAAAAAATATTACGATGGACACATTTTGGACCTAATCTGCAGATCCGTTCGAGAGTTATTGTGCACTAAAACCACTACACTTGGTGCCATAGGGGTATTTTGCAACTTCGGGCTATTTTCTCAGAAAATATGGACTTGTACTGCTGTAATGGGGGCAGCCAATACAACAAAAATCAAAGCGATTCGAGAGTAGATCCTAAACTGAACTTTCCGAAATTTTGTGTGAAAGGTACTCAAGGAGTGGATTGATATAGTCCACATTGGAACATCATCTATGTCTGGTGGAAATTTCACGATGTGTAAGGTTTGGCCCAAATCGGTTACTACCTTTAAGAGTTATCGTTCGCACAATTTTTTACATCATTTTCGAACTTTTGTGGGAGGTACCTAAAGGAGTATCGCTCCATTTCGAACTAAAACGGTATTGGCCCGTATTCGAACTTAAACTAAGTTTGGACAAAATAGGTAAAATTTTGGACCAAATCGGTTCATCCGTTCGAGAGTTATCATGCGCACCAGTCAGACAGACGGACGGACATTGCTAAATCGACTCCAAATTGTCTGAAATAGGGATAGCTAATGGAAATCAACAATCGATTTTTCAACTTTTCGATTTTGTCCTAAAACTAAAAATGCGATTTTGTGGTCTGGCGATTATTTCATTTGCCCTAACACTAGACTTTTTCATCGATTTTCGAGTTTTCCTTTGAAACTGTAAAATCGCCAAAACTGTAAAATCGCCAAGTCAACAATCTATGGGCAAACTCGAAAATCGATCACAAGATAATCGATTATACGATTTCCCTCCAGGCAAAAGTTGACTAAGATTTTTAATCTTTTGACTGCAAAAAGTCAATTAATCGAAAGTCGACTTATCTATCCCTAGTCTGAAATGGATTTCGTCCAAACATACTTAAGGTCTAATTCCATTATTTCGATGAGGCTTATGTTGCCCGTATAAAAGTGTATATATCCTCGTTAGCATAAATGCTGAGGGTATAAACACCAAAAGGTCTTCTACAAAAGGAGAATGAGGCCATCCATAGGACGATAAGGTGGTCTCATATAGGTCTTGCCTATGGGAAGACCATAATGTTATATAGAGGAAGAAAATGGAATCTACTCTAAGAAGATAATGATGTCTTCCAAAGGAAGAGCATGATATCATCTAAAAGAAGATCAGGACGTATTCCATGGGAAGACGGCATATCTTCTATAAAATTATCCTAGGGACTTTTTTTAGAAATATTTTCTGACCTTCAATAGCAAGGACTTCTTGTCTTCTGTAAAAATGCTTTCAGATCTTCTATGGAAAGAATTTCTACTATTCAATGAAAAATTGTTGTTCATTCTGGTCTAGTCTAGAAAGATCTTCTCGCTATCCATAGGGCTTCCTCCTGGCTTTCTATACCAAGACCTCGAGGACTTCTATCAGAAAACTCTGGTGTCCTCTGTAAGAAGACCTTGTTGTCTCAAGATATTCTGTTTATACCCTCAGCATTTATGCTAACGAGGGTATATGAGGAAAAGTCAAAATTTTTTAGTTTCCATGAAGCCAAGGTTTGCACTATTATAATACGCAAACTATTGTAGTTTGCCAGTAACTATGACTATTGCTGGATTATTTTAGATGTTTTTGTACAAAGCTCAAAAATTTAGCAAAAAAATTTAATTTACGTGGTAGTTACGACCGCGTAAAGGAAAAACCATAGGTAAAAACACGTTGAATCTAAACAGGTTTTTTACATTGCTATTCGATTTCTGATTAAACCATTCAAATGTCGGACATCTGTCCAAAGTAAAAGTTGGAGAATACAAAATGAAGATTACACTTCTAATGTATCACTTTCCAAAATTTCCACTGCATCCACCTTTTATGGATGCTGACATTTTGAAGCCGGATTTCAGGTGTTTTTCGTATTTTTTATGTAACAGGGACGCGCGTTCGGATATTTTGAAAAACCAATTATAGGACTAAAGAACTCGCGATTTCGCATAATCTGATATGTATATTAAGTACGTAGCCCACACAGCAGCAGAGTAATCTACTGCCAAAGGCCAAAATTTAGTGCGATATTTTTTCTAAAAAACCTATTTTTTGGGTACAGTATTTACAATATCGTTTTGAGTGTGCTGGTACCCCGCGATATTTTAGTTTTTCGACGATTTGGATCATATGAATCACAGATCGTAAAAATCCATCTACTAGAACGGCGGAAATGGCTACTGCAAAAATTGAAAAATTTGCAAAAAATGTTTTTCAAAATATCGCTGACTAATTCGCGTTTTATGTGGATCGTTTCCATTTCAACGAAGAAAGTGAATCATCACTCGCGTTTGTTCGAAAACAGCGGTTTGAAAAATTTAGTGGCATGGGAGCTGTATCCGATTTATCCAAAAAATACTGTGTGATGCTACATCCACGGTTCTTGATGGATTTTATTGAAATATGTTTAGATCGATGTATTTTTTCACGGTTGATAGTGGAATCGGATGCGCATAAAAAGTGTATGCACTTTGTGCAAAATATAAGCGTAATACAGTTTGTTGCACACTAAACTGCAGACGATGCTACATCTTAGCGGCCAAAGTAAATCCTGGCAAATGTGTACAAATTAAAAGAGAAGAATTCGCTGTATTGGTAAACCGCATGCGCATCAAGTGATTTTGAGGATTTCGCGATTTACACGCATTTCAAAATGAACATTACCCGATACAATTTTATTTCAACATTATACCCCATTTAAAGGAACCCAACATTTATTTGAAAGATATCCATATCTTCTGATAGATGTTAGCGTGTTTTCGAGAAGTGATTAGAATAAAAAATTTGATTTATTGCGTGGAATTTAACTAAAATAGAAGAAAAACTCCGACCTATTTTTCTTACATTTTGTTCAACTAACTCACAAAATAAATTTTAATAAATATTTTGTATTACAAAAATTTTATAAATTTCCTCAATATATTTTTTGTTTTTTGCTATAATATGCAAACAGCTAAACGGATTTGTATAGTTTTGGTTTCATTTGAATCTTCGCGATGTTCAGATTACGTACATATTTTTTATATATTTTTCAGATGCATAAACAGCTTGAATTTTATTAGAACAAGTTGTAAACTACCAATTGTTTTGAATGCTTTCCTAATTTCCGCGAAAATTTACAACTTTTTCACTAAAGTTATGGGGCCTCAGTAACCATATAGTATGTAGGGAGCCCCTAATTAAGAGAGTTTCTCAATATAACGATTAGAGTCTTTTAAAGATTTTTTTGTTTTTATCAGAATTGAAACCGCCATAACTTTTGCGCGCAACAACTAAAATTAGTATCTCGAACAGATTTAAGAATGGGATTTTTTTCCCAATGTATGTACCAAAAATCATTCATGTAGCTTAAAGAAAATTAAAATTTTTTTTTTTTTATGGAAAACTAAAAAATTTTGTCTTTTCTTCATATACACTTTCATACAGGCAAAATGTGCCTCATCGAAATAATGTTTTTAGACCCCAAGTATGTTTGGACGAAATGTGTTTCAGACAATTTGGAGTCGATTGAGTAATGTCCGTCCGTCTGTCTGGCTCGCTGGCTGTAGCGCACGATAACTCTCGAAGGGATGAACCGATTCGGTTCAAATTTTGGCTTTCGTAATATTTTGTCCAAACTTAGTTTAAGTTCGAAGATGGGTTATATCGGTCCACTTCTTCCGGTACCTACCCCACAAAAGCTCAAAAATGTTCGGAAAATTTGTCGCACGATAACTCTTGAAGGGAGTAACCGTGTCGGCCATATTTTGCACAACGTGAAATTTCTACAAGGATGAGATGAGGTTCCGATAAGGACTCAATCGGTCCACTCCTTTGGGTACCTCCCTCACAAAATTTCGAAAAAGTTCAGTTTAGGACCACCTCTCGAATCGCTTCGGTTTTTGTTGTAATATCTTGTATCCACCGCCCCCCATACGACGGTACGGTTTTATCTGGGGCAAGTCAATACTTCCTGAGAAAATAGCCTGAAAAGTACAAAAAAACCGTATAACACCGAGTGTAGTGGTTGTAGCGCAAGATTACACTCCTACGGATATGCCGATTTGGTCCAAAATTTGACCTTCGTCATATTTTGTCCAAACTTAGCTTAAGTTCGAAGATAACCCATATCGGTACACTCCTTCAGGTACCTCCCCCACAACAGTTCAAAAATGTTCGGAAAAATTGTGCGCACGATAAGTCTTGAAGGGAGTGACCGATGTGGTCCACACATTACACACCCTAATATATCTACCAGACGTATATCAGTTTTGAATACGGATTATATTTGTCCACTCCTTTTCGTACCTCCCACACACAATTTCGGATAAGTTCACTTTAAGACCTGCTCTCGAATCACTTTTATTTCTGTTGAAGCAACATGCATTCGCTGCCTCAATTACGACGGTAAAAGTTTTTTCAGGGGCAATTCCATTCTTCTTGATAAAACTGCCCGAAAGGTGTAAAAACCCATTAACACCATATATAGTCGATGGAGAGCACTATAACTCTCGAACTGATCAACCGATTTGGTCCAAAATTTGGCTTTCGTCACATTTTGTCCAAATTTAGTCTATGTTCGAAGATGGGAAACAACTTTCGGTACTTAAAAAATTTCAATAAAATTTCAATATTTAAAAAATTTCAATAAAAATGCAAAATGGCATGTCTGTTAAACGGGTAGTCGGCAAAGCCGACGGATACTTTTTACTTGGTTTTTTTTTAAGAATAGTACAGTCATAAGGGGGAAATAGCAAAAATTCCCACAAAGGAGAATTTTGGTGGAAAGCTAGGGAAAGTTTAAGTTTTTTTGATTTTTCTCAAAAACGGTAATACCTAACAGAAATCGACTGAAGTAAAAGTTGTAGGCTTAAAAATTGTCTACAAGAATGATCTGTTTGAATTTTCAATAGGAGTGGCCATTCTTGAGATATCGTGTTATAAGAGTCAACTTACACATGTGAAGAAGTAAGCCGTCTAAGAAGATCATGAGGCGGACCGGTTTAAATAGCATCTCCATATGTTAGGTATTTCCATAAGCTTTCAAACGATAGTCACTTTGCAGTAATCGGTTAAGTAGAACCGGGTATAGCTCGGTTTTAAGTCTGGCCTTTCGTAATCAGCGCAACAAACGCTACCTTTTGACAAATATCGGAGAGTTTTTGTTGGGGTCGTTTCCTTTGGGGTTTACTTTTGCATAAAATAACTTCAACATGGAGTGGAGGTTGCGTGGGTTCAAATCTTCGGCTTTCCTTTTTCACTTACCAAAATCATCGGTCATTAAGCTCGAGTACAACGAGAAATGAATTAAAATTAATATTAACAACACACAAAACACGACACAAATTTCAGCCATTTTGGTGAATTAATGTGGCCACAACCTTCAAAATACCGAAAATCGGAAGGTACCGTTCTATGGGGGCAATATGATGGCGTGGACCTATACCTAAAAATTTCTGGGGGAAAGTTTTATACCCCCAACGAAGACTTAATACCAAATTTCAGTCATCTCGTAGAAATGGTAGAAATGTTTCTTAGACTCTGGAAAAACAAAATACAAAGTTACAAACGATTATGTTGTCAAATGGGACTAATACATTCAAAATATATTAAAACCAGTAAGGAAACCTCATAGTCGGGCGGGGCCGACTATATGATACCCTACACCACTGTGAATATGTAAAATATATATAGGAGATATACATCAATTTGAACTGATTTCTATATAATATGGTACACTTAATACTGGACAAAATTCCGTCACACATTCCCAATTTCATAAATATTGGACAGATATAAGGTGATTGGTGCAGAAAATACGTGAAATCGGGCGAAAATATATATGGGAACTATATCCAAATCTGAACCGATTTCGATATAATTTGGCACACTTTTTTCTAGACCGAGTTCAGTTACACAACCCAAATTTCATCAAAATCGGACTATATAACGCGTTTGGCGCAGCAAATACGTCAAATCGACTGAAAATATATATTGGAGCTATATCCAAATCTGAACCAATTTCGATGTAATTTGGAACATTTACTTTTAGGCCGAATTCAGTCACACATTCCATATTTCATCAAAATCGGACGTATATTGTGGGTTTTGTGCCGCAAATACATCAAATCGGCGGAAAATATACATGGGAGCTATATCCAAATCTGAATCGATTTCGATATAATTTGGCGCACTTATTTCTAGACCGAGTTCAGTTATACTATCCAAATTTCATCAAAATCGGACGTATATAGCGTGTTTGTTGAAGCAAATACCTCAAATCGGCCGAAAATATATATGGGAGCTATATCCAAATCTGAACCGATTTAAATGTAATTTGGCACATTTATTTTTAGACCGAATTCAGTAACACATTCCATATTTCATCGAAATCAAACATATATAGCGTGTTTGGTGCAGCAAATACGTCAAATCGGACGAATATATGGGAGCTATATCCAAATCTGAACCGATTTTCACCAAAAGCAACAGCGTTCTTCCTATGGCGAAAAAAATGATATTCCCCAATTTTCAGCCGAATCGGGCAAAAAATGCGACCTGTACGTTCTGAACAAAAATACATGTACAGACGGACAGACGGACGGGCATGCATAATCGACTAAACGTGGACCTATAAAAACCAACTTTGGTAAGAATGTTTTTTGGCCTCTGGAGACACAAAATACCAAATCACAACCAATTAAGTGGTAAAATGGGACAAATATCTTAAAAATTCCTTAAAACGACGACGCGTCGCGCGTCGTTTTGTATGGGGGCTATACGAAAGCGTGGACCTACATAGTCCACTTTCAATACCAAAAGTCCTACGAACATATAACAGATTTTCCCAAAATTTCATCCACCTACGTCAATCCGTTCGGACGCTAGAGTGATTTCCACAGACGGACGGACATGGTTATATCGATGTAGAATTGCACGCTGATCAAGAATATATATAGTTTGTGGGGTCTACAATGATTATTTGGAGTAGTTACAAACGGAATGACAAACTTAATATACCCCCATCCTATGGTGGATGGTATAAAAATGATCTTCGCCATAATAGGCAAATAAATAGAAATCAGCTTGAGACAGGCTGGGGTTTTGAACCCACGTCCTTGGAAAACACATGAAAAAAGTGTTGTCATGACGTATTAGAGTTCAGAGCCAAATTCATAACTTCATGGAAACCATACAATGAAATTGCATTTGAAAGAGGAAAAGTTAGATGATAGTGAAGCCGCTCCACAGCCGATATGTCTGATGAGCTTCTACCAAAGGCGAAACATGTCACATAGTAGGGGTTGTGTGGTTTATAATTTTCGGCTTTCCTTTTTTATTTGCATTAAGCTCGACTTGAACGAGAAATTAATTAAAATGAATATTAAAAATTATCCTTATCCTAATAGGTAAAAAATAAAAAAATTATTTATAAAAAAATTAAGTTACAGTGAAAACTGGAAAATAATTTTTCGCTTAGCTTTAATATGTATATTCTTCTTCATGATCGAATCTCTCACATAAAACGCTTTTCGTTTAATTTTGTCACCATTTTTAATGTAAATGCAAGCGTTTTATTTGAGAGATTTTATCATGAAGGAGTATATACATACATATTGAAGCTAAGCGAAAAATTATTTTCTAGTTTTCAGTGCATTTATAAATAAAACACTGTAACTATATTTGTTTAAATTATTTTTTATTTTTTACTTTTTAATATGTTTTTCCACCTTAACGAAATTACACCAATTTAGGCAGAAAATGTCGTTTATAGTGGCTACACCAAAACCAGGACCTTTGTCCACAATTTTTAGTGGGGAAGTTTCTGTATATTTGGGAACTCCAAATGCCAAGTTACAGCCAATTCGGCCTAAAAATGAAGATAAAATCCTTAAAACACATGAAATCGGGTGGTACCGCTATATGGTGGCTATACCAAAACCTGGACCTATGTCCACAATAAATTTTTGGTGGAGAAGTTTCTGTACCATTGGGAACTCCAAATGCCAAGTTACAGCCAATTCGGCAAAAAATTTAAGATGAAATCCTTAAAATTCTTGAAGTCGGGTTGTACCGCTATAAGGAGGCTATACCAAAACCTGGACCTATGTCCACAGTTTTTGGTGGAGAAATTTCTGTACCATTGGAAACACCAAATGCCAAGTTACAGCCATTTCAGCCTAAAAATGAAGATAAAATCTTTAAGACACATGAAATCGGGTGGTACCGCTATATGGATGCCATACCAAAGCCGGGAGCTGTGTCCACAATCTTTTGTGGAGAAGTTTCTGTACCACTGGGAACTTCAAATGCCAAATTACAGCCAATTCGGGCTAAAAATGAAGATAAAATCCTCAAAATACCTGAAATTGTGTGATACCGCTATATTGGGGGCTATAGAAAAAAATGGACCCATATAGGTTTTGGTTTCATATTCATGAAATGTCATCAACTGCAACTGTGTTAAAAATGTGTTAATAGATTTGAACTAAAAGGACACCAAAGCCAGTTAAATAAAACACTGTACAAATGGATTTTCCTTATGTGCATAAAATGATGTGTTTTTAGAACCGCTATATCTCAAGAATGGTTCCATCTAGCAAAAAAAATTATTAAGACCAAACTTGTAGAGAATTTTTCTGTTTACAATATTTGCTCTAGCCACTTTTTGATTAGACCTACCTTTTTCACAAAACAAATCCAATAACCTAAAAAATGCTTTAATTATGACCCTTTACCCCGAATAACTATTTTTGACGGGACTAGAACTTAATGTTTCTTTCTATAAAATTCCTTCTGGCTGTATACCTTTGGTCTTACATAACAAGTAAAAAGGCATCAGTCGGCTTTGTCGACAGAGATATACCCTCAGCCTGTGTATATTGAAACAATTTTTTTCCAAAATACATACGTATGTTTTTAGGGGGTTTTAAACATGTCGGGCTTTTGAACCGACAAAAATTTTGATTGGGATTAAAGATCAAAAGTTTTGCGGAAGAGATACTAAAAGGAATGGATCGACATTGACCGTTATGGAAGTGGATCTCCACCAACAACATATGGTGCCATAGGGGGTTTTTACACTCTTCGGACTGTTTGCTCAAGAAGTATGGACTTGCCCCTAAAAAACTTTTACCATCGTAATTGAGGCAGCGAATGCAAGTTGTTTCAACAAAAATCAAAGTGATTCGATATTAGGTCTTAAAGTGAACTTATCAGAAATTTTGTGTGGGAGGTACAGGATGAAGTGGACAAATATAGTCCATACTTGAACCTGATCTATATCTGGTAGATATATTAGGATATGTAAAGTATAGACAAATTCGGCCACTCCCTTCAAGAGTTACCGTACGAAAAAATTTTCCGAACATTTTTGAACTTTTGTGGGGGAGGTACCTGAAGGAGTGGACCGATATGGCTTATCTTCAAACTTAAACTATGTTTGGACAAAATATTACTAAGGCCGTATTTTGGACAGAATCGGCAGATCGTTCGAGAGTTATCTTGCGCTCCAACCACCTCACACGGTGTCATAGGGGTTTTTTTTGCAACTTTTATGCTATTTTCTCAGGAAGTATGAACATGCCCCTGATGAAACTTGTACCGTCGTATGGAGGGCAGTGAATACTAGTTGCTAAAACAAAAATCAAAGCGATTCGCGAGATGGCCCTAAACTGAACTTTTCCGAAATTTTGTGTGGGCGATACCCGAAGGAGTGGACCTATTGAGACCATATTGAAACCTCATATAACTCTGGTAGAAAGTTTACGCTATACAAAGTATGGACCAAATCGGTCACTCCCTTCAAGAGCTATGGTGCGCACAAACTTTCCGAACATTTTCGAACTTTTGTGGAGGAGGTACCGGAAGGAGTGGACCAATGTAGCTCATCTTCGAACTTAAACTAAGTTTGGGCAAAATATTACGAAAGCCAAAATTTGAACCGAATCGGTTCATCCGTTCGAGAGTTATCGTGCGCTCCAGCCAGCAGGACAGACAGACAGACGGACGGACATGGCTAGATCTACTCCAAATTGTCTGAAACACATTTCGTCCAAACATTAGACCCCAAGTATGTTTGGACGAAATGTGTTTCAGACAATTTGGAGTCGATCTAGCCATGTCCGTCCGTCTTTCGATGAGGCACATTTTCATCGTATCAAAGTGTATATGAAGAAAAGACAAAATTTTTTAGTTTTCCATATAAAAAAAAATTAATTTTTTTTTTTAAGCTACATGAAAGATTTTTGGTACATAGATTGGGAAAAAAATGCCATTCTTAAATCTGTTCGTGATACTAATTTTGGTTGTTGCGCGCAAAAGTTATGGCGGTTTCAATTCTGATAAAAAGAAAAAAATCTTTAAAAGACTCTAATCATTATATTCAGAAACTCTCTTAATTAGGGGCTCCCTACATACTGTATGTTTACTGAGGTCCCATAACTTCAGTGAAAAAGTTGTGCATTTTCGCGGAAATTAGGAAAGAATTCTAAACAATTGGTACTTTGCAACTTGTTTTAATAAAATTCAACCTGCTTATGCCTCTGAAAAATATATAAAAAATATGTACGTAATCAATACATCGCGAAGATTCAAATGAAACCAAAACTATACAAATCCGTTTAGTGGTTTTCATATTATAGCGAAAACAAAAAAATATATTGAGGAAATTTATAAAATTTTTGTAGGAGAAAATATTTATTAAAATTTATTTTGTGAGTTAGTTGAACAAAATGTAAGAAAAATAGGTCGGAGTTTTTCTTCTATTTTAGTTAAATTTCACGCAATGGATCACATTTTTTATTCTAATCACTTCTCGAAAACACGCTAACACCTAGCAGAAGATATGGATATCTTTCAAATAAATGTTGGGTTCCTTTAAATGGGGTATAATCTTGAAATAAAATTGTATCGGGTAATGTTCATTTTGAAATGCGTGTAAATCGCGAAATCCTGAAAATCACTTGATGCGCATGCGGTTTACCAATACAGCGAATTCTTCTCTTTTAATTTGTACACATTTGCCAGGATTTACTTTGGCCGCTAAGATGTAGCATCGTCTGCAGTTTAGTGTGCAACAAACTGTATAACGCTTATATTTTGCACAAAGTGCATACACTTTTTATGCGCATCCGATTTCACTATCAACCGTGAAAAAATACATCGATCTAAACATATTTCAATAAAATCCATCAAGAACCGTGGATGTAGCATCACACAGTATTTTTTGGATAAATCGGATACAGCTCCCACGCCACTAAATTTTTCAAACCGCTGTTTTCGCACAAACGCGAGTGATGATTCACTTTCTTCATTGAAATGGAAACGATCCACATAAAACGCGAATTAGTCAGCGATATTTTGAAAAACATTTCTCGCAATTTTTTCAATTTTTGCAGTAGCCATTTCCGCCGTTCTAGTAGATGGATTTTTATGATCTGTGATTCATATGATCCGGATCGTCGAAAAACTAAAATATCGCGGGGTACCAGCACACTCAAAACGATATTGTAAATACTGTACCCAAAAAATAGGTTTTTTAGAAAAAATATCACACTAAATTTTGGCCTTTGGCAGTAGATTACTCTGCTGCTGTGTGGGCTACATACTCAATATACATATCAGATTATGCGAAATCGCGAGTTCTTTAATCCTATAATTAGTTTTTCGAAATATCCGAATGCGCGTCCCAGTTACATAAAAAATACAAAAAACACCTGAAATCCGGCTTCAAAATGTCAGCATCCATAAAAGGGGAATGCAGTGGAAATTTTGGAAAGTGATACATTAGAAGTGTAATCTTCATTTTGTATTCTCCAACTTTTACTTTGGACAGATGTCCGACATTTGAATGGTTTAATCAGAAATCGAATAGCAATGTAAAAAACCTGTTTAGCTTCAACGTGTTTTTACCTATGTTTTTTCCTTTACGCGGTCGTAACTACCACGTAAATTAAATTTTTTTGCTAAATTTTTGAGCTTTGTACAAAAACATCTAAAATAATCCAGCAATAGTCATAGTTACTGGTAAACTACAATAGTTCGCGTATTATAATAGTGCAAACCTTGGCTTCATGGAAACTAAAAAATTTTGACTTTTCCTCATATACCCTCCTTAGCCTAAAGGCTGAGGGTATAAAAATACCTTTCGGTCTTCTATAAGAAGTCTCCCTTTTCTTCTATAAGAAAAATGTATCTTATGTAAAAACAATATCTTTAAACCTTCTGGTTTTCTATAAAAAAAACAATTATTTAGACAAATTTTACTTAAATTCCGATTAAATAATTGTATTTTTTTATTTAAAACCCGCAAGAATTCAACCAATACGTAGAATCAAATATCAAATTCCAAAGCACCCACACAATGCACACAAAATGAACACGTTGCAGTTTCTGATGATTATAAAAAATTCCAACAATATACCTTGACCAACTTTATATCCTTAGCAATGTCATGTATTTCCCTTAAATCCAGCGAGAGTTAAAGGACAATATAAATTGTCAAGTACTTTATCTTCCTCTCTAGGAGTAAAGTTGTTACTGTAGTGGTGTGTCCACGATTTGTTTTTTGTTCTTTATCAATTTTCAAGACAGCAATTAAGTCGGAATTAAAAAATCATTTATTTTAGATGACCTCAAATGCTGTACATGGATAAAGAAGCGATACACTTATCGCCACACATTGGAAATACCCGGCAGAGTTGAGTTTTTTTGTCCTACTCTTTGACTCAATTGATGGTAGGTCATCGTTATGTTAACCGATTAAATCCAGTTATAAACAACAAGAGGCTGGCTTGGGAATACCTGCCGCCTCATGCCTGCCTGTTTGACCAAAATACCGACACACATCCACATGCCAGGCCACACATAAGGTGTTTGCTTAGCTATAATTACCAGTGCAGCAAACTATTAGTAGTAGCAATAAAATTCTACATGTCCCTATTTACAGGAGTAAGGTACCTCCTTCTTCTTGTTTTGTGTTTTCCTTGCTTTTTAGATTCTCCAGCGCCTCCATACAATGCCACCATCACTAATCGTGTACACATTTACTATTATGAATATGGGTGTGTGTGTGTGTGTTTGTGCTCGGCTTGTACATGCATTGAATTTATATGCTAAACTTTCACTTGCCATGTTCCAGTAGCCTCATTCGGAAATGGTTTTAATGTCCTATTAGAAAACAACGACTGTGTGACTTTCCATATACAGCGACAAATGATGATGAGGAGTCACTAGCAATGACTCGGTTAACGACTGGCATTTATACACATGGAGGAATTACAAAAATGCACCTAGATTTTTTTCTAACCTTTTATTTTCCAGAGAGAGAGAGAAAAAGAGAGACAATTTCCACAATTTATAACATTGCAATGTGTGCCCAGTTAGCACAACCTAGTGTTCCATTATTGTAATGTGTGCAAGAGGTTCAAAATGGACGGGGAGAGAAGTTTATTCTTCACAACATATTTTAAACAGTGACCCAAGGACAATAAGTTGTGGAGTTTTACATGATTTAAGATAGATTCAGAGACCAAAATTAAGTTGGGGTTTCAATATGTGGATTTAGAAATTTTTTTTCGGAGGGCACAAAGAGGACAGCAAACTTGGGGTTTCAGTAGGTCTTGAGACTGCAATGGCTGTGGATTTTGAAAGGTTTTTAAGTTGACCAAATGACCAATTAATATCAATTTTGAGTTTTTCGGTTGATATTGAAACGGCAGCAAAGGTGGATTTCCATAAGGTTTTAATTTCTAAAGATTTCCAGCTAAGCGACCATAATAAACGAGGGATATTGCAATGTTGGGCGGATCTTACCATAATAGATGAAGATTTTCTAAAGATTTTTTGACCAACCTAAAACTAAAACAAATATGGATATTATATCGCATTTTCTACCGAATTGGTTGGAATTTTGTGATCCCAAAAGAAAGAAAACTTACTCGAAAAAAACTATGCATATAAATGCATCCAAGTTTACGTCTAGCCGGTACTACCCAACTTTATATATTTCGAGTTTTTTTGTCAAATTATCGAACCTGGATTGCTGTAATTTAATATTGTGTATTGCCAGAGGATACAAAAGCTGAATTTCAGTTAAGATATTCTGCTGCTTCAATGAATAAGGGAGGAAAGAAAACTAATTTTTCCTATTTACTCCAATACAGTTTGTGGTGGAGGGTATAAAAACTTCGGCCGAAATATAAATTTGCCCTCGGTACCTTCAAAATTTTATTTTGAAACACTGTCTCACAGATTATAAGTTCTTAAATTCTCACATTTCTAGACTATTTAAATTTCCATTCAAACTTAATATTGAAATTGCTAGAAGAAAAAATATGAATACTGCAGTATGAGTTGACTACAACCGTACAATGAATTTCGACTTTATATACACTTTTAGTCAGCAGAGATGAGACAATTTATCAAAACAAAAAATTTATTTGTGGACGAATACGGCAGTTTTGCAGGATTTTTATGCAAATTAAACTAACATTGGCATAGAACCAACCATTCTTAGAATACATGCAGCCCACATTTGCATCAGCCTCCCTCCCACAACATTTCACACGCTGCACAATCGTCGTACAGCTAGTGACATAAATTGTGGTTATATCTGGCAAAGGCCAGAAAGAATTGGAGAATATTTAACTATAGTAGTAACAAAAAAGAAGTAAACCAAATACCGACAGAAAGTGAGTGCAATGTAGTTTTTATGAAGCAAAAAAAAAAATCATTTCTAGAGAGGATATTGTGTTTTCAATTTTTGTTGTTGTTGCCGCTCAACGAATGGTTTAAAGGATATAAAGTGTTTTGTTGTAGATATGCCAGTATTAAAAACAAAGTGGAGAATATTTATTAAAGGATTTTCCATAGCGATTTAGTATAAATCGACAGATGGGAAGAAGAAAAATAGAGAGATAGGTATTTCATGAAAGTTAAAATGAAATACTCTGTTGAAATTAAATAAATCAATTCGCATCTGAAATTCTGAATATAGAATTCAGTTATGCCAATGACTGTTAAGTCTGAAAGAAATACTTAATGATTTTAATAGAAGATATACATTAACATACAGAAACAAGTGATAACGGCGCACAACGGTTCATCATTTTTCTTTCCTAGTCAAAATTCTGTAACATTTGAACGGATACATATATTTTAATATATTTTTTTTTTGTTCCACAGATAGCACATTCAGCTCTGCGTTGAATAAAAAATGGTCAACAAATGAAACGCAGAGTTAAACTTTTGAGTTTTTTTAATCTTTCTATATATTAAAAATGGTAAAAACATAATAAAAAATAATAATAACAAGTAAAAAAGTATCAGTCGGCTTTGCCGACAGAGATATACCCTCAGCATGTTGTTAGGGGGTTTCAAAATTTTGGTCGTATGAACCGACAAAAATGTTGATTAGGATTAAAGTTTAAAATTTTTGCGGAAAAGGTACTTAAAGGAATGGACCGACATAGACCATGGGGGTGCCATAGGGGGTTTTTACACCCTTCGGGCTGTTTTCTCAAGAAGTATGGACTTGCCCCTGAAATAACTTTTACCATCGTAATTGAGGCAGCGAATGTAAGTTGCTTCAACAAAAATCAAAGAGATTCAATAGCAGGTCTTAAAGTGAACTTATCCAAAATTTTGTGTGGGAGGTACGGGATGGAGTGGACAAATATAGTCCATATTCGAACCTGATCTATATCTGGTAGATATTATGAGAATGTGTAAAATATGGACCAAATCGGTCACTCCCATCAAGAGTTATCGTTCACACAATTTTTCCGAATATTTTTGAACTTTTGTGGGGTAGGTACCTGAAGGAGTGAACCGATATGGCTTATCTACGAACTTAAACTAAGTGTGGAAACAATATTACGAAGGCCAAATTTTGGCCGGAATCGGCATTTCTGTTCGAGAATTATCTTGCGCTTCCACCCATAAACATGGTGTCATAGGGTTTGTTTTTCAACTTTCAGGCTATTTTTCAGGAAGTATAGACTTGTACCTTCGTATAGGGGACAGTGAATACAAGATGTTACAACAAAAACCAAGGCGATTCGTGAGCAGGTCCTAAACTGAACTTTTCCGAAATTTTGTGTGGGTGGTACTCGAAGGAGTTTACCGATTGAGTCCATATTGGAACCTCATCTAAGTCTGGTAGAAATTTCATAATGTGCAAAGTAATGACCAAATCGGTAACTTCCTTCAAGAGTTATCGTACCCACAAATTTTCCGAACATTTCCGAACTTTTGTGGGGGAGGTCCCGGAAGGAGTGGACCGATATAATCCATCTTTGAACTTGAACTAAGTTTGGACAAAATATATTACGAAAGCCACATTTTGGACCGAATCGGCAGATCCGTTCGAGAGTTATCTTGCGCTCCAACCATTACACACGGTGTCATAGGGTTTTTTGTAACTTTCAGGCTATTTCCTTAGGAAGTATGGACTTGCCCCTAATGAAACTTACAGCGTCGTATAGAGGACAGCGAATACAACTTGCGTAAACAAAAATCAAAGCGATTCGAGACCAGGTCCTAAACTGAACTTTTCCGAAATTTTGTGTGGGAGGTACCCGAAAGAGTGGACCGATTGAGTCCATATTGAAACCTCATCTAAGTTTGGTGGAAATTACACGATGTGCAAAGTATGGACCAAATCGGTTATTCCCTACAAGAGTTATCGTGCGCACAAGTTTTGCGACAATTTTTGAACATTTGTGGGGGAGGTACCTGAAGGAGTGTACCTATATGGCCCATCTTCGAACTTAAATCGAATCTGGACAAAATAATTCGATACCCAAAATTTTAACCGAATCGATTGATCCGTTCGAGAGTTATCGTGCGCACCAGCCAGCCAGACAGACAGACAGACAGACAGACGGACAGACAGACAGACGGACGGACATTGCTAGATTTACTCAAAATTGTCTGAAACGGATATCGTACAAACATACTTGGGGTCTAAAACCATTATTTCGATGAGGCACATTTTTGGTCGTATCAAAGTGTAAATACCCTCTTTAGCCTAAAGGCTGAGGGTATAAAAAACATTTTTTCCACAAAATGTAAAATTTGTTAGAAAATTAAAAAAAATGTAAAATTTTTTTAGAAAATTAAAAAATTTAAATTTTGTTAGAAAATGTATGTATGTATGTATGTATGTATTCCACTTTTATCCGTTCACTCAATGCCGAATAGTACTAAAATTAGTACCATTTAGTACTTTTCGTGCCACCGTATGCACACCCGCTTTGCACACATAAGGTTGTGGGTTCAATTCCCCGGCCAGGCAACATCAAAACACTTTTTCAACGGTGGCAAAATACCCCTCAGTAATGTTGGCGACATTTCCTGAGTATTTCAGCCATGTAAAACTTCTCTACAAAAGTGGTGTCTTAGACACGCCGTTCGGACTCGGCGATAAACTGTAGGTCCCATATCATTGAGCTAATATGACTCGGGGTGCACTCATTGATATGAGAGAAGTCTCCCTTGTCCCTTATGGGATGTTTGTGGAACAATTATTATAGTACTTTTCGTATATATTTGTACACATTTCCGAATCACCTCCTTATATTAACAAACGAATATCTCAACCGATATTAGCATATCAATTTTGAAGATTTTAACTTTATCCGTTCACATTATACCAAATTGTACCCTTTTAGTACCATTTAGTACTTGTCGTAAATTTATTATTCGAATTTCCAATAACCCGTCCGTGTCCCAATTTTCCGCTCAGAATTCAAGTTCTACTCTTTCGCCTAATACGAAAGGTAAAATTTTTGTACATTTAGAAACCCTCACTCAGAATTTGGAGATTCTACATTTATCCGTTTCGCCTCGACGTTGATTACCAGTAAGTCACTCATTTTAAAAATTTTAATACATTTAAGTACTTTTCGTAATTTTCAAAAACCCAGTCAAATCGACCACCTACGCCCCATGACTACAGATGGTAATTAACGGGTATTTGCCCGGTAGATACCCACTCGGTAGGTTTTTCTCTATTATCCAAAGCTTACAATCTTATTGGCTTTAATTGGGCACAGTGAGTTCTCAATGTGTTTAAAACATCCTCGCACAAACCTGTCAACTGAGGTTCACGTTTTCTTGTAGCCAGCCAGACAGACGGACGGACATTGCTAAATCGTGTCCAATTGTTTGAAACGGATTTCGTCCAAACATACATGGGGTCTAAAAGCACTATTTCGATAGGCACATTTTGTCCGTATGAAATTGTATATGAGAATAAGTAAAAAAGTATCAGTCGGCTTGGCCGACAGAGATATACCCTCAGCCTGTGTATATTAAAACAATTTTTTTCCCAAAAAACGTATGTATTTAGAGGGTTTTAAAAATTTTGGGCGCATGAAACGACAAAAATGTTGATTAGGATTAAGGATCTAAAAGGAATGGATCGACACTGACCGTTATGGAAGTGGATCTCCAGCCAAAACATATGGTGCCATAGGGGGTTTTTACACTCTTCGGGCAGTTTGCTCAAGAAGTATGGACTTGCCCCTAAAAAACTTTTACCATCGTAATTGAGGCAGCGAATGCAAGTTGCTTCAACAAAAATCGAAGTGATTCGATATCGGGTCTTAAAGTGGACAAATATAGTCCATATTCGAACCTGATCTATATCTGGTAGATACATTAGGATGTGTAAGGTATGGACCAATTCGGCCACTCCCTTCAAAAGTTACCGTACGATCAATTTTTCCGAACATTTTTGAAATATTGTGGGGGAGGTACCTGAAGGAGTGGACCGATATGGCTTATCTTCGAACTTAAACTATGTTTGGACAAAATGTTACTAAGACCAAATTTTGGACCGAATCGGCAGATCCGTTCTAGAGTTATCTTGCGCTCCAACCACCTCACACGGTGTCATAGGGGTTTTTTTTGCTACTTTCATGCTATTTTCTCAGGAAGTATGGACTTGCCGCTAATGAAACTTGTACCGTCGTATGGGGGGCAGCGAATACAAGTTGCTAAAACAAAAATCAAAGCGATTCGAGAGATGGCCCTAAACTGAACTTTTCCGAAATTTTGTGTGGGAGGTACCCGAAGGATTGGACCGATTGAGTCCATATTGAAACCTCATGTAAGTCTGGTACAGGTTTCACGATGGACAAAGTATGGACCAAATTGGTTACTCCCTTCAAGAGTTATCGTCCGCACAAATTTTCCGAACATTTTCGAACTTTTGTGTGGGAGGTACCGGAAGGAGTGGACCGATATAGCCCATCTTCGAACTTAAACTAAGTTTGGGCAAAATATTACGAAAGCCAAAATTTGAACTGAATCGGTTCATCCGTTCGAGAGTTATCGTGCGCACCAGCCAGCCTGACAGACAGACGGACGGACAGACAGACAGACGGACGGACGGACGGACATTCCTAAATCAACTCCAAATTGTCTGAAACACATTTCGTCCAAACATAATTGGGGTCTAAAACCATTATTTCGATGAGACACATTTTGCCCGTATGAAAGTATATATACCCTTTCTAGCCTAAAGGCTGAGGGTATAAAAAATCATAATTAGGCTAAAGAGGGTATTTACACTTTGATACGACCAAAAATGTGCCTCATCGAAATAATGGTTTTAGACCCCAAGTATGTTTGTACGATATCCGTTTCAGACAATTTTGAGTAGATCTAGCAATGTCCGTCCGTCTGTCTGTCTGTCTGTCCGTCTGTCTGGCTGGCTGGTGCGCACGATAACTCTTGTAGGGAATAACCGATTTGGTCCATACTTTGCACATCGAGTAATTTCTACCAAACTTAGATGAGGTTTCAATATGGACTCAATCGGTCCACTCCTTCGGGTACCTCCCACACAAAATTTCGGAAAAGTTCAGTTTAGGACCTGGTCTCGAATCGCTTTGATTTTTGTTTACGCAAGTTGTATTCGCTGTCCTCTATACGACGCTGTAAGTTTCACTAGGGGCAAGTCCATACTTCCTGAGGAAATAGCCTGAAAGTTACAAAAAAACCCTATGACACCGTGTGTCTCGAACGGATCTGCCGATTCAGTCCAAAATTTGGCTTTCGTAATATTTTGTACAAACGTAGTTCAAGTTCAAAGATGGATTATATCGGTCCACTCCTTCCGGTACCTCCCCCACAAAAGTTCGAAAATGAAAATTTGTGCGTACGATAACTCTTGAAGGAAGTAACCGATTTGGTCATTACTTTGCATATTATGAAATTTCTACCAGACTTAGATGAGATTCCAATATGGACTCAATCGGTAAGCTCCTTCGAGCACCTCCCACACAAAATTGCGGAAAAGTTCAGTTTAGGACCTGCTCACGAATCACCTTGGTTTTTGTTGTAACATATTGTATTCACTGTTCCCTATACGAAGGTACAAGTTTCCTCAGGGGCAAGTCCATACTTCCTGAAAAATAGCCTGAAAGTTGAAAAACAAACCCTATGACACCATGTTTATGGGTGGAAGCGCAAGATAATTCTTAACAGAAATGGCGATTCCGGCCAAAATTTGCCCTTCGTAATATTGTTTCCAAACTTAGTTTAAGTTCGTAGATAAGCCATATCGGTCCACTCCTTAAGGTACCTACCCCACAAAAGTTCAAAAATATTCGGACAAATTGTGCGCAAGATAACTCTTGATGGGAGTGACCGATTTGGTCCATACTTTACACGTTCTCATAATATCTACCAGATATAGATCAGGTTCGAATATGGACTATATTTTTCCACTCCATCCCGTACCGCCCACACAAAATTTTAGATAAGTTCACTTTAAGACCTGCTATTGAATCACTTTGATTTCTGTTGAAGCAACTTACATTCGCTGTCTCAATTACGATGGTAAAGTTATTTCAGGGGCAAGTCCATACTTCTTGAGAAAACAGCCCGAAGGGTGCAAAAACCCCCTATGGCAACCCCATGGTCTATGTCGGTCTATTCCTTTAAGTACTTTTTCCGCAAAAATTTTTAACTTTAATCCTAATCAACATTTTTGTCGGTGCATACGACCAAAATTTTGAAACCCCCTAAATACATAAGTTTTTTGTGAAAAAAGTGTTTCAATTTGCCCATGCTGAGGGTATATCTCTGTCGGCAAAGCCGACTGATACTTTTTTACTTGTTTAATATTCCATTTGGAAAAAAATAAAATTTTGTTTAGACGCTACTTGAATGATTTTTGGTACATGGTTTGAGAAAAAATTCCCATTCTCGAAATACTAATTTTGGATATTGCGCGCAAATGTTATGGCGGTTACAATTCTGATTATTAGAAAAAATCTTATAAAAACGCTATTCATTATAACGAGAAACATTGTTAATTTATGGCTTCCTACATACTATATGTTTGTTTACTGAGGTGCCATGACTTTAGTGAAAAAGTTGTAAATTTTCGCGGAAAATCGGAAAAAATTCAAAACAATTGGTAGTTTCCAACTTGTTTTAATAATATTCAGGCTGTTTACACATCTGAAATATATATAAAAAATATTTACGTAATCTAAACATTGCGAAGATCGCGGTTTGCAATATTATAGCAAAAACAAAAAAAGTTATTAAGGAAGTTTATAAAAAAAGTAAGAGAACATATTTTTTCAAATTTATTTTGTGAGATAGTTGAAGAAATTTTAGGAAAAATATTTTAGTTAAATTTCACGCAGAAAATTAAATTTTTTATTCTAATCGCTTCTCGAATACACGCCAACATCTACCGGAAGATATGGAGAACGTCAAATAAAGTTTGGGTTCCTTTAAATGGGGTATAATCTTCAAATAAAACTGTATCGGTTAATGTTCTTTTTGAAATACTTGTAAATCGCAAAATTCCTCAAAATTACTTGATGCGCATGCTGTTTACCAATACATCGAATCCTTCTCTTTTAATATGTACACATTTGCCAGGATTTACTTTGGCGGCTGCGATGTAGCATCGTCTACAGCTTAGTGTGCAAAAAATTGTATAACGGTTATAATTTGCACAAAGTGCATACACTTTTTATGTGCTTCCGATTTCACTATCAACCATGAAAAAATACATCGATCTAAACCTAGTTCGATAAAATCCATCAAGAACCGTGAACGTAGCATCACACTATTTGTGTGATAAATCGGATACAGCTCCGTTGTCACTTAATTTTTAAACCGCTGTTTTCGCGAAAACGCGTGTGATGTGCCAGTTTCTTCATTGAAAGGGAAATGTTCCACAGAAAACGCGATTAAATCCGCGATATTTTCAAAAACATTTTTCGCACATTTTTCTGTTTTTGCAGTAGCCGTTTCTGCCTTTCTAGTGGATAGATTTTCACGATCTATAATTTATATGATCCGGACCGTGAACTACTAAAAAAACTAAAATATCTTGGGGTCCCAGCACAATCAAAACAATATTGTAAATACTGTACCCAGTAATTTAAACGGTTTAACCAGCAATCGAATAACAACGTAAAAAACTCGTTTGCTTCAACGTGTTTTTACATATTTTTATTCATTTACGCGGTCATAACTTCCACGCAAATTAACTTTTTTAGCCACATGTTTTAGCTTTGATCAAAAACAGTTCGTTTGGTCCAACTATGGTCGTATTTCGTGTTACACTGTAATATGTCGCGTATTATGATAGTGCAAACCTTGGCTTCATCAATATTAATTTTTTTGACTTTAACTCATATTTATTTTGCGTAACTCTGTAATATAAAAGATCTCTATTTTATAAACATATCCTCCAAGTTTCATTGTTCTATCTTCATCCGTTTAGAATATATAGATTTTTGACACAAAAATAAAACCAATTTGGGGCACACTATGCCTTGTGGCGAAGGGTATAAAAAGTTCCATTTAGACAATTAACGCAGTAAGCTCAAACAATTTCAAAATATATTTGTTTTAATATTTTATATTGGAATTTAAGTTGAAACAATCAACGGACTTCTCTTTAGAAGATCTTTGTACCTGAAAGCATTTTTTTTCTTGGAAGGTCTGACAAAACCTATGTTTTTAAAAAGCCCGATTCTTTTGTTCTTAATTTTGGAATCTTTTGAAACTAAATTTTGAATTTCTTTATTTGTTATTAATTATTTCTCTATACCAAGTGTTTTCAATTGTCACTGATTGGAACAAATTATTTCTTAGTTCATCATCATACGTACAAAGTTGAGTGTTTAAGGGGTTATGGCCACTTATTGTGCATGAAAAAAAATTTTCATGAATTTTTTACAAGAAATCTACAAAGTTTTTAGAACATTTTGTTTTCATCAGAAAGGTCATAATTACGGCTATTTTCGGATTTTTTTATGAAAAAAATTGAAAATTTTTCTGACAAATGGCCCCCTACGAACCACTGTTTTTACTAAAGCAGTTTGCGGTGTCCACTGTAGCTACAAAATCAAATAAATCGATAAGCGTACGTTTTTTGTGGGATCATTAAGAACCTAATAATCTTGTCCTTAAGCGAAACGGAATTAAACAAGTAAAAATTATCAGTCGGCTTTGCCGACAGAGATATACCCTCAGCCTGTGTGAAGGTACCCTAAAGAGAAGACCGATTTTGACAAAATATTAGATCTTTGGATCCCCCTGGACCTAATCGGTATGTCCGTTTAAGAGATATAGTTCGTACCATTTTAGTGACATTTTTTTTAACTTTTGTGATGGAGCTAACCGGAAGAGTGGACCGATATGGCTCTCCTTCGAACTTAAACAAAGTTTGGACAAAATATTACGGAGCCAAACTTTGGACCGAATCCGTTCGATAATTACCGTGCGCTCCCGCTACTGCTGTCGTAGGAGTTTTTACAGCTTTCGGGTCATTTTTGCCACTTAAAAAAAACTTGTGCCGTCTTAATGGGGGAAACGAATACAAACTGCTACAACAGAAATCAAAGGGATTCGAGAGCAGCTCTTAAACTGCACTTTTCGGAAATTTTCTGTGGGAGGTACCAGAAGGAGTTGACATATATAGTCCATATTCGAACTTAATCTATGTCTCGTAAAAATATTGCGATGTGCACAGTATGGACCAACTCTGTTACTACCTTCGAGAGTTACCGTGCGCACCATTTTAGCGAAAAGTTTAGAATTATTGTGAGAGAGGTACCAAAAGCAGTTGACCGATATGGCTCATCTTCGAACTTTTGGACCAAATCGGCAGATCATTTCTCGAGCTATCTTGCGCTCCTACCACTACTCGCGGTGTAATTGGGGTTTTTTTGCAACATTCAGTCTATTTTCTCAGGAAGTATGGACTTGCCCCTGATGATGGGGCAATGAATTCAAGTTGTTACACCAAAAATCAAAACGATTCGAGAGCAGACCCTAAACTGAACTTTTCCGAAATTTTGTGTGGGAGGAGTTGACCGAAGGAGTTGACCGATTGGGTCTATATTGGAACCTCATCTAAGAATCTGGTAGAAATTTCACCATGTACAAAGTATGAACCAAATCGGTTACTCCCTTAAAGAGTTATCGTGCGCACAAATTTTCCGAACATTATCGAACTTTTGTGCGGGAGGTACAGGGAGGAGTGGACCGATATAAAACATCGTCGAACTTAAACTAAGTTTGGACAAAATATTACGAAAGCCAAATTTTGGACCGAATCGGTTGATCCGTTCGAGAGTTATCGTGCGCTCCAGCCAGACAGACAGATGGACGGACATGGCTCAATCAACTCCAAATTGTCTGAAACGGATTTCGTCCAAACATACTTGGGGTCTATACCCATTATTTCGATGAGGCACATTTTGCCCGTATGAAAGTGTGTATACCCTCGTTAGCATAAGTGCTGAGGGTATAAAAATACCTATTTAAAAACTGGTGAACTGTCAAAGTCAAAATTTCAATTTTAACTATAAAAATTGACAGTTCTGTGGCATAAATCCGTCCAGTTATTAAAGTCTCTCGCTTAAGAACATGCTTTTTATGTGTATAGTAAACCGCAATTTTCGGAACATATTCTATTCTACCTGTACTTAAAAACGAGCCAATAAAAATTTTTCGATTTTGTTAAATTTGCAAGTGGCCACAACCCCTTAATAAAAATGCTTTCTTATTTTTCGTCATTTTCGTCAGAAATAATAATCGCATTTAATTTAAGAGTTTCTCAACCTGCTTTTATTTTATTTTTATGGCTTTTGTCATCATGTCAGTGGTTGTCATTCTGGCGTTGCAGCATATTTATCGTTAATAAAGATATTAATTTTCACATTTTCATTTAATAACGCCTGTATTTTTAACCAAAGTCGAAACTCTTGTCGTCATCATGTCGTGAGAGTGCCATAAAGTTGTATAAATATATCCTTTATTGAGTTTTTACCGCCAATCCTAGTACATATATGTAAATGAGTTGACATGGTTATGGAAGTAGACAGGTATAAATCATATATTATATTAAAGTGTATAGGTAGGTAATGGTAGGATATGGAATTATTCAAAGGGTTGGTTTTTTAATTTCGGTATAGTTTTTCCACAAAAATCTCCATATAGTTCAAATAAAATACAGTGAATTTAAGTTGCCGTGGAGAGAACGTTCTTTGGAGTGTCATATCTTTGTAGAATTTAAATTTTAATATTGTAAAAAAATACACATAAAAAAATACAGATTTGTAAGAGTTCCGGAAATCGTATCATGCAACATAAGTATTCGGGTTAAAAATATATATTTTCAAACTCGACACAATAAAGAAATTAATGGTTCTAATCGAAAGTGTTAAAAAAGAATCATTAATCACCTTCAGCCTTAATAAATATTGTTAATTACAAAAGAATGACAAATAACAGTTACAAAAATTAAATACATAAGAGGTACTTGTACGACTTTTTTTAGGGAAATGCCAATTTCCCTAGAAGTGCCCATTTTTTGGTGCTTCTGGGTAGACCCAATCATTCCACTGACATGTTACAAAATCATCACTTTAATACTCCAATACTCTTTTCCATAGAGTCGTATGAATAATATATAAATCATACGGCCCACCAGTTATTGGAAAATTACCATATACCTCCTCACTATTTAAGAGTTTGCCTTATCACGCACACATTGCATAAGTTTTCTTTTCAGTTATTTTAATCTATTTTCGTTCTACCTCTCATTGTTGTTGACAAAACAAAAACATACTCTATTACGCATTTTACTTTGTCCACCATTTCACATGAAACCCAATGACATTTAGTTTTACGCTAAAAATGTCATCATCCAACTGTCGCCTCTATTGGAATATTACCAAGAAAACAAGTAACTCGGCAATGCACAGCTGTCTATCAAAAGAAACGGAAAATTGGCGCACGACCGACATCATTGATAGAGGTAAGTCAAACCGGGTACATAATGTCATATATTCCTATATGCAGATAAAATAAAAAACAAGAAAAATAACGTGACAAATTAAGGCAGAAACTGCATCGCCATCATCATCAACATGCATCCTGTCTACCATGAGGCTAGAATGGACTCGACCTCTAGGTGTGATTAAGTTAGCATATAATTTATTTACATTCATTCACTCACTCAGTCTTCTTTTTTATTCAAGTCGCCATAGGCCTGAAGTGTGTGTTACCCAGCATATCTTATGCAGGTTGATGTCTTCTCACCGTATGAAATCTCTTAATTTATATACATGAGCACGATTTCATGCTGAAACATCATATGTAAAAGGATGGACACTGGGTTCAGTGGTATAAAATGCAGAGGAAGTGTTATACCAAAAAATGAGGTTATATAGCCAGTAGGACGATGCGTATTCTCCAATGGATGGAAATCGTAAAAAAATTAATATATGTGAAATCAATCGATTCCGCAATGAAAAGAATTCTAAACATAAGGACATAATTTTCAACAGAGTGTCCTTTAGTCAGTCAAGAGTGCCGAATCTAAATGTGCTATGAGACCCCAGGCCCCGGTTTTAAAAATAAATAGAATTTTCATAGGTGACAAGAGAAGCATGCATTTCAGCATAAATTTGTAGGCCTAAGTTCTCCACTGATAGACCAAATCAACAGAGTCTACCCAGAATAAAATTATAGCCTTGAAACAATGACCCTAAATATCGTTTAATTTCGGGGTCAATATATCAGAAAGTATTGTCTTCCCATAGCAAAAAATAATGTAGACATCATGACAGTGGTTACACGTTATTCAAATTTCTACACGTCATAATTATACCCTCAGCATTTATGCTAACGAGGTTATATACACTTTCATACGGAGAAAATGTGCTTCATAGAAATAATGGTTTTAGACCCCAAGTATGTTTGGACGAAATGTGTTTCAGAAATTTTGGAGTTGATTGCCCGTCCGTCTGTCTGGCTGGCTGGAGAGCACGATAACTCTCGAACGGATCAACCGTTTCTGTCCAAAATTTGGCTTTCGTAATATTTTGTCCAAACTTACTGTTAGTTCGAAGATGGGTTATATCAGGCCACTCCTTCCACTACCTCCCCACCTGGTCTACCAGGTATAGATCAGGTTCGAATATGGACTATATTTGTCCACTCCATCGGGTACCTCCGAGACAAAATATCGGATAAGTTCACTTTAAGACCTGCTCCCGAATCGCTTTGATTTTTGTTGAAGCAACTTGCATTCGCAGCCTCAATTACGACGGTAAAAGTTTTTTCAGGAGCAACTCTATACTTCTTGAGAAAGCAGCCCGAAAGGTGTAAAAACCCCCTATGGCAACATATGTAGTAGCTGGTGATCCAATTCCATAATGGTCTATGGCGGTCCATTCCTCCGCAAAACTTTAATCCTAATCCAAATTTTTGTCGGTTCATACGACCAAAATTTTGAATACCCAATAAATATAAACAATTTTTTTCAAGAAAGAATTGTTTCAACTTACACAGGCTGAGGGTATATCTCTGTCGGCAAAGCCGACTGATCCTTTTTTACTTGGAACTGGATTAAATTATGGATAGTTACCGCGCCCGTAATTCATTTAATTAGCCGCCGTAACATTTGGAGCTTTTGCACCATTCCTTACATAAATATGGACTTGTCCACGAAAAACATAATATCGCTGAAAGCTGGAACCTCGAAAAGACCTTAAACTGCACTTAAGAGATGTTAACCTTTTAAGATGGAGGTACCTGATAATGTTGTCTTATATGGATCTTTTTGGAACTTGATGTGTTTTGGAAGCAATTTTACCACGTACGATTATCTTGGGAAGTATGTATTAATTTGCCCCAAAAAATTGTACCGTTGTAATAAGGGGGAAATATCATTCAACAAATTTCAGAGCGATCCAAGACATATCCTTCAACTGCAATTTTGCGAAATTTTTAGAAATTTTGTGTAAAGGTACCGGAAGGGGTGACCGGTACAATTCTTCCATATTTGAACCTGATCTATGATCTAATGTACAACTTTTGGATTACATCGTTTGAAAGTTCGAGAGTCATACTACGCAATATTTATAGCGAAAAGTTTTGAACTTTTGCGGGTAAGGTTCACGAAGGATTGGACCGGTATGGCCGGGCCATCTTCGAAATAATATCATGTTCTACTGGTTTGCCAAATCGGTTGTTCCGTTCGAGAGTTATCGTGCACTTCAGCCAGCGAGACAGACGAACAAGGCTAAATCGACTCCAACATTTCTGAAAAAGATTTCGTCCAAACATACTTGAAGTCTAAAACCATTATTTCGTTTAAGCACATTTTTGTCGTATAAAAGTGAATATACCATGGTAAGCCTAAAGGCTGAGGGTATATGCAATCGTACAAAAACCAGTTTTATGATGGTACGTGCAGTACTGGAGGCAAAAATCCTGATGGAATGTGCAAGAGGAAAATAAACAAGTAGGAACTGAATTAAGTTCGCACAGGCCGAACTTGTTATACCCTCCACCACGAGTTGTATTGAAGTAAAATGGAACAATTAATTTCCTTTCGTTTATGAAGAAGACTAAATACCAAATTTCAGCAGGTTCGGTAAAACAGTGTGACTATCCTTCAAAATACCGAAATTTGGGGGTAATGTTCCATGGGGGCTATATCAGAAGGTCCATCTATACCTACAAACTTCTGGCGGAAAGTTTTTAGACCTCCAGAAGACTAAATACCAAATTTCCGATAATAATATATAATAATTGTTCCACAAACATCCCATACGGGACAAGGGAGACTTCTCTCATATGAGTGCTCCCCGATTCATATTAGCTTAATGATATGGGACCTACAGTTTATCGCCGAATCCGAACGGCGTGTCTAAGACACCACTTTTGTAGAGTAATTTTACATGGCTGAAATACCCAGGAAATGTCGCCAACATAACTGAGGGTTATTTTGCCACCGTTGATGTTGCCTGCCCGGGGAATCGAACCCACGACTGTATGTGTGTAAGACAGGTGTGCATACCATTGCACCACGGTGGCACCCACCAAATTTCCGATATTTTAATAAAACCTTCAAAATTCCGAAAATCAAGAGGTACGCTTCTATGAAGGGTGTATGAACTCGCTGACCTATACTGATAATTCTCTTTTGGAATATTTTATAACTCCATGGAAAACTTTCCGTGGGATAATGACATCACAACCTACAGAATTCGAAACGTGAACCTATACCGACGAATTTCAGTCAGAAAGGCTTTTACCTCCAACAAAGACTAAGTAACAAATTTCAGTCATTTCGGTGTGCTAATGAGGCTAAAACCTTCACAATGCCGAAAACCGGGTGGTACCGTTCTATGGGGGCTGTATGAAGGCGTGGTCCTATACCGACAAATTTCATACCCCAAAATAAATACCAACTTTCAGCCGTTTCGGTGGATTACTGTGGCCCCAACCTTCAAAATACCGAAAATTAGGAGGTACTGTTCTATGGGGGCTATATGAAGGCGCGGACCTACACCTACAAATTTCTGGAGAAAGTTTTATACCCCCATCGAAAACCAAGTACCAAATTTCAGCCATTTTAGTGTGAGAATGAGGCTAAAACTTTCAAAATACCGAAAATCGGGTGATACCGTTCTATGGGGCTTTATCAAAACGTGGACCGATATAGCCCATTTCCAATAGCAAACATCCTAGGAGTAACAGAAACTTCTACAAAACTCTTTCTTAAAAATTGCGAGCTATATCTTTATTTCAACAGACGGACGGACGGACATGGTTATATCGACTTAGAATTTTACCCTAATCAAGAATGTTTATACTTTATACTGTCTCCGATGAATATTTCCATGTGTTACAAATGGAATGACAAATTTAATTATACCCTCCATATTATGGTGGAGGGTATAAAAAGACATGCAGGAATAATACATACAAGAGAAGGCTGCTACCATATTAGGCAACCCCACATTAGTCTTCTACAGAGGTTCTCTTTACCAAAAAAAGTCCCCTATAAAGGTCATCTATGCTTTAGAAGACCTGTGTACATGTCCCTTTTACCATACAGGACCTCTGTAGACATCGCCCGTGTTAAAGAAGACCTCTGCCGATATATTTTGCAGCATACAAAATCTCGTTATAGCTTTTCTATACTGTAGGAGACTTTTTCACAGGTTCTCTATATATAAACGGAAAAGAGTTCTACAGCGCTATACACATACACACATTACCTTTACAGAGGTATTTTTGCTATAGAAATCCTCTACTAATGTTCTTTATACCAAAGAAGACGTCTGTACCACAGAAAGACTTCCACGTGCGTAGTTCCTCTATATCTCAGAGGACTTCTGCAGAAGTTCCGTTACCATGGAGCGTTTTCACCACAGATAACTTCTACAGAATTCTTCTGCACTTTTACAGAAGTCATAATTCCACAAAAGATCACAAAAAACCGCGCTACAGAAGAAATCTACAGAGATATTTTGTACTAAAGAAAATCCTTCAGTAGGTTCTCTTTACCACAGCAGTCTATAAAAATCGAAGAAGAATTCTACAGAGTTCAACTAGTCCCCTTCCTCTGCGGGGTGTTCTATACCAATGAAGATTTCAGCAGATGTTGTCCGACCGCTAAGAAAACTTTCATGTACCACAGAAAACCTCTATAAAATTTACAGTACACAGAAAAAACAAATTAATGCAATTTATGAATAGTGTTCAAAAATTGTTTACAGTGTTCAGATTTTTACATTCTATGAACCTAATTCATAAAGCAATAAATACTGTTTTCCTTTTGAATGAAACATAAACATTGGATATATGCCTACTCTCTTTTGCAAAATATGAACCAATTCATTCATTTCAAAATAATCGTCTTTAAAGCAAGAAAAAGTTACTTATATTCAAAACTCTGTTTATATTTTTTATAATTTATTTTTTCTATAAACATTTTGTTTTTTATTTTATTTTGAAAATTTGTTTTTTTATTTTGTTTTGAAATTAGTTGTTTTTATTTAAATTTGTAATTATTGTTCTTTAAATGATTTTTCCTAATGAATTATGTATGTATCTTGAAAAGCAGAACAATGTATACCATTTATACATACCTATTGAGAACATAAGCAGTAGCTTGAATTATTAGCAGTTGCATTTATATTACAGAAATTCTAAAATTGTATATGCGAAGTAATGCTATTGATATAGTGAGTGTTTTCCGACAACAAACGAAATCTATACGTGTTTGGTTTGTTAGTGTAGTAGTGATGGTTGTTTAGGCTGTTGTGCTTTGTTGACACGGAGTCAATGTGCGTGTAGATACGATGAAGAGGAGGAAAGACAAAAGCAATAGAAGCAAAACCACAACATCTTTATAGGCAAAGCTCAAAAACCGTTTTTTGCCAGAAAAAAATAATGGGCAATGTAGGGGAAACTAGAAAATTAATTTTTGTATTTTAGAAAAGCATGCATACTTTTGCAAAAATAGTTTGGGTACATGAATACAAATATTTGTCCATTCACTTTAAAAGAGGTCCGTTCAAATTATGGGCAAAAAAATTATGAACGGAATTAGTAAAAAATTCATACTTTTTTTCTGTGTTCCAAAAATACATTTATTCCATAGAATATATTTTTGGACGTCTACCTTTCTAGAGGTCCTGTATACCAAAAATACTTCTGTCGATGTCCCATATTCCTTAGAAAATATCATTGGAAGTCCACTTTAGCAATCATATAACGATTATACCGTTGATAAATCCTTTAGCTTTGTTGTGTCGTGTTTTCTAGTGCCACGAACACGATAATCACAAACACCAATAACATCTCTGGTTTTGATTTAAAACCCATAGAACGGAACCTCCCGATTTTCGGTATTTTAAAGGATTTATCCAGATTTTCTCACCGAAATGTAGCATTTAGTCTTCTTTGGAGATACAAAATTGTCCCTAAGAAATTTGTCAGTATAGGTCCACGTTTTAATATTACCCCCATAGAACGGTACCTCCAATATGCCTATTTGGCCGATTTTGGGTTCTTTGGGCTCCATATGGCTATAATACAAAGTACAGGAATACAAAGTACTGTGGATCTAAGATCGCTCGGTTGGCACGGGTTAAAGTTAACCGATCGCCATAAACGTTCATATATAAGGCTTTTTGATCACGTGCAGAAAATTTAAGGTGTAGGAGTACCAACAAAGAAAATTTGGGTCGCCCTATTGTATTCACATGGTCCAAATATAATGACGGTAATATGTTATTTAAGATTCTGAATGGGTAGAAAACATCGAAGTTTCATTGTTATTCAACCTCGTTTAAAACATAGAAGAAGCCCTTTCCTACTTCGACATGCCCTCCATATCATGAAAGATGTCTAAATGGTACTGTATACATTTTTTCCCCACCTATCCACTGTTTCTTTTTAATATGTTTTTTTTTTTCAACAAGACTATCCAAAACACTGAAGGATATTTTCCTGATACACTGACAATATAACGTTACCTGGTATCGTATACGGCGAAGGATGTGGTGATGGCAGCCAATATGCGGAATTTATTGACGGATATGGCTTAAACGACGACAACAACGACGCTGTGGATGATGTAGATGATGTTGTTGCACATCCAGCTGATGCAGATGATGCTGACGGCGTTGTTAAAGATGATGAGTTAAATAACGATGAAGCGATAGCTTTGGCAGTGGCAGCTGCATCTATGGCTGTGGTTGAGGCATATGGATGCAAAGCCAATGAGTACTTGGTAGTGATACTTGAAACGTTAGTGGTGTTGTTTTTGTTGTTGATGATGATGCTGCTGCTGTTGTTATCGTTGTTGATGATGTTTGAGGAAATTGAGGCTAGGCTGTGGGTATTGGAATGAGAATTGCTGCTGTTCTTATTGTTGTTGGCTGTTATTGCATCACTGGCAGCACCTGCTGTTAGCGAACCACTACCACCACCAGTACCAATACTACTACTGGCACTGCTACCACTACTACTAGCACCACTGGCACTGCAGTTGATACTGCAACAGTTATTATTGGATAAATTCTCAATTACCGTCGGTAATTGCCTGTTTCTGTTGGATATATCGCTGAGGCTGTTGGCCGCTGAATTAATGTTACTGCTGTTGTTGTTATTGTAACTATTTGCATAATTTGCCAATGCAGTTGAAGCCACCAACATGGAGTTGGATAACAAAGACGACGACGCCGCCGATGATGATGATGGAGTCGTCAATGACGTTGATAACGTTAATACCGGCAACGTTCCAGTAGACATGGATGAAGTGTTTGATGTTACATTCGTATTTGGATTTAACATCATGCCAACAAGGGGTGTGTATGTCCCGCAGAGGAAGTTAATAATCCGCACAAAAAAAATTAAGACAAAATCAGCAAATATTTGTAGAGTGTAGAGTTCTTAACTGGATTGGGTTACACAACAAACGAAATTACCAAAATAAAACAATTCTCGACTACTATTAATCACGTCCGAATTGTGTTGTTTACAGAATAATTTTTTATTTTTCTTTTATACGTAGGAAAAGTTTTTTTCTTTGGAGGAACACATTTTAAACACGTACGGAAAGAACACGGCAAGTGTACGTCTTTTCTGATTTATTCGTGGTGGTGTGTGTAGAAAAAGTGTTAAAATATCAGTGAAGTGTACATGAAGAGAAGTATTAAAATATAAATTTGTTTATAATCTTCACTCAAAATTTTAATTTTGTCACTCTATTTGGTTTGAAATATTCGTCTGAGACCCTATTACTTGTAATTGATCACTAGAAAACTTTTACTAGGATTAAACATGAAATCTCAATAAAGTTCGCAAAATGTTTAAATAGGATTGACATAGGTACTGATCTTTTATCTTCACACAGATAAAGTATATTCTTAAAGCAAATCTATTCTGAGAGCAAAATAATGAATTACAAATATGTATAAATATATTGGGTGTTTTTAACTTTTTAATATACTTTTTAATTTAGTTGTCCATTTTGTAAGAAAAGTTCAAATAGCACGATATTTTGGTATGGTAGCCCAGCCCATGAGCGGTTACCCATGATGTATTTGATGTTGTTAAAACTATTTAGTTTTCATTGCAGGGTCAAGATCCGGGCAAAATATTTTTTCAATTGAGTTATATTTTAAGTTCTTGATTTGGTTTTAAATATCATTTCTCTAAATTTGCCGCTTTATTTGTCCTTTGGTTCCATTTCTTCATTTGTGTCAAAGATAAGTAGGACTCATTGAGAAACACTTACCTGAGATTGCTGAGATGAGTGCAGGCTAAATGTAGAGATGTGTAATTTATTTACCCTACAACACAGCTGAGCAACGCAATGTTTAACAACAATATTGGTGATTTTGCTTAGTTGGAATCCTTGGGGTTGTATTATAAATTCGTTTTCGTTATTTGTCTCTCCCTTAATGAGAAAGTTGATTTATTATTGTTGCACATACATATGTTTTAGAAAACATACGTTGAACGTTTTGTACTTACCGTAACAAGAAAACTAAAATATTTTCCAAAAAAAAAAAAAATATTTTGCACGGATATTTGAACCAAATTTGAACAAGAAACCAACATGATAATTAAAAAGTAGTGAACTAAATAGCTCATACCCGAAAAGAACAATTGTTTAAAATTCAATAGCAAAAGTGAAGTAAAAAATTGAATTAAAATATCGCTCATTTACTCAAAGAGTGACACATTTCCAAAAATCAAGTTTGGAGAAAAACGCGTTTTAAGATGCCTATTCAAAATTGTCATCCCAACTTAAAAAGACTACACAAAAAATAAAATAGCTACTTGGACCATCTTTTGTGTAGAAGTAGCCACATATCAGTGCAAAATTTCTGGGCAGGATCAAGCAAGATTTGAAGTGTTTTAGTGCTTCATAAACCCCGAAAACATTTTTGTTGATTTATGCCAAACTCCTAGTAAATAACCTTTTACTCGTTGAGTTTTAGAGATATCGACATGAAATTTTGACACAAGATAAAGCAGAAGTCGTAGAAGAAATAGAAATTGCTAACTCAGAAAACGCCTTTTTTGAGTTATGTCCCTCTTTGAGTAAATGAACGATATGTCATTCAAGTAGAACGCTTCTAACGCGGAAAAGAGCCAATAAACCTGCACAAAAAACCTAGTCCAGGTCCCTGTGCCATCAAATGTAGGGATCGCACAGTGGTTCCGCCCGTGGCACAGTGCGAAATATGGGCACTTTAGTGGAACTTTACTTATAACTTTTAATGTGAAGAACGTAGCTACTAAAATTTTCTAAAAATGTTTCTTATAGTTGAGGGTCGTATGTGGATAAATATGGGCCACATAGACCTGCGGTTTTCTATAGCCACCACATAGAGGTGGTGACCGTTTTTGCGTATTAGGTTCATTTGTCAACCGATTTAGCTGCAAATTGGTATATTGGGGTTTCAGAGGATGGAGAACATATGCACAAAATACTGTCAATATCTGTTCACGTATAGGTATAGCCCCCATTGAGCGTTACCGGCCAATATAACATATTTTAAAGATTCCAAGCACATTTAGCAATCTATTTGTTTGCATTTTAGAGATATTATTTTAGAAATATTAGCAACGTATTGTTTTTATCATTTTGCTATAGCCCCCATATGAGGGGGCACCCCATTCGGGATATTTAAATGGTGTTAGGTAATTATTGCCAACCGAGTTTAGTTTACTTTAAAATTTGTCTTCATTGAATAGAAAATATTCTAAAAACAATTCAGAGAATAGATCCTTGCTTTGGCCCCTCCCCCAAGCATCCACATACTTTAGTAAATAAAAAAATTAGATTTTTTATTTTTGGTATACTGTCATTGAGATAACCTAAATTTTACAAATTGAACGTTTCGACTGAGGATATGTTTATCTTATTACACGGTTCTGCAAATGGGTATATCATATAAAAGCATCTGGTGCAACTATGCTTTTTTTAGGTACTCAACGATGTCCTGAGAAAACTGCTCAAATTTGACCACTTTTTATATAAAATGTGAATGAAATTCGCAAGAATAGGCATAAAACTTTTAAAAGCAACATTTCTTAGTATTGGTGAACCCATTTTGGGATAAACGAAACCAACATTGACGTCTAATGGCGGTTCTTCTATCAAATTTTCAAAAATATAGATATATGAATATTCCAATGACTTTTTGAAGAAGTCGCATATCTCGCAAACCTGCGCGAACCTGCAGCTAATTTTTGGTTTGTCCATAGAAAAATATCCTACATCTCAGAAAAATGTGCGATTTATTCTGCAATTCACCAGAATGCATTAAAAAACCTCCAAAACTTATAAAAAAAATAATTTATTAAACTTTTAAAAAATCACATTTTTGGGGAACGAATAGAACGAATAAATTAGATATTACAAATCTATAAACGCCAAATAATCAAAAAATTGTCGAGAATTATAAAAGCAACAAAAACTATAGTCAACTAAAGTACAATTTGTTTGTATCACTATATTACTTAAGCAAAGCTAGAAGCAATTGTTTAAGAAAATAAATATTGTAAAACAAAAGTGCAACTTTTAAGTGCATTTCTAGTTGTTTCGCGGGGTAAATCGCAAAACTGAATATGAGGCATTAGTCATGGGATACTTAGCAATAGAATTCAAGAAGATTCTCATTAGTTTGGAAAAGCCGAAAAGTGAGTGTGATTCTCATTCATATGAGAATACTAGACACTTAAAGAGTTCGGGTTTTCGCTAAAAAGGCATCATTTCAAAAACTGAGAAGCCAATTGATAATTCCCTTCGCCGGGATAAAATCATGATATTGGTAGCGATCAGTAAAATTTTGCAAGAGGGTAATAAATGAAGTTGAGCCAATGGGGGAAAACTCCACTCAAGCAATCGAAAAAAAGAGGTTTAATGTACTTTAAATTTTGAGTAAAGTTCCACTAAAGTTCCCATATTTCACACTGTGCGATGCAAAAAAACCCCTATGACACCGTGTGTAGTGGTTGGGGCGCAAGATAACTCTCGAACAGATCTGCCGATTCGATCCAAAATATTTTTTTTCCAAACTTAGTTTAAGTTCAAAGATAATCCATGTCGGTTAACTCCTTCAGGTACCTCCCCCACAAAATTTCAAAAATGTTCGGAAAAATTGTGCGCACCATAACTCTTGAAGGGAGTGACCGATTTGGTGCATATCGATCAGGTTCGAAAATGGACTATATCTGTCTACTCCTTCGGGTACCTACCACACAATTTCGAATAAGTTTACTTTAAGTCTTGCTCTCGAATCACGTTGATTTTTGTTGAAGCAACTTGCATTCGTTGCCTCCATCACGACGGTAAAAGTTTTTTCAGAAGCAAGACCATACTTCTTGAAAAAGCAGCCCGACCATTTAAAGTGGCTGGAGAGCAGGATAATTTGGCCCTTCCTCATATTTTGTCTAAACTTAGTTTTAGTTCGAAGATGACCAATACTGGTCCACAAGTTCCGATACTTCCCTCCATATTTAAAAAATGTCCTAATATTTTTTCCAAATTTAGTTTAACTTCTAAAATGGCCCATATCGGTCCACTTTTTAGGGTAACTTCCCCACAAAAGTTCAACATTTTTGTCTAAGTGCAGCTTAGGGTCTGTTCGAAGATCCTTTGGAAATGTATACCGATGCTGTTCGTTGTGTTTCTGTTTACAGTGATATTATGTTTTCCGTGGACAAGTCCATGATTCCTGGAATACTAGTCCAAAAGTTATACGATGACCCACTGAAATGACTAGTGGGCGAGGTATCTATCGAAAAGATAAGACTCCCAAGGTAAGATCCACTTCCAGAATGGACTATGCGGTCCATACCTTCAAGTACCTCCTCCGCAATACTTTTGATCTTTAATCCTTGTTGGCAAGTTCAAATGACCAAAAAGCTCCAACAATTTCTGACAAGACCCTAAATACATTCGATATGTCCGTAGATGAAAGTTTCAATTCACATAGCCTGAGGTCTTTTTTACTTGTTTGGTATAGCTTTCATATAACGTGAACTCTAGATTTTTTATATCTTAAGGGGTCTTTTAAGCTAACACTATCAGCCGAACTAGCTGTAATTTGACATTTAAGGTTATCCGTGGTCACGAAACTTATAGGTCGATTCCTTAATGCAATTTTCCATTACGCATGCAGAAGTCGCCCGACTACGTCAAATTCTGTCGCCATAAAGTTAATTTTCCGGCGGCAACAAAATAGCTGTCGCCTTGCATTTTTACAAACGAATAAAAACGAACAATTTAAACGTAAGTAACATTTTCATATATTTTAAGTGAATTTATTTAATATTATATACGTTTTTTGGTGTGTTTAGTACTTATATTGGTAAAAATTACTACAAAACAGCAATTTGAAATGCTGCTTGAGAAAATGGAAGCCCACCCAAACGTAGCTCGTGGAGTCAGACTTTTCGGCGAAACTAAAGCCACTTTTGATGAGGTGTGGAAGGATGTTGCGGATCAATTAAATATTTGTGTGCGTACACCAGATGAATGGCACAGAGTATGGACTCATTTTAAATCCAAACTAAAGAAAAAACTTTCCGAAAATAAAAAGAACCTTACAGCTACAGGAGGTGGACCATCACAAGAAATATCTTTGTCGTCGATGGAACAAGAGTCATTGCCATGGGATTTTCGAAAGCTTCCTTCTGCAAAAAAATCTTAAAGCAGCACACACTTTAAGGATTGGCTGTATTGCGGTTGATCTGTGGGTTTTTTAAAGTCATTTTAATTGCCTCTACTATATAAATAACAGCGTCTTTTGGAAGCCGAAAATAGGCTTTAAACCTAAAAAATTAACAATTATTTTGATGAATGTTGGAAACCAAAATACTCACAATACTCATGGCAATTCTAAAGCATTCGATTTATCTCTTAAGTGTCGCATGATAGATGCTACGTTAACTATATTCTCCTCACTACCGTCAAAAAAAAAGTTCCACTGAGGTTATCATTTTAGAAAACTTTAACTTTTGTGTACACCTTCCTTGATATTTTTTCTGATTTATTCAAATCAAAACAGAAACCGCTCCGCTACATCACCGATAACTTGTTATCGACGATTATTTTCCATCGCATTTTTTAACCGAATTAGCTGTAATTTGACATTTGAGGTTCTCTGTGGTCACGAAACTTCCCCACCAAAAATCACCAACATAGGTCCATGTTTTGGTATTGCCCCATATAACAGAACCTCGTCATTTTCGGTATTTTGAGGATTTTAGCTACATTTGTTAACCGAACCGTCATGAAAGTTCTCTAACACAACTCGTCAACATTTTTCCATGTTTTGTTATAGCCCATATATAACGGTACTACCCGTTTTTTGGTGTTTTGAGGATTTTAGCTACAATTTTTCAGCAAACTAGCTGCAATTTGACATTTGAAGTTTTCAGTGGTCACGAAACTTTTTCACTAAAAGTCGTCAACATAGGTCCATGTTTTGGTATAGCTCCCATGTAACGGTACCTCCCGATTTTTGGTATTTTGAGGGTAATTTTACTTTTCAGTAGTGGGATTCTGTAACTTATTTTTGTTGTTATCGATAATTGTCGGTAAAATTAAAATGCTTATAATTTCGATAATTAACAATATTTTTCGGTAAGTTAACGATGAATAAAAAGTAGTCGCTAGCCTCTACCGACACAAACAGTGATGCCAAATTTTCTTTATGTTTTTAGTCATAATTTTGCGTTTTAATTTTAACGATTTTTGTCGGTAACAGCAAAAATGAGTTACAGAATCCCACTACAGGTTCCACCAAAAAAATTATAGATATGTCCACACTTTGACATAGCCCAGTAGGTGGTAGCTTTCAGCTGGCTGAACACATTTGTTAGATTAGACAATTAGGCATTTGAGGTATCCGTGGTCAAAAAATTGTTTCCACCGAAAATTGTAAAAGGACACTAATTATACTATTTTATTTTAGACTATTTTATGGTATAGGGTATTAAAAGTTCGGCCCGGCCGAACTTAACAATTTCTTACCCGTTAGTATAAATTCGTAAAAATGTATCCTCTTCTATCTATCTTTTGTTTTTGTAGCAACTACAAACCAAACAAATGATATTGTTGTAAAATAAACAATGAAGTTGTTAAAAAGTTGGTGAATTCATTTGAATGAACTTTTCCCCAATATACTTCAATACTTCTTTTATTACAACAAACAATTGCCACTCCTCAATGTCATGTGGCTCTTTTTATATTTTATATATATTTTTGTTAATTTTCAGGCTTTATTTTTATGTTTTAATATTTAAGTAATACTGTTTCGATCTTTGGAGCTGAGAGTTTTAGTTGATTTTTTCCCACCAATAACTACAACTTGTTTTAATAATATATTAAAATATGACACTGAAGATAGACTCGACAATGCGAAAAAAATTAAAAAGAAAAACATTAATGATTATTGTTTGTCTATATTTCTTCAACACTTGTTGATCCTGTTTCATATTTTAGCCCTTTATTTTATTTTTCGTATAAAGTCACAAAGAGAATCAGTTTTGAGTGTATTTTTTCTAAGTTAAGAAAAGGGGTATTTATAGCCTGTTTCAATAAGAAGATTCAAATACAAATTCGTTTAAACTACAATAAAACTTCTTCTTTTTTTTTTTTTTTTTTTGAAAAATGTTTGCTTCATTTGTGTTTTCGATCAATTTTGTTTCAAGGAGTTTGGTAGTAAGTGGAACAAATTTGAATTCGAATCGTCTTAGAGAAACAGACCATTAATGCTTTATGTTTATGAAGTACATATGTATACATTTGTTGTAGTGTTTTTGTAGATTGTGTTGAATTCTCAGAAAAGATAGTTTGGACTACTTTTTTGTAATTATACCATTAAAAATGTTAATTAGCTACCAACAGAGGCAACAACATATTTACACAACGAAATATTTTCTACTTTCTTTACACAGAAAAAAAAAAAATTAAATATGGATATTACAAATTACAAAAATTTTAATAACACTATATGTAATTTTTTGCATAAATCTTTTCAAACATAAATCAGTAGTGACTATTGTGCCTTAAGGGCCGTTCAAACCAATCGTAAATTATTATTTGACACGCAGTTAAAATCAATTCGTAAATTCAAACATAAAGAATAACAGAACCGAAGATACATTTAAATTATTTAAACATTTCAAATAGTTGGTTTTTTATTGATTGGTTTTTTAACACAAACACATAAGTATAAATGTATGTAATTTTGTAATTTACAATTTGCTTTCTTTCCAATCGTAGTTTGGAATTTGTATTTGCTTTTCAGATTACAACGTATATAAATTACACAGTGATGGTATTTTTATTTATTTGACTTTTTTATTTATTTATTTTGTTTGGTAGGTTGGGTTTTTTATTCTGTTATTTGTATTTATTTAAATTTAACAATTAACACTTAATACGAATTTAAACAAGAAGAAGAAAAAACACAACGTTTATGTGATCAGTCTTTTAGATTGCCGGCAGTTTTATGCGCGCGCTACGCTACGTTGCATTATTTATCAGTAAATGTTTGGCAGACCATTTAATCAAATCGTTTAGACCTCATCAATTGATTGCCAAATATAATTTTCAGTTACCCCTTTTCTTCTTTGGGGTTGTGAGTGTGTGTGTATGCTATTTTTTTGGGTTGTCGACTGATTTATTTTAGTGAGATTTGTTCTGTTTTGGTTTTTAGTTTGCATTTTGTTTTTCTCGATTATCTGAAATGACTCTAAAAATAGTTTGATTTATCACCCGAAACAATGAATGCATTGATTTCCACATTGAATGACATACCAAATGTTTTGGGCATGTTGGGCGCCATTGTTGCAACAAAATACCAAAGGACATTTGTGGCTTTAATGGAATTGAGGCGATAATATCAATAGGGCGAGTGAAAGGGCAGTATTTTAAAAGAGCAATTTTAGTTAGTGGAACACTGTGCAACACTGAAAATGCAAACAGCTTCTAATGGACATTTTCTGAAAGTACACATTGAGACTACAAAATCCCACCTAGTGTTTGGATTTTATAGCATTATCTAAATCGGGCCTTTTTCCAATGACCGGGGCTTTATCTCAGAAACTAATACGAATTTTGGTTTGCGGTCTTCAGCAATATTGTAGCCTTAAAGTTGCAGAACTCACATGTTAAACAGAAGAACTAAGAACGTAAGTATACCTTATTTCTGGAATTATAGTCAGTAGCAGCTAAATTTTGGGAGTTTAACCAAGTAACATTTCGGAAAAAATCCAAATAATGTGCTCAGCAATTCTTCAGAACATTTTGTTCTGTTCATGCTTTATACTTTCTATAAAACATATTTCAAACAATGTTCACACTTGTTGTTGATATATTTATCAAATTGTCATTGAAAAATAGGCTGGAAACAACGAGATATAGACATTTTACATGAATGGAATATTCTAAAGTGTTGCGTATTACATTCCAGCGGATATTTCTCAAAAGAAAAGTCAACGAAAAATGTAATAGTTTTGAAGATATGGTGCGAAATATACAAATTAATGGACTTTTTAGATATATTTGCTTTATGCTTTTATCTACATGTTTGATTCAGATGTTTAAACAAAATTCGAATTGGTTTCAGAGATATCGCCTTGAATTGCCCTAAAATGTCAATATTTAGCCATGTTTAGATGAGGCCATAAAATCTAAACCCGATCTAACAACATAAAATCCAAATAGGGGTTTTTGTCGATTGGGTCTATACTTTCATAAAATCGACAGTAGAAGTTGTTTGCACACAATTTCTTTGAAAATGTTGCACAGTGTTATAGAAGCAAAGCTATTTAATGTTGAAATATATAGCATTCTTAGCATTATGAATTTTGGCTATGATGGGATTTGGGAATAGTTAATTTATGTCATATTTGTGAAATTATCTTAAAAAACACTTTTCAATGCATGTCGTTCCCTATTTGAGTGACGCACAATGGTTCAAGAATCGATATTCCTGTCCAAACCCCCAAATTTTTGTCTTCACCGATTGTTAATTTCTATATGGGAGACTATAGTAATTGATTGAAACTGATGACATCAAAGAACTAAATCAAAATATTGGAAGGTGTGAGTTTGACGTGCTCCTAAAGACAAAAAACTTCTGAACAATTTTGGAAAATATGTATTTTTTTTTGCAAATTTCTAGAAAAAAACAGCAATTTCTCGGAAACTATAAGAAATATTGTGTTTTCTTAGGTATGTAGGACTGTTGCACATTATGGCCGTTTTAATAAATTACCGTAGCGTTTACACCAATCGAGCTATTTTATTATTTCTCAGATACTAAATTTTATTGAAATTCCGAATTTAGTGGGCTAGAACTTTCAGGGGAAAACATGAAACAATGTTTCGTTTTTGCAGAATGATGCCTCAGAGTGTCCTTTTTCAGCCGTTTAGCACTTTTTTATTATACCCTCCACAATATAATTAAATTTCTCATTCCGCTTAAACATATCGAAATATTCATCTGAGACTCTTGATCTGGGTAAAGTTCTAAGTCGATATACCCATGTCTGTCTGAGACTTATAGCCTGTTTCTCTAAGACGATTCGAATTGAAATTCATTCGAATTACTATCAAAATCCAAAAAACAACCAAACAATTCAAATATTTTTCGAAAAACAGAAGTTTAGTAGTAGTTCGGGCGAGTTCGTATTCGCCTCGCCTTAGTAAAACAGGTTATTAATTCTAGGACAACGGGTACCAATTGCCCCTAGGTCTAATGACCTAGTCTGGTAGTTGGTGTCGGCCCACTTGTGGGAGTATCGTGTTGGCTGTGGTTGTACCCAAATCACGGGGAGATTCTTCTGCTTGAATGTGGAGTTGCATTTCAACCGGCTGTCTGAGCCATAGAAAGACCGGAGCTTTGGATGGTGCTTCGCAACAAACCAAGGTGGTGAACAGGACCAAACTCTTGAACACATTTTGTACCTCACTATGGTGCAAGGGGCGTTGGTTAGTCGCCTGTAATCAACCCGGTGCTGAGAACACCGTGGGGTTAAGCCGACGCTAATCATCACCACTTCATACCCATGTTTGTCTGTCCGTTCGTATGTTAAAGTTGAACTTTGTTATTTTGAATAGAATATATATTACACCTAGGATGTTTGGTACTGCAGGTTTTGATATAGACCCCATATAACAGTAACAGCCGATTTTCGGCATTTTCAACATTTCATCGAAATGGCTGAAATTTGGCATTAAGTCTTCATTTGGGGTATAAATCTTTCCAAAAGAAATTTGGATATAGCCCCCATAGAACGGCACCTCCGGATTTTCGGTATTTTAAAGGTTGTGGCCTCAATATTCCTCCGAAATGGCTGAAATTTGGTACTTAGTCTTCGTTGGGGATATAAAACTATTCGCCAGAATTTTGTCGGTATAGGCCCACGCCTTCATATAGCCCCCATAGAACGGTACCTCCCGATTTGCAGTGTTTGAAGGTTGTGGCCTCAATATTCCACCGAAATAGCAAAAATGTTTGTATTTAGTCTTCATTTGGTGTATAAATTTTCCATATAGGCCCACACTTCGGTATAGGCCCACACTTTCATATGGCCCCCACAGAACGGTACCTCCGGATTTTCGGTATTTTCAAGGTTGTGGCGTCAATATTCCTCCGAAATTATTGGGGATATAAATTGGGGATATAAAATTATTCCCCAGAATTTTTTCGGTATAGGCCTCAATATTCCACCGAAATTGCTGAAATTTGATATTAAGTCTTCGTTGGGGGTTCAAAACTTTCCACATGAAATTTGTAGGTTTAGGTCAACTCCTTCATATTGCCCCCATAGAAGTGTACCTCCCTATTTTCGGTATTTGAAGGTTGTGGCTTCAATATTCCACCGAAATGGCTGAAAGTTGGTAATTATTTGTCATTGGGAGTATTCAACTTTCCACTCTAAATTTGTCGGTATAGTCCACGCCTTCATATATCCCCAATCTTCGTTAGGAGTGCAAAACTTTCTACCTGAAGTCCATAACTGTACCTTCCAAATTTCGGTATTTTAAAAGTTAGCCACTTGTTTTACCCAAACTGCTGGAATTTGGTATTGTTCAGTTTTACTTCTATACAACGGCGAGTTGTTGAAATCACATAAGGAAAGATATGTGTTTGTAAACATAAATCGGTCATAGCGTTTCCCATATTTATGAAAACCCAAGGAGTATTTATTACTAGACCCCGGTCCGCGATGCTGGCCCGTCGTAATGAGTTTTAATGACAACTTTTTATAGACTTTATGCTTGACAATTCAAAAACAGGTATTTTCTACGTCACTTCTTCGGTCCATTGGCAAACATTGTGGTTTTGCTGAAAATTTGACGGAAGTCTGTTTTTGCAATTAAAAATTAAATTGAACAAGTAAAAAGTCGTTAAGTTCGGCCGGGCCGAACTTTTTATACCCTCCACCATAAAATAGTCTTAACTAAAATGGAATAATTAGGGACCTTTCACAATTTTAGGTGGAACAACTTTTCGACAACGGATAGACTCCTACTGCCTTCCACTATTGCTTAAATTACACTGTGAACACAAATGTTGGGGCAGAGATAATTGATTTTGAAGATGAAAGCACTTGGTTTGTGTATATTAAAAACCCCGAAGGACAGATGCGCCGTGAGTCGAACTTCCGCGTTATGACGTGATTAAGTTTTTGCAAGAGACCCTGTAAGCCATCATGAATTAGCATTATATCTTTGTTTGTTGTTTTTGTAGAGCACTTAAGCAACAGTGAACAAAGATATAACGCTAATTCCTGATGGTCTACAGGGTCTCTAACAAAAAATTTCATCACGCCATAACGCGGAAGTTCGACTCACTGCGGATCTGCCCTTCGGGGTTCATAATATACTCACCAAGGCCTTTCTTCACCAAGAGGAATTTTCCGTGTCCCAGGCTTTCACCTCCATTTTGTTGCACAGTGTTATCTAATCTAAAAATGTGTTAAGCTAGGTGAAAGGTACCACTTACGGGGCTATATGAAAGAGTCAACCTACGTATCTTTAAATTTTTTGGCGGAAAAGTTTTATAGCTGCAGGGAGCTTCAAGAGTCAAATTGAGGTTAGTTTCATCAAAACAATGTAGACCCTCAAAAATGGACCCATGTTGACGAATTTTAGTGAAGAAATTTCGTGACCACTGAAAATTCCCGAAAATCGGGAGGTACAGTTATATGGGAGGATATACCAAAACATGGACCTATATTGACGATTATTTTTCAATAAACAAAATTTTAGCTAAAATTCTCAAAATACCGATCATTACCGCTAGTTCGGTTAAAAATACGGAAAATCGGGAGATACCGTTATATGGGGGCTATACCAAAACATAGACCTATGTTGACGATGTTTCGTTGGAGATGGATGGAGATTACAGCTATTTCGGTTAAAAATTGTAGCTAAAATTCTCAAAATACCGAAAATCGGGAGGTACTGATATATGGGGGCTAAACCAAAACATGGACCTATGTTGACGATGTTTCGTGGAGATGTTTCATGACCACTGAGAACCTCAAATGTCAAATTACAGCTAGGTCGGTTAAAAATTGTAACTAAAATGCTCAAAATACCGAAAATCGGGAGGTACGCTTATTAGGGGGCCATACCAAAGCATGGACTTATGTTGATGATGTTTGGTGGAGATGTTTCATGACCACTGAGAACCTCCAATGTCGAATTGCAGATAGTTCGGTTACAAATTGTGGCTAAAATTTTCAAAATACCGAAAATCGGGAGGTACCGTTATATGGGGGCTATACCAAAACATGGACCTATGCCCATATCCTTTGGGATATAAGTTTGTTGATCACTAGGAACGCTAAGTGCCAAATTGTAGCTAATTCGGTCTGCAAATGTGGCGAAGATCGTCAAAATACATCAAATCCGGAGGTACCGTTATATGGGGGCTATATCAAGGAGTGGACCGCTATAGCCCATCTTCGAACTTGACCTCCCTATGGAAAAAGGACCCTCGGGTGCAAAATTTCAGCACTCTATCTCAATTATTGCGGACGCTAGAATGATTACAACAGACGGACAGACGGACATGGCTAGATCGTCTTAGAATTTTATCCTGATTAAGAATATATATACTTTATAGGGTCGTAAATGATTAGTTCGATGTGTTACAAACGGAATGACAAACTTAATATACCCTCCATACTATGGTGGAGGGTATAAAAAAGTAAAATTTTCTTTCCATAAAAACCTAATTGGGTTATGACGGAATTTGATGTTTATTCATAAAGATATGGCGTTTTTTTAAATATGTCATTGGAAAGTTCCCTGAAAATGTCAGAAAACTGGGTTCAGTAGTTTTGTTTATATAACATATTTTAACAAGTGGACGTGGTCACTCTTAAATTAATTTCCAAACTGATACATTCGAAATTATTGTAAATATAGAATTTTCAAAGCAATAGGGTATAGTACCCCACCTCCTCCGACATTCAACAAAATTTGTAGCCCATTTTAACCGGGTGCCATCCCTGTACGTTCCCTGACAAATTCACAAAAATCGGTTCAGTAGTTTTTGTAGAAAAGATAAAAATTGAAAATTGAAAAAAGTGGGCGCGTTCAATTTTTTGCATAAAAACCTAAGTTGGGTTATGACAAACATTTCTAAAAAAAGAATTATACAAATAGGTCCAGCCGTTCTCAACTGATGCTATTACCAACAAACGACATTTTATTTTTATTTATATAGATTTTTATGTTTTGTTTATTGGTGTTTTAGCTTTCTTCATAGATTTGAACATACTCAAAAACACTCATATTTTATTGCAAAATATGGAAAAACTCAAAATTTTAACATAGACCTTGAATTCCTCTGCAACTACTACTAGACCGAATTCGATCGCTTTTGATGCATCGAAAATCCAAGTGTTATCTGTCTAACCAAAAAATATATGAAAATATCTCTATACGTTAAAAAGTTACAGAGTTTTGACCAGGAAAAAACGACCACTGTACGCCGACAGCAATGTTGTCACTCATGAATGATTTCCGCGAATGAACACATCATAACATTTAACAGCATTGATTACAAAAACAAATATTATTCATTGTTAAAAAAAAACAAACAAATTAAATTACTTACATTTTTCATAACATATTTTCAGATGTAAATCAGCAGCAAAACAGGGATATTGTTATCATTTATTGTTGACAGGAATGAGATTTTATTTTAAATGCCACACGGAAATTTAAAGGCACTGTTTGTAGTATCCCAATTTACGTTTAAACAATTAATTATACCACGAAGACGACTAATTCAATACGTAATTCCTTGATCAAAATATGCTTAAGAAAACACATTCACAATTAAATAAAATCCATCTTAAATTGCAATATGTCATTCAAATTGAATACAAAACAAAAAAAAAAAAAACATTCACAGATCCGTATGTGTCTTTAAGGTAGACAATTTGAAAATCTCTTTTTCTTTTAATTTAGTTCTTCTTCTATTCTTTAGTGTCTGATAGCATTTGTGATTACATTTTGGTATTATTTAACATAAAAAAAATCGTATTGAAACTCCCATTGACACAATCACTTCTTAATTGTGCACTTTAGCAGCAGAAGCACATTTAACGGCAATGCAAAAATAGACAGCCAAGGAAAGGAGACAAACGGACGGACATACAAATAAGAGGATGTGCCAGCATCATTGTAGTAATTCACGCAGAAAATTGTTGATTTCGAGACGACAACGACGACGCGATAAAATTGCTTAGCACATGGAAAACAGATTTAAGTGTTCAAAAATAAATCAAACAACACACCGCTGTTGCAAGCAAAAATCTGCTGCTTTTATTGCTGCTTGATTTTTTTTTTTTTTTGGGTTTGTGTCAATCTTGTCGATGACAGTGAGACAATTTACAAACAAAAAGAAAGAGATTTGATATTCTTTAGGAGGATTTAAGTTACACCATTTCCAAAAAAAGATATATCTAATTACTTTAGACATGGTAATATCCGGGGGTGGCTTGAGGAACTACTCCTAGCACACCTTCAAAATAGTGAACAAACGATTACTGGGACCAGAACTTTTTAATTTAATGTATATAATTATAATACACGGTGCGCCTGAACTAACATTAAATGAAAGGTGTTTAGACCTGGGATTTTGTTGCGAATTCTGAAACTACAATGTTCATAGATGAGAAAAATGAAAAACATCGCCGAGGGCTTTTTAAACAAAACGCTTCCAAAGTTCACATTTTTAAGGGTTTTTTTTAGGTTTCCACGATTTTGCTTGTAAACCGCAAATCCTATCAAAATTGGATTAGAGAAAATGTTGTAGCCGTGAAAATTCTCTACAAAATTGGCATGTTTGGCGTTTTCCTAGGTTTTACCATTTTGGAGATATAGAAGTTCAAATTGGGGCAATGCACGGACTGTATCTCCTCCTTATAAAACAATTTCATGCACGATGGGCCTTAACTAACTTTAAGTGAAAACCGCTCACACCTGCGATTTCTGAAACAGCAATGTTCACAGATGAGAAAAATTCAAAAACAAGAAAGAATCGCTGGAGGCATTTTTAAATAAATGGCGGTAAATATTCACATTTTTAGATTTTTTAGGTTTTCGAAAGATTTGTTTGTTTGTGTTTTTGATTTTTCTCATCTATGAACATTGTAGTTTCAGAATCCGCAAAATTTTATTTTTGTTTTTCAAAATAGTCAGCACCTTTCATTTAAAGTTAGTTCATTCGCACCGTGAATAGAAAGTAGGAACTAAGTGTTTCTGAAGGCTTCAATAATTTTTCACAACATTCTAATGAAAAATCCCAATTATATATGTATATATAAAAGTAGTTGATGCGGAAAGACCCATTAATTCATCCCTCAGGCTAAAGTGTGTATATACACTAGGGTGATGACTTTTTGCCTTTTTTTATCAAATCGTTTTCCTGTTGCGAGAATAAATAAGTGTTTGCCTATTAATGACTACAATATCGTTTATGAACAATCTTTATTTCCATAGTAATGTGTATGGGACCAAAGGTGAATTTTCACGAAAATGCTCCAAAGGCCACATTAAGTATAATTCTACAAAAAATTGTGCAAATAATTGTGGCCTGTAAAGCGATTTCCTTTCCTTTGGTACACCCGTACAAAGTATTTTGGGAATAAAGATCGCTCTGGTGGTCGGGTTAACGTTAACTCATCATCATACATTTTTGTAGACATCGTTTTTAGCCACAACAATGAACTGGTAAAATGTTTCATCGATTGGATTCATAAATAGGGCCTTTGGAGAATATTCGTGAAAATTCCCCTTTAGTCCCATAAAAAATACTATGGAAACAATGATCGCTCAGGTCGTCCAGATAGTTAACGTTAACCGATTTCGATGTATTACAAACGCAATGACAATGATAACTATACCCTCCATATGATGGTGTAGGGTATAAAAAGTCGATAGTAGAGCCATACAGTATAGGGAAAGTACGAAAGGAGACAACAAGGAAGTTGGACTTTGGCAAGCTGCAATCACAAAAGATACCTGCAGCATATTGCACTAAGCGTTGCGACGGCCCAGCATTATATGCTGCTACAACAACAACGACATATATGTGCGGTAGCAAAGTATTGCCCACTCATACCAAGAGTCGCAAAATGTACACCTGGTTACCAGGGGGCTCCACCGATGAGGAACGCATGCTACCGAAGAGAAGAATGCGGTAAATGGGGCTACTTTACAATCAGTAGTAACGCGTAGCGCACGAAGGAGGTATCGACATAATATGAGAGAGAGGAGAGAAGTATTTTCAACATTAAAAACTGAGTCCTGCAAAAACCGGATTGGTAAAAAACCGATATGTACAGGAGCCAAATTGAAGGTTGAAAATTCTACCAAAAGTGAAACATCAAACTGATGGCTTTGGTACAGACACATCCTCCTTTAGAGACTAGCATGATAATTTGGTAACAGACACCGATGGGGAGCTCAGCTTATGGAAAGGGCATTTTTCAGAAATGTTGGAGCACAGTACCAACAAAAACAACAAAGCGGCCACCGATCTAATCTCAAAAGAGGGAATTGTGTTATAATCCGGCTGCAGAATAATATCGTAGGAGCTGCTGGTTCACCTGCAGAGTTTTTTAAGAACAGAAGCGACACGCATCAGCAAGTTAGCTCCATCTGGCAGGATGAACGAGTGATCGATGATTGGAACGTACTCATTCTATGTCCCGTCCACAAGAAATGTTTTAAGGCTGTGTGTTCAAATGGTAAGGGCACGATTCTGCTCTTCTCCTAACAGTTTAGTACCAACAGAAAATATTCCCAAATTAGATCCATTTTCCATTTCATTTTGCAAATGTGTTTGTGCTTTATGGGGCAATAAATTCGCTCATTACCTCAATTTATTGTAGCTGTTCACTTCCAAACCCAATGTAGAAGATATTTTTTCGCAATTTTCAATGTTGCAGATTTCGAGCAGTTATGTTGTTGCGCCAACAAAGTAAATAACATCCTGTGTTTTGTGTAGATAGGACACTCCTTGGTACCTCTACTACATAAAAGATTCAAAAAATATCAAGATTTTTGAGTGAAAATTGTCAATACTTCCTGACATAATGTACCAAAAGTTTTGAAACTAAAATGCCTGGCGCACTCGATAGCTGTTGGAAGGGTTCATTCCTAGCACATCGTATAATATAGTAACTGTTCCACATTCATTCCAGAAGGGGCAAGGGGACTTCTCTCATTTCACTTAGTGCACCCCGATTCATATTGGCAATGGGTTTCCTAAAACACCACTTATGTATAGAGAAGTTTTACATGGCTAAGATAGTCAGGAAAATTCGCCAAACATTGTGCTGAGGGGTATTTTGCCACCGTTGAAAACTTTATGTTAAATAGCGTACAAGGCGGATGTGCATACCATTGCATTACGGTAGCACCCTATCACATTATTATTTCTCTAAAAATCGTATTACTTTTCATTAAACAGTTAAAGAAAATTAAAAGATAGACTTTTAGACTCTCACCCATATTTGAAAATGTTCCCCTAAGTGCAAGTTTAAGGTCTGTTCCACGATCTTTGTGAAATTTCTACCTAAGGTGGTACATTTAGTCCAATCGATATAACGTCCCGAAATTAAAATAGGTGCTAAAATGGGCTGTGGCAGTCGATTCCTTCACGTACCTCCTCCACAAAAATCAACACTTTTGCGCTTAAATACATTTCTCGGATGATGTGGTCTTGTGGGCACGGCTACATCAGTATACTTTTTTAAGGGAGTATAAAGTATATTTTTTATACCCTCAGCTTTTAGGCTAATGAGGTTATATACACTTTGATACGACCAAAAATGTGCCTCGTCGAAATAACGGTTTTAGACCCCAAGTACATGTGAACGAAATTAGTTTCAGATATTTTGGAGTCGATTTAGCCATGTCGTCCGTCTGTCTGGCTGGTGCGCACGATAACTCTCGAACGAATTTCGGTCCACTCTTTCGGGTGCCTCCCCCAAAAAATGTCAAAATTTTTTTTGTAAAATGGTGTGAAAGGGAGCATTCGATTTGGTACAAACTTTGCACATCGTATTATTACTTCGAGATATAGATCGTCCCACACAAAATTTGGATAAAGTGAAATTTAAGAGCTCCTCTCTGTTCGTTTTGAATTTTTTCCAGAAGGTTGTCCGGCTCCCTTTACGACGGTACAATTTTTTCGAGCGCAAGTCCTGTTTAAATGGCCTAAAACCTCCAAGAAACCTTGACGGCACCACCTAAACTCGGTATTACGTAAGATAATCTTCGAAAGGAGAAACGATACTGTCCAATCGTTGCAGCCTCGAATTATGTCCGACTATTGACTACATAGTACCACCCACACAAAGTTTGGAAAGAGTGCAAATTAAGGAGGTAACGGTTTAAAACCTCCAAGAAACCTTGACGGCACCCCCTAAACTCGGTAGTACGTTAGATAACCCTCGAAGAGAGAACCCGATATCGCCCAAACTTTGTAAATCGTATTATTTCCTGTATCCTCGAATTATGTCCGACTATTGACTACATAGTACCACTCTTTCGGGTACCTCCCAAACAAAGTTTAGAAAGAATGCAGTTAAAGGTTAGTATTTTTGGTTAAATGTTCTGTATGCGACCCTAGGTAAGAAGGTACAATTTTTTTTGGGAGCAAATCCATTCTTCTTGAGAAATTGGTCCAAAAACACAAAAAACCCTATAGATGACAGAAGTATTGTGTTTGATTCTTTTCTTTAGGTCCGAGGCTGAGGTTGAATTTCAGTCGGCACAGCTAACTGATACTTTCTTACTTGTTTTTGTTTTTTTTTTCAGGAAAAGAGTCACTTTATTATTCACACAATGTATTTACTGCAGGTAGTTATATTACAAGGACTATAATCATAATCCTATTACAAGGATTATGAAGGATAATAGATTTTTTCGTCAGTCGGTTGAACTATTTTATTAGCAGGACCGAGAAGACGCTTTGAAATGAATAGCGGATTAGCGGAATTCCGGAGGAAACCAATACTTCCCAAATTATGGGTCTTGAAATCTCCCATTATATAGGGCCACTAAAATTGTTCTTACACTTCACGTAGGTCCTCATAAAAATCTCTTATAAATCCGCGTTTATTGCCATAAATGGATTTTTAGTATTTCATCTAGTTTTGGAAATGGTGTAATCCCTGCCAGCTATGGATTCATTTGCAATTGAATTTAAATGTTGCTTTCACTCCGTTATATTTTTTGAGCATCCCTTAAAAATTCCAGCACATTATAACATCGTTTTTGTTGCCATTCTTTTACTCTTCGAATTGTCATTTCAATTACATTTCACTTTAAGTGGATGCCATCGTCGTTGTCGTCGTCAGATACTCGAATTATCCAGTAGTATTACCCGATTGCAGTCGGTATAATATCGTATATTGGCAATTTGCCTTTTGTATTCTTGCAAACGTACCGACAAACACACAGACACACAAACAAGCCCGCACTCGGATACAAAACGAGAGGAAAGTAATGCGAACGAACGTCCGACAATTGTTGGCGATTTTGTGATTTATTTTAACTGATTGACATTTTAGTTGCAACCGATATCTCGGAGTTCTCGTCTATATCTGCGGTTTGTGCAATATTTGTAAATGTAAGTTGCATGTAAATGTTGATGATGCTGCTACGGATGCTATGGATGCTGCTGCTGATATGCAATGTGTGTATGTATGTAACAGCTCGAGTGCAAAATGTTAAATGCAATTGAAAAGACAGACAGACACTGATAGACAATGTTCTCTTGCTTGAATGAATGACAGATAGACAAACATACATATAAACATATATTTGTGTTCACTTTAAATGGCTAGTAACCGTGGATAGTCAGACAGACAGAAAGACATACATACAAACATATGGAATTTACGTCGTATTTACATTCAGGGTGTTCATGTATATTTCATTGCAAAGTGTTAATGCATTGCCATTGCCGTCGTAGTTGCTTCTTAACGCTTCTCTGAACACAGCGAAGTTTAACACCGACACCGGTGTTATGTGTGGTACGAGAGTGAGAAGGTCGGCGAGGTAGCGTTTAAGTAGTAATCAAGCAAAGGTTTTTGGAATGAACGTTGGTTGTTTAACACAAAACAGGTAAAATTGTAATAAACTAAGTGCTGGCGTCATTGGCAAAATTTGAGTAAATTCAACGAGGGTAGGTATTTCGGTGGAGTGGTATAGGGGAAGCTAAATATCCACACAATGGGTCTGATTGGACTTGACATAACAAAGCCCAGCAAGTACTTCGGCCCCATTTTCATCTCAAGTGGACACCGACATAAAAAATGGAGTCGCCAATGAACAAGGATATTCGTTGAGTGTAGTGAGTAAATGTGTGCTCACCCATAGCGAATGCTAAAACTTATAATGCGGCAAATCAGACGCTGATTTTGCAACAACTAAGATATCCTGCAAAGTCATAAAAAGTAACACCTTCAATCGTAATTGGGTTTCGAAAGTGACCTTATAATTTACCTATAACCGGAAACTGACGCGAATAGTTCATCCTTATCAAGCCATCATTGGAAAAAAAACAATCTTGGCCATACCACACTTATTACACGACCCCCCTTTTCCGAATATTGTATTACACAAATTACAATTGTACATGCATGTTCATATCTCTTTATATGTACGGACGTCTCTAATGCTGATTCATTTCTTAAATGTTCTTGTTTCATTTATTATCAATGCTGTGTGAATTGTTTGTTGCAGTGTTGAGTAGAGTACATTTCATTTGATCCCCTTGCCACCACCACCACCACGTCGAAGCCATTTAGTAATGCAACGATGCATTAATTCAATGGTGAGGTATAACAAGCCTCTAAGCCTATTCCGTCATAATTAGCTTTGAAAAAGTGTTAATTACAATGTTTTGGTTGAAAACGTAATGTAATGCAATTTGTAAACTCTTTAAATAATTGTAACAATCATTGCCGAAGTTATTTTGATGAGAAGGGACAAGGATGTAATGTTGTACTTTGCAGAGAACTTTTATAAGGAGACCACCTGAGCTTCTATAAGGAGAAAAGCTTCTGCTCTTCTATACGCAAAATGCCTCCAGGTCTTCTGTATACAAAGAAGACCTCTAGGTCATATATAAGAGGGAGAACCCCAAGTCTTCGATATGAAAGATTCCAGGTTTTCGCTAGGAAGACATAAAGATCTTCTTTACGAAGGCTGCCAGGTCATCTTTGGGAAAAAGACCTCTTGGCCTTAAATATAAAGAAGAACACCCCAAGGACTTTTTTAAAAAGAAGAATCTACTATTCTTACAAGAAGAAGGCCTCCAGATCTTCTACATGAATATATCGAGAGTTATATACCAAGACTCCAGGTCTTGGTTCCTCATAGAAAACCCAGAGGTCTCCTTTGAAAAAACCTGCAGGGTTTCTCAAGAAGACCTGGAGGTATTCGAATAGAAAACCTTTATTTGTTCACACAGAAAACCTGTAGGCCTTCTTATAGAAAACTTGACCTTCGGATTTTCTATAAGGAGACCTGCTAAAAGAAGACCTCAAGGTCTTCTATAATAAGACCTCAAGGTTTTCTATGAGAAACCCTCAAGGTTTTCTATGAGAAACCCTCAAGGTTTTCTATGAGAAACCCTCAAGGTTTTCTATGAGAAACCCTCTCAGTCCTCATAGTCTTCTATAAGAAAACTTCGAGGTGTTCTCTAAGAAGAGCTTGAGGCGTTCTATAAGAAACCCTCACGGAATTCTCTAAAAAGAGCTTAAGATGTTCTCTTAGAAGATCTCAAGGTCTCTTATAAGAAGACCTCAAGGTCTTCTATAATAGATCTCAAGATCTTACCTAAGAAGACCCCAAAGTCTTCTATAAAAAGACCTCAAGGTATTCTCTAAGAAGAGAAGACCTTCAGGTCTTCTATGAGACCTCCAGACCTGTTATGAGAAGTCTTCCAGGTCTTCTATGAAAAGACTTCCAGATCTTCTATGAGAAGACCTCCCGACCTGCTATGAGAAGACTTCCTGGTCCTCTATGAGAAGACCTCCAGGACTTATATGAGAAGACCTCCAGGTCTTCTATGAGAAGACCTCCAGATCTTCTATGAGAAGACCTCCAGATCTTCTATGAGAAGACCTCCAGACCTGTTATGAGAAGTCTTCCAGGTCTTCTATGAAAAGACTTCCAGATCTTCTATGAGAAGACCTCCCGACCTGCTATGAGAAGACCTCCAGATCTTCTATAAGAAGACCTCCAGGTCTTCTATGAGAAGACCTCCAGGTCTTCTATGAGAAGACCTCCAGGTCTTCTATGAGAAGACCTCCAGGTCTTCTATGAGAAGACCTCCAGGTCTTCTATGAGAAGACCTCCAGGTCTTCTATGAGAAGACCTCCAGGTCTTCTATGAGAAGACCTTCAGGTCTTCTATGAGAAGACCTCCAGGTCTTCTATGAGAAGACCTCCAGGTCTTCTATGAGAAGACCTCCAGGTCTTCTATGAGAAGACCTCCAGGTCTTCTACGAGAAGACCTCCAGGTCTTCTATGAGAAGACCTCCAGGTCTTCTATGAGAAGACCTCCAGGTCTTCTATGAGAAGACCTCCAGGTCTTCTATGAGAAGACCTCCAGGTCTTCTATAAGAAGACCTCCAGGTCTTCTATGAGAAGACCTCCAGGTCTTCTATGAGAAGACCTCCAGGTTTTCTATGAGAAGACCTCCAGGTCTTCTATGAGAAGACCTCCAGGTCTTCTATGAGAAGACCTCCAGGTATTCTATGAGAAGACCTCCAGGTCTTTTATGAGAAGACCTTCAGGTCTTTTCCTGGTCCTTTATGAGAAGACCTCCAGGACTTATATGAGAAGACCTCCAGGTCTTCTATGAGAAGACCTCCAGATCTTCTATGTGAAGACCTCCAGATCTTCTATAAGAAGACCTCCAGGTCTTCTATGAGAAGACCTCCAGGTCTTCTATGAGAAGACCTCCAGGTCTTTTATGAGAAGACCTCCAGGTCTTTTATGAGAAGACCTCCAGGTCTTCTATGAGAAGACCTCCAGGTCTTTTATGAGAAGACCCCCAGGTCTTCTATAAAAAGACATGTAGGTCTTCTATAAGAAGACCTCCAGGTCTTCTATAAGAAGACCTCCAGGTCTTCTATAAGAAGACCTCCAGTTCTTCTATAAAAAGACCTCCAGGTCTTCTACGAGAAGACCTCCAGGCCTTCTATGAGAAGACCTCCAGGCCTTCTATGAGAAGACCTCCAGGCCTTCTATGAGAAGACCTCCAGGCCTTCTATGAGAAGACCTCAAGGTCTTCTATGAGAAGTCCTCAAGGTCTTCTAAGAGCAGACCTCCAGGTCTTCTATGAGAAGACTTCCTGGTCTTCTATGATAAGACGTCCAGGTCTTAGGTTTTCTATGAGAAGACCTTCTATGAAAAGACCTCCAGATCTTCTATGAAAAGACCTCCAGATCTTCTATGAGAAGACCTCCAGATCTTCTATGAGAAGACCTCCAGGTCTTTTATGAGAAGACCACCAGGTCTTCTATCAGATTTCCAGGTCTTCTATGAGAAGACTTCCAGATCTTTCATGAGAAGACCTCCAGATTTTTCATGAGAAGACCTCCAGATTTTTCATGAGAAGACCTCCAGATCTTCCATTAGAAGACCACCAAATCTTCTATGAGAAGACCTAAAGGTCTTCTATGAGAAGACCTCCAGGTCTTCTATGAGAAGACCTCCAGGTCTTCTATGAGAAGACCTCCAGGTCTTCTATGAGAAGACCTCCAGGTCTTCTATGAGAAGACCTCCAGGTCTTCTATGAGAAGACCTCCAGGTCTTCTATGGCAAGACCTCCAGGTCTTCTATGTCAAGATCTCCAGGTCTTTTATGAGAAGAACTCCAGGTCTTCTATGAGAAGATTTCCAGGTCTTCTATGACAACACTTCCAGACCTTCCATGAGAAGACCTCCAGATTTTCCATGAGAAGACCTCCTGATCTTCCATGAGAAGACCTACAGGTCTTCTATGAAAAGACCTCCAGGTCTTCTATGAGAAGACCTCCAGGTCTTCTATGAGAAGACATACAGGTCTTCTATGAGAAGACATAGAGGTCTTCTATGAGAAGACCTCCAGGTTTTCTATGAAAAGACCTCCAGGTCTTCTATGAGAAGATTTCCAGGTCTTCTATGAGAAGATTTCCAGGTCTTCTACGAGAAGACTTCCAGATCTTCCATGAGAATACCTCCAGATTTTCCATGAGAAGACCTCCAGATCTTCCATGAGAAGACCTCCAGATCTTCCACGAGAAGACCTCTAGGTCTTTTATGAGAATACCTCCAGGTCTTCTACGAGAAGACCTCCAGGCCTTCTATGAGAAGACCTCCAGGCCTTCTATGAGAAGACCTCCAGGCCTTCTATGAGAAGACCTCCAGGCCTTCTATGAGAAGACCTCAAGGTCTTCTATGAGAAGTCCTCAAGGTCTTCTAAGAGCAGACCTCCAGGTCTTCTATGAGAAGTCTTCCTGGTCTTCTATGATAAGACGTCCAGGTCTTAGGTTTTCTATGAGAAGACCTTCTATGAAAAGACCTCCAGATCTTCTATGAAAAGACCTCCAGATCTTCTATGAGAAGACCTCCAGGTCTTTTATGAGAAGACCACCAGGTCTTCTATCAGATTTCCAGGTCTTCTATGAGAAGACTTCCAGATCTTTCATGAGAAGACCTCCAGATTTTTCATGAGAAGACCTCCAGATTTTTCATGAGAAGACCTCCAGATCTTCCATTAGAAGACCACCAAATCTTCTATGAGAAGACCTAAAGGTCTTCTATGAGAAGACCTCCAGGTCTTCTATGAGAAGACCTCCAGGTCTTCTATGAGAAGACCTCCAGGTCTTCTATGAGAAGACCTCCAGGTCTTCTATGAGAAGACCTCCAGGCCTTCTATGGCAAGACCTCCAGGTCTTCTATGTCAAGATCTCCAGGTCTTTTATGAGAAGAACTCCAGGTCTTCTATGAGAAGATTTCCAGGTCTTCTATGACAACACTTCCAGACCTTCCATGAGAAGACCTCCAGATTTTCCATGAGAAGACCTCCTGATCTTCCATGAGAAGACCTACAGGTCTTCTATGAAAAGACCTCCAGGTCTTCTATGAGAAGACCTCCAGGTCTTCTATGAGAAGACATACAGGTCTTCTATGAGAAGACATACAGGTCTTCTATGAGAAGACCTCCAGGTTTTCTATGAAAAGACCTCCAGGTCTTCTATGAGAAGATTTCCAGGTCTTCTATGAGAAGATTTCCAGGTCTTCTACGAGAAGACTTCCAGATCTTCCATGAGAATACCTCCAGATTTTCCATGAGAAGACCTCCAGATCTTCCATGAGAAGACCTCCAGATCTTCCACGAGAAGACCTCTAGGTCTTTTATGAGAATACCTCCAGGTCTTATATGAGAAGACCTCCAGGTCTTCTATGAGAAGACCTCCAGGTCTTCTATGAGAAGACCTCCAGGTCTTCTATGAGAAGACCTCCAGGTCTTCTATGAGAAGACCTCTAGGTCTTCTATGAGAAGACCTCTAGGTCTTCTATGGGAAGACATCCAGGTCTTCTATGAAATGACCTCAAAGGTATCTAATGCGGAAAGCTCCAAAAGAAAAAGGGTCCGGGTCTTCCAAAAGAAGAAGAGTTTGAATCTTCTATAGGACTACAGTCCAGGTCTCTAAAAACCTCCATGTCTATTAACTTTATAAATGTATATCCAGGTTTATAGGAATACATCTAGGTCTATTAGAAGGCATTCGACTCTATATGACGATTTTAGGTCTATCATCTATATTTCATTAAAAAATGACCAGTTCTTCTATAAGAAGATTTCCTCCAATTCTATTAAAAAAGACGTTCAGGTACACTATGACAAGTCTTCTAGAAGAAGACTTCCATGTACTCTGCAAATTGACCACCACCTTTTCTTACGAACACCTTCAAGTTTAATTAAGCAAGACTCTAAGGAGACGTCTAGGTCATAGAGACCCGGTGCTCTTTTTTTATTAGCAGGCCTACATTTTTTCATATGGAAGATCTGGAGATCTTCATATTCTAAAAGAAGTGTTCAATGTGTTAAGAAGATGAACTCAAGGTCTTCAGGAAACCTTGAGTAATAAAACGAGGAGGTATTCTTAAAAGGAAATTTTGTAGTCTTCTAATAGCTTGAGATCGTTTAGTATGAGACATTCTGGTGTTCTATAAGGAGACCTTGTTCCTCCGCGATTTCTTCCATGACCTAATTTTGAAATCTTCGAAATATGTTATTTATTTTATGACTTTGTCAACTACCACATTCCTCTGTCATATTTCTTTTCTAAATTATTCCATTTACGCAACCATTAGTTCTGTAATTACCCCACATTTTATAAAATAAAGCCTACATAAATTCCCAAAACAAGAAAATATTCAAAGGGCAGACAATTTTAATATTTTATAATCTCACTACAAGTCTCAGTTAATTTTGTTGTTTTTTTTAGGTTGAAAACATTTTTATGATTTGTTTATTTTATTCCTCCCAAAACCCGACCAAGCAAATCCACTTATTGCCAAAAAATGCCAGCAACAGTCAAAAAGCAACAACAATGGAACATCAAAGGCCATTCTGGCGGCAGGTCAACACACAAAAAATGATAGCCGTTTTTTGGCTTCTTTCACAGCATACCAACAAAAAACACTTTATATGATTTAGTGCCACGCTCTCGTTCAGTGTCACCAAGTGTTGATGTATGTTTTGGATGCTTTTTGGAATTGAAGCTTAGATCTTCTCCCTTGTACTATGGACAAAGCTAGGCTATATAGTCAAGTGGTAGAACGATGCTACATACTGACGATGATGGTAGTGATTGTCGTAGGTGGGTAATGGTGGTGACAACATGACGGCAGCACTTGATATTTTGTAAGTTGTACAGCAATGCTGAGGAAGGGTGAGAACATTCCGCTGCTGTCACTGCTGCCGTTGTGGACTAAAGTTCAAATAATGTGAGAGTTTGTCAAGTGTTTGCTAGTGGTATGGCCTAGGCACATTGTTTATGTGACCCTTTCATCATCAACAAATTTATCTAGGGGCAGCATAACATGGTGGCTGTCAGAATGGATAGATAGATGGATGGTCGTCTACTGCACGGGAGGAAAGGAAGAAACAACAACAGCAAAAAAAAAAACAGTATCGAATGACTAAACTAAACCATAACAAAACATTTCTGGGCCAACAAACAAAAACAACAACACCAACAAAGTCATGGAATGTGGTATATTCTTTTTTTTCGTTTGAACCCACAATTTTGTTTGTCCTACTGGCTGGTTGTTGTTTGTTTCGTTGCTAGGGACCGGTCATTTGTCCGTCTCTCCTTTATAAGTCTTTTGATGGTAAATAGTTTTTTTCTTCTTTCTTTTATGTCGCCTCATATCTGTTGTGCCTTTTTTGGGTCAATTTGATGCTTTTTTGGAAGATTCCATCGTTTTTTTTTCTATTTTAGAAAGAGAAATGAATGGATATTTGTATGAAGATATATTCGCATTTTTCTATTGGCATTTACATACATTAGAATGATAGACAGTTCGTTAAAAGCTTCAAAAAAAACCTATAGGACTTTTTTCTTTCTAACAGAGAAAAAGTTTTTTAATTGCAAAGTTAAAAACTTTGTTTTTCTTTGCTGAGCTTGACAATTTTTTTTTCAATCAAAAGAGGCTTGGGGAGTATGTAATAAATCTTGCAAACTGTAATATAATTGGGATGTGTCGTTTCAACTTTATTGCTTACGTTTTATGATAATCTTAAAAATTTCGTGTATCTTAAGTTTGAAAATCTACTTACCATTACGATTTTCACTATCGGCGGGTTTCATTTGTATGGGATGATACATCTGTAATTAAAATTAAAAATGTATATGTTAATTGCAATTCATATCAATATTGTAAATTGTTGTTAACTCATCAAAATATTCGTAGGAGACCCTATGAAGTATATGGGGGCAAAGAGGTTTTTGATTTTTATACACTCCACCATAATATGGATGGTATAATTAAATTTGTCATTACGTTTGTAACACATCGAAATGTTCATCGGAGATCCTATAAAGTATATAAATTCTTGATCAAGGTTAAAATTGCAAGTCTTTATAACCATGTCCGTCCGTGCGTCCGTCCGTCAGTTGAAATCAAAATACCGGGCGCGATTTTTAAGATAGAGCTTTATATTTTTTATAGGAATTTCTATTACTCCTAGAATGTTTGGTATTGAAAATAGGCTATATCTTTTCATGTTTTGATATGAGGCGCTCAGTGCCAGAATTGCCAAACCCACATCTTCAAAAAAATTAAACTGGCTATAAAGTTATAGCCAACATCTTTTGAAATAATACTAAACAAGTAAAAAAGTATCAGTCGAAAAAACCATGTACCGTCGTAATGAGGAAAGCGAATACAAGTTGTTACAACAAAAACCGAAATTCAAATTTTGAATCGATTCGGTTGAACCCTTCGAGAGTTATCGTATTTTGAACCTTTCGGATTATTTTCTCAGGAAGTATGGACTTTCCCCTGAAAAAACGGGTACTATCGTAATGGTGGCAGCGAAGACAAGTTGTTACAAAAAGAAGCAAAACGATTTGAGAGCAGGCCTTTAAACTGCACTTTTCCCAAATTTTGTGTGGGAAGCCATCGAAGGAGTAGACCTATATAGTCCATATTCGAAAGTGATCTCTGCCCCGTGGAGATCATACGATGCGAAATGTATGGACAAAATCGGTTAATCCCTTCAAGAGTTATCGTGCGCACAATTTTTCGAACATTTTAATTTTTTGTGGGGGAAGTACCCGAAGGAGTGGACCGATATGGTCTATCTTCGAACTAACACTAATCGATTAATCAATTCGAGAGTTATCGTGCGCTCCACACACATGGTGCAATAGGGGTTTTCTAAACCTTTTGGACTATTTTCTTAGGATGTATAGACTTGCCCCTGATAATGGTTATACCGTCGTAATGGGGGCAGCGAATACAAGTTGTTACAACAAAAATTAAAGCGATTCGAAAGCAGGTCCTAAACTGAGCTTTTCCGAAATTTTGTGTGGAAGTATCCTCGGGTAGTCCATATTGGAATCTCATCTATGTCTGGTAGAAATTTCACGATGTGTAAAGTATGGACAAAACCGATTGCTACCGTTTAGAGTTATCGTTCGCACAAATTTTCCAAATATTTTCCAGCTTGTGTGAGGAAGGTACCTGAAGGAGTGGACGGATTTAACCCACCTTCGAACTTAAAGTAAGTTTGGGTAAAATATTTCGAAAGCCAAATTTTGGTTTGAACGGACATTGCTAAATCGACTCCAAATTGTCTGAAACGGATTTCGTCCAAACATACTTGGGGTCTAAAACCATTATTTCGATGAGGCACATTTTGTCCGTATGAAAGTGTATATGGGCAATATTTTTGAAAATTTAACATAGTTGAAGCCAAGGTTTAGCATTTAATAACTCGCGAAATGTGGTTGAATATTATACAAATTAAATGCTTTCGGATAAATTGAAATGTTTTTAGACTTGGCAAAAAATATTGGCCTTAAAAGTTAATTTGCGTGGAAGCTGTGGCTACATTTATGTTAAATAATGGTAAAAATTGGTTGAAGCCAACTTGTCATTTTTTGTTTTCTCTCGATTTGTGATTAAACCAAATTTTTCCCGATTTTCCTGTCAAAGTGAAAGTAGAAGCCAACTAAATAAGGATCATCCCACCAATGTATAACTTTTCAAAATTTGATCTGCGTCTCCCATTAAATGATGCTGACATTTTGAAGCCAGATTTTAAGTGTTTTTTTGAAATTTTCTTCTAATTTCGTTCCGCAAACAGGTTTGTCAAAAAATCACATATAGGATTGTAGAACTCAAGATTCTGAGTTATTTGATATATGTGTCATGAATGTAGCCTACACAGCTTCACAGAAATCTGCATCCAAATACGAAACTTTTGTGCGAACATTTTTCTTAAAACCCTATTATTGTAATAATTTTTTCTTAAAAGCAGAAGTAAAACCTCGATAACATTTGTCCGCAACAACCAAAAATTTGCTCGCGAGTGGATTTGTTCTGGGGATTTTTTTCTTAACCTATGTACCAAAAATCGTTAAGGTAGCGCGAAAAGAAAAAAACTCAATTTTTTGGAAATGGAATATGAAATAATTGACAACATTTCCCATATACCCACGTTAGCATAAATGCTGAGGGTATAAAAATTACATTGCATTGTTTTACCAAGTAGGTAGAAAAACGTTCCCGCTGAATCTTGTTGGTATGGGTCCATGCCTTCATATAGCCCCGATAGAAGGGTACCTCCCAATTTTCGAAATTTTGAGTGTTGTGGCCACAACAACCCACCGAAATGGCTGAGATTTAATATTTAGTCTACGTTGGAAGTAAAACCCTTTCCGACTGAATTTCGTCGGTATAGGTCCACATTTCGATATAGTCCCCATAGAACGGTACCTTCCGATTTTCGTAATTGTGGAATATGTGACGTCAATGACTAAAATTTGTTTTTTAGTCTTTCATGCGGTTATAAAATGTTCCAGAAAAGAATTATTAGTAAAGGTCCACGTCTTCCTGTAACCCAATAGAAGCGTTCCTCTAGATCTACTGAATTTGAATTGAATTTGAATTGTTTTATTTCGAACGAATTTGAATTCGAATCGTTTTAGTCTTCTTTGAGTCTAAAAACTTTAGCCAGCAATTTGTCGGAATAGATCGACGTTTTCATATAGTCCACATTGAACGTCACCTCCCGAATTTCGTTATTTTGAAGTTTAGCGACATTGTTTTACCGAAATTGCTCAAATTTGGTATTAAATCTTCTTCATAAACGAAAGGAAACTAACTGTTCCATTTTACTAAAATACCACTAGTGTTGGAATGTATAACAAGTTCGGCCCGACAGAACTTAAAGCCGTCCTTACTTGTTTTGTAAAATGTTGTCCGTTAAAATGTTAACGGGATGAGAGAACGAAAAATCCTAAAATTTTAAGTGCCACTTTACTATATTTCTTATATAGTTTCAGACGGATATAGCCCGGTTCATTGTAATTTTGGTTGTCGGACGGTTTAATAGGTATGGTGACGAACACAGTTTTTCACAAAACGATGTATTTTTCGTGATTTCTTATATCAATATGGATATTATCCGAAAATTTAATTAATGTTTGATAACTTCCTCTGCTTAACAGAAAATAGAGCTTAATTGTTTCCTTCAAATTTTGTGTTTAGTCTTTGTAAAAAATCTAGAATAATTAATAAGAATTCATAATCTCCTTCACAAAAAAACCTTTCCACATTTTTAAAAAGCATGTTTTTCATAGTTTCTAATTAAAATCAGCTTAAAAATCCACTTCGAACACAAGCAAATCCCCAACACAAACACTTTTATATAGAGGATGAAAGAACACTGCTCGCACAAAAGCCAAGTCGTGGCGTATTAACATTTTTCAGGCACACACACGCAGATGCCCACATTTTAGCCATAACTTCGTGTTTGCTTTTATAGAGTATAGAAGAACATAAATAATTTGCAACTCTCTTTCTCTGTCTCCCTCTCCAGCTATTCCTCTTGCATGCTATGATTTATTGACATTGCAGTCCATTTTAAAGTGCCGGAAATTCTCGGTATAAAGTTCAGTCAAGACATGCTTTAAAAATTTAACAACACGTACGCATACAATAAACCATTGCCAAGAACAATTGTCGCATGCAGTTGCAGCTAAAAGCAGAATGTTAAAAATCGGGAAAAAAACTACGGCAATGGCGACGGAAATGGACAAAACGAATTATACCGAATATAGATAATGCATTATAGAAGCAAGCTCATAAGTTTGCGTGTGTGTGTTCATGTATGCAAGTTTGTGTTTATGTCATCTAATTGATGTACGATGTAATGAAAATATTACACTAAAGGGCAAAATTATGTTGGTAAAATGAATCCACCCACTAAAAAAAAAAAAAATAAAAAAAAAATAAAAAAAAACACCAATCAATATGCCTGATGATCGGTCTAACCACTCGTGAAACGTAGCATAGTGGTTGAATGTGTGGGACTTCGGTGGATTCCTAATTTTTCAATGTACCTATTAGGTCTAAATAGCTCAACTCGAAAGAGAATTAATTCAAATATCACTCTAAAAATGACCTTCGCCTTAATAAGGCAAAACAAAAAAAAAAAAAAAAAAAAATGATTTCAGCATGAGCCAGGCTGGGATTCGAACCTGGGACCCCAACAACCAAGTGACACGGTTGCAGGCGTCTTAGCGTTCTAAGCCACCATAAACTTGTCAAAGATTCCGATGACAAATATTGATGATCAAAATCTTCTGAAACAGAAGAACAAATAAAATAAAGGTGGAACAAGTAAAAAAGTATCAGTCGGCTTTGCCGACAGACATATACCCTCAGCCTGTGCAAATTGAAACACTTTTTTCACAAAAAAATTATGTATTTATTATGTATTTTGGTATGAACCGACAAAAATGTTGATTAGGATTAAAATTCAAAAATTTTGCGAAAAGGTACTTAATGGAATGGACCGACATAGACCATGGGGGTGCCATAGGGGGTTTTTACACCCTTCGGGCTGTTTTCTCAAGAAGTATGGACTTGCACCTGAAACAACTTTTACCATCGTCATTGAGGCGGCGAATGTAAGTTGCTTCAACAAAAATCAAAGTGATTGAATAGCAAGTCTTAAAGTGAACTTATCCAAAATTTTGTGTGGGAGGTACGGGATGGAGTGGACATATATAGTCCATATTCGAACCTGATCTATATCTGGTAGATATTATGAGAATGTGTAAAGTATGGACCAAATCGGTCACTCCTATCAAGAGTTATCGTGTGTACAATTTTTCCGAATATTTTTGAACTTTTGTGGGATAGGTACCTGAAGGAGTGGACCGGTATGGCTTATCTACAAACTAAGTATGGAAACAATATTACGAAGGCCAAATTTTTCCGGAATCGGCATTTCCGTTCGAGAATTATCTTGCGCTTCCACCCATAAACATGGAGTCATAGGGTTTGTTTTTCAACTTTCAGGCTATTTTCTCAGGAAGTATAGACTTGCTCCTGAGGAAACTTGTACCTTCGTATAGGGGACAGTGAATATAAGATGTTACAACAAAAACCAAGGCGATTCGAGAGCAGGTCCTAAACTGAACTTTTTCGAAATTTTGTGTGGTAGGTACTCGAAGGAGTTTACCGATTGAGTCCATATTAAAACCTCATCTATGTCTGGTAGAAATTTCATAATGTGCAAAATATGGACCAAATCGGTTACTCCCTTCAAGAGTTATCGTACGCACAAATTTTCCGAACATTTTGGAACTTTTGTGGGGGAGGTACCGGAAGGAGTGGACCGATATAATCCATCCTTGAACTCGAACTAAGTTTGGACAAAATATTACGAAAGCCAAATTTTGGACCGAATCGGCAGATCCGTTCCAGAGTTATCTTGCGCTCCAACCACTACACACGGTGTCATAGGGTTTTTTGTAACTTGCAGGCTATTTTCTCAGGAAGTATGGACTTGCCCCTAATGAAACTTACAGCGTCGTATAGAGGACAGCAAAAACAACTTGCGTAAACAAAAATCAAAGCGATTCGAGACCAGGTCCTAAACTGAACTTTTCCGAAATTTTGTGTGGGAGGTACCCAAAGGAGTGGACCGATTGAGTCCATATTGGAACCTCATCTAAGTTTGGTAGAAATTACACGATGTGCAAAGTATGGACTAAATCGGTTATTCCCTACAAGAGTTATCGTTTATCGTTTTGCGACAATTGTTGAACATTTGTGGGGGAGGTACCTGAAGGAGTGGACCTATATGGCCCATCTTCGAACTTAAATCGAATCTGGACAAAATATTTCGATAACCAAAATTTGAACTGAATCGATTGATCCGTTCGAGAGTTATCGTGCGCACCAGCCAGACAGACAGACAGACGGACAGACAGACAGACAGACAGACAGACAGACAGACGGACGGACATTGCTAGATCGACTCAAAATTGTCTGAAACGGATATCGTACAAACATACTTGGGGTCTAAAACCATTATTTCGATGAGGCACATTTTTGGTCGTATCAAAGTGTAAATACCCTCTTTAGCCTAAAGGCTGAGGGTATAAAAAAGCTGCCTTAGTATTTGTAATAAAGCATTGAAAAATAGGGTTACCAGCCAAGTCGGACTATATGAAAGGTTTGGAATTAAATGACTAACATTAAAATAAATAAATAATTCGAATATACAAATTTCGAATGATTTGTGATATAAATGCTAGTCTCCAAGCTTAGCCTTCGTCCACCCACTAAAAAAAAAACACCATTCAATATGCCTGATGATCGGTCTAACCACCCGTGAAACGTAGCATAGTGGTTGAATGTGTGGGACTTCGGTGGATTCCTAATTTTTCAATGTACCTATTAGGTCTAAATAGCTCAACTCGAAAGAGAATTAATTCAAATATCACTCTAAAAATGACCTTCGCCTTAATAAGGCAAAACAAAAAAAAAAAAAAAAAATGATTTCAGCATGAGCCAGGCTGGGATTCGAACCTGGGACCCCAACAACCAAGTGACACGGTTGCAGGCGTCTTAGCGTTCTAAGCCACCATCAACTTGTCAAAGATTCCGATGACAAATATTGATGATCAAAATCTTCTGATACAGAAGAACAAATAAAATAAAGGTGGAAAAAAGCTGCCTTAGTATTTGTAATAAAGCATTGAAAAATAGGGTTACCAGCCAAGTCGGACTATAGGAAAGGTTTGGAATTAAATGACTAACATTAAAATAAATAAATAATTCGAATATACAAATTTAGAATGATTTGTGATATAAATGCTAGTCTCCAAGCTTAGCCTTCGTCCACCAACTAAAAAATAAAAAAAAAAAAACACCATTCAATATGCCTGATGATCGGTCTAACCACCCGTGAAACGTAGCATAGTGGTTGAATGTGTGGGACTTCGGTGGATTCCTAATTTTTCAATGTACCTATTAGGTCTAAATAGCTCAACTCGAAAGAGAATTAATTCAAAATGAAATTATTTTGAAATTCTTCAAAATTTAGTCAAATTAAGGATACAAATCTGATGGAAAAAAGTCAAAAGCTGTTACAGTGATGAAATCTTGAAACTTTTTTTGAACTTATCTTCATTGACGCTCCACAATATTTGTAAGGTTTTTGAGTTTCACCATGATGTATTCCATTCAATATTACGCCAATGATGAAGTGTAAAATTGTAGATTTTACGACAACTACTTTAATTGTTTGCTACGTACAGACATACACAATTATAGATTGTCAAGGAAGACAATAACAAACGAACAACATTTATAATGCGCATGAATGTTCATGTTTTTTCCAACTCCATTTTATGACTTTGAATTTTGTCCTTACAAACAACGCCATGCTACGAACCACAATCTCCTCTAGTTTTATTGTGGCTATAATTGTGTGACATTTGGTGGAATGCATACGTATACGTATACACATACATCTTCATATTTATGTGTGCCCAGCAAACCAAATGTCGGATGTCCGACAAGTCTGAACAATTTCGGAAGCAACGTCGTTCAGATTTCGTTTCGTTTTCTAAACGATTTTTCGGAGCGGAAATAGTTCAGATTTTGTACCGATTTCGTTCCGATTTCGGAACGAATGTCGGAAAGAAATTTCCTTTCCGAATTTCCCAAGGATTTTCTTACCCAGCAAATCAATCGTACCGACATCTTAACGAAATCGGAACAAAATTCGGACGATACGTCCGATGTCTGATCCGAAATCGTAACGATATCTTAACGAAAGTTGTATGAAGTGGTTGACATAATTTCGGAACGAAATGTCGGAGCGACATCGTATCGATTTCGATCCGATTTCGTAACGAAATCTGAAGAAAATCCTTGGGAAATTCGGAAAGGAAATTTCTTTCCGACATTCGTTCCGAAATCGGAACGAAATAGGCTACAAAATCTAAACTATTTCCGCTCCGAAAAATCGTTTAGAAATCGGAACGAAATCTGAACGACGTTGCTTCCGAAATTGTTCAGACGTGTCGGACATCCGACATTTGGTTTGCTGGGTAAGTATATTACTAATGTGTATGTCTCAATGTGAGACATACCATATAAGCTTGTATGCCCTGGCTTGTTGCTGTTGTTCTTGTGGATTGTGAATGGCTGCTCTATAAAATTTTTATGAATGTCTGCGATAATGGTTTTTAGCGGATATTATCACAGTTACGAATGTAACATATGAGACGAACATAAAATGTAAATTTCATTAGGGTAAAATTTTACACTTTACCATGACAATTCATAATTTTTGTTCTAGCTTCATCCTCCCACTCCCACTAACTCCGTCCTCTGACACACGCAAACGTATAGTAATATATAACTAAGTGGTATCCTATTCATCACACTCTTATATTTTTTTCTTTGCGATTATTTTCTTTTTGCCCATTCTTTATGTTGTGGCTTTAGTATTTAATGACTCCGAGTAGCATGAATTATAAATTGTCCGTTCTTTAAGTCGCAATGGTATATGGGGTAAGGGAGTGTGTGCGTGTGTGGTTTAAACCCCGATAAAGATAATTTCTAGCTTTAAATAATAAATAAATAAAATCGTTTTTTTCTCTCTTTTTGCTTTAGTCATTTATTTGTGGGTTTATTATAATTATTATTACGCGGTTTAACTTTTGTATCATTTTAGAAGTGGGAGTTGTATGGAAAGTTTGCAGTGATTTATTGAATTTAATTTCAGTTAAGACACAAACGATTTTTAAATGTGAAAATAAAAATTAATAACTGTCAATGGGATTACTTCCTATAAATAAATATATAAAGGTACCGTCCGATTTCCTAGGAATTGCCCACATTATTCCATTATGCCTGGCTTTGCCTACGGAGATATACCCACAGCTTGGGAAGTAATGAAGAGAAGCCAACACAGTATGTAGTTTTTCCAAAACATTGCTGTGAATCAAATGAGCTTACAACTGGGAAATTTTTGATTACTCTGAAACAACAATGTTCATAGATGAGAAAAATCAAAACTCAAAACCAAAATCGCCGGAACATTTCTTAAATAAATCGCGGGTAAAGGTAAAATTTTTAGGGTTGTTTTGGTTATCAGGATAATGCTTGGAAACCGCAATTCCTATCAAATTGAAATTAGTAAAAATCTTGTAGGTATGAAAATTATCTACAAGATTGGCTTTTATGACTTGTTCTTAGGTTTTACCATTTTTGAGATATAGAAGTTCAAAATTGGGAAATGCATTGACTGTATCGCCTTCTTATATAAAAATGTCATGCACTCTGCGCCTTAACTATATTTAAGTGAAAAGTGCTTACATCTGAAAAGAAAAAGAAAAATCAAAAAACAAAAGAAAAATCGCCAGAGGGATTTTTAAATTAATCGCGGTCAAAGGTCACATTTTTAGGGTCTTTTTAGATTTTGAGGATTTTGCTTGAAAAATGCAAGATCTATCGAAATGGCACAAAAGAAAATTTTGTAGAAATTTTCACTGCTACAACATTTTGTTTAGTCCCATTTCTATAGGGCTTGCGATTACAAAGCAAAATCCTGAAAATATAAAGAAACCTAAAAATTTGACTTTTTGAACGCGATTTATTTAAAAATCACCCTGGTAATATTTTATACCATCCACCATAGGATGGAGGATATATTAAGTTTGTTTTTCCGTTTGTAACGCATTGAGTAATAACTTGCCACCCTATAAAGTATATGGGAACATGGGGCGCCTTCGCCACGTTTTTGTTCAAAATGTTCTCATATCGACACCATTAAAGCTTTTACAAATATTAATTTTCGTGAAAATCTTAGTAAATCTTGACTATAAACTTTGATATATAAATGATTATAAATTTGTTTTTAAAATATAATTTTTGAGAATTTACAAAATGTCTAAAAAGTGGCAAAGCCTCCCCACTAGGGTGCGGCGATTTGAGCACCACCACGGACGCCTGGATTTTCTGATTATTGGGATTGTACTAAGCAAAAAAGTCCACTAGACCATATGTCTACGGTGAAAATCGAGCCCCCGGATTTTGACTTGAAGTTTATTTTCAAGGTTTTTTGGGTATTTTGGCATGTATGTAACAGCCAAACCACTGAGATTTTCGATCCAACACAAAGACAAAAATTGTAGCTAAGACAATAATTAAGAACTCTCTAGTACATCGCAAAAGCATTGGAACGCTCCTTCAGGCATTTATGGCCCCGAGAAAGTGCAAATTTCTCGGAAAATATCGATAAATTACACTGTGCTACAAAATTCGACTCAAAGTCAGTGGGTGGAAATTTCCTTTTGGAGATGAAAGCCCTTGGTGAGTGTACTAAGAACGCAAAAGAAAATTTTCAGGATAGGTCAAGTTTCTGAGATATGGTTTGGCCAAAATATCCTTGAAAAAAATTTCAAATCAAAATCCGGGGACTCGATTTTCACCGTAGACATATGGTCTAGTGGACTTTTTTGCTCAGTACAATCCCAAGAATCAGAAACTCCAGGCGCCCATTACCACTTTTTTCCTGCCATACAAATCGCCCCGGCCTACTCCCCACCCATGGGGTAGCTTCGCCATCGACATAGGACATACATACATCAACGGACTCTAAAACTGGCATTTACCATACTTTCCTCTCAAATATCAACATTATGCATAAAAGGAACATGTTTCCTATTTAATAATCAAAAATGATTCTAAAATTTACAAGAAGAAACATATTCTAGCCGTTACTTGAAGTAGGCACCTTGAATTTAGGCATAAAAATGAATATATTGCCAAATTAGGTTTAGCACAATATTTGATATGCCACCGTGATATGCCAATATTTGGGTGCCACCGTGGTGCAATGGTATGCACACCCGCTTTGCACGCTGAAGGTCGTGGGTTCGATTCCCCGGCCAGTCAACATCACTTTTCAACGGTGGCAAAACACCCCTCAGTAATGTTGGCGACATTTTCTGAGTATTTCAGCCTTGTACAACTTATCTACAAGTGGTGTCTCGGCGATAAACAGTAGGTCCCATATCATTGAGCTAATATGAATCGGGGTGCACTCATTGATATGAGAGAAGTCTCCCCTGTCCCGCCTGGGATGTTTGTGGAACAATTATATTACATTACAATATTTGATTTCAACTTCACATTATAGTGTGGTATATCAATAGCATAAACAATTTATGTTAAACCTGACATATTTCTCATATTAACCCACTACACCCCTATCATGACGTAGCCGCCCCACCCCCTACATAGTTCATAATATGAATATATTGACATTTATAATTACTTTCATCATGCAAATTATTTGTATTTATATTCTTCAGTGGTTGTCTATAAACGGTATAAAATATAATTTTGATATCACAAAATATACCTACCATGAATATTTTTCGCAATACCCCAAACATATAAAACAGCGTGCATCAGCAATCATATATTTGATAGAAATGCCAACTTTGGGGAGATGAAAGATCTTCGTTAAACTCACACTTTTCCTTTTAAGGGCATTTCTCTAGCAGTTATAGTTTTCAAGAAAATCGGCGCTGGCAAAGGTGCCCCAGTGGCGAAGCCGCCCCATTTTACCATACATATATTCTTGATCAGGATGCAATTCTGAGTCGATATAGCTATGCCCGTCTGCTTCACTCTAGCGTCCACAATAATTGAGCTAGAACGCTATATTTTGGAACCAGAGTGTCTTCTTCCCGTAGACAGGTCAAGTTGAAAGATGGGCTATATCGGCCTACGTTTCGGTATAGCCCCAATATAACGGTACCTCCCGATTTTCGGCATGTTAGCTACAACTTTCAGCCAAACTAGCTGTAATTTGACATTTAAGGTTCTTAGTGGTCACGACACTTCTTCACCAAAAATTGTGAAGATAGGTCCATGTTTTGGTATATCCCCCATATAACGGTGCCTCCCGTTTTTCGGTATTTTGAGGGTATTAGCTACATTGTTTGATAGAACTACCCGTAGTTTGACTTTTGAAATTCGCTGCATTTATAAAACTTTTCCTTCAAAAATGGTCAAGATTGTAGGTCATTGTTTGCCAAAAATAAAGCACCCCTTCAGTACATTTTTATACCATCCACCATAGTATGGAGGGTATTTAAGTTTGTTTTTCTGTTTGTAACACATCGAACTAATCATTTTCGACCATATAAAGTATATATATTTTCGATCCGGGTGAAATTCTAAGACGATCTAGCCATGTCGGTCTGTCTGTCTGTCCGTCTGTTGTAATCACTCTAGGGTTCGCATTAAATGAGCTAGAGCGCTATATTTTTGCACCCGAGTGTCTTTTTCCATAGGCAGGTCAAGTTCGTAGATGGGCTATATTGGACCACTTTTTGGTATAGCTCCATATATCGATACCTCCCGATTTTCGATTTTTGTGGAGTTTAGCCACATTTTTTGACCGAACTACATGTAATTTCACGTTTGGGGTTCTCAGTGGGCACAAAATATCTACACCAAACACCGTCAACATACGTCCACGTTTGGGTATGGCCCTCATATAACGTTACCTCCCGATTTTCGGTATTTTGATACCTGCATTTGAACACTTGGAGTTCCCAGTGACCGCAAAACATCTCCACCAAAAACCGTCAACATAGGTCCATGTTTTGGTATAGCGCCCATATAACGGATTTTAGCTACAATTTTTTCCCAAGTACTCGTATCTGCAATTCGACATTTGAGGTTCCTAGTGGTCACAAAACTTGTCCACCAAAACATATGTAGGTCCACACTTTGATATAGCCCCATATAAGGTTCCCGGCCGATTGAATACATTTTCATGCTTTTTTTAGCTTTAAAATTCTAAGTCGATATAACCATGTCCGTATGTCCGTCCTTCCGTCTGTCTATTTATATCAAGATTTAGCTCGCAATTTTTCAAGATAGAGCTTTGTAATTTGGTGTAGAAGTTTCTATTACTCCTAAGATGTTCGGTATTGCAAATGGGCTATATCGGTCCGCGTTTTGATATAGCCCGCATAGATTAGTACAACCCGGTTTTCGATATATTGAATGTTTTAGCTTCATTATCACACCGAAATGGTATGATAAAACTTTTCTCCAGAATTTTTCGGATAGGCCCACGCTTTCGTAAATCGCCAATAGGAGGTACTTTCCGATTTGCGGTAATTTGAAGGTTGTGGCCTCAATATTCCTCCTAAATGGCTGAAATTTGTTATTTAGGCTTCATTTGGGGTATAAAATTTGTCAGTATAGGTACGTCTTCATATAGCCCCTACAGAACGGTACCTCCCGATTTTCGATATTTTGAAGATTGTGACCTCAATATTCCACCGAAAAAACTGAATTTTGAATGTTGTGGTCTCAATATTTCTCCAAAATGGCTGAAATTTTGTATTTAGTTTTCGTTGGTGGTATACAACTTTCCCCCAGAAATGTGTCGGTACATGCCTACGCCTTCATATACAGCCAGCACAGAACGGAATCCATCGAATTTTTGGTATTTTGAAGGTTGTGGCTCCAGTTTTCCACCGAAATAGCTGAAATTTGGTATATAGTCTACGTTGGGGATATTCAGTTTTCCCCTCTAAATTTGTCGGTTTAGTCCCCGTCTATAGCCCCAATAGAACGGTACATCCCAATTTTCGGTATTTTGAAGGTTGTGGCCTCAATATTCCATTGAAATGGCTGAAATTTGATAATTAGGCTTCGTTGGTCGTATAAAACTTTACCCACGAAATTTGTCCGTACATGTCCACGCCTTCATATAGCGCCCATAGAACGATACCGAATTTCGCTATTTTAAAGATTAGCCACACTGTTTTATCGAAATTACTGGAATTTGGTATTTAGTCTTATACTTCAAAACAACGCCGTTCTTTCTTGTTTTAAAATAATTTTTTTAAGAAAACAGGGTTGAATTTTTTTATTTATTTATGTATATCTATATTATTAAAAAAACACAAATTTAAGGAATTCCAAACTTAATAAAAACAGTTAAAACTCAAACAATTTATGTCCAACTACAAGTAGACAAAACTAAAGCACACCCCAATTAAGGAACAAAAAAAAACTTTGAAGTAATATTTTTCCGAAAACGAATTATATCGCCTGAAATAATTAATAATTTAATATCATCTATGACTATAAGATGTATGTCATCCAGGATATATAATATTGATTTCACTAGTTTTTTTCCTTAAATTGTGGTTTCTTTAGTTTTGTCCACTAAACATTTTTTTCTTTTTTTAATTTTAACTTTTTTATTTAATTCAGAATTCCTTAAGTAAGTAAACAGAAAAATAGAAAAAATACAAGTCTGTTTACTTAAAAAAATATCATTTTAAAAAATGACCGATACTGTGTCAATTTTTGGTGGAGCAGTTTTTTGGCCACTGGGAACCTCAAATGTCAAATGTAAATAGATCTACCCACAATTTTTTCCTAACGAAGAATATGTATATACAATACATTATAGGGTCCCTAAAGATTATTTCAATGCGTTACAAACCAATATTTGAAGATCTATGAAGGACCAATCGGCTATAAACGTCAATTTTTTTAGCAGAGCCAAAAACATGAAATTTAAAGTATGTGTTTAAAGAAATGTCTGAGCCAAAAATTAGCACATTTGAAAGACAAGGATATATGGTAAATTTCAAATTTCATTTTCAATACCATTGACAAAAAAAAAATTAAAATTTTTTTGTGAGCACATCCGCGATTTTTGGGACTTAGGTTAAGAAAAAAATTGTGGTTTCAAATATGTTCGCGTTCACAAAATTGGATGCTGCACCCAAAAGTTTTTATTCCCCTATAAAGAAAAATACCTACGTAAAATAATTATATGTGCAAACTAATATTGTGATATTTATTATCGAAAACAAAATATATTTCCAATATTATTTTTACATTGTAGTTAGTGCTTACGATTGCTTTTAAAATATAAAAGAAAATTGTGTTCTTATTAATTTCATATTAGAGAAAAACAATTTATAAAAAAATTGTCATAGAAAATAATTATATGTGCAATAACGAAAATTTTTAAAAAAATCATAATAATGAACAAAATTGTTGTACATTTAACATGATATTGTATTGTACTTGTGGATTAGGACTTGTTGTAGCCTTCGTCTCATAGAACCGACTAGGTTTCTTAAGGTGTTAGTGGTGATATACTCCCATTCCGCCAATAATGCACATTTCAATGCTTTCAGCTTCGAGCACTCCTTTGACTTCGCGAAAACTTTGGCAGATAGTATGTCCCGAAGGTCTTCAATGGGTTTATGGCCATGAGTTATAGCTGGCCATTCCAATAACCGTACGTTTCGTGCCTTTAAAAACTCCTTTGTAGGTCCAACAGGGTGATTCGGGGCAATATCCTGCTGGAAAGTCCAATTTTATCCGTACAGTTCTCCAGCAAAATCTATAAAGTTGTTCTCTAACAACTAAATTTATGTTTCGGCACTCATTTTTGTCGGAACAAAACTTAAAGTAGACTTTCGTCGATGTTAAGTGTTCCCTATATGACGTGACATACGCGAATGTTTTATAATTCTCATATAATTATTTTTTATTGGTTTGTAAATTAAAATCGAATGTCTCAACTAACGGGATTACAAATTAAATTCAATTAAGGTATTACCACTAAGCAAAAAGTGAGAGGATATAAGCAAAATGTAGAAAAAATTTAAATTTAATACCGTTAGAATTTATTTGAGAATTGGGAAGTTTTCGAGGAGGATCTCTTATGGTATGCGCTGCATTCAGAGCTGGACGAAAGCATAATTTAAGTTTTGTTCCGACAAAAATGAGTGCCGAAACATAAATTTAGTTGTTAGAGAACAACTTTATAGATTTTGCTGGAGAACTGTACGGATAAAATTGGACTTTCCAGCAGGATATTGCCCCGAATCACCCTGTTGGACCTACAAAGGAGTTTTTAAAGGCACGAAACGTACGGTTATTGGAATGGCCAGCTATAACTCATGGCCATAAACCCATTGAAGACCTTCGGGACATACTATCTGCCAAAGTTTTCGCGAAGTCAAAGGAGTGCTCGAAGCTGAAAGCATTGAAATGTGCATTATTGGCGGAATGGGAGTATATCACCACTAACACCTTAAGAAACCTAGTCGGTTCTATGAGACGAAGGCTACAACAAGTCCTAATCCACAAGTACAATACAATATCATGTTAAATGTACAACAATTTTGTTCATTATTATGATTTTTTTAAAAATTTTCGTTATTGCACATATAATTATTTTCTATGACAATTTTTTTATAAATTGTTTTTCTCTAATATGAAATTAATAAGAACACAATTTTCTTTTATATTTTAGAAGCAATCGTAGGCACTAACTACAATGTAAAAATAATATTGGAAATATATTTTGTTTTCGATAATAAATATCACAATATTAGTTTGCACATATAATTATTTTACATGGGTATTTACAAATTCCCTTTGGGTTTTAATAAGAAAATATATGTATAAATCGTTTACAGAATGTTATATCTATCCGCTGATGTTAAAATATTTCTAAATTTGTTTTTATTTTCGCGGAAAATCAACAAATAATGAAAAAATCTTAGAGTAAATTTAATTTATTCTAACTCAGAGTTCATATAAATCTCAAAAAAATAAATTTAAAATTTCTACAGCATCTAGACAACGCATAGAAATATGTGAGACCAAAATTATAAAGATTGGGTTCATAAGATGCATATTACAGCAACAACAAAAGACAAAAACTTATTGTGGAAATATTATTTCAAAAATATATTTTTTGGTTTAATACGAAAAATTGAAGAAACATTTTTAGGAGTTATTCTACTATTTCGCTAAATTTCCATACAAAACCTTAAGTATTTTGCTAAAACTTCTTCGAGGACAATAGTTTGTCATCGTGAAAGTATATTTGCTTAGAATGATAAGCAATAGAGTTAAGAAGTACAGAGTAATATTGAAATCACAATCAGAGAAAAAACACAAAAGTTAAAAAGCGTGTAATTCGCGAATCCGTTTAAATCAGTTGAGGTGCATGTGCTTTTCGGATACAGGGGATCCATGTCTATCAATATGCATGGATTTTCCCATGTTTCTTTCAGCGGCCAAAGTGTGCCATCAGTTGCATCTTACTATTCAAAAAACATTCAAGTGGGCAAAAATTGCGCGATGTGCATATGATTATAAGGTGGATCCGATTTCAAAGGCCCCCTATTAAAAATACGTCAGTATAAATTATTTTAGACAGATTCGTCAAGAACTGCGGATGTGCCACCACATCCTATTTTGGGATAAATAGGGATATTACTCCCGATCTTTGTAATTTGTGACACCTCTTTTTGGCAAATATTATAATCGCGTATAAAGGATTACATTTATGTAAAAATAATCAAAGAAAATCTCGGTTCAATTCGCGGAATTGTCAAAATATATTTTTGCAGAATTTCCTACTTTCAAGGTATATATATCCGGCGTTTTAGTGGATGGATTCGAACGCGAAAGGTCTTATTAGCTCCGGCAGGTAAAAAAACTAAAATCACGCGGGGTTCAGGGGTACCTGTACGGCAGTTGTAAATTTTAAAGCCAAAAAATAGTTTTTTTTTCAGAAAATTTACGCACCAAATTTTGGCCTTTGGACTCCTATTACTAGGAAGCTGTACGGAGCACACTCATGAGATATACATCGAACGACGTGGGATCGGAGTTCTACAATCCTGTAACTAGTTTGAAAATATTATCCAGTTGCACCATATAATTATAAGAAAAATTCGAAAAACACTGAAATCAAAACTTCAAAATGTCAGCATCGATTTTAGTGGGATGTAGTGTATATATCGAAAAGTCATGCACTAGAACCATGTTTTCCAAGGGGTATTCTTTAGTTCTTTCTTTGGGCACAGGTTTGAATTTTGCGTGGTTTGGCCAGAAATCAAGAAAGAACACAAAAAACTTGTTTACTTCAACACATTTTTCCCATTTTTTTATATTACCACCAACGCAGCTTCCACGAAAATTAATTGTTATGGTCCATATTATGAGATCTTGGCTAAAACACTTCAATTAATATAAATGTATCCATATTTTATAAAATATATTAACAGTTCGCGACTTATTAAATGGTGAACCTCAACTTCAACGATTGTAAAACTTTTTTGAATATTACCATATGTATAATATAGAAATATCAGTGAGGATAATTCATGATTATTCAAAACAAACATTGTTGGTCCGGCATGGCAATACACGTGAATTTTGAATCAAGTTTTCGTATTCGAATCGATTATTTTCTCTATACCAAAGTAAAATCAAACGTGCAACATGATGCAAGCAGCAAAAATAACCCCATAATTTGTTTCTTAAAATGTACTCTGTTTTTGTATGCAACTTCCTTCTTTGTATGCAGCTAACACTCTTTGCTTTTAATGCCTTAAGCTGCTAAGCAACAATCTTTGGTTAATTTCCTTTTTTCTCACAAGCGCCACTTAGTTTACTTAATTTTTTTCTTCTTTTATGAAATATATTGCGCTATTCTTTTGATGACAGCTAACATCCAGTAGGAGACCAGAAACTAGGTCACTTTATGTTAGGGAACTGATTGTATAGCTACTATTTTCTTTTCCTTATGTTGCCTTTGGTTAAAATATTCTCTTGACTTTCGCTATTAGAAGTGCTGCATAGAAAATTAATCGGTCATTGTTTTGGAATCATTTTTCAAAATGTGATTAACATAGTTTTATGGCGTTGTTGATTAATGCGGTGCCGCATTGGAATTTGGATGTCCAGTAACTTTTGCTATGCATGTGTCGTGTATTTTGTGCGGAGAAAGGAATGTGGAATGTGTTGCATAGATATAGGACTCCTCAATATTTAGAAATTGTGAGATTTAATTTTTTTTAATTGTATGTGACAAAACCCATAATTCAATGAATAAATTCGAGAGCATTTTTATCAAGATCATCATAATTTTTCTCCATTAAATTTTAAACACCTTAAACCTCATTAATATTATTTAGTCATCTTGACTGAAAATTCCTTAGAGATTAAGAAAAATATTATAAAATTCATAAATGCCTCCACCATGCCCAAGAGACGTTTTAAAATCCAATTAGTAAAAATTTAAAGAAAAATAAGCCGAGAGCCGTCAAGAAAATAACCGAGAGATCCCAAATCCTAATTGTGGCAATTATTAATTATTCTTGTGATGTTGCATGTCTGGCAAGGAAAAAAATGCTTTGCTTTTAAAAGGATTGCTTTTAAACCGAAACCATAAATAAAGGTTTTACACAACAAACTGCCTAATCACACAAATAAAAAACAACAACATAAATCCAAGGGTCCACCACAATAATAATAAAAATAAATATAATTTTAAATAAGTAGCAGCTTTTCTCCAATAATGTGGACAAATTACTATTCATACTGATTTAAAGGTTTTTAGGTTTGTTTTTAAAGACCAATCAATACACAAAAAATTTTGCTTTTGGCGCTTTTTATTAACAGCGATAGAAGATATGAAACCTCGATATTTTTCAAGAGACAACTAAAGTCCTAAAACGTCCCAGCAAAAAATGCATTACCAAATAATGGGTTTTAAGAGTACCCTTTATTTAAACAAGGGCATATCGCTCTGAACAACTAGTTATTCCATAGTCATTAGAAGTTCAAAATAAGCTGCAAAACATATGTTGTATTTTTAAAACATTTGAGGTAGAATTTGTTTTCAATTTCAACACACTTCATATTTCTATTTAATATTACTCTATGCTGGATTTGATCATGCGAACTTCTGATATGTAGCGGAACACACTACACTCTATGCTAAGCGTACGAAATTAAGGATTGTTTAAACGCTAACATGTGCACCACAACTGTTCTTTAATTTGTCAACAAAAGCAAAAAAAATCCTACCTAAATGATGGTTTTTATAGTACCTACCAGGGCTTCGGAGTCGGAGTCTGGAGTCGGAGTCTAGCAAATTTTGCTGGAGTCGGAGTCGGAGTCTGGAGTCGTGAAAAAAAGCTCGACTCCGACTCCGGGCAAAATGTTTTTTTCTACATTTAATAAAAGAGTTTTTATTTTTTTATGAGATTAACTTTATTAAAATTTTGATAAATCGTTTATTCATTTTATAGGAAATCTATGAGTAAACTTGTAAGCAAAGGATTTATTATATTTAGTAATGTTCCATGACAATAGAATTCTAATTGCATCTTTCAATATGAATCGATTTCTTAATATACCATCACATTTATGACAAAACGTGTATACACTCTGGAATACTAGTTTTAGATCTCACATATTTATACTTCACAATATAATGTGGAAAAAGTATTACAGTCGACTCCGCTTTACTGAAACGGACAAAAATCAGCATATTTGTTTCAGTTATCCCAACTTCTTATAAGCGAAAATGTTTTCAGTTATCCGAACTTTGAATAAAAGTAAAAAAATCGGAAATCATACAATCATATACAGTTTTTAACAGTTAAAAAATAAAAAATACATTTGACACGTACATCACCATAATTTACATATATATAGAAACTGGAAATCCCTATATTTTAACTGCTATATTTTGTATCGAATAAGTTGACCATATGTAGTATATAAGTACGGTAATCAGAACATTACCCTTCAAGAAAAAAATTAAATTAAATTTAACTACTTTATGATGAATAGGTACTTCAACAGTTTCTTCTGGAAGCTGCCCACTGTGAGTTATGACAGATACAATATGTTCTTCATCTTTTGACCATACCCGATTTGCATCTATATCACCGAATTTATTGTACATAAAGATATGCAGTTTTTACAAATAGACTTCAACAAGTAGGCTGCATTTTACAAATAGACTACATCCTTGCTGCACCTTGTAAAAATCATGGTTTCTTTAACGTAAAATAAGTGGTCATGAATCACATGCAGTCATAATGCAAGTATTTTTGGCCACAAATAGTTTTCTGCGATTTTACTTCTCCGTAACATCACTCATGTACTTCATTTCTAAAGTTCAAATAACGTCGCCACTGAACTATAATTGTTACCTCTAGAGACGTTATTTTAATACAATTAAAATAATGCAAAAATCTAAATCACTGACTTCCTTGTTGCCTGTTTAGGTTGCATTTCTGAACAAATTAGTAAAGCACTTGCAGTGTTTTTAGGTGAAACTGATCTATGTCCTTCCATCATTTCTTTTTGGATCCACTTCAATTTCGATCGTTTCTTTATTTTTAAAGTTCGAGTTATTGTCGTCGTACTTCATTTCTAAAGTTCATAAGTTTATTTTCCTGATTTGATTTCACATTTACTTTATTCTTTAAACTTTTTTGTCCCACATATATAACTAAAAAGAAATTAGAAATGTTTAAATTATGTTAATAATCTATATCAATACTAAACGTTACGTCATTCCCCTGTCTTCTAATGAGTTTATTTAGTTCAAGATCTATTTACCAGATCATGTAAGTAGCACAACAACAACTGTATTTTGACCAAAAATTCTTCAAGGCGTCAAAATATTTGTTTACGTTTTCATACAATTTCTTCACAACAACAACAAAAATGACAGATTGAAACCAAGACGCTGGAGTTTTACGAAACCTTATAATTTCATCATGATCTAGTTATTGACAAAAATATGGCGACAATTTTTTTTTTCAGTAAAGCGGAGTGATTTCAATGGAAAGTCCAAAATTTTGCCAAAACTAAATTGCAGTTATCCGATATTTTCAGTTATGCGGAGTAAATAGTGAGAAATTTACCTAAAAATGTAATGGTGCAGGAACTCGATTTCAGTTGTCCGATATTTTTCAGTAAACCGACTTACAGTAAAGTGGAGTCGACTGTATAAGTTTATTTTGTCCACAATTAAGGGGTTATTACGAAAAATGAAATTTTTCATGAATTTTTAAAAGTAATCTACCAATTTTTTCCAAAAGATATTGTTTTCATCTGATTTTTTTTGTTGAAAAATATTGCACAGTTTTCTGACAAATGGCCACCTACGAAACACTGTTTTTACTAAAGCAGTTTGCGGTGACCACTGTAGCTCGAAAACGAATAAACCGATCAGCATATGTTTTTGTGGGATCATTAAGAACATAATAATAGTGTACTTAAGCGAAACGAATTAAAAAATATGCATTTAAAAAAATGTGAACTGTAGAAGTCAAAATTTCAATTTTACCTAAAAAAGTTGAGAGTTTTTTCGCCATAAATCCGTCAAAATGTTTTTAAAAAGTCTCTTGCTTAAGTACAATCTTTTTATACGTATAATAATCCCAAAATGCTATTTTGAGAAAACCGTGTTTCAAACTTCGATGTTACATACAAATCACAATGAATTTTCTCTTTCTAACGCTTATATCTCAGCTAATTTTTATCCGTTCGACATATTCTATTCTACATGTACTTTAAAATGAGTCAGCAAAAAATTATTGCTTTCGTAAAATCTGTAAGTAACAAATTACTGTTGGCATACCCATCTTCATATTTCGACAAAATAAAACGAAAAAGATATGTGACCCGTCCGTACAAAAAAAATTTTAATCAAACTCGTCAGTTCTACTTGTTTTTGTTTTAAATTGATAATCTGAGGGTATACTCGTACATATATTTCGGCAAAATCTACTGAAACTTTCTAAATTCTTTCTGTTGTTTTTGTTCTTTTTGATATAAGATACAGCAGATTCAATACGGAACATCAATTTTACATCGCATTGCATTACAAATTGTCTTAGAGAAAAGAACAGATAAGCATATAGGGTCCTAGTATAGGAAAAGTTGAAAAATGTAGCAAATTTTATTAATTTTTAGTGGTATAGGAAATTTCCCTCGGAGTCGACTCCGGAGTCGGAGTCGTGAAAAAAAACTGGCCAGGAGTCGGAGTCGAAGGAAAAATGGCTCGACTCCGAAACCCTGGTACCTACAGCTAGTTCGGTTACACATTTTAACTTAAACCCTTAAAATACCAAAAATCGGGGGGTACCGTTATATGGAGACTATAACAAAAATAGACCTATGTTAACAATTTTTGATGGAGATGTTTCGGTTAAAAATTGTAGCTAAAATCGTCAAAATACCGAATATCGGAGGTACCGTTATATGGGGCTATACCAAAACTTGGGACTATTTTAACAGTTGTTGGTGGAGAAGTGTTGTGACCAATAACAACGATTTTTCGTACTGCTGAAAACCTCAAGTGTCAAATTACAGCTAGTTCAGTTAAAATTTGTTGCTAAAATCCTCAAAATGCCGAAAATCGGGAGGTACCGTTGTATGGGGGCTACACCAAAACTTGGACCTATGTTGACAATTTTTGGCGGAGAAGTGTTGTGACCACTAAGAACCTTAACTGTCAAATTACTGCTAGGTTGGTTAAAAATGTAGCTAAAATCCACAAAATAACAAAAATCCGGAGGTACCGATATATGGGGACTATTCCAAAATATGTACCTATATTGACGATTTTTGGTGGAGAAGTTTCGGGACCACTGAGAACCTCAAATGTCAAATAACATCTAGTTCGTTTAAAAATTGTAGCTAAAATCCTCAAAATGCCGAAAATCGGGGGTATAGTTACATGGGGGCTCTACAGAAATGTGGACCTAAATTGATAATTGTTTGTAGAGAAGTTTTTTTAGTCATTGAGAACATCAAATGTCAAATTTTAGCCATTTCAGACAGAAAATGTTGCTAAAAGCCTTAAAATATCTGAAATCGGGAGGTACCGTTATATGGGGACTACACCCAAACGTGGACCTATATTGACAATTTTTAGTAGAGAAATGTTCTGGTCATTGAGAACCTCAACTGTCAAATTTCAGCTAATTCGGTAGGAAATGCAGCTAGAGATGCTATATGCGGCATATAATAAAACGTGGACCTATCTTCTTGAGTTTTGGTGCAGAAATTTATTGGTAATTGAGTTCGGTCAAAAATGTAGCTAAACTACTTTAAATCGGGATCTACCGCTTTATGGGGCCTATACCATAACGTGAACCTATATCCCCGTTTTTGGTGCATAACTTTTTTTGATCCCTTGAAATGCCAAGTGCCAAATTGGATTCAATTTGGGCGGAAAATGTAGCTAAGATCCACAAAATACCATAAATTGGGAGGTACCGTTATATGGGTCTATACCAAACGTGGACCTATCTTGAAAAATTTTAGTGGAGAAATTTCTTGGCCATCGGGAACCTCGGTACCTAAAATTCTCAAAATACCTTAAATCGGGTGGAACGTTATATGGGTGCCAATCCAAAACGTGGACCGTATAACCCATCTTTGAACTTGACCTGCCTATGGAAAAAAGAAACTTGGGTGCAAAATATTAGAGTGATAACAACAGACGAACGAACAGACGAATATGGCTATATCGTCTTAGAATATTATCCTGATCAAGAATATATATCGTCTGCTACGCACGAAAAGGTCGTAAGTCCACTTTTTTGGAAATCGCGTTTTTGTTACGGAATGATAGTACAAGTCAAAATACGTCGTATGATACAAAGAAATTGGTAGAATGTCGCGTTTTTTATAGGTTTTGCCCTTGTCGGAAAAGGTCGTAAGTCCACAAAACTTACAAATTTGAATACGAAAAGGTCGTAAGTCCACAGGAAAATTTATGTTTTAAAAAAATACTACAGCTAATTTAATTCAGATATAATGTTTAACGTCATCCATAGTTGGGGTACAATGCAAAGAACTAGCCTACACCTTTAGATGATAATCGGATGATATTTGGCGGAACCAGTGGAACAAACTTTTGAACAAAAATCTGATTATTTCTATATTGCAACGAAAATTTACATTTGAAATCTATTTTCCTCTATAAGCAACCTGATTATGAAAGATGAACTTCTGGATTTTTCATTGATACTAATTGGGATACTGTATGTGTTCAAATAGCTCACATATTGAAAAATTTGTAAGGGGTAGCTTAATCAGAATACGCATTTATATTATTTTTGAATTTCTTAAAATGTTACATTTGCAAGAGCTTAATTTTTTATATCATACTATTTTGATTTCATTTAAAACCCGCTAGTTATTATCTGATCATCATGTTAAATTTCAAGCTTCTTCTTTATCTGAAACTCAAATTATTCTTTCAATCCAATTGGACTATTACTGCGACCAACAGGACAGCTACAAAAACGGATAAGAATTTTGTTTTTGGATCATTTCACCCTTTACGATCATCACTAACATCTAATGGGGTCTCTCAACCAATCTACAAAATTTCGTGACGTTCGGTCCATAATTGAAGACTGGAGTTTTATTACATTTTTTAATGGATGGACGGACACACGAAGTTAGATTGCGTTATCTCGTCGAGATATTGAATATAGCACGGAGGAACTGCGACGAATACCTCGCGATGTTACATGAATAATGGACAAAACAAACTTGTAATACCCTTTCCTTTTTTATGTTAAAAAATCCGTAAATTGAAGGAAAAGGTCGTAAGTCCCAGCAAAAATACAAAACTGTAGAAAGAAAATGTCGTATGTCCAAAGACATCCAATTATCTCCCAAACGCACGGAAGTTGGTCAAACAAAGTAAATATATTGAGGCGGAATAAATAAACAAAGAATACTGTTTTTACCACTATTATATAATCTTTAATACAGAAAGCGTTGGAATGTTTTTTCTTCTTCCTGAAAATATTCTCAAAATGGACTTACAACCTTTTCGCACGTAGCAGACGATATACCTAAAATACTTTATATTCTATGTGTTACAAAAATTATATTTTGATAGGGGGTACCAGAACCGTAAATTTTCGAAGATTTTTTTATTTTTCTCTGGATTTTTAATTTTTTTTTTTGTTTGAAGTCACCAAAACCTTCGCATTACACTGTGAACACAAATTTTGGGGCTGAGATAATTTCTTTTGGAGATAAAAGCCCTTGGTGAGTATATTAAGAACCCAGAAGGACAAATCCGCCGTGAGTCGAACATTTTAGCGGCTCTTAAAATAAAGGACGATGTCCGTGAAGGAAGCGAGTTAGAAGGTCGAAGTGCTCTACGAAAATAATCCTCATTCGATTTGACTGACGACATATCATCCCAAAAATAAACTAAATTAACAGTGAAAAAAGATATAACTCTAATTCCTGATGGCTTACAGGGTCTCTAGCAAAAACTTCATCACGCCATAACGCGGAAGTTCGACTGACGGCGGATCTGTCCTTCGAGGTTCTTAATATACTTACCAAGGCCTTTCTTCCCCAAGAGGATTTTGTCGTGCCCCATACTTTTACCTTCATTTTGTTGCACATTGTTATAAATAATATTTTTAAAAAGGAAAACTTTAGCAGTGGAGTCATAAGTTTATTTTTCAACAGGAAATCGGAACAGTGAATTTAAAATATGTGCATTAAGCATTGTTCTAAAGAACACCGTTGCGATTGTATTTAAAAATTATATATATTTTTCCTACATTACACCAGAGTCTTGTATTTTTAAAGAAAACTTTTGAACGGAGGCCAACTGAGCCCTGGGATTTAAAAATAATATTATTTTCTAAAAGACAACAGAGGGATGTAATGTCAAACAATAATTTTGATAGAGGTAGCAGTGCAGTGAGGTGGATTGACAAATATATATTAGCAAGTGACACCACAAATACATGCCTGGCGATTGGAAATTGATAGTGCACATACAAGTAGAAAACACAAACAATCAAAAAATCACATCCAAGATCCTTTTCCCGAAAAAAATTAAGTACTCACCGTAGGATATTTTAGAGCTCTAGTAGTACGCTTAGATCTACAACCTGGAATTTAAAATGTCAATTCCATAGCCTATACGTCAAAAAATCGTCCTCACAAACCTAGTAGATTTTATCTAAGGTATACACAATAAAATATACACTTAAAATAAAAATTTACTAATGGATGCATGGATTGCCCGCAAAAAAATTAGTGTTGTAATCAGAAACTCAAGGACTATAATATGCACTACCTTTATTTAAGTTAGAGAAAAATCATATGATGTGCAAAGGTTGAACCAATGAGAGTCACTCCTTGTCGAACCCACCAAGTATGTTTGATGGTTAACGTACATATGACGTCTTAAGGTTTTGTCAGTAACATAGAATCTCAAAGCCGTCTTTAAATAGTCATTGACCAAAATTTTGAAAGTTTGTGCGGGAGGTACCCGAAGGTGTTGTTCGATATAGACCCTCTAGGAACTTAATATAATTTTAGAAGAATTTTCGCGATAAATAAACTCTCAGCCAAATTGGATATTCAATTCGTTAGTTATCGTCCTCATGAGTAAATATAGTAGATATAAAGGTTTTTATAGATCATTTTAGACGAAGTCGTTTGATCCGCATTATTATTTATTCAGTTTTTAAATATCATCAAAAAATTTACTTCTTGTCGTAGATACAAATTTATGGAATATTTTTTAAGTTAATTTGAAAATTGACAGATTTTTCTAATGAGATTACCTTTATTATTGTGCAATGATTATAAATGTCGAAAGAAAAAAACTTACCCCATTTAACGTTTTCACATTGTGCAGGGCATCTTGGGCTTTTAAGGCAGCACGGCGGGTATAAAATGTCACAAAACAACAACCTGCAAAAAAGCAAAAAAAAGAAAAAATCACAAAAATATCACAAAAATATCAAAACAGAATAAATAAAACAAGTGGACCATCAGCAAGAAAACACAACCAAATACCCCCTCTCAGAAAAAAAACAACTTCAAATAAAGTGGACTAAATAAATGTAATAAAAAGGAATTATGGTTGAACAACAACAACGGCAAAAAAACGTTCAGGAATTTGGTTGTCCTTATTGGTTTTGTACGCTTAGTAGAGGCTTAAAAAATGTTTGCCGCATCAAAAAATAACGCAAAGAGGAAACCAACAACGACACACACAGTTGAATGAAATATTAATATTCACAATTTTAGGGGATTCCTGGTAGAGAATGAGTGTATATCAATGTGTATGTGTGTGTGTGTGCAAGACTGCGTAAGAATGAAGATTACCGCATAACTATGGCCAAGGACTGCAAAGTCCCTTTTTTTGGAAGTGATCTATGAGGTCGTTTTAGGGGTCACTTGAAAAGGTCACTACGGTTCAAAATTTATGTTTTTTATTGTGCCACTAAATATTTCCTTAATATGAAATTTAAAATTATTTGTAATGCAAGAATTTTCACACAATTTATGGCCAACGACGTGAGGGTCAACAAATGGGAAATGCCAAAGAAAATTTAATGAGATTGTCGAGGCTCTTTGAAAAGTATTTTCTTTTCTTTTGGAAATTCTAAGCACGTTTGCACGATTGTTGGGCTATTTAAAATGGGTATTGCTGCTGATTGAAAGGTTTTTGTGTTGGGAATTTCGAAACTGATTTTATCCTGAAGGGTTTTGGGAAGGATTACCTAGCTTATTAAAAAAATCACATTAATGAGTTAAATGCTATAGTGGGCTATGAATTAAAAAAGCCGTATTAAGTAACTGTATACATTATCATTGTTTTAAGGGTGAAATACTTAGAAAGTTCCCATGTTACCGAGGCACGAAATAGCTCCATTATGAACATTCATTAAGTCGCACTTTAAGGAAACATAGTAGAATACTACCGAACAGGTCCACGTTTTGCTATGTTGGAATGCCCAGTAAATATATTGGGTGGTCGTGACTCAAATAGGCATTTAGCGACAGCTGATGGGATCTCGAAGTAAATGTCGGAGTGTCTAATAATGTTTGCATCCAATATATTCAATAACAATAACCCATAATAAAAATCAAAAGTTGAGCATAGAATTTAGATTAGGAAGAAATATTACTATCAACAAATATAAAAGAAAACTTTACCCACCCGAGCCCTGTAAGAAAAAATACTTAAAAAACACGGGTAAAATATGAATTATCCAATACCGAACGAAGACAAACAAGTAAAAAACATTAAGTTTGACCGGGCCGAACTTTTTATATCCTCCACCATAAAATATTCTGAACTAAAATGGAATAATTAGTTACCTTTTAAGTACAATAATTGTTCGCCCACGGATACCCTAAGAGGCAAAATTAGGTCAACAAATTTATCTAAAAATGTACTTTATCTATTGGTACCTTTACATGAGGGATATACCAAAAACAAAAATGGACATATGTGTACGATTTTTTGTGAAGGAGTTTCAGAACCTCTGAGAACTTCAAATGTCAAATTACAGCTAGTTCGGTTAAAAGTTGTATCTAAAATCCTCAAAATACCGAAAATTGCGAGGCACCGTTCTATAGCGGCTATACTAAAAAATGGATCTATGTGGACGACTTTTGGTAGAGAAGTTTCGGAACCACTGAAAACCTCAAATGTCAAGTTGTAGCTAGTTCGGTTAAAAATTGTAGTTAAATCCTTAAAATACCGAAAATCGGGGCGTTATATGGGGCTATACCAAAACGTGGTCCTACGTAGCCCATCTTCGAACTTAACCAGCCTATGGAAAAAAGACAAGCGGGTGCACAATAGTAGTGTTCTCCTACGTCATGCAAATCAGATGGATGTGGTATCTAAAATCCGAAAACGTAAATGGCAATGACATTAAGAAAGAGGGGTTGGAAGACCAAAGAAAACCTCAAGGTGTTCCATTGAAGCCGAAATGAGATATTTCGGATTATTATTGTAAGCGCCATATGCTCCAGTGGGAGTTAAAAGAATAACAAAACAATAAAGAACGGCGTTAATTTCGGCCGGCCGAACTTGTTATACCCACCACGAGTTGCATTGAAGATATACTGAACAATTAGTTTCCTCTTTCGTTTATGAAAAACACAATGTGGCTAACCTTCAAAGTAGCAAAATACGGGAGGTACCGTTCTATGGGCGCTATATGAAGGTGTGGATCTGTACGGACAAATTTCGGGGGGAAAGTTTATTACCAACAACGAAGATTAAATACCAAATTTCAGCCATTTCCCTGGATTTTTGTGGCCATAACCTTCAAAATACCGAAAATCGGAAGGTGCCGTTCTATGGGGGCTATATAAAGGCTAAGACTATACCGACAAATTTAGAGGGGAAAGTTGGATAACCCCAATGAAGACTAAATACCAAATTTCAGCCACTTCGGTGGAATATTGTGGCCATAACCTTCAAAATACCGAAAATCGGGAAATACACTTCTATGGAGGCAATATGAAGGCGTGAACCTATACCTACACATTTCAGATGGAACGTTTTGCACCCTAACGAAGACTAAATACCAAATTTCATCCATTTCGGTGCAATATTGAGGCCACAACCTTCAAAATTCCGAAAATCTGGAGGTACCGTTCTAAGGGGACTATATGAAGGCCTGGACCTATACCGACATATTTAGAGGTGAAAGCTTTATACCAACAACGAAGACTAAACACCAAATTGCAGTCATTTCGATGGATTATTGTGGCCATAACCTTCAAAATGCCGAAAATGGGGAGGTACCGTTCTATAGGGGTTATATTAAGGCGTGGACCTCTACCGACACATTTCTGGGGGAAAGCTTTATAATACCATCGAAGACTAAATACCAAATTTCAGCCATTTTGGAGGAATATTGAGGCCACAACCTTAAAAATACCGAAAATCGGGAAGTACCGTTCTTTGGGGGCTATATGAAGGCGTAGACCTATACCCACAAATTTCATATGGAAAGTTTTATACCCTAAACGTAGAATAAATACCAAACGCCTGCCATTTCGGCGGAATATTGAGGACACAACCTTCAAAATTCCGAAAATCGGGATGTATTTGGGGGCTCTGTGAAGGCGTGAACCTATACCCACAAATTTCATATGGAAAGTTGTGTACCAATAAGTTTGAAAAGTTTTATAAAAATTCATTTCAGCCATTTCGGTGAGGTAATGAGGCTAAAAACTTCAAACCATCGAAAATCGGGTGGTACCGTTATATGGGGGCTATATAAAAACGTGGACCGATATTGGCCATTTGCAATACCAAATATCCTAGGAGTAAGAGAAATATCTATACCAAATTTCTAAGCTCTATCTTAAAAATTGCGAGCTGTATCATCAGAATTTTATAATCACACACACACACCCTGACTTTATAGCGTATCCGATTAATATTTCGATATGTTACAAACGGAATGACAAATTAAATTATACCCTCTATATCATGGTAGAGGGTATAATAATCCGCTACCGAACGCTTGCGTTTCCAAGCAGTGAACAACGTCACATTTAGGCTCTTTCAGCTTCAAGACGCTCGGTATTCCACTAGAATACCAAGAGGTTGGATATCCAATATAACATTCAATGCCGCCAGAAGGGTGCCTTTTACTCCTCCAGTAATGAGAACTCACACAGTTCTAAATTGGACAGCTTCGAAGTACTGGTTGGGGCCTGCCACCTGCCTAGGCAGCCATATGTAAGATGGGGGAGACCACTGCCCAATACATCCGCTTTATTGCATATGGTCTGTAATGCGATTCTCTAATTCATTTTTTGAGTTACCGACAAATGTCGGTCAAATTAAAATGCTTATAATTTCGGTAGTTAACGATATTATTCGGTAAGTTAGCGACCAATAAAAAGTAGTCATAAAGTTCTACCGATAGCAACAGTGTTGTCAACTTTTATTTGAACTTTTCATTCATAATTTTTCGTTTTAATGTTACCGATTTTTGTCGGTTACTTGGTGCGCTCCTCAGTGTTCCTCTTCCATTTAAGGACCACCCCCAGGTATTTTGCTTCTGTAGAGAGATTTAATTGTACACTATCCAGTATAGACGACAAGAAGTCAGCAATATATCTTTTCCTGGTGAAGAGTACCAACTCTGTCGTTGCTGGATTCACACCAAGACCGTTATGATATACCCAGCGAGAGAGTTTACCAGTGCACCCTGCATCAGTTCAGAAAGCATTGACAAAAATGATCCGCTGATTAGAATGACTACTTCGTATGCTTACGCAACTACCCTAGTTCATAGTCGATCAAATTTCTTGAGAATTCTATTCACCACCAGGAGCCATAGTAAAGGAGATAAAACTCCTACCTGTGTGGTGCCTCTAGTGACTCACTAACGGAGCTCTCTCCAATGTTAGAATTTATTAATCTGTTTTTCAGCCTTCTATCAATCCAACAGTTCAGGATATCTCTATAGCCGAATGGATGGATTCTTTTTTCACATTATTGAACGCTAGAATGTCGGCCAAGGTGTGATTTGAGTCATCCATATTCTTTTCATCATAGCTCACAACCTCGTGTGAAATAATCATGTTGCGAGGTTCTTATGAGGTCTTGATTTATGTAGGATCTTATTTTCAAGTCAGGCAGCCTTTCTATTACTTTCATTAGGAAAGAGGAGAGACTAAACTCTCTATAGTCCGAGATAACGGAGATAAGATAACGAGTGATTTTGCAAACCTCTTGCCATAGTGCCGGTACGTGCGTTAGTAGCGATCAGCCCTGAAAATTTCCTTCAGTATAGTAATCAAGACAGGTGTTGTATTTCGAAGCATCGCCGGAATGACACCATCTGGTCCAGAAGATTTATAGAGCTAAAAGGTACTGATCGTCAATGAGATCCTTGAATTACTTATTAACTCATCAACAAATATCCTCTTGTCAGTAGAGCAGGTCAAATTCGTTTAATATAGGGCGATGGAAGCTTGATTGATCCGAGATTCAAACACCGACCCGGAACACTATTTATTGCAGCAAACATTGCCGACCGATTTAATAAAGCTGGTCATAGGAAAACTGTACCCACAAACAATTAACGGCTAAATTGCAAGTTTTTAAGACGAAACTACAGAGAAGCTTCATAACTTACTAATCAAACAAGAACATGTCATTTTGAAGGTTTCTATTAGATCCCTAAAACCAATTGACGTTAACTTTCCGTTTCTGGTAATGTAAATAAATATTTAATATTATTATGAAATTTTAAAGTATACCTAAAATTTAAAATTTCATGTTTCCCACAATTTTTTCACTTTCAATTGTTTCATAACTTCCAAAAAACAAAAAAAGAGAACTTTTCAAGCAACAATCCTTTCATATCTGCTGGTGTCAGAAACATGTACGTTGTATGCTTCCCAGCAGTTACGGTAATCCTTAGTCTATGTATTTCTTAGTTCATTTCTTTCTAAATTCCTTGCAAAGATTCACTAAAAACCCCTAACCCCTTAAAAGAAGATATAAACGAATCCATTGTCTTTACATGTTTAAGGCACAAGAACACACAGAGACACCTACATACATAAATACTCAATACCAGCAATGGCAGACTTGCCTGACTGGCTATAAGCTGCTTGTCTATGTCGATTTGATGTTGCTGCTGAACGAATGAACACGTAGAGGAAACGAATTAATCGAACTTAAATAAATCAGTATCCCCTGACTTAATATAATACAGATAACAGCAGTATACAAAACTCAACTACAGCAGTAACAATAACAGGAACAACAACAACGGCAACAAGCAGCGACAATATAACACGCACACAACATACTGGCAACTTCCATACATACATACACACTTTTATACTAACAATGATGTACATTGTGCTTGCACGAGAACTTACCAAATGATATGATAGGATAATACACTAACACATCGTTCACAGCATGTGTTGCTTTAAGGAAGAATGTATGTATTATTGGTAGTCTCTATGTACATACATATGTATGCTTTTGTCCATAAGTGTTTAGTATGTTTTGCTTTACAAGAATATTACTGTTGAAGTTGTTGCTCTTTTTTTGGGTTTCCTTTTTATTTTCCGATTATTTTCTTTGTATGATCATAATCAATGATGTCCTGCCTGTACTGTGAGTATAAGTGTGTGCGTGTGAGGTACAGTGGTACAGGGTTTACTTATCAACAACAATTATGTATATTTTTAAAATATAATTACAAATATAATGTGTGTAGTACATCTGGCCTTAGGCCTTCAGTTAAATTAATATTTGTTTCTATCATCCGCTTAAAAAGTTCTTATTCTACCAAGCAAACATTTTTCTTGTATTTTTTACTGTACACATTTTTATTTGATTCAATCATATTCATATTTAAATAATATATTTTTGCAATAAGATAGAGTTCGATGTCTTAGAAAACAGGGTACTATTATTTTTTTAATATTTTTTTAATTTTTTTATTATTCCTTCCCACTGTTGTTTTTTCGAAAACTTAACGTCCAGCATAACATAATCATCATTTTAAGCAAGAAGGATACTACCTTAAGAAAAATGTCCTGCAGTGTTGCTTCAAGCAATTCGCAAGAAAAATGTGTATAGAAAGCAAAATAAATACACGACATAACATAAAAATAAATCGCTAATAGGATCCGAAAAAAATATTTCAATTTTTAACCATAATCAAATATGTTATTAATATATTTAAAATGGTATTGAAACAAGTAAGAAAGTATCAGTCAGCGGTGGTGACGGATATATACCCTCAGCCTCTGTAGGTACCGTATTGCGGGGCTATACCAATTCATTGACATACAAAAGATGTTTAATAAGCAAACTCCTGCTTTAAAGATAACTCAAAATATTAAATTACGTTACGTTATGTTTGGAAGAAATTTTTGAAAAAGTTTGAGAGTTATTTTGCACACTAGGCCTTGCCGGCAGGGTTTCTGGGCCATTGTATCAGGATGTATGAACTTACTTAAAAAACAACAAAAAATACCGTTGTAAAGGCGGCAGCTAGGACAACGTATTGAAAAAAAATTTCAAAACGATCCGAGAGAAGCTCTTAAACTTCACTTTTTTCGCATTGTGTTTGGAAGGTACCAGAAGGAGTGGACCGACGTAGTCCATATTCAACTTGATCTATATTTAGAAAGAATAAAATGATGTGCAAAGTTTGGACCAAATCGATTGCTTCCTTCGGAGTTATCGTTCACACCATTTTACAGAAAAAAATTGTACTTTTGTGGGAGAGGTACCAGAAGGAGTGGACTGATATATTCCATATTCCACCCTGATGCATGACAGGATGAAATAATAAGATATGCAAATGTTGGATCAAATCGTGAGCACAATTCAGCCAGATAGACGGACATGGCTAAATCGACTCCAAATTGTCTGAAACGAATTTCGTCCAAACATACTTGGGGTCTAAAACCGTTATTTCGATGAGGCAACTTTTTGCTCGTATCAATGTGTTTATACCCTCGTTAGCCTAAACCTTGAGGATATTATTACTTTCAAAATTTCCAAAATATATAAAATCGACAAGTAAAATTTAATTCTTTTTTATTTTACATCTGAAACGCATATGTGGAATAGAAGTTCAAACAATTAAGAAAACAACTATTTAAAAAAAATATACATTTAATACCCTCAACCTTTAGAGGAACACTTTCTTACGGGCAAAAATGTGCCTTATCGAAATAACGGTTTTCGATCCCAAGTATGTTCGAAGATGGGCCATATTGTTCCACTCCTTCGGTTACCTCGCCCACAAAGTTCGAAAATGTTAGAAAAATTGTGCACACGATAACCCTTGAAGGGGGCAACCGATTAGGTCCATACTTTGCACATCGCAATATTTCTACGAGGCATATGTAGATCATCTTCGAATATGTACTATACACGTCAACTCCTTCGGGTACTTCTCTCACAATATCTTGGAAAAATTCTGTTTAAGGCCTGCTCTCGAATCGCTTGGTTCTTTGTTGTAGCAACTTGCATTCGCTATCCCCATTGCGACAGTACAAGTTTTTCAGGGGCGATACAAGTTTCCTTAGAGAAGAGTTCGAAGATGGACACTACTGATGTGCACCAGGAATTCACACAGGCTAAGTGTTTTTCTCGGTCGGCAAAGCCGACTGATACTTTTTTACTTTATTCTACAAAATAAGAAATTTTGAAGAGGTTTTTCTCACAAGCAACATCGGATAATGTTAAATGCGATTTAAGTTTCGAAAAATTCGGAATGTCGAGAATCAATTCTTCTGTTTAAAGTTTTAAAGAGGACATGATTTTTTTTATTTTTTTTCCAATCCACATCGGATGCCCTTAAATTTGTGGGAATTTTCTGTATTCATACTCCGGGACGTATGGACATCCGCCTGAAAAACATTATTCTGCAGTAGCCATGATCAAAAAAAAATATTAACGCAATTCAAATGTCAACACGCCAGATTGAAAAATTTTCTAGAAAATGCTCTCAGTAAAAATTTCAAAAACATGTTCGAGTAGGCATTATATTACACCTAAGTGGACATCCTTTTTTTGTGGTTTAGGTTTTGTTTTGTTGTGTGGACTAATATAGACCATAGTGGGATTTTATGTAAATTAGGAAATGTGCAAATATTGGACGAAAACATGCGAACTCCTGATTTGTACTTAGATACCCTATGCTTTCTAGCAACAATTTAGGATCCACATGGGCCGAATAATACCCTTTGTATTATCAATAACACAGAATAATATTAGCTTAGAAAACAGCCCGAAAGTTGTATAAAACTCCTATGGCACCATATGTAGTGGCTGGAGAGCTCGAACCGAATACTGCGTTCGTCCATACCTTGGATATCGTAATATTTCTTGGAATATTAGATGAAATTCGAAGGTGGTGCTTATAGGTCCACTCCTTCCGGTACCTCCCCCACAAAAGTTCAAAAATATTCGCTAAAATGGTACGCGCGTTATCTAATAGACGTTGCAACCGATTTGGTCCAAACTTTGAATCTCTAAATATTGTCGAAACTTAGTTTATGTTTAAATTTGGGCCCTATCCGTCCAATACTTGGGGTACCACCCAAACAATTGTTCAACATTTTTGTGAGGCTCGAGGATCCTTTGGAAATTTTTACCGAAGGTTTTCCTAGTGGCCCTGTTTACATCGATATTATATTTTTTGCAGGCTAGTGTGATAAAAAGCCCTATCTATCGATATGCGTTGATCCCATCCATATTTCTGTCGGTTCATACGCCCAAAATTTTGAAAACCCCTAAATACATTTTTCTTCGGGAAAAAGTATTTCAATTCACACAGGCTGAGGGTATATCTCTATCGGCAAAGCCGACTGATACTTTTTTACTTGTTTGAAAAATATTTTGTTCATTTTTGTTCTCAATCAAACCTTATCTACAATAACTGGAATAATGTTGTTCTTGGAACGAAATTGAATTTGAAATGCCATAAACGTTTACAAGTAAAATTAAAAGATGTGTGTCCGATTAATCCGATCTGCCTTTAATACCCGTAAGTTCGGCCTGATAGAACCCCAAATTTTAGCTATTTCGGTCGAATAATGTGTCTAAAATCTTCAAAATACCGGCAATTGGGAAGAACAGTTCTGTATACACCCACCTTCGGCTTCGACAGCCCAGCTATACGAGATTCAAATGAAATGGCAAAGTATACATAAATCGCCACATACAACTTGTTCAAAACGACAGCATTGACAACATGGGTAGCAGAGAAAAAATATGATTGATCCAACAATATTCGAATAGCAAAATATGTATTGTGAAGATATTGTTAGATTCCATATGTAGTATTGTGACTCCAACAATCTTTTTTTGTTAGTTACAACAATTGTTTTTGTCATATCCAACAATAGTTTTTGTCTGCTGGACAATATTATTCTCTTTTCTTCGACAATTTTATTCTATTCTCTCGCTATTGATGCCGTGTTGAAAAAACAACTTTAGTGAGTTCCTGTTATCTTTTTTATTTAATTTTGTCAAGTTCAAATATCCAAAAAGGGCCACAAAATTCTGAAAAGACCCCGAATATATTCTATTTGTACGTGGATGAAAGTTTTAATTCACATAGGCTGCGGGTATATCTCTGCCCGCAAAGCCGACTGATACTTTTTTACTTTTCAAAATTGAGAAAGCAAAGAAACAAAAAGGAGAGGATTAGAAATCTCTTCTCAGTTCTGTTTATAAGACAAATTGTTTGTAAATTGCCATCTAAGTAAGTAAGTTCTAATCACCACGCTATAATGTTTTTGGTACGGAAATCCATACTTCCCCTCACTGGCTAAAATTTCCGAATATTCATCCGGAGTTTTTTTTAGGTACAGTTAGGTCCTTTTGGACAAGATTGGTTTGGTTTAATTTTTTCTTGACCAACCCCATATTTCCGGCGACAAGGGCACCATAGATTTTCATAAACCCTATAAATACCAAATACAATTTCGTTTTATAGTTACAAATTAGGAAATTAGGATGTTATTCTCTTAGTATTATTTGGTTCGGTCTTTGTGGTACAGCTTATATTCTTTTACTGCTGTCATATAAGAGTATATAACACGGACTGACTTTTTTAATTATTAATTATTTTTCATATAAGATACATTTTTTATTCCTCCCTCTATAAAAATTAAAATCCACTTTAACAACTTTGTCTATTATTGCATTCGACTTTTTCTCTTAAACAACATCCATTAATTAGAATTTACCAAGTTTGTGAGAACAAAAAACACAAACTTTTTCTCACTTTTCATATCACATTTATTGGGTCATATCCTTCAACTTCAAACTAGCTGCAAACTACCAAAAAAATTTCTTTCTCTCAAAATTAATTGAGTAAATCCTAAATCATGCGTCAACTAGCGAAAGTGAAGTTTGTCGCATTGTTGTTGTTTCCATGAAATAACAACAACAAGGATTTTTCTTTAACTACAAATAGAAGAAGAAGACTACGACGAACTAAGACAATATTTTTCAAGTGATTTATGTCTTTGAAAGCAAAAAATCAACAACAAAAAATTAAGTTTTTTTTTGGGAGAAAAAAAATCTTCTTTTCCATGCTTAACCTTGGAGTCAAATAGTGTCGTTTGGGGTCGAAGTGGTATATAGCAGGGTGTGTTTGGATACCACGACAATTTATGCGAATATCTTATAAAGAATAAAATGTTAATGGCTGGGGTAAACTTATGTTAAAAGCGTTAATCTTATGCGACATTTTTCTTCGGCAGTTTTTTATTTTGCTAGTGATTGTTAAATTTGTTACGGAAGACTTTGGTGTGAGTGTGAAGGTAAGTAAGCCTGTATAAAATCAACTTCTTTTTTAACTTGTTTTTGTCATTTTCTTTTGAAACTTTCCTGATGATATGGCTATAGAAAAAATAAGCATAAAATTTCAATTTATTTTGTTTTCCCAAGAAAAAAATATCCATTCTTATCGACCTGTTTTGTCGATTTGTATAACAATGCATTTGGAAATGAAACACCAACACACACCACACGAAGAACTTTTGTTGGGACAGTGGGTGGAAATTCGAAAAAAAAACATATGACAATATATGAAATAACAGAAGTGTTGAAAAATTCAGAAAAAAAAACTGAGATGAATTACACTTTATTCAGATGTAATTCGAATCATTTTAGTTCTAATTCTAGAATCCCATTTGTAATTCGAAACATTTCAATTGCTATTCGAATTATTTTATTTGTAATTCGAATTATTTTATTTGTAATTCGTATTATTCCATTTGTAATTCGAATTATTACATTTGTAATTGGAATCATTTCATTCAAATGCAAACTGTTTTTTTAATTGTTTTGTTTCGAGTTTCAAATGGAATAATACGAATTACAAATGGAATAATCGAATTACAAATGACATGTTACGAATTACAATTGAAATGTTTCGAATTATGCTGTTTGGTATTGAAAATGGGCTATATCATCCACGTTATGATATAGCCCCCATAGAACGATACCTCACGATTGCCGGTATTTTGAAGGTTTTAACTTCAATACCCCACAGAAATGTCTAAAATTTGGTACCAAGACTTCGTTGGGGGTATAAAGGTTCCCACCCGAAATTTTTCGGTATAAGTCCACTTCTTCATATATCCCCCTTAAAACGGTACCTCGCGATTTTCTGTATTTATAAGGTTTTAGCCTCAATATCCAACCGAAATGGGTGAAATTTGGCATTTAATCTTCGTTGCGGTTGTAAAACTTTCGACCTGAAATTTGTCGGGATAGGTGTTTATATAGCACCTATAGAACGGCACTCATGGATTTTCGATATTTTGAATGTTTAAGCCAGGTGTACGAAACATTTCTTCCAAAACATCAGACAGCATACGACCACGTTTTGCCAAAGGCCCCAAGTAAGAGTACCACAAAATTTAAGATGTTTTATATATCCTCCACCATAGTATGGTGGTCTGCAGCGCATTGAAATCATTTGCGACCCCATAAAGTATATATATATTCTTGATCAGGGTAAAATTGTGAGTCGATCTGTGGTCCGTTCGTCTGTGGTAATCCCTCTAGCATCCACAAAAATTGTGATAGAACGCTGAAATTTTAGGACGATTCGTCTTTTGGAAGATTCGTCAGACATGTCAAATTCAATTAGGGCAGTATCGGTCACGCTTTAGTATAGCCCTCATATAACCGTAACGCCCGATTTCAGGTATTTGATGATTTTATCTAAAATTTTTAACCGTACTAGCTGTAATTTGATATTTTAGGTTCCAGTTGCCACGAAACTTCTCCACCAAAAATCATATAGGTCCATGCTTTGGCATAGCCCCCATATAAAGGTACCTCCAGATTTTCGGTATTTTGAGGATTTTAGCTACAATTTTTTACCTGACTTTTGCTGTAATTTGACATTTGAGTTTCTCAGTGGCCACGAAACTTCTTCGCTAAACATCGTCAGTACTATGAGGATTTTAGCTACAATTTTCAACCGAAGTAGCTGTAATTTGACCATTGAGGTTCTCAGTGCCCACGAAACTTCTTCACTAAAAATCGTCACCATAAGTTATTCTTTTGGTATAGTCTCCATATAACGATATCTCCCGATTTTGGGTATTTTGAGGGTGTAATCCAAAAATTTTGACAGAACTAGATGTAATTTGGTATTTTACTTTGCCTGTGGTCACGAAACTTCTCCTCCAAAAATCGAACTAGCAGTAATTTGACATTTAAAGTTTTCAGTGGTCACACAACTTATTCCCCTAATTTGACTTTTGAGGTTCCATGCAGTCATAAAACATCAGGTTCGAATATGGATTATATCGGTTCACTCCTCCAGGTACCTCCCACACAAAATTTGAAATAAGTGCAGTTTAGTGACACCTCACGAATCGTTATGTAATTTTTTGTAGCAGGATGTTCGTGCGGCCCCCGTTACATCATTGTAATTTTTTCGAGGGCAAGTCCATAGTTCCCGAGATAATGGCGCATAACCTCAAAAAAAAAAACGCTACACTATGTCGCGTGTTCAAATAAACGGTGGCCAAATATAAAAGGAGTTGGCGTTGGCAGATGAATTTTGGTAAAAATACTTATAGTTCACTGACAATGTCGAGAGCAAAAAATTGGGAAGGTCGGTCCACGTTTTGGGATAGTCCCCATGCAACGGTACTTCTTATTGTTTCGGTATTTTGAATATTTTAGCTAAACTTATCAACCAAATTGGTTGAATTTTGAGATGCGGGCTTTTCACTTTACAAAAAACTTTTCCGATAAAAATTATGGATATAGGTCCACGTTTTGATATAGACCCCACCTACCGATTTTCGGAATTTTGAAGATTTTACATATGTTTCACGCCCAAATACGCCGAAATTTTGCATTGAGAGTTCCCAATGTACCAAAAACCTTTTCTGATAAAAATTATGTACATAGGTCCACGTTCTGATATAGAACGGTATCGCCCAATTTTCGGTATTTTCAAGGTTTTAGCCATATTAAACAACCAATGTAGCTGATATTTGGTATTTAGTCTTCGCCAGGTCTTTCGAAATATTTTTACAGAGAATTGTTGGTATTGGTTCACGTTTTGATATAACCCCCATGGAACGGTACCGCCCAATTTTCGGGTTTTTAAGGTTTTAGCCACATTATCCACCCAAAATTACAGAAATTTGGTGTTCAGTCTTCATATATTTTTGTGAGAAGTCAAAATTTTGACTTCAAATAAGAGAATTTCCCTTAAAAGTTTTTTGACCGATTAATGGTCAATAAACGGCACATTTTTTGTTAAAAATCGAAATTTTGACTTTGTTCTCTTTTCCTTGTAATCTTTTTCGGGGATAAGTCCATACTTTTTGAGATAATGGCCCTGGAGCTCCAAAAAATCTGCCGGCACTAACTAAACTTGGTTGTGCCTAACATAACACTCGCATACATACTTGGAACGTACATCGTACGTAAGGTTTTTTTATACCCTCAGCATTTATGCTAACGAGCAATGCCCGTCCGTCTGTCTGGCTGGCTGGTGCGAACGATAACTCTCGAACGGATCAACCGATTCGGTCCAAAATTTGGCTTTTGCAATATTTTGTCCAAACTTAGTTTAAGTTCGAACTTCGAAGATGGGTTATATCGGTCCACTCCTTCCGGTACCTCCCCCACAAAAGTCCAAAAATGTTCGGAAAATGTGTGTGCACGATAACTCTTGAAGGAAGTTACCGTTTTGGTCCATACTTTGCACATCGGGAAATTTCCACCAGACTTAGATGAGGTTCCAATATGGACTCAATCGGTCCATTCCTTCGGGTACCTCCTACACAAAATTTCGGAAAAGTTCACTTTAGGACCTGTTCACGAATCGCTTTGATTTTTGTTGTAGCATCTTGCATTCACCGCCCCCATATAACGGTATAAGCTTCATAAGAGGCAAGTCCATACTTTCAGAGAAAATAGCCTGAAATATACAAAGAAGCCCTATAACACCGTGTTAGTGGTTGGAGCGAAATATAACTTTCGAACGGATCTGCCGATTCGGTCCACAATTTGGTCTTTGTAATATTTTGTGCAAACTTAGTTTAAGTTCGAAGATGGGCTACATCGGTTCACTCCTTCAGGTACCTTCCCCACAAAAGTTCAAAAATGTTCGGAAAAATTGTGCACACGATAACTCTTGATGGGAGTGACCGGTTTGGTCCATACATTACACATCGTAGAATATTTACCAGATATAGATCAGGTTCGAATATGGACTATATATGTCCACTCCTTGGGGTACCTACCACACAAAATTTTGGATAAATTCATTTTAAGACCTGCTCTCGAATCATTTTGATTTTTTTTTTTTTGAAGCAACTCGCATTCGCTGCCTCAATTACGGCAGTAAAAGTTTTTCAGGGGCAAGTCCATACTTCTTGAGCAAACAGCCCGAAGGGTGTAAAAACCCCCTATGACACCATATGTAGTGACTGGAGATCCACTTCCATAATGGTCAATGTTGGTCCATTCCTTTAAGTATTTCCTCCGCAAAAATGTTGCTCTTTAATCCTAATCAACATTTTTGTCGGTTGATACGCCCTAAATTTTTAAACCCCTCTAAATACATACGTTTTTGGGGAAAAATTGTTTCAATATACACAGGCTGAGGGTATACCTCTGTCGGCCAAGCCGACTGATACTTTTTTCTTGTTTAGATTAGATTAGATAATTTAGGCATTTTGGGGTATCCATGGTCGAACGTAAAATTGTAAAAGGAAACGAATTATTCCATTATAATTAAGACTATTTTACGGTGGAATGTACAAAATGTTCGGTCCGGCAGAACTTAACGACTTATTACTTTAGTCATATTTTCCTACCGAATCAATTCGAATTTGGAGTTCCCAAAAGATAGAAGACTTAATCGCAAAAAAAACATGCACATACAAATTTGCAGTTTTTAGTCTAACCCGCCTGGACCCTTTTTGCTCAATTTTATGTATTTCGAAGGGTTTTTGTCAAATTTTCGAATCGAGATTGCTGTAATTCGGTACTGCGTTTAGTCAAAGGATAGAAAGGACAGCGATGAGCACTTTTAAAGAGCGTTGCTACATTTTCCTTCTGAAGTGGATTTAACTTGGATTTAAGAATCTCAATGGGTAGAAAACATCCACACAAAAAATTATAAGTATAAAGTGATTACCATAAGTTAAGATATTATTCTCCTGCAAGGAATTTTACATAACGTAGAGAAAGAGTTTAGTGATTACTTATTATTTATATTTCCTTCAATACAGTGGTAGTAGTCTTCTTTCCGGCAGTAATTTGTAGGTATAGAACGACGTTTTGATACAGCCCCAGTGGAACAGTAACACCCAAATTTTGGTATTTTGAATTTGGGATTCTGAAGTCTTCTTCTTCAGAAACGGTGGAGGGTAAAATAAGTTCGGCCTGGCCAAATTTAACGCCGTTCTCATATGATTCTTTTATTTATCAAAAAGTTAATTAATTCCGGAATTCTATTTCTTACATTTCCAACCACTGTCAATATCTGATCCAATTTGAACTTCTAAAGTGTAGCTTCAATGACAAAAAAACACAAACTTTGTTCATTGTTGCCATTGCTGATATTGCTGTTGTTGTTTTTGTTGCCTCCAATCCTCTTTACTTATTTATTTCCTAAAGTTGCCATTAATTCTAACAGCCAATAAGTTTACAATGTGAGACATTTGGAAAAAGTTTATAAATCTTTTTAGGTTTTTTCTTTTCTTGTCTATTTTTTCCATTGTGATATATTTTTCTCTGAGATGGCATTGTTGCATTGGCAGTTGTTTTGCCTGACTATTTCGTTCGGGCATTGTTGTGTTGTTTTATTTGTATCATGACTTGCTGCTGTTGCTGGTGTTGTTGTTGTTTTTTGCTGTTGTATACATTGTATTTGTTAACCTATCTATGGAAATTATTTTCCGCTCTGTGTCCTGCCAAAAACATAAACTTTTCTCATGGCATTTCGATTTCCATGTTTGTAGTTGTCGTTGTTGTGCTTTCATAAACATATATCTAGATTTTCTTAGAAATTTTTCAATACACTTGGTCACTTTGGTATGGGGAAGAAAAAAGTATGTTTTTGATAAAGACTCTGGAGTATGACAAAAAAATTGAAAATGTTTTGATTTGTTTGTTACTTTTGAAAGAAATTTGGAGGTGGAGTGGAGGGATTGATTTGAAAAATTTGTTTACACAAGTGTCTGGAGTTAGTCTGAAAGTTTATATCTCGTTTGAAGGAATTTGACTTTAGGGGTTACCACCACTTGCAATTTTCAACTAATCGAAAAAATTAATTGGCCTATTTTGAAGTATTAGTAGCATAAAATATGTGGTATGAACGCTGAAAGGAAAGAATCCATTGAGTTTTCACTTTTCAGTGTGAAATAAAGTTCGCAGAAGAAAAAAACAGATCTTCTTATATTTTTAATCCCCCGTTTAAAGACAAACTTAAGAGCCACCTGTGAAGAATATGAGAAAGAGCCTGACAAAGTAGGAATGGCAACAAACGACTTTAATGCCAAGTTCGTGAAAACATCTGCACACGGGATGTGCAGTAGACCCGGTCGAAGAGTTCGAGTTAGTGATTAGATCAACGTTGTTAATAACATTAATTAAACAAATATCAGTTTTGAAATAAGGGTAATAAAAATGGCTATATAAGTTTAATGGGCCTAATATACGATTTAACAAGAATGGCGTTAAGTTTGGCCGGGCCGAACGTTTTATACCCTCCACCACGAACTGTATTGACGTAATTGAGCTTTTGAACTCCTGACAATCCATAATATTAAATTACAGCAATCTCGGTTCCACAATTAGACAAGAAAAACCCTTGAACTACATAAAATTGGGCAATACAGGCTAGACTTAAAGCTGATACCGTTCTGTGGGGGTTATACGAAGACGTGGAGCTAAACCGAATAATTTAATTTGGAAACTTGTATACCCCCAACGAAGGATAAATACCAAATTTCAGCCATTTCGGTTAGATACTGAGGACACAACCTTCAAAATACCGAAAATCGGGAGGTATCGTTCTATGTGGGCTATATCAAAGCATGGACCTATACCAATAACATTCACGTGGAAAGTTTTGTACCCTCAACGAAGACTTAAAACCAAATTTCAGCCATTTCGGTGGGAAATTGAGACCACAAGTTTCTAAATGCAGAAAATCCGGAGGTACTGTTCTATGGGGGCTATATGAAGCGTGGACCCACACCGACCAATTTCAAGTGGAAAGTTTTACACCCTCAACGAAGACTAACTACCAAACTTCAGTAATTTCGTTGGAAAATTGAGGACACAGCCTTAAAAATACTGAAAATCGGTAGGTACCATTCTATGGGGGCTATATGAAACCTCGGATCTATACCGACAAATTTCAGGTGGAAAGTTGTGCACTTTACACAACTTTAAAAATACCGATAATTGGGAAGTACCGTTCCATGGGGGCTATATCAAAACGTGAACCTATACCGACAAATTTCAGGAGGGAAGTTTTGTACCCCCAACGAAGACTAAACACCAAATTTCGGGAGGTACCGCTCTATGGGGGCTATATCAAAACGTGGACCAATATAGCCCATTTTCAATACCAAACATACTAGGAGTAATAGAAACCTCCATACCAAATTACAAAGATCTACCTAAAAAATTGCGATTTGTATTTTGATGTCAACAGACGGACGGACAGACAGGTATGGATATATCGACTTAGAATTTTATACTGATCAAGAATATTTATACTTTATAGGGTCTCCGACGAATATTTCGATGGGTTCCAATTGGAATGACAAATTTAATTATACTCTCCATAAATAAAAACCACTTTCTATAATACACTGTTATAGTAGGCGCTAAAAACACCCATGGCGGACTGTTCTATACATCGGATTGAGGCGTTGGAATCTTTGACTAGGGCCTACCACCTTACCAGTTCATTTTCGTGTATTTTTTCCATGGGAGCCGTAGTGTATCCCAGAATATTTGCTTAGAATTCTCTCGATTCGTTCTGGGTTACAAAACAAATTAATGGCAAATAATCTTAATGGCAAATAATCTCAATGGCAATGCCACTTATACGGCGAAATGAAAGGTCTGACCACTTTTTCCTATAGAAAAAATTCAGACCAAAAAAATGCAGACCAAAGGTCTGACCACTTTTTCCTATAGAAAAAAATTCAGACCAAAGGTCTGACCACTTTTTTCTATAGAAAAAATCAGACCAAAGGTCTGACCACTTTTTTCTATAGAAAAAATCAGACCAAAGGTCTGACCACTTTTTTCTATAGAAAAAAATTCAGACCGAAGGTCTGACCACTTTTTTCTATAGAAAAAAATTCAGACCGAAGGTCTGACCACTTTTTTCTATAGAAAAAAATTCAGACCGAAGGTCTGACCACTTTTTTCTATAGAAAAAAATTCAGCCCGAAGGTCTGACCACTTTTTTCTATAGAAAAAAATTCAGACCGAAGGTCTGACCACTTTTTTCTATAGAAAAAAATTCAGACCGAAGGTCTGACCACTTTTTTCTATAGAAAAAAATTCAGACCGAAGGTCTGACCACTTTTTTCTATAGAAAAAAATTCAGACCGAAGGTCTGACCACTTTTTTCTATAGAAAAAAATTCAGACCGAAGGTCTGACCACTTTTTTCTATAGAAAAAAATTCAGACCGAAGGTCTGACCACTTTTTTCTATAGAAAAAAATTCAGACCGAAGGTCTGACCACTTTTTTCTATAGAAAAAAATTCAGACCAAAGGTCTGACCACTTTTTTCTATAGAAAAAAGATCAGACCAAAGTTCTGACCACTTTTTTCTATAGAAAAAATTCAGACCAAAGGTCTGACCACTTCTTTCTATAAAAAAAATTCACTGTGCGTCGCCAGCGCATATGCAACTGCAACACAATGGAAGAGTATTCAGACATGCCAGAACGCTACCCTGAAAACTACAACAGGCTGGCTAATCATGTCTTCAGTGATCTGAAAACTGCAACAGATTGCTTAAACAAGTCTGACATTGACGATTTACTACTACGAGGATTTTAATAGTAATTTTTGGTAGTCTTAACTACTTACAAAACCCCCTACTAACCCATTATTTTAAGAAGGGCATATCGCACTGAATTGCTGTGGTCACTAGAAGTTGAGAAATAAGCTAAAAAATATTTCTATTTTTATTTCGCTCTCTGCTTGGTTTGATCTTCCTAACTTATGATTTGTAGCCGAACACACTACGCACTATGTCACGCGTGCAAACATTAAGAGTTGTTTAAACGCTTACATGTACACCACCATCTTTTTGTATTTTGTTATCAAAATCCTATGATTTGTAGTCAGACACACACGCTCTGTGCCATCGTACTCATTACTTAGTAAGTAGTGAAAAAAGTAGTTTTAACTCGTTAAATTACTTTGTAATGGGTTACATAATGACTAACGGATGCGTGGAGTTTTTTTTTAGAAGATTATGGCGTTACATCCTGGGGAAGTTCCTATGACCGATTATCCCTCAATGTCCAACCGAAAGTATTCAAATTTTGTGGTTAGACTTCGGCAGAGGTATCAAACAATCCAACAGAGAATTGTGGGCTTATGTCCACTTTTTGATATAGCTCCCATACAACGGTACCTCCCGATTATCGGTATTTTGAAGATTTTAGCCTTATTATTACACCGAAATTGCTGAAATTTGGTATTTAGTCTTCGTAGGGGGCATTATACCTTCACCTTGAAATTTGTCTGCATAGGTCCACGCCTTCATATAGCCCCCATAGGACGGTACCTCCCGATTTTCGGTATTTTGGAGGTTTTAGCCTGATTATCACACAGAAATGGCAGAAAATTGGTATTAAGTCTCCGTTGGGGGACTTATAACCTTCCACCAGAAATATGTCGGTATAGGCCCTCGTCTTCCTATAGCCCCCATAGAACCGCGCCTCCTCATTTTCGGTATTTTGAGTGTTGTGGCCTCAATATCCACCCGATATGACTGAAATTTGATGTTTAGTCTTCATATTGTTTGTGAGCATATTGAATATATCAAACTCTTGTCTCTATATATGAAAAATTTCCTTTAAAAAATTTTTTTGACCGATTAGTGGTCAAAAAACGGTAAATTTTTTGTAAAAAATCGAATTTTGATTTTCGCTGTTAACAATTTTTTTAAAAATTGATATTTTTAATATTCTCTCTTTTTAAAGCAAGATTATTAGGTACTTAATAAGCCCACAAAAATATATGATGATCGGTTCATTCGTTTTCGCGCTATAGCCAACACCGCAAAACGATTTGTTAAAAAAGGGGGTATCCTCTCAGTGAGGTGGTCTCTGAAAAAGAGAAATGACACATTCGTCTGCAAACCTCTGCAGCTGGCACCTTCATATATTTGAAGTACTCACTTTTTACTACTCATACAGCAAAAAATATCGATATACACTTTTATACAATTTTTTCCCCACTCCACTCAATTTAAAATTTGCTTCAGAAAATTAATAAACCTAGTAATACATGTTTGGGTAAATGTAAACACCATATGATTAATATTTACATGCAAATAAAAGTGTAGCCAAGTTTATTACATCCCAAGAGAACTTAGGAACCATTTTTGCAGAGACCATTACTTTTAAATTTTAAATATTAACGCATAATATAATTTATTAATTTTAGAAAAAAAAACACAAAAATACTTATTAACTAAAATTGTCGGATTTAAATCCTCATATAGCAAAAACTACTTCACGTATCAGCACCAAAATTCAGATTCTTCTTAATAAATATGTTTTCTATCACTCCCCATCAATAAATTTGTTCAACGAAGTATTTAGTTTTTACCATGTTTGGCCACGGTCGTGACACTGTGCGACGACATATGTATGGATTATGGTCTCAACAACACTTGTCGCCGGTACTGGGTTATTTAAGCCCTACACCGTAACTTGCTTCATTTTATTTTTCTTCTCCACCATAGTTAATTACACTGTGATACAAAAGTGGACAAAATTTTTTTGCAGGATTTCTGATGCATAAATTCGGTTTTGTGGGAGTCCACAGAAGACGAAAATACCTTTGATTTCTTTGGGTCACTTCGGTTTTTCATTTTATAACGGTAAATGTAGTGAAAAATGGGCTTTCTTGGATTTTCAAATTTAAACGGACATTTCTTCTTTTTTCCACAACTGATTTGCACACACTGTTTTTCATTATAAAGGGGAGAGTAATGCCTTTCGAACAAGCCATAGATTTTCAAAATCGGTTAACAAATGGCTAAGTAATAGTGGTTTAAGTGTGACAAAAACGCATTAAAAAACAGTAAAACGTTTTTCCTTGTGCTCTAGGCTGCGTAAACGACACCTAACGGTACAATTATTTACTGTTAGCAAGTAGGAAATTTAGTTGCCTTTCCAAAATGGGAAAAACCAACGAAATCGGTAGAAAAATGAATGCGTTATGGCATTTTTTGTGTTTCAACTTTTTGGTTTTTTTCATATTTTCCTTTATAAAAGATGGGTATCTTAGCATGTATAATTCTAATTGTGATTATCCTGCTTAACAATTACGCACAAGGTATCAATGTTTTATAAAGGAAAATATGAAAAAAACCAAAAAGTTGAAACACAAAAAATGTCATAACGCATTCATTTTTCAACGGATTTTGTTGGTTTTTCCCATTTTGGAAAGCCAACTAAATTTCCTACATGCTAACTTTAAATAATTGTACTGTTAGGTGTCATTTACGCAGCCTGGAGCACAAGGAAAAACATTTTACTGTTTTTTAATACGTTTTTGTCACACTTAAACCACTATTAATTAGCCATTTGCTAACCAATTCTAAAAATCTATGGCTTGTTCGAAAGGCATTACTCTCCCCTTTATAATGAAAAACAGTGTGTGCAAATCGGTTGTGGAAGAAAGAAGTAATGTCCGTTTAAAGTTGAAAATTCAAGAAAGCCCATTTTTCACTACATTTACCGTTATAAAATGAAAAACCGAAGTGACCCAAAGAAACCAAAGGTATTTTCGTCTTCTGTGGACTCCCACAAAACCGAATTTATGCATTAGAACCCCTGCAAATTTTCACTGTAGCACTGTGTTATTATAGGCGAAAATTGGGTGTTTATTATTTTCAGCATGATGTTTTTACTATTACCTTCCCTTGTATCTTGTCCGTTGCCTTTGTTCATATTTTTTATTTAATGAAACAAAAAAATTTATTTATTTTTCTTATGAAATTATAAGAGATGTAGCCTATTAAAAACCTAATCTAGACAAATTTCATTTTCTTTCTTAATTTTGAAAATTCCAATATTCTTTGTTTTTCTCCTTTGGCCAAAAGACAAAACGATTTCAATAATTTTTCATGGTTTAACATTTGACCAACCGCTATCCATCCGCTGCAATTGATAGCAAATTAATGACACGTGTCACGAATATTTTCTTAACGCACGAAATCTCATAAAAAGGACCATTAACAATAAATTGAGTGAAAGAATTCCAATAGCAATCTAAGAAAAACCACCCAAGACTGATAAAATAAAACTATAATTAATTGGATAAACTTGTAATCATGTAACAAAGAATAAGAAGAAGAAACCCACAAATACATATTACCTGGACAATGCCATTGGCCTTGACATTGACAGAGTATAATAAATCATGAGAATCAGGGCGGCAGTGACGTAGATACACAGTACACCTCAGTCATGGGGACATCATAGGTCTTTATCTAAGAATTTTTATTACATTCAAAGAATGTACCGTCCAGACAATTTGCTCCAGGCAACTGGTACAAACTACGCCAATGTCAATGACCAAGGAAAAATATTATCTGCTGGCCTATTCACTTAACAACAAAGTAAATGTCATAAAACATGTCTATGTAGACATCTTTTTCTATCCATCTATCCATCATCCGTTAATGATTGTCAATCATCGGAATTTGTCGTCCATCTATACGCATTATGTCATTTTATTAAATCCAGTGGGAAACATTTTTGACGAAAAAACTTTAATGAAAATTCTCCAAATTCATATTGTCCGTTGCTGTAGTCCATATTCCTTCTCACTTCTTAATAACCAAAGTTATGTCCACATTTTTAATATTCATCACAAGTTTTGGTGTGTTTTTTTCGTTGTTCTCTTTGGTATCACAAACTTTTCAGACATCTAGGATTTTGTAGTCTCTGTGTGTGTGTATGCGTGCCTTAGTTGATATTGAGTGACGACTTATTTTGCCTGCTTTCGTTGTTATTTTTGTTGATAAAAAATGTTATCGTTGTTGTTACTGTTATTGTTGCCACTCTTGTTGGCAAGCGACTCCGGTCTTTGCATTATTAAACCGCACAGCGTAAATAGTTTTGTGGCTAATTTAATTAAAATTTATAAAGTGCCACAATGTGTGGCAATGCCATTTATGGCCATAAATGAGTCTGCCTCATGAATTTATGATGAAATCCGAATAAGTGGAAAGGCAGGAAACAAAAGAAAAAAGCGATTAAAGGTAGATTATGACTGACTTAAATTTGTTAGAGAGGTTATAAAGAGGGCATTTTAGTTCTGACCCATAGTTTGTGTTTAGAGAAAGAAATTATCGAGATCAACTTTTCAGAGTTGGTAAATTAAGTCGTTCTCCTTAGTTTGCTGCAAAGAGAATAAACCTGAAGTTAGTTTACAGAGTCGCGTAATGCAAAATGGAACTACCAGAAGAAACAAGCACCAAAAAGCGTAAAGTTCGGCAGGACCGAACTTTTTATACCTCAACCATTAAATATTCTGAACTAATATGATGGAATAATGGGTTTTTATTCCTGTATAATTTTAGGTGGAGAAGTTTTTCGACCATGAACACACCAAATGCCAAAATGCATCTAAAATCCTAAATTTTGTGGTTCATATGGGGGCTTTATTAAAGCTTGGACCTATGTTGGCAGTTTTTGGTGGGGAAGTTTTGTGACAACTGGGAACCTCAAACTTCAAATTACAGATAGTTCTGCAAACTAATTTACTCAAAACAGCGAAAATCTGAAGGTTCTGTTATATGGAAGCTATAACCAAACATGGACCGATGATGACAATTTTTTGTGTAGAAGTTTCGCGACTACAGGGAACCTCGAATACACTGTATGACAACAACAAAAATGACAAGGAAAACTGAGTAGATTATGAAGGTAGAGGTAAAAAATATGAGACACGTGCAACGGCGTTTTTAATTGTTTTATAAGGGGGCGATACAGAATTGAATTGAATTTGAATTGTCCCAATTTGAACTTCTATATCTCAAAAACGGTGAAACTGCCGAGAATACCATAAAGGTCAATCTTGTAGAGAATTTTCATAGCTACAACATTTTTTTTAGTCCCTTTTTGATAGGACTTGCGGTTTCTAAGAAAAATCGAGAAAACCTAAACAACCCCTAAAAATGTCAACTTAAATCGCGATTTATTTAAAAAGCGCTCCGGCGAATTTTTTTGTTTTTTGATTTTTCTCATCTATAAACATTGTAGTTTCAGAATCCGCAAAAACTTCCGAGGTGTAAGCACCTTCCATTTAAAATTGTTTCAAGAGCACCGTGAGGGATATACCGTTATATGCGGTTTATATCAAAACATAAAATAATAAAAATCTCAAAATTTCTAAAATCGGGAGGTATGCTTATGTTTGGGCTATACCAAAGCACAGTCCTATATTAAAACTTTTCTATGGAGTAGTTTCGTGATCTTTGGGCAGATCGAATGCCTAATAACAGTTATTTCTGTAAAAAAATGTTGCAAAAATCCTAAAAATACCGAAAATAGGGAGGTACCGTTATGTGGGGGCTATACCAAAGCTTGGACCTATGTTGACAATTTTAGATGGAAAAGTTTCGTGACCTTTGGAAAGCTCAAATATCAAATAACAGACAGTAGCAAATCTTCAAAATAGCGTAAACCGGGAGGTACATTCCATTATATGGGGGTGGGCCTATGTTGACAATTTTTGGTGGAGAAGTTTCGCGACTGCAGGTAGTCTCAAATGTCAGATTACGTACAGTTAAGACAAAAAATGAAGAAAAAACTCTCAAAATACCGATAATCGGGAGATATCGTTATATAGGGCTATTCCATCATAATTTTGTGAGCAGTTTTTCGACCACTTCGAACCAAAAATGAAAAAAATAGCTAATTCGGTAAAAATATCGCTCAAATGTCAGATTACGTATAGTTCAGACAAAAAATGTTGCTATAACACTCAAAATACCGAAAATCGGCAGGTACCGTTATATGTGAGCTACACTAAAAACATGGATATATGTTGAAAATTCTTGGTGGATAGGTTTCATGACTGTGTAGAACCTCAAATGTCAAATTACGGGTAGTTTATAAAAAATGTAGCTAAAATCCTACAGATGCCGAAAATCGGGGCGTACCGTTATATGAAGGCGATACCAAAACATAGACCTATGTTAACGATTTTTGGTGGAGAAGTTTCGTGACCTTTGAAAACCTCAAATTACGGCTAGTTCGGATAAAAATAATAGCTAAAATCCTCAAAATACCTTAAATCGGGGAGTACCGTTGGATGGGGATTATTCCAAAACATGGACCTATATTGACGATTTTTGGTGGAGAAGTTTCGAAGCCGCTGAGAACCTCAAATGTTAAATTACAACACGTTCGGTCAATCAATTTAGCTAAAATCCCCAAAATACCTTAAATCGGGAGGTACCGTTATGTGGTGCCTATACCAAAACGTGGACCTATCTCCACCATTTTTGTTGCAGAAGCTTTTTGACATCTTGAAACTCCAATTTGGAGGGAAACAAGTAAAAAAGTATCAGTCGGCTTGCCGACAGAGATATACCCTCAGCCTATGTGAATTGAAACTTTCAGCTACGGCATCGAATGTGTAAAGTATGGACCAAATTGGTCACTCCCTTCAAGAATTATCATGCGCACAATTTTCCGAACATTTTTGAACTTTTGTGGGGAGGTACCTAAAGTAGTGGACCAATATGGCTTTTCTTTGCACTTAATGTATATTTTGGTCCGAATCGGCAAATCCGTTCGAAAATTATCTTGCCCTCCAACCACTACGCTCGGTGTCATAGGGGTTTTTGCACCTTTCAGGCTATTTTCTCAGGAAGTATGGACTTGTCCCTGATAAAGCTTGTACCTTCGTCTGGGGGGCAGTGAATACACGTTGCTACAATAAAAATCAAAGCGATTCGAGAGCTGGTCCTAAACTGATCTTATCGGAAATTTTGTGTGGGAGGTACCCGAAGGAGTGGATTGATTGAGACCACATTGGAGCCTCATCTAAGTCTGGCAGAAATTTCACGATGAGAAAAATATAGACCAAATCGGTTACTCTCTTCAAAAGTTATCCTATGCCCAAATTTTCCGAACATTTCCGAACTTTTGTAGGGGATGTACCAGAAGGAGTGGACCAATATAACCCATCTTCGAACTTAAACTAAGTACAAAATATTACGAAAGCCAAATTTTGGACCGAATCGGTTGATCCGTCCAAAAATTATCGTGCGTTCCAACCAGACAGACAGACGGACGGACATGGCTAAATCAACTCCAAATTGTCGGAAACACATTTAGTCCAAAAATACTTGGGGTCTAAAACCATTATTTCGATGAGACACATTTTGCCCGTATGAAAGTGTATATACCCTAGTTAGAATAAATAGCCAAGATCCTCAAAATATCTTTAATCGGGAGGTATAATTATATGGTGACTGTACCAAATCGTGGACGTATCGTGGCCATTAGGAACCAAAATGTAGTTAAAATCCTCAAAATACTTAAATCGGGTGGTACAGATATTTGATAGAAAACCGATATTCGAGCAGATGCTAAGGTAATCTGGATTTGGAGATGATACTTGTAGCTCAAATATTATTGACGTGAGATAAGAACATCAATTTACCAATTAAAGTATAATAAGGCTGCGGTAGCTGATGCACCGATCATAGACCAACATAGTATAGCACTTTCCAAAGCTTCTTCAAGCCTAGTGGTTGTATTGGATGCCGTAGATAAATAGTAACAGACACTTCGGGGGAACTGTAGTGGAATTCAGTAACTTTAACATTTCCTATGTTTTTGTAACAACTACAAAGAATCAAATGAAATGGTTATAAAATAAACAATGAGTAAAGCTCTTAAAAAGCTACTGAATATTCCCCTAGCCTAATTTAGAGACTCGAAATAAATGTCCCAAACATCAAAAAAGAAAACTTAGTTTAATAAACCTAGAAATTGGACGCGGTGTTCTATTTAATTTGGGTTTTGTGATCATCAATAAGGCAGTCAAAATACCCAAAGTGAAACTGGGCCTAATAACCATGGTCTGACTTGGTTTGTCAGGTCGCCACTCACGATATACACAGCAGGAAGAGACCAAAATTTCTATGAAATCTTCACATGGAAAAAGTCAGAATTTATCTACAAAAAACCGAGGTTCTGTTACAGCTATATGACGATGCGTTAAGAATTAATATTTTTATTGAAGGTTTTAAAATTTGAAATAAATTATTTTTAAATTCTAATTTTTAAATATTTTGTAATAAACCCCTCTCCTTTTTATCAAATTTTTATCCTAATCAACGCAAAAACACACACTTTTTGTGTTCATTCACCTAAAAGATATCAATTTCTTTTATATCTTTCCCTCTCTCACCCTGCGTGTGTGTGTCTGGACATTAAGTCGTTTGTATTTGTTTATGTCCAAAACAAACAAACCCACAACAGCACCAACAACTAGTACAACAATAAAGAAATGTATCTTATCTCCATAATTTAATTAATTGTTCAAGCAGAAAATCAAGAAGAATATCACAGACAGACAAAAACATAAGAAAAACAACAAAACGCCACATAAAAGGACGAGAGATAATAATACACAAAAAATAAGCAGCTATTATAACGCCTTAAACAAATACACCCACACAAAAAACAAACATAGACACAGTGAAGTAAATAGTTGAATGTCACTTACAGAACTCTTTGGGGTCGCCCTCATCATTTGCAAAAAGCAAAAAATGTTTTCTTACAAAAGGTTGGGAACCTATTCATTCATTGAGTCAGTCTGTCTGTCTGTCAGTTTTGATAGATAAACATATTGCGAAATATAATTTGTTATATATTTTTTTTGCAGTCCAACCCACCGGAATATCAGCCTATACTAAGCTGGGGCAACATCACAGTTATAGGCGTAACAACAAAGGCTTTTTGCAATAACTATGAACATTTATTTCATAAATGTGTCAAAAGCAGAATTTAATGTTTATTATTAATTAATGAATTAAAGCATGGAGTGTAGGATATACAATTTTAAAAATCGATGGTGGAGGTATACAAATGCAAACTCATGCTAGCATTTTTATACCCTCCACCATAGTATGGATGGTATATTAAGTTTGTTTTTCTGTTTGTTACACATCGAACTAAGCATTTGCGACCATATAAAGTATATATTTTCTTGATCTGGATAAAAGTCTAAGACGATTTTGTTATGTCCGTCTGTCCGTCCCTCTGTCCGTCTGTTGTAATCATTCTAGCGTCCGCAATAATTGAGATAGAACGCTAAAATTTTGCACCTGAGTGTCTTTTTCCATAGGCAGGTCAAGTTCGAAGATGGGCTTTATAGGTTCACGTTTTCGTATAGGCTCTATATAGCGAAATCACCCGATTTAAGGTATTTTGAGAATTTCAGATATATTTTTTGACCGAACAAACTTAAATTTGACATTTGAGGTTTCCAATGGACAAGAAATTTCTCTACTAAAAATTGTCAAGGTAGGTCCACGTTTTGGCATAGCTCCAATATAACGGTACCTCCTGATTTAAGGTATTTTGACGATTTTAACTACATTTTCGCCCAAATTGGCTTCAATTTGACACTTGATATTTCAAGAGGCACAGTGCTCTTGAAACAACTTTAAAAGGAAGGTGTTTATCCCTGGGAAGTTTTTGCGGATTCTGAAACTACAATCTTCATAGATGAGAAAAATAAAAAAAAAATAAAATCACCGGAGAGCTTAAATCGCGATTCAAGTCTGCTTTTTAGGTTTTCAGGATTTCGCTTGGAAACCGCATATCTTATCGAAATAAGACAAAAACAGTGGCATGACTGCAATTTCCCAACTTGAACTTATATATCTAAAAAATGGTACAACCTAGGAAAAAGATACCAATGCCAATCTTATACAGAATTTTCACTGCTATAATATTTTCTTTAGCCTCATTTCGATAGGACTTGCGGCTTCTAAGAAAAATCGTGAGAACCTAAAAAGCCTAAAAATGTGAACTTTGACCGCCATTTATTTAAAAATTCCTCCAGCGATTTTTTCGTGTTTTTTGGATTTTTCTCACCTATGAACATTGCTGTTTCAAAATCCGAAAACACTGTAAGCGGTTTTCACATGTACGACATTGTTTTATAAGGTAGCGATAAAGTCAATGCATTGTCCCAATTTGAACTTCTATATCTCAATAACGGTAAAACCTACGAAATTATCATACAGGTGAATGTTATAAAGAATTTTCATAGCTACAACAATTTTTTTAGTCTCATTTCGATAGGACTTTCGTTTTCCAATCAAAATCGTGAAAACCCAAAAAACCTCTAAAAATGTCAACTTGAATAGCGATTTATTTAAAAAGAGCTCCGGCGATTTTTTTTGTTTTTTGATTTTTCTCATCAATGAACATTGTAGTTTCAGAATCCGCAAAAACTTCCCAGGTGTAAGCACATTCCATTTAAAGCTGCTTCAAGAGAACCGTGGAAGTCAACGACCTTCTGCGCCAAAACTGGTGGAGATAGGTCCAAGTTTTGGCATAGACCCCATATAACGGTACCTTCCTATTTAAGGTATTTTGTGGATTTTAGCTAATTTTTTGACGGAAGTATCTGTTATATAACATTTAGTGGTGCCAAAACTTCTCCACCAAAAATCGTTAACATAGGTCCATGCTTTAGGAAAACCCCCATATAACGGTACCCCTGATTTTCGGTATTTTGGGGATTTTAGCTGCAATTTTTAACCGAACTGGCTTGAGCTGACCACATAGCACAGTGGCCAAAAATATTTAGAGTGTAAAAATCAAGCCAGTGCGCCGGACACAGCTTTGTGCTGCTGCGAAGAGTGTTTTAAGAAACCACGAGCGTAACATTCTCCCCCCTTTCCTCTCGGGAGGGGGTATACTGTGAGAATTGTTTTATGCTGTTAATACAAAATGGCATGAAGAATGGTCCCGATTATCTTATGATGCAAAAATAGGCTTGGGGAAACAAAACAATCTCCAAAACAACATAAAATCCAATCAATTTAGCGGTTTAAAAAAATGAAAATTTTTGTCTGAAAATTGGTAAAATTTTTAATATAGATCTTATAGCGTTATTCCTGGAAGCCACGTACCGCCAACAAAATACACTAAGAAAATATGAAGCTAACTAGAATTCCACAACACGCTAAAACACTATTTTTTAATGAAAATTAAGCGATTACCTCCTCCTTCAAAATCCACTATAATATTTTGCTATACGTATTAATTTCGCGATATTTTGAATTTATTTACTTGCACTTAAAATATAGGTTGTACTCACAACAAAAAATATTAGTCAAATGTTCCGACTTTTAAAGCTATTCTTAAGAAGATCACGTTCGAATGAAACAAAACCTAATATATTTTTAAAAAGGTCCATGTCATAGCTGTCGTAGTTGCCAGATGTTGTACCAAAATTTAGACATTATTATTTTTAATTTTGGCCAATGGGTGGATCCACTGTGCATATGTCAATTTTTTGGTGTATCCCCAATTTTCGGTATTTCGAGGATTTTAGCTACAATATTTAACCTACTTAGCTGTAAATTGACGCTTGAGGTTTTCAGCGGCCACGAAACTTATCTACCAAAAATCGTTAACATAGATCCGTGGTTTGGTATACCCCCATATAACTGTACCAGGATTTCCAGGATTTTAGCTAAAATATTTAATCGAACTATCTGTAATTAAATACTTGAGGATTTCAGTGCACACGAAACTTCGCCACCAAAAATCGTCCACATAGGTCCTTTTTTGGTACATATATCCCCCATATAAAGGTACCAACACATTAAAGAAATTTCAAATAATTTTTTACCAAATTTAAGCATTTTGGGTATCCGTGGTCGAACAATTTTTGCACCTATGGTGAAGGGTATAATGAGTTCGACCTGGCCGAACTTAATGTTTTTTACTTGTTTATTTTAACAACGTGTGAGAAGTCACGCTGTATTATAATCTTTTTTTCTGTAATTTGAGAAACGAAATTCTCCGCCTCTGCAGAAAATTATAATCGCCATGGCAAACATATTAATTAAATTAAGTAAAATAGTGAAGCTTTTTTATTGTGGCTGAAGGTGAACAACTCATAGACGTAAAGCCAGTTATCTCCGGCAATCATTTGCACTGTATTCCCCTTTAAAATCCTCTGTAAGTGATTGGTCACATTGTCCAATGAATTACGTTTACACAATTTAAAATCCCCTTACCTTTTAATAACGTTGAAATAAAAATTTGTTTCTAATAATAATACCAAAGACCCAATGACCATAGGGTAGTTTACGCACTGATCTATATAATTGGAAAATACGTAGTGCGATCGCATCAACACACGAAGAAGGTGAAATTTTTATGGTAAGTCGTTTTTCTCAATATATATTTATCTCGGTATAAGAAAAAATACCCAAAATCTGGACGGTCATAATGCCCAAGATTCATTTTGGGTGCTATGTAACAATCTGACATAGCATAAGAAAGAATAGCGACTATTTAGATATAAGGCAAAACCACTACGGAAAGAATTTAATTCGGGCGGTAATATGTAATATATATCGTCACCTGGAATGCCCAAAGATGTAACCCTCAACGGGTTAGGTTGAGGGTTACGTCTTTGGGCATTTCAGGTGACGATATGTATGTGGGAGTTATATTTAAATCTGAAATTTCAAAGTCAGTCACACATTCCAATTTTCATAAAAATTGGAAATCGGTTGAGAAACAAATGGAGGCGAATTTTCATATAGTTACTTTGTCGATGCCTTATGCTAAAGGCACTGGTTAAATACTATATATATGAAATCTCAACACTCAGCTGGGTCTAGTCTTTTTTAGGGCGTGCATTAAGAGTCAGAATTACCAACCCATCATCCTTCATTATTTTTACTCTATATACCCCCTACTCTATTTACTTCTCCAATTATTAATCTTTCCTATTGGTTTTACAATGGAATTGAGGTCACCGAATGAAGTTGCTACGATGAGTTATGGCTTCGTATCCTTCAAGCTAAATTTACTTACCTAGCAATAACATCAGCTTTTGAAAATTGCGAAAAAGAATCTCCTAAGGTAGGTATGACTGTAAATAGGACAAGCAAAAACGGCGTTTTGGTATAGCCCCCAAGTAATAACGGCGTTTTTTATACCCTCCACCATCACTTTATTGAAGTTAATTTGAAAAATTAGTAACCATTAAGCTCTTTCCCTACGTTTAGAATAATTCCTTGGAGGAGAATAATATCTTCACTGATGATAATCACTTTATACTGATAATTTTCTGTGTAGAGGTTTTCTAACAATTGAGATTCCAAAATTCCAAGTTACATCCACTTCAGAAGGAAAATGTAGTTACACTCTTTAAAAGAGCTAATGGTTGTTCTTTCTATCCTCTGACTACACACAATACCAAATTACAGCAACCTTGGTTCGAAAATTTGACAAAAAATCCCTAGAAATACATAAAATTGAACAATTCTGGTTCATAGGGGTAAGACTAAAACAGGCCTCGGCAGTGGGAGCCCCTTTTTTGTAGTAGTGTGTGTAAAGATTTTTCACACCCACAATAAAAAATAGAACATTTGTTTCTCAAAAGAGAATTTTCAAAATATGTACAGAAAAAAAAACGAACCCAAAATACCATAATTCTTCCAAGCATTTGTTTGTATTTAATTAACTACGAAACAAGTAAGAAAGTAAGAGCTGACAGAGATATACCCCTAGCCCAGACAAGATCACCCATATACGTTATCGTGACTACAACAACAACATATGTTACCATTTTTTCTCATCTGCCGTGGTTTAGCAAAGGAATGGCTCGCTCAGAGAGACTATTGCACAAAATATTTTGAGCACCACCGCCCTAGCCAGAAAAAACAGCAACAAAACCAAACACAATATAAATATATTGAGTTCGCTTTAAAATCTGTACGTACCGCAATGTGGGGCTTTATCTTGCACAATAGCAATTTTAGTTTGTGACGGCAGGGTTTTGGAGCTTTTGGGTCATTATCTCAGGAAGTATTGACTTACGCCGGAAAAAAAAATGTACCGTTGTAAATGAGGCCGCTAGAACAACGTACTGAAAAAAGAATCAAAACGATGCGAGAGGAGTTCTTAAACTTCACTTTTTCCCGAATTTTGTGTGGGAGGTACCCGAAGGAGTGGACCGATATTGTCCATATTCCAACCTGATACATGACTGGATGAAATAATACGATGTGCAAAGTCTGCACCAATCAGAAACTATCCGCAAGAATTATCTGGCGGATTTACCATTTTGGTTGGTGCCTTCAGGATTTCTTGGAGCTTTAAGGCCAATATCTCAGGAAGTATGGACTTGCTCAAGAAAAAAATGCATCGTCGTAAAGGAAACCTACTGAAAAAATTTCAAGACGATCCGAGAGGAGCTCTTAAACGCCACTTTATCCGAATTTTGTGTGGGAGGCACCTGAAGGAGCGGACCGATCTATATCTGGAAAAAATAGCACGTTGTGCAAAGTTTGGACCAAATCGATTGCTCTCTTCGAGAGTTGTCGTTAACACCATTTTATAGACAAATTTTGAACTTTATCGGGGGAGTTGCCCTAAGGAGTGGATCAATATGGCTAATCTTCGAACTTAAACAAAATTTGGACAAAATATTACGATACTCAAAATTTGGTTCGAATCGGTTGATCCTTTCGAGAGTTATCGTGCGCTCTAGCCAGACAGACGGACATGGCTAAATCAACTCCAAATTGTCTGAAACGAATTTCGTCTAGACATACTTGGGATCTAAAACCGTTAGCCTAAAGGCTGAAGGTATAAAAATGGTATATTAGGGAACTTGAAAACAAGCATGGTCACAATTGGCACGGCGGTGCCGATGATTTTCGGCAATTTACACGCACACGACCCGAATGTGAAAGAAAGAGCGTACAAAAGAGAACAAATGTTTTGATTTGTTTTTGTTTTACAGCTTGCGTGATTACAAACTTACTAACACACTGTTATAAGTTGCCAATATTTTGAATACATTCACATTTTCTCAGTTCACTTTTTGGTCATGTCTGGACTAAAACCTACATATATGTACATGAATAGTTTTTTGCGAATAAGTGTTCTATATTCTGGGAACACAAAACTCCAATTAACAAACAATTCGGTAGGAAAATGAGAATTCAATCTTCAAAAAATCTTAAATCGGATGGTACCCTTACATGGGGCCTATGCAAAACACGTATACTGTCTGATATTTTGCAAGGGATGTTTTGTACTTGTTATAATGTTTTGTATTCCTGGCTAAAACTTTACAAAATATCGAAAATCCGTGAGTGGCGTTCTATGGGGCTATTTGAAGACATACACCGACAAAATGTTGACGGCAATTTCGGTGGATGTTTGGGCCACAACCTTTCAAATACCGAAAATGGGGACGTAACTTTCTATAGAAGCTACATGAAAATATAGACCTATACAGAACAATTTCAGTTGGAAAGTTGTTTACCCCCGATGAAGACTACACACCAAATTTCAGTCATTTCGGTGGGATGTTGAGGCCAAAACCTTCAATTACCAAAAATCGGAAAGTACCGTTCTGTGGGGGACTATATGAACACGTGGACCTATACCGACAAATTTCAGATGGAACGCTGTGTACCCCCAACGATGTTTAAGTACAATTTTTCAACCAAAAACTTTAAACTTTTAAATTCGGGAGGTATCGTTCTATGGGGGCTATATTAAGACGTGGACCTATACCGACAAATTTTAGGTGGAAAATTGTATACCACCAATGAAGTCTAAGGACTAAATTGCAACCATTTAGGTGCGATAATGAAGCTAAAATCTTCAAAATACCGAAAATCGGGAGGTACCGTTTTAGGGGGGCTATATCGAAACTTCGACCGATATAGCCCATTTGCAATACCAAACAGAATGTTGTGATATTTCCTTATCCACCAAACAAGTATAGCCAAACACGTTAAGAACCGTATGCATCTCCAAAATGGTTTATAATGCTCCAGCAAACATGTTATGAAATAAGGACCCTAGTTATGATAAGGACAATTAAAAGTTGAAACAGGATATCAGTTTTGCCATCCCTCAATTAGTAACTGGACTTTGGCTTCACCCAACTTCATAATTTTTTGAGATGCAATTGGAAGTTTACCTATAGACTTTTTCCTATCTGTTTAACCTCTTGTTCTAAGCTTTGACATCAACAAAACACATCACCTGTCTTTGAACACTTTAATGGCTATTTTTTTCCTCACACGATTCATTTTAAATTAAATGTCGATCTTCTCATGTGGCAACGTCTGGGCAAACAAGCATTTGCTGCAACCAGCACACAATTGAACCCGGCAATCTGAGAGGGGCGAAAACAATTTATTTTTATAAATGATTTTTAAATAAAAATCTTGTGAAAAACAATAAATTATCATCACCTTGGCATTAATGAAAACAACCAACAAGGTAGGCAGATAGGCAGTCACACAGCCAGCTAGACAACAGTCAACGATACTCGACATTGTTCTACTCCGGCTACTGGCAAAATACACAATGCAAGAAGGGGTTCAAAAAAAAATGAAGGACATATAGGCAAAAGGCAACATGATGCTGCTACTTCAATGTTACAGGACACCATGCAACATACCCACATCCATTGAGCAATTGTTGTTGTTGTTATTTTTGTTACTCTACACATTTCATTTCCACTTACCTTTACTGATTCCGGTGGCTTTGTCGCGCAATACATTTATCGAATGTACTGGTCCATATTCTTCGAACATGGCACGCAATTGAGCCTCATCCATGGACTTTGGCACCTGGCCAACGAACATTTTAATATTGTCTGGATCTGGTTCTTCGCGTAGGAATGGACCATCGGTGTCCATGCGAAAGCATGATTCACCATCGACTACCATCAGATTGCGATTTGTACTGCATGTATTGTTGTTGTTATTATTGATGGCATTCGCGTTGTTATTGTTGCTGCACAGGTTCGAGACGGCATTGTTTTTATTCAACAATGATGTGTTGTTGTTATTGTTGTGAATAGGGCTATTCGGTAGGCTGTTGGTGGTACTACTTTTATCACTCATACCAAATGCACTGTAAAATAGAAATGGGAAAAGAGAGAGAATGAAGAATATTAGAGTGGCCGAGAGTGTGAAGAGGAATGTTACAATCAGTTTATGGCTCTTTAACAATAATGAATCTCTTATATCGGCGATTAATGATTAATGTGACAGGGTTACCGTTACCGCACAATGACAGTTTCAGTGGAGTCGAAAAAAAAACAGTGGGGTTTAATTGACCGTAATGCAAAAAATGTTTTGGCCTGAGATGTTGTTGGTGTAACAATTAAAAATAAATTCGTTGCAAATAATGGGCATATATAATGTCATGTATGAATGAGAAGAGGTATTGAAAACCGCAAATTTAATTAAGGGTGCCACAAGTTTACCAAGGAAAAACCTGTTCGGTGCTGATAACTTTAATTCGTTGGGTGCCAAAGTTTCAGATTAATTTGTTTACAACTGTACACTATGGTCTCAAATCATTTTTTTTAAACAGGTCCACTAGGACTACAAAAAAAAAAACATTGTTCCACAACATCCCATACGGGACAAGGGAGCCTTCTCTCATATCAATGAGCGCACCCCGATTCATATTAAGCTCAATGATATGGGACCTACTGTTTATCGCCGAGTCCGAACGGCGTGTCTTAAGACACCACTTATGGAGAAGTTTTTCAAGGCTGAAATACTCAGGAAATGTCGCCAACATTACTGAGGGGTATTTTGCCACCGTTGAAAAATGTTTGATGTTGCTTGGCCGGGGAATCCAACCCCCGACCTTCTGCATGCAAGGCGGGCGTGCATACCATTGCACAACGGTGGCACACACTAGGACTACCTTCGGTAAAAATTTTTAGAGTATTCTCGAACAGACCCTTAACCTCCCTTAAGCAAAAAAGTTGAACATTTACGTGGGCGGTATGGTAGGTCCCACTTTTGAACATAAACAGCGTTTGGACACAATATTTCGAGATCCAAGGTTTGGGCCAAATCGGTTGCTTCGTTTATGAATATTTTTATGAATATTTCCGAACTTCTGTGGGGGAGGTACCGGAAGAAGTGGACCTATAAGCAAGCACTACATTCAAATTTTATCTAATATTCGAAGAAATATTACGATATGCAAAGTGTGGAACAACGCACTATTCCCTCCAGCCACTACACTTGAATTTTTTACAGCTTTCGCGTCACTTTCACAAGAAGAGTCGACTTGTCACTCAAAAAACTGGTACCATCGTAAAGGGACCTTGAGCGTTACCTGTTGCAAAAAAAAAAAATCAGCACGATTCGAGAGGAGAACTTTTCCAAAATTTTGTGTGGTCCCTATTATAACCTGATCTATACCTCAATGTGCAATGTATGGACCAAATCGGTTACAGCCTACGAGAGTTATCGCTCGCAGCATTTTAGCGTAAAATTCTGAACTGTGGACCGATATGGCCCATGATTTAAGTCTGCGCAAAATTTTACGATTGCCAACATTGGCATCGAATTGGTTTATTCGTTGGAGACTTATCTTACGGTGCATCCACTGCACATGGAGCCTTATCGGGCTTTAAATGCTTTCGCGCCATTTTCTTATGAAGTATGGACTTGCCCCCCAAAAAGCATGTCTCGTCGTGATGGGGGCAGCGTATTCAAGTTGTTACAACAAAAATAAAGACGATTCGAGAGGAGGTCTCAAACTGCACTTCTCCGAAATTTTATATACGAGGTACCTGAAGGAGTGGACCGATATAATCCATATTCCAGCCTTATTTATCTCTGACAGAAATGATACGATGTGCAAATTATGGACCAAATCGGTTAGTCCCTTTGAAATTTGAACTTTCGTGGGGGAATTACCCAAAGGAGTTGACGTATATGGCCCATCTTAGAATTTGATTTAAGTCTGCGCAAAATATTAATACTGCAAAATGTTGGATCGAATAGATTTATTCGTTGGAGACTTATCGTGTGGTGCACCCACTGCACATGGAGCCTTATCGGGTTTTTACAGCTTTCGGACTATTTTCTCAGAAAATATGGACTTGTTCCTAAAAAATGTTGTACCGTCGTGATGGGGGCAGCGAATTAAAGTTGTGACAACAAAAATCAATACGATTCGAGAGGAGGTATTTAATTGCAATTTTCCTAAATTTTTGTGTAGGAGTTTGCCGAAGGAGTAGACTGATATAGTCCATAATCCAACTTGATTTATGTCTGCTAGAAATATTACGATGTGCAGAGTGTGGGCCAAATTTATAGTGCGCATAATTTTTGCGAAAAAATTTTAACATTTGTGGGGGTGGTACCCGAAGGGAGAGGTCCGATTTTGCCCATCTTTTTTGCCTATCTAATTTTTTGGAAAAAATATTACGAAAACCAAATCGGTTAGACAGACGGACGGACATTGCTAAATCGACTCCAAATTGTCTGAAACGGATTTCGTCCAAACATAGTTTAAGATCAATGATGGACAATATCGGTACTCTTCGGTCCTTTTTCGCAAAAATTATGCGCACGAAAATCTCGAAAAGACAAACCGATTTGGCCCTAGAGGCGGTCGATAAGCCACATGGTGTATATATGTACCTTCGTTAGCATAAATGCTGAGGGTATAAAAAGTCCATATCATTGATCACAGCTCTCTTGGAAGTGAGATAACTGTTTCTTTATGTTTTCTATGTAGTTTGTTGCAAATCCTTTTTTCTTAAACAGGGGAACACCGTTACAATATGCTTAACTTATCCTTCACCCTATTTCAGCCTTTGTTGAATACATATCCCACAAACACAATTCAGTGCTCACCTAGCATTGTAATAGGTGAAAACAATGAGTGATGTTACAATAACAAAATAACTGTATATGCAATATTTCATTTCTTTATTGTTGCTGTTGCTTGCTTTACTTTGTTTTAAACGAGAATTCACAGCATCGCTACCTACTGCAGGTCGCTGATGGTTGAACAATATATTGTTCATGTATGAAAAAGTGGAGTAAACAAAATGAATAAAACAAAAACCAAAATGTAGTATAATGGACAAAGAGGAGGAAGAGAGAGAGTGAAAAAAAAAACAACAGTAAATTGCTATTAAAATCTGTCAATTTTTTATATTTCACTTTTATTCCATCCTTCAATTTTTTATATGCCTGTCGTCCAACTGACATTGGATGGATGGAAAGGCGAAGAAGTAAAATTACTCGTGCAAATATTACACATAGTAATAATGAATGCTGATTGGAATCGATGTATGAAAGAACAGTGGACAAGGGTGGTTATGTTGTAAAAGACTCAAGAAGGCATATCGCTCACTTATCCAATGAATGCCTTATTTTCATAAGAATTGATTATGCATTTGAAATTGTCTATTGCAGATGATTTCTCAACTTGAAAATAAATAAGTAAAAAGCTTTAAGTTCTGCAGTACCGAACTTTTTATACATTCTGAACAAAAAATGAATAATTAGTTTCCTTTACTGTCTACAATTTTGCCCGATGAAATGCCTAAATTAAGTAATTGTACCGTTTTAACTAGGGCCGCTTAGAAAACATGCCAACAATTTAAAAACGATCCCAGACGAGACCTTAAACTTCACTCAAAACTTTGTGTGGGAGGCTGTAAAATATAATATGATGTATAACGTTTGCACCAAATCGATTTCTTCTTTTGAGGGTTATTTTACGTACTACCCAATGTAGTTAAGAATTTTTAGAGACTTTGGGCCATTATCACTGGATGTAGGGCTTGCCGTCCAAAAAAATTGATCCGTCGCACAGTGTCCAATTTTAAGCAAAACCTGGTCAAAACTAAAAAATGACCCAAGCTTGGGTTCTTATTTTTCAGGGCGCTGGTTTCGTTTTTCATATTTTTACATAAAAATTACATAAAAGCTAAAAGTGCAAATATGTGCAGGATGTTTCGATGGAAATTGGTAAAAAAAACTCTTCCTTTTTATGAAATTGTAAGGTATACAGCCCAACACGATCTTACTCATAACTATTTTCATCAGTTATTGTGAAAATTTACCTTGAAAAAATCCAACACGTACGGACATCATTTATTAAGAAATGCACACTTCATTAACGACCCTGAACATTTTAAATTCGTTTCACATACCATTCATTACAATTACCAAAAAAAAAATATTTAAAAACCGTTGTTTATTTTGGATATTATCATAGTTTTATAAGCAACTTAGATATTGAGACAAAAAATCCAAATAGGGTCACTTTGACCTGCTTTTATACCCACTTGTTAAACAAGAAACGTAAATACATATAAACAATATTTAACCCTATTTAGTGTAAATTGATACATTTTTTATTTTTGGGCAGTTTTTTTCGTAAAATTGGACACTGTGCGTTATAACAGGACTCCCAAGAAAAACTTTTTGGAAAAAAGTTGGGAGGTGCACAAAGGACGGGACCGATATATTCCATAATTCAACCTAATACATATGAAACAAGTGAGCAAAGGCTACAATCGCGACGGGGCCGACTATGTGATACCCTACACCACTACCCCTGTGCATACGCTTTTTACTGGTAAACATTTTTTACGGCATATTGTCCGACCTTCATCAAACCTAATATTCATCTTCCTCTCTGGGACCCCCATTAGCTACACCGAATATTATCCGGTCATCACCCAAATTAATAGTCTTCTTGTCCTTCGGGACCCCCCAATAACCACCAAAATATCGTGACGATCCAATCAAAATTGCGACCAGTAGCTTGATTAAAAAAAAGAAGAACAAGTAAGTACGGCGTTAAGTTCGGCCCGACCGAACTTGTTATACCCTCCACCACAAGTTGTATTGAAGTAAAATGGAATAATTAGTTTCCTTTCGTGTATGAAGATGACTTAATACTAAATTTCAGTAATTTCGATAAAACAATGTGAGGCACCGTCCCGTTGGGGCTATTTCAAAACGTTCTGACGGAAAGTTTTTAGACTCAAAGAAGACTAAATAACAAATTTCCTATATTTCGGTAAGAGAATGTGGCTAAAACTTAAAACAATACCGAAAATCAAGAAGTACGCTTCTATGGGGATATAGGAAGACGTTGACCTGCACTGATAATACTCTTTTGGAATATTATATAACTCTTGGAAGACTAAATAACGAATTTCAGCCATTTCGGTGGGATATTGACGTCACAATCTTCAGTATTACGAAAACCGGAGGTACCGTTCTAAGGGGGCTATATCGAAACGTGGACTCATACCGACGAATTTTAGTCGAAAATGGGGCAATATGAAAGCGTGTACCTGTTCTGGCGAACAATTTTATATCACATTGAAGACTAAATACCAAATTTCAGCCATTTTGGTGGAATATAGAAGCCACAACTTTCAAAATACGGAAAATCGGGAGGTACCTTTCCAAGGGGGCTATATGAAGGCGTGGACATATACTGACAAATTTAAAGGGGAAGTTTGAGTACCCCCAACGAAGTCTAAATACCAAATTTCAGCCATTTCGGTAGAATATTGAGGCCACAACGTTCAAAATACCGAAATCGGGAGGTACGGTTCTATGGGGGCTATATGTAGGCATGGACCGATACCGACAAAGTTCTGGGGGAATGTTTTATACCACCAACGTAGAATAAGTATCAAATTTCAGCCATTTCGGTGTGATAATGAAGCTAAAACTTTCAAAATACCGAAAATTGGAGGTACCGTTCTATGGGGGCTATATGAAGGCGTGGACCGATACCGACAAAATTCTGGGGAAAAGATTTATACCTCTAAAGAAGACTAAGTACCAAATTTCAGCCATTTGGTAGGATAATGAAGCTAAAACCTTAAAAATACCTAAAATCGGGAGGTATATGGGGGCTATATCAAAACGTGGACCGATATATCCCATTTTCAATACCAACCATCCATTTTCAATACCAACGAATATTCCGATGAGTTACAAACGGAATGACAAATTTAATTACACCCTCCATATGGTGGAGGGTATAAAAATGAGATGCATTACTGACTATTGCGATATCTCCGTGGTTTGTTCACCTACGGTAACCTACTTCGCATCATTGTAAAGGTGGGTTTTTCAACGTTCGTAGTCAGGATTTGCTTTTAGAAGGTCCCCAACCAAAGCTGTAATATTCGTCATTACAACTAAAATCTCAAAAATGAAAGGCTGTGTTGGATTAGTGACTATTGCGATATCTTCGTTGTTTGACCACCTACCGCAATTTACTTTAGATCTTTAGATAGGTGATATTTTCTACTTTATCTTTTGGTATACCCCTTATAGACGCTGAGATATTTTCTGTGGAATAAAACGTTGACATTTCTCCAAATAAGATTTTTGCCCATTCTGACCCTGAATATTATACGGCCATCAACAAAATCAGTAGTCTTCTTCTCCTTCGGGACCCCCTCCCATTAACCACCAAAATTTCGTGACCATACGATCAAATTTGCGACCTGTAGCATGATTTCAATAAAATGGAAAAATGGGATGTATTACCGCCTATTGCGATATCTCCGTTACTTGGCCACCTACCACCATTATAAAATAGGATTTTCTACTTTCATAGTCTGGCTTTGCTTTTGGAAAGTGGAGGAGTGGGCCGATATGATCCATTTTCGAACTTAAACTTAGTTGGAAAAAAATATTACGAATGCTGAAGTTTGGACCCGTTCGGTTCGGACATTGCTTAATCGACTCCAAATTGTCTGAAACAGATTTCGTTCAAACATACTTGGGTTCTAAACCCGTTATTTGGATTAGGCACATTTTTAGTCATATCAATGTGTATATACCCTCTATAGCCTAAAGGCTGAAGGTATGAAAATACCATAAAATATGGACCTATGTATATTGATAATTTTGGTGGACAGGTGTTGTGATCACTAAGATCTTTAAATGTCAAATTACCGCTACTTCGGATATAATTTGTACCTGAAATCCAAAACATAATACGAAAAATTGGGAGGTACCGTTATATGGAAGCTAAACAAAAAGGACACTCTGGTGCAAAATGTAGTGTTCTACCTTATTTGTTGTGAACGCTAGGGTGATTACAAAAGACGACCATGGCTATATCGATTCAGAATTTAATGGTATAAAAAACAAGCACCAGAAATGTCCCTCATCGATACAACGGTTTTGCACCCCAAAAGACAGACGGATTGCCAAGACTAAATCGACTGAAATTTACTGAAACTGATTTTGTCAATTCATACGTATATGAGGATGAGTACAGTATCCCCGAAGACAAAAGGAGTGCACGCCGATCAAGGTGCGCCTGCACCAACATTAAATGGAAGGAGCTTACACCTGGGTAGTTTGTGCAGATACTTAAACTACAATGTTCATAGATGAGAAAAATCAAAAAAAAAAAAATCGCCGAGCAGCTTTTTTAATAAATTGCGGTCAAAGTTCACATTTTTAGGTTTCTACAAATTTGCTTGGAAACCGCAAGTCCTATAAAAATGGAAATAACGAAAATTGCGGTCAAAGGTCACATATTTAGGTTTTTTTAGGTTTCCAGGATTTTTCTTGGACACCGCAAGCCCTATCAAAATGGAGCTAAGTGAAAATTGTGAACGTTGACCGCGATTTATTTAAAAATCCCTCCGGTGATTTTTCCTTATTTTTGTATTTTTCTCATCTATGAACATTGCTGTTTCAGAATCCTCAAAAACTTCCCAGGTGTAAGCACCTTCCGTGCGATGTATATTGTCCTACCGGCTTGTTTTACGACACCTCTTGTAGAGAAATACTCAGGAAATGTGATTAGGCCAAATCAGTTTCAGACAATTTTGTTGTTCTAGCCATGTCCATCCCTATGTATGGCTGGTAAACCCTATAACTCTCCAAGGGAGAATAATAAACTTAGAATCTAACACTAAGATCATCTTCTGGGATGGTCTATATCGGGCCACACCTTCGTGTACATCCACCCCAAAACTTCCAATTTTTTTTTACTTTTACCAGCTTAAGATCTTCTTGTGAATTCTTTTAGAATTGTTACCGAACCAAAGTCTTGCGGTTTTTTTCGAACTCTTCTCTCCCAGAACCAACTACAACCACTGATGAGCAAGAACAAACATGAACGATTTGAGTATTCTATTCTATATGGCTCAAACTTTGCAAATCGTAATATTTCTTTTAAAAGTACTTGAAGTTCGAAGAAGGTGAAGATATATGCAGTTCATTGGGTGACCTCTATCACAGATGTGAAAATTGTTGCAGTTTAAAACCATTTCGAGGATCAACGATATAAATTCATATTCGTGAGTAAGTCAAATATTTCTGACTGAAGGCTGTAACTAAAATGGATATTGGATACGATAACTATTGGAAAGAGTAACTCCAAAAATTAAATCAAACTTTAAGATGAACTATCTCTTCCCATTTCCTTTGGTAATACCGCTACTGGAGAACATTATCTTACTCCATCATACACATACACGTGGAAAATTATAAACCACTAACGAAGACTAAATACCAAATTTCAGTACCGCAAATCTGGAGGTACCGTTCTATGGGGACTATATGAAGACGTGGACCTATACCGACATATTTTAAGTGGAAAGTTTGATATCGCCAACGAAGACTAAACAAGCATTTGCTGTGGAATATTGAGGCCACAACCTTCAAAATACCGTAAATCGGGATGTACCATACTATGCGCGCTATATGAAGGCCTCGATCTATACCGACAAATTTCAAATGGAAAGCTTTATACCCCTAACGAAGACTAAATACCAAATTCAAGCCATTTCGGGGCGATATTGATGCCACAACCTTCAAAATGCCGAACCTTCAGATATGCCACCAGCGAAAAGATCATAGCATATTGGTTGGGTGTGTGGGACTTCGCTAGAATTCACTTTTTCAATACATAACGATTAATTAAATTAATTAAAAGCGTTCATAAATAATGACCTTCGTCCTAATAAGACAACAATAAATAATAAGTTGTTGTTTTTGTTTACATTACTTTTCAATGGGTTACATAATGACTAACTCGGAATTTTTGGTAGGTAAAATAAAAAAATGAGAAATAGGTTGGATTCTTTCTTCTACACAGAAAAAAATTTAGCCATTTGATAAAACAATTCAAAGATTCAATCAAAAATTTATCGATTTTCCGGCGATAAAAAAATTGTCATATTGACAAAATTCGATAAAATTACTTGATCACAAAGTAAAAATACAACTGATAAAATATTTCACATATTTACAAAAATATTTATCAAAATATTCCACATTGTGCTTGTTAAAACAAAATATTTTCTTGATGAAAAAAAATTATTGAATTTTTCAATCGATAAAAAGTGTTCATATTTACAATTATTTTGTTGTTTTATTTTATTAAATACAACCCCAAAAGCCAAATTGGTCGAGAATGGTTCGATACTGATTTTAAATTAGATTAAAACTATTAATAAGTTATTACGGAAAGGGTATATGTAATTTTAACAAATAAAATTAAATAATGCATTACTGAACTTCAATGCATTTGGTGTGGAAACTTTTTCGCGATTAAGAACAAATTACAACGTACATATTTCATAGTAGTTTTTCGTACTCTATGCGGCTATGCGGTGGTATTTTTGATATTTGCAAAAAAAAGTTATAACCCTAATAATTATTGGTAGATATTCTAACAACCACTGATACAAAATTTGGAATATTTTGATACCTATTTTTGTCAATATGTGAAATATTTTATCAGTTCAATACAAAAAATCGATAAATATTTTAGTCAATATAATAATTTTATCGAATTTCGTCAATATGATAATTTTTTTATCGCCGGATTTTTTTTTCTCTGTATTGTCAGGCTTTTCTTTGGACTATCCCTTATAAAATATTGATTATTTCACCAAAGTCATATTTCTTTTTGCCCATTCCTACCGCTATTTATTATTTGAACATCATTAAAATCAATAGGCTTTTTCCGCTCTTATAACCCAAACATTGTGGTTGATTGGGGTCTAAGAGATCAGATCAGAAAAAAATGGGACCTGTAGCTTCATTACAAAGGCTTAGATGGGCAGAAGGGGGGACGTACACACCATACATCATCGCTTTCCTTTGTCAAGACGTTCATTTTGGTATGTATGGGTAAGTTGACGAACATAATTTCAATGTGTTAGATTTGGTCTAAAAATATGTGAGTACTATATCCATTACTTCGTCAACAAGGATGCCAACTGTTCCGAGGTAAAAATCTCTACAGCCACATACGCACCATAGGTCTGTTGCGATTTTTACCTTAAAACAGTTGACATTTCTGCTTAAACAGTGGTTTTTGTACGTCAAAAATCACCACAAGTAGTGGGAAAACCACCAACTTGGCAATGCAGGTCTGCATATCATTGATGTTTATCCCACTGTATTTGGTAAATATATACATCATCAGACACAACACAAATATATGCCGGCGATATACAGTGAAACGAAATGGCCAATGTCTATAAACATCATCATTTTATATGAAAAGCTGATGGAATCGGACACTATCGATTTGTCTGTCCGATGTTGCAGTTGATTGTCATTTTTGACGAGTTGCGAATGTAATGGTGGGTGTATTGAATTGAATGAATGGATTTTAAATGAAAATGAAAATATATTACAAATGAAAAAAAAAAACAAAAATACATTCACTAACTTATTCTCTGCTTTATTTCATACACACATGTGTATTAATGTGAACAACTCTCAATAGCAAAATAAATGCTGTCCAAGCTAATGAATGATTGAATAGGAAAAATAATCACTTTTTTAGTTATCATTTCCTTTCAATTAAATTACTAATTTCGTAATTATTTTTAATGTTACATTTACAATATGACCCAGTCATTTTCTTTTAACAAAAATATATATTTGACAGGAGGATACTAAACAAACTAATTATGTATAGAGTTTAATGATTAGTGGGTGTCCTTGCTTTCTATTGGAGCTTGGAGTATGAACTTCGTAAGTGTAATGTTTTTTCTATGGCAAGTAGTATATCGTATTTTTCTTTTCGTTATTTTATTATTATTTTTTTTGTCATACGACTCGCAAGAATTCTTAAATTCCATCTCTACCGAACTTCTGAAATCCATTCGTATTATTTAATGCACAATTAAATTTTCTGCAATTTTACTCATTGAAGAAAAAAATAAAATACGTTTCTTAAGACATTAACGACAAGTTCTCATCTTGGATTACACAAAAGACCACGAAACAGGCGAAGAATAACATCTTCAGCTTTCACTTGGGCTATCTTATTTCGACTTAATCGTCGTTGTTGGTCACCTGTTATTGGCCATTACAGGTAATAATCATTTTCTCAAATTCCTTGTCCTGCAGTTCACTCAAGGAAAGCCCATAGACGGCAGGACAGAAAGGCAAGAAAAACAACAGAAACAACGCCAACGTGAAGAATGAAGAAGAAAACATATAAAATACCCACCAATAATTCGACATAATTAATTAAATTACCAAGAAATAAATGAAGAAGAACTGACTGAAAAAGCAATTTGATACTACTGAACAATTAAATTCATTATCCAAAATGGGAGGAAAAATGAAATGAAAAGGGAGAATGGAAAATCATCAGAAAAAAAACAGACAAAATGAAAAAGAAAAATGCTTGAGAGCAAATGAATTTTTTTTGTCTTTCTGAGGGAAAATGGATAAATGAAGAATCCTTTGTATGCCTCTAGCCTGACGTTTGGTGGACCAATGAAAAAGTAAACATTGTAACACAATACAAGAAGAAGGGGGTAACAAGCAAGGATCTATGATTATGTGGAATATAGTCTGGCCTTTGACATGGAGATGCTCAATAGTTTTACTGTTTGGTAAATAATAAATAAACTTAATTGATGTCTGGACTTTAGTCAGTTTTGTCAATGAAAATGAAATTAAAAATCGATATATTGTTATCTTTAAAAAATACATACTAATGTTAAAATGAAATTTTGAGAAAAAGACAGAGATAAAGCAAAATAAAATCAATTCTTAGAATTTTATCTTGTCATTTCTGTTTTATTTTTAGAATTTTTTTAGTTACCGATAAAAATCGGTAAAAATAAAATTTAATTTGTTTAATATATTAACAACATTCTTCGGTAAGTAATCGATCAGAATAAGAGAATTACATACAAAAAGAGAGTTACATAATTCCAGTACAAATTGGTTGAATAGAATTTCCAGTAAATGTCATTTTTAAATTTTTGTAGCATATCGTTGCTACGCACGAAAAGGTCGTAAGTCCACAGGAAAATGTATACTTAAAAAGAATACTACAGCTAAAGTAGTTCAGATATAACGTCATCCAAGGTTGGTGTACATTGCAAAGAACTAGCCTACACCTTTGGATGATAATCGGATGATATGGGCCAAACTTTTGAGCAAAAATCTGATAATTAATAATTTAATTATGATACTTAATAATTTAATTATTTATTTTGCAAGGAAGCTGCATACTTGACAGCTATTTTGCTTTATAAGCACAAATGTGGACTCTTTTTCATCGATGGCAATTGTGATGATGTTTGTGTTCAAAAACCTCGCATATTGCAAAATTTGTAAAAAATACAAATTTTTTATTTTTATTATATGTGGTGCCTATACATATATTATAATACGTCCTTTGTGCTTTGCAAAATAAAAAGGTTGATGTTTTCGCTGATTACACTGTGCAACATTTTTAAGGTGATCTTGTGCAAACAATTCGGATTGAGGATTTTTTGAAAGTGCAGACCCAAATGACAAGAAACCCTAGATGGGTTTTGTTGTGTCAGATCCAGCTCGGACTTATAGCCCCATCTAAACATGGTTAAATATTGAGTTTGTAAAGAAATTCGGGGGTATATCTCTGAAACCAATGCGAATCTCCTCTGAAGCAAATTTGTAGATAAGGACAAGAATAAAACATTTGGAGAAATAATGAACTCGAAAAACTACATTTATTGCCTCAAATTTCAAAATATATGCAAAAATTCCACAATTTTTAAACATTTCGCACCGTATCTCCAAAACCGTAAATTTTTTCTGAATATTTTCTTCTGGAAAAATATTCCCTGTAATGGAATACACAACTCTTCAGAACATGTCATTTTTGTAAAATGCCTCTATCCCGCTGTTGTCAGTATATTTCTCAACGACGATTTAATAAATATGTCAATAATGTGGTGAAATCCGAAATGCGAGAATAAACTGTTGGTGTGAACTGTGTTTGAAATAAGTTTTGTAAAAGTTATGATGCAGAATACCCCTGAAACAACATGAAGTAAGCATTCTAGAGGTTCGGAATGTTCTGAAGAATTGTTGAGAACATTATTTGGACGATTTTTGGAAAAGGCTACTTGGTTCAACTCCCAATAGTTTACCCGATAGTGACCAGAATTTCAGCAATTATGTAAAATGTTCTATATTTGATAGATTTTGATGCCCTAGATGGAGTTTTTCTTATGTGGTTTTTATACCCTACACCACTATGTGGGGAGGGTATTATAAGTTGGTTTTGGCCAAAAAGTTTGTAACGCATCGAAACAATCTTCGTAGACCCATACTTATATATACCAAAATGAATGTCTCTACGAGCTGAGTCGATCTGGCCATGTGTGTCCGTCCGTCAGTCCGTCCGTCCGTCCGTCCGTCCGTCTGTCCGTCTGTCCATCTAAACCTTGTAATCACGCTACAGGTGATTCGGATCGTCACGAAACTTTGCATGTTGATGGGGGTCCCGGAGGGGAAGAAGCCTATTGATTTTGGTGATGGTCGGATAATATTTAGGGGCCGGAAAGGGCAAAAAACTTAGGTGGCTAAAAAGACAACGTTTTTTTCCAAAGCCAATATCTCAGCTTCTATATGGGGTATACCAAAATGAAAGCAGAAAATATCACCTTTTTAATGATGTAAAGTAGGTGCTCGCAGGTGATCAAACAACGAAGATATCACAATAGTAGCAAATAAAACCGCAATTTTCATTTTTGCGATTTTAATTATATTGACAAATATCACAGCTTTGGTTGAAAATTTTCCAAAAGCAAAGCCTGACTATGAAAGTAGAAGATCCCGTCTTTACAATGATGCAAACTAGGTCGGCGTAGGTAACCAAATAACGGAGATATCGCAATAGTCGGTAATACATCCCATTTTTCTATTTTTTTGGATATCACGCTACAGGTCGCAATTTTGATCGAATCGTCACGAAAATTTGAGGGTTAAAGGGGGTCTCACAGATGAAGAAACATATTGGTTTTGGTGATGCTCGGATAATATTTAGGGGTCGGAATGGGCAAACACTTATTTGGAGAAAGTCAACATTTTATTTCAAAGCCAATATCTCTGTTTCTTTAAGAGATATATCAAAAGCAAAACCAGAGAAGGAAAGTAGAAAATATCACCTTTACAACGATTTAAAGTAGGTTGTCGTAGGTCAAATAGCAAAGATATGGCAATAGTCGATAATTGCATCCCCTTTTCCGATTTTTTTGTAATCACGCTACAGGTCGCAATTTTGAACGGATGGTCACGAAATTTTGGGGGTTAATGGGGGTCCCAGAAAGAAAGAAGTCTATTGATTTTGATGATGGTCGGATAATATTCAGGGGTCGGAATGGGCAAACACTTATTTCGAGAAAGGTCAACGTTTTATTTCAAAGCCGATATCTTTGTTTCTTCAAGAGGCATATCAAAAGCAAAATCTGGTAAGGAAAGTAGAAAATATCACCTTTACAACGATGTAAAGTAGGTTGTCGTAGCTGCTCAAACAACAGAGATATCGCAATAGTCGGTAATGCATCCCATTTTCCGATTTGTTTGTAATCACGCTACAGGTCGCAATTTTGATCGGATCGTCACGAATTTTTTGGGAGTTGATGCGGGTCACACATAGGAAGAAGCCTATTGATTTTGGTGATAGTCGGATAATATTTAGGGGTCGGAATGGGGAAAAACTCATTTGGAGACAAATTCAAAGTTTTATTCTTTGTGAATATATTGGCTTCTAGTAGGGGTATTCCTACGGCAAAGCCTGTCAATGGAGGAAGAAAATATCACATTTACATTGGTGTGAAGCAGGTTGGCGAAGGTGGTCAAACAAGGGAGATACCACAATAGTCGGCAATGCATCCAATTCTTCCATTTTTTGCAATCAAGCTACAGGTCGTAATTTTGATTGGATGGTCACGAAATTTTGGTTGCTTATGGGGGTCCCAGAGACAAAGAGGCATATTATTTTTGGTGGTAGTCGGTTTATATTCTCTAAAAGAAATATTTACCAGTGAAAAGCTTATGCACAGGGGTAGTGGTGTAGGGTATCACATGGTCGGCCCCGTCCCGACTATAGCCTTTGCTCACTTGTTTTCAAAAGATAAGTTTTACTAGTTTAGGGCTACAAGATTGCTAAAGACAGCAAGGCGAATTTCTTATTCGTTTCTGAGATAGAGACCTGATAAATGAAAAAAAGTGTAGATTTAGCCCGGGTTAGATGAAGCCATAAAATCCGAACTGCATCTGATAGGATAAAACCCTACTAGGGTTTTTGTAGTCTAAATATGTACTTTCAAAAATGCATACTAGAAGTTGTTTGCATTTTCAGTGTTGCATAGTGTTATATAAGTATTTACAAAGCAGTCCGTCATGATTTGAATCATACATTTTAGAAACGTTACATTCTTTGAAACTATTCGATCTGCTCGATGATGCAAAAGTGGCGGATAAGTGTGATTTTAAATACATGCCAAATTGAGATCAATTGTTTGAATTGAACTTTTCGGATCAGTGGAAGAGTTCACCTCAAAAAATTAATAACGGAATAACTGCAATGGAGATCTAACCCACATATATATTTAAGAATTCCGTTATTTAACCGATACTTTAATTTACATCAATGGAAAGGTCAAAAGTTCTTTTCCATATATTTTTTAAGCAGCTTTACCGAAATATGTCCTGCATAAATTAAAATATTCACCAAAAATTATACTTGGTTATTTTAAACACCATATGTTCATTTTCACCCGCCAAGTAGATATTGAACTTTAAATGCGCTCTATAGAGTGATGATCGTTATACTACAATCAATTAAAACTATGGATCCCGGTATATATGTATGTGTTTGGCTGAAACTCTGTTATCTGACATGTACATCAATATATTTGGCATCAATGGAAAAACCAAGAATTTCTCTTCCAAATATATTTTACGTGAGTGGAACGTTTCTTGCAGGAATACAGAAATATTCATCATGATAAAGAAATTACCAATTTTCAGCAAAAAGTTTTGGTCCATTAAACCCGCTAATTATTATCTGATCATAATGTTTAATTGCAAGCTTCTTCTTTGTCTTAAACTCAAATCATTTTTTCAATTTCGCTCCGATTGGACTATTACTGCGGCCTACAAAATCGAGTTAAAAATGTTGGTCCATTTCACCCCTTACGATCATAACCAACATCTAATGGGGTCTCTTCTGGTGGGAACTCGCGCTATCTTCCAAATTTCGTAACGATCGCTCCATAATTTATGCCTGGAGTTTTATTACAATTTTTAATGGACGGACGGACACACATAGTACGATCGCAAGGGGGATCTGCGACGAATACTTCGAGATGTTACATGAATATTGGACAAAACAAACCGTTTCCGCAAAATCCGTAAATTGAAGGAAAAGGTCGTAAGTCCTAGCAAAAACACAAAAATGTACAAGGAAAAGGTCGTAGGTCGCAAGACATGCAATTATATCCCAAACGCAAGGGAATTTGATCAAGCAAATACAGCTATTGAAGCGGAATAAATAAACGAAGAACGGCCCGGCCGAACTTTCCGCCGTTCTCACTTGTTTTCATATTCCAATAGTTTTTTTTTTCATATTGCAAGAATACGATATCCGCTCGGCTTTTGGATACCACTGTGCAACATTTTAAGGCAATCTTGTGCAAACAATTTGAGCAGAGGATTTTTTGAAAGTACAGACACAAACGACAAAAACCCTAATTGGGTTCTGATGTGTCAGATCCAGCTTGGATTTTATGGCCCCATCTACACATGGTTAAATATTGCATTTTTAAAGCAATTTTGGCCTGTATCTCTGAAACCTATGCGAATTTTCATCTGACCTTTGAATCAAATTTTTAGGTAAGGGCAAGAATAATATATTTGGAAAAATAATGAACTCGAAAAACTACTTTTATTGCCTCAAATTTTATAAAATATCGAAAATTTCTATAATTTGTATACATTTCGCACCATATGTCCGAAACCGTTAATTTTTTCTTAATGTTTTTTTTTCGAAATAATATACGCTGGAATGTAATACACAACTATTCAGAACATTTCATTTTTGGAAAATGTCCCATTTAATAAATATGTCAATAATGTTGTGAAATCCCAAATTCGAGAATAATCTGTTGGTGTGAACTGTGTTTGAAATACATATTGTAAAATATATGATAGAAAATATCACTGATACAACATGAAGTGTGCATTGTAGAGTTCTAGAATGTGCTGCAGAATTGCTAAAAACTTTATTTAGAATATGTTTTCAAAAGGTTCCTTGGTTCAACTCCCAATAGTTTAGGTGATACTGACCCGAATTTCAGAAATTATGAAAAATTGTCTATATTTTATCAATTTTGATGTCCCAGATGGAATTTTTCTTATATGTTCTGTTCAATAGATAAGTTCTACTAGTTCAGGGCTACAATATTCCCAAAGGCAGAAAGGGCAAATTCCTCATCGTTTCTGAGATAAAGGTCCGATAAATGCAAAAAACAATAGTTATAGCCCGATTTAGATGAGGCCATAAAATCCGAACTGGATCTGACATGACAAAATTCTACTAGGGTTTTTGTAGTCTGAAAATGTAGTTTTATAAATGCATACTAGAAGTTATTTGCATTTTCAGTGTTGCATAGGGTACTATAAAGTTAGAAAGGACCACAAAGAATGCTTAAACATAAGTGAGGTAGTTGTAAGAAGAAGAGGATTTTTCCCTAGCAAAAAAAAACGGAAAAAAAGCGTTAAGCTTTTTATACCCTACTCCACATGAACTCACATGGAATTTGTTTTTATTCTTTACTTTCATAGGTACCAATGTCTACTATTTTATTTTTTGAAATTTTGCCTGTTAAGGCGAAGATCATTATACCCTACACCACTTTATGGGGAGGGTATTATAAATTGGTTTTGGCCAAAAAGTTTGTAACGCATCGAAATAATGGTCGTAGACCCATACTTATACATATATACCAAAATGAATGTCTCGACGAGCTGAGTCGATCTGACTATGTCTGTCCGTCCGTCCGTCTGTCCATTGGTGATGGTCGGATAATATTTAAGGGTCGGCATGGGCAAAAAACTTATGTGGATAAAAATACAACGTTTTTTTCCAAAGCGAATATATCAGTTTCTATATGGGGTTTTCGCTTTGGAAAAAACTTTGTCTTTTTATCCAAATAAGTTTTTTGCCCATTCCGACCCCTAAATATTATCCGACCATCACACTAGGCTTCTTCCTCTGTAGGACCCCCATTAACCCCCATAATTTCGTGAAGATCCGATCAAAATTGCGAGCTGTAGCGTAATTACAAAAAAATGGAAAAATGGGATGTATCACCGACTATTGCGATATCTCCGTTATTTGGCCACATACGCCAACCTGCTTTACATCATTGTAAGGATGGGATTTTCTACTTTCATAGTCAGACTTTGTTTTCGAAAGGTCCCCAACCAAAGCTGTGATATTCGTCTTTATTATTAAAATCGCACAAATGAAAAGTTGTGTTCTATTAGCGGCTATTGCGATATCTTCGTTGTTTGACCACCTACGACAACCTACGTTACATCGTTGCAAAGGTGAAATTTCCTTCTTTCATTATCAGGTTTTACTTTTGATGTACGCGGAAATATTCGCTTTGAAATAAAATGTTTTTTACCCATTCCGACACCTAAATATTATCCGACCATAACCAAAATCAATAGGCTTCTTCCCCTCCAAGACCTACTTCAACACCCAAAATTTGGATTAAAATTGCGACCTGTCGCGTGATTAGATGGGCAGACGGACGGACACACATACCCAGTTCGTTGAGTAATTCATTTTCAATTTTTGGCCAAAACCAACTTATAATACCCTCCCCACATAATGGTGTAGCGTATAAAAATGTAAACTTTGACCGCGATTTATTTAAAAATTCCTCCAGCGATTTGCTCTTGTTTTTTGGATTTTCCTAATCTGTGAATATTGTAGTTTCAGAATCTGCAAAAACTTCCCAGGTGTAAACTCCTTTCATTTAAAGTTAGTTAAAGCGCCCCGTGCATGACATTGTTTTATAAGGAGGCGATACAGTCAGTACATTGTCCCAATTCGAACTTTAATATCTCAAAACTGGTAAAACCTAGGAAAAAGTCACAAAGGTCACTCTTGTTGAGAATTTTCACAGTTTAAATATTTTTTAATCCCATTTCGCTAGGACTTGCAGTTTCCAAGCAAAATCCTGAAACCCTAAAAAATCCTAAAAATTTTACATTTTACTGCGATTTTTTTAAAAATACCTCCGGCAAATTGTTTTTTTTTTTATTTTTCACATCCATGAACATTGTAGTTTCAGAATCCGCAAAAACTTCGCAGGTGTAAGCTCCTTTCATTTAAAGTTAGTTCAGGCTCAATATTATTAATATTATAAAAGTGTTATACATGAAATTGGAGTAAATATTCATATATAATAAAATAATCTCAATTAATGTCATTTATATCAAGCCATTAGACGTTTAATTTTTATTAAAAGGACTGGCAGAGAAATTCGGATTTTAAAATTGATGAATTTCAGATGTTTGTAGGTTATTCACAATTAAAATATATGCTCTAAATCAAACCTAAGCATTCATAAACTTTAAAAGTAAAGCACCAGCGTATCAACATTTGTTCATTTTTTAATAATTTTTAATAATAACCTGAGAACGATTTTAAAAAGCATAACACATTGCACATTGTTTGAATTGATCAATCAAAAATAATTTAGTTTTAGTTCCTCTTTATATAAGCCCTTTCGGCCTCCCCTTGTTAAGATAAAGATAAAAACGCCAAATGTGCATCACTGCTATTCTTTGAATTGGAGTGCTTAAATTTGACCACTCATAATAATTGTTATTTTATCTCTCCCAATGAGACGGGATTTAGTGTGATAAAAACAGCCCTACTCAAAGAGAACAAGACATCATTTAAGAGAAATTAGAAAAAAAAACTATTTGTGGAAGTTTTTTTTTTTTCGAAATTTTATCAATTTTTTCACTTAGGTTTTCTTAAAAACGAATCTCCTGATTAAGCTATTAAGAAATTATAAAACAATACTAAAGAAATATTTACTTATTTCTGTTTCAACAAAAACCGAAAGAGAATTAAAAGTGCTAAATTTGACTGTTCCGAGAGGCGCTGGATAGAAATGTCACAAAAGTTTTGTGACCAAACCGTTCTCATTTAATGTTTCTCTTTTTTAATACAGTGAGGGAGGAAGGGGAAAAGAGAACTTATTACCTACACCTGTTTGCATGCCAAGAGAACCACTGTTATGCACATTTATTATGATGGTTGGCCTTGAATTAGTTTTTGAAAACGTGACTAAGCAATATTTAGAATAATTTAAGAAAATAATAATTTTTGAATACTATTGGACAATAATTAAGAAAATTCTTAAATTTGAATTAAAATATACAAGAAAGCTAATGTTTTCAAAACTTTATATCAAACAAATATTGATATTTTGAACTTTTATAATTCGTATTATTTTTCAACTTACTCCAAAAGTAATTCCTTCTTTTCGGCAAAATCAAAAATGGAACGGCGATTGCCCAAAAAGCAAGAAGATTTTGTGCTAAACATGATGATGAACTTAAGGCACACGCGGACGTCTAAATTTGTTCTCACTTCCACTCAGGACAAAATGTAATTCAATTCAAATGGAATTAATTGTATAAAATAATAAATATACACAAGTTTTAAAAAAAATACTTTAGATATATTTACGCTTATATATCAAAAAACACGTGGTACACTTAAAGACTATATATTTTCACGCAATATATTTAATTGGGGGGGGGGAATTCAAAAATGTTTCAAAATAAATATTTTTGCACGTTTAACACTCTCAGAATTCACAATTAACGTTAAAGTTGGTTATTGTTGTTTCCTTTATTTATGGAAATTTTTCAAACGGAAAAAGTTCCAATAAGCCCACACTTGTTAACTTTTGTTTGAAACACACTTTCTATTCACTTTTAAAGGACAATTCATGTAACGGAGCGGCTGGGGTGGGGGATAAAATAAAACCGACAAATTTTCGAAATGGGGGTTGATGATAAAGGGACACTGTGTGAGAGGGTGAGCGTTTTGTTTTAACAAAAACACAACAAATTTCCGGGGATGTTGTTCAACTTCCGAGACGCGCGTTATGTCCTTCCACGACAACGGTCGACTTTGAAATGAACGAGAAGTTGGTAACCAACCAACAAATAATCCATGTAAAGTTCTACTTTTGCCACCTTCGAAAAAAGAAGAATCAAAGAAGTTGTCGGTGTTTCGTTAAGTTTTTGTGTTACAACAAATAAATTGACTTGTTGCAAATGTACCGTTAGAGATCATATGATGTTATTATTGTTGTTTTTTTCTTTCTCGCTGTTTTGAGTGAAACATCATGTGGTGTTTGGAAATGTTGGAATTTATTACAAAACAACAAATTAAATGAAATTTGAAAATAGGCTTCTATAAATTGAATTTTAAATCAATGAAAAAGACGTAACTACTTAAAGTAAAATTGTCATGTAGTCTATGGAAATATTGCAGTAGAGGAAGAGCATCTACCACATTTTAATTTAATTTAATATGATAAGATTTTTTCAATGTAGAAACAAGTAAATATATCAGCAAAAACTAGAGGTTTATTTAACCTTTTGTATTTGGCATGGTAACTTTTATTATATCCTCCACCAAATATGAAGGGTATAATTAAATTTGTCATTCCGTTTGTAACACATGGAAATAGTCATCGGAGACTAGACTTTAAGGATTTGTCTAACTTCAAACATTCAACATTCCGAGTAAATGTTTCCAGTTGCTATGAACAAAAGCTTATTTGCTTTGAAATTTTGTTTACTTTTCGATGAAATAAAAAAATTTTGAATTATTTCTGATAAATGTTGAGAAAAATGCGAATTTAGTGAAATATTGCTTTTTTGCTGGTAGTCGGCACCATTTCCCACTTGTCGGCATGATTTGTTCTAGCGGGCGGGGTATCGTATTTTAGTAAATAAATGTTATAAGTTTATCGTTTCTTTTATTTTAAACAACAAAAAACTAATTTTACAGAAATAATTCTTATTTTAATCCATATTGCTTTTTAAAATTAAATAATTATAAGATTTTGTAAACATTTGGAATTCAGTTAAAATTTTTTTAAGTGTTTATAACATAAGCATAATTTTTGCATTTTTTGTTCACATTCCTATTAATTTTGTATCAAAAAGTAAAAAAATAAATATGTTGCTTAAATAAATTAGTTATTGTCTATAGTCGGTAACTATAACCTAATTGTCGGCATGCCACAAACGCACGCACTTCAAACCAGTAGTGCGATTCTCTAACTCATTTTTTGAGTTACCGACAATTTTCGGTAAAATTAAAATGCTTTTAATTTCGGTAATCACCGATATTTTTCGGTAAGTTAGCGACGAATAAAAAGCAGTCGTAAAGTTCTACCGATAGCAAGAGTGTTGTCAACTTTTATTTGAACTTCTCATTCATAATTTTGCGTTTTAATTTTAACGATTTTTGTCGGTAACTCAAAAAATGTGTTAGAGGATCGCACTACAGGCCTAATATAACCAAAAATCACATAAAAACTCATTTCTTATTGAATTAATTTTTATTATACCTTCAGCCTTTAGGCTAGAAAGGGTATATACACTTTCATACGGGCAAGATGTGCCTCATCGAAATAATGGTTTTAGACCCCATGTATGTTTGGACGAAATGTGTTTCAGACAATTTGAAGTCGATTTTGCAATGTCCGTCCGTCTGTCTGTCTGGCTGGCTGGTGCGCACGATAACTCTCAAACGGATGAGCCGATTTGGTGCAAAATTTGGCAATCGTAATATTTTGTCCAAACTTAGTGTAAGTTAGAAGATGGACCATATCGGTGTACTTCTTCCGGTACCTCCCCCACAAAAGTTCGAAAATGTTCGGAAAATGTGTGCGCACGATAACTCTTGAAGAGAGAAACCGATTTGGTCCATACTTTGCACATCGTGAAATTTCTACCAGACTTTGATGAGGTTCCAATATGGACTCAATCGGTCTATTCCTTCGGGTACCTCCCAACACAAAAGTTCGGAAAAGTTCAGTTTAGGACCTGCTTTCGAATCGCTTTGATTTTTGTTGTAACAACTTGTATTCACCGTCCCCATACGACGGTACAAGTTTCATCTGGGGCACGTTCACACTTCCTGGGCAAATAGCCTGAAAGTTGCAAAAAAACGTAAGAACCGTCTCGAACGGATCTGCCGTTTGGGTCCAAAATGTGGCCTTCGTAATATTTTGAGCAAACTTAGTTTAAGTTCGAAGATAAGCCATATCGGTCCACTCCTTCAGGAACCTCGCCCACAAAAGTTCAAAAATGTTCGGAAAAATTGTGCGTATGATAACTCTTGATGGGAGTGCCAGATTTGGTCCATACTTTACACATCCTAATATATCATCCAGGTATAGGTCAGGTTCGAATATGGCCTGTATTTGTCCACTCTGTCTTGTACCTCCTACACACATTTTTGGATAAATTCACTTTAAGACCTGCTCTCGGATCACTTTGATTTTTGTTGAACCAACTTGCATTCGCTGCCTTACTTACGACAGTAAAAGTTTTTTCAAGGGCAAGTCCATACTTTTTGAGAAAAAAGCCCGAAATTTGTAAAAAAAACCCCCTATGGCACCATACGATATGATATGACTGGAGAGCTCGAACCGAATACTGTGTTCGTCCACACTTTGGATATCGTATATTTCTTCGAATATTAGATGAAATTCGAAGTTGCAAGGAGTGGATCTTCCCCACAAAAGTTCGAAAATATCCCGTATTTTGAAGATTGTGGCCTCAATATCTGTCTGTATGTCTTCATTTGGGGTAAAAAGCTTTCTATATGAAATTTGAGGGTATATATATCGAAGGTGGAAGGAGTGGATCTTCCCCACAAAAGTTCGAAAATATTCGTATTTGGAAATTCCACCGAAATGGCTGAAATTAGCTACTTAGTCTTCATTTGGGGTAAAAAGCTTTCTATATGAAATTTGAAGGTATAGGTCTTCATATAGCCCCCAAAGAACGGTACCTCCTGATTTTCGGTATTTTGAAGGTTGTACCAACGATAATCCATCGAAAAGGCTGAAATTTAATATTTAGTCTTCGTTGGGGTATTTTACTTTCCCTTTTAAATTTGTCGGTAAAGGTCTACGCCTTCATATAGCCCCCTTAGAACGGTACTACCCGATTTCCCGTTATTTGAAGGTTATGGCCTCAATATTCCCCTGAAATGAAATTTGGTATTTAGTCTTCGTTGGGGGAACAAAACTTTCCACCTGAAATTTGTAGGTACAGGTCCACGCCTTCATATAGCCCCCATAGAACGGTACCCCCTGGTATTTTGAAGGTTGTGGCCACAACATCCCACAGAAATGGATGAAATTTGGTATTTAGGCTACGTTGGTGGTAAAAACATTTCATACTGAAATTCGTCGGTATAGATCCATGTTTCGACATACGCCCCATAGAACGGTACCTCCCGATTTTTGAAGAAGACTGAAGACTGTTACGTCTTCCATGGGGTTATAAAATATTACAGAAGAGAATTATCAGTATAGGTCTACGTCTTCCTATATCCCCCATAGAATCGCATCTCTTGATTTTCAGTACTTTTTAGGTTTCAGTCACATTATCTTATCGAAATATCGGAAGTTTGGTACTTAGTCCTCTTTAAGTCTAAAAACTTTCAGCCGATCTATATTTGGCGGTATAGGTCGAAGTTTTGTTGTAGCCCACATAGAAGGTACCTCTCGAAATTCGGTATTTTGAAAGTTATCCGCATTGTTTTACCGAAATTGCTGAAAGTTGGTATTTAGTCTTCTTTATAAACGAAAGGAAAATAATTGTTCCATTTTACTTTAATACAACTCGTGATGAAAAGTGAAATCTGTATGAAGAAGTTGCCCTAAATATTGCGTCATTTCGGGGCCCATATATCAGGAAGAATTGTCTTCCTTAAAAATAAAGAAATATTAATACCCGGTTAAAACTCGGATCCGTTACTCATTAGGTAACCCATTGTTGCAAAGTAATGTAAACAATAATAACTACTTACTTTTTAATTGTTCCACAAACATCACAGGCGGGACAATGAAGACTTCTCTCATATCAATGAGTGCACCTCGATTCACATTAGCTCTATGATGTGGGACCTACAGTTTATCGCCGAGTCCGAACGGCGTGTCCTAAGACACCACTTGTAGAGAAGTTTTACATGACTGAAATAATCAGGAAATGTCGCCAACATTGCTGAGGGGTGTTTTGCCACCGTTGAAAATTGCATGTTGCCTGGCCTGGGAATTGAACCCACGACCTTCTGCGTGCAAGGCTTACTTTACTCCTTTCTAAGTAATGAGCACGGTGACACAGTGCGGGCGTGTCTGATTACAAATCAGAGGGTTGTGTGTTCAACGCTCACCGTCGACACGCGAGTTTTATGTTAACAAAATAAGGAGCAGTTGGTGGTGCACATGTACGTGTTTAAACAACTCTTGATGTTCGTACGCGAGGCACAGTGTGTAGCGTGTTCGTCAACAAATCAGAAGTTTGCGGGGCCAAATCCAGCAGAGACAAAAATTAAACACAAATATGAATTGTGTTGAAAATGAAAACAAATTCTAGAACATATCGCTCATTTACTCAAAGCGTGGCATAACTCCAAAAATGTTTTTTTTTAAGTTAGTAATTTCTATTTTTTACGACTTCTACTTTATCGTGTGTCAAATTTGCATGCCGATATCTCTGAAACTCGGCAAGTTACAGCACATTTACTACGAAATTCGCATAAATCAACACAAAAGTTTTTTGAATTTATGAAGCACTAAAAGACTTCAAATCATGCTTGACCCTTCACAGAAATTTAGCACTGATATCTTGCTAGCTATGGCAAAATATTGTCCAAGTAGTTACTTTAGTTTTTTTTTTTTTGTAACAATAGGTGTGTCTTTTTACGTGATAATTTGTAATAATTATTACTAAATGTTACTAAATGCTGTCTTTTTACACAAAAGTTCAGTAAAAGAGAGCGAAGTGAGATAACAATTTTGACAGTTGTTTGCTGAGAAATTGCTAAAAGTTGCTGACAGAATTTTTCCTAGCAACATTTAGCAAGTTCAATCAGCTGTTTTTTAATCATCTGCTAATGGTCAGCTGCTCAATGTTTATCTTATTTTTGCGGAAAAATGCTATAAATATTACGATTCAGCTATATTTATTGATTGTTTTATTTATATTTTAATTATTTTTTATTTATTTTGCTTAAAATTGAAGAACTTTTTCATTGCTTTGAAGTTTGTTTTTCTTTCATGCATTGGCGCCTATGTTTTTGTTTTGGTTACCAACTGTTATCTTGCTAAAGTTTACAAAATGTTGTCTTTTTACTTTTTTCTCTATTTTCGTATTAAAGAGTAAAATCTCTCTTACTCTCTGAAAAGAGAGAGTTGGGAAGTCAAATTTCAATCAACAACTTAAAACGCGTTTTTCTCGAAACTGGATTTTTTGAGATGTGTCACTCCTTGAGTAAATGAGCGATATGCTTTTCAGCTTATTTTTTATATTGACAATTTTTTTATTAAAATTTTTGTGACCACTGAGGGGGGGCCTCAAATGTCAAGATTCAAGATACGTTTTTTTGAGACTTTTACAAAATTATAGGGAAATATTCAATATTTAACAAAGAGAACTAAAAATTGTTGAGTATTATTTTAATTCGATAATAGGTTAAAAGCTACTTCGGATAAGTGATTTCATAAAAGAACATGTATGGGTGTTGTATCAGTGTGTGCTCTCGACACTTTGTCTGATAAAAGAGGGGACATCGCCATAAAAACAACTTAAACTAATTCTTCTTAATACTAACTTAAAATTAAATATATAACTAGAAGCTAGCCTCTATGAGAGCCTGGAGTTGTCATATTACAGATAGTTCGGTGAAAACAAATAATGTTTTCAAAACCCATAAAATCGAAAGGTATCCTTATATGTGGGCTATACCAACACATGAACCTGTGCTGACAATTCGGCTGGTCCATCACGAACTGTTTCGAAGTAAATAGGAAGAATTAGTTTTCTTTCGTTTATGAAAACATGAACTAAGCTCTTCCTCCTATTCCATGCAGGAGCAGAATATCTTACCTGATAGTCATCGCTGTTCTATTCGTAACTTGGATCCTCGGGCTACCCTTATATGAGAGCTATACAAAAATGTGTACCTATACCGACAAATTGCGTGTGGAAAGTTTTATACTCCAAATGTAGACTTTATATCAAATTTCACAAATTTCGGTGGGATATTGAGACCACAACCTTCAAAATACCGAAAATCGGGAGTTACCGCTATGGGGCTATATAATGCGTGGGCCTATACTGACAAAGGTGGGAAGTTGTATACCCCAACGGAAACTATATACCAAATGTCAGCCATTTCGGTGTGATAATTAGGCTAAAACCTTAAAGATACCGAAAATAAAAACCGTCAAATATCAGGTCGAAAGTTGTATACCCCCAAGTGTATATTGGGATATTGAGACTATATCCTTCAAAATACCGAAAATCAAGAGGAATCGTTGTCAAATTTCAGGTGGTTAGATTTATACCTCCAACGAAGACTAAATACCAAATTTCAGCCACTTATTTATTCTATAATGTAACATCAAAGTGGTATATTGAGGCAATAACGTTCAAAATACTACAAATAAGGAGGTACCATTCTATGGGGCCTATATGAAGATGTGGTTTTTACCTACAAATTACCCGCAATAATGACTAAATACCAAACTTCAGCCATTCCGGTGGGCTTTGAGGTTAAATCCTTCAAAATACCGAAAATCAGGAGCTACCGTTCTATGGGGGATATATGAGGCGCTCAGCGCCAAAACGGCCTAACCCACATTTTCAAAAAAATCAAACTGACTATGCTGGACGAACCGGAACCTATTGTAATACATACTAAAAAATTCCCAATTACATAGATTAACCCTATGTTATTCTACATGCCGAAAACCGTTTTTCCTTTACTGAAAGTTTGAAAAAATGTGGTCGCCAAAATGGCCTAAGCCACATAGGTAAAATCGAATACTGGAAGAAAATACGTGTGGGTTAGGCATGTTACGTTTTAGTCAGGAGTATATTAGAAAAATAATATAAAAATAAATTTTCGAGAAGATTTTGTAAGTAAAAACCAAAGGTTATGTAATAAAGTTGACTTACGCCCTGGCGTCAATGTACAATGTAAGAAGTTAATAATGTATCGCGATCAATGTGGTGGCCAAAACCGTAACATAAGAATGAACAATATTTGCACATTCATAGTCAATAATTCGACCTTCTCAGTGGAACGGATAGACCACAAATTTTTCGTGTTTGGCCATTCATGCCTACCATGCGATCAAGATTTTGGTCTCATTGAAAAGGAAAAAAAATATTATAAGGGCATTTTTACGCCTGATGATTGGGATCGTGTAATCCTCACGGCAAAAAGGGAACCATGTCACTTGGTAAAGATGACGACAGATGAAATAAAAAGCATATCCTCAATTGAGAAACTAGTATCAAACAGAAAAATCGATTCCAAAATGCGAAGCCATTTATAATTCAATACAAATATTCAAATAACATACATGTTTTATTTCAAGAAGTTAATATTTCAAAAAGGAAATCCAGCAAGTACGTAAATTTTGAATTGGAACCGCTTTATCCGGGAGGATGATTCATTAAAGTTGCAAAGTTTAAGGATTTACAGAAACTCAAAGGATAAATCATGCATTTTATAATAATTTAAAAACAAATTCGAGAGCCGAAGATGAAGATATCCAGGAAGAAGACCAATAATTTTTATTAATATGTATCAATTAAAATGCTCACAGTTATTTTTATTATTCATCTGCATAACTTTTGTTTTAATAAATGGAGACAAAATGGCCTAACCCTCAGTTCCTATCAATATTTTTTTTTAAATGGATGCCAAAATGGCCTAAGCCACTTTAATTTTTTATTAACTGAGTAAAACAGTTTTTATCTATGTAAACTAATACCTAATGATTAACCTAAAACAAATATTACAACTAATATGTATTTATGATTAATAAAAAAATTATAAAAATATTTTAAAAACTTGTTTTCTTTGAACTTCGTTTTTCTCGAAACCATCTCTATGTGGGTTAGGCCGTTTTGGCGCTGAGCGCCTCATATAAAGACCTAGACCTATACCAAACAAGTGAGCAAAGGCTATAGTCGGGACGGAGCCGACCATGTGATACCCTACACCACTACCCCTGTGCATAAGCTTTTCACTGGTAAACGTTTATTTTAGGGAACATAATCCGACTACCACCAAACATTTTTTGGTTTTTAATCAAAAAAATATGCCAAAATTTTGTGACCATTCGATCAAAATTTCGACCTGTAGAATGGAAGAATTGGATGCATTGCCGACTATTGTGGTATATCCCTGGTTTGACCACCTTCGCCAATCTACTTTACAAATGTACAGGTAATATTTTCTTCTTCCATTGACAGGTTTTGCCGTTGAAATTACCCTACTAGAAATCGATATATTCACAAAGAATACAATTTTGAATTTGTCTCCACATGAGTTTTTCCCCATTCCGATCCTTAAATATTATCCGACTATCACCAAAATCAATAGGCATCTTCCTCTCCAATCAAAATTCCAAACTATAGCGTGATTACAAAAAATGGAAAAATTGGATATATTATATTTTATAATATATTTTGCGATATCTCGGTTGTCTGCCCACTTACTTCAACATACTTTGCGTCAATGTAAAGGACATATTTTATTCTTCCATTGGCGGGATTTCCTTTTGGAATACTCCTACTAGAAGCGGAAATATTCTTATAAGAAAAAAACGTTGACTTTTCTCCACATAAGCTTTTCGCTTATTCCGACTCCTGACTATTATCCGACCATCACCAAAATAAATAGGCTTCTTCCTCTGTGGGACCCGCAAAAAATTCCAAAAACTTCGTGACGATCCGATCAAAATTGCGACCTGTAGCGTGGTTACAAAAAATCGGAAAATGGGATGCATTAACGACTATTGCGATATCTCTGTTGTTTGAGCAGCTACGACAACCTACTTTACATCATTGTAAATGCGATATTTTTTACTTTCCTTGCCAGGTTTTGCTTTTGATACACCTCTTAAATAAACAGAGATATTGGCTTTGATATAAAACGTTGACCATTCTCCAAATAAGTGTTTGCCCATTCCGACCCCTGAACATTATCCGACCATCATCAAAATCAATAGGCTTCTTTCTCTTTGGGACCCCCATTAACCCCCAAAACTTCGTGACGATCCGATTAAAATTGCGACCTGTGGCGTGATTACAAAAAAATCGGAAAATGGGATGTATTACCGACTATTACGATATCTCCGTTATTTGGTTACCTACGCCGACCTAGTTTACGTCATTGTAAAGACGGGATCTTCTACTTTCATAGTCAGGCTTTGCTTTTGGAATGTTTCCAACCAAAGCTGTGATATTCGGCAATATAATTAAAATCGCAAAAATGAAAATTGGGGTTTTATTTGCTACTATTGTGATATCTTCGTTGTTTGATCACCTACGAGCACCTACTTTACATCAGTAGAAAGGTGATATTTTATACTTTCATTGTCAGGTTTTGCTTCTGGTATACCCCATGTAGAAGCTGAGATATTCGCTTTGAAAAAAAACGTTGTCTTTTTATCCACCTAAGTTTTTTGCCCTTTCCGACCCCTAAATATTATCCGACCATCACCAAAATCAATAGGCTTCTTCCCCTCCGGGACCCCCATCAACATCCAAAATTTCGTGACGATCCGATCAAAATTGTGACCTGTAGCGTGATTACAAGGTTTACATGGACAGACGGACAGACGGACGGACGGACGGACTGACGGACGGACACACATAGCCAGATCGACTCAGCTCGTCGAGACATTCATTTTGGTATATATAAGTATGGGTCTACGACCATTATTTCGATGCGTTACAAACTTTTTGGCCAAAACCAACTTATAATACCCTCCCCACATAGTGGTGTAGGGTATAAAAATTTAATGTGGAAAGTTTTATACCCTCATCGCAGACTAAACACCAAATTTCAGCCATTTCGGTGGGATAAAAATATCGAAAATCGGGAGGTACCGTCCTATGGGGACTATATTAAGACGTAAACCAATACCGACAAATTTCGGTTGGATAATTTTATACCCCTAACGAGGTCTAAGTTTCAAATGTCAGCCATTTCGTTGGTATAATGAGACTAAAAATACCGAATATCGGGAGGTACCGTTACATGGGTAAAAAATACCCCTCAGTAATGTTGGCGACATTTCCTGAGTATTTCAGCCATGTAAAACTTCTCTACAAAAGTGGTCTCTTAGACACGCCGTTCGGACTCGGCGATAAACTGTAGGTCCCATATCATTAAGCTAATATGAATCGGGGTGCACTCAGTGATATGAGAGAAGTCTCCCTTGTCCCTTATGGGATGTTTGTGGAACAATTAATTAATTAACCGTTCCATGGGTGCTATATCAAAACGTGGACCGATATAGTCCATTTTCAATACCAATCATCCTAGGAGTAAGAGAAAATTCTATATCAAATTATAAAGCTCTATTCTAAAATCAGCAGCCAGACGGACAGCGGACATGCCTATTTTGACTTAGAATTTTATGCTGATCAAGAATATATATATTTTATAGGGTCTCCAACGAATATTTCGATGTGTTACAAACAGAATTACGAATTTAATTATACCCTCCATATTATGGTGGAGGGTATAAAAATCACGATACGAAATAGGCTAAGCAAGGGGTTAGCTAAGTAGTAGTTTGTACATTCTATTTTTATGTGGAGACCGATTTTAGGATTATTGTTTGCCAAATTTAGAATAAGCTTAAGAACAAATTGTGTGTACTCTAAAGACTGATTAAAAAACATGTTTGGATTAAATATTTGTTAACATTGATATAGACTAATAGCGGTCATGAGAAATGAGCGACATGGAAACTGCCAAGGAGAATTTTAAAAATTTAATAGTCTTACTAAAGTCGATGTCACATAAACTTTCCTTGTCTACGAACTTATTTCTTACCAATATTGTCTTCTAGAAAAAATGTCAAATTCAGTGACATATTCTTCAAACCTCATTCCACTCTTTTGTTTGCCCAGTGCCAAATCATATAATTTTAATAATACCCAGGTATCTCTATGTCTTAACTCAATTTGTCGACATTATCTTTCTCACACAATATGTATTATTTTGATTATAAATTCTAACAAAAGCCGTATTATTCTTATATAACCAAAGTAAAGGACAATGTACCGAAAGCTCATCTCTTTCCCAAATGGGCCCAACGACGACGACACAAAAGGCATGTAAACTTATTAAGTTGTTAGCTAAACAAAACTTATTTCCTTTTATAACAAGGAACAATGCAATCAGATACTTCTCATTCCTAAGTATGATGGTCAGACATGAATACAACCGACCGAATGGAAATGGAACAGGAGGGACTACAAGGAGAAGCAACAAGGCAATAAGTGAATGAATGAATTGTGAATATTCTTTCTCTACTCATATGATTGGAAAAGAAAGAAACTTATTTCGTAAAATTGTAACAAAAGATAATAACAACAAAAACAACAGCAACAAAGTAATAGAAAAAAACTATTGTCATTTTGGGGTCTTTAAATAACTTCCTTTTGGAGTTGGCTTTTTGTCATGTTGTTATTGCTGTGGAGTTATTGTCTCTGGTGCTTTGTTTAGATTACTTCATTCATGTATTTTTTGTTCTTCATATCCATGGTTTTCAGAGACCTTTCCCAAGTTTGATTTGATGTTTCCAAATGTTAACAGACAGGCGATGTGGAGAAAGAGGCTTTGTTTGAATAGTTTTTCAAATTATATTTTCTTTTTTTTGCTAACTTTGTTTAGAAGATTTGTTGTTGACAACAAAATTGTATGGGCAAATAATAATGTACTTGTTGCATTTTTTTGTGACAAGTTGCACCGGTTCCATTGATGCCAAAAGTAACTACTTTTATAAAAATATCAACAATTAGGTCTACTCATACGAAAATTGCATGGATTCAGATGATACTGTAATTGTTTGGTGTAAATGTTCAATATGCTGCGATTATTATGTGAGACAATAACAAACAGAGTTACCAATCATTGTCAAGTTTATTATTTAGTTCAGTCAGAATAGACATGCGTATAAAGGAGAAATAGCAAAAATTCCCGCAAAGCTGAATTTTGGTGGAGAGCTGGGGTTAAACATTAGAAGCATCGATCCCATGTGCGCACGTTTTGGATCGTCTCATATCACTCCGTTAGACTTGTTCCTGTGAGAATATGTAAAGTCAAAATTGTATGCGGATAAAGCGGCTTCGGTTGCGGTCTTGGGGGAAAAAATCAGATGTGCCATTCGCCAGTTACCAGTCTAAAAGCTTGAACGAGTCATTGAAAATTGGACTCAACGGATGGACCGTCTGAGACGAAGCCTCGACCAATTTGTTAGATATAATCCGCAAAAAAATAAATGTCATCGAATGTTCTTTCAAATGATATTAAACATTCGCTATTCAATTTGACTTTTCTGTGTTTTTTTCTTTAAAGAAAAGAGCAACCTCTAAATGGATCACCCTTTACATTATGAGGCGATCCTGTTAATATTACCACACCATGTGTTAGGTATTTGTATAAGTTTTCAAACGATATTCAATTTGAAGTAGTCGGCCTACCCCTGTTTTTATACCCTCCACCATAATATGGAGGGTATAATTAAATTTGTCATTCCGTTTGTAACACATCGAAATATTCATCGGAGACCCTATAAAGTTTATATATTCTTGATCAGGGTAAAAATCTAAGTCGATATAACCATGTCCGTCTGTTCATCCGTCCGTCTGTTGAAATCAAGATACAGCTCGCTTTGTAATTTGGTTTCTATTACTCCTAAGATGTTTGGTTTTGCAAATGAGCTATAACGGTCCACGTTTTGATATAGCCCCCATAGAACGCTACCACCCGATTTTCGGTATTTTGAAGGTTTTAGCTTTATTATCACACCGAAATGGCTAAAATATGTTACTTAGTCTTCGATGGGTGTATACAACTTTTCCCCAGAATTTTGTCGGTATAGGCCCCGTAGAACGGTAACTCCCGATTTTCGGTATTTTGAAGGTAGTGGCCTTAATATTTCTCCAAAGTGGCTGAAATTTGGTATTTAGTCTTCATTTGGGGTATAAAACTCTCTATATGAAATAGGTCCACTCCTTCATATAGCCCCCATAAGACGGTACCTCCCGATTTTCGGTCTCAATATTCCACCGAAATGGCTCACATTTGGTATTAAGTCTTCATTTGGGATGTGAAACGTTCCATATGAAATTTGTCGGTATAGGTCCACGCCATCATATAGCCCCCATAGAACGGTACCTCCCGATTTGCGGTTTTTTGAAGGTCGTGGCCTCAATAATCCTCCGAAATGGCTGAAATTTTTATACCCTCATGGCAAAATGTGCCTCATCGAAATAATGGTTTTAGACTCCAAGTATGTTTGGACGAAATCCGTTTCAGACAATTTGGAGTTGATTTAGCCATGTCTCTGTCTGGCTGGCTGGATCGCACGATAACTCTCGAACGGATAAACCGGTTCGGTAAAAAATTTGGCTTTCGTAATATTTTGTCCGAATAAAGTCTAAGTTCGAAGATGGGTTATATCGGTCCACTCCTTCCGATACCTCCCCCACAAAAGTTCGAAAATGTTCGGAAAAGTTGTGCGCACGATAACTCTTGAAGGATGTAACCGATTTGGTCCAAACTTTGCACATCATGAAATTTCTACCAGACATAGATGAGGTTCTAATATGAGCTCAATCGGTAAACTACTTCGGGTACCTCCCACACAAAATTTCGGAAAAGGTCAGTTTAGGACCTTCTCTCGAATAGCTTTGGTTTTTGTTGTGACAACTTGTATTCACTGCCCCACATACGACGATACAAGTTTCATCAGGGACAAGTCCATACTTCATAAGAAAATAACCTGAAAGTTCCAAAAAACCCCTATGACACCTTGTGTATTGGTTGGAACGTAATATTTTGTCCAAACTTAGTTTAAGTTGGAAGATAATCCATATCAGGTACCTCCCTCACAAAAGTTCAAAAATGTTCGGAAAAATTGTGCGAAAGATAACTTTTGAAGGGAGTGTCAGATATGGTACATACTTTACACATCCTAATATATCTACCAGATACAGATCAGGTTCGAATATGAACTATACTTGTCCGCTCATTCCGGTACCACCCACACAAAATTTCGGATAAGTTCACCTTAAGACCTGCTATAGAGTCACTTTGATTTTTGTTGAAGCAACTTGCATTAGCTGCCTCAATTAGGACGCCTTCATATAGCGTCCATAGAGCGGTACCTCCCGAATTTAGACCCCGAATAACTTCTTTTGCACAGTAGTGTACATTGCTTCTAACGGCAAACACTAGCTCTCCACCAAAATTCACCTTTGTGGGAATTTTTGCTATTTCAATGTCTATTTTGACCATTGATGCCAACGCCTGCACGTTGTCGTAGCAACAGAGAATAACGAATTCAAATGAGAGCTATGTCAGCCGTTGTTTAACGAAGGGACATTATCTCCCACCAATTCTCTCTCATTTATTTTGGACACCAATGATTTTGACTGGGCTAATTGTTAGACACGGCATTTAATTGCACTCCCCCTCCGTGACAGTTTAACGAGAAACATTCATAATCATATCATCAAAGGCCATCATAGCCTGATACCTGATCTCAATGAATATATTCTCTCCATTATCTTTATCTCTAATTTAGTGACAAAACTACAGTCAGGGACAAAAGTTTACATACACCCCATAAATCTCAGGTTTTAGGACAAGTATGCAGTTTTATTTCTCTCACTAATAAACAATATTTGAAACAACAAAAGTATCATCCATAATACAAGTAACGGTAAATTTTACAAAAACCAAAAAATGGTGGGGACAAAAGTTTACATACACCCCAAGGAAAAGGTGTATTGCCGTAGAATTTATGGAATTAGCGGCAAAATTTCTACATTTTATTGTTTCAGCGAACGACTCTGGGTGTCCAAGATATATTTTAGAGAAACAAAAATAATTTTTGGGGGTTAAATGTCGTTATTTAAGGTCAGAATTCTTGTATTCCTCATCAAAGCTGACCCTTGCTTAATTCCTTGCGTTTTAAGGTATTGTACTTTATAAAAAGTATAAAATTAGTGTCAGATGGCAAATCTTGAGACCCTAGAAAGCTTTGAAGTTGTTCCTGTTCATAATATACCTTCCTGGAAGTCGATAATGCACGTTTTTTCTCAGATATAGCTTGAAGTTAATAGATTCTGAAGAATTCTTTGCGCAAATTACAACCAGAAGGCTTTGAAGTGCCTTGTAATATGGTCTGATACAATCCTTAGACATCAATTGACTCTGAAATGTACAATTATCCGAAACTTTTCGCCACTATAGTGACGGTAATTATCATAATACAAAAACGACATTGTTCACGGTACAAATTTCATGCTTTTTTGGTAGTGTTTATATTTTGATGCTATGGAAGCTTTGGGAGCAGGTTTGTAACAGAATATTTCACATGTCTGGTTCAACTGATGTCCAAGGATTGTATCAGACCATATTACAAGGCAATTCAAGGCCTTCGGTATGCGATTTGCGCAAAGAATTCTCCGGAATCTATTAACTTCCAGCGAAATCTCAGGGAAAACGTGCCTTATCGACGTCCAGGAAGGTATATTATGAGCAAGAACAACTTCAAAGTTTTCTAGAGTCTCAAAATTTGCCATCTGACACTAATTTTATGCTTTTTATAAAGTACAATACCTTAAAACGCAAAGAATTAAGCAAGGGTCAGCATTGATGAGGAATACAAGAATTCTGACCTTAAATAACGGCATTTAAGCCCCAAAAATTATTTTTGTTTCTCTAAAATATATCTTGAACACCCAGAGACGTTCCCTGAAACAATAAAATGTATAAAATTTGCCGCTAATTCCATAAATTCTACAGTAATACACAATTTCCTTGGGGTGTATGTAAACTTTTGTCCCCACCATTTTTTGGTTTTTGTAAAATTTACCGTTATTTGTATTATGGATTATACTTTTGTTGTTTCAAATATTGTTCATTAGTGAGAAGAAATAAAACTGCATACTTTGAATTTCGTAAAAGTCATTACTTGTCCTAAAACCCGAGATATATGGGGTGTATGTAAACTTTTGTCCCTGACTGTATGTTGTTATTGTTTTAATCAAGAACTGTGACAAAATGCTTAAGAGTTGTTCTGTTGATGGTTTCTCTATCGCTGTGCTCTCCCATGGTTGGCAGTTTTCTCTTCATTTGGCCATTGAAAACTCCCACATTGCTTAAACTTAAGTTAGAGAACAGTTAACTTTCTTAGTGATAGCGTTGCCAGAGTGGGTTTTTGTCCACCACAGGGGGAACTATGATTACAAAATGGGAAAAAATCCGAAATGGGGAAAAATTATTATTATTTTTATACCCTCAGCATTTATGCTAACGAGGGTATATACACTTTCATACGGGCAAAATGTGTCCCATCGAAATAATGGTTTTAGACCCCAAGTATGTTTGGACGAAATGTGTTTCAGACAATTTGGAATCGATTTAGGAATGTCTGTCCGTCTGTCTGTCTGGCTGAGTGGTGCGCACGATAACTTTCGAACGGATGAACCGATTGTCCAAAATGTGGCTTTCGCAATATTTTGTCCAAACTTAGTTTAAGTTCGAGATAGGTTATATCGGTCCACTCCTTCCGGTACCTCCCCCACAAAAGTTCGGAAATGTTCGGAAAATTTGTGCGCACGATAACTCTTGAAGAGAGTGGCCGATTTGGTATATACTTTACACATCCTATCTACCAGATATAGATCAGGTTCAAATATGGACAATATGTTTCTACTCCTTCCGGTACCTCCCACACAAAACTTCGGATAAGTTCACTTTAAGACCTGGTCTCGAATCACTTCGATTTTTGTTGGAGCAACTTGCATTCGCTGCCACCATTACGACGGTAAAATTTTTCAATTGCAAGTCCATAATTCTTTGGAAAACAGCCCAAAAGTTGTAAAACACCCCTATTGCACCATATGTAGTAGCTGGAGAGCACAAGAACTCTCGAACTGATGAACCGGTTTGGTCCAAAATCGTCATATTTTGTCCAAACTTAGTTTAATTTCAAAAATGGCCCATACCGGTTCAACATTTGCGTCCAAGTGTAGTTTAGGGTCTGTTCGGAGATCCTTTGGAAATTTATACCGATGATGTTCTTTGTGGTCCAGTTTACAGCAAAATTATATTTTCCGTGGACAACTCCATGCTTCCTGGCATACTGGTCCAACAGGTGTACGATAACCCACTGAAATTACTAGTGGGGGCGATATCTATCGAAAAGATATGACTCTCAAATTAAGATCCACTTCCGTAATGCACTATGTCGAACCATTCCCTCCTCCGCAAAACTTTTGAACTTTAGTTTGAACAAAAAGTGCCACAAAATGCAGAAAAGACCCTAAATACATTCGATATGTCCGTAGATGAAAGTTCCAATTCACATAGGCTGAGGCCGACAGATACTTTTTTACTTGTTTTATTTATTATTCATTATTTATTATTCATTATTCATAATTCACTATTTATTACCTTATTATTTATTTATTAATTATTTTTTGTTTGTTATTAATTATTTATAATTTATTATTTATTTTTATTCTTCATTACTTATTATATATTATTAATTTTTTTTATTCATTATTTATTATATATTAGTTATTATTTATTATTTATCGCATATTATTTTCTATTTATTATTTATTGTTTATTATTAATTATTAACTATTAATTATGTATTATTCGTTATGTATTATTTATTATTTAAAATTTATTATTTAGTATTTATTATTTAGTACCATTTTTTTATTTAATATTTTTAATTTAATATTTGTTATTTTTATTCATTATTTATTGTATATTATTTATTATTATTTATTTATTTTTTATTCATTATTATTTATATTATCATATATTATTTATTTTTATTATTAATTATTTATTATTTAGAACTCGTTGTAATTTATATAAGTATCAGTATCATCAAACAAATTACATTATGCCGTGTCAACAATTTGTTTCATGTATATGTGACTATCGGTGTAAGAATATAAATATGGTTTCTATTTATAAAAACCTCAGGGAAAATATAATGTTTAAATCTCCTTAGTGATTTTAGCACAGGTCAAAAGGGTGGCAACGCAGATTTAGAGTGATGGCCAACAATTAAAGTAGGGGTGAGCACGCCTGTGTGCTAGCACACAGGCAAATTGTTAAAACTTACTCTTAGTTTTTTGTGAACCATAAACAATTAAAAGTTTATGCATTTTTTTATTTATATTTTTTAATAATTTGCAATGTGGACGATTTTAGACAACATAAATGTTTAAAAAAAGTTGAAATAAGTAATGAAACATCAAGAAAAATTAAATATTAATTCTCTCTTAAATTTTCTCTTTTCCTATTTTGCTCACCATTGAATTAAAGTATTCCAGCAAGATTATTTCCATTAGTGGTGGAGGGAGTATTTTTTTCATTTCTCTCAAAATACACACGGGACCTGACAAATCCCAATGTCTGGTTGGATGTCTGTCTGTCTATCTAAATGTCGGTTTGTCTCGTCATCTCGCAATTCACACACCATTCACAACATAATTGGCTTACTCAAATCTTATTAAATACCCCCTGCCTTCATGCCGCTTGCCGAAAATGCCAAAATACCAAAGACGTAAAAAACAAACCAGCAAAATGCTCAGTCGTCAAGAAAATATCCTCAAAGCAGAATCACAAAAAAAAGTCGAATGCTTTAAAAGCATAAAAGGAAGGAAGTATTCAAACGAACGTTGGAGACATGTCTTTCTGTCTGTCATTCTACCACCACCTCCCTCAACTCCCACAATATTTTGCATTCAGCTGCTATTAACATGAAGTACTAAGCAAACTCTCATAAAAAACATCAAACCCCAAAGTTAACAAACTGAGGGCAAAACATGCGGTATGATGGTCCCCTGTCTTTTGTTATTGTTTTTATTTTCTATCGTTTTGTTTTCAACGTATTGGAGTATTACTACCAAATTTCTTTTTGAAATTGACAAAAGAAAAAACGTAACATTTTTTCGTAAACAAAAGGGTAAAGCAAAACAAGGGGTATAGAGGGCTCAAATGGAAGAAACTTCTCCCATGAGGCATATTATGCAAAATGGACGAAAACTAAGAAAAAAAGAGGCCCAATGACTATTAAAAGTGAAGAGTATTGGAAAAAAACTGCACTAAATCTTAAATAACACAATAAACAATACCCTGAAACTCTGAAAAAAGTTTTCACAAAAATCGTCACATAAGAAAACAAACAATTAGGTTTTGTTTTTTAATAGGCCGAGTAAAACAACATTGGGGGTGTAGAGAAACATGTGCTAGACGATAACCAAAGATGTTGCCTTTGCAATAACATCTAGTAATAGAAACTTGTTTCTGAACATGCATTGTTTTGCAATATGAAGTCAAATTTGTGATCGGATTTATCATGCTATTTGTTTTGATTAATATTACATTCCAATCGGACAGTTAAATGGGAGCTATACTAAAACGAGGGCCGATATAGCCAAGCTTCGAACTCGACCTTGTTGTTACAACAGATATACGGAAGGCTAGATAGGGCAAGACCGACTCCTATTCTTACCCTTATCTCATTACAAATCACTAGAAGTCAATAGTAGAAGAATAAGTAGTTAAATAAGTAGCTGCGACATAAGGTAGCAAAAGAGTACCTAGTTGCTTGTAGACTTTTTATTACGTTCCACTTATTCCCTTATTTTTTGATAAAACAACTCATAGACCGACCTCAGCAACTTATTCCGTACATTCTGTCTGTTTAAAAAAAAAAAAATACTGACCGTCATGATGTAAGGTTCAAAAATATTTGGTTCTTGTCAGAGTTAAAGATCAGGCAGTACCGGGAGTATTTGCAATTATCCCACATCAGTAGTCAACTGACCCTGTAGATAATAAATGAACACTTCTGTATTGGAACTACATACAGTTTGTCAAGTAATTGTTTTCGAACCAAGAAAACTAACATTTTTCTATATTAATTTATGAAAAAATTGCTGATAATTGTGATAAAAATGTCGGGTTTTTTGCAAAAATTAGTTGGACGACTTATTTAAGACAAGATAGGATATGTATATAAAAAATAACCCACGTAGTCCAACAAAAAATAACGAAAACCAATAACTACATGTAATGCAAGTTGTCAAATAAATGTTTTCGAAATGTAATGGAGGCTCCAATATACCCCATATTTTCGGTAAATACTTGAAAATCAGGACAATTTATGAATTTTATTTTTAACAGGGAGTAACTACTAACAAGTATCAACAGTATTAGGCATGGAATATCCGTACTAGGAGGGTTACCATATGAACCAAGGGAGTACCAGGTCATATTACATGTAAACAGGGTCCTATAAGTTTTAAACCGGGAATATCTGAAAACTAAGACTTTTTATGAGTTTTTTTAGATCACAAGGATGGGTTGCCAACAACTAAAATAAATATTACCTTCAGAATAATTAAATCGGGAGGGTTGCCAGATGTACTAAAAAGGTACCAGGTTATATAAACAGTAAACGAGATCACCTGTGTCTCAAGACAGGGCACCGAAGTTTGTTGTTTCACTTAAAATTAATTAGGAGATAATAACATTTCACGAAACTATCGGAAATACCGCAGTAAGATACCAATATTACTTAGAAATGTATGGGATACAGATCTTGACAATGTTCAGAAATGCCTACTACGACCTATTGGACTCACTTCGTGTACTCTGCAGTACTACTGTTGCATATTTTTTAAAAGGAAAATAATGCTGACGGCAAAATAATGCTTCAGTGTTACCATGGAAGCCAAAAAACTTGGAGAATTCCTCTGAACTGGCTCTAAACAGTTGAAATCGGATGTCCATTATAAAATCATAATAGACTGACAATATCTTGCATATGTATTTCTAAGCGATATTTGTCCTTTTATGTCATATTTTGGTTTGTTTTGGAGAATTGCCTTATCCATTAATTCAATTTGAGTTAAATAAACAAATCTTAAGCCCTGGTTATGGATTCAGGTGGTCCCATTTACTGTTTATACAACCTGGTACCTTTTTCGTACATCTGGCAACCCTCCCGATTTAATTATTCTGCAGGTAATATTTATTTTAGTTGATGGCATTCCATCCTAGTGAACTATAGAAAGTCATACAAAGTCTTAGTTTTCAGATATGTCCGGTTTTAAAGCTATAGGTCCCTGTTTACATGTAATATGACCTGGTACTCCCTTGCTCCATAAGGTAACCCTCCTAGAAGGGTATTCGATGCCTAATATTGTTGATACTTGTTAGTAGTTACTCCCTGTTAAAAATAAAATCCATAAATTGTCCTGATTTTCAAGTATTTACCGAAAATATGGGGTATATTGGAACCTCCATTACATTTCGAAAACATTTATTTGACAACTTGCATTACATGTAGTTATTGGTTTTCGTTATTTTTTGTTGGACTACGTGGTTTAACATTTTATTTATACATCCAATCTTGTCCTAAATAAGTCTTCCAACTAATTTTTGCAAAAATCCCGACATTTTTATCACAATTATCAGTAATTTTTCATAAACTAATACAGAAAAATGTTAGTTTTCTTGGTTCGAAAACAATTACTTGACAAACTGTATGTATATGAGCAATACCCTCAGCCCTTATACTAATGAGAATATATGAAGAAAAGACAAAATTTTTTAGTTTTCCATAAAAAAATTAAAAAAATTTTTTTAAGCTACATGAACGATTTTTGGTACATAGATTGGGAAAAAAATCCCATTCTTAAATCTGTTCGAGATATTAATTTTGGTTGTTGCGCGCAAAAGTTATGGCGGTTTCAATTCTGATAAAAAGAAAATAATCTTTAAAAGACTCTAATCATTATATTGAGAAACTCTCTCTTAATTAGGGGCTCCCTACATACTATATGTTTACTGAGGTCCCATAACTTTAGTGAAAAAGTTGTAAATTTAGTTTACAACTTGTTCTAATAAAACTCAAGCTGTTTATGCATCTGAAAAATATATAAAAAATATGTACGTAATCTAAACATCGCGAAGATTCAAATAAAACCAAAACTATACAAATCCGTTTAGCGGTTTGCATATTATAGCAAAAAAACAAAAAATATATTGAGGAAATTAATAAAATTTTTGTAAGAGAAAATATTTATTAAAATTTATTTTGTGAGTTAGTTGAACAAAATGTAAGAAAAATAGGTCGGGGTTTTTCTTCTATTTTAGATAAATTTCACGCAATAAATCACATTTTTTATTCTAATCACTTCTCGAAAACACGCTAACATCTAGCAGAAGATATGGATATCTTTCAAATAAATGTTAGGTTCCTTTAAATGGGGTATAATCTTGAAATAAAATTGTATCGGGTAATGTTCATTTTGAAATGCGTGTAAATCGCGAAATCCTCAAAATCACTTAATGCACATGCGGTTTACCAATACAGCGAATTCTTCTCTTTTAATTTGTACACATTTGCCAGAATTTACTTTGGCCGCTAAGATGTAGCATCGTCTGCAGTTTAGTGTGCAACAAACTGTATAACGCTTATATTTTGCACAAAGTGCATACACTTTTTATGCGCATCCGATTTCACTATCAACCGTGAAAAAATACTTCGATCTAAACATATTTCAATAAAATTCATCAAGAACCGTGGATGTAGCATCACACAGTATTTTTTGGATAAATCGGATACAGCTCCCATGCCACTAAATTTTTCAAACCGCTGTTTTCGCACAAACGGGAGTGATGATTCACTTTCTTCATTGAAATGGAAACGATCCACATAAAACGCGAATTAGTCAGCGATATTTTGAAAAGCATTTTTCGCAAATTTTTCATTTTTTGCAGTAGCCATTTCCGCAGTTCTAGTAGATGGATTTTTACGATCTGTGATTCATATGATCCGGATCGTCGAAAAACTAAAATATCGCGGGGTACCAGCACACTCAAAACGATATTGTAAATACTGTACCCAAAAAATAGGTTTTTTAGAAAAAATATCACACTAAATGTTGGTCTTTGGCAGTAGATTACTCTGCTGCTGTGTGGGCTACATACTCAATATACATAACAGATTATGCGAAATCGCGAGTTCTTTAATCCTATAATTGGTTTTTCGAAATATCCGAATGCGCGTCCCAGTTACATAAAAAATACAAAAAACACCTGAAATCCGGCTTCAAAATGTCAGCATCCATAAAAGGTGGATGCAGTGGAAATTTTGGAAAGTGATACATTAGAAGTGTAATCTTCATTTTGTATTCTCCTACTTTTACCTTGGACAGATGTCCGTCATTTAAATGGTTTAATCAGAAATCGAATAGCAATGTAAAAAACCTGCTTAGCTTCAACGTGTTTTTACCTATGTTTTTTCCTTTATGCGGTCGTAACTACCACGTAAATTAATTTTTTTTGCTAAATTTTTGAGTTTTGTACAAAAACATCTAAATTAATCGAGCAATATTCATAGTTACTGGTAAACTACAATAGTTCGCGTATTATAAAAGTGCAAACCTTGCTTCATGGAAACTAAAAAATTTTGACTTTTCCTCATATACATTTTGATACGATGAAAATGTGCCCCGTCGCAACAATGGTTTTAGATCCCAAGTATGTTTGTATGTACGTCTGTCTGCTTGGATGTCGTTAAAATGGTGCACTCGATAACTCTCGAAGGGAGAAACTGGGGCCTAATTACGACATTCGATTTAATCGAGTATTTGCTTGAGAATGAAAAAATCGAACCTGTACAACCGTACATTTACTAAGGTAAATACATTAGCAATCTGTTACAACAATGTCAAAAAGTTTTACAAAAATAAATAATTTCGTACATTTTTATATCCTCAGCATTTATATGAGGAAAGAAAAAGATTTTTTAGGTTTTCATCGAAAAAATAATAAAAAAATTTTTTTAAGCAATAAAGAAAGAAGAAAGATTTTTGCTACATAGATTGAGAAAAAATTCCCATTCTTAAATCTGCTCGGGATACTAATTTCGGTTATTGCGCGCAAAAGTTATGGCGGTTTCAATTCTGATAACACTGCGCGACACGAAAATTATCAACCATATTCTGACACCGCAGCGGGACAGAAGACAAAAAATAAGAAGACACGTGTCCCGGCGTTTTTCCCTATCACTTCATCTTTCGCGGTTATGGGCCCCAAAAGGCCTGACTCCTTGATATCAAAAGGGATCATTTTGTCAGGCACATATCTTCTAAACCGCTAAGAATTTGGGTTTACTCGTAGAAGAAAAGTTGTAGCTTTCGACTTAAGGAATAATAACTATGAACACAAAAAATCCATTCAACCTCACCTTCAAGGTCAAAATCGTCAAGGTGAAATTTCGTTTTTAATTTTTTCTCGGATGTTAGTCTACAGATATCAAACCGATCAAAATTGAAGCAAACAACCAACTAGAGAAATGTACCTTAGGTCTTAGGAAACAACTTTCTAAAACATACGAACTCTGCAGAATGGTCAAAATAGCAAATCAAATGCGATTTTTATCTTCTTTTCTCGGTCCCTGCTCCATAGATACAAAACCGTTAAAAATTCAAGAAAACAATGGACGACAATAATGTTGCAAAGATATCAGCAAACAACTTTCTGCAACATACCAAATGTATGTGATCGGTTGTTAAATGTGAAAATAGCCAAACACTTTTGAAAATATTCGATTTTTATACTTTTTTCCAGAATCGAGCAAATTGAAAAAATGTTTGTCAGAAAAAATATTGTTTTCAAATTTATTTGGTGAGTTAGTTCAAGAAAATGTAAAAAAAAACAGGTCGGAGTTATTCATCTATTTTAGGTAAAATTCACGCGAAAACGCACAGTTGTCATTGTAATCACTCCCCGAAAATAACCTAACATCTTTGAACGACTTTAAAATAAATTTGGGTTCCTTTAATTGCAGAATAATTTTGAATGAAAACTGTAACGGGTAATATACATTTTAAATGTATGAAAATCGCGAAATCCTCAAAATCATTTGATGCATGCGGTTTTCCAGTACAAAGAATTGTTTTCTTTTTATTTGTATACATTTACCAAGATTTACTTTGATGGGTGCGATGTAGCATCGTCTACAATTTAGTGTCCAAAAAACTGTATAACGCTTATAATTTGCACAAAGTGCATATACTTTTTATGCGCATCCGAATTCACTATCAACCGTGAACAAATTCATGGATCTATACCTATTTCAATAAAATCCATCAGAAACCGTGGATGTAGCATCGAACAGTATTTTTGGGATAAATCGGACACTGATCCGATGCCACTAAATTTTTTAAACCGCCGTTTTAGAAAAAAACCGTGAGTTATGTATCGCTTTCTTCACTGAAATGGACACGATCCACACAAAACGTGAATTAGTCCGCGATATTCTCAAAAACATTTACGCAAATTTTTCAATTTTTGCAGTAGCCGTTTTCGCAGTTCTAGTGGATGGATTTTCACGATCTATAATCCATATGATCCGAACCGCCGAAAAACTAAATTATCACGGGGTACCAGCATACTCAAAAATATATTGTAAATACCGTACCCAAAAAATAGTTTTTTTAAAAAAAATATCGCACTAAATTTTGGCCTTTCGTTTTTTGAAATACACGAGTGCGCGTCCAAGTGAAATAAAAAATACAAAAAAGACCTAAAATCTGGCTTCAAAATTTCAGCATCCATAAAAGGTGTATGTAGTGGAAATTTTGAAAAGTGATACATAAGAAGTGTAATCTTCATTTTGTATTCTTCTACTTTTACTTTGGACAGATGTCCGTCATTTGAATGGTTTAATCAGAAATCGAATAGCAATGTAAAAAACCTCGCCAGCTTCAACGAGTTTTTACCTATGTTTATTCATTTACGCGGTCATAACTTCCACGCAAATTAATTTTGTTTGCTAAATTTTTGAGCTTTGTTCAAAAACACTTCATTTTATCCAGTAATAGTCATAGTTACCGGGAAACTATAATAGTTCGCGTATGCAATCCTTGACTTCATGGAAATTAATTATACCCTCAACCTTTAAGCTAAAGAGGGTATTTACACTTTGATACGACCAAAAATGTGCCTCATCGAAATAATGGTTTTAGACCCCAAGTATGTTTGTACGATATCCGTTTCAGACAATTTTGAGTAGATCTAGCAATGTCCGTCCGTCTGTCTGTCTGTCTGGCTGGTGCGCACGATAACTCTCGAACGGATCAATCGATTCGGTTCAAATTTTGGGTATCGAATTATTTTGTCCACATTCGATTTAAGTTCGAAGATGGGCCATATAGGTCCACTCCTTCAGGTACCTCCCCCACAAATGTTTAACAATTGTCGCAAAACTTGTGCGCACGATAACTCTTGTAGGGAATAACCGATTTGGTCCATACTTTGCACATCGTGTAATTTCTACCAAACTTAGATTAGGTTCCAATATGTACTCAATCGGTCCACTCCTTCGGGTACCTCCCACACAAAATTTCGGAAAAGTTCAGTTTAGGGCCATCTCTCGAATTGCTTTTTGTTTTAGCAACTTGTATTCACTGCCCTCCATACGACGGTACAAGTTTCATCAGGGGCAAGTCCATACTTCCTGAGCAAATAGCCTGAAAGTTGCAAAAAAAACCCTATGACACCGTATGAGGTGGTTGGAGCGCAAGATAACTCTCGAACGGATCTTTCGATTCCGTCCAAAATTTGGCCTTAGTAATATTTTGTCCAAACATAGTTTAAGTTTGAAGATAAACCATATCGGTCCACTCCTTCAGGTACCTCCCCCACAAAAGTTCAAAAATGTTCGGAAAAATTGTGGCACGATAACTCTTAAAGGAAGTGACCGATGTAATCCATACTTTGCACATCTTAATATATCTACCAGATATAGATCAGGTTTGAATATGGACTATATTTGTCTACTCCTTCTGGTACCTCTCACACACAATTTCGGATAAGTTCACTTTGAGACCTGCTCTCGAATCACTTTGATTTTTGTAGAAGCGATTTGCATTCGCTACCTCCATTACGGCGGTAACAGTTTTTTCAGGGGCAGGTCCATATTTCTTAGGAAAAACGTCCGAAAGGTGTAAAAAATCCCTTTTGTCACCATATTTGTCGAAAAAGGGCCACAAAATTCTGAAGAGACCTTAAATACATTCGATCTGTCGGGAGGTGAAAGTTTCACTTCACATGTCTAAAACCTTTTCACAATCTTTTAAGCCCAGAAAACCATCAGGCAGAGAAAAAAATATGTTTGATCCAACAATATTCCAAGAGCAAAATATGTATTGTTAACATATTGTTGGATTCCTCATGTAGTATTGTAAATCCAAAAATAGTTTGTGTCAACTGAACAATATTTCTCTCTTTTCATCGAAAATTTGTTTCTCTTCTCTCGCTATTCGATGCCGTGTTGAAAAAACAATTTTGGTGAGTTGTGGTGTGTTTGTATGACATGCTGCCTTTACCTTTGTTTTTGTGTGTATGTACTTGTGAGACTCTTGTTTTTATTTGTTTCTGTTTTGTTTCATTCTTCTTTCCTTTTCATGTTTGTTATGGTGTTTAATTATTCCTTATGTTGTGGTGGGTTTTGTGGCTTTTTGTTTGTCTTTGTTGTCAGCCAATGCAGCAAACCATGTATTGTGTTCATCAATGATTGCAATATTATACGCGACATTTATATCCAAGTTATGCGAAAAGTGTATATGAGAAGTATATGCACTCAAATCAAAAATTTCTGGGCTGGTTTTCTGTATTGACAATACTTTTTGTAAACAAAATTAGATTATGATAGTTCCTACAATCGGTATTGTTAACGATTTTAACAATATTGCGGAAATTCGAAAGTTGTTTTTGTTTTCTATGTTTGGAGCAAAAGATGGTATTTTTGGATTTGGATTACAATGTTTAAACAAAACAAATACATTTTTGGAACCAAAACATATATTTTTGTTCCAACAAAAGCGAAAAATATTTTTTCTCTGCGTGCATTGGCTGAGGGTATATATCTGTCGGCAAAGCCGACCGACTCTTTTTTACTTGTTTTTTTGTCCTTTACTCATATTCACTTTCATATGGGTAAAATGTGCCTCATAGAAATAATGGTTTTAGACCCCAAGTGTGTTTGGACGAAATCCGTTCCAGACAATTTGAAGTTGATTTAGCCATGTTCGTCCGTCTGTCTGGCTGGCTGGCTTGAGCGCACGATAACTCTCGAACGGATCAACCGATTCGGTCCAAAATTTGGCTTTCGTAATATTTTGTCCAAACTTAGTTTAAGTTCAAAGATGAGTTATATCGGTCCATTCCTTCCGGTACCTCTCCCACAGAAGTTCGAAAATGTTCGGAAAATTTGTGCACACGATAAATCTTGAAGAGAGTAACCAATTTGGTCCATACTTTGCACATCATGAAATTTCTGTTAGACTTAGATGATGTTCCAATATGAATTCAATAGGTCCATTCCTTTGGGTACCTCCCACACAAAATTTAGGAAAAGTTCAGTTTAGGGCATGCTCTCGAATCGCTTGGATTTTGGTTTTAATAACTTGTATTCACTGTCCCTTATACGGCGGTACAAATTTCATCAGGGGCAAGTCCATACTTCCTGAGAAAATAGCCTGAAAGGTGCAAAAAAACTCCTATGACACCGTGTGTAGTGGTTGGTGCGCATGATAACTCTCGAACGGATCTGCATATTCGGTGCAAAATTTGGCCTTCGTAATATTTTGTTCAAATTTAGTTTAAGTTAGAAGATAAGCCATATCGGTCCACTCCATCAGTAACAGCCCTCACAAAAGTTCAAAAATGTTCGTAAAAATTGTGCGCGAGTGACCGGTTTGGTCCATACTTTACACATCCTAATATACATATAGATCAGGTTCGAATACGGACTATATTTGTCCTCTCCTTTTGGTACCTCCCACACACGTTTCGGGATAAGTTCACTTAAAGACCAGGGGCTGATTTTTGTTCTATGAACAAATTTTTTTTGATAGTTTTTTCCTTTACATTTTCATAGAAACAGAATTGAGCCTGCTCTCGAATCACTTTGATTTTTGTTGAAGCAACTTGCATTCGCTGCCTCAATTACGACAGTAAAAGTTTTTTCAAGGGCAAGCAAGCCCATACTTCTTTAGAAAACAGCCCGAAAGTCGTAAAAACTCTTATGGCACCATATGTAGTGGCTGGAGAGCTCGAACCGAATACTAGGTTCGTCCACACTTTGGATATTATAATATTTCTTCGAATATACGATAAAATTCGAAGGTGGTCCCCAACAAAAGTTCGTCAAATATCTAATTGTGAAAAGCATTCAAATTGGTCAACAATCAAATATCGACAATATTCGCTAAAATGGTACGCGCGATTTCTCATAGACGTAGCAACTGATTTTTCCAAACTTTGGATCTGTAAATATTGTCGAAACTTAGTTTATGTTCAAATTGGGGCCCTCTCTGTCCAATCCTTGTGGTACCACCCAAACAAATGTTCAACATTTTTGTGTGGTTAAGGGTCTGTTCTAGGATCCTTTGGACATTGTTACCGAAGGTTTTCCTAGTGGTCGTGTTTACAGCGATATTATGTTTTTCGTAGGCTAGTGTGATAAAAAAAGCCCTATCTATCGTTATCCCCGCAAATTTTTGAGCTTTAATCCTATCCATACTTTTGTCGGTTCATTATTCAAAACCCACTTAAATAAATACGTTTTTTTGGGAAAAAAGTATTTCAATCCACACAGGCTGAGGGTATTCTCTGTCAGCAAAGTCGACTGACACTTTTTTACTTGTTATTGTTCTCGACTTATGAAAATTAAGGTATGCAACATATGAAAGGACAGCTCAACTCACAGTCACAGTTTGTCGAAGTTCACGCTAGAGTGGTTTCATTGAAACTTTTAGGTTTTTATAGATCGAGTTCCCTACTACAGCAACTCTATGATATCACTCTACTGTGAAACTCGACCTAGGAACCCTTGTTTTCATGAAACTGTTTCAATGACACACTCTAGTGAGACCAAGGACTTTATGTGAAATGCAGCTAAAAATTAATATACCAAGATGCTTCCCGTCGGTTTCGAATGCTTTATTTTACCTGTCCTTAGTTGTTATATACTATATTTTTAAAATTTATATATAAAATTCTTCATACACTTTGCATGATTTTTGCCATTTTATTGTTTTTTTTTTTTTTTTTGATAACCATGAATTTTTGTTTCATTTGCTTTCATTAACCACCACCAGCACTGCCACACCAAATAAACAACAAAATATGACCCATAACCTTTGGCACTAGGCCAAAAATATAGCGACTTATAAAATCACTTCACTGACCACTACATAAAATAAAATTAATTCTGTACTAAATTTCAATGAAATTCAAAACTGCAGGCAGTCGAATGCAAATACACACAGTTTTCGGAAAAATAATGGAACTGCAGTCCAAATTGTCGGAGAGAGATAGAAAGGCATACACAAAAAAAAAGAAATTTAAACAAAAGACAACCATTTCCGCAGAAAATTAATTTAAACTTTACGAAATAGTGATAGAGAGGGCCGAGAACAACAGCAACAACAAAACAATTGTATGTTCATTCCCTCTTTGCCGTTTGCGATACATATTTTTCTTTGAGTGCACAAGTCCCAGTGCCCTTGTCCATGATGTTCCATGGCAAACTTAAAACAAAAGGCAGCTACAATTGAAATCAACAGCAACTTGGAATGTCCTCGAAATGGCAGCAACAACAACAACTATTTTATGTGGAACAAATTAAAAATTCATTTTCTGCATTTGCAACTTCCTTTCAAGACGAAAGAAAGTCCAATTTTAATATGAAAACTTCTTTGAATACTTGTCATTGTGCTGCAGCAGTTGCCAGTGGCTTGCTTCTTATTTTGCTAGCTTTAATGTTATTGCCAGAGCGTCATCATTTGAACTGTGTCAGTTTCTGGCTACTTTACTTCTGGAAAGTTTTTTTTTTTTTTAATTTTGAACCAGTTTTTATCTGTTCATTTGTGGGTGTTAAGCCAAGAGTGCTAAAATTTAAATATAAAAAATATTTCTCGTTTGGCATTGCGGGATTTGCAGCTCCCTATCATAAAGTCGTAGCGGATAGAGGCAGTACTGAAAAAAATTTCAATATAGTATATTTCATTACAACAAAATCCTATGTCTGCGAAATCACAAAGTAGTAAGATAGCAACAATAAGGATCAATTATAAGAAGAGACAAACGCTCCCGATTGTTACCTTAAAGGAGGTAGCATCAAGATAATTTTCTACTCTAAAGAATTTACGAAAGGATTATAATGTAATTTTCACAGAGGAAACACGTTTGAGTAGCAACAAAGGAATCAGAGGAACCCGCAAAGACAATCATGGTGTACCCTACATTGATATTATCAAACCGACAAAGAACAAACAAACCACCCAACATCACCAGCTGCAATTGCCACAATTGCATGCAGAGCAGTTGAAAGCACAAGTTGCCATTTCCTGCTAACTATTGCTTTTCCTTTGAGCTTTGAAGACAATTCAAGAGAAGACAAAAAAACTAATTCCAACTATTGAAAAGTCAAAAACTTTTCACACAAAAACTATAAAAACAAAAAAATACAGAATAAAACTCTTCAAAAGCACAGGAATGACAAAAAATAGAGAACAACAGACAGAAAAAACGTAAAAAAAAACTGAACAGAATCGACAAAGACAAAGCGTCGAAGAATAGCACAATATGTTTCACGCAGTAGCTAAAATTGTAAGCACCAACATGGGTTTGGCAAATGAAAGCTAAATTTTGCTCAAAGAAAAGGTAACTTTTGGGGATGATAAGAACATAAAAAAATCCTTAACAATGTCGTCTATGGGCAGAAGTCCTTTAAAGAGTCACGGTGCTCTTAAATCTAATTTAAATGGAAGGTGCTTACTCCTGGGAAGTTTTTGCGGATTCTGAAACTACAATCTTCATAGATGAGAAAAATCAAAAAACAAAAAAAAAAAAAAATCGCCGGAGCGTTTTTTAAATAAATCGCGATTCAAGTTGACATTTTTAGGGGTTGTTTAGGTTCTTGCGATTTTGCTTGGAAAGCGCAAGTCTTATCAAAATGGGAATAAAGAAAATGTTGTAGCTATCAAAATTCTCTATAAGATTGACCTTAATGACATTTTCGTAGATTTTACAACTTTTTAGATATAGAAGTTGAAAGTGGGACAATTCAAATTCAATTCAATTCTGTATAGTCTCGTTATAAAACAATGTCATGACTGCAATTTCCCAACTTAAACTTATATATCTAAAAAAATGGTACAACCTAGGAAAAATTACATGCCGATAAGACTTGCCGTATTCAAGCAAAATCGCGAAAGCCTAACAAAAAACCTAAAAATGTAAACTCAAAAATGGTACAACCTGAGAACAAATCATAAACGTGAATCCTATAGAGAATTTTCACAGCTACGACATTTTCTTTAGCTCCATTTCGATTGGACTTGCGGTTTCCAAGCAAAATCTTGAAAACCTAAAAAACACCGAAAAATGTGAATTTTGACCGCGATTTATTTAAAAATCCCTACATCGATTTTTTCTTGTTTTTGGATTTTTCTCATCTATGTTTCAGAATTCACAAAAACTTCCTCTTCATTCTTCATGACATTGTTTTATAAGGGGGCGATACAGTCAGTGCATTGTACATTGTCCCGATTTGAACTTCAATATCTCAAAAATGGTAAAACCTACGAAAATACCGTGAAGGTCAACCTTGTAGAGAATTTTCATAGCTACAACATCAGTCTCATTTTGATAGGACTTGCGGTTTCTAAGCAAAATCGTGAAAATCTAAAGAACCCCTAAAAATGTCAATTTGAATCGCGATTTATTTAAAAAGCGCTCCGGCGATTTTTTTTTTGATTTTTCTCATTTTTGAACATTGTAGTTTCAGAATCCGCAAAAACTTCCCAGGTGTAAGCACCTTCCATTTAAATCTGATTCAAGAGCACCGTGGAGTAACATGTGAGCAGAATACCTTTACAAGGTCTTATATGAGCAGAAGACTTTCACCAGGTCTTCTGTCGACAGAATACTTTTACCAAGTCTTCTTCAACCATTTTAAAATCTTCTAAGCGGAGAAAACCTTTACAAGGCCTTCTATTAGCAGAATAACTTTTTCAATGAAAGAAGACCTATAGAGATCTTCGATGGACAGGAGGTCTTCTATGGGGAGAAGACCTTAAAGGGTCTTCAATGTACAGAAGGCCTTAAAAAGGCCTTCTATGGACATAAGACCTTTACAAGGACTTCCAAGGACAGAAATCTTTTAAGAAAAGCTTAAAAGGTATTCTGTAGAGAGAAGACTATTACAAGGTCTTTATAGGCAGACCACTTTTACGAACTCTTCTACAGGCAGAAGATTCCTATGGACAGAACACCTTTACACGGTCTTCTGTAGACAGAACACTTTTACAAGAACCTCTATGGACGGAAGACCTTCTGTGGACAGGAGACCTTTACAATGTCTTATATGAGTGTAAAATCTTTACAAGGTCTTCTATTAACGGAAGACCTTTACAAATCTTTAAAAGTTCTTCTGTGGACAAAAAACCTTTGCAATGTCTTCTATGGACAAAATACATCCTCTTTATAGACAGGAGGCCTTCACATTTTTTCTATGAACGGAAGATATTTAAAAGGTTTTCTATTGGCAGCAGACCTTTACAGTGTCTTCTATGCACTTCACTTTTATAGGCTTAGAATAACCCTTAGGGGTCCTCTATGGGCAGAATACCTTTGCAAAGCCTCCTATGGACAGAAGATCTTCACAAAGTCGACTGTAGACTGAAGACCTTTAAGAGGTCTTCTATAGACAAAATACCTCTACCAGGTCTTCCATGGACAGAAAACTATTACAAGGTCATCTATGGGCAGCAGACCTTTATAACGTCTTCGATGCACTTTACTTTTATAGACTTAGAATAACTCTTAGAAGTCCTCTATGAACAGAAGACCTTTAAATGGACTTCTATGGGCAGAAGACCTTTACAAAGTCTCCTATGGACAGAAGACCTTCACAATGTCGACCGTAGACCGAAGACCTTTAAGAGGTCTTCTTTAGACAAAATACCTCTACAAGGACAACGACAGAAGGCCCTTAGAAGGTCTTCTATGGGAAGAAGACCTTTATAAGGAATTCTATATGCAGAAGACAAAATCTTCTTCAACAGAAAGTCTTCAATGTAAAGAAGACCTTCCCATAATCTACAATGGACAAAAGACCTTTACAATGTCTTCTATAGGCAGAAGATTTTACATGGACTTCAATGGACAGAAGACCTTCACAAAGTCAACTGTAGACCTTTACACAGTCTTCTATGAGCAGAAGACCTTTACAAGAAATTCTATATGAAGAAGACTTTCACGACGACTTCTATGGACAAAATACCTTCACAATGTGAACTGTAGACCTTGTAAAGGTCTTCTGCCCATAGAATACCGTGTAAAGATTTCCTCTCTATAGAAAACCTTCTAAAGGTCTTCTTTCTATAGGAGACCTTCTGTCTTTAGAATACCTTGTAAATGTCTTCTGCCTATAGTAGACCTCGTAATGGTCTCTTTTCCATAATAGACCTTGGGAAGATCTTCTGCACATAAAAGACTTTGTAAAAGTCTTCAGTTCATAGATCGTGCACAGGCCTTTAGCCATAGAAGGCCATGTAACGGTCTTCTGCCTATAAAATACCTTGTAAAGGTCTTCCTACCTTAATAAGGTCTTCTATGGACAGAATACCATTACAAGTTGTTCTATAGAAAGAAGGACTTTCCAATATATTCTATAGGAATAAGACCATTACACGGTCTTCTATAGGAAAGTGGACCATTGCAAAAGTCTTCTCTCGGAAGATTTTAAGAAGAAGACCTTGCTAAGGTCTTCTATAAATAGAAAGCCTTTCTATAGAAGGAAGACCGTTGAAATTTCCTCTATTGGTAGAAGACATTTACATTTAAAATATCGTCTATGGGCAGCTGACATTTATAATACCTTCTATAATCGGAAGATCTTAAAAAAGTCGTCTATGGGGAGAAGACCTTCAGAGGTCTTCAATGGACAGAAGGCCATTTTGTGGTCAGAAGACCTTCTATGGACTGAAGACCTATAAAAGCTCTTCTGTGGTCAGAAGACGTTTACAAAGATTTCCAAGGACAGAAACCTTAAAAAACCCTTAAAAGGTCTTCTATAACAGAGCACTATTACGAGGTCTTCTATAGGCAGATCTACGGATAGAACACTTTTACCGGAGTTTCTACAAACAGATGACCTTTAAAAGGTGTTCTATTTACAAAAGAACTTCACAAGGCATTCAATGGTCATAAGAACTTTACAAGGTCTTCTGTGGATACAAGAATTTTACAAGGTCTTCTATGGACAGAAGAACTTTACAAAGCCTTCTAGGGACAGAAGAACTATACAAAGTCTTCTATGGACAGAAGGACTTTACAAGGTCTTCTGTGAACAGAAGACCTTCATAAGATCTACTAGGGGAGCTTAAAAAGGTCTTCTAGAGACAGAAGAACTTTACACCGTCTTATATGCACAGAAGCCTTTTACAAGGTCTTTTCTTGTATGAAAACCTTTAGGAGGTCTTCAAAGACTCTGCAATGTCATTTATGGACAGAAGATCTCTTAAAGGTCACCTATGGACAGAAGACCTTTGAAAGGTCTTCTATCGACGGAAATACATTACAAGATCTTCTATGGACAGAAGACTTTTACAAGGATTTCTATGGACAGAACACCTTCACAAGGTCTTCTGCAGACAAAAAGTTTTTGCAAGGTCCTCTATGGACGGAAGACATTCTATGGACAGGAGACCATTACAAGGACTTCTATGAGCGGACACCCCTTACAAAGTCTTCTGTGAACGGAAGACCGTTACAAGACCTTCTGTTGACAGAAAACCTTTAATCAACCTTTAAATGGTATAGGTGGACAGATGACACATACATGTTCCACTGGGAATAGAAGACCTCCACAATATACTCTATAGCAGGGACGTACGCAGGATTTCATTTCGGGGGGGGCCCAACTTGACTAAAAATCATGAAATTAAAAAATGTTGTGTAGCGTTACGTAAAGCTATTTTAATGGGTTATGACCAATTATAAGAATCCATTTTCATGCATTGGTTTAAGAAATCTATTAAACCTTGAGTTACCTTCTATTTTTTTTTTTTTTTTTTTTTTTTTTTTGAAAAAATCTTTCTGACAAATGCCCGCCTATAAAGCACTGTTTTTACTAAAGCAGTTTACGGTACCCACTGTAGTTTGAAAATAAATGTGCAATAAATGCGTTCATGTATTTCGCAAACTATCGTGCGAAATACTACTAATTTGATTGTACATTTGTACAACTATGTTTATAAATGAGAGCCAAATGAGAAATGAAAACAAAATCCAAATATACATACAAGCATCGGAATATGTTGGAATTGGTTTGTTCGAAAAATAAAATGTGTCAGTATTTTGAATTATTTTATTTTATTGATTTCTTGAAAATAATGAATGAAACCGACATTAAAACGAGTCTATACAATTTTTATTTTGTTTGAAGAATGGCTTGCATAAATTTGTTTTAAGATTTTCGGTGTTGTTCGCGAGTTTATGTTCTACTCGGCAGCTACAAAGCAAGTGAGTGATTTTGACATTCTCTTTTTATAAGAGACAGTCTTTTCGAAATACATAAACAAATTTAATGGAAAAGTGTACGTTCGTTTACGTGTTTTTTCGTATGGCTTGTCGGTAGCATAGATTTTTGTTTCGAAGGCGTTTACATGAACAGAAAATAATTTTTTTCCACTTCCGAAGCGCAAAAAACCTTTCGGTCGACATACATGACCTGGCTGTTAGAATTGAAAATAGAATATAATCTATAGGTCCACGTTATGGTTTATCGCAAAAACAAAGAATTGCCGTTATCTCTGCTATAGCAAGATTTTCACTATTTCGATGATCTTAGCTTAATTTTTAAGAATATCATTTGTCGTTTATATGTTTCCAAATGAAAACATTAAGAAAAATTTAACAGTTTTGGAGATATAGTGCGAAATGTTTACAAATTATGGAATTTTTAGACATATTATAACATTTGAGGCAATAAATGTACAGTTCATTATTTCTCCAAATATTTTAGTCTGGCCCAAGGCATATTTATACAAGGTAGAAGTGACAACCTGCTGTATTCTTACTTTTTTTTGTAAATTTAGTTTTCAAAATGTAATAGGGTTTACTCATGAAATTTGAAACTTCGAAATTCGCTACAATAAAATTATTCTTTTCATCGTAAACGTGTAATAACAATGAATTAAGACAGTTCGGTATGCTTTATATTTACATTTTGTGTGTTACATGTGTTCTATTTTAGAGGATTTTCAAAATGTATTTATGTCTTTCCTGAAAAAAATTTTGGAACGTCCCTATTATTCAATATTTATTTTTGACAATTAATTTTCAATAACAACAATGTTGTTTTTGTAAATTTGTTAGTTGTTGTAATTCATGCATATACCTTATATAATTTCCCTTGGTCTGACCCTTATCTACAAATTTGCTTCAGAGGTCAGAAGAAGATTTTCATTGGTTTCAGAGATATAGCCCCGATTTGCTTTAAAAAGTCAATATTTAACAATGTTTGGATAATCTGAGCTGGATCTGACTCAACAAAACGCAACTAGGGCTTCTGTATTTTGGGTCTGTACATTCACAAAATCCTCACTTCAAATTATTTGCACAAGATTACCTTAACAATGTTGCACAATGTTATTTACCGGAGGAGATAGAGTCTGATTCCAGGATTATTTTTACTTTTTATATAATGTTACAAAGGAAGCGTTATAATTTGTGTTCTTATTAATTGTACGATTAGAAGTTTTTGGACTCGATGACAAATACTTTGATGGACTTAGTTCTATATAGTGTTGACAAATAACGATCGATCCTTATTGAACCCCACATAATTATTCACTAATAATTAGATAATTAATTTTGGAAACGGATCTTATTTTGAGAGACACTCCTCTCGATAGTTACCGCGCCCATAAGCTATTTTAGTTGGTCACCGTAGTATTTAGAGCTTTGTCAGGAAACATGAACTTGTCCACGAAAAATAGGATATCGCTGTAATCAAGACTACAAAATGTTCAAAGGATCCTCGAACAGTCTTTAAACTGCAGTTATGTTAGACTTGTATGAGGGACCTGAAGATGTTGTCCAAAAAAATCCTCTTGGAACTTGATGTACTTTTGGAAGTAAATTTGCGAGTGGACCAAGTAGTCCATACTAGGTTCGATTTTAGACTGAATCGGTTAGTCCCTTCCACCATTTTTTAACTTTTATGGCAGAGGTACCGACATAACTTACATTTAACTTTGACAAAACATTACGAGATCCATATCTTGGAACAAATCGGTTGATCCGTTCGAGAGTTATCATGAATTCCAACCTGCCAGACAAACAGAGATACAGACGGACGGACGGTGGTAAGTACTTCCATCTTGTCTGAAACGAATATCGTCCAAACATATGTGGAGTCTAAAATCATTATTTTGATGAGACCTATTTGTTTCGTATCCTAGTGTATATAATCTCGTAACCTTAAAGTCTGAGGCTACAATTATACTTCGGTGATGATAAGGAAAAAAATAAAGTGACGCAACAAAAATTCATTTGTCTTCATTATTTTCTCATACTGTTTAGCAGCTAATTTGTCTAAACTAGGATAACAAAATTTTAGCGATGCCAGTAAAACAAATTTCTAAATGGCTTTCATGATGTAGTCACGAAGGACCGACTCTTCATACATTTTATCCAATAGACATTTTTTCATATACTTCCATTCCCACAATACTCAACTCGTTATGAGTTTTAAGCTTCGAGAGCTATATATAGTTCGAATATGACATAAAGTTGGAGTATATTCATTATGGAATTCGCATTTGATAGTGGAATGATATGACATGAAGAAGTAATTCAGATTTCATTGGAAGTTTCTCTCAAAAACAGCATACAAACAAAAAATTTTCAAATATTTTCTTACAAAACTTGTTAATGATGAGCATTTTCTGTTCAGAAACTTAAAAAAATATAAGTTTTAATTTGAAATCTTCAAACATACTAACATTTTTATGAGAAAAAAATATAATAAGTAGTTACAGTAGCTTAACAAATTTTGTTCGACCAAACCATTTCGGGGGGGGGCCCGGGCCCCCTGTGCCCCCCCCCTGCGTACGTCCCTGCTCTATAGGCAGAAGGCCTTCACGTGTTTTTCTATGTACAGAAGGTAATTACAAGGTCTTCTGTGGGCAGCAGGCCTTTACAAAGTCTTCTATGCACTATACTTTTATAGGCTTAGAATAACTCTTAAAGGTCATCTATGGACAGAAGACCTTTACAAAATCTCCTATGGACAAAAGACCTTCAAAAAGTCGGCTGTAGACCGAAGACCTTTAAGAGGTCTTCTATAGACAAAATACCTTTACAAGGAATTCTATATGCAGAAGACAAGATCTTCTTGAACAGAAGACCTTCACAAAGTCTTCAATATACCGAAGACCTTCCCAAAGTCTACAATGGACAAAAGACCTTTACAAGGACTTCTATAGACAGAAGACTTCTACAAGAACTTCTATGGAAAAAATACCATTGAAAAGGTTTTCTTTATATAGTAGACCTTGTGAAAGTCTTCAGTTCATGGAAGATCTTGCACAAGCCTTTTAGGCATAGAATACCTTGTAACGGTCTTCTGACCATTGAAGGCCTTGTAACGGTCTACTGCCCATAGAAGACATTGTAAAGGTCTTTTTAGTTTAACAAGGTCTTCTATGGGCAGAAGACCGTTTCAAAGTCGTATATGTACAAAAGACCTTTACAAGGTCTTCTATGGACAGAATGCCATTACAATGTGTTCTATGGAGAGAAGTCCTTAGAAGTTCCTTTATGGGCAGAAGTTCTATACAAGGTCTTCTAAGGACAAGGACCTCTACAAGTAAAATCAATGATGATCAATCTCTTCCATAGAATAAATACCTGTACAAGGTGTTCTATGGAAAGAAGCCTGTTCCAATATCTTTTATAGAAATAGGACCATTACAAGGCCTTCTATAAAAAATTAGACCATTAGAAGAATATAAGAAGCAGTCCTTGCTAATGTATTCTATAGAAAGAAGTAATTTCTATAGATAGAAGACCGTTGAAAGGTCCTCTATAGGAAGAAGGCATTAACATTCAAAATGTCTTCTATGGGCAGAAGACATTTACAATACCTGCAATGGTCGGAAGATTTTAACAAAGTCGTCTATGGAGGGAAGACACGGTTTTTGGGCAGAAGATATTTACATAGACAAATACCCTCCACCATAATATGGAGGGTATAATTAAATTTGTCATTCCGTTTGTAACACATCGAAATATTCGCCGGAGAACCTATAAAGTACATTTATTCTTGATCAGCATACAATTCTAAGTTGATATAACCATATCCGCCTGTCCCTCCTTCTGTTGAAATCAAGATCGTCATTTTGAAGATAGACCTTTGTAATTTGTTATAGAAGTTTCTATTACTCCTGGGATGATTGGTATTGGAAATGGGCTACATCGGTCCACTTTTGATATAGCCCCCCATAGAACGGTACCTCCCAATTTTCGGTATTTTTGAGGTTGTGTAGTTAGCCTTCGTTGCGGGTACAAAATTTTTCACCGGAAGTTTTTCGGTATAGGTCCACGCCTTTATATGGCCCCCATAGAACAGTACATCCCGATTTTTGGTATTTTTAAGGCTGCGTCCTCAATATCCTACCGTAATGGCTGAAATTTGATAGTTAGTCTAAGTTGGGGGTGTAAAACTTTCCGTCTGAAATTGATCGGTATAGGTCCACGCTTTCTTATAGCTCCCATGCAACAGTACCTCCGGACTTTCGGTATTTTTGAGGTTGTGGCGTTTATTTCCCACCGAAATAGCTGAAATTTTGTATTTAGTCTTCGTTGGGGGTATAAAACATTCTACCTGAAATTTGTTGGTATAGATCCTCATGTTAATACGAGTATAGACCCCATAGAACGGTACCTCCCGATTTTCGGTATGTATGGAGTGCTCAATATCCCACCGAAACGGCTGAAATAAGTTACTAAGTCTTCGTTGGGGTGTATTAGTGTCCAAATGAAATTTGTCGGTATTGCTCCATGTCGTCATATTGCCCCCATAGAATGGCGCCCTCCGATTTTCAGTGTTATACAGGTAAAAAACATCCCTTGCAAAAATCAGACAGTATAGGTTCACGTTTTTGTACAACCAAAATATAAGCGTAGCTACCATTTAACGTTTTTTTTTTTTTAATTTTAGCCACATTTTTCTACCGATTTGAAAGTTATTTGGATTTTAGTGTTCTCAGAAGATAGAATAAAAATGAGATCTTTACTAAGTCCTATATAGGCAGAAGAACCTCACTATGTCTTCTATGGACTGAAGACCAATGTTTCCTATAAACTGAAAGCCAAGGTATTCTATAGGATGAAGATCTTTACAAGGTCTTCTGTTAGAAAGAATTCGTTTGCAAGTTCTTCTATAGGAATAAGACTTTGACAAGATTTTGTTGGCGCAGAAGATTTTTACATAGCCGGTTTGGACCTTTACACTGTTTTCTAAGGCAGGCAAAAGTCTTCTTCAAAGGGTTCTGTGGATAAAACTCATTAAGAAGGGTTTCTGATGTTAGAAGACAAGATATTTCTTCTGTATTCGGACAACAATTACATTTGTAACATTCTCCAGTGTACAGTAGGAATTCTTCTATATACAAAGGATCTTAACAAAGTTTTATATATACAACAGACCCATAAAACTTCCTTCATTTCCAAAGATTTTGAAAATGTCTTCTATGGAGAACAGTTCATCATATCTTCTTCTTACAACTAAACCGAATTTGTCTTTCGACTTTGATGTGTTCTATTTAGAATACCTATCTCATGCTATTTCTGATTTTCTTTCTGATTTCAATATGTGTTTTCATCCCCGGAACAACACCCTATACATTGTTATGTTTCTAAAGGCCATGGAACTTTGGCTGGATGCCCTTACAACAAACTTAGATCACGTTACTACTTGGTGGTGGCGGTGGTAATAACGGAGGCGGATGTTTGTTGATGGCACTGAATGCAATAACTGCAGTTATTTCTCTACCACCAACAAAGAGATGACATTCTGTGCTATAAAAAACCGATGCATGAGCCATACCCACCTACATTCCCACCCATAGCAATTGTGCAGCAAGTGAAACAATATTTATAACCAAAGCTGCAATGTTGTTGCAATGCATAGCGAGCAGAGCGCGCAAGCACTCGCACAAGTTCAAAATAGAAAACTTCTTCGAAAATATAAGGATTGCTTCCATTGACCTGAAGCACTATTGCCATTACCTCCCCATCCCATATCCCCTGTTTTAGTGCACAGACTCTGCATTAGCTGTAAGAGTGTGTTTGTAAGTGTGCACGGCCACCACTCACAAAACTAGGATGAAAGTGAATTTTCATTTTATAAAGTTCAAGTGGATTGTGGAGGGCATTACTCTGCAGAATGGAAACAAAAACAAGCACAAGACTAGAAAAATCTCTTGTAAGAAAAGTAGGAAAATCTAAAAAGGGAATTATGCAAAACTTTTTTTTTGTATTCAACAAAGTTAAAAGTTAAGAATGTAAACCCATAAAGATTTTGATAGAATGCGATCAGTTTTTGAGTTAGTAGTTTTACATCATGTAAATTATCTTTAAATTGGAAACATATCTCGGAGATGAGAATCATTGACAGATTTGACAGGAAATATTCTTGAATTGAATGGGTGGCAATGGAAGGATAAATACAATGATTAAAAAAATAAAAGAATGCAAAATGCGGTTGTGGTTGAGATCACTTACAAAACTGACCTTATATGCTCCAAAGTTCTAGTAGAAAAATATACTCACGGTATACAAAACTTTTAGTTATTTGGAATTAAACTTACCTGAAAATAAAAGAAATAGATAAAGATTAGAATATTAATATTACATAATGAGGGTAGTAAATATAAATATTAACTGACAGTTAGACAGATAAAGATTAGGGACACTATTGCTTCGAATACGTTATGGGTAAGTGTAGATACTTTATTAAAATCTGCAACATATAACCATAAATTCCTTCACAATTATGATCTTAACCAACTTCCCGAAATTAAATCAATTTTAACTGCATCCATCTTTAAAAAAATGGTACTTTTAAAAATTAAAATCAACAAAACTGAGATAAAGCTGCATTACCGTACAATAATAAAATTAACCTACTTATTATGTCTAAAAACGGAAACGGCCAATAACATAGAGACAAACCTAATGACATCCACATTGAAGGTACCTTGTAAGTGAGACATGAAATCATAGATTGTTGTTCTATTTGCAAGACCAGGGGCTGGATTCTTGTTCTATGAAAATTTGAAAAGAAAAATATTTTCTTTATAATTTTTTTCATTTGACATTAATTTCACATTTCCATAGAAATATAATTGAGCCCCAGGAACCCAATTCAAGGTGAACAAAGAAAAAAGTATCAGTCGGCTTTGCCTACAGAGATATACCCTCAGCCTATGTGAATTGAAACTTTCATCTACGAACAGATCGAATGTATTTAGGGTCTTTCCAGAATTTTTTGGCCCATTCTGGACATTTGAACTTGCCGACAAAAATGTGGATTAAGATAAAAGTTCGAAAGTGTTGCGGAGGAGGTACTTGAAGAAATGGACCGACATAGTCCATTATGGAAGTGGGTCTTATTTTGGGGATTATCTCTTTTCGATAGATATTGCATCTTTTGGACCAGTATGCCAAGTAGCATGGACTTGTCCACGGAAAACATAATATCGCTGTAAACAGGGCCACAAGGAACAGCATCAGCTTACATTTTCAAAGGATCTTCGAGCAGACCCCAAACTATATTTAGACACAAATGTTGAACTTTTGAGGGGGAGGTATCCCAAGGAGGGGACCGATATGGGCTATTTTAGAAGTTATACCAAATTTGGACAAAATATTAGGAGATCCATCCATACCCGTGCATACCATTTTAGTGAAATTTTTTAAATGTTGGGGGAAGTATCGGACGTTGTGGACCAGTTGTGGATCTACGAACTGAATCTAAGTTTGGACAAAATATTACGAAAGCCAAATTTTGCACCAAATCGGTTGATCAGTTCGAGAGTTGTCGTGCTCTCCATGTCGTCATAGGGGTTTTTACACTTTTCAGGCTGTTTTCTCAAGAAGTAGGGACTTGCCCCTGAAAAAAAAACTTTTACCATCGTAATGGAGGCAGCGAATGCAACAAGTTCCTTCAACAAAAAGCAAAGTGATTCGAGAGCAGGTCTTAAAGTGAACTTATTCGAAATTTTGTTTGGGGGGTACCCGAGGGAGTGGACAAATATAGTCCGTATTCGAACGTGATGTATATCTGGTAGATATATTAGGATGTGTAAAAAGTTATCGTGCGCACAATTTTTTCGAACATTTTTGAACATTTGTGGGGGAGGTAACTGACGGAGTGTACCGATATGGTTCATCTTCGAACTTAAACTAAGTTCGGACAAATTATTATGATGGCCAAATTTTTGACCCAATCTGCCGTAATGGGGGCAGCAAATACAAGTTGCTACAACAAAAATCAAAGCGATCCGATAGCAGGTCCTAAACTGAAATTTTACAAAATTTTGTGTGGGATGTACCCGATGAAGTGGACTGATAGAATCCATATTGGAACCTCAGTTATGTCTGGTAGAAATTTCACGATGTGTAAAGTATGTATCAAATCGGTCACTTCCTTCAAAAGTTATCGTTCACACAATTTTTCCAAATATTTTCGAACTTTTGTGGGGGAAGCACCTGAAGGAGTGGACCGATATAACCCATCTTCGAACTTAAACTTATATCCAAATAATACTACGAATGCCAAAGTTTGGACCAAATCGGTTTATCCGTTCGAGAGTTATCGTAGGCACCAGCCAGACAGACAGACGGACATTGCTAAGTCGACTTCAAATTGTCTGAAAAGGATTTCGTCCAAACATACTTGGGGTCTAAAATCATTAATTCGATGAGGCACATTTTGTCCGTATGAAAGTGTATATGCCCACGTTAGGATAAATGCTTAGGATATAAAAATCCTTATAAACATTTTATGGAAGTTATTCCATGCAATGCTATAGCTTCACCGGTTCTTTAGCTAGAAATGAAGTCGTCGAATGTTTTGAGTTTTTGAATTTTAATCCCTCGGAGATTGGAAAGTTATTCAAGTTTTACTTATTTTGATAGTTTTACCATTAACATAGTACAGGAAGCCATTTTTTTACCAAGGTAAATAAAACACACAATAATGCGCTTGCACGGTTACGAAAGAATAAGTAAAAAGTCGTTATGTTCGTCCGCACCCAACTTCGTGTACCCTCTACCAAAAAATATTCTAAACTATATGGAAAAATAAATTTTTTTCTTGTCCAAAATGAAAATTGTAGGTGGAGATATTTTATGACCACGGATACTAAAATGCCTAAATTAGGCCAGAAAGTGTATATAACTGTGTATTTAATCGGGCGATAACTTCTTAAAGTGATGTCCTATATTGACAATTTTTGGTGGAGCGGTTTTGTGATCACTGGGAACTTCAAATATCAAATGACAGGTAGCTCAGTCAAAAATATAGATGAAACCCTTAAAATACCTAAAATCCGAACAGGTAGTAGTTCAGCCAAAAAGCAGCTAAAATTCTAAAATGGTTAAAATCGGTAGGTACCATTATATGGGGGTTATACCAAAACATGGACCTACATATATTGACGAATTTTAATGGAGAGGTGTTGTGACTGCTAGGAACCTCAAACAACAAATTACGGCAAGTTTGTTTAAAAATTTAAGCTATAATTCTCAAAATAACGAAAATCAGGAGGTACCGTTATACCAGAACATGGACCTATGTTAACAATTTTCGGTGTAGAAAATTTGTGAGCTCTAGGAACCTCAAATGTCAAACTAAAGCTAGGTCGGTTAAAAATTTAGCTAAAATCCCCAAAATAACCAAAATCGGGAGTTACCGTTATATGGGGGCTATACCAAAACATGTATTATGTTGAAAATTTTTGGTGGAATGTTTTATGAGCTCTGGAAACCTCAAATGTTAAATTACAGGTAGTTCGGTGAAAGAAATGTAGCTAATACCCTCAAAACCGAAAATCTATAGTTATCGTCATGTAGAGGCTATACCGAAACATGGAAATTTTTGGTAGAGTTGTTTTGTGACAACTGGAAGCTTCAAACGTCAAACAGCAAGTATGTCTGTCCAAAAAGCTAGTTAAAATTCTTAAAATACCGAAAATCGGGAGGTATTGTTGTATGGGGACTACTCCAAATCATGGACCTATGTTGACAATTATTGGTGGACATGTTTTGTCACCTCTGCGAACCTCAAACGTCAAATTACAGGCAGTTAGGTCAAAAACTGTTTTGCTAAAACCCTCAAAATACCGAAAATCGCGAAAATCTGGGGAAAATCGGGGGCTATACCGAACATATACCTATTTTAAAAATTTTTTGTGGAGATTTTTTTGACCACTGGGAACCTCAAATATTAAATTACAGGTAGGTCGACCCAAAAATGCAGCTATATGGGGGCAATACTGAAACGTGGACCTATGTTGTACATTTTTTGTAGAGTAGTTTTGTGACAACTTGGAGCCTCAAACCCCCTGTTTTTGTAACTAACTTTTGTTCGTTCGTCTATATTCGTAATAATTCAGGCATCCATAGCTCAGCCCCTAGATGACTTACGGACCTAATTTTTCGTAGACGCGTTCCATATATAGTTAAGAATTCCCCTTTTAAAAATCAGAGCTCTACATTGGCCCTAATGCGAGTAAATCGATCTACAAAATTTGACAATTCGTGTGAGAAGAATAAAAAATTTTACAAAAACAGGGGGAAAGTCAAATTGCAGGCCCTTCGCCCAAAAAAATTTGATAATACATATTTTCAAAATACGTAAAATCGGAAGGTACCGTTGTGGAGAAGTTTTGTGACTACTGCGAACTTCAAATTTCAAATCAAAAATAGTTCGAACATAAAATGCAGATAAAATTAGCAAAATACCTATAGTCCGCAGTCACCGTTATATGGGGAACTGTACAAACACGTGCACCGATATATCCCACATTCGAACTTGGCCTAGCCATGAATCAATTATTGCGGACACTGGAGTTATTACAATAGACGGACATGACTAAATCAACACAGAATTTTACCTTGTTCATACCCTCCATACTACGGTGGAAGGTATAAAAATGAATTTTCTCAGAAAGCTAGTGCCCAGGTGAGGTGGTGTGTGGTATCATATAGTCGCTCCCGTCCTACTATAGGCCTTTCTTACATGATTTCAGCTGTTTCACTGGCCTTTCGGTTCAGCTGTTCACAGGATCCTGGATCAGCTGTTCCACTGGGCTGTCGGGCCAGCTTTTCCGCAGGGACTTTAGTTCAATGTTCGGTATCAAAAAATCAGCAACGCATGATAGAAATTAGACCGTAACCCTAAAATAATACCCGTTCCCGTTCATCTACATCCGAAGACCGAATACATCGTATTCCGATCATATATACCAACGCCTAATACATCATTTTCCCCTAACGTCGATTTCCCGATTTCAATTACGCAAGGTTTCCCACGGTGCTCTTGAAGCAACTTTTAATGGAAGGTGCTTACACCTGGGAAGTTTTTGCGGATTCTGAAACTACAATGTTCATAGATGAGAAAAATCAAAAAACAAAAAAAAAAAAAATCGCCGGAGCGCCTTTTAAATAAATCGCGATTCAAATTGAGATTTTTAGGGGTTTTTAGGTTTTCACGATTTTGTTGGAAACCTCAAGTCCTATTGAAATGGGACTAAAGAAAATCATGTAGCTAAGAAAATTTTTATAAGGTTGCGATACAGGCAATGCATTGTCCCAATTTGAACTTCTATATCTCAATAACGGTAAAACCTACGAAATTTTCATAGCTACACTTGCGGTTTCCAAACAAAATCGTGAAAACCTAAAAAACAATAAAAAATGTCAACTTGAATCGCGATTTATTTTAAAAGCGATCCGGCGTTTTTTTTTTGTTTTTTGATTTTTCTCATTTATGAACATTGTAGTTTCAGAATCCGTAAGAACTTCCCAGGTGTAAGCACCTTCCATTTAAAGTTACTTCAAGAGCACCGTGTTCGTTGGTTCTTGTGAATACCCTGAACGCCTCTGAACTTCACATATTCGACGACAAAACCATCTTAAATTCATTTGTTCTTCGATCGAGATTGGACGCAGATGACTCTTATTTTTCAGAAACAAGTTTAGGCAACAGTGAGACCATTTAATGATAATGGTCGTGTAAAAATATCTTTTGCTTCATATATTAAAACAAAACATATATGTATATTAAAATGTTGCTTAAAATTTTAGTAATTACTTAAAATGACAATTTTCTGTCGCAGACTATCACTACTTCCACTGCCAAAGACTATGCCCTCAAATATTAAATATGCTTGAAACAATAGCAGTTTGTCCTTGGTGTTTCGATTCTAATAAGAAGAACAAAAGAGGATAAATTGGTACATGACACCCTTTTCCTTATTCCTACTTCAGTGTTTGGATGGAGGTGATGGCCAAATATCCATCCTTTTTTTGTATTGAAAGAAAATTGAGCTTTCATTGTTTAGCTCTCTTTGAAAATGCAAGAAAAACTAGTTCATGAAAATCGATAGTATCTCGATGGCCCTGAACTACTTGAAGTATCATGGCGTTTTTTAGTAAAGCAGCTTCAAGGAAAGAAAGTATAGTTAAAGTTTTGATTATGTTTATATGGGCGGGTATGCACACATAAAATGTTATATTCTTTTATGAAAATTTTGACAAAAAGAAGAAAGTTTTTATTTACACACAACTATGAAGGAAATTCGGTTATATTAAAAAAACAAGTAAAAAAGCATTAAGTTCGGCCGGGCCGAACTTTTCATACCCTCCACCATAAAATATTCATTCCTGTCCCCAACTTTAAGGTAGTACGTTAAAATGTCAGATAATGTACATAAAATGCTTCATTCGGGAGGCCCTTTTTTATGGTGCCTATATCTAACTGTTGACAATTTTTGGTGGGCTAGAAATTGGGAGGTACTGTTATATAGGGGTTATAATAAAACATGGGCCTATGTTGACAGTTTTTGATGGGAGCCTTTAATGTCAAATAACTCCTAATTCGGTTAAAAAATTTAGCTAGAATCCTCAAAAAATCGAAAATCGGTACATAACGTGGGAACTTCAAATGTCATTAACAGCTAGTTCGGAGGTATCTGGGCTATACGAAAATATGAACTTAAATGAACAATTTTTGTTGCAGAATTTTTGTTGACTTTTAAATTTCAAATTACAGAAAGTTCGCCCAAAAATTAAAGCTAAGGTACGAAAAATCGGGAGGTTTGTTTTGGGGATATACAAAAACATGGACCTACGTTCGGTTAAACATTTTAAATAAAATCCTCAAAGTACCGAAAATCGGGAAGTATCGCTTTATTGGGGCTATGTTGAAAATTGTTGATGCAGATGTGTGGTGACCACTACAACCTTCAAATGTCAAATTACAGTTAGTTCTGTTAAAAATTGTAGCTAAAATTGCCAAATGGGCTACCGTTATATGGGGGCTATACCAAAACGTGGACCTATGTCCACAAATTTTGTTATATAAGTTTATTGACACTTAAGAACCCTAAATGTCAAATTATAGCTGCATCGGTCTGAAAATGTAGCTGAAAACGTCAAAATACCGTAAATCGGGAGGTACCGTTTATGGGGGCTATACCAAAACGTGGATCTATGTCCAAAACTTTTGTTATATAAGTTTATTGACATTTAAGAACCCTAAATGTCAAATTATAGCTACATCGGTCTGAAAATGTAGCTAAAAACGTCAAAATACCGCAAATCGGGGGGTACCGTTATATGGGGGCTATACCAAAACGTGGACCTATGTCCACAACTTCTAATATATAAGTCTATTAACACTTAGGAACCCTAAATGTCAGATTATAGCTACATCGGTCTGATAATGTAGCTAAAAACGTCAAAATACCGTATATCGGGGGGTACCTTTATATGGGGGCTATACCAAAACGTGGACCTATGTCCACAACTTTTGTTATATAAGTTTATTGATACCTAAGAACCCTAAATGTCAAATTATAGCTAAATCGGTCTAAAAATATAGCTAAAAACGTCAAAATACCGCAAATCGGGGGGTACCGTTATATGGGGGCTATACCAAAACGTGGACCTATGTCCACAACTTTTGTTATATAAGTTTATTGATACTTAAGAACCCTAAATGTCAAATTATAGCCAAATCGGTCTGAAAATGTAGCTAAAAACGTCAAAATACCGTAAATCGGGGGGTACCGTTATATGGGGGCTGTACCAAAACGTGGACGGATATAGCCCACCATCGAACTTGACCTGCCTGCAAACAAAAGACGCATTTTCCCAAAATTTCAGCGTCCTATCTCCATTTTTGTGGATGCTAGAGTGATTACCACAGACGGACGGACGTACTCAGATCGACTTAGAATTTTACCCTGATCAAGAATATATATACTTTATAGGGTCGCAAATGAGTATTTCAATGCGTTACAAACGGAAAAAAATACTTAATATACCCTCCATACTATGGTGGAGGGTATAATAACTACAACGAATTACCAGAATATTGAGTAAAACAAAATTAGCTGTGTTCGAATCCTAGGCCAGACAACATTACATTTACAATGGTGACAAAAATACCCGGTAATATTAGCTATAATACCTGAGTATTTCAGCCATGACAAACTTCTTTACAAATGGTGTCATAAGACATACAGTTCGGACTCGGCGAAAAAGAGGGTCCCATATCATTGAGGTAATATGAATGTGGGTAGTGGGGCACTCATTAAAAGAAGTCTCTCCTTGTCCCTTCTGGGATGATTATGGGAACAATTAAGATTCATGGCCAACACTATTTGATAAAAAAAATCTTCTGTGGAATTCTGCGTAATGAAATAAGGGTATTTTATTGGAAAATTCTCACCATTGTTACACATCAAAAATATAAAGATTAGCTTGCAACATTTCTAAGCTAAGCAAATAGGAATAACAAGCAAACATTAACAAACATGTTATTATGAAAATTTCTTTCTTTAGTTTTCAAAGAATTAATTTCACTCAACATTGATTTTAAGGCCACTTATTATAACAAGCCTATTTCCAGTTTTCAAACATTTCTAGAATACAATAATTGGATTGCTCCCCAGACAACACCTTTTAAGTTTAATACGATTTATTTTTTCCTTATTCTAAAATTTTCCTTAAAAACATCAGACAAAGAGCTAAAAGAGAAAAAAGAAAAACACAACAAAACAACTTAAACACCCCTAATCATTTGCATTTTACACATTAACCCAGAAACAATTCTGACCAACTCTTAATATGTCTCTGGAGAACAACAACAACAAAAAAAGATAACGAGGCAGCAAACAATAATAACTGTAAACATATACCGAACGACCAGCAGAACAGCACATAGTCTCAAATGCAGGATAACGAAATAAAAATATAAATTTTGATAACGAACAAAAAACAAAGCTACTCCACACCATCACACTCACTCACACACAAGAGAATGTACCGGCACATAACCTTCTTCTTCTACAGAAAGAATGGATACGTTACCGAAAAACAACTTGAAGTAATCCACTTGCAGCAAAACCAAAAGTTTGTTCTTTATACACTCACATACAAATCGGTTTCAAACATAATCATGTGTGTGAGGGAGTGAATATATGTGTAGGTATGTGTGTTTTATGTATGATAAGCCCAAACAATCAATAACATCCAAGCGAATGTTGTTTCGGGTTACAAAGTCCTTTACATGTCCTTTGTATAGATATGTACATATGTGGACATGAATCCACCATGCCAGGCAATGTGGGTGAATGAGTATGCATATCTATCAGCTCGTGGTAGCTTTGGTAGCAAGTTTGCCATATAAAGTGGCAACTTGAGTGTCTGGGGTAATGCTTTTGTTTTCTGGATTTAACTGATTGTATATTTTACGCTTCGTGGAACATTGCCTTTTTTGTATCTATGGTTGGAAGCGTGTGAATGTGTGTGTCTTTAAGGGTAAAGACCTCAAATTCACAGCAGCAAAGTATCAAAACAGTAACCAAACACAAAAAAAAAGTACAGAAAAGTTGCAAAAGTACCAAGAAATATGTAGCGTGGAGAAAATGCTCGTAGAAAAAAAAAAACACAAAAAAGGATATTTCCCCATGGAAACATGTACGAAAAATGTGTTATTAGCGCACTTTTGTGTGCCGCCTTACTGCCAATTCTCTTACATGGAAGATACACAACGACTAAAAGGGGAATACCAAGCATGGACATATACATATTTGGGAACGCTATTCTGGCACAGAGGAAATTTAAAATAAAATGCCATTTAAAAATTTGTCGACAGTCAATAAGATTTCTTTGCAGAATTAATCGATATTCGACAAAAATGTTAATGTATTTTTTATCGATAAAGTTTCTATAGGAAATTTATATCGATAAAATTTCTATAGGAAATTTGAAATTTATTTAGGAACTAGCTGAACCCGGTGCGCTTCGCTACCCCTTTAGATTGATATGCATTTGAAATTTTACGGATTTTTTGAAATCAGAAAGAAATCAAATTCAAAAATTTAAAGTAAAGTATTCATTGGTATACTTTAGGATATACAATGTTTTTTGTTTTTCCTTCAGGAGCGTAAACAAACAAATCGGCCGGTCTACCAACACGTGAACATGCAACGTAGAGCTGACCATCAGAAAAGCAAGAACATGCTAAATTTAGGCCGCATACACGAAGAGTCTGTCCTTGGGATTTATTTATAGTCATTGCAAATGCCAAACGTACAGGAAACTGCAATCTTTTAAAATTGAAGGGTGTTTCTGTTGCTATTAGAGGGATTCGAGGTAGAAGTACATCTGAACCTATATACTTCCCAGTAATAATCGTTGCCTCAATTAAATAATTATGTAGTTTTTTTACTGTTAACCTTGTACCATTGCAAAGGCGAGGTGGGTCTATGTTTCTTAATAAAATAAAAGGAACACCAACTTTTAGCACTAAATTATGTGGTGGAAAGCCTGGAAGGTCCAACGAATTTAGGAATTCAGCTGGATAGTTAACCGCATCGTCATCAGTTGCCACAGTATCAATGGATTTGTACGTTCGTGCATTTCCTGAAATTCTGTTGACTGAAATTCTTTCAATATAATTTACCAATTTGTTTTGTAGATCAATTTCCGCCACATATTTCAAATTTCATTGAAATTGGACAAACATAAGGTGTTTATTGCATAAAATACATAAAATCGGCCAAAAATATATATTGGAGGTATATCCAAATCTGATCCGATTTCAATATAATTTGGCAAACTAATTTCTAGGATCAATTCCGTCAAAGATTTCAAATTTCGTCAAAATTGAACATACATGGCGAGTTTGGTGTAGAAAATACATGAAATCTGCCGAAAATATATATTGGAACATTTATTCCTCCAATAAATTCCGTCACACATTCCAAATTTCATTGGAATTGGGCATACAAAACGTGTTTTATGCATCAAATGTATTAAATCGGCCGAAAATATATATCCAAATCTGAGCCGATTTCAAATTACTTTGGCAAATTTATTTTTAGAACAAATTCCGTCACACTTACTAAATTTGAAAACTGTATCGATAATCGTTCGTTAGATATCAGCATACAAAGTCTACAGTTTCTGGAGGTACTTCCGATCCTGAGGCTATATCTCCAGATCGGGGCGGAATTTTTAAGATTTATATAGCCTGTGCCATGTGGTAATATATTCTGAAAGTTTCAGGAAGATCGGTTCAGCGGTTTTTAAGTCCATAAACTTCAAACAAACAAACGTACAAACATTTTCCTCCGTTATAGATATACTCGTAGATACCGCACAAATTTCATTGAAATAAATATATCAACACCGATTTCAATACTTATTTCTACTCCAAATTTAGTTACACATTGGACATACATAGCGTGTTTGGGGCATCAAATACATGAACTCGGCCGAAAATATATATAGGAGCTATATCCAAATCTGAACCGATTTCAATATAATTTTGCATACTCATTTCTAAAACAAATTTAGTTACACATTTCAAATTTCATTGAAATTGGACATACATAGTGGGTTGGGTGCATCAAATACATGAAATCGGCTGTAAATATATAAGGAGCTATATCCAAATCTGAACCGATTTCAATATAATTCGGCATACTCATTTCTACAACAAATTTAGTCACACATTCCAAATTTTATTGAAATTGGACATACATAGTGGGTTGGGTGCATCAAATACATGAAATCGGCCGAAAATATATATAGGAGCTATATCCAAATCTGAACCGATTTCAACATAATTTGACATGCTCATTTCTGCAAAAAATTAGCCACACATTCCAAATTTCATTGAAATTGGACATACATAGTGGGTTGGGTGCATCAAATACATGAAATCGGCCGAAAATATATATAGGAGCTATATCCAAATCTGAACGGATTTCAATATAATTCGGCATACACATTTCTACAACAAATTTAGTCACACATTCCCAATTTCATTGAAAATGGTCATACATAGTGGGTTGGGTGCATCAAATACATGAAATCTGCCGAAAATATATATAGGAGCTATATGCAAATCTGAAGCGATTTCAACATAATTTGGTATGCTCATTTCTGCAAAAAAATTAGCCACACATTTCAAATTTCATTGAAATTGGACATACATAGTGGGTTGGGTGCATCAAATACATGAAATCGGCTGTAAATATATAAGGAGCTATATCCAAATCTGAACCGATTTCAATATAATTCGGCATACTCATTTCTACAACAAATTTAGTCACACATTCCAAATTTTATTGAAATTGGACATACATAGTGGGTTGGGTGCATCAAATACATGAAATCGGCCGAAAATATATATAGGAGCTATATCCAAATCTGAACCGATTTCAACATAATTTGACATGCTCATTTCTGCAAAAAAATTAGCCACACATTCCAAATTTCATTGAAATTGGACATACATAGTGGGTTGGGTGCATCAAATACATGAAATCGGCCGAAAATATATATAGGAGCTATATCCAAATCTGAACGGATTTCAATATATTTCAGCATACACATTTCTACAACAAATTTAGTCACACATTCCAAATTTCATTGAAATTGGTCATACATAGTGGGTTGGGTGCATCAAATACATGAAATCGGCCGAAAATATATATAGGAGCTATATCCAAATCTGAAGCGATTTCAACATAATTTCTGCAAAAAAATTAGCCACACATTTCAAATTTCATTGAAATTGGACATACATAGTGGGTTGGGTGCATCAAATACATGAAATCGGCTGTAAATATATAAGGAGCTATATCCAAATCTGAACCGATTTCAATATAATTCGGCATACTCATTTCTACAACAAATTTAGTCACACATTCCAAATTTTATTGAAATTGGACATACATAGTGGGTTGGGTGCATCAAATACATGAAATCGGCCGAAAATATATATAGGAGCTATATCCAAATCTGAACCGATTTCAACATAATTTGGCATGCTCATTTCTGCAAAAAAATTAGCCACACATTCCAAATTTCATTGAAATTGGTCATACATAGTGGGTTGGGTGCATCAAATACATGAAATCGGCCGAAAATATATATAGGAGCTATATCCAAATCTGAAGCGATTTCAACATAATTTGGCATGCTCATTTCTGCAAAAAAATTAGCCACACATTCCAAATTTCATTGAAATTGGACATACATAGTGGGTTGGGTGCATGAAATACATGAAATCGGCCGAAAATATATATAGGAGCTATATCCAAATCTGAACCGATTTCAATATAATTCGGCATACTCATTTCTACAACAAATTTAGTCACACATTCCAAATTTCATTGAAATTGGTCATACATAGTGGGTTGGGTGCATCATATACATGAAATCGGCCGAAAATATATATAGGAGCTATATCCAAATCTGAACCGATTTCAACATAATTTGGCATGCTCATTTCTGCAAAAAAATTAGCCACACATTCCAAATTTCATTGAAATTGGACATACATAGTGGGTTGGGTGCATCAAATACATGAAATCGGCCGAAAATATATATAGGAGCTATATCCAAATCTGAACCGATTTCAATATAATTCGGAATACTCATTTCTACAACAAATTTAGTCACACATTCCAAATTTCATTGAAATTGGTCATACATAGTGGGTTGGGTGCATCAAATACATGAAATCGGCCGAAAATATATATAGGAGCTATATCCAAATCTGAACCGATTTCAACATAATTTGGCATGCTTATTTCTGCAAAAAAATTAGCCACACATTCCAAATTTCATTGAAATTGGACATACATAGTAGGTTGGGTGCATCAAATACATGAAATCGGCCGAAAATATATATAGGAGCTATATCCAAATCTGAACCGATTTCAATATAATTCGGCATACTTAATTCTGCAACAAATTTAGTCACACATTCCAAATTTCATGGAAATCGGACATATATAGCGTGTTTGGTACATCAAATACTTGAAATCGGACGAAAATATATATGGGAGCTATATCCATATCTGAACCGATTTCGATATATTTTGGCACATTTATTTTTAGGCTAAAATCCATCACACATTTCAAATTTGGAGTCTGTATCTGTAACCGTTCTATAGATATTTGCATACAAAGTTTAAATTTTTTTTGGAGGTTCCTCCGATTCTGATGCTATATCTCCGGATCAGAGCGGAATTTCGAAACTTTTTATAGCCTATATTACTTTCAGGCGTTGTAGTAATATACCCTGAAAATTTCAGCAAGATCGGTTCAGCGGTTTTTGAGTCTATAAATTTCAAACAAACAAACAAACAAACATACAAACATTTTTCTATTTTATATATGGGCAATATTATTGAAAATTTAACATCGTTGAAGCCAAGGTTTACCCCTTTATAACTCGCGAATAGTGGTTGTATATTTTACAATTGAAATGCTTTTGGTTTAAATGAAATGTTTTTAGACTTGGCAAAAAATACTGGCCTTCAAAGTTGATTTGCGTGGAAGCTGTGGCTATATTTATGTTAAAAAATGGGTAAAAATGGGTTGAAGCCAACGTGCTTTTTTTTTGTTTTCTCTCGATTTGTGATTAAACCACATTTTTCCCGATTTTCCTGTCAAAGTGAAAGTAGAAGCCAACTAAATAAGGATCATCCCACCAAGTATAACTTTTCAAAATTTGATCTGCGTCTACCATTAAATGATGCTGACATTTTGAAGCCAGATTTTAAGTGTTTTTTGAAATTTTCTTATAATTTCGTTCCGCAAACAGGGTTTTCAAAAAATCAAATATGGGAATGAAGAACTCACGATTCTGATTTATTTGATATATGTGTCGTGAATGTAGCCTACACAGCTTCAGAGAAATCTGCATCCAAATACGAAAATTTTGTGCGAACAAATTTCTAAAAATCATATATTTCGGGTCTAATTTGTACAATTGGCCTTCGATTTACTCGTGCATGATTGCAAATTTTGGATTTTTACGTTGCGGATCTAATAAATCATTACTCGTTAAAATCCATCTACTAAAACGCGAGATACGAGAAATTCCAAGGTAGGAAATTCACCTAATATTGTTTTTGAAAATATCGCGCATTTTATCGCGTATTCTGTCGGCCGCTTGCACTGCTATGACAAAACTAGTGCTGCATCTTCCTTTTTGCGAAAACAGAGATTTAAAAACTTCACTGATAAGGGAACTACATTCATTTTATCCCAAAAATAGTGTGTGATGCTACATCCACGGTTCTTGACTGATTGCCTTGAAATAGGTATATATCGATGCAGATTTTCATGGTGACACTAAAACCGGATGCGGAACGAAATTGTATGAACTTTGCGCAAATTAGCGATGTTTTATAGGTTTTTTAATGCTAAGATGCAGCCGATGCTACATCTTAGCGTCCAAATTATATTTCGAAAAATATATACAAATTAAAAGATATGGTCTTGCTGTACATGAAAATCACATGCGGACAAAACGATTTTGATAATTACGCGATTGACACATATTTTAAAATGCATATAAATTAAAATGGGTTATGTGACCTCTATTTCCATTTTAGAAGCCTTGAGATATATCCTCAGCAATCCAATTATCTTCCTCAATAGGAAATATTTTATATGAATGTCTATAAAGCAAAATCCGTATATTTTAATGGGAGATTTAAGCAAAATAAAGGAAGTATTCCTATACATTTTTCCAAAATTTTATACTACATAATGAATGTGAAAAATAATTTTTTCAAACAAAGAATTATTTTTTTAACCAAAATATGTGTTTATTTTGGCTGCGACATCGAAACTATAATACAAATCTGTATGATTTTAGTCTCATTTGATTCGCCGTGAAGTTTTGCTTCCATGCGATTTTTTTCGTAATTTTATAGCGGGTAAATGGACCTTTATTTTGAAAAAAGTTGACTTACATTCAATAAGTTATCAATTTATTATACATTCCGCGAATACTGAGTAACATTTACCAAATAATATGCATTCTTAAAACTCAAGTCACCTCGAGATACATTTCTAGTGAGATTTGCGCGCGTTAATGTAATTAACATTTTTATAATAATTTTTTCTTAAAAGCAGAAGTAAAACCGCGATAACTTTTGTCCGCAACAACCAAAAATTTGCTCGCGAGCGGATTTGTACAGGGGAATTTTTTCTTAACCTATGTACCAAAAATCGTTGATGTAGCGCGAAAAGAAAAAATTCAATTTTTTGGAAATGGAATATGAAATAATTGGCAGTTTTGCCCATATATAGATTTGTTTTGGATTATCGATGAAATTTCTATAGGAAATTTTTTCGATTATCGATGAAATTTCTATAGGAAATTTTTTTGATTATCATGAAATTTCTATAGGAAATTTTTTCGATTATCGATGACATTTCTATAGGAAATTTTTTCGATTATCGATGACATTTTTATAGGAAATTTTTTCGATTATCGATGAAATTTCTATAGGAAATTTTTTCGATTATCGATGAAATTTCTATAGGAAATTTTTTTGATTATCAATGAAATTTCTGTAGGAAATTTTTTCGATTATCGATAAAATTTCTATAGGAAATGTTTTCGATTATCGATGAAATTTCTATAGGAAATTTTTTCGATTATCGATGAAATTTCTATAGGAAACTTTTTCGATTATCGATGAAATTTCTATACAAAATTTATTTAGGAATTTGTTTTGGATTATCGATGAAATTTCTGTAGGATTTTTTTTCGATTATCTATGAACTTTCTATTGGAAATTTTTTCGATTATCGATAAAATTTCCATAGGAATTTTTTTTCGATTATAGATGGGATTTCTTTAGGAAATTTTTTCGATTATCGATGAAATTTCTGTAAGAAATTTCTTCGATTGTCGATGAAATTTCTATAAGAAATTTCTTCAATTATCGATGAAATTTCTATAAGGAAATTTCGTAGATTATCATTGAAATAGGACATTTTTTCGATTATCGATGAAATTTCTCCAGGAAATTTCTTTGATTATCGATTAAATTTCTATAGGAAATATCTTCGATTATCGATGAATATTCTATAGGAAATTTTTTCGATTATCGATGAAATTTCTATAGGAAATTTTTTATCGATAACATTTCTATAGGAAAGTTTTTATCGATTATCGATAAAATTTCAATAGAACTTTGTGATTGTCGATTAAATTTCTACAGACATTTTTTTTTCGATTTTCGACGAAATTTCTATAGGAAATTTATTCGATTATCCATGAAATTCCTACAGAAAATTTCTTCGATTATCGATCACATTTCTGTAGGAAATTTTTTCGATTATCGATGAAATTTCTATAGGAGTTTTTTCGATTATCGATGACATTTCTGTAGGAAATTTTTTCGATTATCGATGAAATTTCTATAGGAAATTTTTTCGATTATCGATGAAATTTCTATAGGAAATTTTTTCGATTATCGATGAAATTTCTATAGGAAATTTGTTCGATTATCGATGAAATTTCTATAGGAAATTTTTTCGATTATAGATGAAATTTCTATAGGAAATTTTTTCGATTATCGATGAAATTTCTATAGGAAATTTTTTCTAAATTTCTATAGGAAATTTTTTCGATTATCGATAAAATTTCTATAGGAAATTTTTTCGATTATCGATAAAATTTCTATAGGAAATTTTTTCGATTATCGATAAAATTTCTATACGAAATTTTTTCGATTATTGATAAAATTTCTATAGAAAATTTTTTGGATTATCGATAATTTCTATAGGAGATGGAATTTCTATAGGAGATTTTTTCGATTATCGATGGAATTTCTATAGGAGATTTTTTCGATTATCGATGAAATTTCTAGAGGAAACCTTTCCATTGTCGATGGAATTTCTATAGGAAATTTTTTCGATTATCAATGAAATTTCTAGAGGAAACCTTTCCATTGTCGATGGAATTTCTATAGGAAATTTTTTCGATTATCAATGAAATTTCTATACAAAATTTTTTCGATAATCGATGAAATTTCTATAGGAAATTTTTTCGATTATCGGTGAAATTTCTATAGGAAATTTTTTCGATTATCGATAAAATTTCTATAGGAAATTTTTTCGATTATCGATAAAATTTCTATAGGAAATTTTTTCGATTATTGATAAAATTTCTATAGGAAATTTTTTCGATTATCGATAAAATTTCTATACGAAATTTTTTCGATTATTGATAAAATTTCTATACGAAATTTTTTCGATTATTGATAAAATTTCTATAGAAAATTTTTTGGATTATCGATAATTTCTATAGGAGATTTTTTCGATTATCGATGGAATTTCTATAGGAGATTTTTTCGATTATCGATGAAATTTCTAGAGGAAACCTTTCCATTGTCGATGGAATTTCTATAGGAAATTTTTTCGATTATCAATGAAATTTCTATACAAAATTTTTTCGATTATCAATGAAATTTCTATAGGAAATTTTTTCGATTATCGATGAAATTTCTATAGGAAATTTTTTCGATTATCGATAAAATTTCTATAGGAAATGTTTTCGATTATCGATAAAATTTCTAAAGGAACTTTTTTCGATTGTCGATAAAATTTCTATAGGAAATTTTTTCGATTGCCGATGAAATTTCTAAAAGAATTTTTTTCGATTATCGTTAAAATATCTATAGGAAATTTTTTCGATTATCGATGAAATTTCTATAGGAAATTTTTTCGATTACCGATGAAATTTATATAAGAAATTTTTTCGATTACCGTTGAAATTTATATAGGAAAATTTTTCGATTATCGATAAAATTTCTATAGATTTTTTTTCGATTACCGATGAAATTACTATAGAAAAATTTTTCGATCATCGATGAAATTTCAATAGAAATTTTTTCGATTATCAATGAAATTTCTATAGGAAATTTTTTTGATTATCGATAAAATTTTTAGAGGAAATTGTTTCGATTATCGATGAATTTTCTATAGGAAATCGTTTCGATTATCGATAAAATTTCTATAGGACATTTGTTCGATTATCGATGAAATTTCTGTAGGAAATTTTTTCGATTATCAATGAAATTTCTATAGGAAATTGTTTCGATTACCGAGTTCCCATATGACATTTTTTATCGATTATTGATAAATTTTCTATAGGAAATTTTTATTGATTATCGAAAAAATTTTTATAGGAAATTTTTATCAACTATCGATAAAATTTCTATAGAATTTTTTTTTTTATTTTATTCATAAAATTTCTATAGGTAATTTTTTTTATTGATTATCGATAAAATTTCGATAGGAATTTTTTAGGGTCTATCGAGAAAATTTCTATAGGGAATTTGCTATCGATAAAATTTCTATAAGAAATTTGTTATCGAAGAAATTTCTATAGGAATTTTTTGCGGTTATCGATGAAATTTCTATAGTAAATTTTTTCGATTATCTATGAAATTTCTATAGGAATTTTTTCGATTATCGATGAAATTCCTAAAAGAATTTTTTTCGATTATCGATGAAATTTCCATGGGAAATTTTTTCAATCATCGATGAAATTCCTATAGTAAATTTTTTCGATTATCGATGAAATTTCTATAGGAAATTTTTTCGATTATCGATAAAATTTCTATAGGAAATTTTTTCGATTATCGATAAAATTTCTATAGGAAATTTTTTCGATTATCGATAAAATTTCTATAGGAAATTTTTTCGATTATCGATAATATTTCTATAGGAAATTTTTTTGATTATTGATAAAAATTTTTATAGGATTTTTTTTCGATTATCGATAAAATTTCTATAGGAAATTTTTCCATTATCGATGAAATTTCTACAGGAAATTTTTCGATTATCGATGAAATTTCTACAGGAAATTTTTCGATTATCGGTGAAATTTCTATGGGAAAAATTTCAATTATCGATGAAATTTCTATAGAAATTTTTTCGATTATCGATGAAATTTCTATAGGAAATTTTTTCGATTACCGATGAAATTTCTATAATTTTTTTTTCTATTATCGATGAAATTTCTTCAGAAAATTTTTTTGATTATCGATGAAATTTCTATAGGAAATTTTTTTTGATTATCGATGAAATTTCTATAGGAAATTTTTTTTGATTATCGATGAAATTTCTATAGGAATTTTTTTCAATTATCGATGAAATTTCTATATGAAATTTTTATAGGAAATTTTTTCGATTGCCGATGAAATTTCTAAAAGAATTTTTTTCGATTATCGTTAAAATATCTATAGGAAATTTTTTCGATTATCGATGAAATTTCTATAGGAAATTTTTTCGATTACCGATGAAATTTATATAAGAAATTTTTTCGATTACCGTTGAAATTTATATAGGAAAATTTTTCGATTATCGATAAAATTTCTATAGATTTTTTTTCGATTACCGATGAAATTACTATAGAAAATTTTTTCGATCATCGATGAAATTTCAATAGAAATTTTTTTCGATTATCAATGAAATTTCTATAGGAAATTTTTTTGATTATCGATAAAATTTTTAGAGGAAATTGTTTCGATTACAATGAATTTTCTATAGGAAATCGTTTCGATTATCGATAAAATTTCTATAGGACATTTGTTCGATTATCGATGAAATTTCTGTAGGAAATTTTTTCGATTATCAATGAAATTTCTATAGGAAATTGTTTCGATTACCGAGTTCCCATATGAAATTTTTTATCGATTATTCATAAAATTTCTATAGGTAATTTTTTTATTGATTATCGATAAAATTTCGATAGGAATTTTTTAGGGTCTATCGAGAAAATTTCTATAGGGAATTTGCTATCGATAAAATTTCTATAAGAAATTTGTTATCGAAGAAATTTCTATAGGAATTTTTTGCGGTTATCGATGAAATTTCTATAGTAAATTTTTTCGATTATCTATGAAATTTCTATAGGAATTTTTTCGATTATCGATGAAATTCCTAAAAGAATTTTTTTCGATTATCGATGAAATTTCCATGGGAAATTTTTTTCAATCATCGATGAAATTCCTATAGTAAATTTTTTCGATTATCGATGAAATTTCTATAGGAAATTTTTTCGATTATCGATGAAATTTCTATAGGAAATTTTTTCGATTATCGATGAAATTTCTATAGGAAATTTTTTCGATTATCGATAAAATTTCTATAGGAAATTTTTTCGATTATCGATAAAATTTCTATAGGAAATTTTTTCGATTATCGATAAAATTTCTATAGGAAATTTGTTCGATTATCGATAAAATTTCTATAGGAAATTTTTTCGATTATCGATAAAATTTCTATAGGAAATTTGTTCGATTATCGATAAAATTTCTATAGGAAATTTTTTCGATTATCGATAAAATTTCTATAGGAAATTTTTTCGATTATCGATAAAATTTCTATAGGAAATTTTTTCGATTATCGATAAAATTTCTATAGGAAATTTTTTCGATTATCGATAAAATTTCTATAGGAAATTTTTTCGATTATCGATAAAATTTCTATAGGAAATTTTTTCGATTATCGATAAAATTTCTATAGGAAATTTTTTCGATTATCGATAAAATTTCTATAGGAAATTTTTTCGATTATCGATAAAATTTCTATAGGAAATTTTTTCGATTATCGATAAAATTTCTATAGGAAATTTTTTCGATTATCGATAAAAATTTCTATAGGATTTTTTTTCGATTATCGATAAAATTTCTATAGGAATTTTTTTCGATTATCGATAATATTTCTATAGGAAATTTTTTTGATTATTGATAAAAATTTTTATAGGATTTTTTTTCGATTATCGATAAAATTTCTATAGGAAATTTTTCCATTATCGATGAAATTTCTACAGGAAATTTTTCGATTATCGATGAAATTTCTACAGGAAATTTTTCGATTATCGGTGAAATTTCTATGGGAAAAATTTCAATTATCGATGAAATTTCTATAGAAATTTTTTCGATTATCGATGAAATTTCTATAGGAAATTTTTTCGATTATCGATGAAATTTCTATAGGAAATTTTTTCGATTACCGATGAAATTTCTATAATTTTTTTTCTATTATCGATGAAATTTCTTCAGAAAATTTTTTTGATTATCGATGAAATTTCTATAGGAAATTTTTTTTGATTATCGATGAAATTTCTATAGGAATTTTTTTCAATTAACGATGAAATTTATATATGAAATTTTTTCGATTATCGATGAAATTTTTATAGGAATTTTTTTCGTTTTTAGATGGGATTTCTTTAGGAAATTTTTTCGATTATCGATAAAAATTTCTATAGGATTTTTTTTCGATTATCGATAAAATTTCTATAGGAAATTTTTTCGATTATCGATAAAATTTCTATAGGAAATTTTTTCGATTATCGATAAAATTTCTATAGGAAATCGATAGGATCGATGAAATTTCTATAGGAAATTTTTTTTGATTATCGATGAAATTTCTATAGGAATTTTTTTCAATTATCGATGAAATTTCTATATGAAATTTTTTCGATTATCGATGAAATTTTTATAGGAATTTTTTTCGATTATAGATGGGATTTCTTTAGGAAACTTTTTCGATTATCGACGAAATTTCTATAGGAGTTTTTTTTTCGATTATCGATGATATTTCTGTAGGAAATTTTTCGATTTCGGTAGAATTTCTATAGAAAATTTGTTCGATTATCAATGAAATTTCTATAGGAAATTTTTTCGATTATCGATGAAATTTCTATAGAAAATATTTTCGATTATCACTGAAATTTCTATACAAAATTTTTTCGATTATCGTTAAAATTTCTATAGAAAATTTTTTCGATTATCGATAAAATTTCTATAGGAAAAATTTTATTGATTATCGATAAAATTTCTTTAGGAATTTTTTTCGAATATCGATGACATTTTTTAAGTAAATTTGTTATAGATTATCGATACAATTTCTGTAGGAAATTATCGATGAAATTTCTATATGAAATTTTTCGATTACACTGTGCAACAAGGTTTCTGTGCGGTGGAAAATTCCTTTTGAAGATGAAATCCCTTGGTGAGTATATTAAGAACCCAAAAGGAAATTTTCCCCATAGGTCAAGTTTCTGAGATATCGTGCGATGAATTTTTTGAATTTTTGCCTATGATGCTTGAGAAAATAGCTTTAAATCTCTGTTTGCCGTTATTGTAGCTTTGTTTTAAATTACACGTCTTCAGTCAAATCGAATGGGGAATCTTTTTGTAGAACATTTCATTCTTCTAACTCAATTCCTTTCATGTCCTTTTCGTCCTTTATTTCTTGAACCGTAGTAAAAGTACCACAAGATGAGATTTTACAGCATCCAAATATTCCACAAAAATGTTGCTCAGAGAATTTTAGGTACGGTTCTCATTGACAACTAATCGATATTGTCACGATTTCATTGTCTTTTTTGACATTTACCCGGTTTTTGTTCAGAAAAAAAACTATGTTTTGTTTTTCTGTATATTCGTTATTTGTTATGTATTGGTAGGTAGACATACCCATTGGTTATCGCTTATATTGAATCTGGGATGTATCTAAAATATTTACCATATATAGCTCCCGATATTTTAAACTCGTTAATGACAAATTTTCTTGGAAAATAGATCCGGTTATCTAATAATTTGGACCGGATACAGCGATATAAAACCCGGATTTTGTACCGATTTTAAGTAACCGATTAAGCTTATATGTATACCATTAGAAAGCTAATAAAATTGCCAATCAGGGAAAATAAATTTTTTGACAGCGTCTTACCTGAGTTCCGTGCTAAAACAAAAAACCCGTATTCTTGAACCGTTTTTAAGGAAAAATATCACTGCGCGTAAATATGAAGATAAAAGCTTGGTGGGTGAAATATTCTTTCTGCCGATGAAAGTCGATGAAGTTAATATTATGAACCCGGAAGGACAGTTATGCCATAGGTCAAACTTCTGAGTTATGGCGTGATGCATACATTCTTGATGAACTTTAAGAGCATGACAATAAACCCGTAACATAAATTCCATTTCGCAATAACTCAGAAGTTTGACCTATGGCATAACTGTCCTTCCGGGTTCATAATATTAACTTCATCGACTTTCATCGGCAGAAAGAATATTTCACCCACCAAGCTTTTATCTTCATATTTACGGGCAGTGATATTTTTCCTTAAAAACGGTTCAAGAATACGGGTTTTTTTGTTTTAGCACCGAACTCAGGTAAGATGCTGTCAAAAAAATTATTTTCCCTGATTGGCAATTTTATTAGCTTTCTAATGGTATACATATAAGCTTAATCGGTTACTTAAAATCGTTAAAAAAATTCGGGTTTTATATCGCTATATCCGGTTCAAAATATTAGATAACCGGATTTTTTCCAAGAAAATTTGTCATTAACGTGTTCAGCATATCGGGAGCTATATATGGTAAATATTTCAGGTACATCCCAGATGTCAATATAAGCGATAACGAATGGGTATGTCTACCTACCAATACATAACAAATAACGAATATACAGAAAAACAAAACATAGTTTTTTTTCTGAACAAAAACCGGGTAAATGTCAAAAAAGACAATGAAAACGTGACAATATCGATTAGTTGTAAATGAGAACCGTACCTAAAATTCTCTGAGCAACATTTTTGTGGAATATTTGGATGCTGTAAAATCTCATCTTGTGGTACTTTTACTACGGTTCAAGAAAGAAAGGACGAAAAGGACATGGCAGGAATTGAGTTATAAGAATGAAATGTTCTACAAAAAGATTCGCCATTCGATTTGACTGAAGACATGTAATCTCAAAGCGAAGCTACAATAACGGCAAACAAGGATATAAAGTTATTTTCTCAAGCACCATAGGCGAAAATTCAAAAAATGCATCGGGCGATATCTCGGAAACTTGACCTATGGGGAAAATTTCCTTTTGGGTTCTTAATATACTTACTAAGGGCTTTCATCTCCAAAAGGAATTTTCCACCGCACAGACCTTGAGATGCAATTTGTGGCACAGTGTTATCGATGAAATTTCTATAGGAAATTTTTTCGATTATCGATGAAATTTCTATAGGAAATTTTTTCGATTATCGATGAAATTTCTATAGGAAATTTTTTCGATTATCGATGAAATTTCTATAGGAAATTTTTTCGATTATCAATGAACTTTCTATTGGAAATTTTTTCGATTATCGCTGAAATTTCTATAGGAATTTTTTCGATTATAGATGGGATTTCTTTAGGAAATTTTTTCGATTATCGATGAAATTTCTATAAGAAATTTCTTCGATTGTCGATGAAATTTCTATAAGAAATTTCTTCGATTGTCGATGAAATTTCTATAAGAAATTTCTTCGATTATCGATGAAATTTCTATAAGGAAATTTCGTAGATTATCATTGAAATAGGACATTTTTTCGATTATCGATGAAATTTCTCCAGGAAATTTTCGATTATCGATGAAATTTCTATAGAAAATATTTTCGATTATCACTAAAATTTCTATAGAAAATTTTTTCCATTGTCGTTAAAATTTCATTAGAATATTGTTTCAATTATCTATAAAATTTCTATAGGAAATATCTATAATTTTACCAACAAATTTTCTCTGCGATCGTCTTTCAAAAACTTCATTATTCTTCTAAATTTTTGTTCGAACTTATAAACGTGTTTGTTGGTATGCCATATACGGCTTGCCTTTTGCACATTTGTTACCCCAATCCTGGATTTGTATTATATTGAATATTGTTTCCAGGCGTAGCAGCATGCACTTCAGAAGTGCGAGACGATAAAGCAGTGGAAAAACAACAAAAGTAGCCAAAGAGTTTCAAACATGCAAATCACTTAAAACCGAATCAATACCAATCAAGTTTTGGGGTTTTGTTCCTGAAACCCTTTTGCCATATTGCCAAAAAGTGGGAAAAGGTGGTAACGAACGTGAATAAACGGAAGCTCCCACAAGTGGATTTACGTTATAGCCCTTTACACACTCGCTCGTTGTAACTCGTATTTGGCATACATACATGCATAACAAATAGATTTTTCTGTTGGCGAAAGTTGTGCATGAAAATCGGATGTTGTTTTGGTTTTTGCGAAAGATATGAGAGTACGTTTGCGATGAAAATATGTATAGATGTCTGTGGGAATATTATATGCGAATTTATGGATGTCTATATATATATTTGTGTATATAGATTTATTGAAATTCAAATCGATGATCATATAGGGGTATCACAGGCAAATTTTAAGGATAAACTAACATGGCCTTTTAATTCTGCATAATTATATCGGCATAATGATTTACTTTAACTTGGTTTCGGGTTATATGCTGCTAGGTTGAACAACATATATCGAAATTTTAGTCAAAAAATTATCCGATTTTTTTACTAACCACCCTATGTTTAGCCTTTCAATTCTATATTTATCTACACTTCCCCAACATATGCACATATTTTATATGCGGTCAAATATGATGGTATTCTGTCGTTCTGTATCTGCAATATATATTTTTAAACATCAGTTTTTTCTCCATTCTTCCGGAATGTTCATTTTTTGCCCTAGTCCAATTCGATTATTGAAAAATTCCTGCCACTATTTTCATGTATAAAACCTTTTTCCACTCGAGGAGAGGTTATGACACACTCACACAGAGCATTTTGCTTGAGGTTGATATGCATCCTTTTGAAAGTGAAACGTGTGTAAAGTTATATTTATAGGACATAAGGGAATAAAAAAAATCATGCACACACATATTCTCATACATGTAAAAATATAGCGAAAAAATAAGTTCACTTTGGTTAAATGTGTGAAAGGAGTGTCGGTTAGAGGAGAGCCATATGATTTGCTTTCACTTTGTATAACAACGTTCGTTGTTATTTTGTTATATTTACCACATAAACAAATTTAATATTTGTTGTTGTTATTGGTTATATTGTTATGCTATAAAAATATACATAAGAAAATATACTACGAATACAAACTTCATGCCACACAAAATTTACCACAGCATACTAGAACATATATTGTTATTTGAGAAAATTCGGCAGCGAAAGAGGTGCAGCTGGTGGGATATATTCGTAGGTACTCATGTATCAGTAAATGTGGTTTTTGTGTTTAGTAACTTGCGAAATGTCTTATAAGTGGTTGTCACCCGCTAGCCGGACTATGTGATACCCTAAACTACAATTTAAAAGGTTTTGATAATTTTAAAATAACTCAAATTCACTCAAAGAGTGTCATTATTTTTTCAAATCTTTGTCACTCACACACACCGAAATATTCGTCGGAGACCCCAAGCATAAATTTCTATGTCGATATTACGATGTCCATCCCCTTCTCTGTTGAAGTTAATTTACTGTTGGCAATCTGTAAGATAGAGCTTTATGATTTGGTTTCATGTACTTCTAGAATTGTTTGATATGGAACAAGTAAGAATGGCGTTAAGTTTGGCCGGGCCGAACTTTTTATCCCTCCACCATCACTGTATTGAAGTACATATACCAAATTTTACAATTTTGGTGAGATATTGAGGTAATAACCTTGAAAATAGTGAAAATCGAAAAGTACCGTCTTATGGGGGCTATATAAAGACGTGGACTTATACCGGCAAACTTCAAGTGGAAAGATTTATACCTCCAACGAAGACTAAATGCGAAATGTCAGTCATTTCAGTGGGATATCGATGCTAAACCTTGAAAATACAAAAAATCGGAAGTTACCGACAAATTTGAGGTGGAAAGTTGTATACCCCAACTGACACCAATTACCGAATTTCAGTCTTTTCCGTGGAGTATTGAAGCAAAACCCTTGGAAATAAAGAAAATCGGAAGGTACTGTTTTATGGGGGCTACATGAAAATGTGACCAATACCGACAAATTTGAGGTGGAAAGTTGTATAACACCAACGAAGACTAAATAACAAATTTCAATTGTTTCTGTCTAATAATGAGGGCACAACCTACGAAATACGGCAAATAAAGACATACCGTTCTATGAGGTCTATATGAACATATGGATCTATTCTGACAAATTTTAGGCGGCAAGTTGTATATCCACAACGAAGACTGAATAGCAAATTTCAGCCATTTCGGTGGGCTATTGAGGCCACCACAGCCCTCAAAATACCGATAAATGGGAGGTATTGTTTTATGGGGGCTTTATGAAGGCGTGGACCAATACCGACAAATTTCAGGTTGGAAGTTTTGTACCCCCCAACGATGACTAACCCAGCAAAATGTTCGATGCCAAAGATGCTATTCAAGAATGGGTGCAAGTAAAATGGAATATCATTTTTTAGCATCTTCACTCATTCTTTTTACAAGAGCGTGACCCCCAAAAGATGCAATTCATTTTCAGATCCTAAGCATGTCATCTCCACTAACTTGGTGGAATGGCATCTTCAACAATTCTTTGACATGGCATCTATATCAATTCTTTGGCATGTCATCTTAATTAATTCCCTAGACTAGCTTTTTCGCTAATCTTTGGCATGTCATTTTCACCAACCCTTTGGCATTAATTTTTCACGTCTTGTTCGGTTTTTTATTTATTCAAAGCAATTTATGAAATAACTATAACTTAATTATAATTGCAGTTTGTTGTTGTAACAGTAGTTTATATGTTCATTTTTCTGCGTAATGAATGTGACTACATATTGAAGTTTGTTAGTAGATTTGATGCTGAGCAGATCTTTTATGCCATGAAACCTTGCTCTATAGAAATTTAAACGGCAGTACCATCCCGAGCGTATTGAGCCAAAAGTACTCTGCTTCGTCCTGACAGCCAACGCTCCTCAGCTGAGATAAATGGTCGACATTCTCCGAGGACCGCATGCAGACGATAGATAGTTGTTTATTGAATCTGCGACTGCATTCATGTGAATACTTCTTAAACCTGCTTGATAGGCTTGTTGATCCTGGATCTGCTTGTTGATCCTGGTTCTGCTCCCAGCGACCATGACATTCAACTCTATTGTTCTCAACTCTACCGCCCAGGTGGTAAACAAAGTGGCCGTAGATTTATTGGCTGATATTTGTATATTCCTCGAGTGGAAAAGGGTGGCAAGATCAGACAAAAATGAGCCATTTACAAATGTGATCAGGGAAGGCACCTGACACCAAGATCGTACAATCATCCGCATACGTTATAGGTTAGACAGTACCTGCAATATCACCTCGGACAACTCCAAGTTTCACTCTACGGGTCTCGGACATCTTGATCCTAAATTCTGCGCACGACAGGCGTCCAAACATATAATTTATTATCCAACGTTTCAAACTTGGCCGTAGAGTAGTCTGCTCGATGAACTGAAACAGCGAGGAGTGTTTGAAAATCTCAAATGGTTACTATCACTACTATCACTGTTCTATCGCACGGCTTACTTTGATTGAGTCCTCGACTAATATGAGTAGAGATGGCATGTAGCGCAGTTGTTGTGCTGCTTGCGGATCTCATGGTATTGATCGGCAACTAGACAGTTATTTCTGATGCTGGAGTCTTTGTTACGGACGACTAAAGCGAAATTGGTCTGCACGATTTATCTTTGCTGACATACTTGCTAGGCTTCAGTAGCTGGTATATTTTCCAGACTTCGGGAACGATGTGTGTGGCTAGCGACAGGTTGAGATACTTGACATTCGGCCGCCAGCTGTTGCAGTTTAAGTACCGCCGCTACTCGCAACATAGTTAATTCCTCCGCAACTGATTGATTGATTCATCTTACAAAAGGTTTTTCAGTTTCCATCACCAGTACAGATTTCGACATGAACTCTAACTGCAAATTACTATTTCGTAAATTTTATTTTACAAACATTTTGGAAATGTAGGGATCTACAAATCGACTTGTAGAGCAGGGCTCTATAATACCAAAGATTGCAGACCGACTCTATTTTTTGCTCAATGATTGGGACTTCCTAGCGTAATAAATCGTACATAGCTTTAACAAATCTTAGATAAGTAAAAGAAAAAATATATACATGTGTATAAATAAAAACACAAAATTCATCTCTATTGGATCGATGGAATGGGTTCAAATGCCGATGAAAAGATCGGATCTATCACGACTTCCTTTGAATGGGTTTAAATGCTGATGAAAAGATCGGATCTTTCACGACTTCATTTGAACCAATGCAAAAGATCCAGTGAAATCATGGCATCTAATGGAACCACTTCCATAAAATTCTGCTGGGTAAGTACCAAATTTCAGCCATCTCGGTGTGATAATAAGGATGAAACTTTCAAAAGGCCAAAAGTCAGGAGGTACCGTTCTATGGGGGGCTACACCAAAACGTGGTCCGATATAGCCCATTTACGATACCAAACATCCTAGGAGTAATAGCAACATTTTATTAAACTTTTATAACAAATTACAAAGCTTTATCTTAAAAATTGCGAGCTGTATCTTGATTTCAACAGACGGGTATTAAGGAAACATTGAATTGACAAATTTTAAAAAATTCAGAAAAAGTAGTAATCGTCCGAATCCCATCACCACATAGAACTTAAAATTTTTGCAATTGAACGTAATTTAATACAAAAAAAATTAAAAATTTATTTGAAATATTAAATCGCGAAAATAGCTTCCAAGCCCACTGTGCAATTTTTTTTGCTATTTTTTATTTAATAGCTGATCAAACAACAAAACATACAAATTGGACCAATGTTAAAGAAGTTATGAGTATTTCTTTGCAGAATTTGACTTTTTCAATTCGCGATATCTCTGGAACCGTTAGTCAAAAAATTTGAAAATATACTAAAATGTTTTGCTAATGAGCAGCATCACCACAGCAAAAAATAAAGGAAATCAAAAAGCTCATCTTGAAAAAGTGTCCGATTTCACTCATAAATTCCCATAAATACTTTATAGGGTATCCGATGAATATTTCGATGTGTTACAAACGGAATGACAAATTTATTTATACTCTACATATTATGGTGGAGGGTATTAAAAGATCGGTTCCTCCCCATTTTCGGTATTTTGAAAGTTTTAGCCTCATAATCCCACTGGAAAGGCTGGAATTTGGTATCTGAGGTTCTTTTGAGCTATTAAATGTGCACCCACACTCGCGGAGGACGACAAAGTGAGCTCAGGCATGAAGAGCTGAGCCATACCACTAAACCTTCTGAAAAAAAAACTGGTGACCCTGAAAAGGAAATCCCGGACCTCTCCGAAAAGGAAGATGGCCGAGGAAATTAGAAAGGAGTCACCACCATCGACTTAAGTCCAGGTATCCCAAAGGCATAGCAGGGACGAGTTGTGTTGTGCGGTGATCGATACCGGTATAAAGTCTTGCAGTTACATAAAGATCATCAGCGAGCTTAAGGGGCGCCTACTAATGTACCACTTGACCCAGCATGCGATCGGGGAGATTATTAGTAGCCCTGAAACTCCATGGGAAGGAAGTAAATTAAAGTTGATGGTATACGTCAAAGGGTATGGATGGAAACTTGAGATAAAACGCATGATTGGAGTCTTTGGCAACTAAAAAGAGGCTTTAAATGGAAAACAATGATAAACAGGAGAGCTCTCTCTTCTTGCAGTGCGACAATATTTCACTGGCCAGTTAGACAAAGGCAAGAAGCATGTTGTATCACGTTTCAAATGCTGTCCATTTCAAAATTGGAAGTGCAATAATCGGGAAGGAGGAGGAAAAAAAACCAAAGAGAGAGTCGAAACCATTTATTGGAGGGCCCATGGTTTAGGTCATGCGAATAAAACTACATACATATAGCAACATACATAATATGTATATGTATATTATACAACAAAGAAGAAACTCTCCGCATTAAATCATATAAATGATAATTTTTTATGTTACTTCGGGGACTCGTTGTCAACGTCGAACGCCCTGTACTAAAACAAGGGAATGAAAATATATACCTAGCGTCGTTTTATCTGCCGTAAAGGCCTAGGTATATAAGCTGCCTTGCCTGCTTGCCTTGCTTGCTTCTGATAAAAGAATAGAAAAAGAAAAGGGCTGTACGTCCGTATACCCAGGGCGTGTGTGGTGAAAAAAGCGGAACACATGTATTCTTATGAAAAGTACCGAAATATGTCGAGCGTATAATTTTTGTAAGTTGAACAAATTCAACTATGACAGAACGTTTTGTAAGCATGTATGTGTGTGTTTTGTATTTTGAAAACAAAAGCCCAACAAAACCTGAAATCCAATTAATTGCAAAAGAAAATTATTTATTTTACGAATGAAAACATTTAAATAAGTTTTGGTCGCGGATGTTGTGTTTTAAATGTGATTTTGTACTCAACGTATTTGGGTAATATGGACGCTCAGTTATTATATATGGAAGCAGTTATTCTTTTATTATACCCTACACCACTATGTGCGGAGGGTAATATAAGTTGGTTTTGGTCAAAAAGTTTGTAACGCATCGAATTAATGGTCGTAGACCCATACTTATATATACCAAAATGAATGTCTCGACCAGCTGAGTCGATCTGGCTATGTGTGTCGTTCCGTCTGTCCATCTAAACCTTGTAATCACGCTACAGGTCGCAATTTTGATCGGGTTTTGATGATGGTCCCGGAGGGGAAGAAGCCTATTGATTTTGGTGATGGTCGGTTAATATTCAGGGGTCGGAATGGGCAAAAAACTTATTTGGGGAAAAAATCAACGTTTTATTTTAAAGCGAATATCTCCGTATCTATAAGGGGTATATCAAAGGCTAATGAAAGCAGAAAATATCACCTTTACAACGATGTATAGTAGGTTGTCGTAGGTGGTCAAACAACGAAGATATCGCAATAGTCGCTAATAGAACCCAACTTTTCATTTATTCGATTTTTATTCTAATGACGAATAACACAGCTTTTGTTGGGGGCTTTCCAAAAACAAAGCATAGCTATGAAAGTAGAAAATCCTGTCTTTACAATGATGCAAAGTAGGTTAGCGTAGGTGGCCAAATAACGGAGATATCACAATAGTCGGTAATACATCCCACTTTTCCACTTTCAAAGAAATCACGCTACTGGTCGTAATTTTGATCGGATCGTAACCAAATTTTGGGTGTTGATGGGGGTCCCGGAGGGTAAAAAGCCTATTTATTTTGGTGATGGTCGGATAATATTTAGGGGTCGGAATGGGCAAAAGACTTTTTTGGAAAAAATACAATGTTTTTTCCAACCGAATATCTCAGCTTCTGTAGAGGGTATGCAAAAAGCAAAACCTGCTAATGAAAGTAGAAAATATCGCCTTTGCAACGATGTAAAGTAGGTTGTCGTAGGTGGTCAAACAATGAAGATATCGCAATAGCCGCTAATAAAACACAACTTTTCATTTTTGCTTTTTTAATAATAATGACGAATAGCACTTCATTGGTCCAAAAGCAAAGTCCGACTATGAAAGTAGAAAATCCCATCTTTACAATGATGTAGAGCATGTTGGCGTATGTGGCCAAATAACGGAGATATCGCAATAGTCGGTAATACATCACGCTACACGTCGTAATTTTGATTGAATCGTCACGAAATTTTGAGTGTTAATGGGGTCCCACAGAGGAATAAACCTATTGATTTTGGTAGTGGTCGGAATGTGATGGCTGATGGTTGGCGTACATCCCACTTTTCCACTTTTTTATTTGAGTTATTCTGACGATGCACTTAAATGCGTTTCAATAAAATTGACCTGTATTAATGAAGACATTCAGAGCAAAGGCGCTAAGCTATCCCAATTTTAATATTTTGAATTTTACCAGTCAAAAGCTTATGCACAGGGGAAGTGGTGTAGGGTATCACATAGTCGGCCCCGACCCGACTATAGCAGCAAAGCAAGGCAAGCAGGCGAGGTAGCTTATGTACCCAGGCCTTTAGATTAGTCGGAAATGCAGCGGCTGATGATATGTTTACAAATTAAAGTCATTCGGCGTACAAAAAACCCTTATTGATAGGAGAAGTAATAAGGGTAAATAGGTCCGAATGTTTTACAAATGCACAAATATTTATCAAAATGCGTTTGTTAAAAAAAAAAGAATTTAACAAATGAATATTTATTTAAAAGAATTGTTGCAACAAAGTGTATTGTTGAAAGTTCTGACGAGAATGAAAAATATTTCGAAAGACTCGAAATGTGTATTCAATTTATAAAAAATGGAAAACTTAAAATTCATTTATTGCTTTGCCGATTGCCGTTGTATACCCGACATCACAGTATGGAGTGTATATTAGGTCTGTTTTTCGTTTGTAACTCATTAAAATAATTTTTTGAGGTTCGCAGTGGTTGCAAAACTTCTACAATACAAATGAACATAGGAACATATTTTAGTATAGCCCCATAGCTACAGGATTTTAGCTACACTTTTTACCCGAACCAGTGGTAATTTGAAATTTGAGGTTCCCAGTGGTCGAAAAACTTCTATCCCAAAACATATAACAGCCGATATTACGAACTAATTTGGCAAAAATTGTCCAACAAGAATTGTCAAGGGAAAGGAATAAAAAGTTCGGCGAGACCGAACATAACGATTTTTATACCCTCAGTATTTATGCTAACGATGTAACATACACTTACAAAATGTGCCTCATTGCAATAATGGTTTTAGAACCCAATTATGTTTGGGCGAAATTTGTTTCACACAATTTAAAGTCGATTTGGCCATTTCCGTCCGTCTGTCTGGCTAGTGCACACGATAACTTTCGAACGAATCAACCGATTTGAACCAAATTTTGGATATCGTAAACTTTGTTTAGGTTCGCAGATGGCCCATATCGGCACACTTCTTCGGGTACCTCCCCCACAGAAGTTCAAAAATTTTCCGTAAAATGGTGTAAACGATAATTCTCGAAGGCAGTAATCGACTTGGTCCATACTTTGAACATCGTAATATTTCTACCAGACATATAATATGTTCGAATATGGACTATATCGCTCCAGTACTTTCGGATACCTCTAAATTTCGGAAAAGTGCAGTTTAAGACCTCCTCTCGAATCGTTTTGATTTTTCTTGTAACAAGTTGTATTCGCTGCTTCCATTACGACGTTTCAAGGATTTTCATGGGCAAATCTAAACTTCCTGAGAAAAGGGCCTGAAAGATGTAAAAACCCGGCACCATGTGTAGAGGATGGACAATCGAACGGACAATCCGATTCGGTACAAAATTTGGCAGTCATAATATTTTAAGCAAACTTAAATCAATTTCTAAGATGAGCCATATCGGTCTACTCCTTTGGGTACCTTCTCAATAAAAATTCAAAATTTTTCGCTAAAATGGTGGGCACGATAACTCTCGAAGGCAGTAAGCTATATGGTCCATACTTCGCACATGGTAATATTTTTACGAGACATACATTAAATTCGATGTGGACTATATATGTCAACTCCTTCGGTAACGTGTTTAAGACCTCCATACGCTTCGTTTTGATTTTTCTTGCAACAGGTTGCGTTCAAGACCCCTATTACGATGGTACAAGTTTTTTCGGTGGCAAGTCCATACTTCTTGAGAAACTGACCCGAAAACCCTTAAAAATCCCTACGTTCAGGATGTGTAGTGACTGGTGCTCACGAACCGAATACTGCGCGTTGGTCCAAAATTTGCATATCGTAATATTTCTTTGAATATTATAGGTCCACTTCTTCCGGTATATCCCCCACAAAAGATCGAAAATATTCGCTTAAATGATACGCTCGACATCTCTTAAACAAAGCAACCGATTTGGTCGAAAATTTAGATTTCGAAATATTGTATCCAAACTTAGTTTATGTTCAAAAGTGGGCCCTATCGGTCCACTGTTTGGTATAACAAATGTTAACATTTGTGCCGTTAAGGGTCTGTTCGGGGATCCTAGTGGCCCTGTGTACAGCGATATTTTATTTTTCGTGGGCAAGTCCATGTTTCCTGATATAATCGTCCAAAAAGCAAATGAAATGAAATGACTGGTGGGCGCGATATCTATCGAGAGGAAAGACTCCCAAAATAAGATTCACTCCCAAAACGGAGTATGTCGGTCCATTCCTTGAGGTACCTCCCCCGCAAACCTTTGAGCCTTAATCTAAATCCATATTTCTGTCAGCAAGTTTATACGCCCAAAATTCTTAAAACCCCCCTAAATACATAAATAAGTGTTTCAATTCACACAGGCTGATGGTATATCTCTGTCGGCAAAGCCGGCTCATACTTTTTTATACCCGCCACCATAGTATGGAGGGTATACTGAGTTTGTTTTTCCGTTTGTAACGCATTGAAATAATAATTTGCGACCATATAAAGTATATATATTCCTGATCAAGGCAAAATTCTGAGTCGATCTATGCATGTCCGTCCGTACGCCCATCTGTGGTAATCACTGTAGCATCCACCAAAAATGGAGATAAGAGGCTGAAAGTTTGGGAAGATGCGTCTTTTATTTGCGGGCAGCTCAAGTTCGATGATAGGCCATATCTGTCAAAATCGTCAACATAGGTCCATGTTTTGGTATGGCCTCCATATAACGGTACCATAATTTGACATTTGAGGGTCTCAGTCGTTACGAAACATCTTCACCAAAAATCTTCAACATAGGTCATTGTTTTGGTATAGTCCCCATATAACGGTACCTCCAGATTTTCAGTATTTTGAGGATTTTAGCTACAATGTTTTACCGAACCAGCTGTAATTTGACTTTTGAGGTTCTCAGTGGCCACGAAACTTCTCCACCAAAAATCGTCAACATAGGTCCATGTTTTGGTATAGCCTCCATATAACGGTACCTGCCGATTTTCGGTATTTTGAGGATTTTAGCTGCAATTTTTAACCGAACTAGCTGTAATTTGACATTTGAGATTCTCAGTGATCACGAAACTTCTCCACAAAAAATCGTTAACATAGGTCCATGTTTTAGTATGGCCTCCATATAACGGTACCTCCCGATTTTCGGTATTTTGAGGATTTAGCTACAAGCAAACTGGTTGTAATTTGAATTTAGAGGGTCTCAGTGGCCACGAAATTTCTCCACCAAAAATCGTCAACATAGGTAAATAGTTCGGTATAGTTCCCATATAACGGTTCCTTCTGATTTTTGGTAGTTTGAGGATTTTAGGTACGATTTTTTGCCGAACTAGCTGTAATATGACATTTGAGGTTCTCTGTGGTCACGAAACTTCTCCAGCAAAAATCGAACTAGCTGTAATTTGACATTTGTCATTTGAAGCTGTAATTTGACATTTGTAATCCCAATTTTCGGTATTTTGAGGGTCTTAGGTACATTGTTTGACGGAACTACCTGTAATTTGACTTTAGAGTTTCCCTGCAGTTATAACACTTTCCCACCAAAAACTGTAAAGATAAGACTATTTTATGGTGGAGGGTATAAAAAGTTCGGCCCGGCCGAAGTTAACGACTTTTTACTTGTTAATTGATTTCATTGTTTTCGATATAAATTTTTGAATTTGAAATTTTTGATTTGAAATTTTATGTTTAAAAAGCTTCTAATGCCAGGGTAAAATACATTGCATCGTGTAGAATTGTAGTTACTAGACCCTATATCAGAGAAAATTTCGGGAAACAGAATTCCTAAATGGACACCAGGCGGCATTATTTTAAATATTCGACATGAACTACTTGCCCTCATAACGTATGTGTAGCGTACCCGAAAAATTTCAATAATAAATACTATTTATGACGAAATTCAAAATGTATAAAATTGAATAAATTGAAATTTATATAGCAAAGGGATGAATATTTTGTTGTCGTTGTTGTCTTCTACTCGGTTCTGTTATAACGCATAAATTTTCATTTTCTATGTTATTTGTGAAACGGTGTGAGTGTGTGTTTGTGTATGAAGAGGAGGAAGGATGAAAATGGCTAAAGAAAAATGAGCTTTAACTAGGTCACAGTCAGTCCATTTAAAGTTATTCAACTACAATATTTTTTTGCCATGAATGTGAAGTATGGCGGAAACTATTTGGCGAAAGATAGTTAGATTAACAAAAATAAGTAAATAAATATATACGGAGGATTAGCCATGGTGAGGCCTTGTTGTTTTGGGTGGGTTGTGAGATTTTTTGCAGGATATTTGTTTTGGGTAGCTTAGGGGCTTTTGCTTTGGAAAAAGGATGAAAGAAAGAGGAAATTGAAACGATTTAAGAAACTTTCCAAATTTGGCTATAGATTTTGGGGAGATGTTTTTTCTTAATATTTATATATTTTATATAAATATTAAGGAAAAAAATCTTATTTGAATTTACCCTTTAAAGTCCTAAACAAAAATATAAACATTTTTCATTTTTTTTTAAGGAAAAGTTAATTTCATGACAATTTGTTTTTCTCCTTTACTGGCAAGTGAAAATGTGTGTCAACATTTTTATTATAATTTCATTAAATTCAGCATATTATGCATGCTTTCTCTCATTCTGAGTTATGTAAACAGTAAGAAGTAGAAGAAGACATAGAAACGAAAAGAATCCTTCATAAATAAAAGTGACAGCTGTGCTATTTGAGAAACTACTGTCACAACGAACCCAGAGACCACAATTAAAAATGCACTAACGCCAAAACCAAACAGCAACCGGCAGTCACAAACACACACCATCGCCAGCAGCACTAGTAAAAATTAAACTAACTAACCGAGCCAGGGTATGAAATCTAAGAGCTCTGCTACTCTGGGGGTGTCGTCTGCTAAGTACCCCAGCTATGAAACGAACAGACAAAAACATGAAATGACTTTTGCTGAAAAACGAAATTGCACTTAACCTACAATTTACAGAACACTTGGTGGAGTGTGAGTGGTTTAACTTTGTGAGAGGCGGGGATGTGGAAAAGAAGGTGACGTTGTCAACTAAAAGATGGTGTGGACGAAGCCAACAAGTAACAACAATGAAACCAAGAAGTTTTGTAAATGAGTGTCATCTGTTGTGTGCTAAAGGGAGGGAGAATAGTTTTGTTTGGGTAACGGAGAAAGTGTTTTCTTGGGTTGATATAATATTTTGTAAAGGCATTTTCAGCTGTGAAAGGTGTTGCCATGAAGCAGTACTCCTATTTAACAGCAAATGTTAGTTTTGGGGTATTTTAAGTCTTATTGTTTGATGGGACAATAGTACCCCAAAAACCAAAGTACTTTTTTGACGAATGTCTGCTCCATTATAGTTAAGATGTTACGCTTATTGTTAGCATTTAGAAAAATCAACTCATGAAACAAAGTGCTCTGAGTTTTGTGTTGCTGACAAAATGTTCAAAATACTTGAGACTTAGTTTTATGTAGGGCACTTATTGTTTACATTTTAGTAATTATGAGAAGGTGGTAAGTATTTATATAAAATACATAGGTATGCATTATTTTGTAAGGGTGATGCAAACAGAGCCACTTGCTAAAGATATTGTATTTGAAAATAAAATATAGCATTTTGTCAAAATGTTGGCAAATAATAACGAAAACAATGTAAATATGTATCTCTAAAGAACCGGCTTCAGTATCTCGAAACAACAACTATTCTGAGACATCGAGTTAAACTTTCTTATAAACAGTATAGTCTCGATAATCAGGATACTCGTTAATCCTGACAACGCGGTAATCCGAACTCTAGAATTTTTTACATTGTAGACTCTGTAATTCGCACATCACATATTTTTCTTACCTCGATAATCCGGACACCAATATTTTGAGCATTAGATTTTTATTTATTTCATTGACGTTCAACCATTGATTTCTTATCTCATCAACTTTCGCGGTTATATGCCTCCAAAGGTTTGAGGCTTTGATGTTAAACGGGTCATTTAGTCAGGACTATATATTAGAAACCGTTAGGAAATTTGTATTTATCTCAGAGACAAAGTTGTAGCTCTTGGCTTAAAGAACAAAAATTGTGAACACAAATAATCCATCAAGCCTCATCTTCAAGGTCAAAATCGACAAGGTCAAATTTCTTTTAAAAATTTTTCTCGGGTTTTGGTCTACAGCTATCAAACCGATCACATTTAAAGCAAACAAGCAAACTACAAAAATGTTCCTCAGATCTCAATAAACATCTTTCTAGAATATACGAACTCTATATAGACGGTTCTTAGAGGTCAAAATAGCAAAGCAAATGTGATTTGTATCCTGTTTTCTCTGGTTCTGTTCCACAGATACTAAACCGTTCAATATTCAAGAAAACAACCAAATACAATAATGTAGCAAAGGCATCAATAAACAACTTTCTGCAACATGCGAAATGTCTATGCACGGCTCTTAATGGTGAAAATAACATATTAAATTTTTTCACTTTTTTCTCCGATTTTGGTCTACAGATACCGAATCGCCCAAAAATTAGGGATACCGTCAACCACAACAAGTAAAAAAGTATCAGTCGGCTTTGCCGACAGAGATATACCCTCAGCCTATGTAACTTGAAACACTTTTTTCCTAAAAAACTAAGGGAGTTTTCAAAATTTTGGACGTATTAACCGAAATCATGAAATCATTGACTTGTCCACGGAAAACATAATATCGCTGTAAACAGGACCACAACGAACAGCATCGGTCCACATTTCCAAAGGATCTTCAAACAGACCCTAAACTGCACTTAGACACAAATGTTGAACTTTTATGGGCGAAGTACCCCAAGGAGAGGATCGTTGTGGGCCATTTTAAAAGTTAAACTAAATATGGACAAAGTATTAGAAGCTCCGAAGTTTGGACCAAATTGTTTGTCCCGTTCAAGTGATATCGTACATACCATTTTAGTGACATTTTTAAATATTGGTGGAAGTACCGGAAGTTGTGGACTGGCATTGCCCATCTTCGAACTGAAACTAAGTTTGGATAAATATGACGAAGGCTAACTTTTGGACAAATCGGTTGATCAGATACATATGGTGTCATCGGGGGTTTTTTAACACCTTTCGGACTGTTTTCTGAAGAAGTACGGACGTGCCCCAAAATAAACGTTTACCATTGTAATTGAGGCAGCGAACGCAAGTTGCTTCAACAAAAATCAAAATCAAAAATCAAATCAAAATCAGGTCTTAAAGTGAACTTATCCGAAATTTTGTGTGGGAGGTACCCGAAAGAGTGGACAAATATAGTTTATATTCGAACCTTGTCTATATCTGGTAGATATATTAGGACTTGTAAAGTATGGACTAAATATGTCACTCCCATCAAGAGTTATCGTACGCACAATTTTCCGAACATTATTGAACTTTTTTGGGGAGGTACCTGAAGGAATGGACTGATATAGGTTATCTTCGAACTTAAACTAAGTTTGCACAAAATATTACGAAGGCCACATTTTGGACCGAAACGGCAGATCCGTTCGAGAGTTAGCTTACGCCACTACACACGGTGTCACAGGGGTTTGTTGTGTGGGAGGTACCCGAAGGAGTTGACTGATTGAGTCCACATTGAATCCTTATCTAAGTCTGGTACACATTTCACGATGTGCAAAGTATGGATCAAATCGGTTACTTCCTTCAAGAGTTATCGTGCGCACAAATTTTCCGAACATTTTCAAACTTTTGTGGGGGAGTTACCTGAAGGAGTAGACCAATATGTCCCATCTTCGAACTTAAACTATGTTTGGACAAAATATTACGATAGCCAAAATTTGGACCAAATCGGCTCATCGGTTTGAGAGTTATCGTGCGCACCAGACAGACAGACGGACGGACATTGCTCATTCGACTCCAAATTGTCTGAAACACATTTCGTCCAAACATACTTGGGGTCTAAAACCATTATTTCGATGAGGCGCATTTTGCCCGTTTGAAAGTGTATATACACTTTCTAGCCTAAAGGCTGAGGGTATAAATACCCAGCAAAATTTATTTTAAGTTGTTCTATGTGAAGTAGTGATTGAATAGCTTTTTTAGAAGCAGTCATTTTGACAATGTCCGATTTGAATCCATTTCACAAAATTTTCACATTTTAGCAATGTTTACATTTATAATAACTTTTTGCAAATAAAATGCTTAAGGACACAAGAAACAATTTATTTTATGGTATTTTAATTACTCAGCAAAATGTTTGTATCCAAAAAGATAGTCATAGGTGCAAGAAATGTCAGACTGCACATTTGTTTGTAGCCAAAAAAGTAGTTGAATCATGATTGCAAGTGACTATTGGAGTTATCATGAACGGCAATTCCCCGTGAATTTTTTCAATTTCTCCCTTAAGTTGCAACGGCGGAAGGACGAAACTCACGGGGAAATTTCATTCATGATAACCCCCAATGTCTTTTTTCCGTGAAAGAAGTCAGCAATCAATTTTAGATATTTATCACATATTGGCATGACTCTACGCAAGAAGCGTTTTAAGGTGTTTTTGGGTATTTTTGAGTAATAAAAGCTAACTTTCTAGAATAAAAGTATTTGATTTTTTTTTGCACTCAGTCGCTTTTTAAAATGATTTATTTGAGATATTCCATTGTTTTATATTCATTATATTTCAATTTCATTAAGACTATCGAACTATTTTCAAACTACTGTTTTTTCAAACAAAAATGTTCTACAAAAACATGAGTTTGGTAGTAATTTGAACGAAACTAAAAAAAGAGGCCATAAATATTAATTAGAAGTTACCACAACTCTTTTAAATACCTTTTCCAAATGGCCCTGAGTTCTCAAATCAGTGAAAATCCTCGCTTAATAGATGTTAACTTCTCCCATATCCTCAAATTGCATGCTTGCGAATCAATTTTTAAATCAATCGAAAAATCAATTCAAAATACTTTCCATGGAATGTATATTTATTCACTACAAAGAACAAATGCAAAAAGTGTGCTTAAGAAGCAAATTAGACAGTATCCTCACTGCACCATGCCCTTGTAAAAATCATGACTTCTTTCACGTAAAAAGATGTAGTCCGAAATCACTTGCACTCATGATTCAACTACTTCTTTGGCTACAAACATTTTGCTGGGTAGCAAAACACCATTGAACATTGATACCTGATACCGCCCACAAATTAAGGTTACAGTCAACCACAAAAAGGGACCTAAGATTTCAATAAACAACTTTCTTTCTCTGATTCTGGTCAACAGATGCTTATGTAGCTAAACTTTTCAAAAAGCTTTAAATGAGGGGTCAATTACATGCATATCCTGACAATTTTTGGAGTACACGTTTTACGACCACTGGGAAGGTACCGTTATATAGCGACTATACCAAAACATGAACCTATATTTACAATTTGTGGGGGAGCAGTTTTCTATACAATGGGAACCTCAAAAAATTTAGGGAAACCCTTAAAATACCGAAAATCCAGAGGTACAGCTGTATGGGGGCTATACCTAAACATGGACCTATGTATATACGGAGAAATGTTGTGACCACTTGGAACCTCAAATGCCAAATTACAAAGAGTTTGATTAAAAACTGTAGCTAGAATCCTCAAAATTCCTAAAGTCGTCATAAATATGCCGGCTCTTCCAAAACATAAGACCTACATACGAGTATGTTGAACATTTTTGGTGAAGAAGTTTTGTAACCACTGGGCATTTCAAATAACAGATAGTTCTGTCAACAAATGTAGCTCATCGGGAGGTACAGTTATGTGAGGCTATACCAAAACATGGACCTAGAGTGACAATTTTTGTTGAAGAAGCTTTGTGAGCACTGGGATCCTCAGATGTCAAATTACAGGTAGTGCGGTAAAAATGGAGCTAACATCTTCAAAATATCTGAATTCGGTAAGTATCGCTACATATGACCTATATAAAACATAAACCTATATAATTAATTTTTGGTGTGAAATTGTGGGAATGTAAAATTACAGCGAGTTCGGTCAAAAATACCGCTAAAATTTTCAAAATACCTAAACTCGGAAGTCACCGTTATATGAGGGCTCTACCAAAACATGGACCTATGTTGACGTTTATTAGTGAAGATGTTTTGTGACTACTGAAAATCTCAAATGAATGTATCATCTCAGCTAGCTCGGTTAAAAACTGTAGCTTCAAATACCGAAAATCTGCATGGACCTATGTTGTGCTGAGGATACTAATGGCACTCAACTGCAAGGCACTGTTCGGGAGGACTTGTGTTGTCACTACATCCGGTGATATTCCTTTAGGGTTTACTCGTAAGAACATCATAAGGAGAAAACTTCTTTTATCGGAACTAAGAAACTGTCTAGTGGTAGTCTGAAGATGCTCTTTAGACTCCTGTCACGAACTGGCATATAACGAACCAAATGGAGTAAAAGTAGGAACTAGTTTTAATCCTCTTCCATCCACCGATATCAATCAAAACATCAATGATTCTGACAGTCTCGAGCTATGTGGTTTATGCTAATATCAAAGAAGGAAAGCCCCTTCCGTCCGACATTATGATTCCTCAGCAACAGTAAAATACATACTTAGTAAGATAGCCTCGAATTGTACCAAAGGAACCAAATTGTTTACACCAGAATCATCTTGGAGTACGAGAAAGACAGACTCATCCATGCTGACAATCGTCGATTGACTTCTAGACAAGGGTTATAAGAACTGCAACATACTACGCTAAATTGAGCTCTTTCATAAGATAACTTCTTGGTTGTCTTGGTCATCGGCAAAAAGGGGTAAAACTGCGGAATAGAGTAAAGTAGAAGCTAAATTGTCTGAACTAGTTATATACCATGTTTTGTCTTACGATGATTCTACTGTATCCCATTTGAACTCTAGTGAGGTACATCGCAGAGATTACTGAGCATTGCACTGCTCGGTTATTCATGGGACGACATCACCATGAGATTGATCCCGATGAATCCTCGCGGATACTAAAATGCTATGGCATAAAGGAAACACAAGTTAAAATATTACGGTGCCCGCCTGTTCTAATTTGGAGAATGCGAGGAAACAGGCATTAATGATGCCGAATTTGAAATTAACGTCCTGAATGGAGGAACATTAACATCATTGTTGTCCAACAAATATGATGCTTAAGGCAACATACATATCCATGTAGTAGGGAAGATCTAAAGTTTAAACTTACATCAAGTTCGAAGATGGGTCATAACGGTCCACTGCTTCGGCTACTTTCGCCGCAAAAGATTAAACATTTTCGATGATATGGTAGTCACGATCTCTCGAAAGGAGTAACCGATTTAGAGCGATTCCCTAACTAATTTTTGGATTACCGACAGAAATCGGTAAAATTAAAACGCAAAATACGGAATGAAAAGTTCAAATAAAAGTTGACAATACTGTTGCTATCGGTGGAACTTTGCGACTACTTTTTATTCGTCGCAAACTTACCGAAAAATATCGTTAATTACCGAAATTGTAAGCAATTTAATTTTACCGACTTTTAACGGTACCTCAAAAAATTTGTTAGAGAATCGCACTAAAGGTCAGATTATGGGTAATATCATTCCACTTTGGAGTAGGTAGTGCTCGCGGTCCCAACTACGACGGTATATTGTTTTTCCAGGGCAAATCCATACTTCCTGAGATAATTACCCTAAAACTGTCGAAATCACGAGGTCACCAACTAATATAGCTACTGCGCAAGATATCTTTCGAATGAACGATCCGATGTGATCAAAATTTGCACATCGTTAAATATGCATTAAGTTCAAAGAAGGTACATATCGGACAACACTTTTGGGTACATCCGCCAGACAAACTTAAAATTTGTTCATAAGTTCAGTTTAGGTGATATTCGAGGATAGTTCTTCTACCGCAGGTATGTCCATGCTTCCTAATTTAATGTTGATTAAATTTGGTGCAATTGGGCGAATATATCAGAAGGGCGGGACCGATATAGTCCATATCCCAATCTTATATATGAATGGATGAAATAATATGATGTGCAAAGTTTGAACCAATCAGAAACACTCTGCGAGGGTTATGTTGCGGATTTGCCATTTTAGTTGGTGCCGTCAGGGTTTCTTGGAGCTTTTAGGCCAGGAAGGAATTTAAAAGACGATCGGGGAAATGCTCCGAAATTTCTCTTTATGCCCTCAGCATTTAGGCTAGAAAGGGTATATATATTTTGATACGACCAAAATTGTGTCTCATAAAAATAACGGTTTTAGACGCCAAGAATGTTTGGACGAAATTCGTTTCAGCCAATTTGGAGTCGTTTTAGCCATGTCCGTCCGTCTGTCTATCTGTCTGGCCGGTGCGCACGATAACTCTCGAACGGATCAACCGATTCGAACCAAATTTTTTGTATCGTAATATTTTGTCCAAACTTAGTTTAAGTTCCAAGATGGGCCATATCTGTCCACTCCTTCGGGTACCTCCCCCTCAAAATTTCAAAATGTTTCTGTAAAATGGTGTGAACGATAACTCGCGAAGGGAGCAGTCGATTTGGTCCAAACTTTCACATCGTATTATTTCTTCCAGATATAGATCGGTTTTGAATATGGACTATATCGGTCCACACCTTAGGGTACCTCACACACAAAATTCTGATAAAGTGAACTTAAGGAGCTCCCTTCGGTACATTTTGAAATTTTTTTCAGTTTGTTTTCTTGCGTAAGTCCATACTTCCTGAAATATTGGCCTAAAAGAAACCCTGACGGCACCAACCAAAATGGCAAATACGCAACATAATTCTCGCAGGGAGTTTCTGATTGGTGCAGACTTTGCACATAGTATTATTTCATCCAGTCATGTATCACGTTCCAATATGGACTAAATCGGTCCACTTCTTCGGGTACCTCCCACACAAAATTCGGAGGAAGTGAAATTTAAGAGCTCATCTCGCATCGTTTTGATTGTTTTTTCAGTATGTTGTTCTTCGAACTTAAACTAAGTTTGGGTAAAGTATTACGATACCCTAAATTTGGTACGAAGCGGTGGATCCGTACGATAGTTATTGTCTAAAACGAATTGCGTCCAAACATGCTTGTACATACGCTCTCTAGCCTAAAGGCTGAGGGTATAAAGAGTAAGTAAGAACGGTGTTAAGTTCGGCAGGGCCGAACTTTTTACAGCCTCCACCACCACTGTATCGAAGTAAATACATATGAACAATTAGTAAATTCGAAAATCCGTGAGTTTCCTTCGTTGGGGGCTATATAAGGACCTATACCGACAAATTTCTGGTGGAATGTTGTATACCCCCAACGAAGACCAAATACCACATTTCAGCCACTTCGGTGGGATATTGAGGTAAAAACCTTCAAAATACCGAAACTCAGGAGGTACAGTTCTATGGGGCTATATGAAGACGTGGACTTATACCGACAAATTTTAGGTGGAAAATTGTATAACCCCAACGAATACTAAGTAACAAATTTCAGCCATTTCTGTGGGTTATTGAGGCGAAATCCTTCAAAATACCGAAACTCGGGAGGTACAGTTCTATGGGGGCTATATGAAGACATGGACCTATGCCGGCAAATTTCAGTTAGAAATTTTATACCCCCAACGGAGACTAAGTAACAAACTTCAACCGTTTCGGTGGGTTATTGAGGCGAAATCCTTCAAAATACCGAAAATCGGGAGGTACCGTTCTATGGGGGCTATACGAGGACGTGGATCTATACCGACAAATTTCTGGTAGAAAGTTGTATACACCCAACGAAGACTAAATACCAAATTTCAGCTATTTCGGTGGTTTATTGAGGCTAAATCCTTCAAAATATCGAATCTCGGTCAGTACCGTTCTATGGGGACTATATAAAGACGTGGACCTGTACCGACCAATTTCATATGGAAAGTTTTATACTCCTAACGAAGACTAAATATCAAATTTCATCCATTTCGGTGGGACAATGAGGCAGCAACCTTCAAAATACCGAAAATCGGAAGGTACCGTTCCAAGGGGACTATATGAAGACGTGGACCTATACCGACAAATTTCAGATGGAAAGCTTTATGCATTCAACGAAGACTAAGAACTAAATTTCGGCCATGTCGGTGAGATATTGAGGTAAACACTTTCAAAATACCGAATATTGGGAGGTACCGTTCAAATTGTCTGGAACGAATTTCGTCCAAACGTTCTTGGGTCCCTCTTGAAAGGTATGACCTCATCTAATAAAACAAAGGCTATACCCTAGCAATCAGGACCACAAGGTTTACCAGATTAACAAATTACAAATATCCAAGTACATAATAGCTTTAAGCTAAACTTAAGCGAAAATTATTTAACTCTTGGGGGAGCTACATATATATTCTGGAAGGATTTGACCGATATAGTCCATCTTCGAACTATATATAAGTTTGGTAGAAATCTTACGATGTCCATAGTTTAATTTTACACATATGTGTTTCCTCACGATGGATGACCCAACAATTTCTTCTTGTAGCCGGTGTTGTGACAGGAAAGCATGAGGTACTAACAGATCTGAACAAGCTGCCTGAAAAATATGCTAATACAAGTTATGTGTCCCCGTCTGTGAAGGTTCCTTACTTTGCTAATTTTATCCTAGCACTCATAACAAAATGTTTAAATTTCATACTCTCAATGGCAGAGATTTTTGCCACAAAATACAGAATCAGCCTTGGTTTAAGCCGATTTACTTTAAAAACTAAATATTTGTTGTTGATACTTTCTTTGACATCTCACTTTACTCCAGCCCTATACATATGCATATATTCGTATATATGTAAGGAAAAGTTGTGGCATAAAATCAACACTGTTGTGAGACTGTGTCACATGTGAAACTGAAGCTAAAGTTGTTAAGGGCGTACATTGGGGAGTGTGTCACTGTAGCTGTCATGCGATTTTAGTTACATAAAAATTAGGCGTGATAAAGACACGCAGCCAGACGACACATATTCCAAAGAAAACACACGTACATACATGCATATATGAGAAGCAATATAATCTGCAAGAAAATTAAAGGGAGTGAAAAAATCGCTGCCTTATAAAGACTGAGAGAAAAAACTAACTGAACACGACACGAAGAAACTCAGCCAAGTCACGTAAATAATTAAACACGTGACATGTTTACAATTTTAGTTACTTGCAACTTCTCCCTGCTGCTTTTGCTGCACATATCCCGCCTTGGAAATGACAACAGCAAAATTGTAGTGTTGATGTTGTTGTTATTTTGAGACGTACATACTTACAATCATCATTAACACCCTATATAATTTGCGACAACAACTACAACTATGTTGAGTATGAGTGAAAGTTATGGTAGTGTTTCTTTCTCTATTGCTTTTGCTGGCACTTTTAATTTATAAGTTATGTTCGAGGGTTCTGCCTCGGGTGGTATGGTGTCACAGGTCATAGGACTACTTTACACATTGGATTTCTGCCATATTTAAATTAAGAAGATGCTATCACATCAAATGTCAACATCAGTTGTACTCGTGTGACAAATTTATTACTTTACAGGCGTGTGGGAAAGACAGTGTGTGTGTGTGCGTTGATACAACGCTGAGACGACATTGTCTGACCTGAGTATCCTTAACCTCCTTTAAAGCTGTGACAATCATGACAACGGGCAACTTGCCATGTCTTGCCAACTGATTGCCTGTTTGCTTTGTTTGTTGAGTATCATCATTTAACTATGAATCGCTCTTTGATATCACAAAAATGCCACTGTCAGTCTCCATCAAATGCTTTATTATGGCTGTTGTTTTTGTCTGAGCTTGAAATATTTACGAGTTGTTTCATCTTCATAAATATCCACTTATTCATTCAGTTCAAAATAAAAGCTTCACATTTTTAATATAAAATTTTGAATGATGGTATAAATATGGACTTTTGATAAAATTTAATTTTAATACTGCCGGAATATCACACACAGAGATGAAAGATTTTGTTTTGCCAAAACAATTGTTTGTGGCATTTTTGTGGCTTTTAAAGAGAGAGATTTGTTGTCATTTGAAATGAGACAGAGTTTTGCATGCAGGAATATGAAAATGAAAATTAAAAACGTTTTAAAACATGGATCTAATTTTAAATTAAATTTATATTTATGAAGTAAACAAGTTAGAATCAGTCAGCTTTGCCAACTAAGGTATACCCGCAGCCTTGGCCATAAGGAAAAGAATCAAACACAAGAAGTATGGATTTGCTCATGAAAAAAATTGTACAATCCTAACTAGGACCGCATACAGAACATGCTACAAAAGATTTAAAAACAACCAGACGAGTCCTTGTGTTGCACTCTTTCCAAACTTTGTGTGGGATGTACCCGAAAGAGTGGTCCTATGTAGTCAATAGTCGGACATAAGTCGAGGCACTAGGAAATAGTTCACAACATATTACAGCAAAATTGTATACTTTTGTGGGGGAGGTACCCGAAGGAGTCTTCGAACTTAAACTAAGTTTGGACAAATATAACGATACCCATAATTTGGTTCGAATCGGTTGATTCGTTCGAGAGTTATCGTGGGCATCAACCAGACAGGCAGACGTATAAACAGGACAGGGCTAAAACGACTCGAAATTGTCTGAAATGAATTTCGTCCAAACATACATACTTGGGATCTAAAACCGTTATTTTGATAAGGCACATTTTTGGTCGTATCAAAGGGTATACAAATAACAGTCTTCTCCCTATAATATACCCGCTGAAAGGGACTTCCGTATACAAAAGACCACTTGAAATGGTCTTATGCCTATAGAAGAGCCGCTGAAAGGGTCTTCTGTTTGTAGAAGACGCGAGTTCTGTAGATAAAAGACCTTTCAACTGTTCTTCTATAGATAGAAGACCATTTCAAAGGGCCTTTCACGGGTCTTCCATAGATAGAAGGCCCTTTCAACGGGTCTTCTATAGATAGAAGACCCTTTCAACGGTTCTTCTATAGATAGATGATCCATTCAACGGGTCTTCTATAGGTAGAAGACCCTTTCAACGGGTCTTCTATAGATAGAATACCCTTTCGACGGGTCTTCTATAGATATAAGGCCCTTTCAACGGGTCTTCTGTAGATTGAAGACCCTTGCAACGGTTCTGCTATAGATAGAAGACCCTTCAACGGGTCTTCTATAGATAAAAGATCCCTTCAACGGGACTTCTATAGAAAGAAGACCCTTTTAACGGGTCTTCTATAGATAAAAGATCCCTTCAACGGGACTTCTATAGACAGAAGACCCTTTCAATGGGTCTTCTATAGACAGAAGGCCCTTTCACCGGGTCTTCTATAGACAGAAAGCTCTTTCAACGGGTCTTCTATAGACAGCAGACCCTTTCAGCGGGGCTTCTATAGACAGAAAGCTCTTTCAACGGGTCTTCTATAGACAGCAGACCCTTTCAGCGGGGCTTCTATAGACAGAAGAGCCTTTCAGCGAGCCTTCTATGGACAGAACATCCTTTCAACGGGACTTCTATGGACAGAAGACCCTTTCAAGGGATCTTCTATACACAGAAGACCCTTTCTACGGATTTTCTATAGATAGAAGACCCTTTCAAAGACAGAAGACCCTTTCAACGGGTCTTCTATAGACAGAAGACACGCTCAACGGGTCTTCTATAGGCAGCAGACCCTTTCAGCTGGTCTTCTATAGACATAAGACCATTTCAAGTGGTCTTTTGTATACGGAAGTCCCTTTCAGCGGGTATATTATAGAGAGAAGACTGATATTTGTATACCCTTTGATACGACCAAAAATATGCCTCATCAAAATAACGGTTTTAGATCCCAAGTATGTATGTTTGGACGAAATTCATTTCAGACAATTTCGAGTCGTTTTAACCCTGTCCTGCCTATCCGTCTGCCTGTCCGGTTAATGTCCACGATAACTCTCGAACGAATCAACCGATTCGAACCAAATTATGGGTATCGTTATATTTGTCCAAACTTAGTTTAAGTTCGAAGACTCCTTCGGGTACCTCCCCCACAAAAGTACAAAATTTTGCTGTAAAATGCTGTCAACGGGCCTTCTATACATAGAATACCCTTTCAACGGGTCTTCTATAGATTGAAGACCCTTTCAACGGATCTTCTATAGATAGAAGACCTATTCAACAAGTCTTCTATAGATATAAGGCCCTTTCAACGGGTTTTCTGTAGATAGAAGACCCTTGCAACGGTTCTGCTATAGATAAAAGATCCTTCAACGGGTCTTCTATAGATAAAATATCCCTTCAACGGGTCTTCTATAGATTAAAGATCCCTTCAACGGGTCTTCTATAGGCAGAAGACCCTTTCAACGGATCTTCTATAGATAGAAGACCCATTCAACAGGTCTTCTATGGATATAAGGCCCTTTCAACGGCTCTTCTGTAGATAGAAGACCCTTGCAACGGTTCTGCTATAGATAGAAGACCTTTCAAAGGGTCTTCTATAGATAGAAGGCCCCTTCAACTGGTCTTCTATAGATAAAAGATCCCTTCAAAGGGTCTTCTATAGATACTAGACCCGTTAAAAGGGCCTTATATCTATAGAAGACCTGTTGAATGGGTCTTCTATCTATAGAAGATCCGTTGAAAGGGTATTTTATCTATAGAAGACCCGTTGAAAGGGTCTTCTGTCTATAGAAGACCCGTTGAAGGGATCTTTTATGTATAGAAGACCCGTTGAAGGGATCTTTTATCTATAGAAGACCCGTTGAAGGGGCCTTCTATCTTTAGAAGACACTTTGAAAGGTCTTCTATCTATAGCAGAACCGTTGCAAGGGTCTTCTATCTACAGAAGAGCCGTTGAAAGGGCCTTATATCTATAGAAGACCTGCTGAATGGGTCTTCTATCTATAGAAGATCCGTTGAAAGGTTCTTATATCTATAGAAGATCCGTTGAAAGGGTCTTCTCTTTATAGAATACCCGTTGAAATGGTCTTCTATCTATAGAAGACCCGTTGAAAGGGTCTTCTATCTATAGAAGACCCGTTGAAAGGGTCTTCTGTCTATAGAAGACCCGTTAAAGGGATCTTTTATCTATAGAAGACCCGTTGAAGGGATCTTTTATCTATAGAAGACCCGTTGAAGGGATCTTTTATCTATAGAAGACCCGTTGAAGGGGCCTTCTATCTATAGAAGACCCTTTGAAAGGTCTTCTATCTATAGAAGAACCGTTGCAAGGGTCTTCTATCTAGAGAAGACCAGTTGAAAGGGCCTTATATCTATAGAAGACCTGTTGAATGGGTCTCCTATCTACAGAAGACCCGTTGAAAGGGTTTTTTATCTATAGGACACCCGTTGAAAGGGTTTTCTATCTATAGAATACCCGTTGAAAAGGTCTTCTATCTATAGAAGACCCGTTGAAAAGGTCTTCTGTCTACAGGAGACCCGTTGAAAGGGGTTTCTATCTACAGAAGACCCGTTGAAAGGGTCTTCTATCTATAGAAGTCCCGTTGAAAGGATCTTCTATCTATAGAAGAACCGTTGAAAGGGTCTTCTATCTATGGAAGACCCATGAAAGGGAATTCTGTCTATGAAGATTGGAAGACCCGTTGAAAGGGTCTTCTATCTATAGAAGACCCGTTGGAAGGGTCTTCTGTCTATAGAATACCCGTTGAAAGGGTTTTTCTGTCTATAGAAGATCCTTTCTGTCAATATAAGACCCGCTCTGTCTATAGAAGACCCTTTCTGTATATAGAAGGCCCGTTGAAAAGATCTTCTGTCTATAGAAGACCCGTTGAAAGGGTCTTCTGTCTATAGGAGACCCGTTGAAAGGGTCTTTTGTCTAAAGAAGACTGGTTGGAAGGGACTTCTTTCTAAAGAAGGCCTGTTGAAAGGGTAGAAATCTGTAGAAAACCACTTGAATTATCTTTTGGCTATAGAAGACCCGTCAAAATGGTCTACTATTTAAATAAGGTACCTTCTTATTCGGAAGACCTAATGGGTCTTCTAGCTACAGAGGATCCGTCTCTGTCTATAGAAGATCTTCTGAAGGGGTCTTCTATCTGCAGAAGGTCCTTGGAAAAAATGTACAATTTATGATATGTTTTAGGTACTTCATATAACTAAATCTGAATGCAATGGTTTCCATTCAGATTTAAATAAAGTGCACACTCATTTTCGTTTTAAATTCAGCAGAAATTAATATTTAACTGCCAACATCACAATTCATAACCTTCAACAACACAAAGTGTCAGATTGAAGTGAGCAAAAAAACGAAAGAGGAAGTGTAAAAAGAACTCATTAAATCCGTATTTTTCATTACTATGGCCTTTACTTTGGTTTACATATTTCACAACAAATAAAAATAAAAGACAAACTACTGTTTATGTCTTTTCATGTTGGTGGAAAACTATATTCAGTACAACACTATATATACAAACATACGTTATACATATATTGCAAAAGTCGAGAAATATGAACGGATGTGTGTGTGTGTTTGTGTGCACCACACATAACTCTGTAAGTTGCCTGATTTTCATCCATAGTTGATGGCAATAAAAAACCGCTTACTATTTAATGTTTTGCATGGATTTTAATTGTTTACATGCCAATCATGCACACATACATATTCACATGCATGTGTTTGTATTTGTACATTCACTTTACAGCAATTTCTTTAACAAAATATAGGAGTATATCCTATCATGTATATTCGTGTGTATGTATTTTCATACAATAACTCCACTGAGAAAGTCAAACTTTATGTGCAAAGTTTTATGAGTTTCCTCGTTTGTGTGCTTGTGTGTGCGTGGCCCTATATGTATACATACAAAGACGAGTCCTAGGTCGTGAACAAATTGTGCAAAACAATAGCGTCATTGTATTTCTGGCATGTAAGTATATGTAAATATATGTTTGAACATTAATTTTATAAAATATATGTATGTATGTATGTGTTTTTTATTTAAGCCATTTACTGGTGTATTGGTTGGCAAGTAATTAACTATTTCGTGGGAGTTTAAGTTGGTGGTTTCCACCCGATGATACCCTACGCTACGCCATAAGATTAATGCAAATTAAAGGTTATTTTATTTTTATTATATGTTTTAACTGATGTTGATTTTTACGAGTTCGGTTTCCATGAACTGTGGAAGCATTAGAGATTCAGCTTACGCCTGTTATTGTGCTTTGAATGTCAAAAAAGTACTGTAGAATTTGAGCGGTTTAATTTCGACAGAAAACACATAAACATTCCTGCAATTAAAACTTAAAAATAGTTATGTTGAGACTGAGGTATGTGGTACTTTTTTGAACGCATTTGGCTAAAATAAACAGTTTTTTAGTCATTTGAGCGGAAGCTGTGGTCGTATTAATCTAAAAAATAGGAAAAAAAGCGTTGAAGAAAACGAGTTTTTATACCCTCAGCATATATGCCATATGGACAAAATGTGCCTCATCGAAATAATGGTTTTAGACCCCAAGTATGTTTGTACGAAATCCGTTTCTGAAAATTTGAAGTCTATTTAGCAATGTCCGTCCGTCTGTCTGTCTGTCTGTCTGTCTGTCTGTCTGTCAGGATGGTGCGCACGATAACCCTTGAACGAATGAACAGAGTTGGTCCAAAATTTGGCTTTCGTAATAATTTTTCTAAACTTAGTTTAAGTTCGAAGATGGGTTATATCGGTCCACTCCTTCCGGTACCTCCCCCACAAAAGTTCGAAAATTGTGCGCACGATAATTCTTGAAGGGAGTAACCGATGTAGCCCATACTTTGCACATCGTGAAGTTTCTACCAGATTTAGATGAGGTTCCAATATGGTCTACTCCTTCGAGTACCTCCCACACAAAATTTCGGAAAAGTTCAGTTAAGGACCTGCTCTCGAATCGCTTTGATTGTATTCACTGCCCACATACAACGATACAAGTTTCATCACGGGCGGGTTAATACTTCCTGAGAAAATAGCCTGAAAGTTGCAAAACCCCCTATGACACCATGTCAAGTGGTTAGAGTGCAAGATAACTCTCGAACTGATCAACCGATTTGGTCCAAAATTTGGCCTTCGTAATAGTTTGTTCAAACATAGCTTAAGTTGGAAGATAAGCCACATCAGTCCACTCCTTCATGTACCTCCCCCACAAAAGTTCAAAAATGATCGAAAAAATTGTTCGCACGATAGCTTTTGAAGGGAGTGACCGATTTGGTCCATACTTTACATATCGTAATATATCTACCAAATATAGATCAGGTTTGAATATGGACTATATTTGTCCACTCCTTCCGGTACCTCCTTCACAAAATTTCGGATAAGTTCACTTTAAAACCTTCTCTCGAATCACTTTGATTTTTGTTGAAGCAACTTGCATTCACAGCCTCAATTATAACGGTAAACGTTTTTCAGGGGCAAGTCCATACTTCTTGAGAAAACAGCGTGAAAGGTGTAAAACCCCCTATGGTACTATATGCAGTGGCTGTCCAAATTTATCTTAATTTCTTAAATGGTCTAAGTGCAGTTGAGAGTCAGTTCGAATAACCTTTGGAAATGTATACAGCTTCTGTTCGTTGTGGTCCTGTTTACAGCGATATTATTTTTTCCGTGGACAAGTCCCTGCTTCCCGGCATACTGGTCCAAAATTATACGGTGGCCCACTTAAATGACTAGTTGGCGCGACATCTATCGAAAAGATATGACTCCCAATATAATATCCACTTCCCTAATGGACCGACATACCATTCCTTCAAGTACCTCGTTCGCAAGTACCTAATCCTAATCCACTTTTTTCGGTCGATCTTGAATTTATCAGAAAACTATGCAATATTTTGATTAATTTTTAATTAATTAATTTTTTTTGCGACTAAGTGACTAACTAAAAATTGTATGTGGAAAGTTGTATACCCCCAATAAAGACTAAATTCCAAATTTCATCCGTTTCAGTAGGATATTGAGGCCACAACCTTTAAAATACCGAAAATCGGGAGGTACTGTTCTATGGGGGTTATATGAAGGTGTGAAATTTCAGGTGGAAAGTTTTGTACCCCCACAGAAGACTAAATATTAAATTTCAGCCATTTCGGTAAGATAATGAGGCTAAAATGTTCAAAATTCCGAAAACCAGAAGATACCTTTCTATGGAGGCTATATGAAGATATGGACTTATACTAACAAATTTCAGGTCAAAAGTTTTGTACTAAATACCAAATTTCAGGCATTTCGGTGGGATCTTGAGGCCACAACCTGCAAAATACCGAGGTGGTGGGTGGTGGTACTCCTATATGGGGGCTATATGAAGACATGAACCTATACTGACAAATTTAAGGTGGAAAGTTTTGTACCCCCACCGACGACTAAATAATATATTCAGCCATTTCGGTGTGATCATGAGGCTAAAACCTTCACAATGTGGACCGATATAGCACATTTGCAATACCAACCACCCTAGGAGCAATATAAACTTCTATACCAAAAATAAAAATAAAATAAATATACTCTATAGGGTCTCCGACGAATATTTCGATGTGTTACAAACGGAGTTACACATTTAATTATACCCTAAATATTATGGTGAAGGGTATAAAAAATCATGAAAAATGTTTTTTCGGAACACAAGAAGTGGCTACAACAAGAAGTGGAACACAAGAAGTGACAGCCAAAATCCTCAGAGAATGGGCGTCGGGAAGCAGCAAATTCAACAGATACCATAGATTTACTCCATTAAAACTGCCCAATAGCAGGAAGCAAGACCTCAGTGTCACGATAACATGGAAGCGCTATGTCAAAAAAGTCCTGTCAAAAAATCACCACAACACTACCCGCCTAAAAATCCATTGGACGATCACGAAACAAGACAAAAGGTCTGCTTATTGATGACCACAACGTTTTTTATAAGGTATTCTTATAAAAGACCTCTAGGTCTTCTTGTAGAAGACTTAAAATCTTCTTAAAGAAGAATAATGTCTTCATATAGAAGACTACAAGTCTTTTTATAGAAGAGCAAAAGGTCCTCCTTTAAAAGAATAAAAAATCTTCTTATAGAAAACCACAGGACTTTTTATAGCAGACCGCAACGTTTACATATATTTTAGACCACAACGTCTATATTCTTCTTTTAAAAGACCACAAGCTCTTCATAGAGAACAACACAAAGTCATCTTATAGTTGAACACAAAGTTTTATTACAGAAGACCACCACAAAACGTCAAGGACTTTTATAGAAGACCACACGGTCTTCTCATAAAGGGCCGCAAAGTGCTTTTATAGAAGACCGCGATGACTTCTTACAGACAACACAACAAAATCCTCTTTAAAAAGACTACACGTTTCTGTTATAGAAGACCAAAATGCCTTCTTAGAGAATACTACAACATATAATAGAAGACCACAAAGTCTTCTTTTAGATGATCACAAAAACCTTCTTTAAAAGGACTTCAAGGTATTCATATAAAATACCACAAGTTTCACTTATGGAAGAATAAAAAGTCTTCTTAAAAAAGACCACAAGGTCTTCATAAGGAAGACTAAAAAGTCTTCTTATAGAAGACTAAAAATTCTTTTTGCAGTGTCTTCTTATAGAAGACCATAAGGTATTCTTATATAAAACCAGAATGTCTTCTTTTAGAAGACCACAAAGTCTTCTTTAAGAAGACCACAAAGTGTTCTAATAAAAGACCAAAAAGTATTCTTTTATATGACCTCAAAATAATTTTTAAGAACACCTTACAGTCTTCTTATAAAAGACCACAAGTTTCTCTTATAGAAAATTAAAAAGTCTTCTTATGCAGTGTCCTCTGTAGAAGACTACACAGTCTATAGAATACCACAACGTCTTCTTTTAGAAAACCACCAAGTCTTCTTTTAGGAGACCAAATAGTCTTCTTATAGAATACAAAAAAAGTGTTCTTATAGAAGATTAAGGAGTTTTCTTATAGAACACTAAGGAGTCGTCTTATATGACACCACAAAGTCTTCTTTTAGACGATCACAAACTCCTCTTATAGAAGACCACAAGGTCTTATAGTTGACCACAGACTTTTCTTTTGAAAGACGACTTCTACAAAAAGGACCACAAGGACTTCGTATAGAATACTTCAACGACACGGTCTTCTTATAGAGGAACACAACGGGCATTCACAGAATACCGCAACGTGTTCTTATAGAAAACCACAGGGTCTTCTTATAGAAGACCTCAAGGTCTACTCTTAGAAAACGACAACGACTACAAGGTGTTCTTATAAAAGACAACAATATATTCTTTAAAAAGACTACACGGTGTTGTTATGGAAGACCAACATACATTCTTATAGAAGAATAAAAAAATTCTTCTAATACAAGACCACACAGTCTTCTAATAGAAAGCCACGAAATCTTCTTTTGGATGACCGAAGTCTTCTTTATGAAAGTTGAAAAAGTCATCGTATAGACGACTATAAAATTCTTGTTACAGAAAAATAAAAATCCTTCTTATAGAAAAATACAAAGTTCTTCTCATAAAAAGCGAAAAGGTCTTAGGTCATTAGATCTTTCTTTAGAACACCATACGGTTTTCCTATAGACGACCAAAAGGTCTTCCTATAGAAGACCAAAAGGTCTTCATATAAGACGAAAGGGCCATCTTATAAAAGACTATAAATTCGTCTTATAGAAGGCCACAAAGTGTACCAATAGTCATGTCATCTAATAGAAAACCACGAGACTTTCTATAGAAGGCCACAAAGTCTTTCTGTAGAAGACCAAACTATATTCTTATGGAAGACTACAAAGTCTTGAAGACCACTAGGAGTACCAAAGAATCTTTTTTAGAAGGTCGCAAAATTTTCTTTTAGATGACCACAAAGTCTTCTTTCAGAAGACCAAAATGTCTTGTTTTAGAAGACTACAAGGTCTTTTAATAGAAGACTATAATGAATTCTTCATTTTAAGACGACCTTGTGGTCTTCTATAAGAAGACCCTATGGTCTTATAATAGAAAAAATTGTGGTGTTCTATATATTCTTCTTATAGAATATAGAAGCACACAATATATATTAATAGAAAAGCTAGGAGTCTTAGAACAAGGCAAAGTATTTTTGTAGAGACTACAAATTGGTTTGGGGTATACAAGCATTTTAGCATTCATGAAAAGTTCAATCGATGCCATAATTTACAATATCGTGCCATGAAGTTATAGAGTATATAAAGAAAACACAACTCCACCACACCACAAATATTTATTAACATGATGTGTTAACAAGTGTTCGCGGGAGTTTCCAATGTTGATAGTTTTTTACTCGTCTTGCTAACTGGTTGTGAATGTTGTTATTGGTAAGAAATTATCCATTTGATGGTGAGTGTGAAAGTTAAAGCGGTATGAAACAGTGGAAAATATCAAGTTAAAACAAAATAAAAGAAATATATTTGTGGGACCTGTCTCAGTAAATTACAGTCAATATTTCAGAAGCTTTATTAACTATGCAGACAATTATTGGCGCTGGTATACCTCTTGATTGGTTAAATTTTGAACCCTATTTAACTTCACAAAATACCAGAGTACGACTAATTTGTTACGTATAAAGTTGTAGATATGATTTAAATTACCTTGGCATTATTATGAAATTCGCCCACTGTCCCGATGTATTGAATATGCAAATTGTATTCAGTTGCTTGTTGCTATAAAGTAACTTTTATTGTTAGCTTTTCGTGCCTGTCACTTATAAAAAAATTGTAAATGTCAACAAAAGCTACGTTTTTGCTATCGTTTCTTGCCGTTTTTTCCATTATCCTTTTCGTCAAAAAGTCATATTCAAACGGTTTAATTACTTTCTACCGCCTCTGTAATAAGTTTGTCATTAAAGTTTGTTATGTCGACAATTCTTGTTAACGATGAAATCAATGTCGTACTAAATATAACGTTTAAACGCTAAATAATCATTATCTGGCCATGAAAGTTGGAAGAGGGAAAATTATGTTTTGAGGCATGAGTTGAAATGATTATGGAGGAAGGTACTAAAAAGCGGTAGCCAAATACAAGAACAAAAATCGTCGGTGCGCCTTTTTAAAAATAAATGGGGTTAAAGTTCACATTGTTAGGGTTTTTTAGGTTTTCATAATTTTGCTTGGAAACCGCAAGTCCTATCGTAATGGGACTAAAGAAAATGTTGTAGCAGTAAAAATTTTTATTGAAGTTTAAATTGGGACAACGCACTGACTGTATTGCCTCATTATGAAACGATGTCGTGCAAGGACAACACGTAAGCGGGACATCGAAAAACTGTTATCATAACAGACAGTCGCAAAATTCTCCACACTCAACTTACCAAATTGGAAAGGGAAATAGTAGATATCAGAAGCCCACATTCCAGTAGATACCAGGAACCCACGATATGATCAGGATTGTCGTGCTGGTGGGAAAAAATCGAGTTGCAGGAGCTTTGGTACAGTTACTTCTTCCTGCAGAGGTGATCAAGGTAATCTGGTCACACACACAGATAGTATGTCAGTGTATATGAAACATACTGTTCCATGGTGTTGGTATCCAGAAATAAAGGCTGTAACGATACCATAAAACAAATCCCAGTAGATGGCGTCCATCAATAATAAATTCGAAATTCCGATGGTGTAGACTAAGAGAATGCATCCGCTAGTTACCACCATCCGCCTGTGTGATTATACTATATGGACAAACGTCTCTTAACTATTGTATATTTAACGGAAGCCGGAATATTGTGAGATCAATGAAAAAGTTGGAACATATAAATTATGTTTTATTCCTGGCATTGACCAAATATAACATTAAGGAAAATCTTCATAAGACCCAGGAGAAGCAGATTTTCACGTACTACTTGTTTGTCGCCAATACGGCTGTATTCTACAGCCCCATACGTTCTAAAGTATTCCAGAGAGTGAAATATAGACATAATTCGGTGAGGTAACATGTTTGCAGGGAGACAGCATAGGTCATAGTTCTGTCTTTCGAGCTTCGACAAGCTGAAGACAAAGGTGGTTGTTTATGCTGATAATACTGCAGTAAGGATAAGTGGTACGTTGTCTGCAAGTGCTGTCGGCAGATTGAGCTCGTGCTAATGAATTTCTGGTAAACCCCGCATTCGCTCATGCTATACACCTGCAAGTATTAACTTTCCAACTAATTCTGGATGGAGCTTCATTGGAGTTTTCTTATGGTACGATCATGCACCATTATAGGAATTGGAAAAATACGCTTGTTGGGGAGTCAAACAATAAGATATGCACTGGTTGTATATAATCGTGCCCAGGGCTTTGGAGTCGGAGTCTAGCAACTTTTGCTGGAGTCGGAGTCGTAAAAAAAGCTCAACTCCGACTCCGAATGCATTTCCTATTTTTCAGATAATTATCTCTATCTCTCTTTTTTTGATATGTTGATGTAGAACAAAATGTTGGGCAAAATTTACATTTTTATACCCTATTATATATTAAGTTTGTTTTTCCGTTTGTAACGCATTGAAATACTCATTTGCGGCCCTATAAAGTATATATATTCTTGATCAGGGCAAAATTCTGAGTCGATCTGTGCACGTCCGTCCGTCCGTCCGTCTGTGGTAATCACTCTAGCATCCACAAAAATGGAGATAGGACGCTGAAATTTTGGGAAAATGCGTCTTTTGTTTGCAGGCAGCTCAAGTTCGATGATGGGCTATATCGGTCAACGTTTTGGTATAGCCCCCATATAACGGTACCCCCCGATTTACGGTATTTTGACGTTTTTAGCTACATTTTTAGACCGATGTAGCTATAATTTAACATTTAGGGTTCTTAAGTGTCATTAAACTTATATAACAAAAGTTGTGGACATAGGTCCACGTTTTGGTATAGCCCCCATATAACGGTACCCCCCGATTTACGGTATTTTGCAGTTTTTAGCTACACTTTCAGACCGATTTAGCTATAATTTGACATTTAGGGTTCTTAAGTGCCAATAAACTTATATAAGAAAACTTGGGGACATAGGTCCACTTTTTGGTATAGCCCCCATATAAAGGTACCCCCGATTTACGGTATTTTGACGTTTTTAGCTACATTTTCAGACCGATGTAGCTATAATTTGACATTTAGGGTTCTTAAGTGTCAATAAACTTATATAACAAAAGTTGTGGACATAGGTCCACGTTTTGGTATAGCCCCCATATAACCGTACCCCCCCATTTAAGGTATTTTGACGTTTTTAGCTACATTTTCAGACCGATTTAGCTCTAATTTGACATTTAGGGCTCTTAAGCGTCACTAAACTTATATAACAAAAGTTGTGGACATAGGTCCACGTTTTGGTATAGCCCCCATATAACGGTACCCCCCGATTTACGGTATTTTGACGTATTTAGCTACATTTTCAGACCGATTTATCTATAATGTGACATTTAGGGTTATTAAGTGTCAATAAACGTGGACATAGGTCCACGTTTTGGTATAGCCCCCATATAACGGTACCTCCGATTTATGGCCTTTTGACGTTTGTAGTTACATTTACAGACCGATTTATCTATAAATTGACATTTAGGGTTCTTAAATGTCAATAAACTTATGTAACTAGTGGACATAGGTCCATGTTTTGGAATAGCCCCCATATAACGTTACCGCCCGATTTCAGGTATTTTGACATTTAAATGAACTTTTGTAGACCGAATTAGCTATAATTTTATATTTAGGGTTCTTAGTGACCAAAAAACTTATATTCGAAATAATTATGAACGTTGGTCCATGTTTTGGTATAGCCCCATATAACGGAACCTCGGTATAACGGATTTCGGTATCCCCATATAAGGGATTTTCGGTATTTTGAGAATTTTACCTACAAGTTTTAACCGAATTATCTGTAATTTGAACATTTGACATTTGAAATTCTTAGTGGTCACCACACCTCTCCACCAAAAATTGTCAAGAAAGGTCGATGTATTGATAAAGCTCCCATATAAAAGTACCTCCCAATTTTCAGTAATTGACAATTTTAGCTAAAATTTTTAACCGAACTAAATGTAATTTGACATTTGAAGGTTGTAGTGGTCACCGCACATCTGCATCAATAATTTTCAACATATCCCCAATATAACGATACTTCCGGATTTTCGGTACTTTGAAGATTTTACTTAAAATGTTTAACCGAACGTAGGTCCATGTTTTGGTATAGCCCCAAAACAAACCTTAGCCTTATTTTTTGGACGAACTTTCCGTAATTTGAAATTTAAAAGCCAACAAAAATTGTTCATTTAAGTTCATATTTTCGCATAGCCCACATACCTCCGAACTAGCTGTTAATGACATTTGAAGTTCCCACGTTATGTACCGATTTTCGGTATTTTGAGGATTCTAGCTACAATTTTTAACCGAATTAGGAGTTATTTGACATTAAAGGCTCCCATCACGGTACCTCCCAAATTCTAGCCCACCAAAAATTGTCAACATACAAAGTAAGATATAGGCACCATAAAAAAGGGCCTACCGAATGAAACATTTTATGTACATTATCTGACATTTAAACGTACCCACTTAAAGTTGGGGACAGGAATGAAAACTAATTATTCCATTTTAGTTCAGAATATTTTATGGTGGAGGGTATGAAAAGTTAGGCCCGACCGAACTTAACGCTTTTTTACTTGTTATTTGATAGATCAGTGGTAACTCTTCTAGTTAAGTGCATACATCAATGTATAGGTTGTGAGCGCGAATAAGGAGCACAAGGGAAGCCCTGCCTTATAGTGGCATACATACATATCTCTCTGTAAACAGTTTACATGTACTGAAGGAGACAAGTAGAGAAATCTAAACAAATACAAAACACACATTCTGGGTTTACGATCCGCAGAGTAAAAACATTTATTTACCTATAATTAATCCTTTAACAGATCGAGAGGGATCCGATATTCAGAAATCCTTTTACTGCCATTTTGTCTTTTTCGGGGTCGACTCCGGAGTCTGAGTCGGAGTCGGAGTCGGCCAATTTTTACCTCGACTCCAAAGCCCTGATTGTGCCTATCATAAGCTATGTTTTTATCACACATTACATGTGTATTCTTTCTTATTTTTATTGATTTGGTTCTTCTTTCCAACTCCATAAAGGAATTTGAGTCAGGTGTGTTTTGACTGACCGGACTTGACTGGTTAGCTGATGAACTTGTTTGGTTCATGCTTCCATCCGATCAATTGCTCGATCTGTTAGGCCACTCTGTAGGTATCCTTTGTTGCAAACATTATTTTGCTTAGCGAAAACTAGTTATAAAATGATAAATGAACTACTTTACACATTACATCGTTTAATTTCTGCTGGTAAATAAACAACAATTATTAATATTTACTTTTCATTTCACTTGACATAAGCTAGTAATCCACAACTTCCTATATACAAACATAGTTTCTAAAGAAATCTACAGTATTTGCGTCTCCATTGAAAGTTTTGATATGAGTAAACGCCGTCAGCTAATGTGTAGTGTCATTCTTCTTCGTCAATTCATCATCAGCATCATCGTCGTCATTAAATTCAGATTACCTGGAGCATTTGTCAACATTTTACTTACAACATTTTTCCTTAATGAGATATTGAGTAAAGTATTTCAAAACTACAAACTATATAATGATGAATATTTAGATAGATGTGTGTGTTACACATTTAAACAAACCCATTGATGACAGTGGTTCGATTTTCCTCGCCAAAAGGTAAATTTTTGTAGTCACAGATTGTGGATTCCTGTATAGGATTTGATAGTAATCATAACTAAACTACGGAAAATAAAAAAAATTAGGTCAAAACTTGAGACGACAGTTTTCCTCGTATTTGAAAATACGTCATATTTAAAAATTTCTCGAGAAAGAAACAAATGCTTCTCGGAAACTATAACATATATTGTGTTCATTGTGTTTTTGTTAGGTAGGTAGGATTGTTGACTTTAAGAAATTATAGTAGCGCATAGAGGGGAAATTTGTGTTAAAATTTAATCAAAAGCCCTAGAAAGCTCATTTATCATCGGATTGATATAAAATTTTGCACAAAGCATATCTTCTGTACAAGGATTAATCCTATAGAAAATAATGAAAATCGATCCAGATTTGGATGCAGCTTCCATATATATTCGCATCTGATGTGAGATAAAAATGCACCGAAATCACTGAAATTTGACACATTCAACCTGAACTAGCCTAAAAAAACATTGAGCCAATTTTCAAACAAATCAATGCAGATGTATATATAGTCCCATATGCATATATTTCATTCCAAATTTTATTTTTTGAAACTTACTTAAATTAAATTTTCTCAATTCACATGAGAAAAGCCGTGAATGTTTCTAAATAATGCAAACATATTTGATAGGTGTTGGTTTAGTCTGATAAATAAGAGTGCCGGTTATACGGCGGAACAAAATTTAGTGTGAGTAAACCTTGCAATTCCATATAAAAATATTTCATATTTTAGTTGAGAAAAATTAGATTTTTCGAAATGGCGCAAATATGCGCAATTTTTTATGATTGAATCTGATATTTGGGACTCAAGCGCATAAAACATTAGAAGAAACTATGGTCGGGAAACGACGGGGAAATAGACTTTTTCACTATTGAAATTGTAGTAATCTGAAAAATTGTCATAAAAAATTTTCATAAAGAGGATATGTATCACCAATATTAAAGAGCAAAGATGTAAAATCAATATGAAAATTTTAAATGCTAATCTTATTCGGAGACTGTACAAAAACAATAAATCTTGAAAAATATAAATTTTCGCGAAAATAATGTTATATTAATGTTCACCTAATTTCTTAGCTTTCGAAAAAATACTTTTTGTTTTCAGTATGGCTGAGTTCAATCGATTGCTGCATTGGATTGGTTAATCTTACAAAGTCGAGGATGGTTATAGCAAATGTAGAAAAGAGTCTGGTTGCCGTTTATCTACATTTTTTTCATAAAAAAAACGATTTTCATATTTTGAGTTTTGAGAAACTGTGCGACGTTTGAATATAGCCCCCATAGAATGGCACCTCCCGTTTTGTGGTATTTTGAAAATTTTAGCCTCATTATCACACCTGATGCCCCATATAGTCTTCATATAGTCCCCATAAAACGATACCTTCCGATTTTCGGTATTAAACTTTCTACCTCAAATTTGTTGGTATGGGTACACATTTTCAAATGGCCCCCATTGAGCGGTTCATCCCGATTTTCGGTACTTTGAAGGTTGTGGCCCCAATATCCAACCGAAACGGCTGAAATTTGGTATTTACTTTTCATTGGGGTTATAAAACTTTCCACCTAAAATTTGTTGATATAGGTCACGTTTTTATATAGCCCCCATATAATTGTACTCCCCCCATATTCGGTATTTTGGAAGTTGTAGCCTCAGAATCACACCAAATGGCTGAAATTTTGTGTTCAGTCTTCGTTGTGGGTATCAAACTTTCTGCATACAATTTGTTGTTATAGGTCCACGTCTTCATATAGCCCCCATCGAGCGGTACCACCTGATTTTCGGTATTTGGGTTCAGTATCCCACCGAAATGGCTGAAGTTTGGAATTTAGAATTCGTTGGGGGTGTTAAACTATACAACTGAAATTTGTTGGACTAGGTGCATGTCTACATATAGCCTCTATAGAGCGGCACCTCCCGATTTTCGATATTTTGAAGGTTAAAACCGTAGTTTCTTACCAAACGCGATGATGAATTTGGTATTTAGTCTTCAATGGGAGCTTTCCTCGAAAGTTAGTTCGTATAGGTCCACCTTTGGATATAGCCTCGGTAGCTACAGATTTTCGGTATTTTATAGGTTTTAGCAGCATTTTCTTGCAGAATATATAAAATTCGGTATGTTTGTCTTTGTTGGGAATATACAGCATTCCTGTCAAGAATTGTCGGTATAAGTCCACGTTTTGATTTAACCCCATAGAAGGTACCCCCTGATTTTCGGGATGTTGAAGGATTTAGCCACCTTATCCAAAATTGCTGCATTGGTATTTAGTCTTCGTGGGGGATACAAAATGTTCGCACTGAGAAGGTCGTAAAGATCCTCGTTTTGATATAGCCCTCATATAAGGTACCACCCGATTTTTGTTATTTTGATGGTTTATCGAAATGGTTGAAATATAGCATATAGTATTCAACATGGATAAAATTTAATTGGAAAGGAGAATATCTTTGGACAAACAGTTGGGAAATTCAGTCTACATAGTGAAACATCAGACAATGGAATGAGGCTGATAGACTTCGCAGCGGCAAAAAACATGGTAGTTAGCAGTACCAGATTCAAGCATCTCGATATTCATAAGGGCACTTGGCTGTCTCCAGACCAATAAATCAAATTGATCACGTTGTGATAGATGGAAGACATTCATCGAGCGTGTTGGATGTACGATCGTTCCGAGGAGCAAACATAGATTCGGACCATTACCTCGTTGCAGCAAAGGTACGTACCCGTCTAAACGTTGCAAATAAAGCACGGACAGACACAACACCAAAGTTGGACAACGCCAAGCTGCAAACACAACAGATAGCCACAGCATATTCCACTCAACTGACCCAATTGCTTAATGATAGCGCTTCTCGTCCCGATAACATATCAGAACAATGGCAAAATATTGCCCACTCCATGCAAACAGCCGCAAAATCAGTACTTGGATACCAGAGACCTCCACCAAAGAATCCGTGGTATGACCAGGAGTGCCGTGCTGCTACCGAAGAAAAAAATGCGGCATATGGGGCTACTTTACAATCAGTAGCAACGCGTAGCGCACGAGAGAGGTATCGGGAGAAAAGGAGAGAGGAGAAACGTCTTTTCCGCAGGAAAAAGAGAGAAATGGAAAAGAGGGAGTGTGAACAAATGGAGATGTACAGGAGACAGAACGAAGTCCGAAAATTCTACCAAAGAGTGAAGCATCAAACTGATGGCTATGGTACAGGCATATCCTCCTGTAGAGATCAACGAGGTAATTTGGTAACTGATACAGATAGTGTGCTCAGGATATGGAAAGAACATTTTTCCAAACTGTTGGAATCCGATAGCAGTGAAGACGACGAAGATACCACAGATCCAATCCCAGATTATGGTATTGAATGTATACCGCCCAGCCAAGATGAGGTAAGGACAGCAATAAACCGGCTGAAGAATAATAAGGCGGCAGGAGCAGATGTCCTACCAGCCGAGCTGTTCAAAACCGGAGGCGACACGCTGATAAGGTGTATGCATCAGCTAGTTAGCACCATCTGGCAGGAAGAACGCGTACCCGACGATTGGAACGTGAGCATCCTATGTCCAGTCCACAAGAAGGGTGATAAGACTGTGTGCTCCAATTATAGGGGCATAAGTCTGCTCCCTATTACATATAAGATAGTATCTGGCATATTGTGTGAGAGACTAAAGCCTATGGTCAATGAAATTATTGGACCCTATCAGTGCGGCTTTAGACCTGGCAAATCCACCATTGACCAGATATTTACCTTGAGATAAATCCTTGAAAAGACCCAAGAAATGCAGATCGACACTTTCCATCTTTTCGTCGATTATAAAGCAGCATTCGACAGCCCTATACGTTCAAAGGTGTTCCAAGCCATGTCTGATTTTGGTATTCCTGCAAAGCTCATTCGACTTTGTAGAATGACATTAACTGAGACGAGATCCTCAGTTAAAATTGGAAAGAACCTCTCCGAAGAGTGTACTACCAAAAGAGGTTTCAGACAAGGAGACGGCCTGTCGTGTGATCTATTCAACATCCTGCTGGGAAAGGTCATACGAGACGCGAAGGTCAAAAGAAATGGAACGATATACACGAACAGCCACATGTTACTGGCTTATGCCGACGACATTGACATCATGGGTCGATCGGTAAAGGAAGTAACTGACACCTTTGCAAAAGTCGAAAGAGAATCTGCTAAAGTTGGTCTGGCAGTAAATGGCGTAAAAACCAAGTTGGTGGTATCGACGCGTAATATGTCCATAAACACCGCACCATCTGTGAATGTTGGTACCTATAATTTTGAGGTAGTAAAGGACTTCGTCTACCTCGGCACCGCCATAAACAGAACAAATAACATCAGTTGTGAAATACGAAGAAGAATAGTGTTGGCTAACAGATGCTACTTTGGGCTGAGTAAGCAGTTTAGGAATAAAGCCACCTCTCGTCAAACAAAAATAACACTGTACAAAACACTGATACTACCCGTGCTAATGTATGGTTCCGAAGCATGGGTACTTGCTCAAGCAGATAAGGCAGTGCTTTGTGTGTTTGAGAAAATTCTTCGAAAGATCTACGGGCCAATCTGTGTTGACGGCGAATATCGGCGTCGTATGAACATCGAGCTGTATCAACTATACAATGACATCAATATAGTTGAACGAATCGAGATACAACGATTGCGATGGCTAGGCCATGTTATAAGAATGAGTGATGATTTTTGTTGCTTTTTTTCTAAATGAGTATTTTTCAAAATAATATACTTAGAACATTTTGCATTTTCTGCAATTATTTGCCATGATAGATACCTGTCTTGAAACAAACATTCAAGTAATTACATATGTAGCTATTTTAAATATAGTTCCATGCCTAATGATGCTGCTGAATTCCGGTTAAATGTTAATGTTGTCGCTTCATTACCCTCGTTTTCTAGCTCAAAGCATTTCGAGAAATTAAGCCTCAACTATCAACAGGCATACCGGTTGTACCGGCCTTCTAGTGAGAACATACATTAAGGTGTCTGTCTTTCATATCCTATCTCTGCAGCAGCAGCGTTAAAAACCGTTGATATACTCATTCAAATATCAAACCACCACCACCACACATCATTGCCGTTTGTAAACCATCACCAATCTACTCCCCCACATACCTGTACTAGTCATTTAGTTGCTCCAGCAGCAAATGCTTTGCCAACGATCGTTGTCGTCATCATCATCATCATTATCGTCATAGTGTAGTCTCATACTTTTTCAATTACCACAATTTGTAAAACTTACAACAACAAAAAAGTACAACGAAACATATGCACAAGCACACATTCACACACACATATACACAGGTGCATTGCCTTGAGGCAATGTAAATGTATTTATGTGCCAAAAAAATGAGGGAAAGATTTTATGGTAGACGGTTGGCTGAATGGTTGTGTTTGTCAAGGATATGCCTTGTTAGTTAACTTAATGGAGCAAAATTTCCGACAAAAGTAATACAAGAATCTAACGACAATTCCTTGTGACTGTGGTTTGTGGGAGGTAGAAAACTATACAAAATATATTATAGATAGAAAAAAAAATTTGTATTTTTAAACGACTATTATTTAAAGGAAATAAAAACCTCCAAATTGGGAGTAAGGTCCTTTTTATTTAAAATTTAAGTGATTTAAAGCGCCGCAGTCGAAAATATTTAAGAAAATACAGAGTTTTTGAGTTAATATATGTCTGCTATGAGGAGATCGAATACCGTACTTTAGTAAAACATCCCCGAACTGCTACTGACATATTACGATATGATATGATCTTATTTTTAAATAATTTTATGAAATCTTGATGATTTTGTGGAGACTTCGGTATTGTTTAGCACTTAACCCTTCCCAATTATACAATTCCGCTTAGATTCTAACTTCTTCTATAAAATTTATAACAGTTATTTCCCAAATCAATGTAATCTAATGGACAATTTTGAAATTAAGCAATTAAAGCGAAAAATGGCTTTGAAATTAAGAAAAAAATTTTCGGGAGTTAAGATAAGCAAAGCGGAAACACCTTTGAGTTTCATATGAGAAGACCTTTGGGATTTCTCTAAAAAAACTAACAACGCTTTTCATAGGACACCTCTTGGGCCTTTTTGGGTTTTCCATCAGAAGACCATCGGTAATCGGGTTTTCTATGAGAAGGCCTTTGTGTCTCCTATGAGGACATCTATTGGTATTCTTGGAGAAAAACTCTGGACCTTCTATGAGAAGGAAGGAGTTTTGAGTTTTCCATGAATATCATTCTGGAAATTCTATGAGAAGACCTATTGCTCTTTTATGAGAAGAGACCTATGGGTCTTCTATGAGAAAACCCTTGGGTGTTATGTAGCAAGATCTTCGGATTTTTTTATGAGAAGACTTTTTGAGAAAGCCTTTGGGGTTTTCTATGAGAAGAATTTTGGGTCTTGTATGAGAACAACTATCGCTTTTCTATGAGAATACTTTCGTGTTTTCTATGAGAGGACCTTTGTGTCTTCTATGCGGAAACCTATTGATCTTGTGTGAGAAGAACTTTTGTCTTTTAAGACTTCCATGAGAAGGCGTTGTCTTTTCTATGTGAAGACTTTTGGGTCTTCTATGGGAAGAGCTATCGGTCTTCTGGGAGAAGATTTTCGGGTTGTCTATGAGAAAACTATTTTTCTTCTATGAGAAAACCTATTAGTATGCTATACTCTAGAACTCTAGGCAACCTATAAGAAGACTTATAGAACTTCTACGAGAATACTTTTGGGCTTTTGACAAGACTTTCGGAGTTTATTGAAGAAGAACTTTAAGAATTCCATGAGAACTCTTTTGAGTCTGCCTTGGGAACAATTATGAACATTCTATAGGAAGAACATTCTATGAAAAGACTTTCAGATATTCGTTGAGAAGAATTATAACTCCTCTATTAAAAGACCTTAGGGTCTTCTATGAGAAGAACTCTGTGTCTTCTATGAAAATACCTTTGTGTCTTCTATGAGAAGTCTTCTATGTGTCGTCTATGGGAAGAATGTTGAATGTTCTATGAGAATACCTTAGCGTCTTCTATAAGAAGACCTTTGGGACTTCTATTAGAAGGCCTCTAAATCATTTTTGAGAAGAACGTTGGGTCTTCTACGAGAATACCTTTGTGTCTTCTATGGGAAGACCTTTGGGTCTTCTATGAGGAGGCCTTTCGGTATTCTATGAAAAAATCTTTGGGTATTCTATTAGAAGACCTTGGGTCTTCTCTGAGATGATCTTTGTTTCTGCTATGAGGAGATCTTTGAATCCTCTAGAAGAAGACTTTTGGGACTTCTATGACAAGACTTTCGGATTTTCTATGGAACACATTAAGTTCCATGGGAAGAGCTTTGGGTGTTCTATGACAAGACCTTTGGTTTTCTATGAGAAGACCTTTAAATCTTCTAAGAGAAGACTTTCTGGTTTTCTGTGAGAAGAGATAAATCCTGGGCCATTTATGAGATGAGCTATTTTTCTTCTAAGAGAAAATCTATTAGTCTGCTATGAAAAGACTTTTGGGTCTTCCATGTTAAGAACTGTGGACATCCTATTGATCTTCTACGAGAAGACTTTTGGGTCTTCTCTGGCAAAACTATCGGATTTTCTACAAAAAACTGTCGGATTTTAATTGGGAAGGATTTTGAATGAGAAGACAGTTGGGTTTTTCTTTGAAAAAACTTTCGGGTTTTCTATGAGAGGGGTTTTTAATGAGAAGACAGTTGGGTTTGCTATGCCAAGACTTTCGGGTTTTCTATGAGAAGACCATTGTGTTTTCTATGAGAATATCGTTTGGTTTACTATGACAAAATTATCGGGATTTCTATGAGAATACATTCGGGTATTCTATGAGAAGAACTTTGGGTCTTCTTTGAGAAAAAATTTGAGCCTTCTATGGGAAGAATTCTGGACACTCTTAGAGAAGAGCTGCAACGAGAAGACTTTTGGGTTTTCTATGACAAAACTTTCGGTTTTTCTATGAGAACACTTTTGGGTTGTCTTTGAGAAAACTTTTAAGTTTCCCATTAGCAGACCTTAGGGTCTTCTATGATAATAAATTTGTGTCTTCTATGACAAGGTTTTCGGGTTTTCTTTGAGAAGAACCTTGTGCCTTCTGTGAAAAGAACTCTGGCCCATTTATGAAAAGAGCAATTTTTCTTCTAAGTGAAAACCATTAGTCTGCTATGAAAATATCTTCTACGAGAAGACTTTTGTTTCTTCTCTGACAAACCCATCGAGGTTTCTATGAAAAAACTTTCGGGTTTTCTATGAGAAGGGTTTTCAATGAGAAGACAGTTGGGTTTGCTATGCCAAAACTTTCGGGTTTTCTATGAGAAGACCATTGTGTTTTCTATAAGAATATCGTTTGGTTTACTATGACAAGATCTTCGGGATTTCTATGAGAATACATTTGGGTCTTTTATAATAAAAACTTTGGGTCTTCATTGAGAAGAAATTTGAGGCTTCCATGGGAAGAATTCTGGACATTCATAAAGAAGATCTGCTACGAGAAGACTTTTGGGGTCTTCTATGACAAGACTTTGCGGTTTTCTATGACAAGGTTTTCGGGTTTTCTATGAAAAGCACTATCTCTTTGAGAAGACCTTTGGATGTACTATGAGAAGACCTTGCTTCTATGAGAACATTTTTGTATCCTCCAATAAGAGAAAACTTTTAGATCTTCCAGGAGAAGACTTTCGGATTTTCTTTGAGAAGACTTTGAGTCTTCTATGAAAGAACCTTTGGGTCGTCAATTTCGAGAAATTTGGCTTTTCTATGAGAGGACATTGCGTTATTCAGCGAGGAGAGCTTTGGGTGTTCTATGACAAGACCTTTGGACTTCTATGGGAAGAACTTGGGTCTACTATGTGAAATACTTTGGTCTTTTATGAGAAGACTTTATGATCTTCCCTACTTGTCTTCTGTTAAAAAACTTACTGGTCTTCTATGAGAAAACCTTTGGGTATTCTATGAAAGGGTGTATTATTTTTCTATTAGAGAACCCAATAGTCTTTTTTGAGAATACTTAATGGCGTTCTATGAGAAAACTTAGTAGTCTGCTCTGAGAAAACCTTTTAACCTTTGTGAAGACCTCCGAGTTCTCTATGAAAAGATTTTTACATTTTCTGTGAGAAGAACTTTGGGTATTTTATGAGAAGTCCCTTGCGTCTGGTATAATAAGACCTTTGGTTCTTCTGTGATAAGTCTTTTGGGTTTTCTTTGAGAAGAACTTTGAGTCTTCCATGAGAAAACATTTGATTCTTTCACGGGAAGAATGCAGGACATTCTATGAGAAAATCTGCTACGAGAAGACTTTTGGGTCTCCTATGAGAAGACTTTCTAAGAGAAATCTTCTATGAGAAGTCTTTTGGGGTTCTGTAGGGAAGTTGTTTAAGTCTACTATTAGAAGACCTTGTGGTCTTCTATGAGAAGACCTTAGTGTCTTCTACGACAAGATTTTTGGGGTTTCTATGAGTACAATTATCGCTTTAAGAAGACCATTGGATCTTCTATGATAAGACCTTTGGATCTTCTATGAGAAAACTTTTGGTCTTTTATGAGAAAACCTTGGGTCTTCCATAAAGAGAACTATTGTCCTTCAATGGGAAGATATTTGGAGCTTCTATGAGAAGACCTTGGGTCTTCTATGTGAAATCCTTTGGTCTTTTATGAGAAGACTTTATGATCTTCCCTACTTGTCTTTTGTAGAAAACCTATTGGTCTTCTATGAGAAGACCTTTGGGTATTCTATGAAAGAAAGTATTATTTTTCTATTAGAGAACCCTATAGTCTTCTTTGAAAATTGTTAATGGTATTCTATGAGAAGACTTAGTAGTATACTTTAAGAAAACCTTCTAGTCTACTCTGAGAAATCCTTAATATCTTTTATGAGAAGTAAATCTCTTTTCTATGAGAAAACCTAATGGCTTTTCATGAGAAGATCTAATTGCTTTATATGAAAAATGTCTATTATTATTCTTTAGGAAGAGGTAATGGTGTTCCATGAGCAGCCCTATTGGTCTTCTATAAAAAAGCCTAATGCTTTTCAATGAGAAGATCTATAGATCTTCACCGATCTTCTATGAGATCTCCTATTTTTCTTCTATGATAAGATATATTTGTCATCTTTGAGAAAACCTAATTGTCTTCTCTGAGAAGATCTACTGATCTTCTATAAAAGGACCTTCTGATCTTCGCTAAGAAAACACAAAAGTGGTCTATGAGATGACCTATTGACCTTATGCGGGAAGATCTAAACGTCTTTTCTGATAGAGACCTACTGATCTTCTATGAGAAGATCTAATTGTCTTCTGTGAGACTGCCTATTGGTCTTCTTTAATAGAACCTAATTGTCTTCCTGGAAATGACCTATTGGTCTTCCGTAAGAAAACCTTATGGTCTTCTATGAGATGACATATTGGTCTTCTATGAGTAAATTTAATGGTCTTCTGCGAGAAAGGCCTATTGTTCTTCCAGAATTCTTCCCGTCACTACATCCTTGTTAAATACAGTATGAGACTACCATTGTAGAATACATAGCGCACAGTGTGAGTCAAAGCTAGTAACAACAACGGAAAACTATTCACGAGATAGTGGACCCCAATCTGAAACACTGTAGACAACAACGGGCCCACGCAACTTTCAACCTTTCGATTTCTAAAGTTGGTTTTCAAAGATCACAAAAAATCGCCTGAGAACTAGGTATATCCAAATCGCCTGAGAACTAGGTATATACGCAGGCAAGAAGAACTCAACAGTCGAACTTTTTTGAAATCAAAACTGATCGACCAAACGTATTCTCTCTAATTGAAATCACCATAATACAATGTTGTTGTCCCCAATTATAAAAGTATTTCTTTTATCGAAAAAATGTTTTCCTTATGCAACAGTAGGGAAAAGGTCCTTTCTGTTAAGAGCTTAATTTAGTGTAAAAATAATATTCTGAATTTTTAGACATTTGTGTAAATTTTTTGCTCTTCACTGTGCAATAAATCACAATTTGTCATTGGTAAGGCATCACTCTGTGTAGAAGCCTATGGGCCAACCATCCCAAAAAAAGGAACAAAAATCTATACAACACATGCCTAATTATTGAGGTAGGAACTGTTGCAACTCTGAGTACAGCCCTAGGAATCTCTTTCACATTTCGTAGGTTTGTTTTTTTTCAGTATGACAAATGGTACCACCAAACTTGGGTATACGATGTTACTTAGCTGTATAATTCAATGTTGCGGATAAGTTTCCCATTGTGATTGTTTTTGACAAAAAATAACGATGATGATGGCGACGTTACTAGAAATGTTTTCCACAACAATGATTATGATGACGATGTTGATGAAGATGAGTGTAACGACTTTGTTGACGTCTTGCCACAAAACGACATCACTGTTGTTATTGTTGTTGTTTTCGTTGTTACTGGTGTAGCAGCTGTTACAATTCAATGGTCCTGTGGAACCATTGATGTTTTGGTCTGTGTTTTTAGTATTTTCTCTAAGTATGCCATTGCGGCTGGCTGACTGACTGACGGCTGGCAACAGGCAATTGAGAGGCATAACATTTATACCTCATCTGGCACAATTTCCGTTTGACAGGATATTGACATTTTCAAATAAGTATGAAGGGGTGGGGGAGTGTGGATGTGGGCCAATTTGTTTTGTGGAAAATGAAAAACAAAATAAGTTAGCAATAGAAAACAAATAACAAGTGATAAATTGTTGTTGTTGTTCGAATTCTTTTGCTTGCCCTTTCTTCCAAGCCAATTCGCAAAAAATTATTTTTCATTTTAGAAAATAATTGAATAAATTTTTGTAATGAACAAAGTTTGTTGTCAATATGTTAATTTTGTCCTAGATAATTATGCCATGAAAGTGGAAAATTTGATTTGCCCTGGTTCGACGATTGAGCATAAATTCAAATTCAATTTGGTACAACTGATTTGAATATTGTTTTATAATTGAGTTTAAAATTATTGCATCGAATTGTAGGCAGCGAAACATTTTTAACTAAACTGTGTAAATAAATTGAAGAGAAACAATGTTAATTTGCAAATATTTATTCAAATTAGGTCATAATTAATTTTAGAAAAATGTTAGCAGTCAAATGAGACTGAGGCGATGAGGGAAAATATTTATAATGAAAGAATTGAAGGAATTTAATAAAATAAACTATAAAGCTGTAAATAATTGCGAACAACTAAAAGCGAAAACCCACAAAGAACCGAAATTCCACATTGTACCCAACAGCGATTTTTTCTTGTTTTTGCATTTTACTCATCTATGAACATTGCTGTTTCAGAATTCACAAAAACTTCCACTGTGTAAGCGGTTTTCATTAAAAGTTAGTTAAGGCGCATTGCATTGATTTATAAAGGGGTGATACAGTCAGTGCATTGCCCCAATTTGAACTTCAATATCTCAAAAACGGTAAAACATATGAAAATATCATAAAGGTCAATCTTGTGGAGAATTTTACAGCTACAATATTTTTTTTTAGAGCCATTTACAAAGGAATCGCGATTTCCAAGCAAAATCTTCAAAACCTAAAGAACCCCTAAAAATGTGAATTTAAATCGCGATTTATTTGAAAATCCCTCCTGCGATTTTTTTTTTGTTTCTTGATATTTCTCATCTATTAGCATTTTAGTTTCAGAATCTGCAAAAACTTCCCAGGTGTAAGCACCTTCCATTTAAATTTGGTTAAGGTACACCGTGCTACTAGTTACTGTAACCCAGAGAATCGACCAGTTTCCGATGCCGAACTAGTCCATCTTGCCAGCGGGCATGTACAATTATTTTCTCTCTGGTTATTTATAACGAATTTGCCCAAGCAGCACAAGAGAAAATAGAAAAATCTCTTCAGAGAGAGAGAGAGATAGAGTTCGTCAGACTAACCGGACAGAGTTCGGACTGAAGTCGGTCAGACGCGTCTGAAAAAACTTCCGACTTTGAGCAGACACGTCGGACGTCTGACATTGTGTTTGCTGGGTAGATTACATTATTTGAATATACCTAATTAAGGCAGAGATATTTGTCATTTCAATCAAAATATTAAAATTGTAATAACATAATCCTTGGTCACACTAGGGTGGTTTCATAGAAACTTTTAGGTGTTCTTTGATCGAGTCCCCACTATGGCAACTTCATCATATTACTCTGGTATGGAACTTGATCTAGAAAACACATCTTATAATATCATGAATGCCAGAGAAATTGTCACTCTAACCACTACACGAAATGTTTCGCACAAAGGCTACTAAAACCTTTAGTGCGAGAGTATGAGTATGGAGGAGTGCACCTGAATAGTGGGATATTTCGCGGTCCACATCTCAGAAATTGTTGACTTTGCGCTATAAAAATTTCCACATCAAGCTGGATTAGAGGGCAAATGTGTTGCACTTTAGATATAATTTTGGGAGCCATTCTTTCGATATTTTTGAAAGACAAATTACGATGCACAAAGTTTGAAACAATTAGGTTATCGTGTAAACTAGCCAGACTAAAGGACGGATATGGCTAGATCGACTCGAAATTGTCTGAAAAAATTGAACTTCAAATATCTTTGGCCTAAAATCATTTTTTTAATGAGGCACATCGTGACAAAGCCTATTTACCGCCTGTACCAATAGCCAGAAACTTTCCATAGAATACCAGAAGGTCAAAAGATCAAATAGTGTCTCTATAGAGGTCCCTGGTTTCTCTGTAGGGAACCGGAAGATCTTCCTATAGTACAACAAAACAGGGAAAAAAGGTATTTTTAATTTAAGGATAGATAGATAGATTTACTACAACATACAAAATGGTTTGTAGAATGTTCCAATGTTTTTATATGTTTCACTATAACATTTTATACATACGGCAAATCATACGATTTTGAATAGCTCGTGTTGTGACTTTTTTAGAATAGAGAAATTAATTAATTTATTTAATTAGTTATTTATTTATCAGTTAATGTCATCTTACAAAGCCGAAATGAGTTTTGCGAGAATACAAAATCAGACATGGCATGAAATACTGCTTTGTTCTCGACAAAAAGATTGTAGGTGTCAAACTTCATTTCTTTACAGGTCCTTTCCAGGATTTGTCTCAAGGTAAATATCAATGATATGTTCCGATTATTTCATTGACCATTTAGGTGTCAATTTTTATTTCTTGGGTCCTTTTCAGGATTTGTCTCCAGGTAAATATCACTGATATGTTCCGATTATTTCATTGACCATTGGCTTTCGTCGTTCACACAATGTTTCAGATACTAACTTATATGCAATAGGGAGCAGTCTTATGTCCATGCAATTGAAGCACACAGTCTTATCTCCCTTCTTGTGTACGGGACATAGGATGCTCAGGTTCCAATCGTTGGGTACGCGATCTTCCTGCTGATGCATACACCTTATCACCGTGTCGCCTCCACTCTTAAACAATTCGGCTGGTAAGCCATCGGTTCCTGCGGCCTTATTATTCTTCAACCTGTTTACAGCTGTCTGTACCTGATCTTGGCTGAGCGGAGTACACTCTATTCCATCTTCTAGGATTGAATCAGTGGTATTGAGGTCTTCGCTAGTATTAGAAGCACACTATGTGTATCTGTTACCAGATTTCTCTGCTCGTCTCTACAGGAGGATATGCCTGTTGTAAAACAAGCAGTTTGATTCATTCATTCATTCTGGCTTTTATACATCTAGATTTTTTCGCATTCCTGCTTTTCCATTTCTCTCTTTTTCTTGCGGAAACGACGTTTTTCTTCCCTCCTTTTCTCCCGATACCTCTCTCGTGCGATACGAGTTGCTACTGATGCATTTTTCCCTTCGGTAGCAGCACAACACTGCTGGTCATACCATGGGTTTCTTGGTAGAGGCCTCTGGCATCCAAGAATGGATTTTGCGGCTGTTTGTGTCTGTTCGTTCTCTATTTGCTACGTTTAGATGGATACGTACCTTTGCTGCAACAAGGTTGTGATCCAAGTCGACGTCAGCTCCTCGGAACGATCGCACATCCAACACACTCGATTATTGTCATCTTTAATCATAGCGTGATCAATGGTTTCCCGTTTTCTGATTTGGTGACAGCTAGGTGCCCTTATGAATATCGAGATGCTTAAATCTTGTGCAGCTAACTGCCATATTTTTGCTGCTGCGACGTCTATCAGCCTTATATCAGATATTACATTATGGAGAATAGATATTTTTGTTTACATTTTTGACATTAAAATTGCCTAGAATAATTTACTGTCGTGCGCAGGACAACGGTCATGTGTTCCTTCTATGCGCTTGTAAAATATATCTTTGGTCTGCGCTTCCTCATCTACAGTGTGAACATGGGCGCAAATATAGCTGATGTTGAAAAAATTAGCTTTTATTCGAAAGACTTGCCACTCTTTCATCCACCAGGGTGAAACTTAATCTCCGACTAACTATAAAACCGCAACCAAACTCATACTTTATGTCATGGCAGCTATAATACAGCGCGTCACCTTTGGGTGTTGTTGCGACGCCTTTCCCAATTCATCCTACATGGTAGTAATGTCTTATTTTCAAGTACATCTGCCAATTCGTAAACTGCACCTTCTATATAAAGAGTGCGAACATTCCAGATGCAGATTCGCAGATCATGGTCCTTAAAACGTTTGCGGGGTTCGTCAACTTTAGAGGGGTTTGTTTTTCTTTTCTTTCGTTTTATCATAGTAGGCTGTTTTTTCTAGGGGATGGTTACTAACCCGACGCCCAAACCCAAGTTTTTAACGTTCTTATGGTGAACGCGCGGTACATGTTAGCTCACTATCTTTAACGGGTGTTAAAGGCAGTTCCCCAGGTGGCACCACGGGAGGTCAGTGTCCACTTGAGATTAAAGAGGGACCAAGTAAATCCTGGGCTTTGACATGTTAAAGCCGGTCAGGACCGTTCCTTGGTATATTTCATCCCCCACGTTTTAGATATAGTTTTTAATGAACTACCCGTAATTTGACCTGCCGCCAAGAAATTGTTCCACCAAAAATTGCAAACATAAGTGCATGTTTTGGTATAGACCCATATAACGCTACTTCCCGGTCTTGTTCATTGCAGGGGCATATTCGCAGATTACTGTGGCTAAAATATTTGAGGAGGTCGTCATCTGTAAAGGGGTTTTCTTTTATTTTATAGTGTATTTCTTTATACCCTCAGCATTTCATAAGGGCAAAATGTGCCTAATCAAAATAATGGTTTTAGACCCCAAGTATGTTTGGACGAAATGTGTTTCAGGCAATTTGGAGTTGATTTAGCAATGTCTATCTGGCTGGCTGGAGCGCAAGACAGTCTCTCGAACGGATTACCCGATCCGGTCCAAAATTTGGCTTCTGTAATATTCCGGTACCTCCCTCACAAAAGTTCGAAAATGTTCGCAAAATTTGTGCGCACTGTAACTCTTGAATTGAGTAACCGATTTGGTCCATGCTTTGCACATACTTTGCAATTTCTTACAGACTTAGATAAGGTTCCAATATGGACACAATCGGCACACTCCTTCGGGTACCTCCCGCACAGCATTTCGGAAAAGTTCAGTTTATTACCTGCTCTCGAATCGCTTTGATTTTTGTTGTAGCAACTTGTATTCACTGCCATACGACGGTACAAGTTTCATCAGGGGCAAGTCCATACTTCCTGAAAAAAATGCCTATGACACCGTGTGTAGTGGTTGGAACGTAATATAACTCTCGAACGGATCTACCGATTCGGTCCAAAATGTGGTCTTCCTAATATTTTGTGCAAACTTAGTTTAAGTTTGGTAATGGTCCGTGCGAGAATCCATGGGATATTTTTCCGGGGGTTTCCTAGTGACCCTGTTTACAGCGATATTATGTTTTTCGTAGGCTAGGGTGATACAAAAGATTTATCTATCGATATCCAAATTTTTGAGTTTTAATCAAATCCATATTTTTGTCTGTTCATACTCTCAACATTTTGAAAACCACCCTAAACACATAAGCTATTTTTTTGAAGATATATATCTGTCGGCAAAACCGACTGATACTTTTTTACTTGTTTCATTCGTTATTTCATACTAGGCTGCTTTTTTCTAGGGGAGAGTTCTTAACCAGACGTCCAAACCCAAGTTAACGTTTAACGTTCTTACGGGTAATCGAGCGGCACATGTTAGCTCACCACCTTTAACGGGTTTTAAAGGCAGCTCCCCAGGTGACACCGCGGAGAGGTCAATGTCCACTTGAGATGAGGGAGTGATCAAGATAAGTCCTGGGATTTGCCATGTTAAAGCCGGCCAGGGCCGTTGCTTGTATCTTCCATCCCCTGCATGACCCTGTTGCAATATATGGACAAGTATTTTCTATCGCGGAATATCACTGGTAGAGTTTTGTCGACAACCATTTTTCTTGCTACAAAATACCTAGCATAATTACTAATCCAAAACTACATATCGTCACCATAAATGCCCAACGACGTATATCCAAAAAATCAAAATTAGTTTTTTGATTGAATCTAATACATAAGACTAAAATACACGCTGTTGCAAAATTTCAAGCTTTTACGTTTAAAAATAAGGATCCTATTCAATAAAAGGCATTTCGGAAAATGGCATAACATTTTAGACTTTGTTGTAATGATGGGTCCCATAACCAAGCGTTTCCGCGGTCTTGATTTCATTACTTACTCCCATTCGTAAATGATTGATAACACTGTGCAACAAAATGGAAAAATGTCGCTCAGAAAATTTTAAGTACGGCTCTCATTGATAACTAATCGATTTTGTCGCGTTTTCATAGTCGTTTTTGAGACTTACCCCTGTTTGCTCAGAAAAAAAATTCTGAGCGACATTTTTTGCAGAACATTTGAAGCTGAAAAACGTCATTTTGTGGTACTTTTATACCGGCTCTTAAAATAAATGACGAAAATTACATTGAAGGAAGCGAGTTAGAAGGTCAAAGTGCTCTATGAAAATAATCCTCATTCGATTTGACTGTCATCTCAAAAATAAGCTAAATCAACAGTGAACAAAGATATTACGCTAATTCCTGATGGCTTACAGGGTCTCTAGCAAAAACTTCATCATGCCATAACGCGAAAATTCGACTCACGGCGGATCTGTCCTTCTGGGCTCTTAATATACTCACCAAGGGCTTTCATCTCCAAAAGGAATTATCTCTGCCCTAAAATTTGTGTTCACAGTGTAATATACCAAATACTCGCTCTCATAAGATTGATATACCATAGAACAGTTTTTCATTTTATAACGGTTTTTTGCTTCTCCTGTAAAATTATTATTTTGTTAGTTAGTCTTTGGGCATTTATGGTGACGATGTACATATTATCTTTTTATTTCAATCAAAATTACCCATACCTTTCTTAAAGCTTTAATTACATTTTTGAAAAAAAAAAAACACAAATCCTCCATTGTCATTCAACTCTCACCACATCCTTTAGTTACCTTTAAATTTACTACGGTAATGCAATCAAATCACGGAACATTGATTTAATGTGTAACATTGCAACATACCTAGCTGCTGATGCATGGCAATTTTCCTATACCTACCTATTGCAGATGATACGACGGTCAAGCGGTAGTTGTAACATATCAATTCCTTTGGGGGCACAGAACACAGTTGTTTTAGCCAATGTCATAAACATGTTCGTCTAGCTATCTATCTATCTGTCTCACGATATATATTTCTGTAGACAAACAACACTTAATTTGCCTGCATGCCACATGGAACATTACAAAGGTATGTGTGGGCCTGGTAAGTGTGACAAAATGAATAGCTAGCTAGCTGCTGTTACAATCGACTACTTTGGTAAAAATTTAATTTACACCTTTAATGCGAGAAATGGCACATCTGATACTCCCCAATGTATGTTTAGCCAGAATAATGGCAACAACAAAGTGCTTTTAGCAAATTTTCCAACAATGCCACACATACACTCAACTCAACACATTATATTCTCGATATGCTATTATGTTTAAAAGGGGAAGTAAAGGAGGAGGATGGGGCGAGTCAACTTTTACTACCCTTCTATACTTTTCTATGCAATACCTATCCATTTTTCGTTCATTTGGGTTCTTTTCATCATCATTCTGTATAATTTATCGTAAGAGTTGATATGGGTTTATTGTCGGCTAAATAAAGGTGGAACTAACCAACAAACCGAGCAGCCAGCCAACCAGCCAGCAAACCATCCAGCCATAACTAGTTTGAAGGGCTTTGCTTCGATTTTGTTTGCCACTGCTGCTATTGTGTCTAAAATACAGTAACGCATTTTGTTGGTAAGCACTAAGTGGGCCACATGTCTGCAACTTTGTCCAACTACATAAAGTTAAGTGGTTAAAACAGCATTAACATGGCCTAAAGTTGTTTTCTACTAATGGAGTGTCACCTGAAGTGTCTAAAAAGGGGGAAAATATCGAATATTTAATGGGGAGGAAAAGGTAAGTAGAGGCAAGAGCTATTTAAAGTGAGGTGGGGGCGGGAAATATGAATGTTAAAATTGACTAAATTTGCAGTATGGTTTTCGATGAAGGCAACAAACATGAATTCGCAATTTATTGTTGGTATGGTAAGACAGTGCTTTGTCGATAATCGCCTCTGTGGCCAGTAAGTGAGCTGCTATACATGAGAAGTGTTGTTTTCTGTTGCATATCTTACGGAGCTAGGGAATATTAAACATAGTTTAATAGCCTATGCAAAGTTACACAGCTGTAAGAACCCTTTCATGTCTGTATTTGTATATGTAATTCATTACACATTATGCCATTTATATTTGTTATGCACCCCATTATCAACTTCAAACTGTCTCAATTACTGGCACTCTACTCCACATATATCACTCATATTGACCCATTCCACAAATACGCACTCAATTCCCTTTATAGCCAACCGTTATAAAAAGCCCAAGAATAAATAAGGTATTAACATTTAACCGCAACATAATCAGATTTTGACTTGGCAACAACGAAGAAGATGGAAATGAAGAACATCAAATAAAACTGAATAGATGAACAATGAAGGCAACAAAGTAATGACTGAATGCGAACAAAAAAAAAAAAAAAAAGCATGCGATGTGGGGTATAATAAACGTCGAAATTTTAACTCGTTAAAAAGATTTAAGGGCTCATTATTTCCAACACATGTCTGGGCGGACGTTGACTTAATTTTACCCTGCATGTTTCATGTCAATTTTTTGTTGAGGTTGCTCTTGTTGCTGCTGCCGTCCGTGGCTTATGTTTGAGTGTAGACACACTCGCACTTGTATTTCCTTTTCGGACGTTACGCTCATCTCTATTTCATTGCCCTTGTTGATAGACACAATAGACACTTGAGTGTGCATACGTTACGACGTATGGCTGGCTGTAATCATGCATATCCTGTTAAAAAATTATATTAAATTATTTGATTGTATGTGTGTGTGTGATTTGCTATAAAACACATGTGTGTTTATATATTTCGTAAAGCTAAATGTTGGTGGTGAAACTTTACGCTTAAGCTTCCGGCGTTAAAAGCAATAGGAAATAAAAACAATGAAGACTCGTTTTAACGTAATTCACACAGTGGTGTTAAATCAAGCTATTGTATCATGAATATGCATAGACTGCTTTTAGCTCATAAGTTTATTGTCTTGTATGCCCATTCTAAAGTCAGTGGGACATTAATATTTTACCCGAAAGGTGCGTAGTGTCTATCGCTACTCCACTCCTTCGGTAACCGGCCCACAGTGGTTCCTAGCCAAAACCCCAATTTTGTGTCGTCACCGATTGTCAATTTCCATTCGGTATTCGATAGTAAATAAAGGGTGTTTTTGTAAGCTAGATAGAACTTTAAATTGTAAAAAGTAACACAAAAATTAAAATTTTGATGAAACTTTTTTTTATTTGTTTCAGTATACTCTGACAAATCATCATGAATAGACTCACGCCTGAACAACACTACGAAATTATCCAAATTTACTTTGAACATCAGTCGTCGACTTATAGACGACTTCGTCATTTGTATGGCGTTCAGCGATGAGGCGCATTTTTGGCTTAACGGGTTTGTTAATAAGCAAAATTGCCGCATATGGAGTGAGACCAATCCACAAGAGACCCTACAGACTCCATTACATCCAGAAAAATGCACCGTATTGTGTGGTTTTCACGCTGGTGGCATCATCGGACCTTATTTCTTCAAAAATGAGGCCGGAGCTCGCGTTACGGTCAATGGAGATCGTTACCGCACCATGATCAATGATTTTTTGTTTGAAAATATGGATGACATTGATCCGGAGGAGATGTGGTTTCAACAGGATGGCGCTACGTGTCATACGGCGAACGCAACCATCGACTTATTGAAATCAAAATTTGGCGATAAGTTGATTTCGAGAAGTGGACCTGTCAATTGGCCTCCAAGGTCGTGCGATTTGACACCTCTCGCTTATTTCCTGCGGGGCTACGTGAAGTCACTGGTTTATGCTGATAAACCAGCAACAATTGATGGCTTGGAGGCCAGCATTGTTCGTGTTATATTCGTGACATACGGCCAGCAGTGCTCGAAAAAGTGGCCAACAATTGGACGTCCAGAATGCCATTCGTCAAGAACAGCCACGGTGCCCATATGCCCAACATCATTTTCAAATGTTAATGTCACGTATTGATCTTTCGAATAAAAAAAAAATTGATTACAATTTAATTTTTTGTGTTATTTTTTACAATTTCAAGTTCTATCGGGCTTAAAAAACACCTTTTACATTGAAACTAAGGGTGTGGTGTGCTCCTAAAGACGAAAATTTTCCTCATAGGAAATAAATAGCTATTTCTCAGAAACTATAACAGATATTGTGTTCATTGTAGTTTTTGTTAGGTAGGTAGGATTGCGGCCCTTAAAAACCGTTTCAATAATTTACGGTAGATTTTACACCAAGTGAGATGTTTTATTTTTCATCAGAGTAAAATTCCAAATTTAGTGGACTACAACTTTAAGGGAACAGCATGGAACAAGGTTTCGTTTTCGCAGAATGATGCCTGAGAGTGTCCGTTTTAGGGTTATGACTATAATACCTTTTTTACCTCCTATCCCTGTATGATATTTTAACGAGTTTGTACATAATATTAAATAAAATCTTAATTATAAAGTAATTTGTTAAAATAGCTTCCGCACAGGTTTTATTTTTCAGAATTTAGACAATTTTTTGAAGTCTCTGTAAGCAGATATTTAACTGAAAACATGGTACAGGAGCCCTAGACATAACCTAAATGACATAACCGTTTGTTTCTCACTAAGTTTATCATAGTCTTATAACATATATACCATTTTATATTATATATAAGTTTATTTCATATATCATAAAAATTAAGTGGTTTAAGCGGGACTTTTTTTAAATTTAAATGGAATAAAAGTGAATTTAGTCATTAATAGGCAAAGGCCATTCATTCGCGCAACGGGATATAATTTTTTGAGAAAAAACAATTTTTTCATCTCAAAGAATTTTTTTCAAAAAAAAAAAAAAAAAAAAAAAAAATAGTAAATAAATACTCGTAAATAAATTTTCAAAGTGTTTATTGTGGACATTATTTAAGACATTAATAGACAAAAGTTCATTGATTCTCACTACAGGAAATCATAAAAAATGTCAAAAAGTCATAACCCTAGTCCTCTTTCTGCCCATATATACCTTTGTACCCGTACCGCTCCGTCCGTTTAACCCTTTTATACCCTTCACCATAATATGGAGGGTATAATCAAATTTGTCATTCACATCGATATATATTCATCGGACACCCTATAATTATATCGTCACCTGAAATGCCCAATGACGTAACCCTCAAAGGGTTACGTTGAGGGTTACGTCTTTGGGCATTTCAGGTGACGATATATATTCTTGATCACGGTAAAATCGACATAACCATGTCCGTCTGTTCTTTTCGTCCGTCTGTTGAAATCAAAATTCAACTCGCAATTTTTAAGAAAGAGCTTTGTAATTTGGTATTAAAGTTTCTTTTACTCCTAGCATGATTGGTCAATATCGGTCCAAGTTTTGATATAGCCCCCATAGAACGGTACCACCCGATTTTCGGTATTTTGATTATCAAATTTGGTACTTAGTCTTCGTACAAAACTAAAAACTTTCTCCCAAAAATTTGTCGATATATGTCCACGTCTTCATATAGCCCCCATAGAACCGAACTTGCTGAAATTTGGTGTTTACTCTTCTTCATAAACGAAGGAAGCTAACTTCAATACAACTCGTTGTGGAGGGTAGAACAAGTTTGGCCAGGCCGAACTTGAAGCTTTTCTTACTTGTCTAAATTTGTTGAAACAAGTAAGAAAGTATCAATCAGCTTTTGGGTCGTTAACTCAGGAAGTATTGACTCACTCCAGAAAAAATATATAGTTAGTCAACTATATTATTGCAAACGACGAATTTTTAAAAATTTAGATTTTTAATTAGGAATTACTACAAGAAATTCTTTCAATATTGCTGGGCTTTTTGTAAATATCTGTTGATTTACTTGTTAATGACAACATCAAGCCAACAAATTCAGAAATCGGTCGGAAATAACAAAAACAACGGGCAAAAAGGATAGGTACCTGGTTTTTGCGGTGTCAACTAAAAAATTTCAAAATAAATGAATGTGCAATAAAATCGTGGGATTTTCCCCGCGGTTTTTTTCCAATTAAGGATTTTTATGATTTTATGGTTGTGGACATGTAGATCCATAATTTTTGATCATACATTAATTTTTTGTGTGTAACATAGACAGTACAATCAGAAAAAGAGAAAGTCAGGTAAACGGTTTCGGAAAATATACTACATTTGGTCTATTCCAATTGTAATAATGGTAAATCCGAAAGAGAAATCCTTAAAGTCACGTCTCGTAAGCTGAGAAGTGTATACAACATAATATACCGCACCGAGAAAGAAGCCAGGCTAAAACTGAAGGCGTTACATGGCTGGCCCAAAATAGTAACCATAGGAATTGACAGGAGAATGATTAAAGAAATTGACGAAAGAGCCCAAAGCAGCACCAGAAAATTGCATTTTTTTAATTAAAAATGGTTTTGGAGTAAGTGTGTTACATGGAAGAGTCAGAAAAGTGCTACATAATAACAAGCACTCATCACGAGTGACTAGGTGAAAACCATTGCCCTCCCACAGCACTATATATAGAAACTACTCAAACTTGTTACAGACAACTTTTCACGCCATCTTTAGTATCGGCATGACGATATATTTTCTGATGAGACTAAAATTATGCTGTACTATCACGATGGGGCTCAAAAAGTGTTGCGAAAACCCCTTACAGCCATGGAAAACCAGAATTTAATACATACCGTAAAGTTCGGAAAACTGTCATTTATGGTATGGGGTTGTATACCAAGCAGTTACATTGGTAACATCCAGCTTTTGGAGGAAATAATGACAGAGGAAGTTTATTTAGATGTTTCAAAACATGATTTAACCAAAAGCGTCAAGAAATTTCTGCCTGTTGGCCCTGAAAATTCAAACAAATTGCAATACAAGACAACGCCCCTAAGCACAAATCTAATTTATGTAAGACTTGGTTGTTATACAACTGTACCAAAGTCATTGGAAAGGGGTGTATCCAATGTCTAGATATTAACCGCATCGACAATTCATGGGTACATCTAAAGGGAAAAGTTGGGAATAGGCCGCCCACTAACCTGGGGACTGAATAAAACGCAATAAAGAAGAATGGCAAAAAATACCATTGGAATATGACATTCCGAAACTTATTTATTAAATTCAGATTCGTTTACAAGCTGTTTTTTATGTCAAAGTTGGGCATACGAAATATTAAAACCAACTTTTCGAAAAATACCGTGAAAGTCTGAAAAGTTGCGAATTTTGCAATTTTTTAGTTGACAGTGCAAATAATGAGTTGTTCTCATTTTTGTTAATTTTAAGAAAATGTTTAGTGAAATTTAGCGACTTTTAATTTTTTTATATTAATAAACATCTGTAAGAATTATACTCTTAACAAAAATATTAAAAATGATATTTGCTTATACCAATAAAATGATGTTTTATTTTAAATTTTGTAATAATTTTGGTTTTGCAATAATTAAGTTGACTAACTGTACCTTTGTAAATGAGGCATCTAGAACAACCTGCTGAAAAACGAATCAAAACGATGCGAAAGGAGATCTTAAAATTCACATTCTCCTAGGAGTGGACCGATGATACATGACTGGATGAAATAATACGATATGCAAAGTCTGCACCAATCAGAAACTCACTTTGGGTAATATCTTGCGGTTTTGCCAGGTTGGTGCCGTCAGGGTTGCTTGGAGCTTTTAGGCCAATTTCTCAGGGAGCCGCAAGGAAAACCTACCGAGAAATATTAAGAACGAGCCGAGGGGAGCTCTTAGACTTCAGTTTTCCTGAATTTTGTGTGAGAGGTACCCGAAGGATTGGACCGATAAAGTCCATATTCGAACCAGATATATATCTGGAAGGATAATACTATGTGCGAAGTTCAGTTGCTCCCTTCGATAGTTACCTTTCACACCTTTTTACAGGAAAATGTTGAAATTCTGTGGGGGAGGTACCACAAGGAGTGGACCGATATGGCCCATCTTCGAACTTAAACTAAGTTTGGACAAAATATAATAATTGTTCCACAAACATCCCAGGCGGGACAAGGGAGACTTCTCCCTTTTTGGACAAAATATTGCCATACCCAAAGTTTGGTTCAAATCGGTTGATCCGTTCGCGAGTTATATTGCACACCATCCAGCCTGACAGACGGACGGACATGGATAAATCGACTCCAAATTCTCTCTAATTTCGTCCAAACATACTTGGGGTCTAAAACCGATATTTCGAGGAGGCACATGTCTGGTCGTATCAAAGCGTATGTACCCTTTCTAGCCTAAAGCCTGAGCCTAGCCTAACGAGAGAATTGTAACATTCATAAGGCAAAAATGTGCCTCATCGAATAACGTCTGTTTGGACGAAATCCGTTTCAGACAAGTTGGCGTCGAGTTAGCAATGTTCGATAACATTAGAACGGATTAAGCGATTTGGTCCACAATTTGACTTTCTAACACTCCCTCGGGTGCCTCCCCAACAAAAGTACAAATTTTTGCACAAAAACTATGCGCATAGCTCTCGAAGGGACAAACAGATTTGGTCCATACTTTGCACATCGTAATATTTCTACCCGACATACATAGATAACGTTCGGTATGGACTATATCGAATCACTCCTTCAGGTACCTCCCACACATAATTTCGGAAAAGTGCAGTTTAAATCCTCCTCTTGAATCCTTTTGGTTTTTGTTGTAAAAACTTGCAAATCATACTTCGTGAGAAAATGGCTTGAAAACTGTGAAGTCCCGCTCTCCATTACGACGGTGCAAGTTTTTTCTGAGATAAAGACCTGAAAGCTGTAAAAACCCGCTATGGCACCATGGAGGGCGCGATTCGGTACAAAATTTGCCAGTACCGATTCGGTACAAAATTTCGCAGTCTAAATATTAAAAGCCAATTTTAATCAAGTTCTAAGATTTCCCATATCGGTCTACTCCTTTGGGTACCTCCTCCTCAACTTTTCGATAAAAAGGTGGGCACGATAACTCTCGAAGGCGGTAACAGATATGGTCCATACTTCACACATCGTAATATTTTTATTAGACATACATTAAGAACGAATATCGACTATATACATATGCATGTAAACTCGCTCGGTTGCCTCCCCTTACGATGGTACAAGTTTTTTGAGTGGCAAGTCCAAACTTCTTGAGAAAATGACCCAATGGTTGTAAAAAAACCCCTACGTCCAGCATGTGTACTGACTGGTGCGCACGACAATCCTAGAACAGAATACTGCGTTGGTCCACGATTTGCAGATCGTAATATTATTTAGAATATTAGACGAAATTTGAAGTTGATGATTAACTTCTTCTTCTTTTATTTGCCCATCCGTTGTTCGGATATAAGCGATCATACATTAAATCGTTTTACAATAATTATATTACATTTCAGAATATATAAATATTTTCTTGTATATATTTTTGTTATTTATATTGTCGTCAGTTCTCTATTTTTGGCCGCCCTAAACAAGTTCCTTTCGTCATCGTAGCCAGTCCAATCTTGAATATTTTTAAGCCAGGAGAGTTCTTTTCTTCCTCTACTGGGTCTTCCTTCAATTTTCCCTTTGAGAATTGTTTGGATGAGTTGGTATTTATCATTTCTCATTATGTGGCCGAAATATGAGATTTTCCTATTTTTTATCGTTTTAATCAATTGTCGATCCACGTTCATTCTTCTTAAAACTTCATTGTTAGTTACTCGATCGGTCCATGGTATTTTTAAGATTCTTCTATAGATCCATAGTTCAAATGCCTCTAGTTTTTTTTTTTCATCTTTGGCTTTAATTGTCCTTGTCATCATGATGATTAACAATTTTGTTTAAGTCCGGTTAAGCGTCGATGAGAGAATCCTTTGGACATTTTTAGTAGCCCTGTTTATAGCGATATGATGTTTTTCTTAGGTAAGTCCATATTTCCTGATATAATGGTACTATTGAAGGGAATGAATCCCAAAATAAGACACACTTCCAAAATGGTCTATTTCGGTCCATTCCTTTAGGTATCTGCCCCGCAAGTCTTATGAGCTTTAATCCAAATTCATGTTTTAGTCGGCCAGTTCATACCCCCTAAATACCCACGTTTTTTGGGAAAAATGTTTATCATTTCACACCGTCACAGCCGACTGATACTTTTTTCATACCGTTTTCATTATAAATTTTTATAACAACTATATGAGTTTTATGAACATCCAAGAAGTATTTTTTTTTTAATTTTTGAACAAATTGGAAGAAAAAATTGAAAGAAGTTGTTTATCCTCTGTTTATATAATTCGAAACGAAAATGTGTGCGCATGACACACACCCAAACTTTAGTTTTGGAAATATTATTTCCTTTGCTTTTACTTCAAAACAAAAAACTAATTTGAAAATGACACTCAAATTTGGTAGTTTTTCTTATGCATTCATTTTCTTATCGACATACATAAGCAGGCCCCTAGTTTTGTTTTAAATTTTTTACATTTGTTGTAGTTTTATGGTTTGATTATTAGTGTTTGACTTTTTTAAAAGATTAGAACAAATGAAAAACTCAACTACTAGACTAAATTTAAATGCTTTTAATGCGTCGGAAAGCTGGTGTTACAGAATTTTGACCAGGAAAAAACAGTTGAACCACTGCACATAGGTTTCAATCAGGAAATCAGCCCACAAAACGTGGATTTTTTAATACAAATTTTGAGGTATCATCAGCCCACAAAACGTGGATGTTTTAATAAAAATTTTGAGGTATCATCAGCCCACAAAACGTGGATTTTTTTAATAAATATTTTGAGGTATCATCAGCCCACAAAACGTGGATTTTTTAATAAAAATTTTGAGGTATCATCAGCCCACAAAACGTGGATTTTTTAATACAAATTTTGAGGTATCATCAGCCCACAAAACGTGGATTTTTTAATACAAATTTTGAGGTATCATCAGCCCACAAAACGTGGATTTTTTAATACAAATTTTGAGGTATCATCAGCCCACAAAACGTGGATTTTTTAATACAAATTTTGAGGTATCATCAGCCCACAAAACGTGGATTTTTTAATACAAATTTTGAGGTATCATCAGCCCACAAAACGTGGATTTTTTAATACAAATTTTGAGGTATCATCAGCCCACAAAACGTGGATTTTTTAATACAAATTTTGAGGTATCATCAGCCCAGATGCGTGCATTTTTTAAAGAAAATATTTTGAGGCGCCATCACACATAGGTTTCAATCAGGAAATTTTTGGCCAAGTCCCTATTTTTGAAGTTTCGAAATTTCATTTTTTTTTTGCACAGAACAATAGAAAACACTTCAAGTCATCTGAAAATAATTAGTTTTTGTAAATAACGTTAGTATTCGTTGATTGGCGCAGTACCAAAGTTGACATTTTTTTATGTAAAAATAAAACAGACTTTGTGCTGTAAAATATACAATTTTGTTTGTATTGCGTCGCTGCATAAATATACAGAAGTGAGACCAAAGTTATTACCCAGCAAAAATTTGGATCCGGTAGTCATTACGTAACCCATTACAAAGTAATGTAAACAAGCTTCTTTTCCCATTACAAGTAATCTGAAAAGTAATGGGATACTTCTTAAAAAAATTACAAGGCAAACCTACTTACTTTGCTCCTCACTAAGTAATGAGGACGGTGAAACAGTGAGTGAGTGTCCGACTATAAATCCTAGGGTTGTGTGTTCAACGCTCACTGTCGGCACGCGAGTTTTTATAATTAAAAAATAACAGTTCGTGGTGCACATGTGTACTGCACATTTAAGTTCTTAAGCAACCCTTAATGTTCGTGTGCGTGGCATAGTATGTAGTGTCTTTGGCTAGAAATCAGAGGGTTCGTGTGTTCAACTCGCAAAGCGAGCGAAATAAAATAAAGTAAAATAAAAGTAAGAAGTGTGATGAAATTAAAAAAATCTCTACATCAACTATTCTAAAAATAGAATTTTTTTCAACTTACTTTTCAACTTCTAGTGGACACAGAATAACTATTTATTCTAGTGGTCATAAAATAACTACAAACTGAGTGCGACATGCCCTTGTAAAAATAATGGGGAAGAAAGGGGGTTTGCGAGTAGTTACGGCTGCCAAAAATCCCTTACAAAACCCATGATTTTGGGAGGACTTTTTTTGCTGGGTATGAATGGGGAAACTGTTAATGAGTACTTTCATAACATTTACAAAAAAAAAAAAAAAACGATGAAATTTGTAAAATTGGCGTAATAAAATAATGTTTTTATATATATCAACAATTATTTTTTATAAATATTTTTTTTAAATATATTTAAACTTTTAAAAAAATGTCCACCAAACAGAATTTGGAAGCTAATAAATTCAGAAGTCAACTCGTGCTCAATTTTTTTTTTTTTTTAATGGGAGAATTTTTTGTAAATACCTGTTGTGACTGTACGTAGTATCAAATTGAAATAGAACGGTAATACCCACAACTATCAACCGATTTTCCTTAAAATTCATATTAAAGGGTTTCAGAGTGTAGAATACAAGTATGTTAATTTTTTTTTTTTTTTTTTGAAAATAGGTCCATTTTTTGTAATAGCCCCCACATAAAATACCGTCCGATTTTAGATATTTTGTGGATTTTAACGACACTTTAAGACCGATTCGACTTTAATTTGGTATTTTGACCTCTTGGAAGATATGAATCCTTCGTACCAAAAATTATTAACATAGGTCAATGTTTTGGTTTATACCCCACACAACGGGACCACCCTGTTCAACAAATTTCGGCAGTTTTTGGTCATTTTGGTCGACAAAACGTAAGAATTGCTGTTTGTACACACACGGTGCTCTTGAAACAATTTTAAATAATATGTGCTTACACCTCGGAAGTTTTTGCGGATTCTGAAACTACAATGTTTATAGATGAGAAAAATAAAAAAACAAAAAAAAAATCGCCGGAGCGCTTTTAAAATAAATCGCGATTTAAGTTGACATTTTTAGGAGTTGTTTAGGTTTTCACGATTTTGCTTAGAAACCGCAAGTCCTATCAAAATGGGACTAAAGAAAATGTTGTAGCAATGAAAATTCTCTATAATATTAACCCTTATGGTATTCTCGTCGGTTTTACCGTTTTTGAGATATAGAAGTTCAAATTGGGACAATTCAAATTCAATTCAATTCTGTATCGCCCCCTTATAAAGCAATGTCATGACTGCAAATTCCCAACTTAAACTTATATATCTAAAAAAATGTTACAACTTAGGATAAGTTACATAAGCCAGTCTTGTAGAGAATTTTCACAGCTGTAAGATTTTCTCAGGTCCCATATCGATAAGACTTACCGTATTCAAGCAAAATCGCGAAACCCTAACAAAAAAACCTAAAAATGTAAACTGAGCTTCTTTATCTCAAAAATGGTACATGCAGGGAACAAATGAAAAAACGTCAATTCTCTAGAGAATTTTCACAGCTACAACTTTTTCTTTAGTCGCATTTTGATAAGACTTGCGGTTTCTAAGCAAAATCGTGAAAACCTAAACAAACCCTAAACATTTCAACTTAAATCGCGATTTATTTAAAAAGCGCTCCGGCGATTTTTTTGTTTTCTGATTTTTCTCATCTATGAACATTGTAGTTTCAGAATCCGCAAAAACTTCCAAGGTGTAAGCACTTTCCATTTAAAATTGTTTCAAGAGCACCGTGCATATTTATTATAAATAATAATTAATTTCAATACAAAATGGACGTTGAAATAGTTTTGGCCAGAAAATTTGGAAATTTGAATGGTCCCATTGTGCACAGTGGCAGAGCAGACAAAAAATTTAAAATCAGTCGTTATATTTAGTATGATAATTTTTCTAAATTTCTGGTACACGTTGCATATGGCAATATTTTTTATATTCATAGCTTACCAAATAATAACTGTAATATTTAATTTTGCTGTCACTTACCTAAAAAGACAAAAGAAAAAAATTTTGTAATTTAAAATTTGTATTTAACAAATATGTTTTTATTTGTATTTAATGTTTTTTTAGAAGTTCTTTCATCATACTAAAGAAAATAGTTATGATTCTTTTAGAGATTTAGGTGTTTTTATCACTTTTTTCGTACTGAATTATCCAAGGCTTTTTACTTTTATACTTTAAAAATTAAATTATACAATTTTTAGTTTAATTTAATTTATTATTATTATTATTATTATTATTTTTTGATTCTAATTCACTGTCCGTTAATCCAAAAACAAATGTAATTCAAGTACATATGTGTATGTATACACACAAATTTGTTTTCCTTCACCAGACAAATGAACCGAATTTTTCTTTATTGTTTAATAAACAAGAAACCAAATAACCAACGAATTTTGTAGTTCGTTTTGCCCTTCAAAATGCCAAACAACATTTGGTGAGTTGATGTACGAAAACCCACAACAGTGAAAGACCAGTAAGTTTTTTTCTTTCCCTCATATATAAAGAACAAGGAAATAAGATAGACTGCAAAAACCATTGGACTAACAAATGGACGGACATACCAACAGACAAAACATCCTTTAACACATATAATCACTTGCTTCTGGGGTGTTATCACATCAATGTGGCATTTTACTCTTTCCGTACTTGTGTTAGAATGAAGTTTACTTTTTTGTACATTGATATCTGTGTGTGTGTCCATTTCAATAAAACATCCGCATGTTTGTTATATATATGTAAGTGCATATGTGTGTGTGTTCGGTTTGCCCACTTGTGTTTTCTTAATTTGCTATTCTATTCATAATAAATAAAAAATAACCGGTCATATGGAGAGAAAAAATTTGCCCCTGGGGAGCCTTTAACGATGGCATAATGACGATATGTTTTAAATGCAATGCCGTCAGCCCCAGTAAAATCCCCCTCCCCGTCATCCAAGCTAAGCAATAACAATAATGATAATAATAACAGCGCTACACAATGACTACAACAACATTAACTGTGATGCCAACAGAAAAAATTGTAAAAGTTAAGTATATGTGGATATTATATAAAGGGATGGAGTTTGATATATACTGTATCGAGACCAAGAGTATTCAGAGCATTTGTATGATTTTTTTAAATATTTCTTTATATACTATCATAAATATAGTATTCGGTTTAAAAAATATTTGTGAAATGTTTCTTGCAAAATAGTAGATTTGTGGATTTTTGCAAAAATAATATTTTTACGTAAACTATTTTGTTTATTTGAATTAAATCCCTTTCGAGTAGAGCTGTTATGACCTAAGAGGTACATTGAACAATTAGGAATCCACCGAAGACCCTCATATTTAACAATTATGCTACGTTTCACGGGTGGCTATGTCCTATCATCAGGCATATTACAATGTTATTGTAGTAGGTGGACGCAGACTAAGTTTGGAAACTAGCATTAATACGTAAATCATTCGAAAATTTTATATACGACTTGACGTTAAGGCCTGCATACATAAGCTGCCTTGCCTGCTAACCTTGCTTACTTTTGATAAAAGAATAAAAAAGAAAAGGGCAACCCAGTTCGAAATTTCCTCGGCCTTCTTTATTCTTTTATTTTTATTATGTCAAAAATGAAGCAGGAAAGCAAGGCAATCAGGCAGAGCAGCTTATGTACGCAGGCCTTTAGTTATTTAATTCTAAATTTTTCCTATAGTCGACTTGGCTGGTAACGCCATTTTTCAATGCATTATCAAAAATAATATGGCAGATTTTTTTTCCAACGTTATTTGTTTTTGTCCTTCTCCATCAGAAGATTTGATCATCAAAATTTGTCATCAGAAGTTTTCCCAAGTTGATGGTGTCTTAGAACGCTGAGAGGCCGTGTCAACTGGTTGTCGTATATCCAGGTTGAATCCCAACTCATGATGAAATTTTTCTATTAAGGCGAAGGTCATTTAGTATTGATATTTGAATTAATTCTTTTTCGAGTTGATCTGTTATGACTTAAGAGGTACATTGAAAAATTATGAATCCACCGAAGTCCAACATATTCATCGATTATGCTACGTTCGACGGATGGTTATTCTGTTTATTATTTCGTGAATCCTGAATCATAACTGTATCAGATGCGAACTGTTCCGTTTGGTATAAAGATATATAGTTTTTAACAGAGCGACTGAATAAACACGGATTTGCGTATTTTAATCCCGCTCTCAATCTTGTTAAGTCATCCACATCCACAAGTGCAACCAATTTCGTGAATTTGATGCATGTTCCCCAGAGCAAATTTCATCTTATTCTATCAGAAAATAGACCTACACTCTTCAAAATACCTAAAATCGGGTAATTCCGTTATACGGGGTCCATAACTTGGAACAGAGAAAATTTCGAATGTGTTACGGACTGCATATGTATTCCATGGAATTGTAAGCTGTCTTCCCCACAAGGAAAAGGAAACAAATTAAAACAAGTAAAAGTAGTTAAGTTCCGCGGGGGCGAACCATAAAATATTCTTAACAAAAATGAAACAATAAGTTTCCTTTCTTGTCCATAATTTTAGGTGCAATAATTTTTCGACCACGGATACCCCAAATGCATAAATGTCCTAACCTAATCTAAAAAAATGTGCTCAATCAGGTGTTACCTTTAGATGGGGCTATATCAAAATGTGGTTAATCCACAATTTTTGTTAGATGACAATTTTTGGTGGAAAAGTTTTTTGACTGCAGAGAACCGCAAATGCCACATTACGGGTAGTTTCGCAAACAATGTAGACCCTCAAAATACCAAAAAAGGCAGGTACCGTTATATGGGGGCTATATATTCAAACATGGTCAAATATTTACAATGTTTGGTTGGGAAGTTTCGTGACTAGAGAAAACTTCAAATGCCAAATTTCGGGTAGTTCCGTCAAGAAATGTTGTCAAACCCCACCAAATACCGTTATATGGGGCCTATACCAAAACATCATGGACCTATGTATATTGGCAACCTTTGGTGGAGAATTGTTGTGATCAATAGGAGCATCAAATGTCAAATTACTGCAAGTTCTGTCAAGAAATACAGCTAAGAATTTCACATACCGAACATCGAAGGTGAGCTTAGATGGGGCATATACCAAAAAGTAAAACTATATCGAAAAATTTTAGTGAGAACGTGTTGAGATCACTGTGAATATCAAATGTCAAATTACGGGTAGTTCCCTTAAACAATGTAGCGAACCTCAAGAGGAAAACTACATCTAGTTTGGTTAAAATTGGTAGCTAGCTAAACTACTCAAAATACCGAAGATCAGGAGGTACCGTAAAATGGGGACTATACCAAAACAGTGTTTGTGTTGTGTTTGTGACCACTAGGAATATAAACTATCAAATTACATGTAGTTCTATCAACAAATGTAGCTAAAATCCTGAATATACCGAAAATCGGGAGGTACTGTTGTATGTCAGCTGTACCAAAACAGTTGTTGGTGAAGATGTTTTGTCACCACTAGGAACCTTAAATGTCGAATTACATGTAAATTGGTTATGTAATTAGGGGGTTTTCAAAATTTTGGGCGTATGAAACGACAAAAATGTGGATTACGATTAAAGTTCCACTAGTCATTTCGGTGGTCATCGTACAACTTTTGGGCTAGGATTTTGGAAGCATGGATTTCTCCACGGAAAACATAATATCGCTGTAAACAGGACCACAACGAACAGGATCGGTATGCATTTCCAAAAGATCTTCGAACAGACTCTAAACTGCACTAAGACACAAATGTTGTGTATGTATCCTAAGGAGAGGACCGATATGGGCCATCTTAGAATTTAAACTAAATTTGGACAAAATGTTAAGATATCCAAATTGACTGCCCCGTTCAAGAGATATCGTGGATACTATTTTAGTGACCTTTTTAAAAATTTGGGGGAAGTACCGAAATTGTGGATAGGTATTGCCCATCTTCGAACTGAAACTAATTTTAGACAAATTATGGACTTGCCCATCAAAAAACTTTTACCGTCGTAATTAAGGCAGCGAATGTAAATTGCTTCAACAAAAATCAAAGTGATTCGAGCGAAGGTCTTAAAGTGAACTTATCCGAAATTTTGTGTGGGAAGTGCCCGAAGGAGGGGACAAATATAGTCCATATTCGAACCTGATCTATATCTAGTAGATATATTAGGCTGGGTAAAGTGTGGACCAAATTGGTCACTCTCATCAAGAGTTATCGTGAGCACAATTTTTCCGGATATTTTTGAACTTTTGTGGGGGAGGTACATAAATAAGTGGACCGATATGGCTTATCTTCGAACTTTAACTTTGTTTGGACAAAATATTACGAAAGCCAAATTATGGACCGAATCGGCGATCCGTTCGAGAGTTATCATGCGTTCCAACCACTACACACGGTGTCATAGGGGTTTTTGCAACTTTCAGGTTATTTTCTCAGGAAATATTGATTTGCCGTAGATAAAACTTGTACCGTCGTATGGGGGGCAGTGAATACAAGACTTTCACATGCTCCATGTCGTTTACTCCATTCAAGAGTTATCTTGCGCACAAAAGCGGACGGAGTGGGCCGATATAACCCATCTTCGAACTTAAACTAAGTTTTGACAAAATACTACGAAAGCAAAATTTTGGACGGAATCGGTTGCTCCGTTTGAGAGTTATCGTGCGCTCCATCCAGACAGACAGACAGACGGACGGACATGGCTAAATCAACTTCATATTTTCTGAAACGGATTTCATCCAAACATACTTCGGATGCTATTGAATGTTACTTCTCCGTTTGAGAGTTATCGTGCGCTCCATCCAGCCAGACAGACAGACAGATGGACGGACATGGCGAAATCAACTTCAAATTGTCTGAAACGGATTTCATCCAAACATACTTGGGATCTAAAACCATTATTTCGATGAGGCACATTTTGCCCGTATGAAAGTGTATATACCCTCGTTACCTAAACAAGGACCTATATATGTTGACAATTTTTGTGGATAAATTTTGTGACCACTGGGAACCACTAATGGCAAATTACAGCCGGTTCTGCTAAACAATTTTAGCGAAAGAAAAATTTTAACGAAAATCCGTAGAAAACGTTATATGGGGGCTACACCAAAGCATGAATATAAGTAGATAATTTTCGGTAAAAATGTAAAATTGCAGGTACTGTCAAAAAAAGTTGCTAAAATCCTCAAAATTCAGAAAATCGGGAGGCACCAATATTTGGGGGGTATACCAAAACATGTACCTATGTTAATTTTTTTTGGTGAAGATATTTTGCGAGCCTTGGCAACCTAAAATTGTAGCTAAATTCCTCAGGAGGTTCCGTTATATGGGGCTTATACCAAAACATAGACCCATGTGGACAATGGTTGATTGTGATAGTTTGTGATCTCTATAAACCTCAAATTTTAAGTTGTAGGTAGTCCGGTCCAATAATGTTTTCGTGCACCCCTCGTAGAAACGTTATTTTGTTAATACCTGACCCCTTTAAATCATGTTATGACGACCTATTTCTATGCATATACGACTAAACTATGAGGTATTTTATACGAAGGAGCTTTATGTATGTAAATGATATCTATCGTAAATATTCCATTTTTAGTCAGCATACCCTGTGAGCAGATTTTAAATAGGTATCAGGGACCATTATCGTATATTCCAACAAGTTTAGGTTCCTTTAGTAGGTTCTATCTAAAGAAATTTTCTTTAAAATGCCTTTTATTAAAACTAATGTCTTCCATTTGTATGAGTCCCTTTTAGGCGGTCTCCTGTCCATAGAAAACCTTTTCGTTTCAGGTGGTTTGAGTGTTCTTTCAACAGTTTCTTGGATTTTGTATTTCGGAGTATTTAATATAATTTTTCAAAATAATCTTGTGTGTATAAACAATATCGCAAATGAGGCTCTTATCGCAGGAAATATTGACTAGTTCACCGAAAATTTTTTACTGCCGTAAAGAGCCGAGAGAAAAATTAACTGTAAAAAATTCAAAACGATCCGAAACATTTCCTTAAACTCACATTTAGTGATAAATCTGATTGGAGGTAAGCAAAGAAAAAAAAAAACACTCATTACAAATTCCCTTACGAGAAAGCTAGTATTACACTGTGAATACTAATTTTGGGACAGAGAGTATATTAAGAGCCCCGAAGGACAGATCCGCCGAGAGTCGAACTTCCGCGTTATGGCGTGATGAGTTTTTTGTTAGAGACCCTGTAAGACATTTGGAATCAGCGTTATATCTTTGTTCACTGTTGCTTTATATTATTTTTGAGATGACATGTCTTCAGTCAAATCGACCTTCTAACTTTCCCCTGCTTGGGGCCTTTCATCCCCAAGATGAATTTTCGTGCCCCAGGCATTCACCTCCATTTTGTTCCGCAGTGTTATTAGTTATTTTTGGCCACCAATATAATTAGTTGCAACTCTTAGAAGTCAAAGTTAAATTATTTTAGTCGAATCTGTTCTACGTTTAGAAAAACGTTCACGTTTTGCAAAGTTTGGACCAAATCAGAATTACTGATTTTAATTACAAATTTTGAATTTTTTTTATGGAAAGGTGTGCAACGACATGGTCCATTTTTAAACTTAAGCATTTGTGCATTTAAAGCATGGATGTATTAATTAGAGATCCAAATTTTGGACTAAACCGGATAATCTGTGCGAGACATATTGTGCCAGCCAGACAGACGGAAGAATGGGACTGAAACGAATCCAAATTGTCTGAAGCGGATTTCGTTCAAACATATATCAACAACCATTACATCAATGAGACACACTTTCGATCGTTGGTGATATAAATAAGAATTAATAATATGTTACACCCCACGTTCCGCTATAACACTGACTTAATCAGAGTAATTTCACAAACTAAAACCTTCAAGATAATTAACAAAACCACTGTATTTCACGTTATGAACCACAGTACTGACAATGTCCTTTTTGTTCTCCTTTTTATTGAATTTTACACAACGGTTGGGTATGCGTGTGTGTTTAATGAGGTAAGCGGAAGTAAAATTCACAAAATGAAATACAAAAAGTGTATTTTCAGCTTTTATACATGACGGTACAGACACACACACCCCATACACATACAAACATTTTACGTTATTAAATGGCAAATTATATTTCACCGAGAAAAAAATCTGTTTTATTCAACCTTTTTTCATCTACATTCACCGCTTCATATATCGTCTCTATATACAAATATTTTTATTTATCTGATGCGATTCTCTCTTATTTTTGTGTGTACAGAGTACCACTGCCTGAGGCATTTAGAATTGTCCTCTGCTTACTCAATGATTTTTTGTAAGGAACATAAAAGGCGGATGTTGTTGAATGTTACTTCTCAAAAAAAAAGGAACTCATATTTGAAAAAAGGTTGTGAAATTTTGAAATGTTCTTGTTATTGAATTTTCTGCTGAAAAGGATATTTTTTATGGCAGAGCTTTTATTGTTCGTTTTGAATAAATGGTTGTTAAATGTTGTGTCCTCCTCCTTCTCATCCGTTAAGAAGTACCTTATTAAGAAAATCATAAAAATGGGTTCTTTAGAAATGTTTATTATTGTTGAGTATAAGGGAAAGATGAATGATGAATTTTAAATTATATAAGAGTTCTGAAAGAGTTTTCGAGAAAATTATTTAGATAAAGCTTATTTTTTTTTTTTAATATTTCCAAGGAGCCACATGTTTGGTAATCCCAGTACATGGCCCTGAAAGAGTTCCACAGTGCAACGAATAATCCGATCCTTTTTTACCTTCTTATTTTACTTAATTTAGTTTCTTCCTACTTTCAAATACGCCATTCTTTGCAAATTTATTGCATTTTCCACTTTAACTTTGTTTGCTCCCAAGAAAAATGAAAACTTCGTACAATATCGATTTCAGATTAAGAATTATATAACGTTTATTTTTCTTGTTATTATCGAAAGTAGTTTCCATTTGATTATAAATGTCTTAAACTAAAAAAACTATACAAAGCTCGATATTACCTCAGCGCTTCTCCATCCTGCCATTCGGGCACCACTAGCAATAGTTTTCACAAAACAAAATCAATCATTTCCCCAAAACAAAAAAAAAAAAAAAAAAAAAACTAAAACGAATCCAAACTTTTACCATTAAATGAGTGCTAGTCGGAAAAATGGAATTTTTGTGAAGTTTTGTCAGAAAGTGGGTTAAAAATTTAATTGAAAATCGATTCCTTAATATGTTTTGTGCAAATGCTCCACATACCCCCGCACCACGACAGCTACTCTCATTCATTTCAAGTTTGTTTGAAATCTTAGCAAAAAATGCCACTCCACAGCTCCACACTAAAAAGAAGTTAGATTCGAAGTGTTTTTTGTTTGCCATTTCTGGGTGAATGGTGGTGGCAATAGAAGAAAGAAAACAGAACCAACTGAGTACCGCTCAGGAACCTAAAACCCAAAACGAGCATTTCTATTCCATTTGCATTCATTGTCTATGCAATTCATACTTTAATTTGCATAGAAAACTCTCAAACATGAAATAACGATGATGAGGAAGGGGAAGAAGACGCAAGAGATTGAAACAAACCTTGCTGAACTTTTTGCTCGATATTTTTTTAAGGTCATTAAAGTTTCACACGAGTACGAGGAGACTTCGTTCGTTATACTATTTGGGTTATGTATGCCATTTTGTGCAATACACAAAAATTGTTCAATGTTTTAGGGGTAGGGTTGCCATGTTGAAAAAGAAATCATACTGAAGAATAAGATCCCGTCCAAAATACTGATATTTCCCAAGCTGTAATATGGGTCGAAAGCATGCATATTTGGGTAAAAGGGCAAGACAGAGCTTGGGGTGGCTTAGTGGATTTTGTTGGGTTTTATGAAACGCCATCTATGTACGTAAAGCTGTTGAAATTTATAACATTTCCAGGTTTACGCCTCGTCTTGGAAAATCTTTTTAAAAAATATTAAATTTTTTCTTTAATTCCGAACATAATACCAAAATTTTTCTCCCTAATTCCCTGCCTTCCTCACCGATCAAAATTTCTTTGTAATTCCCAAAACTCCAAAGGATTTTCGGAAATAACAAATTCTCCCCAGGATAATCCTTCTGGCAATTGCCGAATTTGCATACTTTCTCCTCTTTGTGTGCATTTCTGTTTGTTTGTTTGTTCTTCGCTTTTGTAGGAAGTTCTCCTCCTATCTTTTTTGTAGAACAAAAATGCATTTTGACTTGGTTTTTTTTTTGATAATTAAAGTTTTTGATTTTTTGTTGCTGGTTACCGTTCTGTTTCTGGTACAAACACTCAGGCAACCGACAACAAACTGCTCATGCACGCACACACTAACAAAAAACTTTGTTTGTCTGTGGCTTTGTAATTAGATTTAAAATCGTATTATGGTCATTACTATTTGCCGAAACTGTTTAAAAATTCAGTTAAGTGATTAAATGAAATGATGGTGAATAAATTTTGTCGAATCAACGGATAACAAAGATAAGCAGAGTTAAGAATAGGTGTGGCGTGGCATTATAGGATCAATTAGTTAATTTCACACCATATTGAAAGTGAATATTACGTTAAGGGAATTGCGGAATTTAGGGTAAATTATTGAACTCAATTCTCTGAAGCTGTATAAATTGGCGTAATATTGCATTGACAAATGGGTTTGTAAAGGAATTTGAAAAGCGAATGAAATGAAGATTAAGTAGAAACTCAGCATTCGTAGATCATGTATTTGTTCTACACAAAAGTGTTCTAACCATCTACAATAAGCCAATATGGGTAGTACTCAACGAGTAGTGTCAACTATAACAAAAGATCGCCACATATCTTTATCCGTTCCCTTGTTTCTTATTTTTAACAAGAAGCTTGCTTTTTATACCCAAGTGTCAATTGTTCGCTCAAATAGAAGTGTCCAAAGAAATACTCTAATTGAGAATTCCTTTGGTCGAAAAAAAGGGCTGTATTTTTTCCAAAGTGAGAACAGACCGGCAGTTACTGTGAATGCCCTTGGTTATCGCGAGATGATAACGAACTTGTTATGACCCGAGTGAGAAGATACGGACGTGCACGATATGTGGTTTTAACAGAACGGTACCACTTGTTACACAGCTAAAAAAACAATGGCTCATTTGTGCGAAAAATTCAATAGCGGTGTTAACTCACGTGGTGGCGATGTCTATTGTTCGCCAAGATGATGAAATTTGACACCGTTAACAAGTAAAAATATATCAGTCGTCTTTGCCGACAGAGATATACCCACAGCTTGTGTGGATTGAAATACTTTTTTTCCAAAAAAAAAAACTATGTATTTAGGGGGGTTTTTAAAATTTTGAGTGTATGCACCGTAAAAAGTATGGATAGGATTAAAGCTCAAAAATTTGCGGGTATGTCGATAGATAGGGCAAGGCAACGATTGGACAGATATGGCCCAAATTTGAACATAAACTAATTTTCGTCAATATTTAGAGATCCGAAGCTTGGACCAATCTATGAGAAATCGCGCGTACCATTTTAGCGAATATTTTCGAACTTTTGTGGGGGAGGTACCGGAAGGAGTAGACCTATAAGCACCACCTTCGAATTTCATCTAATATTCGAAAAATGTTACAATATCCAAAGTGTGAACGAACGCAGTATTCGGTTCGAGCTCTCCAGCCACTACATATGGTGCCATAGGGGTATTTTACACTTGCTCCTGAAAAAACTTTTACTGCCGTAATGGGGGCAGCGAATGCAAGTTGCTTCAACAAAAATACAACTGATTCGAGAGCAGGTGTTAAAGTGAATTTTGCCCAATATTTTGTGTGGGAGGTACCCGAAGGAGTGTATAAATATAGTCCATATTCGAACCTGATCTATATCTGGTAGATATTTTAGGATGTGTAAAGTATGAACCAAATCGGTCACTCCCATCAAAAGTTATCGTGCGCACAATTTTTCTGAACATTTTTGAACTTTTGCGGAGGAGGTACCTGAAGGAGTGGACCGATATGGCTTATCTTCGAACTTAAACTATGTTTGCACAAAATATTACGAACACCAAATTGTGGATCGAATCGGCAGATCCGTACGAGTGTTATCTTACGCTCCAACTTTTTTGCAGCTTTCAGGCTATGTATGGACTTGCCCCTGATGAAACTTTTACCGTTATATGGGGGGCCGTGAATACAAGTTGCTACAACAAAAATCAAAGCGATTCGTGAACAGGTCTTAAACTGAACTTTTCCGAAATTTTGTGTGGGAGGTACCCGAAGGAGTGAACCGATTGAGTCCATATTGGAACCTCATATAAGTCTGGTATAAACTTCACGATGTGCAAAACAAGAGTTATTCTGCGCACAAATTTTCCGAACATTTCCGAACTTTTGTGGGGGAGGTACCGGAAGGAGTGGACCGATATAACCCATCTTCGAACTTAAACTAAATTTGGACAAAATATTACGAAAGCTGCAAAGTATTATCCGTGTAAACAACAACGAATATGGATCAACAACATCCAAGAATGGACCGACATACGTGATGTCATAAATCTGCTAAGCGAAGCCAGAAACAGAGAGACTTTTGCCGATATTATAAACAATATTTAATAATTTAAGTATGATAATGTAAAACTATTGTAATAATATTCTTATATTTGAATTTTGGTCGCCAACATTCGAAAATCGAATAGGCAAATAAAGAAGAAAGATTACGAAAGCCAAATCTTGGATTGTATCGGTTGATCCGTTCGAGAGTTATCGTGCGCTCCAGCCAGCCAGACAGAGAGACGGGCGGACATTGCTAAATCAACTCCAAATTGTCTGAAACTCATTTCGTCCAAACATACTTCGGGTCTGAAACCATTATTTCGATGAGGCACATTTTGGCCGTATGAAAGTGTATACATATACCCTTTCTAGCCTAAAGGCTGAGGGTATAATAACATGCGTCTACTTAATTATAATATGAAAGAAGAGGTCCTCTATAAAAAGAGGACATCTGCAAGGGAACCTCAAGGTCTTTTATTAGACGAGGTCTTCTATACCGGCTTCTACAAGAAAGCTTCAAGTTTTTCTATAAGAAGACCCCATGTTCACAGTGGTCCCACTTAACGCCTGACAGTATTTTATTAGAAGTACTGACAGTATTCTACAAGAAGACCTGGCAACTTCTATAAGAAGACCTAACAGTCTTATATTAGAAGACCTTACAGACTTCTATTAGAAGACCTGACAGTCTTCTATAAGAAGGCCTGATAGTCTTCTATAAGAAGTCCTGATAGAAGACATGACAGTCTTCTATAAGAAGTCCTGGGAGTCTTCTATAAGAAGACCTGACAGTCTTCTATAACAAGACCTGATATTCTTCTATAAGAAGATCTGATAAAATTCTACAAGAAGACCTCAAGATCTTCTATAAACCAGTAAGGAAAAGATCAAAGTCGGGCGGGGCCGGCTATATGATACCGTACCCCATTGTGAATACGTAAAATATATATGGTAGATATATATCGTCACCTTAAATGCCGGAAGACGTAACCGACATGAAAATCGAAATTCGTTTTTTGATGGAATCTAATACATTAAGCTAAAATACATGCTCTGGCAAAATTTCAAGCGTCTACGTTTAAAAATAACGAACCTATTTAAGAAATGCCAAAAGACGTAACAACATACTGTAATTTTCATAAAACAAAAAAGACGTAACCCACATTATTTGTAAATTAAACAGCAGTACAAACAATGTAGTCCTTAATTTTTGCAGCAATTATAATGCCCGATGGAGGGTTTATTGGGTATAATGTATAATTTCCACGGGGGTAGATCCGGTTGTCCGGTTATTTGACACGAAAGTCCAGGTTCAAAACCGGGTTAGACCCGTGTAACGTATTAAAGCTTATGGAAATACCTATCACACGGTGTAGTTACTTTAACAGTTATATGTGTAATTTAACTCTTAGGTGACGATATCTACAGAATGGTAGCTTTTTTCAAAAATCACAAAGATTATTCTTTTAGTTGATTTTGAAATCAACTACTTTTACTTCAGACCGTTTTTAATGATCTTTCAGAAAAAACCCATAATTGAAATAATATGAAAGCAATATGTTAACTGGACAAAAGGAAGTGGTTATTCGGAAGGCAATGCAAGACAAATAAAACCCGGATGTAAAGTAGGTTGTCTCGATATTTCTCATTTTTCAAAGAGAAAGAACGAACGGGAATATTCAAAATTTCTGACAGCAAAAAAAAAGATGCACGTAACGAGAATATTGATTTGATACGGAAACGTGTATATGCTCAAAATTCTCGTCGGTCTAACAAAGAGATGTTTTTTTAAAGACAACTACGATTATAGTGTAAGTTTGCCGAAAAATGACTAAAATAACACAAATAAATAATATTCTGTATCTGATGTTTTAAATATCGTCTAATGCACTTGAAATTATAAGTAATTGTAGTGCTGGTTGGAATAGACAGTTCACCTAATTGTGGTCCATTGAAATATCACCGTTAAGAATGGGAATTGTACCCAACACCTTCAGATTGCTAGTTTAAAGTTAGTTTAACCGCGTAGGGCAATAAGTCAGTTCTATCTTGATTATAATTTTTCACTTATACTAGTTTCTTTAAATTTATGCTCAATAAACTGTGGGTTACGTCTTTTGGCATTTCAGAAAAATACAATACCAAAAGACGTAACCCACACAGCTTCTGAAATTCTAAAAAAAAATTATTTTTTTTTCCAAAAATAAATTTCTTCTCTGTATGTGGGAGTTATATCCAAATCTGAACCGATTTCGATATAATTTGGCACATTTATTTTCAGACAGAATTAAGTCACACATTTCAAATTTCATCAAAATCGGACTCATACAGCGTGTTTTGGGCAGCAAATACGTGATATCGGCAAAAATATATTTGCGAACTATATCTAAAGCTAAACCGATTTCGATCAAGTTTGGCACATTTATTTCTAGACCGAATTCAGTAACACATTCCAAATTTCATCAAAATCGGACGTATATAACGTGATTGGTGCAGCAAATACATTAAATCGGGCGAAAATATATATGGCAGCTATATCCAAATCTGAACCGATTTCGATAAAATTTGGCACATTTATTTCTAGACGGAATTCAGTAACACATACCAAATTTCATCAAAATCGGACGTATATAGCGTGTTTGGTGCAGCAAATACGTAAAATCGGCCGAAAATATATATGGTAATATTCAAAAATGTTTTACAATCGTTGAAGTTGAGGTTCACCATTTAATACGTCGCGAACTGTCAATATATTTTATACAATATGAATATATTTATATTAATTGAAGTGTTTTAGCCGCGGTCGCATAAAATGAACCATAAAAAATAATTTATGTGGAAGCTGTGTTGGTGGTAATATTAAAAAATGGGTAAAAATGTGTTGAAGTTTATAAGTTTTTTTGTGTTCTTTCTTGATTTCTGGTCAAACCACGGAAAATTCAGACCTGAGCTCAAAGAAAGAATTGAAGAATACCCCTTGGGCAACATGGCTCTTAGGTATGACTTTTCGATATATACACTGCATCCCCCTAAAATCGATGCTGACATTTTGAAGTTTTGAAATCTGGGTTTTTTGAATTTTTCTTATAATTGGAGGGCGCAACCAGATAATTACCCAAACTATTTATTGGATTGTAGAACTCGTGATTCCATGTCGTTTGATGTATATCTCATGAGTGTGCTTCATACAGCTCCCTAGTAATAGGAGTCCAAAGTCGAAATTTTGGTGCGTAAATTTTCTTTAAAAACCTATTTTTTGGCTTCGAAATTGACAACTGTGACTCAGGTACCCTTGAACCCCGCGTGATTTTAGTTTTTTTACGCGCCGGATCTAATGAACCCTTCCGGTTTCAAATCCATCCACTAAAACGGCGGTCATAGATACGTTGAAAGTAGGAAATTCTGCAAAATTATATTTTGATGATTCCGCGCATTGAACCGCGATTTTCTTTGGTTATTTTTACATAAATGGAATCCTTTATACGCGATTATATTATTTTCCAAAACCGTGTGGCATAAATTGCCGAGATTCTGGAGAAATATTCGTATTTCGTACAAAATGGAATTTAGTAGCACATCCGCGGTTCTTGACGAATTTGTTTAAAATTTGTTATAATGACGTATTTTTTATAGGCGGTCACTGAAATCGGATGCGCCTTATAATCTTATGTACATCGCGCAATTTTTACCCACATAAGGGTTTTTTGAACAGTAAGATGCAGCTGACAGCACACTTTGGCCGCTGAATGAAAAGTGGAAAAATCGCAACATATTGATAGAGATGAACTCGCTGTATCTGAAAAGCGCATGCGCCTTAACTGATTTTAACGAATTCGCGATTTATACGTTTTTTAACTTTTATATTTTTTCTTTGGTTGTAATTTCAATATTATTTTCTATTTCATAATCCTATTATTTATCAAAGTAACCAAATACACTTTCGAGTTTGTCATCGCATTTTCCTTGAAGAAGTTTCAGCGAAGTCCGTCAGTCCTTGCATCGAAATTTAGCGAAATAGTAGAATAACTCCTAAAAATGTTTTTTTCTATTTTTCGTATTAAACAAAAAATATTTTTTTGAAATAATATTCCAACAATAAGTTTTCGTCTTTTGTTGTTGCTGTAATATGGCAGTTATAAATCCTATCGTTAAAATTTTGGTCTCATATTTTTCTACGCGTTGTCTAGAATACGTACGTATTTTTAATTTATTTTTTTCGAGTTTTATTTGGACTCTAAATTAGAATAAATTAAATTTACTCCAAGATTTTTTCAGTATTTCTTGATTTTCCGCGAAAATAGAAATACATTTAGTAAATATTTAGGCATCTACGGATAGATTTTAAATGCTGTTAACGCTTTATATATACATTTTCTTATTACAGCAAAAATTGAATTTTTAAATATTTGTTCTTTATAAGGGAATAAAACCCCCCATAACTTTGGAGCGCAGCATCCAATTTTGTGAACGCGAACAGATTTGAAACCACGACTTTTTTCTTAATCTATGTTCTAAAAATTGCGGATGTGCTCGCAAAAATTTTTTTTAACATTTCTTCCAATGGAATTGCAAAGGAAATTTGAAAATTACCATATAGGAGAGATGTATATTTTCAAAGAACATAGAAGTCCAGAAGAAAACACAAATAATATCCTTATTGCTATTTATACACCACCCTGAGTTCCTTTTATTAACTAGGTTATTCTTTCTCTTAATGGTTTTCTGTTTTCCTTAAACTAAATGCTATAATGCAGTTAGTTGATATCGAACAGCAACGAAGTTTTTCAATGATTATGGGATTCAAGATATTTTGTGTACTATACATATGCAAAATGCATATCGATTGTTATGACATTTAAGTTTGTAAACCTTCCAACAGTTTTCCCAAAACTATTTCATGATTTGACCCAATATTTAAACAATTTTAATTCAAACCCATATACCTCATGTTACGTGCTTACAGGCAATTACATTAGCCTCATCACAAAATTACCCATTTGCATTGGGTCACTTTGGTAAAATGGTAATTGCAACGACAGTTTAAAGTGTTTACACTTCTTTATACCAGGGGTCTGGTAGTATTATCAAACAAAACCAAATACCAAAAGCAATTGGTCTTTAACTAAATTGCCCCCTCTATCACTCTCTCTGTTCTTCTCTCTTAAGACTATAACATTTTCGCTTGCATAGATTTTCACTTTGGTGTAAATTACAGAGGCACGTAATGTGTGTCAAACAAATACGGCAATGTGTTTTTATTTTTGTTGGATGAAACCTATGATTATACACACACCAGAGAAAAATGGCACATGCAGGGGGAGGAGTAAGAGAGCAAAAATAATACCTAATTGCATTGTAAGTTGCATAATTCATTTCATTTTAGCCACCTTTTTCATACACCCACCTTCGTGTATAACTTCTTGCATAAAATTAAACTGGAAAACGCATACAGAGTAGCTGTGCTTTCTCACTGTGAGGATATACAATTTTCCTCGCAAAAAACATGTTCTGCCTGTGGAGCCAAAATCACAGGAATAATTTCATATGTTCTCTTCGAAACATGTAAAAATGCTATTTGGTAAATAATTTATGGTATATATGGGAATTTTTTCACTTTCGTGTATTATTTGGAATAATACACAGAAACACAACAACAACAACTGTGTGTTATGAATTTGTTTACCAAAATAGAAGCAAATTTTTCTAGACAGCATGGCTCGTAGAAAAATCATGTTTTTCACGCTTAAATATTTATAAGACAGTCAAGCAGCCATAGTCTTAAAGCATTAAATGTTAATTTTGTACCACCAGCCTCTAAGAGGATAATTGTAAATATGATTTGCTTGGACAGGCAAGTTGCCTTAGAGTTTGAATATTAAATGCTAAGATTTTTATACGCTTTCCCTTTATTTGTGGATAGTGAATTTAGTTTCCTTGCCTAGCAGAAATATAGTATTGTAACTTATCAATGTCTATTAGGGTGGGGCGATTTGTGTGGAAGCAAAAAAACCTTAATGAGCCCTTCGCGTTTCTGATTCCTGGGATTGAACTGAGCAAAAAAGTCCACTGGACCATATATCTACCGTGAAAATCGAGCCTCCCGATTTTGACTTTAAGTTTTTTATTGACGTTTTTTGGATATTTTGGCATATAACAGCCAAACCATTGGGATTTTCGATCCAACACAAAGACAAACATTGTAGCCAAGACAGTAATTGAAAACTCTCTAATACATCGCAAAAGCATTGGAACGCTCCTTCAGGCAGTTTTGGCCTTAAGAATGTGCAAACTTTTCGGAAAATGTCGATAAATGACATTGTGCTACAAAATTTGACCCGAAAAATATTCAAGTGTTCTGATGCAAAATTATATCGTGTTGGGATCCATGGACAACGACAATGCCTTTATTTCGTTTGGGTCACTTCGTTTTATTTTTTTATAACGGTAAAAGTAGTGAAAATCTGGGTTTCTTACATTTTCAAATTTAAACAGGCATATCTTATTTTTCCACAACGGATTTCTTTTGGTCCTACTTCCTTTTTAAGGGGTGAATAATATCTTTTGAATAAGCTATTATTGTTTTAAATCGGTTAACAAATGGCTAAGTTATAGTGGTTTATGTCTGAAAAACCCCACAAAAAACCTATAAAGGGATTTCTCATAATTTTCAAAAATATAATGTTTTTTTGTTTTGTTCAATATTTATTTTGAAAATTATGAGAAATTCCTTTATAGGTTTTTTGTGGGGTTTTTTCAGACATAAACCACTATAACTTAGCTATTTGTTAACCGATTTAAAACAATAATAGCTTATTCAAAAGACATTATTCACCCCTTTAAAAGGAAGAAGGATCAAAAGAAATCCGTTGTGGAAAAAATAAGATATGCACGTTTAAATTTGAAAATGTAAGAAACCCAGATTTTCACTACTTTTACCGTTATAAAAAAATAAAACGAAGTGACCCAAACGAAATAAAGGCATTGTCGTTGTCCATGGATCCCAACACGATATAATTTTGCATCAGAACACTTGAATATTTTTCGGGTCAAATTTTGTAGCACAATGTCATTTATCGACATTTTCCGAAAAGTTTGCACATTCTTAAGGCCAAAACTGCCTGAAGGAGCGTTCCAATGCTTTTGCGATGTATTAGAGAGTTTTCAATTACTGTCTTGGCTACAATGTTTGTCTTTGTGTTGGATCGAAAATCCCAATGGTTTGGCTGTTATATGCGAAAATATCCAAAAAACGTCAATAAAAAACTTAAAGTCAAAATCGGGAGGCTCGATTTTCACGGTAGATATATGGTCCAGTGGACTTTTTTGCTCAGTTCGATCCCAGGAATCAGAAACGCGAAGGGCTTATTAAGGTTTTCAAATCGCCCCTGCCTAATGTCTATAGTGTTCTTTTTCAATCTCGTTATTTTTCCCCCGTTCGACAATTTAATCATATTATGCCTTATTATATTCCGGAATGTCTAGTTAACCATTTCATCCACTCCAGGGTCGTAGTGAGGACGGTGGCCAAGAAGGGCTCGGATATCAAATATTCATAAACCATTTGCTTTCAGAAGATCACATTTTATCCATGGGTCCCAAGAAAAAAATTTCTACGAACGTTCCTGCTCCACTCCTCTTTCTTCTTTTATTCTTCAAATGTATGCATTGCATTCGATTTTATTTTGAAAAGATTTGAAAAACATATTTTTTCCGTTTCTCCTTCCTCTTCTCTGTCTCTTGTCCACCGCCATCCACGTCTGACTTCCTAATAAATATCGAATGTCGACAATTTATTCGCATTATGTGGAAAACTGATTTCGTTCTAAACTCAAGCTGTACTGACCAAATAAACAAAAACTGTTGTCCATAAACTAGCCAAGGATATTTACCAACAAAAAAAAAACTAAAGCGAGGACAGTAACAAAAAAAACCATAGATCCGATAAATTTAATAAAGAAGAAAAAAGGAAAAAATGAGGTACTTAACTGCAAACGAAAAAGAACTATGGAGAATAGTCTGTATTAAAAAATACGCTAACGAAGATTGTTATAGAAGGAGAAAGTGGCAACGCCACAAAACATATTGTTTTCTTATTAGGTTTAACTTAACCCCATGTAGACGTTGTTTTATTTCCAGATAAGATTTGTAATAATCAAAACGCAAGACCGTTTAGATTACGACACTCACAATACATTATTTACTTCGTTTTACTGAGCGCACAACATTACTTTACTTCTTCTTTTCTATGGCTGCCGAGTTTAAAGAATTATTCTTCAAATTTATAACAGCTTTGGTTCAGAACTCGATCTGGCATTCGCTTCTTCAAAGAGAAGGCATAATATTCTTCTAAAAAATCCAGACGTTCTTCGATAGACCTCTTGATTCCTCATGGTTTTATTCCAAAATGCGTCTCAATCCTCTAAAAGAAAGCCTTAAAATTTTCTTTTTGAAGATACCGAGAAGGATATTAGGAGTACAATCAATCCTCATGACAAAAGATTTTCATATATAAGACCATGAGGTCATCTTAAAGCTGACCATGAGGTATATTGAACATGAGGAAGACAATTACGTCCTCTTATAAAAGATAATGACGTCTTCTTATAGAATACCATGACGTTTCCTTATAAAATACCGTGAGGTCCTATTAAAGAAGGCCATGTGGTCATCCTACAGAGGACCATATGGTATCTTCTAATAGAAGACCGTTGCACTTTTTACAGGAGACCATGACGTTTCCTTAAAAAAATAAGTTCGTCTTTCCAAAGATCGTGAAATCACCTTATGGTAGACCATGTGGTTTTCTTATAGACGACCATGAATTCTTATAGAAGACCTTGGGTGTTCTTATAGAATACCTTGGGTCTTCTTATAGAAAACCTTTGGCTTTCTTATAGAAGACAATGAGGCCTTCTAATTTCACACAATTAGGTCTTATTATAGAATTGGGCGCCACCGTGGTGCAATGGTATGCACGCCCGCCTTGCACGCTGAAGGTCAGTGGTTCGATTCCCCGGCCAGGCAACATCAAACATTTTTCAACGGTGGCAAAATACCCCTCAGTAATGTTGGCGACATTTCCTGAGTATTTCAGCCTTGAAAAACTTCTCTACAAGTGGTGTCTTAAGACACGTCGTTCGGACTCGGCGATAAACAGTAGGTCCCATATCATTGAGCTAATATGAATCGGGGTGCACTCATTGATATGAGAGAAGTCTCTCTTGTCCCGTATGGGATGTTGTGGAACAATGCTTGTTTATAGAACACCATAGGTCTTCTTATAGAATACAATGGGTCTTCTTATAGCGGACCAAGAGGTCCTGTTATATAATACCATGAGGTCTCCTTATAGAAGACAATGAGCTTGTAGTATAGAAGACCATGAGGTCTTCTTATAGAGGAAAATGAGGTACTCTTATAGAAGACCATGAGGTCTTCTTTCGAAACACCATGAAGACTTCTTATTGAAGACTGTAAGGCCTTCTTATAGAAGACAATAAGGCCTTCTTATAGAAGACAATAAGGTCTTCCTATAGAAGACCATGAGGTCTTCTTGTAGAAGATCATGAGGTCCTCTTTTAGAAGACCACTTAAGACTTCTTATGACAATGAGGTCTTCTTACAGAATACCATTAGGTCTTCTTATATAAGATTATGATTTGTTCTTTTAGAAGACCGCGATGTCAACATGTAGAAGTCCTTTGGGTCTTCTTATAGAGCACCTTTGGGTCTTTTTATAGAAGATCTTGGGATCTTCTTATAGAGGATCTTGGGGTCTTTTTATAGAAGACCATGAGTTCTTCTTATAGAAGACCGTGAGTTCTTCTCCTTATAGAATACCATGAGTTCTTCTTATAAAAGACCTTAACGTCTTCTTATGGAAGAACTTGATGTCTTCTTAGAGAATACCGTGGGTCTTATAGAAGACCATAATGTGTTCTTAAAGAAGACCATGAGGTCTTCTTACAGAAGGCCATGAAGTTTCTTTATAGTTTACAATAAGGTCGTCTTATAGAATACAATAATGACTTCTTATAAAACACCATGACCATGAGATGTTCTTATCGAAGACCATGACGTCTTTATATATAAAACCATGAGGTCTTCTTACAGAAGACCACCAGGCCTTTTACTATAAGACCATGAGTTCTTCCCCTAGAAGACCTTGGAATCTTGTTATAGAAGACCTTGGGCCTTCTTATAAAAGTCTATGAGGTCTTCTTTTAGAAGAGAATGAAAAGTTCTTATAGAAGGCCATGATGACCCTTATAGAACACCATGAGGTCATCTTTTAGAAGACCATAAGGTCTTGCTCTAGAGGACCATGAAGTCTTATAGAAGACCATGAATTCTTATAGAAGACCATGAATTCTTATAGAAGACCAGGAAGTCTTCCTATAGAAGACCACGAAGTCTTCTTATAGAAGACCATGAATTCTTATAGAAGACCACGAAGTCTTCCTATAGAAGACCACGAAGTCTTCTTATAGAAGACCACGAAGTCTTCTTATAGAAGACCACGACGTCTTCTTATAGAAGACCACGAAGTCTTCCTATAGAAGACCACGAAGTCTTCTTATAGAAGACCACGAAGTCTTCCTATAGAAGACCACGAAGTCTTCTTATAGAAGACCACGAAGTCTTCTTATAGAAGACCACGAAGTCTTCTTATAGAAGACCACGAAGTCTTCTTATAGAAGACCACGAAGTCTTCTTATAGAAGACCACGAAGTCTTCCTATAGAAGACCACGAAGTCTTCCTATAGAAGACCACGAAGTCTTCTTATAGAAGACCACGAAGTCTTATTTTAGAAGACCACGAAGTCTTCTTATAGAAGACCACGAAATCTTCTTATAGAAGACCACGAAGTCTTCTTATAGAAGACCACGAAGTCTTCTGATAGAAGACCACTAAGTCTTCTTATGGAAGACCATGAGTTCTTATAAAAGCCTATGAGGTCTTCTTTTAGAAGACAATGAAGTGTTCTTATAGAAGACCATGATGTCCCTTATAGAACACCATGAGGTCATCTTTTAGAAGACCATAAGGTCTTCCTATAAAAGACCATGCAGTTTTATAGAAGACCACGAAGTCTTCTTATAGAAGACCACGAAATCTTCTTATAGAAGACCACGAAGTCTTCTTATAGAAGACCACGAAGTCTTCTGATAGAAGACCACGAAGTCTTCTGATAGAAGACCACGAAGTCTTCTTATGGAAGACCATGAGTTCTTATAAAAGCCTATGAGGTCTTCTTTTAGAAGACCATGATGTCCCTTATAGAACACCATGAGGTCATCTTTTAGAAGACCATAAGGTCTTCCTATAAAAGACCATGCAGTTTTATAGAAGAACACGAAGTCTTTTATAGAAGACCACGTAGTCTTCTTAGAGAAGACCGCGAAAACTTCTTATAGAAGACCATGAGTTCTTCTTATAGAAGACCGTGGGGTCTTTGTATAGAAGACCTTGGGGTCTTCGTATAGAAGACCTTGGGGTCTTCGTATAGAAGACCTTGGGGTCTTCGTATAGAAGACCTTGGTGTCTTCGTATAGAAGACCTTGGGGTCTTCGTATAGAAAATCTTGGGATCTTCGTATAGAAGACTTTGGGGTCTTTGTATAGAAGACCTTGGGGTCTTCGTATAGAAGACCTTGGGTCTTCGTATAGAAGACCTTGGGGTCTTCGTATAGAAGACCTTGGGGTCTTCGTATAGAAGACCTTGGGGTCTTCGTATAGAAGACCTTGGGGTCTTCGTATAGAAGAACATGCGTCTTCTTATAGAAGACCATGAAGTGTTCTTAAAGAAGATCATGAGTTCTTGAGGTGTTCTTAAAGAATATCACGAGTTCTTCTTATAGGAGACAATGAGGTCTTTTTAAAGAATACCATACATCTTCTTATAGAAGACCATAATACTTTTTATAGAAGACCATATTCTTATTATAGAAGACCCTGAAGTCTTCTTATAGTAGACAATGATGTCTTCTTGTAGAAGACCATGTGGCCTTATGATGGAAGACCATGAGGTCTTCTGTAGATGACCATGGGGTCTTCTTATAGAAGAGGAGGTCTATTTATATAAGACTGTGAGGCCTTCTTATAGAACACCGTGAGTTCTTATAGAAGACCGTGGGTTCTTATAGAACACCGTGAGTTCTTATAGAAGACCGTGGGTTCTTATAGAACATCGTGGGTTCTTATAGAAGAAGTGGACCGATATAGCCAAGGACTAAATGTTAAGAGCCATTTTAGTTAGTGGACTTAAAGTTTTTACTGCTTGGGGTTAATTATCTCGGAAAGTAAGGATTTACATACATCAAAGCCAAAAAAAATATATATATAAATATGGCACGGTGCGCCTAAACTAACTTTAAATGAAAACCGCTTACACGTGGAAAGTTTCTGTGGATTCTGAAACAGAGATGCTCACAGATGAGAAATATCAAAAAATATTAAAAAAATCGTTGAAGGCGTTTTAAAATAAATCAGATCAAAAGTCACATTTTTGGGGTTTTTTAGGTTTTCACGATTTTGCTTGAAAACGGCAAGAGCTACCGTTCAGTTCAGTTCACACTTTTAGGATTTTTTGTTAGGTTTGCACGATTTTGCTTGAAAACGAATGCTTTTGTAATTTTTTCCTAGGTTGTGCCATTTTTAAGATATACAAGTTTAATTTAGGAAATTGCAGTCATGGCATTGTTTTATAAGGAGGCGATACCGTCAGTGCATTGTCCCAATTTCAACTCTTATATCTCAGAAACGGCAAAAACTACGAAAATATGGTAAAGTCCAATCTTGTAGAGAATTTTAACTGCTACAACACTTTCTTCATTCCCTTTTCCATATGTCTTGCGGTTTCCAACAAAAATCGTGAAAACCTAAAAGAAACCCTAACAATGTGAACTTTGACCGCTATTTATTTTAAAAGCCCTACGGCGATTTTTTTGTTTCTGATTTTTCTCATCTATTAACACAGAAACTTCCCAGGTGTAAGCTCCTTTCATTTAAAGTTGGTTTAAGTGCACCGTGATGGTCGTAATATGAACCACGAAGACTACCTACTGTATAAATATCAAAACCATCCTAGTTATGACCCTAAACTATATATTTACGAAAGAGTTTAAAATTTTGTTTCGAAATTACACAAAAGAAGTGTATGGTATAGTCAATATTCAAAGTTAATTAAAGTGTTAGAGAAATATTACGATATGCAACGGTTGAATCAAAGTCAATCACTTCTTTCTATACTTATATTATCCATCAGACATTTTAATTGGCCACCGTGGGATTTTTTGAGCTTTTGACCATTATATAAGAGTAAGAGACTTACCCATGAATAACATTATATCATTGTAGATGGGACCAAAGGATTCATTTTAGTTTGTGAAGACGTTTGTTTCCAATATAGATCTAATTGCAACTTGATGTACGCTTGGACGAAATGTTACAAAAAAAAAAATTTCGGCACATTCAGATACTCACTAATGTAATTTTTCAATCTCAACACACTGCAAAAAATTACAAAACTGTACGAGGCATGACTTTTAACTGCACTTTTGAATATGGACAGAATATTACCAGAACTAAAGTGGTATTAACCACGTTTGAGAGTTATCGTGCTGTCCTGCCAGGCAAACAGACAGACAGACGGACAGGGCTAAATCTATTCCACAACGAATTGCGTCTAAACATATTTGGGTTTTAAATCGATTACTTCGATCAAAGCCTAAAGGCTAAGGAAGAGCCTTTAGGAAGAGCTGATCTTTGATAATACTTTAGGAAGACAATAAAATATTCTGAAAGACATTATGATTTTCGATAATATATAAGTTTACTTTATAATATAATACACAACAAAAAGTGAACATGAATATATATAGTCGGACAGACCTCTTCAATAATCAACTGTCTGGAGAAGGGTAAGTGGCCACTTTCGTTTGTCCAATCAACTATTCATACATACATACATATCCATACATATATATCCAAATTCAACTCAATCATGTTAGGAGTTTTAACGATAATATGCATATATATACAAACTCACACTCCAACTACATACATACACATGACAAGAAAAAGTAATCCTCCACAATCAGTAAAGTTTGATAGAGTTTCCGTGGGGCATGAGGATTGGTAGTTAGCAGAACTGTTAGCACGCAGTAAAGGAGAACCAAAAAAATACACCATAAAGTGAATGGCAAGAAAAAAATTTATATGAATTTTTTAGAAGGGATATTGGAAATATTGCAAGTTACGAGAGAGAGGAAAAAAGCTTAAAGTTATTGGTGTTGTAAAAGACAAAAAATGGAAAGCCATGAAAAAAACCCTGGGCACATCGATGTTCAATATTGGGAAAAACTTTAAACGAGAATTTGCTAAACTCTGGTTGTAGAGTTGAAAAAGACAAAAAAAAAACATTTTTTATTAGTTTAATTTTTGATGCTGGTGCTTTTTTCAGACTCGCCATAAATTCCGGTTTTCGTTTTGTCTTTTTTACACTGTACTCAAACTGGGTGTCTATTTTTTATGGGGTGCTATGCAATTTTCTCATTGAACTTTAAACCACAAAACTGTGGCAATGTTGGTTGGTTATGTTTTATCCCAATTGCATACCTCAATATTTTCCATAGTTTAAGGAGGAGGATGGTGGATTATGTGAAAAGTTAACGATTTGTTGGAAACATAGACACCCTTAGTGGACGTTGCCTGTTACTGGGATTGTGGTGGGGTGTTTAGCACACATTTGATTTGGAATAAAACTACAAACTTTTTTCCCCTTCATATTGGGAATTTTATTTGATTTTTATATGTGAATTTGTAAAGTTTGTTTTAGTTTTGCTGGCTAATGGTGATTAGATTAATGGTTCTATTGATTTCAGTGTAGATATTTATATATGTATATATATTTTTTTTGATTAACACTCATGGAGAGTATAGGGGAATTTCTACATTGTAAAATTATGAAAAAAATATTGAGTAACTGACTTTGCCACTACAGCAACTTTCTTCTGCGTTACCCTTTTCCACTTCACTAAACTTCACAACCACAAAGATCATTGGTGCGTATGATTAACAAAACATAATCCTAATTTAATAATGCTCATACTCTCGGAAAACCAGAAAATTGATTACCTTTACAAGAATATTTTTGCTTAGCATTAAACAAAATTTCATCTCCAATTATTTTCATATTAGGCTAACAAAATTGATTTTATTCCTAACAATTATTGGTTGTTTCCCAAAACAAATGAAATAAAGACAAAAACCATTGAGTCGTAACGAAGGAACGTAAACAAGGACTAGACATTGGGGTTATTTTTAGCCAAAATATAAAAGAAAGCTTAAGGACATCATTATGTGTCAAGTTTATTATTGTTGACTCAGTACTTTCAGTAAAACAAAATTGCAATAAAAGTGGTCAAATAAATTTCATGACCTGTTTCACTAAGACGATTCGAATACAAATTCGTTCGAACCTCTGCCGAACTTCTGTTTTTGAAAAATATTTGATTCATTATATCCTCAGCATTTATGCTAACGAGGGTATATACATATGTATTCATTCCGGCAAAATATGCCTCTTCGAAATAATGGTTTTAGATCCGAAGTATGTTTGGACGAAGTATGCTTCAGACAATTTGGAGTCGATTTAGCAATGTCCGTCAATATGTCTGTCTGGCTGGCTGGAGCGTACGATAACTCTCGAACGGATCAACCGATGGGGTCCAAAAAGTTTGCATAAGTTCGAAGATGGGTTATATAGGTACACTACTTCCGGTACCTCCCCCACAAATGTTCGAAAATGTTAGGAAAATTGTGCGCACGGTAACTCTTGATAGGAGCAACAGATTTGGTGCATACTTTGCACATAGTAATATTTCTACAAGACATACACTGCCGCTCACTTGAATAGAACCCCCTACAACATTTTTATCAACCTCATTTTTTTAATTCGGCTTATTTAAATAGAACTCACCTTTAAAACTACGACTTGGGCGGCAATTTCTTTCACCCCAAATGCGCACGACAATTTACAAAGGAGTTCAGTAGCGAGAAGCATTTTCGGATATCCCGAGTGGCAATTTCATCAAGACTTTATAAACATTTGTACACTTCGATTCATCAAAACTTTATTTTTTGAAAAGAAATGTGGATAACCTGGAGGAACTGTCATATTTTACAGTGGTAAATATTCTCTAAAATGTATGGGAATGACTTATGCGTAAAATATACGACTAAAAGAGACTTTCAAAAATAAACTTGTTAAAAGAAAAAAGCTAGGTTTGTTAGACATTACACCTGATTATTTAAAGAATCCTTGCCAACGCAGGATATTCGGGTGTATCCTTAATCAGGAGGGATATACTTTTGCTGAATATTACTGAAAGTACTTCGTTTTTAATATAGAGTGAATATGCATCGATATTCTAATACAATCGTTCTGTACTCCCAAGTTTTAAAGGGGGTTCTATTCAAACGAGTCAATTTTTTTACTTCAATTTTTGACTTTATTTTGTTTTTCTTGCATAATTTTACTCCAAACACATAAAGAAAAATATAATACCATTTAAGAACTAAATATCTTGTACAGTTCGGAAAAAATGGACGTTGAAAAAAATTTTGCAGGGGGTTCTATTCAAGTGAGCGGCAGTGTAGATAAAGTTTGAATATGAACTATATCGGTCTACTCTTTAGGGTACCCCTCGCCCCACACAAAATATCAGAAAAGGGCTGTTTAAAACCTCCTCTTGAATCCATTTGATTATTCTTTTAGCAACTTTTATTAGCTGCTCCCATATGAAATTGTTCCACAAACAAGGCCAAGGGAGACTTCTTTCATATCAATGAGTGCACCCCTATTCATATTAACTCAATGATATGGGACCTACACTTTATCGTCGAGTCCGAACGGCGTGCCCTAAGACACCACTTGTAGAGAAGTTTTATACGGCAGAAATACTCAGGAAATGTCGCCAACATTACTGAGGGGTATTTTGCCACCGTTGAAAATTTGATGTTGCCTAGCCAAGGAATCGTACCCACGGCCTTCTGCTTGCAAGGCGGGTATGCATACCATTGCACTACGGTGGCTGCTCTCATAACGACGTTACAAGTATTTTCAGACACAAGTCTCTATTTCCTAAGAAAATGTCCCGAAGGCTGTTAAAGCCCCATGTGTAGTGGATGGAGCGCACGATATCTCTCGAACGGATAAACAGAATCGAACCAAAATTTGGCAATCGTAATATTTTGCGCAAATTTAATTCATATTCTGGGATGGCCATATAGGTCCACTCTGTGTGTTCCTCCCCCACCAAAAATGAAAACTTTTCTGTGAAATGGTGCGTACTATAACACTCGAATGCAGTAACCGGTTTTGATCAAACTTCGCACATCGTAATATTTCTACGAGACATAGTTCAAGTTCGAATATGAACTATGAATGTCAACTCCTTCTGGTACCTCCACACAAAATTTCGGAAGAGTGGAGTTTAGGACCTCCACTCGAATGGTTTTGACTTTTCTTGCGCTCAACTCTCCTATTACGATAGTACAAGTTTTTTGAATGGCAAATGGTGCGCACAACAACTTTGGAACTGGCTGCTGGGTTTGCAGTTAGTATTTTGGGGTTCGAAGATGATACTTATTGGTCCACACATTCCAGTGCCTCTCCAATAAAATTCAAAAATATTTGCTTATAAACGAAGCAACCGGTTTGGTCCAAACATTGGATCTCGAAATAATTTATTCAAACTTAGTTTACGTCCAAAAGCGGCTTTATATCCGCTCCTTGGGGTATCACCTACACAAATGTGTAACATTTTTTCGCGGTAAAGGGTTTGACCTTGTATCACTTGTATATTTTTGCAGAAGGTACTCCTACTAGCCCTGTTTATAGCGATATTATGTTTTTCGTAGGCAAGTACATGTTTCCTGATGATAATACTCCAAAATCTCTGAATTATTTGGTAACAACTAAAGTGACAGGTGAGCGCGATATCTATCGAGTGGAATGACTCCCAAAATAACACCTATTTCCAAAATGGACAATGCCGGTGCATTCCTTTAGGAAAAATCAAATCCAATTTCATAAGCCCAAAATTCTGAAACCCCCCTAAATACATAAAAAGTCGGCAAAGCCGACTCACACTTTTTTACTTGTTTTTGTTTTCAATCAAGCGCACATTTTCTACAACAACACAAAATAGAACAAATTTGAATTCAAATCGTCTTAGAGAAACAGGTCCCCAAGCATTTATACAATCGAGATGAAGGCTTTATGAGTCTGAGAAATAAACTCACCGTCTCTGTAGTTTGCAACGATGGAATGAATACAACGCTGAAAGATCATACAAGAAGAGGGGGACTTTTCAGTTTTAAAAACCAGTCTTTCTAGTACATACCTACCTCGCTTGTGCTTTTATTTGAAAGTTTTTTCGTTGATAAGGGTTGTCATTTCACATTTATTTACACTTTGATACGACCAAAAATGTGCCTCATCGAAATAATGGTTTTAGACCCCAAGTATGTTTGTACGATATCCGTTTCAGACAATTTTGAGGAGATCTAGCAATGTCCGTCCGTCTGTCTGGCTGGTGCGCACGATAACTCTCGAATGGATCAATCGATTCGGTTCAAATTTAGGGTATCGAATTATTTTGTCCAGATTCGATTTAAGTTCGAAGATGGGTCATATAGGTCCACTCCTTCAGGTACCTCCCCCACAAATGTTCAAAAATTGTCGCAAAACTTGTGCGCACGATAACTCTTGTAGAGAATAACCGATTTGGTCCATACTTTGCACATCGCGTAATTTCTACCAAACTTAGATGAGGTTTCAATATGGGCTCAATCGGTCCACTCCTTCGGGTACCTCCCACACAAAATTTCGGAAAAGTTCAGCTTAGGACCTGGTCTCGAATCGCTTTGATTTATGTTTACGCAAGTTGTATTCGCTTGTGCGTACGATAACTCTTGAAGGAAGTTACCGATTTGGTCCATACTTTGCACATTATGAAATTTCTACCAGACTTAGATGAGGTTCCAATATGGACTCAATCGATAAACTCCTTCGAGTACCTCCCACACAAAATTTCGGAAAAGTTCAGTTTAGGACCTGCTCACGAATCGCCTTGGTTTTTGTTGTAACATCTTGTATTCACTGTCCCCTATACGAAGGTACAAGTTTCCTCAGGGGCAGGGTCCATACTTCTTGAAAAATAGCCTGAAAGTTGAAAAACAAACCCTATGACACCATGTTTATGGGTGGAAGCGCAAGATAATTCTCGAACAGAAATGCCGATTCCGGCCAAAATTTGGCCTTCGTAATATTGTTTCCAAACTTAGTTTAAGTTCGTAGATAAGCCATATCGGTCCACTCCTTCAGGTACCTACCCCCCAAAAGTTCAAAAATATTCGGAAAAATTGTGCGCACGATAACACTTGATGGGAGTGAACGATTTGGTCCATACTTTACATATTCTCATAATATCTACCAGATATAGATCAGGTTCGAATATGGACTATATTTGTCCACTCCATCCCGTGCCTCCCACAAAAAATTTTGGATAAGTTCACTTTAAGGCCTGCTATTGAATCACTTTGATTTTTGTTGAAGCAACTTACATTCGCTGCCTCAATTACTCAAGTCCATACTTCTTGAGAAAACAGCCCGAAGGGTGTAAAAACCTCCTATGGCACCCCCATGGTCTATGTCGGTCCATTCCTTTAAGTACCTTTTCCGCAAAAATTTTGAACTTTAATCGTAATGAACATTTTTGTCGGTTCATACGACCAAAATTTTGAAACCCCCTCACTACAAAAGTTTTTTGTGAAGAAAGTGTTTCAATTTGCCCATGCTGAGGGTATATCTATGTCGGCAAAGCCGACTGATACTTTTTTACTTGTCATAGAACAAGAGTTAAGCGTTAGTGTGGAACTCCGTAAACATATCACACGACTTCAAAATCTCTGAACATTATGTGAATAATGGGCAAGATTGACAAGGATTTAGAGAATTTATTTGTCGCCGCTGAGAGATTTTTCAAGGACATAAGTAAAGTTGCGTGCTCTCGCTACATTCCTGCTGTACAAGTACCAAATTTTCACATCGTGACACCGGAATAATCTAAGAGGTTGCCGTGTCATTTAAATCGGCAGTTTATAGGGCACCACTAAAGTATCAGAGCAAAGAGGAAGCGTTGGGTATATTCATTCCATTTGTAACTCTTGGAAATAATCATATTAAAACCCACATCGATATAGCCATGTCCGCCAGTCCTTCTAAGGAAATCACTATAGCGTCCGAAAATAATGAAGTAGGTGGATACAATTTTGGTGAAATCGATTGTGGGTCCGATGAATTTTTGTATTAAAAATTGGCTATATAAGCCCACGTTTTCATATAGCCCTCACATGACTGTCATATAACGTATGCGTGACTTTAAGGAAAGTATTACCACAGAACGGTACCTCCGATTTCCAGGGATAATGTGGCTATATCAAACTGAAATGGCTGAAATTTGGTATTTAGTCTTTACTAGGGTTCTTTGTCACATTTCGAACAGAAATGTGGATACAAAAGTGTTATTCAGAAAATTATTTATACGAATGGAACTAGGAAAGTTTCTGGTCTAGTCCGATTGAGACACCTCCAAAACATGGTTTTTGAACGCTTCAACAGCATCCTCTGGCAATATCAATCGTTGGCCACGCCTTTTTTCTTGATTTGTGAGAATCAAGTGAAGTCATTGTGTTCCAAGTCGGGGCTGTACGGCGGATGACCCATCAATTCCACGTTTTGTACGATCAAAAAGGGCTGGTTTAAGTCGATGTGTAGGAACTCGCCTTGCCTTAGTGCACAATGACTCGTCTTCTCGTGTTCGTTTTTTTTTTAATTTCTCAGGAGACTTCAGGCTAACATATTGTAATGTATCACTCAAAATTAACCGTCCTACTTTCCTCAAACCATATAGTAGTCACATGGTCAGTTTTGCCTAAGAAACAGCCTTTCATGAACAACTATCGTTGGATTTGGCTCGATTTTAAAGACTCACACGGTTGATTGTTGTTTTGTTTCGTGCTCATACGCATAGGTCCGAGATTCGCCATCTGTCACGATCTTATAAAAGTCGTTTGAAGCACCGCGAACGTATTTATTCACAATTTCTTTGCACTAATTGACAAGCGCCTTTTTTGAGAGATTTCCAAATTGTGCTGAATCTAACGAGAAAACCGATTTTTGCGGCCAGGTGTTCATGCAATATCAAATGTTAGTTGATGGAAGAAATATCCAAGGATGCCTCTATCTCTCGATATATAACACAACGATCTTACATTATCCGTTCACGCACGGCTTAATATTTTTTTTTTTTTTTCTGGCACAACGGCCGTTTTTGGACGACCCTCGCGACCTTCGTTTTATTTGGCGAGTGTCGGCCACGATTGTATTCGTAAACCAGTTTTTCATAGTGCAATGGGAAGGTCATTTATCGATACATTGATTATCCACGTCGAGAATTGTGAAAAATTATCAGAAGAAAATGTTCAGAAGTAAATTTAATGCTTTTTTTGGCAATTTGATTTTTTATGTCAATGTGTACAACACGACACAAATTTTACGTCAAGCTGCCCTGATTAGGCTAAGAACTATCAAACTTTCCAAATGCCAAATGGGGACTTTTCTTGTTTCCGTCGTACAAGGCAATGTTTTGGTACCCTACCATATCTGAGGAGCTTAGTACTTGCCTAAACTAAATGAAACTAATTACTCAATTTTGCTTCAATACAGCTCGTGGCAGAGGCTATAAAATCTTTGCCCCGTCAGATTTTAACGATTTTATTTGTCTTTCAGACTAATAGAATTTGTCTAGTCTTTACAATTTATATATGTATCACGGTGCTCTTGAAACAATTTTAAATGGAAGGTGCTTACACCTTGAAAGTTTTTGCGGATTCTGGAAATACAATGTTCATAGATGAGAAAAATCCAAAAACAAAAAAATCGCCGGAGCGCTTTTTAAATAAATCGCGATTTAAGTTAAAATTTTTAAGGGTTGTTTAGATTTTCACGATTTTGTTTAGAAACCGCAAGTCCTATCAAAATGGTACTGAAGAAAATATTATAGCTATGAAAATTCTCTACAAGATCGACGTTTATGGTATTTTCGTAGTTTTTACCATTTTTTGAGTTATAGAAGTTCAAATTGGGACAATGCACTGACTGTATCGGCCCCTTACAAAACAATGTCATGAAGGGTGCGCCTTAACTAACTTTTGATGAAAACCGCTTACACAGGGAAAGTTTTTGTGAATTCTAAAACAGCAGTGTTCATAGATGAGAAAAATCCAAAAACAAGAAAAAATCGCAAAATCGTGAAAACCTAAACAAAAAATGTCAACTTAAATCGCGATTTATTTAAAAAGCGCTCCAGCGATTTTTTTTTTGTTTTTTGATTTTCCTCATCTATAAACATTGTAGTTTCAGAATCCGCAAAAACTTTCGAAGTGTAAGCACCTTCCATTTAAAATTGTTTCAAGAGCGCCGTGGTATAACTAGGCTATAATAAGTCGATAATTACGTATTGTGAGTCACAGGACTGGTCTTCGATTTATTGTTTGGAACAACAATGGATCTCTGATGCAATCGTACCTGCTTATACTATTCTATAAACACTTTATCTTATTGTTCAAATTAAATTAAGTCGTATCCCTTATTTTGAGGGAATAAACATATGGGAATATCTCTGAAATGAATGAATTGTCAGTATTATTTTCTCATTTTCCCCTCGAGACATAAACAGTAACAATTGGCAGTAACAATTGGTAGAAACAATTTCATTTTATTGTTTCGCATTTAAATATATATTTTTATAGTTATGAGTTTTTTCACCGACAATTGTCGGTTTGGTACACACATACTTCTTTTTTCGTATACGTTTTTGTAAGCTAGCAGAAAACTTGGTATATCTTCCAAAAAACAAAAATGCAATTTTATATGCGAAAGGGAAGAAACATTTATATTTACATACGTATTGTACGATTACATTATTTATGTAAGTAGTTGCAAATTATATTGTATACAGTAAATACACTTTTGACACGCTTACTCTATGGTTTTTTGCCGATGCATGTCTTTGCGACTTTACAATGCATCGGTAATGCATATACAGATGTGTATGATTTAAATAAATTGCAGTCAGCCAAAGGTTGAATTGTATTGGTTGAAGAGCTGCTGACGTTTTGCACCCTACAGAACATTGCTCATTGATTAACATAAATAGCCAAAACTGTTTGTAGTTTATAGGAAATATCGAGTGCATCTAAAGAGAAGTTTATAAATAGTAAGAATAAGAGAGATTAGTAAACATATAATCATAGTAAGAGGAGTTAATATTTCTCCACGGTGAAAGTGGAAGACCGATATTCTTTTTTTGAAATTTTTGTAATTTCTGAAAATCTTCTGGTAATAAAGTCTTCAAGAGACTGATTGTAAATAGTCCCCTAATCTTAATATGAAGTTATTGGAAAATATATGACCAACAATATTTAAAATTCAGTTTTCTTTTTTAAAAAATCAAAAAAAAAAAAAAATAATTAATTCTCCGTCAATGACTTTTGGTGCATAGATTAAAAAAATTGTAATTCCAAATCTGTTTTTGTAATAAGACCAAAATAGTCCATTTTGGAAGTGGGTCTTATTTTGGGAGCTTTATTCCTCTCGATACATATCGCAGCCACCTATCATTTAAGCTGGTCGCAAAATAATTCAGAGCTTTTGAACCATTATATCAGGAAAAATGTACCATGTACTTGCCTACGAAAATTATAATATTGCTGTAAGCAAGGCCACTAGTAGTACCTTCGGTAAACATTTCCAAAGGATACTCGTACAAATCGTAACTGCCCAAAAATGTTGAACATTTGTGTAGTTGGTACCACAAGGAATGGGCCAATAGGGCCCACTTTTGAACATAAACTAAGTTTGGACAAAATATTTCGAGATCCACAGTTTGGACCAAATCGGTTGTACAATCTTCGAACCCCAAAGTACCAAACCCCAAGCCCAGCAGCCTGTTCGAAAGTGGTTGTGCGCACCAGTCACTAAACAAGCTGGCCGTAGGGGTTTTTTTACAACTTTCGGGTCATTGCCACTCAAAAAACTTGTACCATCGTAATAGGAGCGTTAAGCGCAAAATGTTGAATCGATTCGAGAGGAGGTCCTCAACTGCACTTTTCCGAAATTTGGTGTGGGAGGTACACGAAGGAGTTGACATATACTTTCCATATTCTAACCGAATCTTTGTCTCGTACAAATATTACTATGTGTGAAATATGGACCAAATCGAGAATTGTCGTGCACTATTTAGCAGCTTTTTTACAGCTTCCGGGCCATTTTCTCTGGAAGTATGGAATGAGCGCGGCGAATATAAGTTGTTAAAACAAAAAACAAAACGATTCGTGGGGAGGCCTTAAACTGCACTTTTCCGAAATTTATGTGGGGGTAACCGAAGGAGTGGACCGATATAGTCCATATTGGAACTTGATCGATGTCTGGTAGATATATTACGATGTGCAAAGTATAAATGAAAATGTATGTCAGAAACTGTATCTTAAAATGTCTTCAATCGGGCTGCACCTTTTTATGGGGGCTATATAAAAAACTCTCATTGTAATGTAGGCGACATTTCCTGATTATGTCCGCCATGTCCTCTGCAAGTGGTGTCGTAACACAGGCTCTTCGGACTTGGCGATGAACAGTACGCCCCATATCATAGAGCTAATACGAATCGGGGTGCACTCATTGATATGAGAGATATGTGGAACAATTTTTATATAACAAATTGTGGTCCTATATTGTCAAATTTTGGCTGAGAAGTTTTGTCGCAACTGGGATCCTCAAATGTCAAACTAGCTAAACTCGTGCAAACAGCTAAAATCGGGTGGTACCGTTATACGGGGGCTATGCCAAATCATGGATCTACGTTGACGATTTTGGTGGAGAAATTGCGTGACCACTGGAAACTTCAGATGTCAAATTAAAGCTGTTACGTTAAAAAGTTTAGCTAAAATCTTCAAAATATCGAAAATCGCACCTCAAATATTAAAATATAGATAGTTTGGCCAAAAAAGGTAGGTAAAACCCCAAAAATACCAAACCCCGCGGTATATGGTGGCTTTATACCAAAGCATGGACCTACGTTGACGATTTTTGTTGGAGAACTTCCGTGACCACTGAGAACCTCAAACTCAAAATACAGGTAGTTCTGTCAAAAAATGTCGTTAAAACCTTCAAAATACCGAAAATCGGGGGTACCGTTATAAGGGGGCTATTCCAAAACATGGACCTATGTTGACTATTTTTAGTGGAAAAATTGCGTGACCACTGCAAAACTCAAATGCTAAATCACAGATAGTTCGATGAAAAATTGTAGCTAAAATCCTCAAAATACCGAAAATCGGGAGGTACCGTTTATATGGGGACTATGCCAATAAATATGGACCTAATGTTGGCGATTTTTGGTGGAGATTTTATAGCTAGTTCTATGAAAAATTGTAGCTATAATTCTCAAAATACGGAAAATCGTTATATGGGGCCGATATCGATACATGGGCCGTTATATGCGGCCTATACAAAAACTTGGCAATCTTGGCAATTTGTAGAGGAGAAGTTTTTGGGCGATTTTTGTTGGAGAACTTTCGTGACCACTGAGAACCTCAAATGTCAAGTTATAGCTGGTTCGGTAAAATTGTAGCTATAATCCCCATAAGAAAGGAGATAAGACTTTATGCTCCAACTACAGTGGCATAAGTCTTCTCCTTATCGCCTACAAGATAGTGTCAGGAATATTGTGCGAACGATTAAACCCCATAGTCAACGAAATAATTGGACCATACCAATGCGGCTTTAAACCTGGCAAGTCCACCATTGACCAGATATTTACCCTGCGGCAAATCCTGGAGAAGACTCATGAGATGCAAATCGACACCTACCACCTTTTTGTCGATTATAAAGCAGCCTTCGACAGCCCGCTACGTTCAAAGGTATTCCAAGACATGTCTGAATTTGGCATTCCCGCAAAGCTCATTCGGCTTTGTAATATGACTCTAACTGACACAAGATCTTCAGTTAAAATAGGATAGAACCTCTCCGAAGAGTTTTGTACCAAAAGAGGTTTCAGGCAAGGAGACAGCCTTTCGTGTGATCTTTTCAACATCCTGCTAGAAAAGGTTATACGAGAGGCAAACGTCAGAAGAAGTGGCACAATCTACACTAATTGCCACATGTTACTTGCTTATGCTAATGATATAGACATCATGGGACGATCAGTAAAAAAAGTAACTGATACCTTTATGAAGTTTGAAGGAGAATCTGCTAAAGTGGGTCTGGCGGAAAACGGCGAGAAGACAAAGTTAATGGTGTCGACGCGCAATGCGTCCATTGAGATCGGACCAACTGTTGAAGTTGTATACCTCGGCACTGTCTGTAAACACAACAAACGACATCAGTTGTGAAATAAAAAGAAGAATTGTATGAGCCAACAGATGGTTCCGAAGCCTGGGTACTTGCGCAAGCAGATGAGGCAGTGCTTGGCGTGTTTGAAAGAAAAATTTTTGCGTTGACGGGGAATATTGACGTCGTATGAACCACAAGCTACATATGCAGTAAAACGACACCAATATAGTTAAACGTATCGAGATGCACCGATTGCGTTGGCTAGGCCATATAATAAGAATGAGCGATGATGAATGCTCCAAAAAGGCGTATCAATTCGGGCCACATGTCGGCGCACCCAGAATTGGCAGGCCAAAAAATAGTAGGCGCAAACAAGTGCATGAAGAGATGACAAGGCGCGGTATTCCAGAAAGCGAAGCACTAAACAAAGAGAATTGGAGATCTTTTCTTAGTTCTGTCTATGGAACAAATGTTCTGTAATGGGCCAGCTAAGTAAGCAAGTAATCCCCAAAAGGAGAAAACAATTTTTTTCGAGAAGCTTCATGGTCATTAGAAACCTCAAATGTCAAATTTCAGCTAATTTGATCAGAAAATGTTAATCGGGAGGTACCGTTACATAGGGGCTATACCAAAATGTGGACCTATTTTTGGTGGATAAGTTTGTTGATCATTTAGAATCTTTAATGCAAAATTTCAGCTAATTCAGTTAAACAATGTAGCAAAAGTGCTTTCAATCGGGAGGGGGCCTATACCAAAACTCATACCTATGTACATCATTTTTGGTGCAGCAGTATTTTGACGTCTCGAAACTGCAAGCGCCAAATTTGGGAGGCAAATGTAGCTCAAATCCTGAAAATCCTTAAATCGAGTGATATACCAAAACGTGGACCTTTACCTGCCTATGGAAAAAGGACACTCGTGTACAATTTTAGCGTTCCATCTCAATTATTGTGGACGCTAGAGTGATTACAACAGACGGACGGAACTAGCTTGATCGTCTTAGAATTTTATCCTGATCAAGAATATATGGGGATTTCTGAGTGAAGTCGAACACTTTTTCAAAACGACGTTTTTGATTTCCTTTATTTTTTGCTGCGGTGATGCGGCTCATCAAACATTTCAGTATATTTTAAAATTGTTTTCGACCAATGGCTCCAGAGATATCGCGCCTTGAAAAAAGTCGAATTCTGTAAAAACTATATACAAAGAAATACTCATAACTACTTTAATATTGGTCCAATTTGAATTTTTTTTTTTTGTATGTTTAATTGTTTTATTATTTAATAAAAAATAGAAAAAGACTTTGCACAGTGTGCTTGGATACAATTTTCGCGATTTAATATTTAAAATCAATGATTGACCCTTCGATTTTCTTCAAATTGTTTTATATTAAACGACTTTCAATTACAAACATTTAATGTCCTATTTGGTAGTGGGATTCAAATGAATACCATTTTTATACCCTACACCACTATGTGGGGAGGGTACTATAAGTTGGTGTTGTCCAAAAAGTTTATAACGCATCGAAATAATGATGGTAGGCCCATACTTATACATACCAAAATTAATGTCTCAACGAGCTGAGTCGATCTGGCTATATGTGTGTCCGTCCGTCTGTCCCTCTGTCCATCTAAACCTTGTAATCACGCTACACGTCGCAATGTTCATCGGATCATCAACAAATTTTGGGTGTTGGCGAGTGTCCGGAGGGAAAGAAGCATATTGATTTTGGTGATGGTCGGATAATATTCAGAGGTCGGAATGGGCAAAAAACTTATATATATAATTGTTCCACAAACACCCCATAAGGGACAAGGGAGACTTCTCTCATACCAATGAGTGTACACCGATACATATTAGCTCAATAATATGGGACCTACAGTTTATCGGCGAGTCCGAACGGCGTGTCTAAGACACCACTTTTGTAGAGAAGTTTTACATGGCTGAAATACTCAGGAAATGTCGCCAACATTACTGTGGGTTATTTTGTCATCGTTGAAAAGTGTTTTGATGTTGCGTGGCCGGCGAATCGTACCCACGACCTTATGTGTGCAAGGCGGCTGTGCCACCACGGTGGCAGCCAAAAAATTTATTTGGAGAAAAAGTCAACGTTTTATTTCAAAGCGAGTATCTCCGCTACTATAAGGGGTATAACAAAAGAAAAACCTGCTAATGAAAGTAGAAAATATCACATTTGCAACGATGTAACGTATGTTGTATTAGGTGGTCGAACAACGAAGATATCGCAATAGCCGCTAATGTAACGCAACTTTTCATGTTTGCGATCTTAATAATAATGACGAATATCACAGCTTTGGTGGGGATCTTCCAAAAACAAAGTCTGACTATGAAAGTGAAAAATCCCATCTCTACAATGATGTAAAGCAGGTTGGCGTATGTGGCCAAATAACGGAGGTACCGCAATAGTCGGTAATACATCCCATTTTTTATTTATTTATTAATTTTTTTTTTTTTTTTGTAATGACGCCACACGTCGCAATTATGATTGGATTGTCACGAAATTTTGGGTATTAATAGGGGCCGCACATAGGAAAAGCCTATTGCTTTTGGTAATAGACGGATATTATTCAGGGGTCGGAATGTGAAAAAAAAAACTTATTTGGAGAAAAGGCCAACGTTTTATTTCGAATATCTCTCTTCTGTAAGAGGTACATCGAAAGCAAAATCTGGCAAGGAAAGTAAAAAATATCACCTGTACAACGATGTGAAGTAGGTTGTCATAGGTGGTCAATAACAGAGATATCGCAATAGTCGGATCCTCACGAAATTTTGTTTTTTTAATTTGTTTTAAAATTTGTCAATACAATTTTTCCTTTATACCATTGTGAAAAATTTGTTATTTTACCAAAAAATACAAAATTACATTTTATTAACATTTGTTTTGTTGTTTTATTTAGGAATTTATCTTAATCATCTTAAAAACTTCTTAATTTTGCGATTTGAACAATGGTTTAGCAATTAGTGTACCAGTTTTACTGAATTAACTTTTTTGTGCCTCGATAGGCTTCGCCATTGCATGTTTCAAATTAAATTTCTCTTTCGTATTTAAATAATCATCTTCTGAAGATAATATCACTTTAATATTTGGTAATATTATTCTGATTACCATTTAGTAAGTTTATTGTGCGGCTGGTACAATAATTGCTAATCCATTATCAAAACCGAAAAATGACGCAATTTTTAAGATAAATTCCTAAATAAATCAATTTTAAAAAATGTAATTTTGATTTTTTTTGTTGAAATAACAAATGTTTAACACTGGTATAGGGGAAAAACTGTATCGACAAATTTTTAAAAAATTAAAAAAAATTTAAATATTTCGAATCCCGCTAACAAATAGGACTTACAGTTTTTGTAATTGATCGTAGTTTAGTAAAAAACAATTTCAAGAAGATCGTTAAGTAAAATCATTGTTCAAAATTAATTTTATAAATTAAATCGCGAAAATTGCATCCAAGTCCACAGTGTAAAATTTGTTTCTATATTTTTATAAATAGCTGATAAAACAACAAAACATACAAAAAAGATGTTTTTTAAATTGGACCAAGAACATCGAAGAGTACAATCGTTGTTATAAATTGATTTTAAAAACAAAATCGCGAAAATTGCATCCAAGCCCAAGATGTGCAGAATTTTTTTTTCTATATTTTATTAAATAGCTCATAAAACAACAACTTTAATTGGACCAATAGTAAAGAAGTTATGAGTTTTATTTTTTGCATAAAGTTTTTATAGAATTCAACTTTTTCAAGGCGAGATACCTCTGGAACCATTAGTCAAAAAAACTGAAAATATACTGAAATATTTTGTTTATTTTGAAAAAGTGTTCGATTTCAATTAGAAATCCCGATATACTTTACATGGTTGATTAAAAAAAACAAACAGAAAAAGAAACTTAATTGAGGGTAAAAAAATCCCTCGATGATTTATAGTTTCAACATACATATGTTAATTTTCTACCATAAGACCCATATTGTTTTTATACCCTCCACCATAGTATGGAGGGTATATTAAGTTTGTTCTTCCGTTTGTAACGCATTGAAATACTCATTTGCGACCCTATAAAGTATATATATTCTTGATCAGGGTAAAATTCTAAGTCGATCTGAGCACGTCCGTCCGTCCGTCCGTCCGTCTGTGGTAATCACTCTAGCATCCACAAAAATGGAGATAGGACGCTGAAATTTTTGGGAAAATGCGTCTTTTGTTTGCAGGCAGGTCAAGTTCGATGATGGGCTATATCGGTCCACGTATTGGTATAGCCCCCATATAACGGTACCCCCCGATTTACGGTAGTTTGACGTTTTTAGCTACATTTTCAGACCGATTTGGCTATAATTTGACATTTAGTGTTCTTCAGTGTTAATAAACTTATATATTAGAAGTTGTGGACATAGGTCCACATTTTGGTACAGCCCCCATATAACGGTACCCCCCGATTTGCGGTATTTTGAAGTTTTTAGCTACATTTTCAGACCGATGTAGCTATAATTTGACATTTAGTGTTCTTAAATGTCAATAAACTTATATAACAAAAGTTGTGGACATAGGTCCACGTTTTGGTATAGCCCCCATATAACGGTACCCCCCGATTTACGGTATTTTGACGGTTTTAGCTACATTTTCAGACCGACTTAGCTATATTTTAACATTTAGAGTTCTTAAGTGTCACTAAACTTATTTAACAAAACTTGTGGACATAGGTCCACGTTTTGGTATAGCCCCCATATAACGGTACCCCCCGATTTGCGGTATTTTGACGTTTGTAGCTACATTTTCAGACCGATTTAGCTATAATTTGACATTTAGAGTTCTTAAATGTCAGTAAACTTATATAACAAAATTTGTAGACAAAGGTCCACGTTTTGGTATAGCCCCCATATAACGGTAGCCGCCGATTTACGGTATTTTGACGTTTTTAGCTGCATTTTCAGACCGATATAGCTATAATTTGACATTTAGGGTTCTTAAATGTCAATAAAATTATATAACAAAAGTTGTGGACATAGGTTCACGTTTTGGTATAGCCCCCATATAACGGTACCCCCCGATTTACGGTATTTTGACGTTTTTAGCTACATTTTCAGACCGATGAAGCTATAATTTGACATTTGAAGTTCTTAAATGTCAATAAACTTATGTGACAAAACTTGTGGACATAGGTCCACGTTTTGGTATAGCCCCCATATAACGGTACCCCCCGATTTACGGTATTTTGAGAAGTTTACATACAAGTTTTTACCGAATTATCTGTAATTTGAACATTTGACATTTGAAATTCTTAGTGGTTACCACACCTCTCCACCAAAAATTTTCAAGAAAGCCCCCATATAACGGTACCTCCCGATTTTCAGTAATTTGATGATTTTACCTACAATATAAAACCGAACTAGCAGTAATTTGACATTTGAAGTTCTTAGTGGTCACAACACCTCTCCATCAAAAATTGCCAACATAAGTCCATGTTCGGATATATGTAGCTTCCATGTAACGGTACCTCCCAATTTTCAGTAATTTGGCAATTTTAGCTACAATTTTTAACAGAACTAACTGTAATTTGACATTTGAAGGTTGTAGTGGTCACCACACACTGCATCAACAATTTTCAACATAGCCCCAATTTTACTTCCCGATTTTCCGTACTTTGAGGATTTTACTTAAAATGTTTAACCGAATGTAGGTCCATGTTTTTGTATAGCCACAAAACAAACCTCCCGATTTTCCGTACCTTGGCTTTATTTTTTGGACGAACTTTCCGTAATTTGTACATTTAAGTTCATATTTTCGTATAGCCCAGATACCTCCGAACTAGCTGTTAATGACATTTGAAGTTCCCACGTTATGTACCGATATTCGATATTTTGAGGATTCTACCTAAATTTTTTAACCGAATTAGGAGCTATTTGACATTAAAGGCCCCCATCAAAAACTGTCAACATAGGCCCATGTTGTATTTTAACCCCTATATAACAGTACCTCCCAATTTCTAGCCCACCAAAAATTGTCAACAGTTAGATATAGGCACCATAAAAAGGACCTCCCGAATGAAGCATTTTATGTTCATTATCTGACATTTTAACGTACTCACTTAAAGTTGGGGATAGGAATGAATATTTTATGGTGGAGGGTATGAAAAGTTCGGCCCGGCCGAACTTAATGCTTTTTTACTTGTTTTTTTTGCCCACAATATAATGCACAAAATAACTGCTGTATATAAGTATATTTGTATAGCGTATTGTTTAGTCGTCTTTAACGCTTCAATTTGCCTTTTTTACTTGTTTTGCATTCCGTGCTTAAATGAGGCGTTATTTCATTATAGTTTAATTTTATAGCCAAGTCAATGTAAATTAAAAATAAATACATTATATCCAATTTATTTATTGTATTGAGTCATATATCAAACGAATGCTTGCGAAACTCAACTCAACAGTATATCACGTAATGTACAATATGTAAATTATATAAAATTTATATTTAATAGTTGTTATTTAGTTGGATTATCATCAAATGGTTATTGAATGCATATTAAATGTATAATTCTATAATCAATTATAGTGAAATTTATATATCAATTTGAGCAAAATTAAAGACAAGATAATTGGGGGGAGAAAGGAATAAAGTTTTACAAGATTGATAATTTATTTAATATGATGACGATGAGTCATGTCTTGGAAGCATTAAACATTTTGAACATAAAGATTTTTATTTGCAAAAGATATTTGTTTTAATTCCATAGAAACTAATATTCATACCAGAAAGTTATTCACATTACCACCTACGATCCAGTTACTTTCCACATAAATTGTAATGAATATTTTATTTTTATTAAAAATCTTTTAATTACACATTTCTCTCTAATTCCTTAGAAAATCCAATAAAATTGAATTTGCCAAATCAAATTGATTTATTTTTTGGCAACCTTTCAACACCATACCTCTTTCCGCAAGATGAACTCCATAGAAATAATTTTCATTAAACAATAAAGCAATCATTCAACCTAAGAAATGTGTATTTATGTTTGAACTGATATATGGCCGTGTGTTTACCCCTCTCAAGACCTTTGGACTTCGACCTACCTCAGGTGACATACCCCCATAGCGACATGAAAGAGTATAAATGTTTATGTTCCCCCATATATTAGTTGACTAATTTAATGTTTTATAGCTTTTGACATATTGCAGATTATTTATGGCTTTCATAACAAGCCAACGACACAAAGTGAACTACGAGGGGGTGGTGTAAATTGAAAGGCCTGATGTTTAAGTGAAATTAAATGATTTTTATTTATTTTTTAAATAAATGTTAGCTGATGGGGACTTCTGGGGCATAATCCACGTTTGAATGTAACAGTTCATTGATCTAATGTGGTCCCTAATCAGAAACTACCACAAGTACATATGTTATACAGATAGGTACTCAGCTAAAATAGGGTCTTTGTTAAGGATCTTTTGTATATAGAGGCCTTTTGATAGGCGTCCTCTTTAATGACCCAACACTGCTCTCATAGTTGCTAAAATTTACAACACCAACCTCAACCAACCACGCATCCAGCCATTGTCTTTTGTTATTGTAGTCTTAGTAGGTGTTGTTGTTTAGGGAACAAACAATAGTTTAACGAAATGTTGTTCTTTTATTGTGCGAGTTATCAGCAGAATATATGTATGTTTGAGTTTTATTACACATACATAAATATCACTATAAATGAGAATAAATTCCCTGTTATACAAAGTCATTTGAATTATAATTGATTTTATTGTTTATTTTTATTAGAATAATAAAACAATGGGGGATTCTTTAATAATAGGTGTGTTCGTTTACTCAACAATTTGTACAAATTTGTACAAGTCCAGTAACTTCTCGTAATCGACTCAGGTCTTTTGCATTGTACTGTAGAATAAACGAACAGCATTAACTAACAATTTGTACAAATTTTGAGTAAACGAACACACATAATATTAGCATTAATAAATGAGGTAGGTTATATGAGGGTTACATTATGGTTATGACATTTTTATAACTTCATATCCCTGTGTCATATTGTGATGAGCTTTTACCTAATCTATATAACTAATGGTATATAATCTATATAATAATGGTAATGGCATCAGTTGAGTACGGCTGGACCGATTTCGATAATTATACCCTACACCACTATGTGGGGAGGGTATTATAAGTTGGTTTTGGCCAAAAAGTTTGTAACGCATCGAAATAATGGTCGTAGACCCATACTTATACATACCAAAATTAATGTCTCGACGAGCTGACTCAATCTGGCTATGTGTGTCCGTCTGTCCGTCCGTCCGTCTGTCCGTCTGTCCATCTAAACCTTGTAATCACGCTACAGGTCGCAATTTTGATCGGATCGTCACGAAATTTTGGATATTGATGGGGGTCCCGGAGGGGAAGATTGATTGATTTTGGTGATGGTCGGATAATATTTAGGGGTCGGAAAGGGCAAAAAACTTAGGTGGATAAAAAGACAACGTTTTTTTCCAAAGCGAATATCTCAGCTTCTATATGGGGTATACCAAAAGCAAAACCTGACAATGAAAGTAGAAAATATAGCCTTTCTAATGATGTAATATCTCTTTCCTGGCAAGGAAAGAAGAAAATATCACCTTTACAACGATGTAAAGTAGATTGTCGTAGGTGGTAAAATAGCAGAGATATGGCAATAGCCGATAATGCATCCCATTTTCCGATTTTTTTGTAATCACGCTACAGGTCGCAATTTTGATCGGATCGTCACGAAGTTTTGGGGGTTAATGGGGGTCCCACAGAGCAAGAAGCGTATTGATTTTAATGATGGTCGGATAATATTCAGGGGTCGGAATGGACAAAAACTTATTTGGAAAATGGTCAACGTTTTTTTCAAAGCCAATATCTCTGTTTCTTTAAGAGGTGTATCAAAGTAAGGAAAGTAGAAAATATCACCTTTACAATGGTGTTAAGTAGGTTGTCGTAGCTGCTCAAACAACAGAGATATCGCAATAGTCGGTAATACATCCCGATTTTTTTGTAATCACGCTACAGGTCGCAATTTTGATCGGATCGTCACGAATTTTTGGGGGTTGATGGGGGCCCCCCACAAAAAAAGATGCCTATTGATTTTGGTGATAGTCGGATAATATCTAGGGATCAGAATGAGGAAAAACTCATGTGGACCCAATTTAAAATTGTATTCTTTGTGAATATATCGATTTCTAGGAGACTTATTTCAACGGCAAATCCTGTCAATGGAAGAAGAAAATAGTACCTGTACATTGCTGTAAAGTAGGTTGGTGAAGGTGGTCAAACAAGGGATATACCACAATAGTCGCTAATGCATCCAATTCTTCCATTCTACAGGTCGAAATTTTAATCGGATGGTCACAACATTTTGGTTGCTTATGGGGGTCCCAGAGAGAAAGAGGCATATTTTGTTATTAAAAACCAAAATATGTTTGGTGGTAGTCGGATTATGTGCCCTAAAATAAACGTTTACCAGTGAAAAGGTTATGCACAGGGGTAGTGGTGTAGGGTATCACATAGTCGGCCCCGTCCCGACTATAGCCTTTGTTCACTTGGTTTTTATCCAAAGAAATTTTCACCACGTCCACGTTTACGGCACTTTTTTCCAATTTTCAATTTTAATATTTTCTACAAAAACTACTGGACTGATTTTTCTGAAATTGCCAGGGAATGTACAGCGATGCCCCCCGTCAAAATAGGCTACAAAATTTAGTTTTGTATTTAAAATAATTACGAGACAATTGTGGTTGTGTCTCCGACCTTACCTACTTTTTTAGGACCCAAAGTCTGGACCACACCCACTTTTTACAATATTTTACATCTATAAAACTATTGAACCGAATTTCCTGAAATGTACAGGGATGGCCACAGGTGGAAATATGATGCATATTTTCTTGAATTTCGAAGTGGGAGGGGTACTTCCCTTTGCCATATTTAAAAAACCATATCTTTATGAATAAAAATCAAATGCCGTCATAACCCAACTTAGATTTTTATGAAAAGAAAATTTTACCGCGCCCACTTTTTCCAATTTAAATTTTAAATTTAAAGTTTTACTGCAAAAACTAGTGAACCGATTTTCCTAAAATTTTCAGGGAATGTACAGGGAATTTTTGAAGGGGCGGAGAACCTCCCCGAAGCGATATTTAAAAAAACGTTATATTTGCAAAAAATACGCATGTATCGGTTTGTCCAATGCTACTGAACCGATTTACATCAAATTTGCAGCAAAAGCTAAATGTTTGCCGTTGTTATGTATATTTTATGAATTTCGGAGAAGGTGGGGTACCTTCCCCACGCCTTTCTTAAAAATGCGTTATGTATAAGCCAAAATTATGATTATATCGGTTTCAGCATAAATTTTGGGAGGCCCTAAAGAGATATGTGGAGCCAAAAAACAGAATCACGCCCACGTTTTGAAATATGTTATATCTTGTAAACTGATTACAACGCCCACTCTATTCAGCAACAGTGATTCTAATACTAAAATTTAAAATTCCAATTCCATATTTTAGCAAATACCAAACGGTTTTAAATTTAGTTCCACGTATCACTTTTCATATACATAACTATCTCCATATCTCAACCCTGCACTTAATTCCAATTTTCGGGATTATATCTCAATTCTTCACTCCACCAGTAATCCGTATTCCAGCTATCTATTGTACAAAATTTAGTACCATGTACTACTTTTCGTACACAGAAGTACGAGCTCCCAAAACTATATCAATTCTATATTCCAACAGTAATTTGAATTCTAAATTTCAGGATTCCGTCTCTATCCGTTGCCCAAATCCAAATAGTACCAATGTTAGTACCATTTGGTACTTTTCGTACACATAAGTACGGATTTACAAAACTATCTTAATAGTAATCTTAATTCCAAATTTCAGTATTCCGTCTCTACCCGTTCCCCCAAAATCAAATAGTATCAAATTTAGTATCATTTAGGACTTTACGTGCACATAAGTGCGATTTTCCAAAACTATGTTCTTCAATCCTATATACCAACCGTAATCATAATGCCAATTTTCAGGATTTGAACTTAATCTGTTCAACCAAATCCAAATAGTACCAAATTTAAAACCATGATTACTTTTCGTTTACATAATTACGAATTTCTAAAACTAGATTCATATCTCTATTGTATACTTCAACAATAATCTTAATTCCAAAATTCAGGTCTCCAGTTCTATCAGTTCACTCAATTCCAAGTTGTAACAAATTTTGTACCATTTATTACTTTTCGTACAACTAAGTACGAATTTCCAAAACTACATCAATTGTATACACCAACCGTAATCTTTATTCCAAGTTACAGGTTTTTAGCTTCAATCCTTCACCCAAATCCAAATTGTTCCAAATTTAGTACCATTTAGTCCCAATTTACATTAGGCGAGTTTACTTGCGGCAATTGTCAGTTTGTGGGTGAGAGAGGGTGTTGAGAGGCAGAGGGTTACGATATACCTCACCTCTCTCTCCATCAAACTCACAATTGCCGCAAATAAACTCGCCTAATGTAAATTGGGACTTAGTACTTTTCGTACACAAAAGTACCAATTTCCAAAACAATTTCCTTAAATCAATAACTCTTCCTTCCTAACTTTATGGTCTGTTTAACTATGACGATTCAAATACAAATTCCTTCGAACTATTACCAAACTTCCGCTATTTTTTTAATGATTTTTTTTTTTTTTTGAAAAATATTTGATTTTTTTTATTTTCCATCAAACAAACGTTTCCTACAACAACAATGGTTTGATAGCATTGGCAGGTCATTAATTCCCATACCAAAATTCAAGATTCTAGCTGTATCCGTTCAAAATATACAATTAGTACCAAATTTAGTAAACTTTATTCCTTTTCGTGCACTTACAGGTGGAATTTCCAAAAACCTTTGGTAAGTATTTCTAACTCTCCATCTCCATTCCTCATTTCAGAATTCTAGCTCTTCCCGGTTGCTTAATAGAAAAGGTACCCTATTTAGTACCCTTCTGGTTCAAATTTCCCCCTGCACACCAACACAACCCACCACGTCAAAATTTCAAGTTTCTAGCTTCAGCTGCCTTCGTCTGGGCCATGATCTGTCAGTCACTTACTCATTACTAATAGTACGGTTTCACTACAGTTTTTTGCCGAGTTAACCCACTTCATGAGGATTAATTTGTAGTTTGCGCTATGGAATTGACATTTGAAACCCAAAACCCACTCATATCAATTAAAAATGGTTTGTGCGTGGCCGTATTCAATATTTAAATGTATAACACTGTGCAACATTTTTAAGGTGATCTTATGCAAACAATTCAAACTGAGGATTTTTTGAAAGTACAGGCCCAAACGACAAGAAACCCTAGTTTGGTTATGTTGTGTGAGATCTAGCACTCATTTTATGGCCCCATCTAAACATGGTTAAATATTGAGTTTTTAAAGAAATTCGGGGCTATATCTCTGAAACCAATGTGAATCTTCTTCTGACCTCTGAAGCAAATCTGTAGATAATGACAAGAATAAAATACTTGGAGAAATAATGAACTCGAAAAACTACATTTATTGCCTCAAATTTCAAAATATATTCAAAAATTCCACAATTGTTATACATTTCGCACCGTATCTCCAAAACCGTTAATTTTTTCTGAATATTATAATTTAGAAAAATATTCCCAGAAATGTAAACACAACTCTTCAGAATTGTCAATGTCATTGTTGTAAAATGCCTCTATGCCGTTGTTTTCAGTACATTTTTCAACGACGATTTAATAAATATTCCAATAATGTAATGAAATCCGAAATGCGAGAATAAACTGTTGGTGTGAACTGTGTTTGAAGTACGTGTTGTAAAAGATATGATGCAAAATATCGCTGAAACAACATGAGGAAAGCATTTTAGAGTTTCAGAATGTTCTAAAGAATTGTTGAGAAATTGATCTGGAAGATTTTTTCAAAAAGTTACTTCGTTCAACTCCCAATAGTTTAGCCGATACTGACCAAAATTTCAGCAATTATGTAAAATTTTCTATATTTTATAGATTTTGATGGAGTTCTACTAGTTTAGGGCTACAATATTGCTAAAGACAGCAAGGCCAAATTCCTATTCGTTTCTGAGATAAAGGCCTGGTAAATACAAAAAAGTGTAGATTTAGCCTGGTTTAGATGAGGCCATAAAATCCGATCTGGATCTGACAGGACAAAACCCTACTAGGGTTTTTATAGTCTAAATATGTACTTTCAAAAAATGCATACTAGAAGTTGGTTGCATTTTCAGTGTTGCATAGTGTAACAGAGAACACGGTGCTCTTGAGCCAACTTTAAATGAAAGAAACTAACACCTGGGAGTTTTTGCTGATTCTGAAACTACAAAGTTCATAGATGAGAAAAAATCAAAAAACAAGAAAAACCCGCTGGATGGATTTTTGAATAAATCGCGATCAATGTTCACATTTTTAGCTATATTTAAGGTTTTCGCGATTTTGCTTGGAAACCGCAAGTCCTATCGAAATGGGGCTAATGAAAAGGTTGTAGCTGTGAAAATTCTCTAGAGGATTGACTGTTATGATTTGTTCCTAGGTTTTACCATTTTAGAGATTAGGTTTTCACGATTTGCTTGAAAATGGTAAATCTTATTCAAATGGGACTAGTGAAAAAAGCTATAAGCTGTGAAAATTCTCTAAAAGATTTTCTTTCGTAATATTTTCCTAGGTTGTACCATTTTTGAGATATATAAGTTTAAGTTGGGAAATTGCAGGCATGACATTATTTTGTAAGGAGACGAGTCAGTCAGTCTATTGTCCCAATTTGAACTTCTATATCTCAAAAATTGTGAATCGACATATTCCATATTGGAAGCGGATCTTATTTTATGAGTCATTTGAGTTGGTAAACGTACAACTTAGAGGTTTTGGAGCAGTATGTCAGGAAGCATAGACTTGCCCACGAAAAAACATAATATCGCTGTAAACAGGACCACAAGGAGTAGCATCGGTATAATTTTCCAAAGGATCTTCGAACAGATTCTAAACTGCACTTAAATAACAATGTTGAACTTTTGTGGGGGAGGTACCCTAAAGAGAAGAAGGATATGGACCATTTTCGAAGTTAAACTACAATTGGACAAAATTTTACGAAGCTCAAATTTTGGACCGAATCGGCTGATCCGTTCGAGAGTTATCGTGTGCTCCAGCCACTACACATGGGTACCCGAAGGAGTGGACCGATAGTGACCATATTCGAACCTCATCTATGTCTGGTAGAAGTTTCCCTATGTGCAAAGTATGGGCCAAATGGGTTATACACTTCAAATGTCATCGTGTGCACAATTTTTTCGGATATTTTTTCAACTTTTGGACCGAATCGGTTAATCCATTCGAGAGTTATCGTGCGATTCAGTTACTATACATTGCACCATAGAAGTTTTTTTACACCTTTCGGGACATTTTCACAGGAAGTATAGACTTGCCTCTGAAAAAAATTGTACCGTTGTAATGGGGCAGCGAATACAAGTTGTTACAACAAAAATCCATACGGTTCGAGAGGAGATCTTGTACTGCACTTTTCCAAAATTTTGTTTGGAAGGTACCCTAAGGAGTGAAACGATGTTGTCCATATTCAAATTTGATGTATGTGCGGTAAAAATATTAGGTTGTAAAAAGTATGGACCAAATTGGTTAGTTACCGTGCGCATAATTTTTGAGAAAAATTTGAACTTTTGTGGGGCGGTACCTAAGGGAAAAGACCGATTTGGACCATCTTCGAACTTAAACAAAGTTTGGACAAAATATTACGAAAGCCAAATTTTGGACCTAATCCGTTGATCCGTTCGAGGGTTATCGTGTGCCCCAGACAGCCAGATAGACGGACATGGCTAAATCAACTCCAAATTGTCTGAAACATACTTGCGGTCTACAACCATTATTTCGGAGAGTTACATTTTGCCTCTATGAAAGTGTATATCCCACCATTAGCATAAATGCTGAGAGTATAAAAAACAAGTAGGAAAAGCGTTAAGTTCGGTCGGGCCGAACTTTTTATACCCTCCACCACAAATTTCAGCCATTTCGGTGTATAATTGTGGCCACAACCTTTAAAATACTGAAAATCGGAAGGTGCCGTTCTATAGGGGCTATATGATGGCGTGGACCTATACCTACAAATTTCTGGGGAAAAGTTTTATACCCCAACGAAGACTAAATACCAAATTTCAGCCATCTCGGTGTGATAATGAGGCCAAAACCTTCAAAATACCGAAAATCGGGAGATCTCGTCCTATTGGGGCTATATCAAAACGTGGACCTATATACAAATTTTATGGTAGAAATATTCCTTAGCCTCTGGAAATACAAAATACAAAGTTACAACCGATTCTGTTGTCAAATAAGACTAATACATTCAAAATATATTAAAATGACGCGTACTTTATATGGGGCGTTATATGGGGGCTATACCAAAACGTGGACCTATATAAACCAACTTTGGTAGGAATGTTTTTTGGCCTCTGGAGACACAAAATACCAAATTGCAACCAATTCGGTGGTAAAATGGGACAAATATCTTAAAAATTCCTAAAAACGACGACGCGTCACGCGTCATTTTGTATGGGGGCTATACGAAAGCGTGGACCTACATAGCCCGCTTTCAATACCAAAAGTCCTACGTACAAATAATAGATTTTCCCAAAATTTCATACACCTACGTCAATCCGTTCGGACGCTAGAGTGATTTCCACAGACGGACAGACGGACAAGCGGACGGACATGGCTATATCGATGTAGAATTGCACGCTGATCAAGAATATATATAGTTTGTGGGGTCTACAATGATTATTTCGAGTAGTTACAAACGTAGTGACAAACTTAATATACCCCCATCCTATGGTGGAGGGTATAATAAACATAAAGAGCGAAATATTCAAAAGGAATTTTTCAACCTTAGTGAAGACAAAGTTTAAAATTTCAGCTACTTCGGCTGGTTAAAGCGACTAAAGTTTTAAAAAACCGGAAAACGGGTGTAACGTACTATGGAAGCTTTATCAAAACGTTGACCTACAACGACATTTTTGGAGAAAAGTTTGTAGCCCCAAAGAAGATTACATATCTATATTCAATCATTTCGATGATGTGGGATGCTGAAGCTTAAACCCTTAAAATCCGATAATCGGGAGGTACCGATCCATGGGGCTAAAACATAACGTGAACCGGTAAAGCCCATTTTTAGTACCAAACATCCTAGGAGTAATAGGAACTTCTGTACAAATATAAAAAATCATATCTTAAAAATTACGAGCTGTAGTTTGTTTCAACCGACGGATCGTTATATCAGCTTAGAATTGTATCCTCACTAACAACATGTACTCTTATGTATACATTATAGGGTCTCGGACGATTGTTTAATTGTTTTACAAACCTAATGACAAAATACGTATACTCTTCATATTATGATGGAGCGTATAAAAATGCATTCCCTATCTCAAAATCACGTCATTCTTCCACAACATTTCCTTCCCTCTCCCTTTTCTAATAACAAAACACCAATAAAATTCTATTACGAAAAATTCTCTCTAAGTGAAAAATCGCTTAATCAGGAAATCCTATTAAATCATGACCTTTCTTAATAGGCTTTGGCATTACTAGTTAAAAGCCGGATACAGCCAATAAACCAAAAAACGCAACCAAACACTAAGTGGATAAAACCCAAAAACGACAGTAAAAAAAAACTAACAACCCAACCAGACACCCGCAATAAATTGACGGTGACGACAACGCAAACCAGAGTCGACGACGATGATGGTAATTGTAAACGACCCACCAAACCAAATAAGTATTTATATTAAACTAAACAAATAGTTGACATCATGCAATCATTCATGTCATTGTTCCTCGTCTATATCGCTGTATGTATGTTGTTAACATTGTTTTATTGTAATTTTTACAAGTAACATTTAATGTTTGTCATATAAATTGCCTAAAAGCACACAACAGATATTGTATAATATTAACATAGTGGGAGAATATACAAAATACAAAGGTATGTAGAAACCCAGATAGCATTTAGAAGACTGTTTTTTCAAAAATCACATTGAGGAGTCTTTTTAGAGTCCTTTTGGTGATCAAAAATTGATTAAGTCGCTTGTGTGATCAGAAAGGGACTCGAAAGTGACTCCCTGTAATGATTAAAAAGAGTTCAATTTAAAATACAACAAAAAATGTGTAGCAATCACAAATAAATCATTGAGGTGTTTAAAATGTGACAATTTTTTGTTATTTATTGTCACATTTTGATCATCTGGAAGATTGAAAAATGCTTAATCAAAAAAGGGTCATACAGGTGTTTGAAAAGTGATTATAATTATGTATACTCTGATCATATTTTGAACAGTTAGGTGATTAAAAACTGATTGCTTTGTTTTATTTTTATTTGGTTGTAAATAAAAAATAAAATTCTCATATACACTTTCTACAAAATTTTGATATAAATGTAACGTATAATGTTAAAGGTACAGACAAACACAACACAACAGGTTTTGCCAAGTGAAATGAAGAAGCAGTATACTAACCACCAAGCAACATAAAGGATAATTAAAAGACATAACAAAGCAGAAAAGACTATAAAACAAAGGAAAGAAGAATAAAAAGAAAATTTTTTTAATTTATTTCGTCTAACAAAAAGACTCATAAATGACTCCCTAAAGACTCATAAATGATTATAAACATGACTCTAAAAAGACTCGAAAAAGGGTCCGAAATTAATCAACAAAACACCAATAAATGATTGAAATACGACTCGAAAAAGACTCATTTGTGATTCGTTTAGAAGAGTCGCCTGAGGTTATGTTTTCCTACCGACAAAGGAGTCATTTATGATCAGAAAATGAGCTCATATTCTAGCTTTTTAATCGTGCAGTCGGATCAAAAAAGACTCGAATTTGATTAAAATTTTCAAAAAATGCTGACTGGGAATGTACATATGGGTGTGCATGAGTATGTGTGTGGTATATGTATAGTATACATAGTGTTAAATGTGTTAAATATACATATGCCTGGAGCTTCACAACCAGAAAATGATTCATTTCAAACCACAATGTAGGCACATCATAAATTTACACTACCACCCACAGGCAAATATGACTCACACACACTCGGTTATAATGTTTCCTTTAAGCCAATACGAAGGATTTCAATATGTTAACATAATATGTATGTTATTTTAAACATGTATATGTGTATTTAATACGAAAAAAAGAGGCTATATGTTCTTTAGGCTTATTACCAAACAAAAGTCCTCAAGGAATAATATGTACTTCTTTAGTTTAAAATGGAATATTTTGAATTTAGAATAGTGACATCGAAGAACTTTAAATACGAAAGCCTGAATTTAAATACGCCACAGAATAAAAATATTCTAACATGCCAAAGGCAAATGTGAATAACAACAATCACCGAATTAGAACAAATTTTGTGTGCTTACAACATCGCATTGCATTTGTACAAGGAATCTAAATTAAATTTTAATAAAAATCTAACAAATTAAGATTCCTTTAAATCCGAAGAATTTCCATATTAAACAAAATTACTTTGTATAAAACTGTGAGTGGATACAAAAAGCGAAAAGAGAGAAGTGTCTTACCCTTCCGGTCATGCACAACATCCGCTATCTTATCTGTTGCACAGAAATTCATTCAAAACAAGAAGAACACCAAAAACTAAATTAAAGTATTTTTCCCTCATTACTTACAAACAAATAATAAAATTAGTAAATTGATACTATCACAGACAAATGCACCATCAGGCGAGCACGCACGCAAACACACACACAAGCACATACACTCACCCATCCACCCTCTCAAAAAGGATAGTTAGTTAAACAGACAAAACACGTTCTCCCCCAAAGCCAATGACCATCCACAGCACAAATGCAACCATGGTAACAGTGGTAGTGGAAAACAACTAAAAACGGTCGGTCATACGGAATCTCACTCACACTTTGAACGTGCATATTCAACTTAGACTCTAAGTATTACAGTAATTATATGTAATCAAAGATTTTCTGGGTTTTTGTATAATTTTTTTTTCTTATAGAAAACTAAAAGTCTTCTCATAGATGACCACCAGGTCTTTTCATACATAGTCACCAGACCTTCTCACAAGTTCTTCTCAAAGAACACCACCACGACTTCTAGTAGAAGGCCACCAGATCTTCTTATAGAAGACCGCTAGATATTCTCATATAAGATCACAATATCTTCTCATAAATGACCACCAGGTCTTCTTATAGAAGAATACTGGTCTTCTCATAGAAGACCGCGTGGTCCTCACCTAGAAGACCACTGCAGTGTTCTTGCAGGCCAGTCATAAAATGCCACAAGGTCTTCTCATAGAAGACTATAAGCCCTTCCTAAAGAAGACCACAATGTTTTCTTATAGAAGACCACAAAAACGTTCGTAGAAAACCAAAAGTTCATCTCTTAGAAGAACACCAGGGTCTTCTAACAGAAGACATTGACGTCTTCTCATATAAGACCAGAAGCTCTTCTCACAGAAGAAAACATAATGTTCTCATAGAAGACAACAAGGTGACCTCAGAGAAGACCACAGCCTATTCCCAGAGAAGCCACACGTTCTTCTCATAGAAGACCACAGGGTCTTCTCATAAAAGACCACAAGGTCTCCTCAGAGAAGACCACAGAAAGACTCTCTTCTCACAGAAGGCAAAGTGATTTTCTCATAGAAGACCACATGGTGTTCTCAGAGAAGATCACAAGGTCTTCTCATAGAAGACCACAAAGTCTTCTCAAAGAAGACCACAAGCTCTTCTAATAGTAGACCACAAGGCCATCTCACAGAAGACCACAAGGTCTTCTCATAGAAGACCACAAGGTATTTTAATAGAAGGCCACAAGGAATTCTTAGAGAAGGCGAGAAGGTTTTTTTCAGAGAAGATAGGAAGGTCTACTCACAGAAGACCAGAAGGTCCCCATTAGAGAAGACCATAAGAACTTCTCATGGAAGACCATAAAGTCCTCTCACAAATGACAACACCGTCTTCTCATAGAAGCCCACAATATGTCCCGCAAAGATCACCAGAAAGCCTTCTCACAGGAGGCCAGAAGTTATTTTTAAAGAAGACCGGAAAGTCTTCTCATACAAGACAGGAAAGTCTCCTCATAGAAGACCAGAAAAAAAAGTCTTCTAGAGAAGAAGGCCACAATATGTGTAGTTTCTCAAAGAAGACCAATAAGTGTTCTCAAAGAAAAACACAAGTTCTTCTCATAGAAGAACAAGAGATCTTCTCAAAAAAAACACAGTGCTTCTTATAGAAGATCCCCAGGTATTCAAATAGAAATCCACCAATTTCTCTTAAAGAAGGTCTTCTCATAGAAGACAAGAAAGTCATCTCAAGTCTTCTCATAGAAGGCCAGAAGGTCTTCTCATAGAAGACCACAAGGTCTTCTCATAGAAGACCAGAACGTCTTCCCATAGACGACCAGAAGGTCTTCTCATATAAGACCACGTAGTCTTCTCATAGAAGTCCACACCGTCTTCTCATAGAAGACCACAAGGTATTCTCATAGAAGACCTGAAGGTCTTCTCATAGAAGTCCTGAAGGTCTTCTCATAGAAGACCAAAAAGTCTTCCCATAGAAGACCAGAAGTCCTCTCAGAGAAGGCCACGCTGTCTTCTCATAGAAGACCAGAAGGTGTTCTCAAAGAAGACAAGAAAGTCATCTCATAGGAGACCAGAAGGTCTTCTAATAGAAGACCACAAAGTCTTCTTATAGAAGACCACAAAATCTTCTCAAAGAAGACCACAAGTCCATCTCATAGAAGACCAAAGGTCTTCTTATAGAAGACCACAAGATCTTCTCATAGAAGACCAGAAGGTATTCTCATTGAAGTCAAATGGTCCTCTCATAGAAGACCAGAAGGTCTTCTCATTGACGACAAGACGGTCCTCTCACAGAAAACCTTCTGTCTTCTCATAGAAGACCACAAAATCTTCTTAAAGAAGACCTCAAGGTCTTCTAATAGAAGACCACAAAGTCTTCTTATAGAAGACCACAAGATCTTCTCATAGAAGACCAGAAGGTATTCTCATTGAAGTCACATGGTCCTCTCATAGAAGACCAGAAGGTCTTCTCATTGACGACAAGACGGTCCTCTCACAGAAAACCTTCTGGTTTCTCATAGAAGGTATTTTCATAGAATACCAGAAGGTCTTCTTATATAAGACCAGGAAGTCGTCCCATTGAAGACAAGAAGTCCTCTCAGAGAAGGCCACGTCGTCTTCTTATAGAAGACCAGAAGGTGTTCTCATAGAAGACAAGAAGGTCTTCTCATAGAAGACAAGAAGGTCCTCTCATAGAAGGCCACGCAGTCTTCCCATACAAATCCACACCGTCTTCTCATAGAAGACCAGAAAGTCTTCTCACTAAAGACAAGAAGGTCCTCTCAGAGACGGCCACGCCGTCTTCTCAAAGAAGACCACAAGGTATTCTCATAGAAGACCGGAAGGTCTTCTCATAGAAGACCTGAAGGTCTTCTCATAGAAGACCAAAAGTCTTCCATAGAAGACCAGAAGGTCTTCTCATAGAAGACCAAAAGTCTTCCATAGAAGACCAGAAGGTCTTCTCATAGAAGACCAGAGGGTCTTCTCATAGAAGACCAGAAGGGCTTCTCATAGAAGACCAGAGGGTCTTCTCATAGAAGACCAGAAGGTCTTCTCATAGAAGACCACGCAGTCTTCTCATATAAATCCACACCGTCTTATCATAGAAGGCCAGAAAGTATTTTCATTAAAGACAAGAGGGACCTCTCAGAGAAAGCCACGCCGTTCCTCATAGAAGACCACAAAGTATTCTCATAGAAGACCACAAAGTCTTCTCATAGAAGACCACAAGATATTCTCATAGAAGACCAAAAGTCTTCCATAGAAGACCAGAAGGTCTTCTCATAGAAGACCAGAGGGTCTTCTCATAGAAGACCAGAAGGGCTTCTCATAGAAGACCAGAAGGTTTTATCATAGAAGACCACGAAAGTCTTCTCATAGAAGACCACGAAGATCATCTCATTGTAGACAAGGCCGTTCTATCATAGGGGACCACATCGTCTTCTCATAGAGGACTACAAGGTCTTCTCATAAAAGACCATAGGGTCTTCTCATAGAAGACCATAAGGTCTTCTCATAGAAGATCATATGGTCTTCTCATAGAAGACACAATGTCTTCTCAGAGAAGACCACAGAAAGACTCTCTTCTCACAGAAGGCAGAGTGATTTGGTCATAGAAGACCACATGGTGTTCTCAGAGAAGATCACAAGGTATTCTGATAGAAGTCCACACCGTCTTCTCATAGAAGACCACAAGGTCTTCTCATAGAAGACAAGAAGGTCCAATCATAGAAGACCACGCAGTCTTCTCATATAAATCCACACCGTCTTATCATAGAAGACCAGAAAGTATTTTCATTAAAGACAAGAGGGACCTCTCAGAGAAAGCCACGCCGTTCCTCATAGAAGACCACAAAGTATTCTCATAGAAGACCACAAAGTCTTCTCATAGAAGACCACAAAGTCTTCTCATAGAAGACCACAAGGTCTTCTCGTAGAAGACCACAAAGTCTTCTCATAGAAGACCACAAGGTCTTCTCATAGAAGACCACAAGGTCTTCTCATAATAGACTAGAAGGTCATATCATAGAAGACCAGAAGGTCTTCTTATAGAAGACTAGAAGATCTTCTCATAGAAGACCAGATGATCTTCTTATAGAAGACCAGAAGGTCTTTTTATAGAAGACCAGAAAGTATTTTTATAGGAGACCAGAAGGTCTTCTCATAGAAGACCAGAAGGTCTTCTCATAGAAGGCCAGAAAGTCTTTTCGTAGAAGCCCAGAAGGTCTTCTCATATAAGGCCAAAAGGCCTTCTCATAGTAGACCAGAAGATCTTCTCGTAAAAGACCAGAAAGTCTTCTATTCTCTTCTCTTCTCTTCTCTTCTCTTCTCTTCTCTTCTCTTCTCTTCTCTTCTCTTCTCTTCTCTTCTCTTCTCTTCTCTTCTCTTCTCTTCTCTTCTCTTCTCTTCTCGTCTCTTCTCTGAGAACACCGTCTTCTCATAGAGACCACTAGGTCGCTAAGCATAATTATTTTATATAGGTTACAAACACTGATGGGCAGAAATGCTCTCCCTCACACACAAAAGTGTAAAAAATACATGAGTCTCTCGCAATTTGCCCACCATTGGTTACAAACATAATGTTCAACTAGAAATACCCTCACGTCCATACCACGTTGAACGTGAAGCGTATAAAAATGCAATGAAAATGAAAACGCAGTTGAATGAATGAATGAAACATTAGCAAAAAACAGAAAAAGATATCAGGATAACTTTTATCCAATTACAATCAGATGCAGCAAGAAGTACAATGTGGGAGGAAAATAAGAGAAAAACCAAAAAACAGCCAAATGGGAAATGAAAAAAATCAGGGTAAAGGCAAAAAATCAACGGCAATGAACAAAAAAGAAGGGGGCGGAAGGCAAACGATAGCAACAACATTCTTATCGTACAACAAACATAAAAGCAAGAATAAGAGAAGAAAACGAAAGAAACAGAATGAATGAATGGAAAATGACAACAATGCATTTCATTTTGGGAGTTGGAAGCTTTGGGTTTCTTTTTTGTTGGTTATTGTTGTTACGGTTGTTTACTTACTTTTCCTTCAGACAACTGCCAAATTCATGCTGGGAATCATTTTCGTCATAAGACTGCGACGTGGGTGTTGGTGGTGACATAGGAGGCGATGCAACTGATGATGACTGCTGAAGTTGTTGTTGCTGTTGCTGCTGGTGTTGCAGTTGTTGTTGTTGCTGCTGCTGCAACTGCTGCTGAAAAAGTTCATGCTGCTGTTGTCGTTGCTGCGCACATTCTTGGGGTGATAATGAGGATAACGGCAATGGTGTGGTGGGCGGTGATGAATTTGATGATGATTGCTGGTAGTTGGCCAATTTGGCCTGATGCAGCAGGTGATTGTGGTGGGACTGGTTTTGGTGTTGCTGCTGATATTGTTGACTGCTGCTACCATTGTTGTTCGGTGAATTCGGTTGTTTGTGATAGGGATGTATGGAATTGTGAGTGATGTGGCATAATTTGTTGCCATTGCTATCGAGGCCATTGTTATGATGATGATGATGGTGGTGGTTGTGATTGTTATGAGGATGGTGGGCTTGATTGCCGTTTAAACGTAATGACTGATTTGACTGGTTGTCTGGGCAATCGTGTGTGTCTGGCTTCAAATCTGTCTGATACAAAGGACTTCGTAGAATGGAACGTGACAATGTTGTTTGTTGAACCTGCTGTGTCGACTGATTTTGTTGCTGCTGCTGGGACGGAGAATTATTTCCTGAGCCAGGTGATATTTTACTAGCCAAAGCATCCAACGAACTTAACATTATGTTAACTTCTTAATTTTGAATGTTTGCCTTTCGTTTTCTTTTTCCGTTATTTTCTTTTCGTTTCGTTATTCTATGTGTGTTCTTTTCCACTTTTAATTTGAAGTTGACAATTTACTTTTTATAATTTCACTTTTTTTGTAGCCTTCACTTTGTTTATAATTTTTTTGTTTAGTTTGTTTTCTGTTCAATTTTCACTTTTTTAATGGATTTAATTTGCCGTTTGTTGCTGTCGTTTATTTGGTTGCCTGAAGGAAAAGTTTTGTAGAGGGAGAGAAGAAAATTTGGAAAAAAAGTTGCGATTAGTAAAACAATGAAGTTCGATTTTGTTGATGTATTTGTTGTTAGTAAATATAGCATTATTATACTATATACAGAAATTTAAAGCTATATGATAATGAAGCCTTAATGAGAGATTTATATTACGAATAAGAAGACATGGCTATGTTCGACTTGGCTGGATCTGCATCATAAGAACAAAGATACGACTAAATGATAGCCTATACCACTATCCCTGTGTGGGCGTAAATATAAAATTTCAGTTGCGCTATTTTCATAAATATATGTATATTATTGCAAGGCCACCACCTGTACAAAACGCGGTGACCTAGGGTAACAATAGCGACGCAATCAGTATTAACTATAAATGAAAGTCATCTGAGAACTCTTACTAAAAGGCTAAATTCACAGTATTTAAAGACCAGCTGTTTGATGTTAACCAATCAGAGATCACCAAAGAAAATTCTTTTTATTTTATCAACAATGCAACGAGAAACGTTAAATGTTTGTGGAACAATTAGGCATACATATATAATAATAGGTAAAGATTTGAATATTGGTATAGATTGACAAATTTTGCTATATGTTTTATATTTCACTACAGTCGACAATCTATTTGGTAGTGATGAAAAGTTCTTCTGGTCTTTTCGATTAACAACAGAAAATATATTCTTCGTTAAAATAAAAAAATAAAATTTGGATAGCTTACACAATTGGCGTTGCACAGAGGCCAATTTTCCGAAAAACCTGGCCAAAAATCGAAAAAAAAACAGTTGTATCAATTTACACTAAATAGTGTCAAATATTGTTTATAGGAGTCTACTGCGTGTAAAAATACCCAGCAAAAAGTTTGCCTCCAAAGAGGCAGTTAAATCATATGTACAAGTGATTTAAAAGTGCATCAAATTATGCATTTTCACTCATGATTTTTACAAGAGCGTGACTACTGAAAGATGCACTCCATTGCACTGCATTTTAACTGACCCTTTGGCACTGTATTTTAACTGACCCTTTGGCACTGCATTTTAACTGACCCTCTGGCACTGCATTTTAACTGACCCTTTGGCATTGCATTTTAACTAAGCCTTTGGGGGTAGAATAGGATGCAGTCCAAAGCACGTGTTTTGATACATTCTGCGGAATGTGTGCAAGCCATTACAAAATATCCCAGAACAAATAAAATGCATTTCTTATTTGTGTAAACCAAAAATATTAAGAACTTTATTACATTAACACAAATTATGAAAATTCTCCATTGAATTTAATGGCAACCATGCCTGTTTCCTCCGCTCTCCATTTAAACCAAGCTGAACTGTTGTTGCTTCATCTGCTAAATGGGTTTGATATTGTCTTTCCATCACCAGTTAAGAGTTCGACATGTACTCCAACAGCACTCCATTGGGAAATTTTCTTCTCGTTAGTTACCGGAAAAATTTTCACAAATTAAATATTATATAGTTTGTATTAAAAAATTTTTGGAAATGTTAACACGATTATCTCTTTTTGGAAATGTATTCCGCTGCCTGTAGAGATGTACAAACTGATTTATGTACATGTAGGGATCTCTAACAACTGCTAGTAAAATGTAGTGAACGGAGTGCCTTTTTCACGACTCCGTTTGGAATGCATCCGGATGCTGTTAAATTGTGAGGAATTGGAGTGCCTTTTTCACGACTCCGTTGAACTGCATCCGGTTGTTGTTAAAATGTGACAAGTGGATGTGATTCTTTGGATTGCATCCAAATGCAGTTAAAATGTGAGGAATGGACTGCCTTTTTCACGATTCCGTTTGAACTGCATCAAAACATGCCGTGAAAGAACTAGTCCACATTGCACTACTTCCAATTTATTTTACGTTTATTGTTTAGTAAGTGCGTATAAAAACAGGTCAAAGTGGCCCTATTTGGAAAAAAAATTTTCTCATAATTCATGTTGTTTTTTAAAATATTATAATATCCAAAATAAACAACGGGTTTTAAATATTTGTTTTTGTAATTGACATATTTAAAACGTTCAGTGTCGCGAATAAAATGCGCGTTTTTTTAACAATTGATGTTCGTGTTTGATTCTTTTAAGATCTATTTGCACAAAAAGCGATGAAAATAGTTATGAGTAAGATCGAGTTGGGCTGTGTATCTTATCCTTTCATAAAAAGGGAAGAGTTTTTTACCAAATTCCATCGAAATATCCTGCACATATTTGCACTTTTCGTTTTTATGTGATATTTTGTCTTGCAGATATGTACAGATTTTCTTTGATTCAGAATGTCAGAATATATTAAAGGGTCACTTTCTGGCGTTTGGGTATATAGTAAAATTTTATGGCGAACAAATTTCTAGAATATTTCGATCTGATTCCATCACATGTCATTGGAGATTTTAAAGATTTTTAGAAAAAGGGACCAAAAAAACCCTTTTATGACTCGCACAAAGGTTAATTTTTTTAAGAAAACTATTCCTCGCATTCTTTTCAGTAAAGTTGCCAAAGACATTATACACCTAAAGTGCAAGGATTCCAAGTGATCTTAACTCAAACATTTCCAAAACTGTAGAAATGGTAGAATCTTGCAACCCTATTTTAGTTTCTTGGTATTTTGGCAAAATTGATACCGATATTTCCCTTGTATGTAATGCAAATAGAGATTTCATTTCTTTAATGACTTATAGTGAAATTTAGCGGAGAACATTTTTGTCTTTGACGCCATTCTTCTAAAATGATGCTTTGTATGGCAATTTTGCCAAAACCCATATAAAGTACGTCCCTAACCCTAAAATGTGTTTATAATTTTGCATATTTCTGGAGTTTAGTAGAAATTGGTGGCGAACAAATTTTGTAGAATATTTTGATCTGATACGATATAATTTTATATGAGAAGGGTCCAAAAAGACCCCTTTAATGACCGTCTTTTTTTTTTCCTTTATTATTCCACTTGGGAACATAGGGCTTCTATAATACATTTCCATCTTAATCTATCTTGACATATTAATTTTATTTCATCGAAAGATTTATTTATCTGGTTTAATTCAGTCTTTATGGTTCTCCTCCATGTATTTTTTGGACGTCCGGGTCGACGGTTTCCCTGAGGGTTCCACTCCAAGGCTGTTCTTGTGATGCTGTTAATTGGTTTGCGCAATGTATGGCCAATCCATTTCCACTTTTGTCTTATAATCTGTTGCAGTATTGGATCTTCCTTTGTCTGTCTTAAGAGTTCGTCGTTTGATATGGTGTTTGGCCAAAACACTTTTAATATGATGCGCAAACATTTGTTTACAAATGTTTGTAATTTGTGTGCCACGCTTTTGGTCATTAGCCAAGTCTCGCTGCCATACAGTAATGTTGATTTTACACAACTGTTAAAAAGCCGAAGTTTCGTGTTCTTTGAAATGTGTGCTGATTTCCACGTTCTTCTCATGCGACCGAATGCTGATCTTGCTTTCTTGATCCGATTTTCAACATCGTCGCTTACTCCACCGTCTGCAGACATGATGCTACCGAGGTAGCAGAAGCTTTTTTCGTATTTTATAGGATTGTTGTCAATCATGAAGTTGTTTGCGTTGGTATTATTTATTCGCATCGCGTATGTTTTTGCTGTGTTTATTTCTAGACCCACAGTTTTTGCAATTTTTACTAAGTCGTCTAATTTGCTCTGCATTAGATTAAAGTTGTGTGACAGTAAGCATATATCGTCGGCATAATCAAGATCTTCCAAGTGTCGGTCAAAGGTCCAGTTAATACCTCTTTTTTTGGAACATACATTTACCATAATCTCATCCAAAACTGCTGCAAATAGAAGGGGGGAAAGGGGGCAACCTTGTTTAACTCCCGCATTCGTATGGAAGTGTTCACTTGTGAGGCCGCAGTGACGAACAGTGAGGGTGGTGCTCTCGTACATTGCCTTGATTATATTGATTATTTTTTGTGGCACCCCTTTCGCTGCTAGAGTTGCCCATATAGCTTCACGGGTTATTGAGTCGAAAGCTTTTTTGAAATCAATAAATATGAGATATAGTGGTGTTTTCCATTCTATAGATTGCTCTATTATTATACGTAGTGTGTTAATTTGATCTAATTAGCTTCGGTTTGGTCGAAACCCTGCTTGTTCGTCACGCAGAGATTTCTCTATGCTTAGCAATCTATCATTTAGAAGAATGGACATTATTTTGTAAATAGTGTTTAATATAGTGATGCCTCTCCAGTTGTCGCATAATGATGACCGTCTAAGGGTTAAAAATTACGAAAAATGAAATCAGCCATTCATTTTTGGAGTTTTGGCCAGGTTTTTGGGAAAATTGGCCACTGTGCGTTTTTTTAAAATTCAGATGGTCTACTTTCATAATCACGTCTTAAGCTCGTTATACGTCCCAAATTTTCTCAACGCAGGAGTCGAAGACACCATGATATTTCTAGAGTCACGCCTCAGCATTTTAAGAATGTATCATAGCGTTTGATATAAGTTTGCGCCATTCCAAAAATTCCATTTTTTTCTAAAGTAAAATTGGTATTATTCATGTAAAACAATTAAAAAACAAGTAAAAAAGGATCAGTCGGCTTTGCCGACAAAGGTATACCCTCAGCCTGTGTAAATTGAAACTTTCCTCTACGGACAGTTCGAATGTATTTATGGTCTCTTCAAAACCCTGTATTGGTATTAAATGTCATAAGTGTTGCGGAGGAGGTATTTAAAGGAATAGACCGACATAGTCCAAGAGGATCGAAGGCCAAATTTTGGATCAAATCGGTTGATCAGTTCAAGAGTTATCATGCTCTCCACCCACTACATAAGGTGTCATAGGTGTTTTTTACAACTTTCGGGTTGTTTTCTCAAGAAGTATGGACTTGCCCCTGAAAAAGCCTTTACCGTCGTAATTGACGCAGCGAATGCAAGTTGCTTCAACAGAAATCAAAGTGTATTGAGAGCAGGTCTTATCCGAAATTTTGGGTGGGATGTACCCGAAGGTATGGACAAATATACTCCATATTCGAACCTAATTTTTATCTGGTAGGTATATAAGGATGTGTAAGGTATGAACCAAATCGGTCACTCCCTTCAGAAGTTATCGTGCGCACAATTTTTCGAACATTTTTGAACTTTTGTGGGGGAGGTACCTGAAGGAGTAGACCGATATGGCTTATCTTCGAACTTAAAATAAGTTTGGACAAAATATTACGAAGCCCAAATTTTCGACCGAATCGGCAGGACCGTTCTACAGTTATTTTGCACTCCAACCACTACACATGGTGTCATAGGGGTTTTTGCACCATTCAGGCTATTTACTCAGGAAGTATGGACTTGCCCCTGATGAAACTTGTACCGTCGTATGGAGGGCAGTGAATAGAAGTTGTTACAACAAAGATCAAAGCCATTCGAGAGTTGGTCTTAAACTGAACTTATCCAAAATTTATCCGACAAAAATGTTGATTAGGATTAAATATCAAAAGTTTTGCGGAGGAGATAGTAAAAGGAATGGATCGACATTGATCATTATGGAAGTGGATCTCCAGCCCCTACATATGGTTGTACACCCTTCGTGCTGTTTTCTTAAGAAGTATGGACTTTTACCATCGTAATTGAGGCAGCGAATGCAAGTTGCTTCAACAAAAATAAAAGTGATTCGATATCAGGTCTTAAAGTGAACTTATCCGAAATTTTGTGGGGGAGGTACCGGATGGAGTAAACAAATATAGTCCATATTTGAACCTGATCTATATCAGGCAGATGTATTAGGATGTGTAAAGTATGGACCAATTCGACTACTCCCTTCAATCGGCAGATCCGTTCTAGAGTTATCTTGCGCTCCAACCACCTCACACGGTGTCAAGGAAGTATGGACTTGCCCCTATCGGCCGAAAATATATATGGGAGCTATATCCAAATCTGAACCGATTTCGATATAATTTGGCTCATTTATTTGTAGACAAAATTCAGTCACACATTCAAAATTTCATCAAAATTGGACGTATATAGCGTGTTTGGTGCAGCAAATACGTGAAATCGGGCGAAAATATATATGGGAGCTATATCCAAATCTGAACCGATTTTCACCAAAAGCAATAGCGTTCTTCCTATGGCTAAAAAAGTTGTAGTCCCCAATTTTCAGCTGAAGCGGACAAAAAATGCGACCTGTATGTTGCGAACAAAAATACATGGACAGATGGACGGACACGCATAAATCGACTCAGAAAGTGATTATATGTATATCCCCAAAAGGAACTGTGGGTCTATTTCGTTTCCTTTTGTATGTTACATACAAATGCAAATACCCCTTACCACTGTGTGCACTATAGGTCAAACAGCCCATTTTACTGACCAAAAGTCAGATTTCGCAGTTTCTACTTTCAGTTATTTTGTGTTACTTTCTTGTAAGAAACACTTCAAATATAATAAAAATAAATTTTGTTTTTGGTATGAGAAATTATACCGTTACATGGCAGGCTGCCAAATATGTATTATCCAAATATCTTTAAAAACTTGTTAACGAAATATGTTTACTTGTATACGTTCAGGGTGAAACAAAATCACGATATTAGCATAAGTAACGATTTGATTAGAAAGTATTCGATATCTATTTATTAAAAATGCTCTCCTATCATCATTTATGTGTATAAATAGTTATTAAATGGGTGTTCACTTTGAATTTTTGAAGAAAGTAGAACATTTTGAGGTTATGTACGCTTTCAAAGTCTCGGCAACGTTCGGCAATGAAAGTGAAAATTGAAATTGGTTCATTAGAAAAATCTAAAAAACAACAACAAATCGCTAAAGTGATTTTTAAATAAATCGCGGTAAAATTTCACGAACATCGGAAGGTAGTGTTCTATGGGGGCTATATCGAAACGTGGACCTATAACGACGACGTGGACAAAGACTAAATACCAAATTTCAGCGATTTCGGTGTGTTTCTGTGGTCACAACCTTCAAAATACCGAAAATCGGGTGGTAGTGTTCTATGGGGGCTATATCAAAACGTGGACCGATATAGCCCATTTACAATACCAAACATTCTAGGAGTAATAGAAACTCCTATACCTAATTACAAAGCTCTATCTTAAAAATTGCATACTGTATCTTGATTTCAACAGACGGAGGGACATGGTTATATCAATGAATTTTACCGTGATCAATATATACTTTATAGGGTCTCCGATGAATAATTTGATGGGTTACAAACGTAATGACTAATTTAATTATACCCTCCATATTTTGGTGGAGTGTATAAAAATAAAACATCTTTTTTTAAATTGGGGGAAAATCTTTTTACAAAAAATCTGTCTCGCTTAAAGACCAGATTCGTTTGTATTTAATAAGCTCACCAAAATACATGAAGATCGGTCCATTCGTTTTTAAGCTATCGTTGGCGCCGTATTTATAAATGTTTTAAGTCGCTCCTCTATACACAAAATGCAGCGGGTTCTTCACTTTGAACGGTAATATCTCAGCCAATTTCACTCCGATCAACTTGAATTTGTTGCGGCACACTTTACCTGTACTTCAAAAGAAGTCGATATATTTTTTTCGATTTTTTGAAAGTGATAAGCAGGGGTCACACCTTAAAAGGACAGGAAAACAGTCTGCACTTTAAATGTTAAAACTCCTGTAGCTGTTTGCCTTAACCCGTTAACCCCACCTGCACTTACGCTTTAAAAATATGTTTTTTTTATTTTCATTTCTGTTACGTACATAAAAATGTAGTGCCAAACGTAAACAATAATGGCAAACAACAAATGCAGCGCTTAACATTTTTCTTCTACAGATATGTATATTCCTGTGTGTGCGTATGTGTTTTCACTTAAGGCTTTTGGTTGCCGGCGCACAAACTTAAATCCAAAAGAGCTTAGTAACGATATGTGAGCATCCTAGAGAGATGGTCAGCAGCTAGTGTTACCATCAACTATTGTTGAATGTCTTACAAGTGGCTTTAGAGCAAAGAGCTTACTTTTAAAAAATATATGCTTGAGAATTGTAGCTGACCTTAAGCCTTAAAATAAACATATAGTGCATTTTGTGTGTATTGTGCATGTGTGGGGTAAAAAAATGAAGTTCAGAGTTGCAACTATCTGTAAAAGGATTTAAAGTTAGGAAACTTAAAACTTTAATAAACATGAGTGAATAATAATCAATATAAATAAGGTTCGTTCCAGGAACGAAAAGAGCTGTGCCAATAAAGCGGAGAATAAATCTTATCTGAAGCTGTTTAAATATGATTGAACTGTTTAAATCTGATTAAAAAGATCGTCATAAATGGATAATCTTCATACTCCTTAACGGCAGAAAAATCTCTAGAATTTCTGCAAAAGTTTGTAATTGCGATTATTTTGCAAACAATGCTTAGAATGCATGGCATATGCTGCAGAACATGACATGCGAAATACCACGAAATTAAGACAATATAGATAACGCCAGCTTTCTGACATAACAAAATATAACCGAATCCAACTTTTTAAGTCTCAAAATTCATAAAAATAAATCTACATAATCTCCCCGCTTATCACACTGACCTCGTTAACAAAACTAAAAGACACTTTGTTGTTTGTTTCACACCAAAAACAACAACAGCAACCAAAGCTGCTTACTCCTAGAAAAAATTCCGTAAATATCGCCTGGATGATAAAGTGTTTCACTATATTTTCACTGTTTATACTTTTACAGGGAAAGTAGTAATGTTTAACTGCTGTGTGTTGCTGCTACAGCTCTTTGAATATTGTCCTCTCAGACGATGGTTGCAACAATAAACTCTTTCACTTCATGGAAGATAAAAACGATGCTAAAGAATATTGCAACAATGTTTGTGACAACAACAACTGGATTTGTTTGTTCTTTTGTTTTCTTTTTTTCACATTTACTGATGATGTTGCAGGTTTTTGTTGTTGTTTTTTTTTAATATAAGGATGTTCTTACAGCAAGGACACAAAATAAATATGTCTATTTATATATATTTGTATAAGAGAGAGTATGTGAGTATGTATGTGATAAAGCAACCTGTCACATTTTTAAGTCCATAAAGATCAAAAACAGTAAATGTTGATTGTTTTTCATTTCATTCTTTCTTTTTTGCAGCTTAAAATAAACAGGACGTTTGAATTAAAGTAGAATGTTTGTTTAAACTGCTTTGGGTTGACAGGAGAATAGTTATTAAAGAGGTGCAGTAAAGTACGGATTGTGTTGTTCACATATTGATAAAGCAAACATCGCGAATTTTTAAAGAATTTTTGCAAATAAGATTCAGAGCATGGGTGACGTAGGGTATGAAAGATACAAAGCAACGGCCCTGGCTTTAGAATGGAAAATTCCTGGACTTATGTTGGTCTCTCTCTCATCTCAGCTTCACACCAGTGAATGAAAGATTCACTACAATTCGATTAAAAGCTAAATTCTTCAACGTCAGCTTTATTTGCGCTCATGCTCCCACCGAAAAATAGGACGAGCAGACCAAAGATATATTTTACGAGCCTTTAGAAAAAACATATGACCGTTGTCCTGCTCATGACATTAAAATTATTCTATTGCAATTTTAATGCCAATATGGGAAAAGAGAATACTTTTGGTCCAGCAGTCGGGAAATTCAGTATTCACAGTGAAACACCTGACAATGGAATGAGGCTGATAGACTTCGCAGCAGCAAAAAACATGGTAGGTAGTAGTACCAAATTTATGCATCGCGATATTCATAGGGGCACCTGTTTGTCTCCAGTTTAAAGAACAATAAATCAAATTCATCACGTTGTGATAGATGGAAGACATTCTTCGAGCATGTTCGATGTGTGATCGTTCCGAGGAGCAAATATAGACTCTGACCACCACCTTGTTGTAGTAAAGATACGTAACCGATTAAACGTTGCAAATAAAGTGCGAACACTAGTTACATAAACACCTGTACATACATGTACATTGTTTAATAAAACATTCTTATGTAACCATATAAATAAATATAAACATACACACAAACATACATTCATACATATATACTTCTCACAGTTCATTAAATTAGAGCAATAACCTCTTACTTACATTTCACCAAAAAGCTGACCAATACAATAATATAAACATACAAAGATACATTCAACTTTACTTCCTACAGTCAACCAAAATAGAACGACAACCTCATGCCCATATTTCACCACCAATCTAGACTAAAAAAGCATAATTTGTAAAATAGCATTTATGATGATATTGCACTATTGTAACTTTGTTTTATACTTGCTTAAGAAATAAAAATTGTAACAAAATCATTCTGAAAGGTGACATCGTAAAATAAAGTCAAAAATCGGTAAAACCAAAAACCCATCTTTTATTCTTGGAAGAAGGAAACCATAACTCACGCACAACACGGAAGTTGCACATCGGTAAGCTGCAATGAAAACAGAGAGACAGTGTGCTCTACCTACAGAGGAATATGTCCGCTCCATTTTGCTAATAAGATAGTTTCAGGGATAGTGTGCGAATTACTAAAGCCTATGGTCAACGAAATAATTGGGTCATACCGGTGCGGCTTCAGACCTGCCAAATCCACCATTGACCAGATATTTACCCTGCTGCAAATTCTGGAGAAGATCCAAGAGATGCAGAATGACACCTACCACCTTTTTGTCGATTATAAAGCAGCATTCGACAGCCCCCTACGTTCAAAGGTATTCCAAGCCATGTCTGAATTTGGTATCGCCGAAATACTCATTCGGCTTTGTAAAATGAAAGAAAGAAGGAAAGAACCTCTCCGAAGAGTTCAGTACCAAAAGAGGTTGCAGACAAGGAGAGAGCCTCTCGTGTTACGTGTTCAACATTATGCTGGAAATGGTCATACGAGATGCAGATGTTAAAAGAAATGACACAATTTACACCAATAGGCACATGTTACTTGCTTATGCTGACGATATAGACATCATGGGCCGATAAGTAAAAGATGTAACCTTTAAGAAGGTCGAAGGAGAATCTACTAAAATGAGTCTGACGGAAGACGACGAGAAGACCAAGTTGATGGTGTTGACGCGCAATGCGTCCATAGAGCTCGGACTAACCGTGAAAGTTGGTCCTATAATTTTGAGGTAGTAAAACACTTCGTCTATCTCGGCACCTCCATAAACACAACAAACAACATCGGTAGTGAAATAACAAAAATATTTGTATTGTTCAACAGATGCTACTTAAGCTTATAAAGCTTATAAACAAAGCCACATCTCGTCGAACAAAAACAACGCTTTACACAACACTGATACTACCCGTGCTGATGTATGGTTCCGAAACCTGGATAATTGCGCAATCGAAAGATGTACGGGCAAATCTGCGTTGAAGTTGACTATCGACGTCGTATGAACCACGAGCTATCTGCTATACAACGACATCAATACAGATAATCGTATCGAGAAGCAACGATTGCGTTGGCTCGGCCATGTCATAGGAATGAACGATGATGAACGCGTTAAAAAGGCGTATAAATACTGGAGGTACACGCAGAACTGGAAGACCAAGGCTTAGAAGGAGGCAGCAAGTGGAAGAAGAAATTAGAAAACACCCGAATTGGCAAAATATAGCACCAAAAATAGAGGAATGTAAAGTACAGCTAAGTAAGTTTCAGAGCATAAGTTATTGAGAAAATTAGTCTATGTTACCGGGCTGATGGGATTTGTTGAGATGTTAGCTGAACGGAATATTTATAAATGAGTTAGGGGTAATTTTCAGGACGAACTTAAGGAAATCTTTAAGGATTTGCTGAAGCAGGGAGTCCTTGTAGGAGCTGAAGCTGAGCTGTGTCTTTATAGTTCTGCTCAAATGAGTCTTGATAGACGAGCTAAAGTCTTTGTTGACTAGGTAGAAGGTAGTCTTTATAGACCAGCAGAAGTGAGTCTTTATAGACCAGCTGAAATGAGTGTTTACAGACCAGCCGCAATGAGTCTTTATAGACCAAATAAAGACAAGCTTGAGGGAGTGTTTGTTGACGAGGTAGAAAGTAAACTTCATAGACCAGCAGAAACGAGTCTTTAAGGACCAGCTGAAGTGAGTCCTTATAGGGCAGCTGAAGTGAATTTTTATATACCAGCTGAAGTGAGTCTTTACATACGTTAAGTGAGTCTTTATAGATCAGCCGAAATGAGTCGTTATAGAGCAGAAGTAAGTCTTTATAGACGAGCTTAGAGGAGTTTTTATGAGCCAGCTGAAGTTGAGGGACTTCTCTTTAGACTGAGCTAATTGATTCTTTATTAAAGGAGTAGTCTTTTAGACACGAATTAAGGCAGGAGAGAATCTTTTGTAGACTACCTGAAATAGGTAGTCTTTCATAGAAGGGCTGAAGCAGGAAGTCTTTCATTGACGGGCAGGGGCAGGTAGACTTTCATAGGCAAGCTGAGGTGGATAGTCTTTTATAGACGACCAGTAGTGCGATTCTCTAACTCAATGTTTGAGCTACCGACAATTGTCAGTAAAATTGCAATGCTCATAATTTCGGTAATTACCGGTTTTTCGGCATGTTAGCGACGAATAAAAACCAGTCGTAAAGTTCTACCGATAGTAGGAGTATTGTCGTCTTTTATTGAACATTTTATTCATAATTTTGCGTTTAAATTTTACAGATTTTTGTCGGTAACTCAAAAAATGTGTTTGAGAATCGCACTACTGAAGCAGATATTCTTTCATAGGTGACCTGAGCCAACTAGTTGTTCATAGACGATCTACAACAGGAAATTTTTCATAGACGACCTAAAGTAGAGAGTCTTTCACAGATGACGTGAAGCAGATTGTCTTTCATAGGATATGTGACTGAAGTAGAGATTCTTTCACAAAGTGAAGCAGGGAATCTTTAAAGACGAGATGAGGTACGGATTCTGTGATGGACCAACTGAAACAGGAGTTTTTATGGACGACTGAGTCAGGGAGTTTCCATAGAAGGAATGAATTGAGACCAACTAACATTTGTGTGTATAGATGTGCTGAAATGAAATGGTTGTTCGACCTCTTATATACAATTTCTAAATATATAAATCAGAGACAATATCGTGGGTTTCTTTGGGAACATTGAATAATCTAATTGCGGAATTTTAAATAGACATTCGAAATATAGCTTACTGGGTTATATACAAGACCAATGAATAAGATGATAGTGGATTTTAGGGGATTTAGGGCCTGTTTATGTATGTCGATAAGAAAACGAAAAACTACCAAATTTGAGTGTGTATTTCAAATTTGTTTTTGTTTTGAAGCAAAAGCAAATGAAATAATATTTCAAAAACTAAAGTTTGGGTGTCTTTCATGCGCACACATTTTCATTTCGAAAAACATAAACTGGGGGTTAGTCTGGGATATTAAGTATCGTAGAATTATTTGCTTTCTATGGTAGAATTATTTGGATAAAGGAGACCTATGATTCACCTTATCGTGAATTTACCGCTAAAAACTGGAATAACTTAATCATTGATTTGAAGGGGACCTATTCATGACTTTATCTTGGAACTTTTTGTAAAATCTGACAGTCGTGTAATCGTCTACTTTTGATTGAAATTTTTAAAGATTCGGTTGTGGACTTTTTACTGCGATCTTTAGGGAAATTCATCGTGGGTTTTCAATAAAATCTTGGCAGGTTTAAAAAATGGACCTTAAGAGAAATTGATCAAAGTCTTAAGGAAGTTGTGAAGCGAGTCTCTACTTTGATGTGAATAGAGCCGCTTAGTCGCTGTTTAGGGGCTTATCTTTAGACTGAGCTAATTGATTCTTTATTAAAGGAGTAGTCTTTTAGACACGAGTTAAGGCAGGGAGTATGTTATAAACGAGATAGAACGGGGATTACTTCATAGACGAGCCGACACTGGGAGTATGTCATAAAGGAGGCTTCCACAGATGAGCAGAAAATCTTTTGTAGAGTACTTAAAGTAGGTAGTCTTTCATAGACGGACTGAAGCTGGGACAGGTAGACTTTCATAGGCAAGCTGAAGCTGGGAGCATTTCATTGACGAATGGGAACAGGTAGTCTGTCATTAACGATCTAAAGCTGGTAGTATTTTATAGACGAGTTGAGGTAGAGATCAAAAATTCTATGATAGACCTGTTGAACCTGGATATCATTCATAAATAAATGTGGGATAAGAGCAACAAAGAAAACAGTCTTTTCTAGACGACCTGAAGCAGATAGTCTTTTATAGGCGACCTGGGCCAATTAGTCGTTCATAGACGAGCTACAACAGGACATTTTTCATAGACGGCCTAAAGTATAGAGTCTTTCATAGATGACGTGAAGCAGATTGTCTTTAATAGGCTATGTGACTGAAGTAGAGATTCTTTCACAAAATGAAGCTGGGAATCTTTAAAGACGAGATGAGGCACGGATTCTGTGATGGACCAACTGAAACAGGACGACTGAGGCAGGGAGTTTCTATAGAAGAAATGTCTTGAGACCAACCAATTAAATCAGGTGAAATGAAATAGTTGTTCGACCTCTTATATAATTTCTAAGTATATAATTCAGAGACAGTATCGTGGGTTTCTTAGGGACCATTAAATAATCTAATTGCGGATTTTTAAATAGACATACATATACGACTTTTGGATGATATTTTCTTTTTTTTACTTCACATCACAAGAATAGCTACATAATTCTGAAATTTAAATCAGACCATTAAATGAATTCCCAGTAAATTATTACTAAGGTATTTTAGGGAAATAGTCAAGGATATTTAATGAACATCATTGAGGACTCAATCGTTGACTTATAATACCTTCTTTAGAGTACATAATCGTGGTCATTTAATGAGCGTTTATTGCTTATTTTAATGACACCTTTCAGGGATGACATTGTTATTTTTCAATCTTTGGACGACTTCTGTTGATTTTTTTTAAGACTTTTCATTGGTATAATCCTTGGTTTTGGATAATTTCGTCAGATTACTTAATAATGGGATTTAAAAAATCTAAATTTTTGAATTTTAGTTATACTTTTCGGAGATATCTTTGTTGATTTTGGTGATAGCTTAATTGCCTTTTATTTCGTCCTTTCAGACAGTACAATGCTTAACATACCCGTCCCACTACATCCCTATAGAGATGTTCGTGAGAAATATTTTTTTTATTTAAGTACTTAATTTCGGATTGCTATTGTTAACGACTGGTAGTATTTCTACGAAAATGGATTAGTCTTTTGGTCTAATAGTCCTTGCATCAGTTTTAACTTGTCACTTCACTTATATCTATTTCCCTCTGAATTACAACGAATCCAATTAAGATTACTTCCTTCCTTTAACATTAAACTTTTCAAAATGCATTTAGATTTGAATTCAAATATTCATAGAATAAATCATGCATTTGATTTGGCTAGCTGGGCTAGCCGCATGCTATGGTTTGTGATCTGGACTTACATGAAATACATTAGGGATTGCAGTCAGACGTGTTGGCATATTTAAATGCTATTAAATATTAAACAATTCAATACTGCATAGTTCATACACGTTACACTCTAACTCTCATAAACACACACCTTCAGAGCAATAAGGACTATTAGCAAAATACAGTGGATAAAGGAATAAATAACTTTTGAGGGATATAAAGTACTGAATTTATTATTTGTAACACGATTTTGTAATATAAGAAACGTTAACAAAAATTCGTGCTATATATGCCATTTTTTTATTTTTTCTTTATTTGAAAATCATTGACCTGCTCCTCTGCCATATGGTTCCTACTGTGAGCTTCGTTTTTGCCAACAAAGTAAGGAGCAAAACAAAATCTCTTTAGAAAGTGTAGTCTGTAAAATTGTTTGTATTTTTGTTTGCTTTTGGCGGAAACAGGACATCTGAAACAAACTCCAACAAATATTGATGTACACCAACATATATTCTGGCATGCCTGCAGTCACTCTTTGACAATATGAATCTTCTTTCGCAAATATAACAACTATGTCCTCCATACCTTTAAATGTAATAGCAATTTTCTGCATTATGCTGCAATTGTTCAGATGTTTACAAACATATATTACAACAAACAGAATACACCCACATAGCTATACATGTACACACACTCGAATATGCTTACTTCAAGTCCCCGTAAATACAAACAAACACATGTAAGCTCCTGTTTAGTTCTTATAATCTTAAAGTATAAACAAAAATCTTGTTGTAAGAATGAACGTTTCTGCTCTGAGGTGTTGTTGATGTTGTTCTTTGGACAGGATATGGAATTGTGCATTGCAAGACACAATACTCAGGAGTCTTACGACTAGTGGAATACACACAAAACAAGTGGGAAATTGTATACAGTGTAAATTTTGTGGCTGCACTCGTGTCAATGTATCCTTTTTCATTATTGCAATTATCTTGTGAATTTGATGTGTTTGTTTGTAGTTGTTGTTGTTACTGTTGTGTTTGTAAACACTTAAAATATGTAAGAGTGAAAAAAGGGGTAAACGTTAAAAGAAATATAAAAGTAAATAATGAAGGATACTAAACGACAAGGTGTATCAGTGTTGCCATTTAAAATTTATTACAGAGCAAATTTCGGTAGAATCACAATTTTTTTAATTTGCGTGTACACCGTGCATAGCTAGCAATGATTGACAAATTATTTCTGGTAAATATCTGAAAAAAGTAATATATCCAAAACTTTTTGGTCCAAATATCCCAAAATGGGCAGCCCTTACATTGTTTGTGCTCTTTTCCATATGCAAACACGTACACTTAGTTTACTTTTTTGACATATCTTCTTAGCTTCAAAGGACCACAAAATTTGTGTTACCTTTGGCATGCTGGTCTACTATAGGTGTTTTGTGCTGACTGTGCAGACAGACCCAACATACCTTTGTGAGACGACATAAACATTTTTATTACTTGTATGTTGTATTTTTTGTTGTTGACTTGACTTTTTACCAGACAAACAAAATTTTTATGGTAAAATAGGTTCTAAAAACGAGTTACACAAAGGATTATAACATGAATATTATTTCAACACAGGATAACAGTGGTAAGTTTGATAGGAATGTGATAAGAAAGATGTGCATAGATACAAGAGATAGGATCAGATGAAGAAAGTCTTCAAAGACAGGCTAAATGTAGTCTCTATAGACGAAATAAGTTTTTACAACCGAAGGGAGGCTTAATAGACGAAGAGAGTCTTACAGACAAACAGAAGGAAGTTTTTTAGGGGAGCTGAAGTGAGTCTTTACAAAAGAGATAGAGGGAGTCTTTATTAACAAAGGAAGTCTTTATAGACGAGCTGAAGGGAGTCTTTAGAAACGAGCTGAAGATAGTCTTTTGAGACGAACTGATGGGTGTCTTTAGGAAGTCTTTATAGACGAGCTGAAGGGAGTCTTTATAGATGAGCTGAAGGGAGTCTTTATAGACGAGCTGAAGGTAATCTTTATAGACGAGCTGAAGGGAGTCTTTATAGACGAGCTGAAGGGAGTCTTTATAGGCAAACTGAAGAGAGTCTTTATAAACGAAGGGAGTCTTTATAGACGAGCTGAAGGGAGTCTTTATAGACGAGGTGAAGGGAGTCTTTATAGACGAGCTGAAGGGAGTTCTTATAGGCGATCTGAAAGGAGTCTCTATAGACGAGCTGAAGAGAGTCTTTATAGACGAGCTGAAGGGAGTCTTTATAGACGAGCTGAAGGGAGTCTTTATAGACGAGCTGAAGGGAGTCTTTATAGATGAGCTGAAGGGAGTCTTTATAGACGAGCTGAAGGGAGTCTTTATAGACGAGCTGAAGGGAGTCTTTATAGACGAGCTGAAGGGAGTCTTTATAGACGAGCTGAAGGGAGTCTTTATAGACGAGCTGAAGGGAGTCTTTATAGACGAGCTGAAGAGAGTCTTTATAGACGAGCTGAAAGAAAGTCTTTATAGAAGAGCTGAAGGGAGTCTTTAAAGACAAGCTTAAGGGTGCTTTATAGACGAGCTGAAGGGAGTCTTTATAGACGAGCTGAAGGGAGTCTCTGTAGACGAGCTGAATGGAGTCTGTATAGACGAGCTGAAGGGAGTCTCTATAGACGAGCTGAATGGAGTCTCTATAGACGAGCTAAAGGGAGTCTTTAAAGACAAGCTTAAGGGTGCTTTATAGACGAGCTGAAGGGAGTCTTTATAGACGAGCTGAAGGGAGTCTCTGTAGACGAGCTGAATGGAGTCTCTATAGACGAGCTGAAGGGAGTCTCTATAGACGAGCTGAAGGGAGTCTCTATATACGAGCTGAAGGGAGTCTTTATAGACGACCTGAAGGGAGTCTTTATAGACGACCTGAAGGGAGTCTTTATAGACGACCTGAAGGGAGTCTTTATAGACGACCTGAAGGGAGTCTTTATAGACGACCTGAAGGGAGTCGTTATAGACGACCTGGAGGGAGTCTTTATAGACGACCTGAAGGGAGTCTTTATAGACGACCTGAAGGGAGTCTTCATACACGAGCTGAAGGGAGTCTTTATAGACGAGCTGAAGGTAATCTTTATAGACGAGCTGAAGGGGGTCTTTGTAGACGAGTTGAAGGGTGTCTTTATAGACGAGCTGAAGGGAGTCTTTATAGACGAACTGAAGGGAGTCTTTATAGCAGTTACGGGCTTCTTTGCAAAGAAGTAAAGTGAGGGCACCGACTGAGTTTTTTTGCATTTGCTTCGCTCTCTCACAGTGTAAGTGAATGAAAACAAACAATAAACATCATGTAGTTGTTGTTTTCTTCACCCATCCATACACACATACTAAAACATTGATGGAAATTCTTGGGCGAAGCTGCTTTATAGACGAGCTGAATCGAGTCTTTATAGACGATCTTAAGGGAATCTTGATAGGAGAACCGAATGGAGTCTTTATAGAAGTGATTGGTTATAGATGAGCTGAAAATTTGGTTACTGACTAGGTGAAGTGATATTTTATAGTCGAGCTGAAAGTAACCTTTGTAGAAGAGCTGAATATTTTCTTTATGGACGAGCGGAAATGGTTCTTTTTAGAAGAGTTGAAGGGGGTCTTAATAGAGGAGCTGACTCGAGTCTTACTATAACATCTTGTATAATAGAGTCTTAACAGACGAGGTGAAGCAGTGATGATTTCATAGACAAGCTGAAGCTGGGAGTCTTTCATTGACTAAAAGAAACATGTCTATATAGGCGTGTTGAAGCAGGGAGTCTTTCATAGACAACCTGAAGCAGGATTTCGTTATTGATAAATAAAAGCGGGGGAGTCCTTCATAGACGAATCGAAGCAGGGATTCCTTCTTAGACGAGCTGAAACAGGGAGTCTTTCATAAACGAACTGAATCAGGGAGTTATTATAGGTGAACAGAAACGGGTAGTCTTTCATAGACGAGCTGTAGCAGTGACCTCTAAACTGACCGAACTGAAGCAGGGAGTCCTTCACAGACGAATGGAAGCAGGGTGTCATTCATAGAGCTGATGCTGAGCTTTTATGGCCCTTATAGATGGTCAGACGCGGAGAGCTCTTATAGATAAATATATGCCGGGAGTTTTTCATAGCCGAACTGTGGCAGGGATTCTTTCATAGACGACTTACAGTAGAAGACTTAGAACAGAAGTGGGGAGTCTTTCATATAGGAACTGAAGCAGGGGGTATTTAATACACGAGCTGAACAGTGAAAGAGACCCAACATGGATAATGGTATTAGGCCCCTGGCTGGACCGCACGATAATATGTCTTCCAGGTGGGGGTCGAATGTGAATGTGACCTTCGGGTAACTCTCATACAAAATTTCAAAAATTTTCGCAGAAGTGAAATTGAAGTACATGTTCCGGATCGTCTTGAAATTTTGTACATTAGGTTGTCCCCGCGGTCCCTTTTAAGTTTTTTTGAGTCGTAACTTCCTCAGATCATGGCCCACCCTAACGGCACAATAATGTACGAATTAAGTATTTGAAGATCGTAAAATTTCTTTCAACCGTATATTAAGTTCCAAGAGCGTCCATATCGGAGAAGAAATTCCCTCACTAAAGTTCAAAATGTTTGCTTATGTGCAGTTTAACGGCTGCTCGAGACTCGTTTTGCAATTATTAACGAAAGTACTCCCAGTGATCCTTTTTTAGAACATAATGGTCCAAAGCTTTAAAAAATCCCACGGTGACCAACTTAAATGACTGTTGGCCACAATAATCGATAGGAGTTACGGAAATTCGTCCTATCTTTGGTCATTACAATATTTCTCTCAAGCGTACATCAAGTTCCAGGAAGGTATATATCGAACAACACAAAACTTAAAAACCCTAACAAAACTTAAAAATCTTCACTTAAGTATAATTAAACGGCTGTTCGAATGTTGTTTTGAAATTTTCAGTGAAGGTATCCTTGTATTTCCGATTCGTATGTAACTCTGTGCATTCGTCTATAATGACCCAAAACCTCATAAAAATCCTACGGTAACCAACTTAATTGGCTGGTTTGTACTTTCGAAAGATATGACTTCTAACATTAGAACCAGTTCCACGATGTAATATTCGGTTTTCAATGTAATATTCGGTGTAAAATGTATAGACTGTGTTGAATAGGTCTGTCATTGGAATAATTAGGCCCACAGAATCGCCTAAAAATTTAAGTTGGAAACTTCCAAACCGTCCCTAAAAATTCTATGTAATCAATCTAAAAAAATCTTACAGTTTCGATTATGAAATATGACATTAAGTACATATACATATGTGTTCCCACAACACTCCCGAAGGGACAATTGAAATTCTCTCATATCAATGAGTGCACTGCGATTCATGTTGGCGCAAGGATATGGGCCTTAATTTTTATCGCCGAGTCCGAACCGTGTGTCTCATGACACAGCTTGTAAAGAAGTTGTTCGTGGCTGAAATACTCTATCGCAGACCCTCTGAGTGCAAGGCGGACCTGCTTACAAATGCGCCACTTTGGCTCCCTAGACATTTCTTACAATATATTTTACATCGGATATTAAATATCTTCCACAGCCCTTAAAGTGAATACACTTTAAACCACTGTAACGTGTGATTTTAAATCTACTTATTTTTTTCATTTTGTATCTTCTACACCACACAACCACTTGTTAAATGCTTTTGAAATTTTCGCTTCATAGGAATCATTTGCTAGAGATTTTTTTAATAGAATTTTTGTGTGTTTTGCATTAATGCTTCAATAGACTTTTTTATTTGTGCTGTGTCATCAGCTTTCATAAACTTCCGGGTGGTTCCTTTTTATTCATTACGTTTCGTTTTATTTCTTCTATGTTTCTCTCTATTTTACATTGAAGTAAACAAAGAAGCCAAGCCACCATATATACGGGGTAGACATAATCGTTCTTCTTTTAAAGAAGCATATCTCTATTCACACATTCATATGGTTGAATGGAAACCAAACCATCATCGTAATCATCACCACCATACTCGTACCAACATCCAAAGCTAAGCGCGTTAGCAATAGCAGCAACGTCATCACCATTCATCATCTTTAATAGTTTTTTTTGAGGCAAACGAATAAGAACAAAAAAAGTGTAATAAAACTGGTTAAAAAACATTTAACGCATTTCGAATCTTCCCTTTTACTCCTCCCAGTCGTTAAACACTCCAAGTCCTCGTAGGTTTTAAATCTTTAGTTGTAGGTTTCTATAAACACTCTTGGGGTTACCACACTCACACACACACCTGCGTGTAAATACTAAAGGTGTAAGTTGTGTGTTTCCGTGAATTTCCTCCGAGTTCCTATTCTCTCGCTTTCATGTCATACATTCATGGCGACCGCAGACTTGGCTTAGCTTGCTATTCTCATTAAAAACCTTGGAGGGAGAAAGGCAGAGGTGGGTGTTGTATTAATCCTTTTCTAAGAAAAAACACTAAAGTTGTGTTAAAATGGGGCAAGGACGACATGCGTGCACCCTTCGCAAGTACCTATAATCACAAACAGTCGCAAGGAGCGCAGGTTGGCAAACTATCGAAAGTCTGATTATCGATATGATTGCTGTCGTTAAATAACCTTTACTGCGACCACCAAAACATTTTTTGGGTTATATGTTGCGAATTACATACTTGTTATGTTATTGGTTTGGAATCTGATTTAAATAAAAATTTTAAGACAGCGATCAAAACGATAATCGGACTTTCGATAGTTTGCTAGCTCTAGTCTTAGGATTTTGGCTTTACAAAACATAATTTAAAATTTTAAAAGAATTGCTCCAGTAGTCTACTATGGCCACCAGCTTCTAAAGGAAGAAGGCTTACAAATATTAAAATTTAAAAGCATCTGCAAAAATCGCCACTAGTTCCAAATCGAAGCCAAGCGTCTGTAGATTAAAAAAAAGTTTAGACTTTCAGCGGACATTTGCGGTTTGTGCAGTTATGCCCAAAAGTTTAACTAGGTTTTTAGGTGTTGAATTATTTTTATACTCTCAGCATTTATGCTAACGAGACAAAATATGCCTCATCGAAATAATGGTTTTATATCCTAAATATGTTTGGACGAAATCCGTTTCAGACAATTTGGAGTCGATTTAGCAATGTCCGTCCGTCTTTCTCTCTGGCTCGACCGCTCGAACGCATTAACCGATTTGGTCCAACAATTTGATTCTGTAATATTTTGTCGAAACTTAGTTTAAGTTCGAAGATGGACCATATCGGGCGACTCTCTCGGGTACCTCCCCCACAAAAGTTCAATTTTTTTTCCAAAAATTATGCGCACGATAACTCTCGAAGGGACTAACCGATTTGATCCACACTTTGCACATTGTAATATTTCTACCAGACATATGTAAAGTTCGAATATGAACTAATCGGTTGATTCCTTCGGGAGCCTTCGACACAGAATTTCGGGAAAGTGCAACTTGTATTGTATTGTAGCAACTTGTATTCGCTGCCGCCATTACGACGGTGCAAGTTTCTTCAGGGACAAGTCCTTACTTCCTGAGAAAATGGCCTGAAAGCTGTAAAAAACCGCTATGAGACCATGTGTGGTGGATGGATCGCACAATAACTCTCGAATGAATTAACATGTTCGACCAAAAATTCGTAATATTCTTCTTCTTCTTTATTTGCAAATCCGTTATCCGGATATAAGCGATCATACAAAAGAATTATAAATGTGTTAATATAAGTTCATATTTATATTATAATGATTATTCAGGCATAAACAGCTCTCTATTTCTTGCAGCCGAAATCACATTTCCTTCATCTTGGCAGCCTGTCCAGTCTTGGATATTTTTCAGCCAGTTCAGTTCTCTTCTACCTCTTCCTCTTTTTCCTTCTATTTTACCTTTTATAATGGTTTGCATAAACTTATATTTGTCAAAGTTAAATCAAGTTCTAAGATGGGCTTTATCGGTCCACTCCCACAAAAGTTCAAAACTTTCGTTAAAATGGTGCGCACAATAACTCTCGAAGGAAGTAAACGTTGTGGTCCATACTTTGGACATCGTAATATTTCTACGAGACGTACATCTGAATTCTTATACCCTCAGCCTTTAGGCTAGAAGGGTATATACACTTTGATACGAAAAATATCTGTCTGTCTGGCTTGTGCGCACGAAAACTCTCGAACAGTTCAACCGATTCGAACCAAATTTTGGGTATCTTAATATTTTGTTCAAACTTAGTTTATGTTCGAAGATGGGCCATATCGGTCCACTGCTTCTGGTACCTCCCCCACAAAAGTTCAAAATTTTTCTGTAAAATGGTCTGAACGATAACTCTCGAAGGGAGCAATCGATTTGGTCAAAACTTTTTCAATAAGTTTTCCTTGCGGCTCCCTTTATGACGGTAAACTTTTTTTTTCTTGCGGAAGTCCATACTTCCTGATATATTGGTCTAAAAGCTCCAAGAAACCCTGACGGCACCAACCAAAATGGAATTCCGCAAGATAATCCTCGCAGGGAGTTTTTGATTGATGCAGGCTTTGCACATCGTATTATTTCATCCAGTCCAGTATGGGATTGAAATATAGACTATATCGGGCCACTCCTTCGGGTACCTCCCACACAAAATTCGAATAAAGTGAAGTTTAGGAGCTCCTCTCGCATCGTTTTGACTCTTTTTTAGTAGATTGTTGGAGCGGCCTTCTTTACAATGGTACATTTTGTTCCGGAGTAAGTCAATACTTCCTAAAAAAAGCTGCAAAACCCTGTCGGATATTGTGCATTATAACTCTAAAACTTCTTCAGAAATTTCTTTCAAACTTATTTTAACATAATTTAATATTTTGCGTCCTTTATGAGGAAGTTTGGTTGCCAAAAATGTTTGGTATATGTCAATGATTTGGTATAAGCCCACGTTACGGTACCTACAGATTTTATAGCAAACTCGTGATATAAAATCAATATATTTTATATACGGCATAATTATTGTGTTTGGTTTGGTTTTGTTGTTTTTTTCTTGGTCAGTGGCTGAGGGTATTTCTCCGTCAGCACATTTGACTGATACGTACTTACTTGTCTTGCAACAGGTTGCACTCAAGGCCAAGTTTTTTTCGGTGGCAAGTCCATACTTCTTGAGAAAATGACTCGAAAACTGTAAAAAAAAACTATTACGGCCAGCATGTGTAGTGGCTGGTGCGCACGACAGCTCCGAAACCGAATACAGCGTTGGTCCACACTTTGCCTATCGTAATATTCTTCAAATAATAGATGAAATTCGAAGATGGTGATTATAGATCCACTCCTTCCGGTACCTCCGCCACAAGAGTTCAAAAATATTCGCTAAAATGGTAAGCGCAATATCTCATAAACGGAGAAACCGATTTGTTCCAAAATTTGTATTTCGAAATATTTTGTCCAAAGTTAGCTTATGTTAAAAGTGGGCCCTTTTGGTCCAATTCTTAGGAGACTGCCCACACAAATTATCAATAATTTTGTTGAAGTGCGGTTAAGGGTATGTGCGAGAATTCTTTGGAAATTTTTAGCGATGGTACTCCTAGTAGCCCTGTTTATAGCGATATGATGTTTTTCGTGGCCAAGTCCATGTTTCCTGTTATAATGGTCCTATCAATGAGAATGGCTCCCAAAATAAGACACACTTCCAAGAAGGACTATGTCGGTCCATTTATTTAGGTACCCCCCCGCAAAACTTTTGAGATTTTATACTAACTCATATCATTGTCGGCAAATTCATGTCATACTCCAAAAATTCTGAAGACCCCCTAAATATATACGTTTTTTGGGAAAAATGTGTATCAATTCACTCAGGCTGAGAGTATACCTCTGTCGGCAAAGCCGACTGATACTATTTTACTTGTTTGGAATATTTTTAAATAATTTTATTATGCTTTCAATATGTCTTCAATATAATATACTTGGAGTCGCACTGAAATCTGGTGAAAGGAAAAAGAAAAGTTTTGGGGGTATTCACTTTAATAAACATTTTTTTTGGGACATCCTAATATGGGATCACGCCAAAACATGGTAATTTCCCCGTAATGAAAACTTAAAATACATTATTACAGGTAATTCTGTAGAAAAGAGTGACTAAATTTTATAAAGTACCGAAAAATGGATTGTACCCTATATGGAGGCTGTGGTCAAAAGTGGACCGACATCACATTTCTTTATAGGGCGTTGTTCTTGAGCCATGGTTCATTATTAAAACCTATCTGGTTTAAATATTTGGTTAACACCTGCCTACAAAAATCGAGATGAAAATAATATAGGGAGTATACTAAACCATGGACCAATAGTGACAATCTTTGGCGAAAAGGTTTACTATGCAATAAGAACTACTGTTACCACATTGCAGCAAATTCGGTTGAACAATGTGTTGGTTATACTAAAATACTTGAATTCATCATGATTCGTAACATGGGAACCATGCAAAAACCTGACCTAGGACTGCAATATTTTTGTTAGAGTGTTTTTAGGCCACTAGTACTCATTGATAAAAATTTCAGTTCGATATATTATCTAGAAGTTATTTTACCATACCTTCTCATGTAAGTGCTACCACTGTCCATTGGACTACCTGTCCCCTATTTTCATCATTGCTATTTGTGTGAATCTGCTCCCGTAATACATTCGTTATCTTAATGTCCTTGTGTATTGTAGTCGGCCTACCATGCCCTCTACTCCCTTGAGGATTTCATTCCTTTCGGTTTGATAATGAAGATGAAACATTCAAAATATCGAAACGGAATGAATAATTTAATTATACCCTCCATATTATGGTAAGAGAAAATAGTCCGAAATCTCTATTGCACCACTCCGAACAGATAAACCAATTCGGTCCAAAATCTAACAAAATCTTGAGGCAACAAAGTTCAAAATACTAAAAATCGTTAGTTACCGTTGGATACTTAGGACACAACCTTTAAAATACCGAAAATCGGGATGTACCCTTCCTCGGGGGCTATATGAAAACGTTTTGTACCCCCAACAACCTTCAAAATACCGAACATCGGGAGGTACCTTTCTATGGGGGCTATATGAAGACGTGGACCTATACCGACAAACTTTCATTAGAAAGTTTAGCACCCTCAACGAGGACTAAATACTAAATTTCAGTCATTTCGGTCGAGCATTGAGGCGACAACCTTCAAAATACCGAAACACTACCTCAGATTTTCGGTATTTCTATCATGGATATATCAAAACGTGGACCCATATAGACCATTTTCAATACCAGACATCCTGGGACTAATATAAACTTATATTCAAAATTATAAAGCTCTGTCTTAAATATTGCGAGCTGTATCTTGATGTCAAGAGACAAACGGATGGACGGACAGTCGGACTATAGCCATGTCCGACTTAGACTTCTATTTTAATTCTGATCAGAAATATATATACGAGGGATTTTAGTAAGTCCACTAGGTGTGGACTACGTTTAAAATCGAGCCTCCATGTTTTTTATCCACGTGTTTTTTGTTGATATTTTGACATATAACAGCCAAATCATTGAGTTTTTCGATCCAATACTAAGACAAGAATTGTAGCCAAGACAATAGTTAAGAACTCTTTAATACATTGCAAAAGCATTGGAACGCTCATTCAGGCAGTTTTGGCCTTGCGATTAAAAAACTTCAAGTCAAAATCGGGAGGCTCGACTTTCATCGTAGACATATGGTCTAGTTGACTTTTTTGCTTAGTACAATCCCAGGAATCACAAAAGGTATTTTTCCTTCCACACAAATCGCCCCGGCCTAATATATGTATACACTTTATACGGTCTCCTACAAATATTTCCGTGTGTTACAAATGGAATGACAAATTTAATTATACCCTCCATATTATGGGTATAAAAGGAATATATATACATAAATAACCCGCCTTAGATACCCTCTATGTAAATACTTCTATCAAACCTGGCTAAGTCCACATAGTCCAAAACTTGGCCAAAACAAGTTGATTGCTTCAGAAATGTGTGCACAAAAGAACAAACAACTGGATCACAAACACCCACCACACCTCACACACGTATCATAAAACCCATCAAGTTGTCCTGATGATTATCGTCATCCATCTCATCACATCGTTGCCGTTGCGATTTCTGTCTTCACGTTCTTAACATTCTCCTTGTTATCATCATTATGTGTATTTACCTACCCTGTAAGTGGGTTGTTAACCTATGAAGGTGTGATTAAATACTTATGAAATCATTAAAACGGTTTACGAGCTTTTTTTTACTTGCTTCTAGCCAGAGCTAGCTAGCTCTTAATGCCCACTTTTTATGGTTTTAGAGTTTTATAGCAGCTTTAGAATTATTGGGATTTCGTTTTCTTCTACGTTTTAATGTGACTACTTTGCTTCCATACAGGTAAGGGTAAATGAAAACCTTGCTGAATTTAAAACTCTAATAAGAAATCTAAAATCTTGATATAACCTCAGTTGTAATTGGAGTAATAAAGTAAGAATTTAATCAGGGGGAAGGGGAAGTAAATTGGCATCATAAAGAAGGATATGTAATTAAGCAAATGCTAAAAGATTTTTGGAAAAATATTTTTGAAATCGTAGCAAAAGCACAGGCGGATTTTTAACGTTTTCAGCGGTATTTTGTATGATATCATTTAGAACACGTGGCCTCAATTTGGATGGTTTTTTGAATTATAACGTTTTTTATACAATTCTGATTTTCGTAGGTTTGTGTTTTTTTAATAATAACGATATAAATAAATAAAAAGAAAAACAAAAGATAAATTTATAACTTTTTCTTATATCAATTTAAAAATGTACTGAGGAAGTGCTTAAGTTTTGCCCGACACTGTAATAAGGAACATATTTTGAATAGAGGTAGGATTTTTACATGCCATAAAAAACAGAATCAATAATTCTTTTCCTATCCTAAGACTAGCCGTATTTAACCTGGTAAATCAGAGTGTATTTCCCAAAGTAGAAAATATTTCAAATTTTGTTAAAATTTGTCTAATATTTAAAATGATTTTTTTAAATAAAATTCCATGTTATTGTACTAAAATAAAACTATGTCCACAGTTAATTTTCTCTACAGAATTTAGTAAACAATTTTCACCAATTATATTGGAATTTCAGCTAACTAGAAGTTCATTAGTTGGCATTAATTCTGGGCTTAAGTAACTTGTGTTAGCAGAATGCATGCACACACACACTAACCAAACACAGAATAAAACTAATAAACAAATATTTATTGGACTAAATTGGATTTAGTTTTTTTTATGGCCAGCCCAACCACACATCGAATGACATTAATATGGCTTTTATCAATAAATTTTAATATTTCTTTCATAATTCAATAACCACAAAATATAAATGGAAAACCACAAAACTAATAACAATAACAACAACGGAAATGGCAACAACAACAATATGACGACGACATAACAACACACATTAAAAAAAAGTTTGGTTGCGTATAGAGGAAGTTATGTGTCTGTTAGCTATATATGTATTTGTTGGTATTTGTACAAAAAATAAACACCTAACAAAATGGAGAAAAAATAACTCTACAAATACACGAAACAAATAAAGGAACTTAATGATACATAAAAATTAAATTACAATAAAAAAACAGAAATAATAATAATAATTGTAATAATCACAAATAACCGTAACCGCATAACGACATGAAATATTTACTATTTGGTTGGTTGGGTTATTGAACATTCCATGGCAAAATGACAAAAGTCGAAAATAACAACGGACGGCTGTTATAAGAACAATAATCTAGGCGGCTTGGAAATTCTAATATTGGCATTTTACTAATGTATTTTGTGGGTTTAATTTAGCAATGCGGTCGCCAAATACATACATAGCTATTTTGTTTCCAGGGGAATTTGAATCATTTTCAAGAAATTTGCAAAAATCAGAGTATTAACAATAAATCATTTTGCTCCGATTGACTTGAAATTTTTTTGCGACAACCTGTACTTCAAAAATGCCAGTATTTTTTTAGATTTTTTGAAGTTGATAAGTAGAGGTAACCCCTTAATATGTAATGCAGATTTCACTAGATGCGTAATTAAATTTAACAAAAATATCAATAAAAGAATTAATGATAAATACCGATGGACCTGAAAACGTCTTATGGCATGATATTGAAATTTTAAATGATAGGTGGTTTAGTGTAAATTATCGATTTGGTGGTGAACCAGTTAGATAAAAGTAAAAGGGCATAAGGATCGCTACATGTTCTGGTGAACAAACACTTAGACCAGATTGGGCCTGTCGTGCGCTTTGCAATAAAATTTGAACAATTGAGAAACATTTCAGTATATTTTAAGATCGCGACTTGAAAAAGTGAAGTTGTATGTTTAATATTGGTCCAAATAGAAAAAAAATAAATTTTTGTTATTTTATTTTGTTTTTTTGTTCTAATAAAAAAAAATAGAAAAAAAGTTTGCACAGTGGGCTTGGCTGAAATTTTCACGATTTAATATTTAAAAATCAGTAATAATAAAATGTAGTAAAAAATGAACAGCGGGCTTGGATGCATATATAATATTTAAACCAATTTTTAACAATGATTGTACTCTTCGTTTTTCTTAACATTTTCTGCATTAAACTACGATTAATTAAAAAAATCAAGTCCTATTTGGTAGTGGGATTTGAATAATTACTAGTTTTGCTTATTTTCTTAATTTGCCAATACAAATTTTCGTTTATACGAGTTTGAAATGTTTGTTATTTTACAAAAAAAAAAAAAAACAAGTAAAAAAGTGTAAGTCGGCCTAGCCGACAGATATATACCATCAGCCAATGTGAAGCGAAACTTTCACCACCGGACAGATCGAATGTATTTAAGGTCTCTTCAGAATTTTGTGGCCGTTTTTGGAACTTGAACTTGAATTTGAACTTGCCTAAAAAAATGTGGATTAGGAATTAACTGCACTAAGACACAAATGTAGAACTTTTGTAGGGCAGGTACCCTTAGGGAGAACCGATATGGGCCATTTTAGTAGTTAAACTAAATTTTGATAAAATATTAGGAGATACATAGTGGCATGGTGGTGGCATGTCATAACGTCCAGGGTCATAATGTCCATGGACGCTATGACACCAAAAAAAGTGTCATATCGTCCATGGACATAATGACACATTTGGGAGTGTCATAAAGTCTAAAAATTTGCGACACTACGTCCATGGACATTATGACACTTTTGGAGTGACATAATGTCCAAAAATATCAAAACTTAAAATTTCGATGAAAAGAACCGTTCTTTAGTGAGTAGTTTACTCAGAACCTGTTTTGTGATGTGCTATTGAATTGGAGATTCATTCTGAAAGTGTCAATTGAATAGTGCGGTAGAAAATTGGAAAAAAATAAAAAAGAAATGGAAGTTGAAAAATTAAATTTGATGTTCGAATTCATGTCGGGATTTTGCAAGAATTCCAAATTACTTGTACTAACCGGCGAAAATCAAATTTTTAGGCAAAAAAATGTATACACAAGTTATACTCGCTATAAATGTTATTTTGAAAAATGCAGCTTAACAGTGACATTAAAATAATATTTAAAACATATTCAATTTTGAGCCTTCACTGTTTCACACTGACTATGAAGTCGCTTTGAAACAAGCTTTGGAATGCGTCTTTCCAGGAGTCACCCAAAAAGGCTGTTGGTTCCACTACACTCAGGCTATTGTGCGTAAAGTACATAAAATCAAAGGCTTCGGAAATGTTGTAAAGCGCAAAGAAGAATGCAGAAAGTGGTACAGAAAAATTTTAAGACTACCATTAGCAAATCCGGAGCAAATTGAAGAGATGTTTTTAACACTTACAAATTAATTAGAGAATTTTTCCCAAAACGATAAGGAAATTGTTAATACATTTCTGAAATACTTCGAAAAACAGTGGATGAGAAAGGTATGACAAATTATTCTTGGTGGTGGTGAGCAGGATAAAGGGAATGAAAAATCGGCCGCCGATTTTTCATTTCCTTTGTTTATGACGAATAAAGACGGACGACACTGTGAAGAAGTCGGTGCGGAAAACCGTAAATGCAAATGTAATGAAAAATCGGCCGCCGATTTTTCATTACATTTGCATTTACGGTTTTCCTCACCGACTTCTTCACAGTGTCGTCCGTCTTTATTCGTCATATCGTTTTAAACAATCGTTTATCAATATCGTCTCTATGTTTTGAAATACAGAAGCTAATTGCATTTACCTTCTTCTTAAATTATTTAGGTTACACCTTATGGATTTTCTGTCAGTCTTGAGCATGTGAGGACTGCTAGTGCGCTCGAAGGCTATAACTCGAAATTATCAAGGAAATTGGAAAAACATGGTCAATTTTTAAAGTTCCTCGATATTATTCGCGATGAGGATTTCTCATATTCTGTTTCTTTGGCGCAAGCTTCGGCGGGTAATTTGAGTGTTTTGCCGAAAAAACGACGAATTCAATATAGTAAAAACTGTTAGATCAGTTGTCTTACCGAAAAACTCAAGAAAGGCGTTATGACTCTATCTGAGTTCTTCGAAGCTATTATAAACAAGGAAAACAACATTGTTAATAATGACATCATAGAGGATGCTGATAGCCAAGATATTTCTGTGTGCAGGAACCGAGAAATATTTTGCTTCAACCATGTAAACATTTCAAGATTTGTTCGTATTGTTTTGAAAAGTTAGATGCAAAGTCCAAAACAAATCGATCACCTTTGCTTTGCCCTTATTGCAGACAAATTGTTGAAACAAATTTAAAAATTTATCAATAAAATTATGAATTATGAATACAACTTTTATACCATATTTTTTTATTTTTAAAGTGTCATATCGTCCATGGACATTATGACATTTGCAAAAGTGTCACAATGTCCATGGACGATATGACACTTTTTTTGGTGTCATAGCGTCCATGGACATTATGACCCTGGACGTTATGACATGCCACCAATTTGGTTGGCCCATTCAAGTGATATCGTCCTAGCATTTTAGTGACATTTTTAAATATTGGGGAGAAGTACCGAAAGTTTTGGACCGGCATTGCCCACGAAACTAAGTTTGGATATAATATGACGAAGACCAAATGTTGGACCAATTCGGTTGAACAGTTCGAGAGTTATCGTGCTCTCCGACCGCCACATATGGTGACATAGGGGTTTTTTGCAACTTTCCGACTCTTTTCCAAAAAAACTTTTACCCTCGTAATGGAGGTCGCGAATGCAAATCGCTTCAACAAAAATCAAAGTGATTCGAGAGCAGGTCTTAAAGTGAACTTATTTTGTGTGAGAGGTACCTTAAGGGGTAGACAAATATAGTCCATATTCGAACCTGATCTATATCTGGTAGATATATTAGGATGTGCAAAGTATAGATTACATCGGTCACTCCCTTCAAGAGTTATCGTGCGCAAAATTTTTCCGAACATTTTTGAAGTTTTGTGGGGGAGGTACCTGAGTGAGTGGACCGCTATAGTTCATCTTCGATTTAAAACTATGTTTTGGTAAAATATTACGAATGCAAAATTTTTAGCCGAATCGACAGATCCGTTCGAGAATTATCTTGCGATATAGTTCATCTTCATGGGGGCTTTTTTCGCATTTCCGGAAGAAGGACTTGCCCCTGATGAAACTTGTACCGTCGTATGGGGGGAAGTGAATACAAGTTGTTGCAACAAAAATCAAAGCGATTAGAGAGCAGGTCCTAAACTGAACTTATCCGAAATTTTGTGTGGGAAATACCCGAAAGAGTGGGCCGATTGAGTCCATATTGGAACCTCATCTAAGTCTGGTAGAAATTTCACGATGTGCAAAGTATGGACAAAATCGGTTACTCCCTTCAAGAACATTTTGGAACTTTTCTGTGGGAGGTACCGGAAGGAGTGGACCGATATATCTCATCTTCGAACTTAAACTAAGTTTGGACAAAATATTACGAGAGTTATCGTGTGCTCCAGCCAGACAGATAGACGGACGGACATTGCTCAATCGACTCCAAATTATCTGAAACACATTTCGTCCAAACATACTTGTGGTGTACAACCATTATTTCGATGAGGCACATTTTGCCCGTATGAAAGTGTATATGAGGAAATATCAAAATTTGTTAGTTTTCCATAAAAAAAATTCAAAAAAAAATTTTTAAGCTACATGAAAGATTTTTGGTACATAGATTGGGAAAAAAAATTCCGATTCTGAAATCTGGCGAGATACTAATTTTGGTTGTTGCGCGCAAAAGTTATGGCGGTTTTTATTCTGATAATAAGAAATAAATCTTAAAACAACGCTACTCATTATATTGCGAAACATTGTTAATTAAGGGCTTCCTACGTACTATATGATTACTGAGGTCCCATAACATTAGTGACAAAGTTGTAAATTTTCGCGGAAATTAAGAAAGAATTAAAAAAATTGCTTGCTTGCAAATTGTTTTATTAAAATTTAAGCTACTTATGCATCGGAAGAATATTTTAAAAATATGTACGTAATCTAAACATCGCGACGATTCAAATGGAACCAAAAATATAGAAATCTGTTCAGCGGTTTGCACATTTTAGCAAAAACAAAAAAAAAATATATATTGAGGGAAGTTATAAAAGTTTTGTAAGAGAAAATATTTTTCAATTTTTTTTGAGTTAGTTGAAGAAAATGTAAGGAAATTAGGTCGGAGTTATTCTTCTATTTCAGTTAAATTTCACGCAAAAAATCACGTTTTTTATTCTAATCACTTCTCGAGTACACGCTAACATCTAGCGGAAGATATGGGTAACGTTCCAATAAATGTTGGGTTCCTTTGAATGCGGTATAATCTTCAAATAAAACTGTATCATTTGAAATGCGTGTAAATTGCGAAATCCTCAAAATCGTCTGATGCGCATGCGGTTTATCAATACGGCGAATTCTCCTCTTTTAATTTGTACACATTTGCCAGGATTTACGTTGGCCGCTAAGATGTAGCGTCGTCTGCAGTTTAGTGTGCAACAATCTGTATAACGCTTATAATTTGTACAAAGTGCATAAACTTTTTATGCGCATCCGCTTTCACTACCAACCGTGGAAAAATACATCCATCTAATCCTATTTCGATCAAATCCATCAAGAACCGTGGATGTAGCATCACACACTATTTTTGGGATAAATCGGGTACAGCTCCCATGCCACTAAATTTTTTAAACCGCTGTTTTTGCAAAACCGCGAGTGATGTGTCAGTTTTTTCATTGACAAGAAAACTATCCACAGAAAATGCGAATAAATCCGCGATATTTTCAAAAACATTTTTAGCACATTTTTCGGTTATTTGCAGTTGCTGTTTTCGCCATTTTCACGATCTATGATTTATATGATCCCGACCGCCGAAAAACTAAAATATCGCGGGGTACCGGCACACTCAAAAGGATATTGTAAATACTGTACCCAACAAATATGTTTTTTAGAAAAAATATCGCACTAAATTTTGGCCTTTGGCAGTAGATTACTCTGCTGCTGTGTGGGCTACATAGCCAATATACATATCAAATTATGCGTAATTGCGAGTACTTTAATCCTATTAATTGTTTTTTGAAATACTCGAATGCGCGTTCCAGTTAAATTAAAAATACGAAAAACACCTAAAATCCGGCTTCCAAATGTCAGCATCCATAAAAGGTGGAAGCAGTGGAAATTTCGAAAAGTGATACATTAGAAGTGTACTCCTCATTTTGTATTCTTCTACTTTTACTTTGGACATATCGCTCATTTACTCAAAGAGTGACACATTTCAAAAAATCAAGTTTCGAGAAAAACGCGTTTTAAGTTGTCGATTGAAATTTGAGTTCCCAACTTAAAAAGGTTATTACAAAAAACTAAAATAACTAGTTGGACCATATTTTGCAAAGAACTTGCCAGATATCAGTGCTAAATTTCTGTGCAACATTAAGCATGACTTGAAGTGTTTTAGTGCTTCATAAATTCAAAAAACTTTTTTGATGATTTATGCCAAACTCCTAGAAAATAAGCTGTAACTCGTTGAGTTTTAGGGATATCAACTTGAAAATTTGACACAAGATAAAGTAGAAGTCGTAGAAAAAATAGAAATTGCTAACTCAAAAAACCCATTTTTTGAGTTATGCCACTCTTTGAGTAAATGAGCGATATGTCCATCATTTGAACGGTTTAATCAGCAATCAAATAGTAACGTTAGCTTCAACGTTTTTTTCCTATTTTTATTAATATACGCGGTCATAACTTCCACGTAAATAAAATTATTTTGCCAAATTTTTGAGCTTTGTTCAAAAACACTTGAATTGATCTAGCCATGGTCATAGTTACTGGTAAATTGCAATAGTTCGCGTATTATAATAGTGCAAACCTTGGCTTCATGGAAACTATTTTTTTTTAATATTCACTCATATACCCTCGTTAGCATAAAGCTGGGGGTATAAAAAACGGTAATCATTCGAATCCCACTATCAAATATGATTTAAAATCGTAGTTTAATACAAACAACTTTGAAGGAAATCGAAGAGTACAATTACTGTTAAAACTTGATGTTAAGTATTAATTCGCGACAATTGCAGCCAAGCCCCCACTGTGCAATTTTTTTATATTTTTTGTGAAATAGCTAAAAACAAATAAAAAAGATTTTTCAAATTGGCCAATATTAAAAAAGTTATGACATTTTCAAGGTGCGATATCTCTGGAACCGTTACTCAAAAAAAATGTGAATATATACTAAATTGTTTTCCCAGTGACATAATGGCATAACCACAGCAAAAGATATATATTTGATATATCCACAAAAATTGAGTTAGAACGCTATATTTTTGCACAAGAGTACCTATTTTCTGTAGGCAGGTCATGTTTTCGTATAGGTCCCTTATAACGATACCTGCAGATTTTCGGTATTTTGAAGATTTTAGCTATGATTTTTAACGGCACTAGCTGTAATTTGACATTTGAAGTTCTTAGTGATAACAACACTTCTCTACCAAAAATTTTCAACATAGGTCCATGTTTAGGTAGAGCCCCCATAAAACGGTACCTCCCTATTTTCGGTATTTTGAGGATTTTAACTACAATTTTTAACCGAACTAGCTGCAATTTAACACTTCAGGTTGGTAGGGGTCTCCACACTTCTACATCGAAAATTGTCAACATAGGCCCATGTTTAGATATTGCATCAATATAAAGGTACCTCCCGATATTCGGTATTTTTAGGGTTTTAGCTTTTATTTTTGACAGAACCACCCGTAATTTGACATTTGAGGTTCCCCGCTGTCACAAAACTTCTCCACCAAAAATTGTCGACAAAGATCCATGTTTCGGTATAGCCCCCAATAACAGTGTCTCCCGATTTTCGGTATTCATTAACAAAAACATAAAGAAATGTATTTAAAAAATATATTTTTTCTTACCAAGGGCACATATAACAAAATTTGATATTTACCTGAAAAGAAAAAAAACATATGTGAATTAATATAACTGCAGTAGTATTAGTATCTTAGCCAATTGTCTAACAAAACAAGTAAGAAGAAATAAAGAAAATATTGTAGCAGTGAAAATTCTATACAACATTTTCTTAAGTCCCATTTCGATAGGACTTGTCGTTTCCAAGCTAAATCCAGATAACCCCGAAAAAACTAAAAATGTGAACTTTGACGGCGATTTATTTAAAAATCCCTCCTGCGATTTTCTCTTATTTTTGGATTTTTCTCATCTATGAACATTGCTGTTTCAGAATCTGCAAAAACTTCGCAGGTGTAAACGGTTTTTATTTAAAGTTAGTTAAGGCGCACCGTACATGCTATTGTTTTATAAGAAGGCGATACAGTCAGTGAATTGTCCCAATTTGAACTTCTATATCTCAAAAATGGTAAAACCTACGAAAATATCAACCATCGAAAATATCCATTTTGTAGAGAATTTTTACTGCTACAACATTTTCTTAAGTCCCATTTCCATAGGACTTGCCGTTTCCAAGCAAAAACGTGAAAACCTAAAAAAACTAACAAGTAAGAATGGCGTTAAGTTCGGCCGGTCCGAACTTGTTATACCCTCCACCACAAGTTGTATTGAAGTAAAATGGAATATATAGTTTCCTTTCGTGTATGAAGAAGACTTAATACTAAATTTCAGCAATTTCGGTAAAACAATGTGAGGCACCATTCTATGGCGGCTATTTCAAAACGTCGATCTATACCGACAAATTTCTGACGGAAAGTTTTTACGCTGAAAGAAAACTAAATACCAAATTTCCTATATTTCGGTAAGAGAATGTGGCTAAAACTAAAAAAAAAATACCGAAAATCAAGAAGTAAGCTTCTATGGGGATATAGGAAGACGTGGACCTATACTGATAATACTCTTCTGGAATATTTTATAACTCTTGGAAGACGAAATAACGAATTTCAGCCATTTCGGTTGGATATTGACGTCACAATCTTCAGTATTACGAAAATCCGGAGGTACCTTTCTATGGGGGCTATATCGAAACGTGGACCTATACCGACGAATTTTAGTCAGAAATGGGCAATATGAAAGCGTGGACCTGTACAGACATATTCCTGGCGAACAGTTTTATATCACATTGAAGACTAAATACCAAATTTTAGCCATTTTGGTGGAATATTGAAGACACAACCTTCGAAATACGAAAAATCGGGAGGTAATTTTCCATGGGGGCTATATGAAGGCGTGGACCTATACCGACAAATTTAAAGGGGAAGTTTGAGTATCCCCAACGAAGTCTAAATACCAAATTTCAGCCGTTTCGGTGGAATATTGAGGCCACAACGTTCAAAATACCGAAAATCGGGAGGTACCGTTCTATGGGGGCTATATGAAGGCATGGACCGATACCGACAAAGTCCTGGGGGAAAGTTTTATACCACCAACGTAGACTAAGTACCAAATTTCAGCCATTTCGGTGTGATAATGAAGCTAAAACCTTCAAAATACCGAAAATCGGGAGGTACCGTTCTATGGGGGCTATATGAAGGTGTGAACCGATACCGACAAAATTCTTGGGGAAAGTTTTATACCTCTGAAGAAAACTACGTACCAAATTTCAGCCATTTTGGTAGGATAATGAAGCTAAAACCTTCAAAATACCGAAAATCGGGAGGTACCGTTATATGGGGGCTATATGAAGGTGTGGACGGATACCGACAAAATTCTGGGGGAAAGTTTTGTACCCCTAAGGAAGACTACGTACCAAATTTCAGCCATTTTGGTAGGATAATGAAGCTAAAACCTTCAAAATACCGAAAATCGGGAGGTACCGTTATATGGGGCTATATGAAGGTGTGGACCGATACCGACAAAATTCTGGGGGAAAGTTGTGTACCCCTAAAGAAGACTACCTACCAAATTTCAGCCATTTTGGTAGGATAATGAAGCTAAAACTTTAAAAATACCGAAAATCTGGCTATACCGTTCTATGGTGGGCATATCAAAAATTATTTTCCTATTAATTGATTTATTTATTTATTTGTTTATTTACTTATAAAGGAATACATTTCAATTAAATTAAGAAAAATATCACTAAATTCTCCTCTATCAATGTCAATTATTGTGAAAACAATTACAACTTATTCAAACTGCGCTTAAGGCGACCATTGACTTTGGAATTCCATAATGGACAACTTTTGCTTTCTAGTTCCCCTAACAATAAAACTTTCTTTGGCAATTGTTTTAATAATTGGCCAAAATCATTTCAATATAACATTCACATTGGCTAAGAAATTAAGTCATTTATGTAGCCATTAATTCGTCTACTTAATTAGTTGTTACTGCTGATATTGTCATAAACTTTGCCGCCGTCATTACCACCACCAACAACAACAAGAGCCAATGAAGTAAACACCAAACTTGTGATTTTCATCAACTTGTAAGCAATAATTTGAGTTGGGACATAGTTTTTCCAAAGAATTTTTCAAAGCAGCAATTCTAATGGGAGTTAATTATAATTACCATTTTAGTTGTTGTTGTTGCTACTGTTATTAGTTACGGGATTTTTTTGAAATTCTTTTCTTTCCAACTATAACCAGGCAGGCCAGCCAGTTCACCAGCCAACAATGTTCGTGTGCGTGTCTAAATGTCTATCATTAGGCGATTTCATTTAATAGAACAACACATAATAAATACAATGACACATAGTAGCTCATAATATATAATTGTATATGTGGTAATGGATTACGAGCTATGTGAAAGATATATGGAGCGAGACAAAAGAAGAGTCACAGAACAGAAAAACCAACACAAATGAAAATGTTGAAACACTCACAAAAACAAGGATAATAACCTAAATGACAAAAATAGAAAAAAATAGAGCAAAAAAATCATGCAAAAGGATAAGCACGATATGCTTGGGATACATTCATTTGAAGAGTCAACGACACACACGCACACTGTAACAGCGAACATTGTATCAATGTGTAACGATATGCATACTCACATAAATAGCAGTTAGATTTTATACATTTGTTTTTGTTTCACTCTTGGAAAGATATATAAAGGACACTGTCACGCTTAGATATCTCTCTCCACTACACAGACAAGCAGCCATTGCTTTAGCGTCAGAATTTGAGGAACATTAACAAATACAAGGCAAAAAAGCGGGGGAACAAACAACAAATAAATGCTTTTAAACTGTCATTAGCTAATTATTGCCAAAGTCATTAAGTTATGCTTGTCATTTCTGTAGAGTCACTGTCATTGCAAAAAAACCCTTTGTTTGTATTGACAATCACTGTTGTCCTGAATTGAGTTTCGCGTTCGCCTAAAACAGTTGTCATTCAAAAATCGTAAACATGATGTTGGTTGCTGGGTCAATTGTAAGGTGGGTTTAGAAAAAATTTGATATAAAAGGAAAGGCTTTTACACTTACATTAACAGACTTTCGTTAACAGACTAGGCAATGACGACCGCTCAAAGGCGCAGTAACCCAAATCAACATGGTAATAAAGGAAAATCCGTTATTGAACGGTACGTTCCAAAAATTTGCTCTATTCAGGGCATTGTTTAAGCGTCGATACAGGTAGCAAGGAACCAATTCTTCGGTCGGCTGCTCGCGGAATTTTTCAAGGCCAGCGACGATATTCTGATAAGTTGATTAGCGATATCTGACAGCAACTGCAACCTTAGTCTGCAAAACCACTTGAAGAATTCTGGTCTTTACTCAGAATTCTGATGTTGGGTTCCCAGAAATAACGAAACAAATTTCCAAATTTCTAGGGATAATTCAAATTAAAAGCTCCTGCTTTATTGAGATCTTCTATAAGACTAATTACAAAATTTAAAGTTTTTAAAATAAGAAGGCGCTCCTAGCGCTATGTACGAAATAAGTGAAGATATATATGTGTATATACATTGACAATGAGTGAGGATTAGTAATAATGGATAAAGAGTAAGTTAATGAGAGAAAATACTGGAATGTACTAAAATAGGTAATTCATGATATCGAGTAATTGATAACGAAAAAAAACTAAAACTAAATAGTGATGGCAAGAAAGTGATGAGTCAGGGGGAAGTCTCAGCTGTTGAACATGGCTTCAACACCACTTATACAATGTGCTACGAGCTACATAGGGTTACGTCTCTTACCCACAGCGTATGATTGACGAGCTTTCCATTCCAATGTTGTGATAGAACTCGAGATGAGATCTTAACTCTATGCCAAATACCGAGATAGAACAACTAAAAAGTCGCTAAGGCCAGCCGGCCCGAACTTTTTATAACCTCCACCATTAAAATATGCTTAAATAAAATGAAATAATTAGTTTCTTGTCCTGTCCTTTCGAACACGGATACCCCGAATCTAATATAACAAATAAGAACGGCGTTAAGTTCGGCCGTGCCGAATCTCGGATCGAAAATTTGACAAAAAAACCCTTGAAACACATAAAATTGGGCAATACCGGTTAGACTTAAACCTGGATAAAGGTTTAGATATAATCTTCCTCGAAAACAAAAATCGAATTATAGGCTTATTCGGTAGAAAAATGTGACTAAAATCTTTAAAAAACTTTAGAAGGTGACTAGGCTTATATGGGGACTATACCAAACCGTAAACCTATACTGTCTGATTTTTTGAAAGAGATGTTTTGTATTTGTATAAATGTCTTGTGCCTTTAGCGAAGACTAAATACCAAATTTCAGTCCGTTTGAATAGTGTGGCTTAAACTTTCAAAACACCGATAATCGGAGGGTACCGTTCTATGGGGGCTATATAGACGTGAGCCTATACCACCAAATTTCTGGAGGAAATTTGTATGCCCCCAACAAAGACTAAATACCAAATTTCAAACATTCGTTGGGATATTGGATCCAAAATCTTTAAAATAGCGAAAATTTGGAGTGGCAGTTCTACGGAGGCTATATGAAGACGTCGAGCAATACCGAAACATACATATCATTTGGAAACTTATATACCCCCAACGAAGACTTGTTACTTAATTTCAGACATTTCTGTGGGATATTGAAGCCACAATACATACGGTAAATCGGGAGGTACTGATCCTAGGGGGGCTATATGACAACGTGGACTTACAGCGACAAATTTCAAGTGAAATGTTTTAAACCCCCTAAGATGATCAAATACCAAATTTGCGCCTTTTCGATGGAGTATTGAGGCCACAACCTTCAAAATACCGAAGATCAGGAGGTACCTATATGAAGACGTTTACCTATACCGATAAATTTAAGGTGGAATGCTTTATACCCTCAACGAAGACTAAATAACAAATTTCAGCCTTTTCGGTGGGATATTGAGGGTGCCACCGTGGTGCAATGGCCTTGCACGCTAAAGGTCGTGGCTTCTCTACAAGTGGTGTCTTAGGACACGCCGTTCGGACTCGGCAATAAACAGTAGGTCCCTTATCATTGAGCTAATATGAATCGAGGTGCACTCATTGATATGAGACAAGTCTCCCTTGTCCCGTATGGGATGTTTGTGGAACAATTATAAATATATACATATATTGAGGTCAAAACCTTCAAAATACCGAACATCAGGTAGTACTGCTCTATGGGGGCTACATGTATGAAGCTATAAAACTATACCGAAAAATTTCTGGTGGAAAGTTTTATACCAAAGAAGAACTAAATGCCACAACCTTCAAAGTACCGAAAACCGGGATTACCGTTCTATGGGGGCTATATGAAGGTGTGGAGTTATACCCACAAATTTCAAGTGAAAAGTTTTTGTACCCTCAACGAAAACTAAATACCAAATTTCAGCCGTATTAGTGCGATATTGAGACCACAAACTTCAAAATCCAGGAAATCGGGAGGTACTGTTCTATGAGTGCTATATGAGGACCTATAGCAACTAATTTCAGGTGAAAAATTTTACACCGGCAACGAAGACAAACTACCAAAATTCAATCATTTCGGTGGGACATAAAATACCGAAATTCGGGAGGTCCCGTCATATGGGGGCTATATGAAGACATGGATCTAAAAATTTTAAGTGGAGTTTTGCACCCCCAGCTAACTCTGAATATAAAATGTCAGCCAATTATGTGTGATATTGAGGACACAACTTTCCAAATACAGAACATCGGAAGGTACGGCTCTATGGGAGTTATATGAAGACATGAGCCTATACCAAAAAAATTCAGGTGGAAAGTTGTGTAGCCCAACGAAGACTAAATAGCAAATTTCAGATATTTCGGTGTTATAAGGAGGCTAAACCCTTCAGATTACCAAAAATTGGGAGGTATCGTCCTATGGGGGCTATATCAAAACGTGGACCGATATAGTCCGCTTTCAATACCAAACATCCTAGTAGTAATGGAAACTTCTATACCAAATTACAAAGCTCTACCTTAAAAATTTCGGACTGTATCTTGATTTCAACAGACGCACGGATGGATGGACGGGCAGATCTAGAATATATATATTTATAGGGTGTCCGACCAATATTTCGATGTGTTACAGACGAAATGACAATTTAATTATACCCTCCATGTGATGGTGGAGGGTGTAAAATGTGCTCAAATAGGTGTTACCTTTATATGGGGGCTATATATAAGTAGGGACTTATATTGAACATTTTTGGTTGAACATTTTGTGACTGCAGGGAACCTCAAATGTCAAATTACGTGCCAAATAATGGCTAAGACCCTCCAAATAACGAAAATCGGGAGGCACGCTTGTATGGGGGTTATACAAAAACAAGATATGCTTAGATGAGGCCTATACCAATAAGTGGAACTATATTGAAAATGTTTAATGAAAACGTTTTCTGACTACGGAGAATCTCAAATGCTAATTACGGGTAGTTCCGTTATATGACGGCTATAATAAAACATGGACCTATGTTGGCGATTTTTTATAGAGAAGTTTTGTGACCACTGGAAACCTCAAATGTCAAATTACAGCTAGTTCGCTTTATAATTGCAGCCAAAATCCTCAAAATACCTAAAATCGAGAGGTACCTCCCCCACACAAGTTAAAATTTTTTCGCAAAAATGATGCACAAGGTTACTTTTGAAGGGCTTGACCGATTTCGTCCATACTTTGCATATCGTAATATTTCTACCAGATATAGATAAAATTCGAAATCGGTTCACTCCTTCGGAAAAGTGCAGTTAAAGACCTCTTCTCGAATCCTTTTGATGATTTTTGTTGTAACAACTTGTATTCGCTGCCCCCATTACGACGGGGCAACTTCTTTCAGGGACAAGTCCATACTTCCTGAGAAAATGGTCCAAAGGTTGTAAAATCTCCCTTTGGCACGATATCTTTCGAACGGACAAACCGATTTGATCAAAATTTGGCAATTCGGTATTTTGAAGGTTGTGTCTTCAATATGCCACCAAAATGGGTGAAATTTGGTATTTAGTCTTCATTGGGGGTATAAACATTCAACCAGAAATTTGTAGGTATAGGTCCACGCCTTCAAATATCCCCCATAGAACAGTTCCTCCCATTTTTCGGTATCAAGAAGGATGCGGCTTCAATATTCCACCGAAATGGCCGAAAATGGCTAACTGGTATTCGTTGGTGGTAAAAAACTTCCCCAAAAATTTGTCGCTACAGGTCCACGCCTTCATATAGCCCCCATAGAACGGTACCTCCCGATTTTCGGGATTTCGAAGGTTGTGGTATTTAGTCTTTGCTGGAGGTAAAAACCTTTCGGACTAAAATTCGTCGGTATAGGTTTATATTTTGATATAGCCCCCATAAAACGGTTCCTCCCGGTTATCGTAAAAATCCCCTCTGGTACCATGTGCCGTATATCTCCGATCTAAAATTTAGCAATGGTAATAGTTTGCCCAAAGTTAAATCAAGTGGGAACCTCCCCCACAATAGTTCAAAATATTTCGCTAAAATGGAGTGCTCGCTAACACTCAAAGGCCGTAACCGATTTGGTCCATACTTTGGACATCGTAATATTTCTACGAGACATAAATCAGGTTAGAATATGGACTATATATTTAAGCTTCTTCGAATACCTCCCACACCAGAGTTCGGAAATATGCAGGTTAGGACCTCCTCTCGAATCGTTCTGATTTCTTTGCAATAGGTTGCACTCAATGCCACTATTACGATGGTACGAATATTTTCAGTGACAAATCCATACTTCTTGAAAAAATGACCCGAAAACTGTAAAAAACTCCATACGGCCAGCATGTGTTGTGGCACGACAACTCCCCAACTGAATACTGCGTTGGTCCGCACTTTGCACATCGTAATATTTCTTCGAATATTAGATGAAAATCAAAGATGGTGCTTATAGATTCACTTCCGGTACCTCCCCCACAAAAGTTCGAAAATATTCGCCAAAACGTTAAGCGCAATATATCATAGACGGAGCAACAGATTTGGTCCAAACTTTGGATCTCGAAATATGCTGTCCAAACTTAGTTTATGTTCAAAAATGTGCACTCCTTATGGTACCACCCACACAAATGATGAACAATTTAAGTGCGGTTAAGGGTCTGTGCGAGAATCCTTGGAAATTTTTACCGAAGCTACTCCAAGTAGCTATGATCAGTTTCGTAGACAAGTCCATGTTTCATGATATATTGGTCCTATCGAGAGGAATGACTACCAAAATAAGACACACTTTCGAAACGGAATATATTGGTGCATTCCTTTAGGTACCTCCCCCGCAAGATTCTATCCTAATCCATATCTTTGCACAGCAAGTTCATAGGCCCCAAATGTAAAGACCTCCTATACACACACTTTTGTTTGGGAAGAAGGTGTTTCAATTCACACAGGCTGTGTCGGCAAAACCGACTGATACTTCTTTACTTGTTTTATTTTAAAATCTTAGAAATTCTGCCAAAAGCACACGATTCCTAAAGTTTGAAATTTAAAAAATATGTGTATGTGTATGTCAACCTAACATGACAGAAGTTCCTATGTACTCCCATTGGGAATTATTCGTATACACAATAATCCATAAAAATTACCGATATTCTGATTTTAATTTTAAGAAATTTGTAGAAACATAATTTTAAAAAATTCGTAGAAACTTTTTTCTTCGTTCTTCGCCCAAACATACGTTTCCTATCATTGCCACTTTTCCTATCCTGCTAATATAGCCAGTTTCCATTTATGTTATATACGTTTTTTTTTTCTTCTTGCTTCCTGATGGATATCGTTTCCAATTATGCTACAAAAATATCCTGTTAACATTTCAACCACATCATTCACAGTTGTGATACCACCAACTGCTTGTGCTGCACAACCTAACTTTACCTTCATTCAGGTTAAGTAAACATGCAATCCTGCCAGTCAGGTATCAATAGACACTGAGATGCGTTGCAAAATATAGAAAAAAAAACAGAATAACCAACACACCGACAAGATTCATAAAATGTGATGATGCAGCTGATTTTTTTTCTACTTGTTCCAACTGACTTTTTGACATGACATTACAAAGCTATGGTATGTGTGGGTGGGTGTTCGTAAGAGAGTGATGTAGAAGGAACACCATTTCCATGGGGTATTATGAGGATTTCAGGAAGGGAAATCACTGTAACTACAGATATCCTTGAAATAGGGACTTTGGCTAATTAAAAAATGTTTCTTCAGAAGCATTATTGGAGTTATTGAGGGAGTTGTATCCGGAGCGTATGAATAACACAAATTGATAAATGCATCGTGTATACGGGCCAATGACCTAAAACAATTGCTGCCGAGTTTTATGTTTTAGGGGACCAGACAAAATTTGAAAATTTTTAAATTTTTTTAATCAAAATGCTTAATGCCAACATTATACTTTAGATATATATCGAAGACCATGCGTATTTAAGTTGAGAAAATTGTATACAATGAAATTACCTAAAAAAAGTCAATCCATATTGATGTCTGTGATTTTAAAATATGACTTTTAGATTTACACCTGAAACTGTGAGTTATTGCTGTGAAAGTATATTTTCCAATACCAAACATACATATGCATCTTTCATTTTTTCTTCAGACCAATGTGCTTTTTCAACATTACATTGATGCTGTCGTAACCCAACCACTGAACATGTGTAGTAACTGATGTGACTTTTTCTCTTAACCGCTGTAATTGGCGTCATACGTGAAAAATATTTTTTTATATTTCTCTCTGATATTTTACAGTTGCGTGAGTGAGTGCGTGTGCCTGGGATGGAGGTGAATGTTGCTGTGACCGGAAATGTTCGGTGTGCGGCTGTGATTTCCGTTTTATTTGACACGATGTACAGACATAACTGTATGTTTTGGGTATGTTTCATTTTCCTCTTCGGTTAACGTAGAAACGTTTGAAATTTTTTGGTAATGTAGAAAACAATATTTTTCTGCATTTTTTGATGGCATACGAGGAAAGGAGTTAAAGCAAGTTTTATGGAAGAAACATTTTTCGTAGGGCGGTTTTATTAAAAATGTACGCTTAAAAAATATTTTTATTAAAAACAAACACTCGAAAAATATATTTTTTGCTTTAAAAAATATTTTTATTTTAAATGCACCCTTAAAAAATATTTTTATTATAAAAGGAAGGTTGAAAAATATTACCGTTAAAAAATATTACCGTTTTTTAATACCGTTTAAAAAATATTGAAAATATTTTAATTAATAATACCGAATTGAAAATTATTTTAATTAAGAATTCCAACATGACAAATATTTTGATTAAAAATTCACGGTTGAAAAATAGTTTTATTTAAAAACACAACCTTGAAAGAATATTCTTATTTAGCTTGAAAAAAAAAATATTTTTATTAAAAATCCTCGCTAAAAAAATTATTAAAAGTCAAAACTTGAAAAATATTTTTATTATTAATCCCAACTTAAAAAAATATTTTTATTAATAATCCCAATTTTAAAATTTTTTAATTAAGAATCCTAAATTAAAACATATTTTTATTAAAATCCACGCTTGAAAATATTTTAATTAAAAATCCCGAATTGAAAAATATTTTAATTAAGAATTCCATCCTGAAAAATATATTGGTTCAAAACCACGGTTGGAAAAATTGTTTTATTCAAAAACGCAGCCTTGAAAAAATATTTTTAATGAATATCCAAGCTTGAAAATATGTTTTTATTAAATATCCTCGCTTGAAAAATATTTTCATTAAGAATCCCAACTTAAAAAATATTTTTATTAATAATTCAAATTTTAAAAATATTTTAATTAAGAATCCCAACTTGAAAAAATATTTTAATTAAAAACACACGGTTTAAAAATATTTGTATTAAATATCCACGATTTAAAAACATTTTAATTACATACCACGCTACGGGTTGAAAATTATTTTTTTTTTTAAATGTACGTTCAAAAATATTTTTATTGAAAATACAAATTTTAAAAAAACATTATTATTAAAAATGCAAATTTAAAAAAAAAAATATTAAAAATACAAATTTGAAAAAATATTTGTACTAAAACACAAATTAGAAAAGATAATAATAATCCACGCTTGAAAAAGTAATTTTTAATAATAATCCACGCTTGAAAAAGTATTTTTTAATAATAATCCACGCTTGAAAAAGTAAATTTTAATAATAATCCACGCTTGAAAAAGTAATTTTTAATAATAATCCACGCTTGAAAAAGTAATTTTTAATAATAATCCACGCTTGAAAAAGTAATTTTTAATAATAATCCACGCTTGAAAAAGTAATTTTTAATAATAATCCACGCTTGAAAAAGTAATTTTTAATAATAATCCACGCTTGAAAAAGTAATTTTTAATAATAATCCACGCTTGAAAAAGTAATTTTTAATAATAATCCACGCTTGGAAAAGTAATTTTTAATAATAATCCACGTTTGAAAAAGTAATTTTTAATAATAATCCACGCTTGAAGAAATAATTTTTAATAATAATACACCCTTGAAAAAATAATTTTTAATAATAATCCAAGCTTGAAAAAATAATTTTTAATAATAATCCACGCTTGAAATTGTTAATAATAATCCACGCTTGAAAAAATAAATTTTAATAATAATCCACGCTTGAAAAAATAAATTTTAATAATAATCCACGCTTGAAAAAATAATTTTTAATAATAATCCACGCTTGAAAAAGTAATTTTGAAAAAATAATTTTTAATAATAATCCACGCTTGAAAAAATGATTTTTAATAATAATCCACGCTTCAAAAAATAATTTTTAATAATAATCCACGCTTGAAAAAATGATTTTTAATAATAATCCACACTTGAAAAAATAATTTTTAATAATAATCCACGCTTGAAAAAATGATTTTTAATAATAATCCACGCTTCAAAAAATAATTTTTAATAATAATCCACGCTTGAAAAAATGATTTTTAATAATAATCCACACTTGAAAAAATAATTTTTAATAATAATCCACGCTTGAAAAAATGATTTTTAATAATAATCCACGCTTGAAAAAATTATTTTTAATAATAATCCACGCTTGAAAAAATTATTTTTAATAATAATCCACGCTTGAAAAAATGATTTTTAATAATAATCCACGCTTGAAAAAATGATTTTTAATAATAATCCACGCTTGAAAAAATGATTTTTAATAATAATCCACGCTTGAAAAAATGATTTTTAATAATAATCCACGCTTGAAAAAATAATTTTTAATAATAATCCACGCTTGAAAAAATTATTTTTAATAATAATCCACGCTTGAAAAAATTATTTTTAATAATAATCCACGCTTGAAAAAATTATTTTTAATAATAATCCACGCTTGAAAAAATGATTTTTAATAATAATCCACGCTTGAAAGAATAACTTTTAATAATAATCCACGCTTGAAAAAATGACTTTTAATAATAATCCACGCTTGACAAAATGATCTTTAATAATAATCTACGCTTGAAAAAATAATTTTTAATAATAATCCACGCTTGAAAAAATGATTTTTAATAATAATCCACGCTTGAAAAAATGATTTTTAATAATAATCCACGCTTGAAAAAATAATTTTTAATAATAATCCACGCTTGAAAAAATGATTTTTAATAATAATCCACGTTTGAAAAAATGCTTTTTAATAATAATCCACGCTTGAAAAAATTATTTTTAATAATAATCCACGTTTGAAAAAATGCTTTTTAATAATAATCCACGCTTGAAAAAATTATTTTTAATAATAATCCACGCTTGAAAAAATTATTTTTAATAATAATCCACGCTTGAAAAAATATTTTTAATAATAATCCACGCTTGCAAAAATATTTTTAATAATAATCCACGCTTGCAAAAATATTTTTAATAATAATGCACGCTTGCAAATATATTTTTAATAATAATCCACGCTTGCAAAAATATTTTAATAATAATCCATGCTTGCAAAAATATTTTTAATAATAATCCACGCTTGAAAAAATATTAATAATAATAATTCACGCTTGCAAAAATATTTTTAATAATAATCCACGCTTGAAAAAATATTTTTAATAATAATCCACGCTTGCAAAAATATTTTTAATAATAACCCACGCTTGCAAAAATATTTTTACTAATAATCCACGCTTGCAAAAATATTTTTAATAATAATCCACGCTTGCAAAAATATTTTTAATAATAATCCACGCTTGCAAAAATATTTTTAATAATAATCCACGCTTGAAAAAATATTTTTAATAATAATTCACGCTTGCAAAAATATTTTTAATAATAACCCACGCTTGCAAAAATATTTTTAATAATAATCCACGCTTGAAAAAATATTTTTAATAATAATCCACGCTTGCAAAAATATTTTTAATAATAACCCACGCTTGCAAAAATATTTTTACTAATAATCCACGCTTGCAAAAATATTTTTAATAATAATCCACGCTTGCAAAAATATTTTTAATAATAATCCACGCTTGCAAAAATATTTTTAATAATAATCCACGCTTGAAAAAATATTTTTAATAATAATTCACGCTTGCAAAAATATTTTTAATAATAACCCACGCTTGCAAAAATATTTTTAATAATAATCCACGCTTGAAAAAATATTTTTAATAATAATCCACGCTTGCAAAAATATTTTTAATAATAATCCACGCTTGCAAAAATATTTTTAATAATAATCCACGCTTGCAAAAATATTTTTAATAATAATCCACTTTGAAAAAATATTTTTAATAATAATCCACGCTTGCAAAAATATTTTTAATAATAATCCACGCTTGCAAAAATATTTTTAATAATAATCCACGCTTGCAAAAATATTTTTAATAATAATCCACGCTTGCAAAAATATTTCTAATAATAATCCAAGCTTGCAAAAATATTTTTAATAATAATCCACGCTTGAAAAAATATTTTTAATAATAATCCACGTTGAAAAAATATTTTTAATAATAATCCACGCTTGCAAAAATATTTTTAATAATAATCCACGCTTGCAAAAATATTTCTAATAATAATCCACGCTTGCAAAAATATTTTTAATAATAATCCACTTTGAAAAAATATTTTTAATAATAATCCACGCTTGCAAAAATATTTCTAATAATAATCCAAGCTTGCAAAAATATTTTTAATAATAATCCACGCTTGCAAAAATATTAAAATATTTGAAAAAATATTTTTAATAATAATCCACGCTTGCAAAAATATTTTTAATAATAATCCACGCTTGCAAAAATATTTTTAATAATAATCCACGCTTGCAAAGATATTTTTAATAATAATCCACGCTTGCAAAAATATTTTTAAAAATAATCCACGCTTGCAAAAATATTTTTAATAATAATCCACGCTTGCAAAAATATTTTTAATAATAATCCACGCTTGAAAAAATATTAATAATAATAATTCACGCTTGCACAAATATTTTTAATAATAATCCACGCTTGAAAAAATATTTTTAATAATAATCCACGCTTGCAAAAATATTTTTAATAATAACCCACGCTTGCAAAAATATTTTTACTAATAATCCACGCTTGAAAAAATATTTTTAATAATAATCCACGCTTGCAAAAATATTTTTAATAATAATCCACGCTTGAAAAAATATTTTTAATAATAATCCACGCTTGAAAAAATATTTTTAATAATAATCCTCGCTTGAAAAAATATTTTTAATAATAATCCACGCTTGCAAAAATATTTTTAATAGTAATCCACGCTTGCAAAAATATTTTTAATAATAATCCACGCTTGCAAAAATATTTTTAATAATAATCCACTTTGAAAAAATATTTTTAATAATAATCCACGCTTGCAAAAATATTTTTAATAATAATCCACGCTTGCAAAAATATTTTTAATAATAATCCACGCTTGCAAAAATATTTTTAATAATAATCCACGCTTGCAAAAATATTTCTAATAATAATCCAAGCTTGCAAAAATATTTTTAATAATAATCCACGCTTGCAAAAATATTTTTAATAATAATCCACTTTGAAAAAATATTTTTAATAATAATCCACGCTTGCAAAAATATTTTTAATAATAATCCACGCTTGCGAAAATATTTCTAATAATAATCCAAGCTTGCAAAAATATTTTTAATAATAATCCACGCTTGCAAAAATATTTTTAATAATAATCCACTTTGAAAAAATATTTTTAATAATAATCCACGCTTGCAAAAATATTTTTAATAATAATCCACGCTTGCAAAAATATTTTTAATAATAATCCACGCTTGCAAACATATTTTTAATAATAATCCACGCTTGCAAAAATATTTCTAATAATAATCCAAGCTTGCAAAAATATTTTTAATAATAATCCACGCTTGCAAAAATATTTTTAAAAATAATCCACGCTAGCAAAAATATTTTTAATAATAATCCACGCTTGCAAAAATATTTTTAATAATAATCCACGCTTGAAAAAATATTAATAATAATAACTCACGCTTCCAAAAATATTTTTAATAATAATCCACGCTTGAAAAAATATTTTTAATAATAATCCACGCTTGCAAAGATATTTTTAATAATAACCCACGCTTGCAAAAATATTTTTACTAATAATCCACGCTTGCAAAAATATTTTTAATAATAATCCACGCTTGCAAAAATATTTTTAATAATAATCCACGCTTGAAAAAATATTTTTAATAATAATTCACGCTTGCAAAAATATTTTTAATAATAATCCACGCTTGCAAAAATATTTTTAATAATAATCCACGCTTGAAAAAAATATTTTTAATAATAATCCACGCTTGCAAAACTATTTCTAATAATAACCCACGCTTGAAAAAATTATTTTTACTAATAATCCACGCTTGCAAAAATATTTTTAATAATAATCCACGCTTGCAAAATTATTTTTAATAATAATCCACGCTTGAAAAAAATATTTTTAATAATAATTCACGCTTGCAAAAATATTTTTAATAATAATCCACGCTTGCAAAAATATTTTTAATAATAATCCACGCTTGCAAAAATATTTTTAATAATAATCCACGCTTGCAAAAATTATTTTTAATAATAATCCACTTTGAAAAAAAAATTTAATATTTTTTTAATAATTATCCACGCTTGCAAAAATATTTTTTTAATAATAATCTACGCTTGCAAAATTATTTTTAATGATAATCCACGCTTGCAAAAATATTTTTAATGATAATCCACGCTTGCAAAAATATTTTTAATAATAATCCACGCTTGGAAAAATATTTTTAATAATAATCCACGCTTGCAAAAATATTTTTAGTAATAATCCACGCTTGCAAAAATATTTTTAATAATAATCCACGCTTGAAAATATTATTTCTAATAATAATCCACGCTTGCAAAAATATTTTTAATAATAATCCACGCTTGAAAATATTATTTCTAATAATAATCCACGTTTGCAAAATTATTTTTAATAATAATCCACGCTTGCAAAAATATTTTTAATAATAATCCTTGCTTGCAAAAATATTTTTAATAATGATCCACGCTTGCAAAAATATATTTAATAATAATCCACGCTTGCAAAAATATTTTTAATAATAATCCACGCTTCCAAAAATATTTTTTATAATAATCCACGCTAGCAAAAATATTTTTAATAATAATCCACGCTTGCAAAAATATTTTTAATAATAATCCACGCTTGCAAAAATATTTTTAATAATTATCCACGCTTGCAAAAATATTTTTAATAATAATCGAAGTCCCTAAAAAATATGTTTATTAAAAATCCAAGCTTGAAAAATATTTATTTTTAAAAATCCACGCTGTTATTAAAATAACTCGCTTAAAAAAAATATGTTTATTAAGTATCCACGCTTGAAAATATACTTTTATTTTGTGAAGCATCCCACAAACGTAGATTTTTAACGAATAGTTTTGAACTGGATTTTTAAAGAATATTTGTGAAGCATCCAACAAACGTCACCCCATCTTATATTGCAAACTATCAAATTTTGATGATTACCCCATTAGGCTGGAAACCCTGCAGCAATAAACAAATTCACCAACACTGATTTGTGTTTATTTGGTTATAAGTCAATACAGCAACACTCACAGGAACTCATCCACTCATTTGTATTTGTTTTATGCCGAAATGTGTGCGTAATAACATGGCTATGCCAGTATGGCATAGTTTCTTCTCCACACACATGTTACGGGTATGTGTGCGTATTTATTTACTTCCCTTGGCAATTTTATGATAACGACAAATGTTTACATGTGTAGTGGTAAAATGTTACTTGCTCTTGAATCTCATCGATACGCAGTATATGTTTGCTTCATCGTTTCGATTTCATTTTCTCGTCATCCAATTACCAAATCAAACCACCTACTATTTTTGGCTGACTACAATTCCGTTTGCCTATTAAAATGCCCTGCTGGATATTTGGCAGTTTCATGTAAGTGTGTGTGTGTGTTCGGGACAATATGTGTTCAATATATGTTTACTTTATTATTGTTGTAATTGATGATCAGGGTAAAAATAAGTACACTTAAATGAACACCATAGTCAACCACGTTTATTTCCCCAAATTCATGTTGATTTCAGACACACACCATAGTAACTTATATCTATGTACAATGTCGGTATGTTTGAAGGTCTAGTAAAATTTGTATACCTTCTCCTTTGTAAATATACATTGGTTACTTTGTAATCATCATTACTTGATAATTACTATATAATAATTGCTAATTAAAGGTAAAAATAAGCTTAGAAAGTATATTTTCCCCTTTGTTGATGGTTGCCTTTATTTTCAAATTATGTTGTGCTTTTTTTTTGAGAGTGTTATTTTATTTTATTTATTTATTTTTTTCTTTTAAATATTGCTTACTTTCGGGGCAAATTGCGTCTGCTGTTATTAAGAAAAACATTTGCAATGCACGCTGTAACTTTCGTGCAGTTCTAGCTCTAATATGATGCTAAAATAAGTGTGAAAGAACAGTAGCATAGATTATGTGGTAAAATTTAAAAGATAATAGAAACAATATTGCCTGAGATATGAGTTATGGAAGGGACGCATGGCATTTTGAAATCGGTGCTAACTATAGCTCGAAAACTAATGAACGGATTGTCATATATTTTTGTGGAATTGTCAAGGACATCAAAATCTGGTCCTCCGCCGATTGTTTTTTTTTTTAATTCTGTTGTTGGTTTTATGACAAATCAACTAAAAAGTATCAGCCGGCTTTGTCGACAGAGGTATACGATCTGCCAAATTCGGCGTATGAACTTGCCGACTAAGATATGGATTAGGATAAAATCTCAAAAGTTTTACAGGGGAGTTACCTAAAGGAATGGACCGACATAGTCCATCTAAACATCATATCACTCTAAACAACCTTCGGTAAAAATTTGTATAGGATTCTCGCAAAAACCCTCAACCGCACTTAAACAAAAATGTTGATAATTTGTGTGGGTGATACCTTAAATATTGGACCTATAGGGCCAACTTTGAGTATAAACTAAGTTTGGACCAAATATTTCGAGACCCAAAGTTTGGGCCAACTTGGTTGCTCCATTTATGAGAAATTGCGCTTACCATTTCAGCAAATATTTTCGAATTTGTGTAGGGAAGGTACGGGAAGTGGACCTATGAGCACCATCTTCAAGTTTCATATAGTATTCAAAGAAACATTACGCTATGCAACGTGTAGACCAACGCATTATTCGGTTTGGGAGTTTTCGTGCGCACCAGCCACTACACATACTGGTCGTAAGGTTTTTTTACGGTTTTCCGTAATTTTCTTGTTCGTGCGTACCAGCCAGCCGGACAGACGGACGGACATTGTTAAATCGACTCCAAACTGTCTGAAACGCAGTTTGTCCAAACATACTGAAGGTCAAAAACCATTATTTCGATGAGGTACACTTTGCCCGTATGAAATTGTGTATACCCTTAGCATAGAAACTGAGGGAATAAAAATCGTCCGTTTTATAAGGCAAAAATGTAAATTTTGACATTTTCTGTCCACCATTTCCGTTTTTCTTTTTGAATCGATCGATGAAGGACTTCACCTTCTTTTCTTAATAGCAGCAGACGGCAATTTGGCCCGAAAGTAAGCAATATTTAAAAAAATAAATAAATAAATAATCTTCTTGGAAACTATTCATGAAAAATGGCTTTACAACTGGGATCACCCCTTACGATGTTTTTGAATATTTTGATCAATAAAAACGAAAGAAAAAACTTCATGTCGTCTGTTCTTACTTACTTAGCTGGCCCATTACAGAACATTTCTTCCATAGGCCGAACTAAGAAAAGATCTCTAATTTTCTCTGTTTATAGCTTCGCTTTCTGGAATACCGCGCCTTTTCATCTCTTCATTCACTTGTTTGCGCCATTTATTCCTTGGCCTGCCAATTCTGCATGCACCGCCAAGCGGTCCATATTTATACGCCTTTTTAGCGGGTTCATCATCGCTCATTCTTATTAAATGGCATAGCCAACGCAATCGCTGCATTTCGATACGTTTAACTATATTGATGTCGTTGTATAGCAGATACAGCTCGTGGTTCATGCGACGTCGATATTCACCGTCAACGCAGATTGGTCCGTAGATCTTTCGAAGAATTTTTCTCTCAAACACACCAAGCACTGCCATGTCTGCTTGCGCAAGTACCCAGGCTTCGGAACCATTCACCAGCACGGGTAGTATCAGTGCTTTGTAAAGCATTATTTTTGTTTGGCGAGATGTGGCTTTGTTTTTAAACTGCCTTCTTAAACCAAAGTAGCATCTGTTGGCCAATACAATTCTTATTCTTTTTTCACAACTGATGTCGTTTGTTGTGTTTACGGTGGTGCCGAGGTAGACGAAGTCTTTTACTACCTCAAAATTATAGGAACCAACTTCCACAGTTCGTCCGAGCTCAATGGACGCATCGACGCGGCGACACCATTAACTTGGTCTTCTCACCGTTTACCGCCAGACCCACTTTAGCAGATTCTCCTTCAACCTTCATAAAGTTTACTGATCGTCCCATGATGTCTATATCATCAGCATAAGCATGTAACATGTGGCTATTGGTGTAGATTGTGCCACTTCCTTTGACGTTTGCATCTCGTGTAACCATTTCTAGCAAGATGTTGCAAAGAACACACGAAAGGCTGTCTCCTTGTCTGAAACCTCTTTTGGTACAAAACTCTTCGGAGATGTTCTTTCCTATTTTAAGTGAGGACTTCGTGTCAGTCAAAGTCATTTTACGAAGCCGGATGAGCTTTGCGGGGATACCAAATTCAGACATGGCTTGGAATACCTTTAAACGCAGCGGACTGCCGAAGGCTTTAGTCTTTCGCACAATATCCCTGACACGATCTTGTAGGTAGACTTATGCCCTATAGTTAGAGCAGATAGTCTTAACTCCTTTCTTGTGGACGGGGCACAGGACACTCAGGTTCCAATCGGTTGGTACTCGTTCTTCCTGCCAGATGGTGCTAACTGGCTGATGAATACACCTTAACAGCGTGTTGCCTCCGGCTTTAAACAGCTCGGCTGGTAGGCCATCAGCTCCTGCTGCCTTATTATTCTTCAGCCGGTTTATTGCTGTCTTTACCTCATCTTGGCCGGGTGGTATACATTCAATACCATCTTCTGGGATTTGATCGGTGGTATCTTCGTCGTCTTCGCTGCAATCGGATACCAACGGGTTTGAAAAGTAATCTTTCTATATCCTGAGTACACTATCTGTATCAGTAACCAAATTACCTTGCTGGTCCATTTAGGAGGTGGTGCCTGTACCAAAGCCATCAGTTTGATGCTTCACTCTTTAGTAGAATTTTTCATTGTGGCTCCTGTGTTATCTCTCTCTTTTTCCTGTGAAAAGACGTGCTCTACGCGTCGCTACGGATTGTAAAGTAGCCCTATATGCCTCATTTTTCTCTTCGGTAGCAGCACGACGCTCCTGATCATACCATGGATTCCTTGGTGGAGGTCTCTGGCATCCAAGTATGGATTTTGCGGATGTTTGCATGGTGTGGAGTGGAGTGTAGAAGACTATTCCGTTAAAAAACCAAACACATAATTTTTTCAAACTTGTCAAAATAATTATGTCGAAAAACTTTTCCAACTAAAGTTGTCGACAGGAAAGAAAACATAATATTCCAAATAAGTTAAGTATATTTCATGGTGGAGGGTACAAAAAGTTCACCCGGATAATCTAAAAGCATTACTTTCCTGATCTTGTAGCCGTGTTTCGGCCGCTATCAAGTCTATCAGGAATACCTTCTACACAAATTTTTACACTGTTCAACTGATAATTTCAATGCACTATTTTACATTTAAGACTTTATTACAAATATTTAAATGTATTTATAATTCCACATTTCCTCTACGTTTAAAGTTTAACAGTATGTAATTTAACAATATTCTACCATATAATCTTAAAAGGACAATTGTAAATGTATGTGCGTGTGTGTAATATGTCAACATTCAGGAATAAGTCGTTTTTAAATGCTCTCAAAACTCATCTGCTGTCACAGGTAAATATACTAAATTGCAGAATAACCCCCTACCAAAAAACAAAATAAATATATATTTGAGTAGGTAGTCGTAGATGACATTGTGTGTGTTGGTTGTTTTGTTAAAGCAGAGTGTTGTGTCTGTGGCATTGCCATTTCCGCATCCGCAACTAAAACGCAAAAAATAGAACAGAACAGCAAAAGTCATTTAAACTTTACAAGTATCAATCTCAGCTCACAATTTTAGTGACTGTGGATTTCAGGTTTCTTTCCTCATTTCTACAATTGCGAATGTGTACACAGGAAAATAAAAATGTTTATAACATTACATAAATACATATGTTTTGTGATTACATATAGACATAAACTATGCATGGATTATTATGTTTCATTCCAACACAAAAGACACGATTTTTCTAAAAAATATATTAAATATTAAACATATTTGCCTAACCAATCACATCTGATATACCTAAAGGTCTGGATAACCACCAGCGAAAGGATCGTAGCATATTGGTTGTATGTGTGGGAATTCACTAGATATCACTTTTTACCATACACAGTCCTTGCGTAATGATAGCTCAATTAATTCAATTAATTAAAAATTTCCATAAAAAATGACCTTCGTCCTCAGACAGCAATAAATATACTACGGATGAAGTCTGTTTATGGAGAATTTTCCTATTAGAAATATCAATAATTCCTATATAGATTTCTCAAGTCGACAACAGATTACCTTTTTGAAAATGTTACCTTTTCCAAAAGAATAGAGTTGGGTCATCTAGTTCCTAGTTCCTGGTACTAGTTCCAAAGCGTATGAGTAACATCATTAAATATAACGTGTGATAGTAAGTATACGCAGTTTGTTCAAAGAAAAAAGGTGGGCCATTGGAACTGCGAAGTGAACGAGATAGTTCCATATAGTTCCTTTGGCACAACTCTACAAAAGAAATATGTGTTATATTCAATAATCTTTTTGTTCTACTTATGTAGGGTCTCACATGATTCCCATCTATAGCTTCTTAATCCTATTTTTATGAACAAAAAAAAAAAAACACAAAAAACCATGGATATTTGAAATTCATTGAAAACTTTTTGTTTTTGTTTTCACATATAAACAACCAACAACGAAAAAAATCAAAACTTTATTTTGAGATCATTGCATTAGAAACCACAAAACACAGGCAGACAGACATTCAGTCACACACACACACACGGACAGACAGACAGACTGGTATATGGTTGAAATGTTGGTTTCCAATTTCAAAACAAATTTACAACTAATTGTGTGGCTTTTGCTGTTGAATTGTTTCTTTTGAATTTATTTTTCTTTCATTTTTGAGTTTATGTCATGTGTGTGCGTGTGTTTTTCAGTTTGTTGTTAATGTCATTTAGTTTATAATTAAAGTTTTGTTTTTGTTGGTTGTTTGTTGTTTTTGATTTGTTGTAAATGTTTATAAAACATGTTTTTGCAATTATAGAATACAATTATCGTATGAAATAACTTTTGTTTTTTGTATAAGTTCCATTTATATTTTTGTTGGGAAAACTTTTTTTTTTTGCTAAGAAGGCCATAGTGTGTCGGCTAATGGGACAACAAGTCAAGGAGAAATTTTGTTAAATATTTAAAATAGCAGTAGTGGATGGCACTTAGTAGACATATGACTTCTCCTTAGGATACGGATTTAGAGAAAACAAGTTATAACGTTAACATTTGTGACATTGGTTAAATATTAATACATACTATACCATTACCAACACTACTCAAACACAGTTCACACGTCAAGCACACACTAACATAAGTGTTAAATAAACCACAAATCCTTTTTCCAGCAGCTCCTCTCTTTACCAAAAATGTATTTTATTCTTATTCTCCTTTAAACACTTAAACCCCAAAACTTAATTAGAAATTCAATTTAAATGAAATATTTAACCCTAATTAGTGTACTACTATTATTTACACACTCTTCACGATTTCCCTCCCCCCACTGTTTCCTCCACTCTATCCCTTTGCTGCCAAAACATCAAATTAAGTTCATATAAATAAGTAGAAAACAACAAAAATTTCAATTTGGAAAACATTTTTCAATTCCAAACAAGTTCACACGAATGAATTTAATGTTTTAACTCTTGAAACGCCAACCAACCAACCAACCAACCAACCAACCAACACCCAGCAATCCAGCAGCGCTTCAAGCCACCATGGCAGAGAACAGCTAACACCAACTATGGCATCACATTGGCATTATTTTTGGCGGCAAAAGGTAAGAAGGAACACGTAAAATATCGTCGATTTAAATGTAAATTCAAGTCAGAAATAAAACTTCTTTCGAAATGGAACAACTGCCATGGGAAGAATTATTAGGTTAATTAAAAGACAATAACATTTTTATACCCTAGACATGATTTTCGCCCTAATCTGCGGATTACGAACCAGTAGCGATCAGAAGAAATGTGAGTTCTTTAAAACCAGTCTTATCTGCGGTCAATTTGGATGCATTATATACCCTTTGGCCTTCGGAAAAGCTTTGGAAGATTTGTTTGATTTTGTAGATTTTCGGGAAAAACTCTAGTTCAGTAAAAACTCTCGATTTTTTTTTTGAAATTTTTTCCAGAGTTAGATATTGTTGCACTAATCACGGGAATGTATAATTTCTTGGTGTCATACGATGAGGTTATTCTCAAGTTTTCGGGTACTATAGCCAAACCCCGATTTTTAGACCCGGGTTTTTCCATAAAATCATCAAAAAACCGAATATGGGCCCATTATAGGTGCTCGCTAATTTACGCCAGATTATAGCTCGCACTTTAACCTTTCTAAAATGGTGCTACATATTGTAATATCTTCTCTGGATGCAGAGATATGGCCCTTAGAATCTTGACAAACCGGTTCTGTTAGGCTGGCTAACTTCTTTACATTTTAGTTGTCTACTAAAAATTTTAAAGTTCAAAATTTTATTTTAAATTATAAATCTTTCGCTAAATAGATGGCCTTTGGCCGTGGATTTAAGACTTTCTTCTATAGACGGGTGTAAAACTCGGGAACGGGAACAACATTTTCTTTTATATTATAAATTTGTGTCTAAATAGACGACCTTCGGCCGGGAATTTAAGTCCTCCTCCTATGGACAGGTACAAATCTCGGGAACGGGAACAAAATTATCTTTTAAATTATAAAATTTTCTCTAAAAATCCACTTAGAGAAACCGGGTTGTCAAGATTCTCTGGATCCAGAAAAGGTATTACAACATGTAGCACCATTTTGGAAAGGATAAAGTGAGAACCACAAACAGGCTTACGTAAGATAGCATCCCAAATGGGCCTATTTTTGACCATTTGAGGGTTTTATGGAAAAACCCGGGTCCAGAAATCGGTTTTGTGGCTATAGTACCCGAACACTTGAAAATAACCGTATGCCACCTTGTTGGATAGGTATTTCCATAAGCTCTCTAATTATACTCATTTTGTATCATTCGGTTCAGTAGAGATGGGTTCAGTTCAGTAGAGGTGGGTCTAACCCGGGTTTTCGGGTCAAATAACCGGGTAACTGTGTTCGTCCCCCAAGAAAATTATACATTCCCCTTATCAGCGCATCAATATCTACCTCTGCAAAAAATTTCAAAAAAAAAAAATCTGAGAGTTTTTGCTAAACTGGATAAAAGCCGATTTTTGATCGATGGAAGTATGGAGAACAGAGTTTTATGCTGGAATTGTCTGAAGGAGTGACCTTAAATACTACAACACCGGCGTTGTCAAAAGTACTTCGCACAGCACAAAGCTGTACGTCTAGTTCCTTTGGAGATCAGTGATTACAACTCACCGATACTCAACATCCTCAACAGTGGTAAACCGCTTCCATAAAACTAGGCCATGTATAGTGGATCCTCGGTTATGTCCGGTTATCATATAAACTGCATCTGATCCTAGCTATTTTAGAGACCCTGGAGCTGGCACAGGTGAATTTGAGTGTTTCTGAGGGGACGATAGTGTTGTTTGTCAACAGACCGGCGGGACTCCTTAAAAAGACATCTCCCAGTGTGTCTGTTTGTCAACAGACCGGCGGGACTCCTTAAAAAGACATCTCCCAGTGTGTCTCCGAATTCGTCAACCGATTCTTCCTCGTCGACGGAATACGAGGCGCCCCTGCAGTTTCCCCAACAACAACAAACGAAGTATCTAACACAACAACTTGTTGTTCAGTGGCCCGGATATGCATTATTCTGACAATTCAACGGCCTCCGCTATAGGGTCAGCAAAATAGTGCACCTGTAGCTTGCAAAGTTGCTATGATTACAACGTACTGCGTAAGGATCGCACAAGAAGCGGAGGAGAAGGACTTGCCTTCATAATAGACCAGTGTGAGCAATGAGCTTGACTCTAGTGACACATTCATGGAATGTATGGGTGTAGCAGTAAAGTTTAGTACTGCCGAAGTAGAGGTGGTTAATGTGTACATACTGCCGCTGAATAGCTATATGTCCAGTGTAGGCGGATAGCGCTGGCCGAGCAAACTGATAACTCAAGATTGACATAGCTCGCCTGATATCACCATTGTGACACCAGGTCTAATAAATGACGAATCTCGGCAACCCGTCATTTCCCTTGGCTCAGACCCCCTTCTTATCATCGTATCCGAAAATTGACCACCCGACTTCATAACCTCTGATTGGCAGGGATTCAGAGAATTTACCAATCGCCACTTTAGAGAACTGCACATTCCCTCAGATCCTCGAGTAGCTGAGGGAACTTTCCGGGACATCATCACTGCAGCAGTCGCTCGCTACATACCTGTTGGTCGAATACCCAAAATCAAACTAAATTTCCCAGCAAAGGCGACGGGACAAGCAAATGAGCGTGATGAGCTTCGTCGTACGAACCCTGAAGCCGCAAGAGTTAGAGAACTTCCCTTGAAGTCAACAAGCTAGTAGGCGAAAATAAGGGGAAAATGTGGGCAGACTATCTGAATCAATGCGACATTGGTACAGGATTAAGTAAATTGTGGGCAACGGTTAAATAGTAACTGACAGTAACTGAAAAGCCTAACAGAAGAGCCCTGCCGGCCGAGGAAGTAGCACCACATGGGCGATGTTGTAGACGTCATCCAAAACGCGAAATTACACAAAGCGTTGAGCGCACACGGAATAGCAATGGTATTGCTTAAGTAACTGCATGAACCCGGAGATGAGTATTTAACACGTGTCCTAAACTTTCCGTTAGCCACTCATATTGTACTAGGAGACTGCAAAGTTAGCTGGATGGTCCCGCTACTGTAGCCTGACAAAGATGACAGCAGAGTTGAATCGTACAGGCCGATTTCGCTCTTGTCGCCAGTAGCAAAGATTCTAAAGGCACTACTTCTCCCCACGATGAGAAGCACCATAAGAGCATTACACATATCTGTAGAGGACTGAACTAGAACAGGCAGCGAAATTCCACGCTCTCAAGACGGCATAAAGATCGTAATGTATGAAGATAATTGTACGATCATGGCGTCGGGTCCTATCGTCGATGACATATGTTATAGGTTAACCCCCAGTTTTTGTAAAAATTTTTATTCTTCTCACACGAATTGTCAAATTTTATAGATCGATTTACTCGCTTTAGCGCAAATGTAGAGCGCTGATTTTTAAATGAGGAATCTTTAACGATATATGGAACGGGTATACGAAAAATTATATGTGTATGTCATCTGGGGGCTGAGCTATGAATGCCTAAATTATTACGAATATAGACGAACGAACAAAAATAAGTTACAAAAACTGGGGGTAAATGTCTACGTAGTGTACTTTGCGCAGACCTTCCATGTGAGGAATATGAAAATATCCGCCGCTAAATCCACTGCCACACCGTTCACCAATTGTACGGCTGAAATGAGGCTTCCCTTGAACATATTTTTCGATAGTGTACTGATTCCGACCACTAACTTCCCAAAATAACATTCAATAGGATAAAGGTCCTCAAGTCACTGGCCGCACTTGGTGTGCTGAAAGACCGGTCTGTGATAAGATATGTGGCGCCAGCAGGGTATGAAAATTTTAACGCTACGTAGTGGAAGAATAATCAAATATGATAGAATGCAACCCTGATGACTGCAACGTGGTGCTTCCCCATGACACCAGTGGTCCGACCATCTTCATGAGGAGACTAAAGTTTTATCGGCGCATCCGCACAACAGGATGTTTTCGATGCAGTACCTGCTTGGTTGTTATCGCCGCGAGCATCCCTGTCACGATTTATTGGACAGGCTTCTCCCAACCAGCACGTAGAGAGAGAGAGAGTTCTAAAGGTATAAGCAAGAACCTCTAGACCAACGAGTCTATCAGGCAGGCTTAGGTTACATTTACTCTGATGCAGTCGAGCAAGCAGTACAGAGATACTGTGTGAATGCCGTACTTGGGGACCATCCCTACCATCGCATCAGAAGAACGCCAGCTGTCAAGACAATCCTAAGTATTTAGCCCAGATAAGATCGACGCGATGCAGCCGCTTCAATTCGTAGTGGACCTGAATTTATGGGATTCACGGCCCGCTGCATTTGTTTAGCTGTCCAGATAACCCGACAACCCTGTCTCCTGACACTTCATGGACACAACCAGTCCAGGTTGCAGAATTTTTGAGTCTGGATACAGAGGAACCAGAACCTGGTATCTGAAATAATACCCAAACGAACATATTTGAGTTGCTACAAAATGTCTACACAGATAAAATTGTTGGATAATAATAGAACGATCTCGATTGCAGAACCGCCTCGAGATTATCTGACCGGTTACTTCGAGTCGTAAAACTTCTTCCTTACTTCTACTATATAGGGCCTAAAGGAAATTGCTATAGAGATCATAACGGAATACTGCTAAGTAAGATCAAGAGCTTGGTTACTGCAGTCTATATAAGGGTGAGGAGGAGACAGAAGCCATCCAGCACCTGCGATGATAGTTTCCAATGTTTAGCAATCAACTAACGACTTCTGGAGTGATAGTGTGTCGTGTAGGTACAGTGTGCCGCGCGGGCATGTACTGTATGCTGGGCAGATGTTTGCATCGATGTCATCATCAGAAATTGATGCGGCTACACGACCCCGACCAAAGCAGCTGGCGATAAATGGTTTGTGCCATTTGCGAATGCATCTGTGTGAATGATATTCTATACTGACTGTTAAGCATGCTGAACAGGAATTCCGCCTTGTAACATTAGACTACTCTCTTTAGCTTATGAAAATTCTCTCTGGATCGGGTAAAACCCGATCAATTACTACATGTATTTGTATTACCGTACAGGAAGAGTTTCTTCCTGTTATATGTCTCCTCTTGGTCCACTGACGACGTCGCTTGTCGCAGATAGTTGGGACCTGCCCGGACCACGTAAACATAATGGCGAATATGACCCCTGGAATATTGGGATAGTTAGACGTCGGAATTCTGCTACCATTCGATGAAAATATTAAGTTCTGTTTTCATTTCCGCAGTCAGTCAGGTTATGAAAATGGTCGTCTATTTAGTGGTGGTAATTTGGATATTCCTCGCGGATAAAAAGGTGTTAGATTGCACTGTGTGTAATTTTTTGTGTCATGGAAAATTAACCATATTCTGACACCGCAGCGTAATGGAAGACGAAAAATAAGAAGACACGTTTTTCCCTGTTACTTCGAATTTCGCGGTTATGGGCCCTCAAAAACCTGAGGCCTTGATGTCAAAAAGGACCATTTTGTCAGGCTCGTATCTTATAAACCGCTCTTCTAACGCCAGCTGTCAAGACAATCCTAAGTATTTAGCCCAGATAAGATCGACGCGATGCAGCCGCTTCAATTCGTAGTGGACCTGAATTTATGGGATTCACGGCCCGCTGCATTTGTTTAGCTGCCCAGCTGCCCAGCTAACCCGACAACCCTGTCTCCTGACACTTCATGGACACAACCAGTCCAGGTTGCAGAATTTTTGAGTCTGGATACAGAGGAACCAGAACCCTGTATCTGAAATAATACCCAAACGAACATATTTGAGTTGCTACAAAATTTCTACACAGATAAAATTGTTGGAGAATAATAGAACGATCTCGATTGCAGAACCGCCTCGAGATTATCTGACCGGTTACTTCGAGTCGTAAAACTTCTTCCTTACTTCTACTATATAGGGCCTAAAGGAAATTGCTATAGAGATCATAACGGAATACTGCTAAGTAAGATCAAGAGCTTGGTTACTGCAGTCTATATAAGGGTGAGGAGGAGACAGAAGCCATCCAGCACCTGCGATGATAGTTTCCAATGTTTAGCAATCAACTAACGACTTCTGGAGTGATAGTGTGTCGTGTAGGTACAGTGTGCCGCGCGGGCATGTACTGTATGCTGGACAGATGTTTGCATCGATGTCATCATCAGAAATTGATGCGGCTACACGATCCCGACCAAAGCAGCTGGCGATAAATGGTTTGTGCCATTTGCGAATGCATCTGTGTGAATGATATTCTATAGTGACTGTTAAGCATGCTGAACAGGAATTCCGCCTTGTAACATTAGACTACTCTCTTTAGCTTATGAAAATCCTCTCTGGATCGGGTAAAACCCGATCAATTACTACATGTATTTGTATTACCGTACAGGAAGAGTTTCTTCCTGTTATATGTCTCCTCTTGGTCCACTGACGACGTCGCTTGTCGCAGATAGTTGGGACCTGCCCGGACCACGTAAACATAATGGCGAATATGACCCCTGGAATATTGGGATAGTTAGACGTCGGAATTCTGCTACCATTCGATGAAAATATTAAGTTCTGTTTTCATTTCCGCAGTCAGTCAGGTTATGAAAATGGTCGTCTATTTAGTGGTGGTAATTTGGATATTCCTCGCGGATAAGAAGGTGTTAGATTGCACTGTGTGTAATTTTTTGTGTCATGGAAAATTAACCATATTCTGACACCGCAGCGTAATGGAAGACGAAAAATAAGAAGACACGTGTCTCGGCGTTTTTCCCTGTTACTTCGAATTTCGCGGTTATGGGCCCACAAAAACCTGAGGCCTTGATGTCAAAAAGGACCATTTTGTCAGGCTCGTATCTTCTAAACCGCTAAGAATTTTGGTTTACTCGTGGAGGCAAAGTTGTAGCTCTCATCTTAAAAAATAATAATTGTGAAGACATAAAATCCATTCAACCTTATCTCCAAGGTCAAAATCGTTAAGGTCAATTTTCCCTTATAATTTTTTCTCAGATTTTGGCATACAGATATCAAACCGATCAAAACTGAATCAAACAACCAACTACAAAAATGTACCTTAGATCTCAATAAACAACTTTCTAGAACATACAAACCCTGTAGAAATGGTTCTTAAAGGTCAAAATAGCAAAACAAATGCAATTTTTATTTCCTTTTTTCGGTTTCTGCTCCATAGAAATTAAACCATTCAAAATTCAAGAAAACATTCAACCACAATAATGTAGCGAATATATCAGTATACAACTTTGTGGAACATCAGAGCCCACTACGAACTGTTCTTAAAGGTCAAAATTGCAAAAAAACTTTAGAAAATATTCGATTTTTATACTATGTTCTCCGATTCTGGTCCATAGATACCGAACCGTTCAAAATTCAAGAATACAAGCAACTACAAACATGTACCTAAGATCTTAGTTAACAGCTTTCTAGAACACATTCTAGGAACGGTCCTTCATGTTCAAAATTCACTAACAATTATATTATGGTTAATGCTCAGGTCTGGAAATAACAAACTGTTCAACACTCTGGAAAATTTGAAAGGTTTGTTATTTACGGACCTGACCAGGAAAGAACGAGTAAAACTAATGAATGTTCATATGTTCTAGAAAGTTGTTAACTGAGATCTTAGGTATAGTTTTATAGTTGCTTGTATTCTTGAATTTTGAACGGTTCGGTATCTATGGACCAGAATCGGAGAAAAAAGTATAAAAATCGAATATTTTCTAAAGTTTTTTGCTATTCTGACCTTTAAAAACAGTTCGTAGTGGGCTCTGATGTTCCACAAAGTTGTATACTGATATATTCGCTACATTATTGTTGTTGAATGTTTTCTTGAATTTTGAATGGTTTAATTTTATGGAGCAGAAACCGAAAAAAGGAAATAAAAATTGCATTTGTTTTGCTATTTTGACCTTTAAGAACCATTTCTACAGGGTTCGTATGTTCTAGAAAGTTGTTTATTGAAATCTAAGGTACATTTTTGTAGTTGGTTGTTTGATTCAATTTTGATCGGCTTGATATCTGTATGCCAAAATCTGAGAAAAAATTATAAGGGAAAATTGACCTTAACGATTTTGACCTTGGTGATAAGGTTGAATGGATTTTATGTCTTCACAATTATTATTTTTTAAGATGAGAGCTACAACTTTGCCTCCACGAGTAAACCAAAATTCTTAGCGGTTAAGAAGATACGAGCCTGACAAAATGGTCCTTTTTGACATCAAGGTCTCAGGTCTTTGGGGGCCCATAACCGCGAAATTCGAAGTAACAGGGAAAGACGCCGAGACACGTGTCTTCTTATTTTTCGTCTTCTATCACGCTGCGGTGTCAGAATGTGGTTAATTTTTTTCGTGTCGCACAGTGTTGGTTAAATGGGAGTTCAGCCTTTCACAAATTGCATTGGGAAGGCTACCCGACGACCCCAAGATCGTACAATCTTCTGTATACATAACGTTCTTAATGTCGTCGAATACTGGGAAGGTCGATGTTCAAGATTTCCAAGATAGTAAAGTGTAGCAGTGTAGTATGGCGGCATTTTAAAGCCATGTTGATGATCGGTAATTGGATAGGCGGTAAGATTGGTTAAATAGGAGTTCAGCCTTTCATAAATGACATCGGGAAGGCTCCCTGACGCCAAGATCAATCATGTGTATACATCGTGTTCTTAATACTGTCTCAATAAGGTGGAATGCAGGGAAGGTAGAGGTTCAACAGTTCCAAGAGAAGGTGTTGTGTAGTGCTGTATTCGGCAACTGGATAGCTATTTCAAAAAAGCCTCAAGAGTTGTTGCTAAGGCTGAGAACTATTGTGAGAAACTGAACTCTCTGCTCATTCTACTGTTTCATAATTACCATTCTGTCAGGGCCAAACCATTTGGATGATTTAGCATTAAAATTTAATGACATAGTACTCTCATATTCGCCCTGCCATTTTATCGACAAATTGTTGAAATTCAACTTCTGTTCACTTGCATTGTCGGCTCCTTGAGTTTGGTCGCTAGAACTGGCTCGATGAAGCACATGAGGGTCAGTTGCTGGTCCCTGCCACTCTGATGGAAAATTTGAAATAACTTCGGGTACTGATGTTTCTCGAACTCCTTTATGCTACCGAATATCAAAATGGTTGGGTAATTGTCTGATGCAGTGATTCTCTTAAACTAGGACAATTAGCTTTCCAATTATTGATGAAAATGAGGCATTAAAAGGTGATGGAATCGGGCGGTCTACTGATGTGGCAGTCCCCATAAGAAAATGGTTTAGAGAAAAACATACCCATACTTATGTCATAGGCAGTAGCCGCAATACAGATGGGACTGTTTGAATTTCTTTGAGGGCGGAACCCGAAAAAATTGGCCAAAATATATGTGTTGTGCTTTATTCGAACTTGAGATTCGTTTGGAAGAGGTGTTTGCAATGTTTTTGATCGCTCATTGGTCATTGGACATTTAAACATTTTAGGACATTATTTCAGGTATATGGACTTGTGCTACTTAAAAAAGATATCAATGAATTCATGACTACATGCATTTTTACGATCAGTAAAAATTCTAAAACGAAAACAACAGTCCGTAAACTTAATCGACATAGTTTGGACTTTCGTGGTGGAGTTTGGAAGAAATTTTTTGGTGTACATACATAGTGTTGATCCTCAGGGTTAGGGGAAAAAATCTATATTCTTTCTAAAATATTACGAATTTTTTGTCTTAAAGAGTTATTGTTACATTTACACCTTCAAATTTTGAGGCCTACATTATGTACTCACATATTTGACATTATGTTAACAATACCACTTTATATTAAATATTTCATTCTAACTTTTTTCATTTCTACCTCTCTCGTATACTACGGAATATTGAATCCACAAATTAGCACTCCACGTTTTGCCACACATTATATTACCCAACCTTATAATTCCCTATTCATAATCTCAAGATTTTGTTAACCCCATCATCTAAATTTAACTTAGAAACATTTTAAACAAAATACCACAAACACACACACACAACAAAAATAAAACTAAAATACCTACTACGTACTCAAAACTCAACAAGCGTCAGAAAATGTGAAGAACAATTTCGCAGCAGCTGGTGTAACGCGAACTCCTGGCTGGCATTGCAAATACTTTAAATTCTAAATGCCTGTAAGCTGTATGTTTTATTACGGTTTTTGTTGTTGTAGTTGCTGTTCTTTAAATGTATATATGTTGTTGGTATTTTTGTGGAAAATTTTTCATGTTAGTTGTGGTTTGCTGCAGTTGATACTATTGTTTTTTATACGCAATCATACGTACATATATATGTACATGTATATGTTTGTATACAATTTTTTATTTTATTTCTGTTTTTTATTTGTTACTGAAAAAGTTATTTCAGTTGTACTACAATTCGTATTTTATGGTATTAAGGTATATATCTGCATTCATATGTAAAACTGTGTGCATGTGTGTGTGTGCGGCAAAGTAGTTGAATTTCATATAAACCACTTCGATGGCTTTTTTTGGTTAACGAGGGTACTTCTTGTTGGAGACATACGACTTTTGTGGGTAGAATCAATATATCCAATCATGGCCATGTGGTTTTTCACATATTCCTAGAATATTTCAGAAGTAATAAGGGAGTTATATTTCATGTTAAAAAGTCTTCCTTATTTCTGTTGCAACAGAAAACCGAAAATTTCGAGTATTAAATATGGATTTAAACAATATTTATCTATAGCAAATTCTAAGCTGTAATATTGATTTTAAAAAATGTGCTCTTGCAAAATTGGTGGAGAACTTTTTTAGTAGAGAAAATTTGGCAGTGTTCGCCGAGGCGTAAGGCGATCGATATTTGGGTATAAATTTTTTTGTTGGAGAAGTTATTGAAGAACAACCTCGCTGGAGAATATCCACAAGCAAATAACTACGGAACTGATGAAATCCTCTGATGAGGATCGAAACTGACGAGCAATGCTAAATTTCCTCCACTAATAAATTCGTAGTTTTAAAATATTAAAACATCAACAATGGGATTAAGACATACTATTTTGAAAAAACAAGTAAAAAGTCGTTAAGTTCGGCCGGGCCGAACTTTTTATATCCTCCACCATAAAATAGTCTTAATTAAAATGGAAAAATTAGGGTCCTTTCACAATTTTAGGTGGAACAACTTTTCGACAATGGATAGAATCCTACTGCCTCCCAATATTGCTTAAATTACACTGTGAACACAAATGTTGGGACAGAGATAAAAACTAGGAAGGACAGATGCGCCGTGAGTCGAACTTCCGCGTTACGGAGTGATGAAGTTTTTGCAAGAGACCCTGTAAGCCACCATGAAATAGCATTATATCTTTGTTTGTTGTTTTTGTAGAGCACTTAAGCAACAGTGAAAAAAGATATAACGCTAATTCCTGATGGCCCACAGGGTCTCTAACAAAAATTTCATCACGCCATAAAGCGGAAGTTCGACTCACGGCGCATCTGTCCTTCGGGGTTTATAATATACTCACCAAGGCCTTTCTTCCCCAAGAGGAATTTTCCGTGCCCCTGACTTTCACCTCAATTTTGTTGCACAGTGTTATCTAATCTAATCTAAAAAAATGGGTTCAGCTAGGTGAAAGGTACCACCTACGGGGCTATATCAAAGAGTCAACCGATCTATAAATTTTTTGGCGGAAAAGTTGCATAGCTGCAGGGAACTTCAAGAGTCAAATTGAGGGTAGTTTCATCAAAACAATGTAGACCCTCAAAAATGGACCCATGTTGACGAAGTTTAGTGAAGAAATTTCGTGACTACTGAAAATTCCCGAAAATCGGGAGGTACAGTTATATGGGGGGATATACCAAAACATGGACCTATGTATATTGACGATTATTTTTGAATAGACAAAATTGTAGCTAAAATTCTCAAAATACCGATCATTACAGCTATTTCGGTTAAAAATTGCGGCTAAAATTCTCAAAACGCTATACCAAAACATGGACCTATATTGACGATGTTTCGTTGGAGATGTTTTATAACCACTGAGAACTTCAAATGTCAAATTACAGCTATTTCGCTTAAAAACTGTAGCTAAAATTCTCAAAATACCGAAAATCGGGAGGTACCGCTATATGGGGGCTATACCAAAACATGGACCTATGTTGACGATGTTTCGTGGAGATGTTTCACGACCACTGAGAACCTCAAATGTCAAATTACAGCTAGTTCGGTTAAAAATTGTAACTAAAATGCTCAAAATACCGAAAATCGGGAGGTACGGTTATAAGGGGGCCATACCAAAACATGGACCTATGTTGACGATGTTTGGTAGAGCTGTTTCATGACCACTGAGAACCTAAATGTCAACTTGCAGATAGTTCGGTTACAAATTGTGGCTATAATTGCCAAAATACCGAAAATCGGGAGGTACCGTTATATGGGGTCTATACCAAAACATGGACCTATGTTGACGATGTTTGGTGGAGATATTTCATGATCACTGAGAACCTCAAATGGCTAATTACGGCTAGCTCGGTTAACAATTGTAGCTAAAATTCTCAAAATACCGAAAATCGGGAGGTACCGATGTATGGGGGCTATACCAAAACATGAACCTATATTGACGATGTTTGGTGAGGATATTTCATGACCACTGAGAACCTCAAATGTCAAATTGCAGATAGTTCGGTTAAAAATTGTGGCTAAAATTCTCAAAATACCGAAAATCGGGAGGTACCGTTATATGGGGACTATACCAAAACATGGACCTATGCTCATATCCTTTGGGATATAAGTTTGTTGATCACTAGGAACCCTAAGTGCCAAATTATAGCTAGTTCGGTCTGCAAATGTGGCGAATAACATCAAAATACCTCAAGTCCGGAGGTATCGTTATATGGGGGCTATACCAAAGAGTGGACCGATATAGCCCATCTTCGAACTTGACCTGCCTATGGAAAAAAGTCCCTCGGGTGCGAAATTTCAGCACTCTATCTCAATTATTGCGGACGCTAGAGTGATTACAACAGGCGGACAGACGGACATGGCTAGATCGTCTTAGAATTTTATCCTGATCAAGAATATATATACTTTATAGGGTCGCAAATGATTAGTTCGATGTGTTACAAACGGAATGACAAACTTAATATACCCTCCATACTATGGTGGAGGGTATAAAAAAATACAACAGCTATCCCAAAAAAAAAAAAAAACGCCACCAATGTTCTGGTTATTATATATAGCAATCCTGAATTTTCATACATACATATGGTCCCATACACATCCCTTAACGGGCAAGGTATACTTCTCACATATCAACGAGTACACGCCTATTAATATTAGCTCAATGATATGAGACCTACTTTTTATCCCCGAGTCCAAATGGCGCACAATGGTTCAGAAATCGATTTTCCTGATTTTTGTCTTCACCGATTGTTTATTTCTATATAGGATTCGATAATTATCATATTGAAACTAAGAAAACCAAAAAATTAGGTCGAAATATTAGAATGTGTGGGCGTGGTGTGCTCCTAAAGAAGACTTTTTTCCCCAATTTTCGGACACTATACCAGATATTGTCCTCATTTTTGTTAAGTAGGTGGGATAGTTGCCTTTAAAAGCCGTTTTAATAAATTAACGTATCGTTTTCATGAAGTGGGATATTTTATTTTTCCTCAGGTACTAATTTTAGTGAAATTCCAATTTAGTGGACAAGAACCTTTAGGGAGTAACGTGCAACAAAGTTTCGTTTTCGCGGAATGATGCCTGAGAGTGTCTTTCGCCTTATGCGTGTTTTAAAACCAAAAAGTTTTCTCCATAACATTCCTCAAAAAACCTCAAAGAAAGTCTGCCCATAGAAAGTATTAGCACTTGGTACATAAGAGCAGAAGGTCTTCGTTTATGAGATTAGAAGGTATTGGTGTAGAAGAACAAAAAGAATGCCGGATGTTGTTTTTATATAAACAACACAACGACTTCGAATAGATAAAGACCTTGTCATGGGAGACCAAAAGACAATAGAATACAAACAGTTCTTCTTAATATTCTTTATAGTTAATTTTACACCTACCTATAGAAGACAAAGAAGTATTGCCAGGTACGACCACTAGAATACCTACAGAATTCTAAATGATGTAATGTATCTTCTAAGGAAGAACAAATAATGCTCCGAAAAAGTCGGTTTTTACGTCTTCCTATAGAAACCAAGTATAAGTCGGCTTTGCCGACGTAGATATATCCTCAGCTTGTGTGGATTAAAACTCTTCTTTCCCAAAAAAACTTATGTATTTAGGAATTTTGCAGCATTTTGGGCGTATTAACTTGCCGACAAAAATATTGATTTAGATTAAACCTCAAAAGTCTTACGGGGGAGGTACCTAAAGTAACGGATCGACATAGTCCATTTTGGAAGTTGATCTTTTTTCTTGGGAGTCATTCGCCTCGGTATATGTCGCGCCCACCAGTCATTTCACTCGGTCACCATATAATTTAGACCTTTGGACCATTATATAAGCAAACATGGACTTGCCCACGAAAAGCGTGATTATCCGTTTATTAGATATCGCACGTACCATTTTAAGGACTATTTTCAAACTTTTGTGGAGAAGCTACCGGAAGAAGTGGACCTATAAGAACCACCATCGAATTTTATCGAATATCACCAGCCACTACACTTGCTGGCCGTAGGGGTTTTTTTACAGCTTTCGGGTCATTTTCTCAGGAAGTATGGACTTGCCAGTCAATGAACATGTACCATCGTAATACGGACCCTGAGTGCAAGCTGTTGCAAGAAGAATCAAAACTATTCGAGAGGAGGTTTCAGCATTTCCGAATTTTTTTTGTAAAATGCGATTAACTCAAAACGAGAAAATGCCGTGTGGAACACTTAAGCATGATACCGACGATACATAGTCAATATTACAACCTGATATATGTCTCGTATGAATATCACGATGTGTAAAATATGGACCAAATCGGTTACTGCCTGAGAGAGTTATCGTGCGCAAAGCAAAAGTTTTGAACTGTTGTAGGGGAGGTACCCAAAGGAGTTGATCTATATGGCTCATCGCAGAACTTGATTTAAGTCTGCGCAAACTATTACGAATGCCAAATCCGTTGAATATCCGTTGAATAGTTATGGTGCACTGCATCCACAACACATGGTGCCTTAGCGGGTTTTTACCTCTTTCGGGCAATTTTCTCAGGAAGTATGGACTGGGGGCAGAGAATACAAGTTGCTACAACAAAAATCAGAACGATCCGAGAAGAGGTCTTAAACTGCACTATTCCGAAATTTTGTGGACCGAAGGAGTGGACCGAAGAAGTTGTGGAGCTTGATCTATGTCTGGTAGAAATATTGGGATGGGCCATGTATGGAACAAATCGTTTAGTCCCTTCGAGAGTTATCGTGCGCATAATTTTTGCGAAAAAATTTAAATTTTTGGACCAAATGGGCTAATCCGTTCGAAAGTTTTCGTGCGCTCCAGCCAGACAGACTGAAGGTCTGGCATTGCCAAATAGACTCAAAATTGTTTGAAACGGATTTCGTTTAAACCTATTTGGGGTCTACAACCACCGAAGACTAAATGCCAAATTTCTGAACATGTGGCTAAAACCTTCAAAAAAACGAAAATCGGGAGGTACTCTTATTTGGGGGTATACCAAAATACGGTCCTATACTGAAAAATTTCAAAAAATTCAACCGTTCCATAAGATGATGTTCATTAAACCTTCTAAATGCCGAAGATCCGGAGGTACAGTTATAATGGGGCTATATCAAAACGTGGACTTATACTTACAAAATTCTGGGTGAAAATGTTGTAGCCCCAAGAAAGATTTTCTACCAAATATCAGCAATTTGGTAAAATATTGTCGTTAAAACCTTCAAAAAAACTGAAAATCGGTCGTAAGGTTCTATGGGGGCTATATACAAAAGTGGACCGATAGAACCTATTTTGCAATACCAAACATTAAACAAATTTGTAATGAAATTGATCAAAATAAAGTACTTGTTGTTGTTGTTGTTGTAGCAGCATGAAACCTACGTAGAAGCATAGGTTTAATACTGGGTTGGCAGCCGCTGGCCGAAACACAATGGGTTTGGGTCAATCCGGTACTTAAGAACCCGCTGCCGTGGGATTGAAAGTACTTGAAATCGGGTGGTTATATGGGGCCCCACTAAATGTGAACCTATGTCCACATTTTTGGTGGAAGTTTATTGAAAAAGACAAAATGCTGAATTTTTTATTTATTCAATTTATTTATTTATTTATGTCAAAAACGTCGGATTACTTTGGCCAAAATTTTTGGTGCAGAAAATGTTTGACCTATTTATTATATTATGCCAATAATTGGCGGAGAAGTCTTTCATTACTTCAAACTCTAAATACCAAATTCAACTTAGGTTGGAAACATTGATTAAAACTATAAAATAATTGAAATCGGGCTGTACTGTTATATGGGGGCTATTTCAAAACATGAATCTACGTTCAGATGTTTTTGCGAAGAAATTCTCTGACCCCTGGAAACTCTCAACTTCAAATTTAATGTTTTTGATAACTAGGAAACCTAAATGAAAAGTTATAGCTAAATGACAAAAAGTATAGCTGAAATTGAGCCGAATAGCCTATTCAAAAACCCGAGCCAATATAGCCAGCCCATCTTCGAATTTGAGTTGCCTGCAAACAAAATTTGTTTGGATGCTTGAGTGATTAACAGAGACACGTGCACAGACATGCATGTCGACTTAGAATTTTATCCTGAACAAAATTTGTTTTCATTTTTCCATTTGATCCAAAAACCATATATATATATAATTTAATAGCGATAGGCTAACGTTAATCCGTGGCTCCCGGCCGATCTTTGTTTACTAAGTACTTTGTACTAGGCCAAAGGTGCAATTTGAAGAAAATTCTCTAAAAGCCCCATTTAAGGTCCAATCGATGATCCTAAAAAATTCCGAAAATATAATCGGATTTTGGTATAGCCGATCTTATCCGATTTTTTACAATGTTTCGTAGGATTGGTTTTTTAGCCACAACCATGAACTGGTCATACATTTTCATCCATTGGACCATATACGCAGCTTTTAGAGTATTTTCCAAATTTCAAAAACTGCCCTCATGTATTGCTTTCTTCTGTACAACTTTTAAGAGCAGAGGGAGTAGATTTTAACGCTTTAAATTATTTATTGTTCACTTTTTCCGTGAGTTTATTTTTTTTTTGCGAATTTTTATTTCATTTGATGCTGTTTCTGCTGATGCTATTACAACAGCTGAGCTCATAGGGTTGACTGCTTGGTCGGTTGGTTGGTTGGTGGCTTTCACTCGTTCAATGTTCGATGGATGGTTTCTCCTGGCTGGGTGAAATTTACACAACAAATTTTCGGTTAGTTTGCTGTTTATAATGAAGTTCAACTATTTGAATAAAATTCCGGTTAAAGTTAATATAGGAAAAAAAAACAAAAACAACAATACAGACTGATTTTTAAAGTGGAAAACATTTTGTTTTTCAAATTTGCCTAGGGCAAGCTGGCAAAAAATGGCAAGGATTTCCAAATCAAAGGAGATATACAAAAGCTGAAAGAAGTAAAAGCTAGGAGTAGAGGAAATTTTTGTTCATTTGTATATAATTCATAATCGATGAGCAATGTGCAAAGAGTGAAGAGTTTTTCGATTTGCATTTACGCTGTTGGTAGAAGTATGGTGGCTACGTAAACCTCTACTGATCATTTTCTTCATGGAGCTTCTATCTTAAATTTCATACTCCAATTTATCAAATTAATATATCGTTTAAATTTTCAAATATATTCGTATTCTTATATTGCACAAATATTTAATTAAATATTTAATTAAATGCGAAGACAATTATAACTAAAAGTCAATTAAATGTATACTTAAGACTCAAGACAGGGGCAATAATATTGATTTACCTTCAAGGTAAACTCATAAATATAAAAGACACTCAAAAGCCAAGACCAATGTGTAAACAAAAGCAAATATGCAAACACACACACACACACTCACGCACAACAACATGCTGCAGACTTAATGACCCAGCAAACCAATCGTACCGACTTCGTAACGAAATCGGAACAAAACGTCGGACGTATCGTCCGAAATCGTAACGATATCTTAACGAAAGTTGTATGAAGTGGTTGACATAATTTCGGAACAAAATGTCGCAGCGACATCGGATCGATTTCGTTCCGATTTCGTAACGAAATCTGAAGAAAATCCTTAAGAAATTCGGAAAGGAAATTTCTATCCGACATTTGTTCCGAAATCTGAACGAAATCGGTACAAAATCTGAACTATTTCCTCTCCGAAAAATCGTTTAGAAATCGGAACGAAATCTGTACGACTTTGCTTCCGAAATTGTTCAGACGTGTCGGACATCAGACATTTGGTTTGCTGGGGAGGTACCTTAGAGATAAAATGAGACACCACACTACATATTAATTTATAGCTTGAATTTATTACCTTTTATATTTACAAAATGCCTCTACAAATATTTATTGAAATGAGTTTGTGCGTGTACACAAATATGTATATGGACCCATAAACAATATTCGTAATATATTAATGTTCTTAGAAAATTTATATGTTTCATTTAACCATAGGCTAGCTAGTAGGGTTCAAATGGTATTCCATTAGAGGAAAAAAATTATCTTAATTTAAATAATAAAAATGTTTTTTTTTTCAAAAGACGCCCAGAAGGGAAATGTTTTTATATCGAAGAGTACTGCCAGATTCCAGTTAAATGATATGATTCTCCTACTTATTGCTCATACCTAAGGAAGGGCCAAGTACACTATGATATCACTAACAATAAAGTTGTACATGGTTAACCTCCTCAAAAAAATCACCGTTTTATACACCTACTTACAAATTGAAATTTATTTACCAGGGACTGGTGCTCTTTCCTTATTTTTATTGTATTAAATTAATATTAAATAGATGAATGTAATGTGTCAATCTCCTAACATCTCGTTTATTGTAAAATTAACCCCCTTTTCCCATTCATGGGTTAAATCCACAAACATACTCATCATAATAAGCTACATACATACTTCTCTATTAATGACAATTGTTTGAAGAATAACTGAATTGAATAAATATTTATCATATAGTCTATGAAAGACAATAAATTGTAATTAATAAGTCATGTTAAATTAAAACCTTAAGATAATAATTGTATGTTGTACGAAGTGAAATTTAAGAAGATTTGCATTAATATTAAATATTTGTATGAATAAATAGTTATCGTTATTGCTAAGAAAAAAACTTAAATAAAAAAATGTTAGAGTTGGCAATGCCATCTGCCTTAAAAAATCCGTTGTATTGAATTCCTAATTGCAAATTTGTAATAAATTCAGTATATACGAGGGCGGTTCGGAAACTTCTTAGCCTATCAATGAAAGAGAATAGTTAGTTTTTCAAAAATATTTTTAATTTTTAATATAATATCCTGAAACTTCAATACACTTAGTCCAACGCTTTTCTAGCAATTCTATCCCTTGATTAAAATAGTTTTCCTTAAGGTCTTCAAAATAATGGTTTACAACTGTAATTGCATCTTCATTTGAGGTAAAACGCTTGCCAGCAAGGAATTTTTTTAGATTTGGGAACAAGTAAAAGTCGCTGGGAGCTAATTCAGGAGAATAAGGTGGGTGGTCAAGCAACTCGTACTTTAATTCGTTGATTTTAGCCATTGTTAAAACACTCTTGTGCGCTGGTGCGTTGTCTTGATGAAAAATTATTTTTTGTGTTGTAAGCCAGAACGTTTTTCTCGAATTTTTACATTTAATTGATCCAAAAGGTTGCAATAGTACTCTGAATTTATTGTTTTACCCTTTTGCAGATAAAAAAAATAATAAAATACAAAAACCGTTGCCATAAACTTACCAGCCGATTGAATTGTTTTTGCCTTCTTTGGGGCACTTCCTCCAGCTTCAGTCCATTGTTTGCATTGTTCTTTTGTCTCTGGAGTATAGTGGTGGATCCATGTCTCATCAACAGTTATGAAACGAACCAACCAAACCATTGTATTTCGCTTAAAACGATCCAAACAAGCTTGAGAAATGTTCATTCTTATGCGTTTTTGATCGACTGTTAACAAATGCGGCACCCATCTTGCAGAAAGCTTTTTCATCTGTAGTTCTTCATGCAAAATTAAATGGACTCGACCATTTGAGATGCCCATGATATTAGCAATTTCACGCACCATATCATGCACTTTGGCTACAATTTCTGTTGTTGTTGCTGTTTTTGGACGTCCACTACGTGGTTCATCTTCAATGCTAGTACGACCACATTTAAATTCAGCAACCCAATTTTTTACAGTTGCATATGAAGGAGCACTTTCACCTAACACATTCACCATATCATTATGAATTTCTTATCCCGATAAACCTTTTTTATGTAAATATTTAATGACAGCACGCATTTCTAATTTTTCCATTGTAAAAAAATTGCGGATGCGTCTTTTTTGAACACCTGTTTCTATATGAAGGAGTTGCCAGATCGAAACAAAATTTAACAAGTGTTTATAACATAGATGGAAGTTTCAAAAACACTTAACTTTTTTCTGTTTATACCGCGCTTTTTGTGCTAGGCTAAGAAGTTTCCGAACTGCCCTCGTATAGAAGGAAAAATTTAGGGTAGAGACATAGTCAGATTGCAGCACAAAATACACATGATGAGCGCTTCTCACCAAAGTGCGAAAGTGGTTTGTTATGACAATTTCTCTGACATTCTTTTTCATTTACAAAAACCTTCTGATGAATCAGCTCGTCTCGAAAGAGAAAAATAACAAAGTTAAAAAAACTTAGGCTGCATATTAATCATTAATCACACATTCTAGAAAATATAAAACGGACTTAAATTTTATAGTCCCACCTTTACCCATATTTTAACCCTTAAGAAGTAGAACCAAAGCACAGTGGTCCCACTTGTATGGAAAGGAGTGCCAAGAATAGTTCTTATCGAGTTACCGCCTCTAAATTTTAAACATAGGTTTATAACGAGACAAAAAGGATAGAAAAAAATTAGTGGATGTAGGTCCACATTTACATAGGTATAGCCCCCATATAAAGGTATCGCCCGATTTGTGGTATTTTGAAAAATTTAGACAAATTTTCCAACCGATTTAGTTGTAATTTTGCATTTTGAGTCCTGAGTGAACAACATACATCCTTACGAAATATAGGTCAATATAGGTCAACGTTTAGGTATAGTTCCCATATAAAGGTACTGCCCGATATTCGGTATTTTGAACTATTTTTGCTAAATTTTTCAACCGATTTGGCTGTAATTTTGCATTTTGAGTTCTCAGTACAATATATACCTCCATTCAAAAAATGTTCAACATAGGTCCAAGTTTAGGTATAGCTCCCATATAAATGTAAAAGGGGAATAACTTGCCGGGTGGCGGATGGGGGCAGCTGGATTTTTTTTTCGTTGTAAGCTAGAGACTTTCTCCCGTACTCACAACATTAGTAAAACTCAACCTCAAGTAATAGGAATGATATTAAAAATACCAGAAAAAGAATTATGAATATCGTCTGCTCCGTCGGAAAAGGTCGTAAGTCCCTCTCAATAAATTTTTCAGGAGGAAGAAAAAACATTCCAGCGCTTTCTGTATTAAAGATTTTATTATGGTGGTAAAGGCAGTATTTTTCGTTTATTTATTCCGCTTCGATACCTGTACTTTGTTTGATAAAATTCCGTCGCGTTTTGGAGATAATTGAATGTCTTTGGACTTACGACCTTTTCCTTGTACAGTATTGTATTTTTGTAGGGACTTACGACCTTTTCTTACAATTTACGGACGTTTTTAAAATAAAATATTTATACTTTACAAAACAATGTGGAAAGGGTATTATAAGTTTGTTTTGCCCAATATTCTTGTAACATCGCGAAGTATTCGTCGTAGACCCCCTCCCCTTGCCATTTTTTCATATCTTGACGAGATAAAACGATCTAGCTATGTGTGTCCGTCCTACAAGCCTCAATTTTGGACCGATCGCCACGAAATCTTGTGGAGAGGTCGGGTTCCGACCAGAAGTGACCCCATTAGATGTCGGTTATGATCGAAAGATGTGAAATGGACCAAACCCACAATTTTTACCCGACTTTGTAGCTGTCCTGTAGATCGCAGTAATATTCCGATCGGAGCGAAATTTTAAGAATGATTTGAGTTAAAGGCAAATTATTACCGGGTTTAATGGACCAAAACTTTTGTGTGAAATCTTATATATAAAAGACAATGTGTGTATGTTTGTATGTTCCGCATAGACTCAAAAACGGCTGAACCAATTTTTTTGAAAATTTCAGAGAATATACAAGGAACAACCGAGGTGAAAATAGGCTTTATATGTTTTGAATTTCGGAGAGGGCGGGGGCAGGCCCTATTTTTCAAAAAACGATTTTTTTGTAAAAGTTATGAAAGTATCGGTCAGAAAATTAATTTGCGAGCCAACGGTTGTTGAATCTCCAACCCTAAGTAGTTATTCCATGTAATTTTCAGATTATGCACAGGGATGTCCCTTGGTTTAAGTAGGCTATATATGTATTTTGTTGAATTTCGGGTTACACCTGTGCCCTATTTTTTAAATGCGCTATATATAAAACTTACGAACGATTTCGTTTCCCCAATCCTGGGTACATATTTAAGCAATAAGACCCGACCAGACTAAAATTCTAAGTCGGTATAACAATGACCGTCTGTCCGTCTTTTGAAATTAAGATATAGCTCGCAATTTTTAAGATAGATCTTCGTGATTTGCTATAGAAGTTTCTATTACTTCTAGGATGTTTGGTATTGACGTCAGAGCTTTCAGAATCACCCTTAAACCATAGGGAACTAGACCCATGACAACATTTTCTAATTCCATTCCAAATTCATACTGCAAAAATCATGATGCCGTTTAGTTTAATATCATTTCAATCAATTATTATTTTAGAATCATTTAATAATATAAACATTACACTTACCCGTCCGTTAGAAGGTATTACTTTATTGAATTCAGAATACAAACTAATCTCGTTATGTGAATAAATGTCCCTCGATAAACCACTAATTACCATTTGATAAAGTTAAGTAAGATATACGACAGTAAAAACAGTAAAAATTTTGATTTTTTTTTTTTAATTTTTCAATATATGAGGTATTTGAACACATACAGCATCCCAATTTGTATCAATGAAAAGGCCAGAAGTCCATCTTTCATAATCAGTTCGCTTATAGGGGAAAATAGATTTCAAATGTAAATTTTCGTGCAATATAGAAATTATCACATTTTTGTTCAAAAGTTTGGTCCAAAGGCTCCGCCAAATATCATCCGATTATCACCCAAAGGTGTAGGCTAGTTCTTTACATTGTACCCCAACCATGGATGACGTTAAACATTATATCTGTACTACATTATCTGTAGTATCCTTTTAAAGTATACATTTTCCTCTGGACTTACGACCTTTTCGTACTCAAATTTGTACGTTTTGTGGACTTACGACCTTTTCCGACAAGGGCAAAACATATAGAAAAACGCGACATACTACCATTTTCTTTGTATCATACAACGTGTTTTGACGTGTACTATCATCCTGTAACAAAAACGCGATTTCCAAAAAAAGTGGACTTACGACCTTTTCCGACGGAGCAGGCGATATGTTTTTTAGTAAAAACTTAGCCAATACCATCGTTTTTGGAAACTGTACATTTACCTATTAATTTTTTTATAATTTCGCGCCTAACCTACGAATGCTTTGCTTATTTATTTTACTTCTTCAAGGCGCCACATACAAATCACAATTTGTTCGACTTAACTTAGCATATTACCCCTGTAAATTGACAAAAATAATACTGGATATTAACAATTTGATGTGTTAAGAGAATACTCATTTCATGCAATTTTTCGATTTTTGTCCATGGGCGGAACCAGAGTGCAAAGTGTCGAAAAAGTCATCTAGAATATACAGATTTTTCCGCATTCCTGGCTGGAATTCCGGTCAAGAGTTAGTTAGCTATTTGGCGTTGAACTAAGTAACCTTACGAAAAAAATCTTTCCAATAATGTGCTCAAATATTCTTCAGAATATTCTGCAACTGTAAAATCAAAAGCTCTGATGCATTGTGTACTACTGAAATCAGTGAATATTTTGCAGAAAGATAACACTACGGAAAATGTAGAGTTTAGGAGATATGATACGTATATAAACATGAGGAAATTTTTTTATGTTATTATACCCTTCACCATTATGCGAGGAGGGTATTATAAGTTGGTTTTGGCCATACTTATGCATGCCAAAATGAATGTCTCGACGAGCTGAGTCGATCTGGCTATATGTGTGTCCGTCTGTCCACCTAAACCTTGTAATCACGCTACGCAGTGTCACGACCGTGGCCAAAAATGGTCAAAGTCAAGTACTTCGGAATACAAATTTATTGATGAGAATATAAAGTAAACATTTCAATTTGAAGGAATTTTATTTATGGCATTGATTTGTCAAGTAGTTTTGTCCATGTGAAGGTTCAAATCCGACAATTGTTGGAAATGTGTATTTTTGTCATTATTGTACTTAAATTAATAACTTGTATTATGCTCCAAAATTTTAATATTTAAAGTAATTTATCGTTCTAAAAAAGTTTTAAGATTGCTTTGGATGTAGTAAACATAGATTTAATTTTGTTTGGGAGTAAATAGTGATCATATGGTGTTACTCAGTGGTACTCAGTAAATAGATTTTGTGAACCAGATTTTAAAATTAATGTATATCGATATTATTTGCTGTTTGAGTTGTGAAAAGTGAGTACTTCAAACGTATAAAGGTTCCAGCTGCAGAGGTTTGCAGACGAACATGTCATTTCTCTTTTTCAGCGACCACCTCAGTCAGAGGATACCCCCTTTTTTAACAAAGCGGTGTTGGCTATAGCGCGAAAACGAATGAACCGATCATCATATGTTTTTTTTTTTGGGCTTATTAAGTACATAATAATCTTGCTTTAAAACGAGAGAATTTTAAAAATATAATTTTTCAAGTCAAAATTCAATTTTTTACAAAACATTTAGCGTTTTTGACCACTAATCGGTCAAAAAACGTTTTTAAAGGAAATGTCTCATATATAAAGACAAGGGTTTGATATATTCAATATGCTCGCAAACAATATGAAGACTAAGCACCAAATTTCAGTCATTTCGGGTGGATATTAAGGCCACAACACTCAAAATACCGAAAATGAGGAGGCACGGTTCTATGGGGGCTATAGCAAGACGATTTCTGGTAGAACGTTTTAAGTCTCCTAACGAAGACTTAATACCAAATTTCAGCCATTTCGGTGTGATAATCAGGCTAAAACCTCCAAAATACCGAAAATCGGTAGGTACCGTCCTTTGGGGGCTGTATGAAGGCGTGGACCTATGCAGACAAATTTCAAGGTGAAAGTATTATGCCCCCAACGAAGACTTAATACCAAATTTCAGCAATTTCGGTGTAATGATGAGGCTACAATCTTCAAAATACCGATAATCGGGAGGTACCGTTGTATGGGGGCTATATAAAAACGTGGGTCTACACGCACAATTCTCTGTTGGAATGTTTGATACCTCTGCCGAACACTAACCACCAAATTTGAATACTTTCGTTTGGTCATTGCATCTAAAACTTTCAAAATACCGAAAATCGGGAGGTACGGTTCTATGGGGGCTATATCAAAACGTGGACCGACCATCCCAATTTTTTGTCCTGAAGATTGTAAGTCAATACTATGTACGTGTACTTAAATTGATGCACTTACGACAACTCCTTCTATTAATATGAACTCGCAACAGTGCACCCTGGTCCCAAACTGCGACAAAAATCGATATCAGCAAATCTCTGCGACAATTCAGCAAATTGTCTCTAAACATATCATATTTTAATATACCAGCACTGTTTTTGTAATTTATAACGGTATTTAACAAAACAAAACAGAAGAAGTTGACATTTATGTACGTATTATCTCTTAAGAACTTTAAAAACATCAGTAAGGTTGTGACTTCTTACAAGGCGAGTAACTCAAAATTTAAAGGATAAAATTATGTTTTTCGAAATGAAAGTTTTAGTAGAAGGTTTTCTAATTACTTTTACATAAAAATTTGTACACATTGTTTCCATAAAATGTGCTGGAAATAACATTTTTTATAATACTTTTTTGTGAAACCTAACTATTCTTTTTGGGATTTTAATTATAATGGCGAATAACATCGCTTTGGTTGGCGACCTTAAAACCCCAAAGACTGGCTATAAAAGTAGAAAATCCCATCTTTACAACGATGCAAAGTAGGTTGGCGTATGTGGCCAAATAACGGGGATATCGCAAAAGTCGGTAACACTATGCAACACTGAAAATGCAAACAAATTCTAGTATGGATTTTTTGAAAGTACATATCAGATCCAGTTCGGATTTTATGGCCTCATCTAAACCGGACTGAAACTACACTTTTTTGCATTTATCAGGCCTTTATCTCAGAAACGAATGGGAACTTGGCCTTGATGTCTTTAGCAATATTGTAGCCCTAAACTAGTAGAACTTATCTGTTGAACAAACCACATAAGAAAAACTTCATCTAGCCATCAAAATCGATAAAATATAGAAAATTTTACATAATTTCTGGAATCCTGGTCGGTGTCAGCTAAACTATTAGGAGTTGAACCAAGTAGCCTTTTGCAAAAATCATCCAAATAATGTTCTCAGCAATTCTTCAGAACATTTCATGTTGTTTCAGCGGTATTTGGTATCATATCTTTTACAACACCTATTTCAAACACAGTTCACACCATCAGATTATTCTCGCATCTCGGATTTTACTACATTATTGACGTATTTAGTAAATCGTCGTTGAAAAATATAGTGAAAACAACGTGATAGAGGCATTTTACAACAATAGCATGTTGTGTTGTGTATTACATTCCAGCGAATATTTCTCCAAAAGAAACATTAAGGAAAAATTAACAGTTTTGGAGATATGGTGCAAAATGTATACAAATTACGGAATTTTTAGATATATTTTGAAATTTGAGGCAATAAATGTAGTTTCTCGAGTTCATTATTTCTCCAAGTATTTTACTCTTGTTCTTATCTACAAATTTGCTTCAGAGGTCAGAAGAAGATTCGCATTGGTTTTAGAGATATAGCCCCGAATTCCTTTAAAAACTCAATATTTAACCATGTTTAGATGGGGCCATAAAATCCGAGCTGGATCTGACACAACAAAGCCAAACTAACGTTTCTTTTCGTTTGGGTCTGTACTCTCAAAAAATCCTCAGTTCGAATTGTTTGCACAAGATCACCTTAAAAATGTTGCACAGTGTATTTTGCCAAAAGATAACACTACGGAAAATAAAGAGTTTTGGAGATATTATCCAAAGTACGTATATAAACATGATGGAATTTTTAGATTTTATTATACCCCACACCAAAAGGTTTGTAACGCATCAAAATAATGGTCGTAGACCCATTCTTATGTATGTATACCAAAATTAATGTCTCCACGAGCTGAGTCGATCTGGCTATATGTGTGTCCGTCTGTCCACCTAAACCTTGTAATCACGCTACAAATCGCACTTTGGATCGGATTGTCACGAAATTTTGAGTACAGCGCTGGCAGAGCAAGTCGATAGCTCCACGTTTTGCGCGGTGAATGAAGACGCTCCTACGAGGATTAGAGGAAACTACCACAGCTCGCCAGATATCACCATTGTGGCACCAGGTCTGATAAATGACGTATCCTGGCAATCCGTCATTTCCCTTAGTTCGGACCACCTCCCTACCATAAATCGTCTCCGTAAACAGACCGTACTTTCCTGAACCATGGGAAAGCTGATTGGCAAGGTTTCAGAGAATTTGCCAATCACCGCTTCAGACAATTGCCCACCCCCTCAGATCTTCGGGTAGCTGAGAGAACTTTCCGAGACATCATCACTAAAGCAGCCGCTCGCTAAATACCTGCTGGTCGTATACCCGGAATAAGACCAAATTTCCCAGAAGAGGAAACTAGCAAATGAACGTGATGAGCTTCGTTGTACGACCCCGAAAACCCGAGAGTTAGAGAGCTTACTCTTGACGTCAACAGGCTAGTAGGCGATCATAAGCGGAAAAAGTGTCTAGACCATCTGAAGCAATGAAACATTGGTGCATGCAGGAATAAGTAAATTGTGGGCAACGGTTAAATCACTCTCGAGTTCGGGAAAGAAGGATGACAGAACGGTAACCGACCCAAAGAGGTTATTTTAACCGGCAGTTCATAGAGCACCCCGAGAGTGATAGGGCGAAGAGAAGTGTGCTACGCCGTATAAGAAGAGCTCTTCCAGCCGAGGAGGTACTACCACAGTTTACAATGAGCGATGTTGCAGATGCCATCCGAAACGCTAAATCATCCAAAGCGATGGGCCCGCACTGAATATCGATGGTAATCGTTAGCCACCCATGTTGTACCAGATGTCTGGATAGTTGGCAAGGTGGTCCCGCTACTGAAGCCTGGCAAGGATGCCAGCAGATATGAATCGTCGTAGGTCGATTTCACTCTTGTCGCCAGTAGCAAAGATCCTAGAGGCGCTACTCCTCCCCACGATGGGAAGGTGTTTTCCAGTTGATTTCGGAAAATGCATAGTACTACAACAGCATTAGACGCCATATCCACACATATCAGTAGAGGACTGAACCAGAAAAGGTCGTGCGACCGAACAGTCATGGTGGCTCTTGACCTATCTAAGGCCTTCGATACCGTCAACCATGCCAAGCTGTTCGAGGATATAGAGAAAACAAATCTCCAGCCATGTTTGAAATGTTGGGTAATCAACTATATGTGTGGACGCCAGTCGTTTGTAGAATTCAGAAACAAGAAGTCCAAAACCCGTAGAGTGAAACAGGGAGTTCCCCAAGGAGGGGTGATATCTCCGGAACTGTTTAACCTCTACCTTTCCGAAATTCCACACCCTCCAGACGGCATAGAGATCGTGATGTATGCGGATGATTGTACGATCTTGCCGTGGGGTCCTATCGTCGATGACATATGTGATAGGTTAAATGTCTACATATCTGACCTAGTGCAGTTCTTCCATCTGCGGAATATGAAAATATCCGCCGCTAAATCCACAGCCACGTTGTTCATCACATGGACGGCTGAGATGAGGCTCCCACTGAACATATTGGTCCATGGTGCAATGATTCCGACCACTAACTACCCTAAAACACTGGGTCTGCAAAGGTTAGCGCATCGCAGTGGAAGAAGATTCAAACCTGCCAGAATGTCGCCCTGAGGACTGCAACAGGGTGCCTCCTCATGACACCAGTGGACCATCTTCATGAGGAGGCGAAGGTTTTACGGGTGCGACAGCACAATAAGATGTTGCCGATGCAGTGCCTGCTTGAGTGATACCGTAGTGAGCATCCCTGTCACGATTTATTGACAGGCTCCCCCACCCAGGCACGTCAGGAGAGACCTTCTTGATCTAGAGAGATAGGTCCAAAGGTATAAAAGAGAACCGCTAGATCAACTGGCCTATCAGGCAGGCTTGAATCGCATTCACACCAACATGGTTGCGCAAGCAGATACAGTGTGAATGCCGTACTTGAAGACCATCCCCATCCATCGCAGCAGAAGAACGTCAGCTGCCAAGGCAAACACGAGTGGTTTTAGCTCAGTTAAGTTCCGGACGATGCAGCCGCCTCAGTTCGTATTGGGCCAGAATTGACGCCACGATACCCAACATATGCCCAGCATGTGGATTGGGACCACACGCTACTCTGCATTTATTCAACTACCCAGCTAACCCCACTCACCTGTCTCCTCATTCTTTATGGACGCAACCAGTCCAGGTTGCAGAATACAGAGGAACTTGATAACTGAAATAATACACGAACGAACATATATGCGTTGCTACAACAACAATATTTATCCATTTTTTAAATCACGCTATAGATCGCAAGTTTGATCTGTTCGTCACGAAATTTTGGGGGTTAAAGAGGGTCCAACAGTGGAAGAAGCATACTTTGGTTATGGTCGGATAATATTTAGGGGTCGTAATGGACAAAAAACCTATGTGGAGAACATTCAACGTTTTATTCATATGCGCATATCTTCGCTTCTAGTAAGTATGGAATATGCCTACAAAATACGTTGGTGCACATATCCCACTTTCCCATTTCTATACCCTCAGGATTTGTGCTATCGAGGGTATATGGGCAAAACTGCCAATTATTTCATATTCCATTTCCAGAAAATTGAACTTTTTCTTTTCGCGCTACATTAACGATTTTTGGTACATAGGTTAAGAAAAAATTCCCCAGTACAAATCCGCTCGCGAGCAAATTTTTGGTTGTTGCGGACAAATGTTATCGCGGTTTTACTTCTGCTTTTAAGAAAAAATTATTATAAAAACGCTAATTATTTTATTGAGCACAATTGGCACTAAAAAGTTATCACGAAGTGACGTCATTAAGTAGATTCCATAATATTTGTAAAATGTTACTCAGCATTCGCGGAATTTACAAAAAATTGACAAAATTTTAAATGTAATCCGAATTGTTTGAAAATATAGGTCCATTTACCCGTCAGCAATTAGAAAAAAGTAACAGTTTTAAAGAAAGACTTCACGGGGAATCAAATGAGACCAAACTTATAATCATCGGGATAGTAGTTAGGATATTATAGCCAAAATAAGCACATATTTGTGATACAAAAAACAAATTTTGGTTTGGAATAATAATTTTCACATGCATTCTAGAGTAGAAAATATTGGAAAAATTCTATAGGAGTACTTCTTTTATTTTTCTTGAAACTCCAAAGAAAATGGAAAATTTTGCTTTATCTACATTTACATAGAAGATTTCCCATTGAGGAAAGTTATCGGGTTGTTGAAATAAATCATTAGACTTCTTCGACGGAAATAGATTTCAAATAAACCGCTTTAACTTATATGCATTATTAAAATATGTGTAAATCGCGTAATCATCAAAATCGTTTTGTCCGCATGTGAATTTCATGTACAGCAAGACCATATCTTTTAATTTGTATATATTTTTCGAAATATAATTTGGACGCTAAGGTGTAGCATCGGCTGCATCTTAGCATTAAAAAACCTATAAAACATCGCTAATTTGCGCAAAGTTCATACAATTTCGTTCCGCATCCGGTTTTAGTGTCAACATGAAAATCTGCATCGATGTATACCTATTTCAAGGTAATCAGTCAAGAACCGTGGATGTAGCATCACACACTATTTTTGGGATAAAATGAATGTAGTTCCCTTATCAGTGAAGTTTTTAAATCTCTGTTTCCGCAAAAAGGAAGATGCTGCACTAGTTTTTTCATAGTAGTGCAAGCGACCGACAGAATACGCGATAAAATGCGCGATATTTTCAAAAACAATATTAGGTGATTTTCCTACCTTGGAATTTCTCCTATCTCGCGATTTACTAGATGGATTTTAACGAATAATGATTTATTAGATCCGCAACGTCAAAATCCAAAATTTGCAATCATGCACGAGTAAATCGAATGCCAACTGTACAAATTAGACCCGAAATATATGATTTTTAGAAATTTGTTCGCACAAAATTTTCGTATTTGGATACAGATTTCTCTGAAGCTGTATATGCTACATTCACGACACATATATCAAATAAATCAGAATCGTGAGTTCTTCATTCCTATATATGATTTTTTGAAAAACCTGTTTGCGGAACGAAATTATAAGAAAATTTCAAAAAACACTTAAAATCTGGCTTCAAAATGTCAGCATCATTTAATGGTAGACGCAGATCAAATTTTGAGAAGTTATACACCAGTGAGATGATCCTTATTTAGTTGCCTTCTACTTTTACTTTAACGGGAAAATCGTGAAAAGTGTGGTTTAATCACAAATCGAGAGAAAACAAAAAAAGACACGTTGGCTTCAACCCATTTTTACCCATTTTTAGCATAAATATAGCCACAGCTTCCACGCAAATCAACTTTGAAGGCCAATATTTTTTGCCAAGTCTGAAAACATTTCATTTTATCCAAAAGCATGTAAATTGTACAATATACAACCACTATTCGCGAGTTATAGACGGGTAAACCTTGGCTTCAACGATGTTAAATTTTCAATAATATTGCCCATATACACTTTCATAAGTGCAAAATGTGCTTCCTCCAAGTATGTTTGGAGGAAATCCGTTTTAGTCAATTTGGACTTGATTTAGCCATGTCCGTCCGTCTGTCTGGCTGGAGCGTACGGTAACTCCCGAACGCATCAGTCAATTCGGCCCAAAATTTGGTTTTCGTAATATTTTGTCCAAACTTAGTTTAACTTCGAAGATGGGTTATATCGGTACCTCCCCCACAAAAGTTCGAAAATGTTCGAAAAAATTTGTGCGCACTAGAACTCTTGAAGGGAGTAACCGATTTGGTCCATACTTTGCACACCGTGAAAATTCTACCAGACTTAGACCAGGTTCCAATATGAACAATGGATCGCTTTGATTTTTACAGTGTTTTATTTAACTTGCTTTGGTGTCCGTTTAGTTCAAATCTGGCAACTCATTTTTAACACAGTTGCAGTTGACCAATCGAACTGAAACTTTGCACACTTTTCAGATTTAGATGACAATACATGAATATGGAATCAAAACCAATATTGGTCCATTTTTGTTGAAGCAACTAGCATTAGCCGCCTCAACAACGACGAAATGTGTAAAAATACGACTATGGCACCATACGTAGTGGCTGGAGAGCACGATAGTTTTCGAAATGATTAACCGATTTGGTCCAAAAATTGGCCTTCGTCATATTTTGCCCAAACTAGTACCTATCGGAAAGATATGACTCCCACAGTAAGATCCTATTCCCTAATAGAATATGTCGGTCCATTTCCTTAAGTACATATTCCGCAACACTTTTGAACTCTAATCCTAATCGACATTTTTTCGGCAGCTTCAAGGGTTCAAATTCTGAAAAGACCCTAAATACATTTTATCTGTCCGTAGATAAAAGTTTCAATTCACATAGGCTCAGGGTATATCTCTGTTGGCAAAGCCGACTGATACTTTTTTACTTGTTCTATTTAAATTGTATTGACGAGCATCTGAGCTTTAGTTGGATGCGATTCAACAATGAAGACATTCTGAGTTTTTAAATTTTCCCAATTGCGTTACCAAAATTGGTGAAATTTTTGTGATGTTGAAAAAGACGCTGGGATATCCCAATTTCCAAATTATGGAATTTTTATTTCCGTGTCAGATATTTCTGCTTCTGCTGGACATATTCCGAAGAGAGAGCTTGATAATGAAACTAATCCATCTGAGTTTTAAATTAATACAAAATGTGGTATTTATGGTAAAAATTTATTGCAAAGGCGCTAAGCTATAACAATTTTAATATTTTAAAGTTTTTATTTGAATCACAAATACCTCTGCTTCTAGTTGGTATATTAAACTTAAAATTGTTGTAATTAATAATAGTTTAATACAAATAATCAAGAACATCGAAGAGTCCAACCACAGATAAAAATTGATTTTAAATATTAAATCACGGAAATTAATACCAGCCCACTATGCAACGTTTGTTCTATTTTTATTAGGTAGGTGATAAAAAAATGGAAAGTACAAAAAAGATTTTTATCTTTTTGGATCAGCATTCGGCACACAACAACAATAATTTGAGCAAACACTGTTGTCAGTGCATGGTTTTTCAATTAGTGAGTGGAGAGAGAAGCTGTCTATTTGCTTGCTCGCGAGTAAAGAGGTGCCGAATTCTGATTTGGATCAATATTAAAGAAGTTATAAGTATTTCTTTGCATACAGGTTTTACAGAATTCGTTACAAGGCGCGATATCTCTGGAACCTTTAGTCAAAAAAAGAATATGCAAATATACTAAAATGTTTTGCTGATAAGCAGCATCACCATAGCAAAACATAAAGGAAATCAAAAACCTAATTTTGAAAAAGTATCCGATTTCACTCAAAAATCCTCTATTATATTCATTTGCAAAATTCGTATGAATTTAATTTGCTTTAAATTTATTTCTTCTATGTATTAAACGTTAAAGCCATTTACATTTTCCAAGAAATGAGTTGGTTGGAGCGTATAATTAATATAAATAAATTAAATTTGTATCACTCATACGTCATGTGGTTACGTCTCTGTACGTGTGTACGAGTTCATTTGTTGAAATGACAGCCTAATTCTTTAATTTACATTAATTTATTTTAAAAGCAAAATTGACAGATAAATAAACATACAAACACATACATAAGAGTATACAACAGCAAAAACAAACGACTTGCCAACATAAAACCAGCCATAAGAAGAATCATTCAATTTGGTCGTCTCAACTCTTGTCTGAATTATTAAATTAATTATCCTGTAAACATTTAATAAAAACTTAAGGAAACACAATAAAACGATTGCAATATTAATGAGTGTATTAAGCAGAAAACCAGTACTAATTCATACACAAACACACACACACACAAGAGAAGCATTTATGTTGAACATGGCAAATCTGCCAGAAAGAATTTCCGGTAAAATTGATACAGACTTTGTGAAATGTTACAATATCGAATATCAACAGTTTGCCAAAAGAAAATATGTATAGATGCAAAAACAAATTTGTGTGTGTGTATGTTATTTTGTGTTTGTATAAATAAATTTATTTTACCACAGTAAATTTAGCTCATAAAATATACATTACCAAATGTATTTATTTATATATTCGCACATTATATGTACAGTGTGAATGTAGTTTTTCCAATACTATAGTTTTATTATTCACATATATGTTTTAGTTGTATGTTCTTGTATATTTCTACATATCTGCATTTAATAGAAACATTGAACAAATACATGTTACATAGATAGAACAAATATTGCCAAAGATATTAATAAAGATTGGTTTAAGCAAACAAATAGTATACCTAAGTTTTATAAGGAAGTATCTATACAAAACAATAACATTTGTTTGCAGCATTAATTTTTAAGATAGTCTGATTAAGAGATTAATTTCAATAGTTATTACTGTTTCCTGAGAGTCATTTATTTAAATGAAAGAACTACGACATTCTGGACTGGAATATTCTATATTAAATGAATATTCCAGTACCTAAAGCAACCAAGTATGTGAGACAACGAAGCCAACCATGCTGAAAAAATGACAAAAGTCGGTAAAATTCTCAAAATTCTAAGATCCGCCATATACGAAAAAGAGTTCCTATTACCCAAGTTAAAATAAATAACAGAAATTCCCACATAGCTAAATTTTAGTGGAGAGCTAGGGTTTGCCATTAGAAGCAATGTGCTGAAATTTTATACTGATCCCATTGCGTGGGGACAAAGTTCAAATTTTAAGGGTTTTTTAGATTTTCGAAATTTTCCTTGAAAACGGTGGGTCTAATCAAAATGTTACTAGGGTGAAAATTCCAAAAACATCCCTACATCCCCTTCAGAGTGAAATCAAACACTTGTTCAAAAAGTAGTTTTTGATTTCCTTTATTTTTTTTTTGTGGTGATGCTGATATGGCGCCTAGAAAAAGTCGAATTCTGTAAAAATTATATGCAATTAAATACTCATAACTCTTTTAACATTAACCCAATTTGAAAAAAAAAATGCACGGTGGGCTTGGAAGCAATTTTCGTGATTTAATATTTAAAATAAATTTTTATCAAAGATTGTACTTTTCGATTTTCATAAAAATTTTTAAATTAAACTACGATTAATTGCAAAGATTTTAAGTTATATTTTTCTTAATTTTTTAAAATTTGTGAATAAAGTTTTTCCTATATAACAATGTACAAAATTTGTTATTTTACAAAAAAATAAATAAATAAATAAAAACTTACATTTATTAACATTTGTTATGTTCTTTTATTAAGGAATTCATCTTAAGCTTTTTAAAAAAATTTTCATTTTTCGATTTTGAAAATTGTTTAGCAATTATTGTACCAGTTTTAGTGGGTATTACTGAATGGCGATTTTTGTGCACACGATAAGCTAATATCTCAAATTCAAATCCTTCTTCGTATATAAATAATAATCTTCTGGAGAAAATATCACTTTGACATTCGGCTCGGATGCCTATTCATGTTATTATCCAGCTGCAGCTATTGGATCATCAATTTAATTAGTTTATGGTACGTTTGGTACAATAATTGCCAATCCATTTTCAAAATAAAAAAATTAAGCAGTTTTTAAAATGATTAAGATAAATTGTTAACTACAACAACAAAACAAATTTTAAAAAATATAACTTTTTTTGTTTTTATTTTATTATTTATTTTTTTTTTTTTCTAAATAACACACTGGTTTAAAGGAAAACTTTATTAAGAAATTTAAAAAAGAAAAATTAGAAACACTTAGAAAGTATCAATCGTCTGTGTCGACAGCAATATATCCTCAGCCTCGGATCTAAAGAAAAGAAACCAACACAATACTTCTGAGGTCTATAGGCCAATTTCACAGGAATATTGGATTTGCTCCAAAAAATTACACCTTAAAACGATACCAGAAGAGTCCTTAACGTACACTCTTTCCAGACTTTGTGAGGGAGATACCCAAAAGCTGTAGTTAATATTCGGACATAATTTGAGGCTACAAGAAATAATACGATGTAAAACGTTTGGACCAAATCGTTTTCTCCCTTTAAGGTTTATCTTACGTACTACCTAGTTTAGATGGTTACGGCAAGGTTTTTTTAAGACTTTGGGTCATTATTTCAGGAGGTACGGACTTGCCCCCGAAAACAATTTTCTGTCGTAACAGCTTCCGCAAGAAGAACCTTTTCGCAAGTTTTCTCAAATTTTGTGTGTGAGGTACCCGAAGGATGGGACCGATATAGTCCCTATTCCAACGTGATACATGACTAGATGAAAAGTTTGGGCCAATCAGAGACTACCTGAGAGAGTTATCTTGCGGATTTGTCATTTTAAATGGTACCGTCAGGGTTTCTAGGAGCTTTTAATCCATTATCTCAGGAAAAGAGGATTTTTATAGTCAGATTCTTAAAGTTCTTCTACGGACAGGAGATCTTTTAGAGCTATTCCATTGACAGAAGACCTGATAAATATGCCTATAGACATACAAAATATTCAAATTTTAAAGAAAAACTATTTTTCCTGATTTTTTTCCTGATTTTTAATCTGAAAAAACACATCCAAAACTTTTGGAATTTGTATACCCTACATCACTATGTGGGGAGGATATTACAAATTGGTTTTGTAAGGCATCGAAATAATGGTCGTAGACCCATACATATATATACCAAAATGAATGTCTCGACGAGCTGAGTCGATCTGACTATGTGTGTCCGTTTGTCCGTCCGTCCGTCTGTCGCAATTTTAATCCGATCGTCACCAAATTTTGTGTGTTGATGAAGGTCCTGGAGGAGAAGAAGCCTATTTGCTGATGGTCGGATAATATTCAGGGGTCGGAATGAACAAAAAACTTATTTGGAGAAAAAGTCAACATTTTATTTCAAAGCGAATATCTCCGGTTCTATATGGGGTATATCAAAACCAAAACCTGCTAATGAAAGAAGAAAATATCACCTTTGCAACGATGTAACGAAGGTTGTCTTAGGTTGTCAAACAACGAAGATATCGCAATAGCCGCTAATAGAACAAACCTTTTTCATTTTTATTAATATTTTAATAATACTGACGAATATCACAGCTTTGGTGGGGACCTTCCAAAAGCAAAGTCTGACTATGAAAGCAAGAATGGGGGGTCCCACAGAGGAAAGAAACCTATTGGTAATGGTCGGATATTATTCAGGGGTCGGAATGTGAAAAAACTTATTTCGAGAAAAGGCTAACGTTTTATTTTAAAGCGAATACCTCTCTTCTGTAAGAGGTATATCGAAAGCAAACCCTGGCAAGGAAAGTAGAAAATATCGTCTTTACAACGATGTGAAGCAGGTTGAAGTAGCAATAGACGGTAATGCATCTCTTTTTCCATTTTTTGTGCAATCACACTGCAGGTCGGAATTTTGATCGGATCCGCACGAAATTTTTGGGGTTGATGGGGGTCTCACAGAGAAAGAAGCCTATTGATGGTTGACGATGCACTTAAATGCGTTTCAATAAAATTGACCTGTATTAATGAAGACATTCAGAGCAAAGGTGCTAAGCTATCCCAATTTTAATATTTTGAATTTTACCAGACAAAAGCTTATGCACATGGGTAGTGGTGTAGGGTATCACATAGTCGGCCCCGACACGGCTATAGCCTTGGCTTACTTGGTCTTTTTTGTAAAAGCGTTTTGCGGTGCCAACGATAGCTCGAAAACTAATCGGCCTGTCTTCGTATATTTTTGTGGGCGTTTTAAGAACCTACAAATCTTGTCTTTAAGCGAAACAGAATTTAAAAAATCTATTTTGAAAAAAATTGTGAACTCTCATAATCGAAATTTCGATTTTAACGACAAAAATTTACAGTTTTTGGTGCGCTTAAAGACATTACTGACCCTGTTCCGCGTTGCTGGCCCGTCGTTTGCGATTTTCTTGTAAATCTATCTACAATTTATATATCTAATATTGATAACTATAGATTTTCGAACCGAATTGACACCAAAGTTTTGGTATAACCCTTATTCAATGGTATCTCCAGTTCTAAAATAGAAAATTCCTTTAATTATACACCCCACCATAAGATGAAGGTTCTCCGGAATATTCGTCGGAGAAGCTATTAAGTATATATTCGTGATCAATATAAACAATAAGTCGATATGTTAAGTCAAGATACAGCTCGCGATATTTAACATAGAACTTTTCAATTTTGTACAGAAGTTTCTACAGTCCACATTTTGATATACCCCCATTAAACTGACCGCCCGATTTTCGGTATTTGCAAGGTTTTAATCTCATTATCCTACCGAAATGGCAATAATTTGGTATTTAGTCTGCCATGGAGGCATAAAACATTTCTGCAAATAATTATCGGCATAGGTCCATGTTTTGATACGATATTTTGGAGGTTTCAGTCTCATTATCCGACCGAAATGGCTACAATTTGGTATTTAGTCCTTAGTGAGGGAATGAAACATAGAATATTCAGAACAGGTCCATATTTTGTAAATAGTATTCATAGAACGGTACCTCTCGATCTTCGGTATTATCAAGTTTATAACAACATTATTTATTCGAAATGGCTATAATTGATATTTAGTCTCACTTGGGGCTATAAAACATTTCTGCAGAAAATTATCGGCATAGGTCCACGTTCTGATACAGCTACAATAGGACGGAACCTCCCTATATGTTGGGGGTTTTAGTTTCATCGCCGAAATAGCTACAATCTGGTGTTTAGTCTTCATTGTGGGTATAAAACATTCCCTCATTGAATATTAGGTACAGGTACAGGTTTTTTTATGTAGCCTCCATAGAACGGTAACTTCCTATTTTCGGTATTTTTAAGGATTTAGCTGCATTATTTAACAGAAATGGCTATATTTGGTGTTTAGCCCCCCTTGGAGGTATCAAATATTTTCGCAGAGAATTGTAGGTATAAATCCACGTTTTGATATAGACCCCATAAAACGATACCTACCGAGTTTTGGGTATTTTGAATATTTTAGCCACATTCTCCAACCGAAATGGCTGAAATCGGTTCAGATTTAGATATAGCCCCTATATATATGTTTCCCCGATTTTGCTATAATTCGCTGATTTTTTGATGAATAGCCTTCAAATTTAACTTGGGATTCCTCAGGCCCCTGTTCAGTTTTACCGTTGTCCTGGGTTGATGAATGTTTTGCACAAGTACTTATGAGGGCACAGGCCTAAGAAAACACCCCATGTTAAATTTGAATGTTATTTTTCAAAAATTTAACGATTTATAGCAAAATCGGTGAAAGATATATATGGGGGCTACATCCAAATCTGTACCGATTTTTGCGAAATCAAATCAAAATCGGTAAAACTGAACAGGAGCCTGGGGAAACGTCCCATGTAAAATTTGAAGACTATTCATCAAACATGGAGCGATTTATAGCAAAATCGGGCAAAGATATAGGGGCTATATCTAAATCTGAACCGATTTTTACGAAAATCGGTGAAACTACTCAGGCCTAAGAAAATATCACATATTAAATTTGAAGGCTATTCGATTAACATTGACCGAGTTATAGCAAAATCGGGGAAAGATATATATGGGGGTTATATCCAAATCTGAACCGATATGGACCAAAGTTGATATTTTTCATTCCTGCGCCCTCATACGTACTTGTGCAAAAATTCATCAATCTAGGTCAACGCCTTCTATTTTTGTCCACATTTGCATGGAAGCGGCAACACTGTGCGTCGTTTTAGTGAACAATGAACATTTTTTAATATTTAAAATTATCGGGGTTGTAACTAATAACTGTTAAACAAACATACCATATGGGACAGGAGAGACTTCTCTCATATCAAGGAGAGCAGCCCAATTCATATTAGCTCAATGATATGGGACCTACAGTTTATCGCCGAGTCCGAACGGCGTGTCCTAAGACACCACTTGTAGAGAAGTTTTACGTGGCTGAAATACTCAGGAAATGTGCCAACATTACTGAGGTGTATTTTGCCACCGTTGACATTTATTGATTTTGCCTGGCCGGGGAATCGAACCCACGACCTTCAGCGAGCAAGGAGGGTGTGTATATCATTGCACCACGGTGGCACCCTTATCGGGGTTGTACTGTATAAAACATATCTTACGGCCTATTCTCAGACCTAAAAGCTCCACATATAAAATTTCATCGAATTCGGTCCAGCCGTTTCGGAGGAGTTTAATTTCGAACATCATGGAAGTCTCGTAGAATAGTATCTATATATAGATAGGCTCAGCAAAATATATGAAGATGGGTCCATTCGTTTTCGAGCTATCGTTGGCACCGACTTCAAAAATGACATTTCTAGAAAAAACGAGTTTTAAAATGCACGTCTGCACACAAAACATAACGGATTTTTCACTTTGAACGGACATATCACAGTTAATTTAGTTCCGATCGACATGAATATTTTGCGACATACTCTGTACTTACTACATGCACTACAAAATAAGCCAATACATCGGGTTGGTATAATAAGTATAAACATGAAGATTAAAATTCGGGGCCTGTGTTAAAATTATGCAAATAAACGCTTATGTCTGAGATTTATTAAAATCTAAACATCGTTTTTATAAGAAAATATATTTTACGCGCCATGAAAGAAAATTCAAGCTTAACATTATGATTCAATTACTCCCAAATACTATTAGTTTCAATTTCATAGCGTGTTCTCCTGCTTCTAGGATAATAAAGGTTATTAGCTAAAACCATTATGGTCATATCACTATCAAGATTATTATATTAATATGCAGCTAAAGCAATATTATCATTTGGGTCAGTGTCATTAAGGGTCTACAAAAAATAGTTTTACATTTCCAAGAGTAACACACATATATCTCCCCCATATATGTACAATATTACTATCCATGTTAATGTGCATGGAATTTTCCTTCTTCTCCTGATTCATTCAAACATATCTTAACAAAGGACAAAAAAATAATTTAATTTGTCGAATATGTCATGGCATTCAAACATAGCTTACAAATGAATTTGTCACATTTCTTGTTGTTCATGGTAACTTCTGCCAACGGCCACTTACGTTTCCGGTCAGGCTGTCTATTCTTTGGTAAATGTCCTCCTCCTACCTCCTATATAACGTTCGACTGCAGAGCAAATTTTTCAACAACAATCACCAGCAGGGCAAAACAAAAATTCAATTGGAATAACTTTACACAATAGAGGAGAACACAAAACTCTCTTATGGTCTCTCAAACTCACACACATACATAAACATTCGAAAAAAAGTTCTTTGCAAAAAACGACAAACCCATAGCAAATTTGTCATTCATACAGCAAGACATCAACACACCCAAACAATAAGGAATCCATGCATCCTCCTTTCGTTCTCACTGTCCCTCCATCACAGGCGATGACTTTATTATGAATGACGACGATACATGATGATGTATCAGCATGTGTCTGTCTCTTTGCCTGTAAGAGAATGTGTAACAAAATGTGCAAATATGTTACATGTCTTCGTAAATGTGTCCTCTTATGATTGAGTACATTTAATACATAGAGAGACACATACACACATACACATTGCCAAATGAAATTAATAAATTTAATGGACTCATGGAAATATTATGTTATTATTATGAGCGAACAGTATGTACTAAAAATAAAATAACTTAAGTTCTTTCTGTGTATGTGTGGGAGATAAACAGAGGATTTAGAGATTAACTTTATAAAAAGAAGGAAGTTTAAATGGCGGATTTTTGAAGAACATTTAAAGTATATCTGATCTCAAAGCTTAAACATTTAAGGCAGGATTAAGGGTAGATGTGGTTCACGGCGTCAACGATTTTTACACAGTAACAGTATATTTTACCTTGGAAAGAGATATAAAGCAAGCTGTTATCATATGAACAAAAAACTGAGCTACAACCACTTCAAAATCTAACCTTAAATTTCTTTTTCTAAATTTCATGCCACTCATACCACATTACAACCACTCCAACTTATAAAATATTATTCCCTCTCGTTTCAACCACAAAGTATGGTGTAGAAAATGCCTTCCTAAATAGAGTTTATTGCACTTGGCATTCTTTGCATTTCCCATTTGTCTTTTCAATTCCTCGAAAAAAGGAAACCCACAAGCACGCATTTAAGTTATAAGTCATAATGCAGAAATGCATTACATCATCAACAACATTCACATGGTGGGCTCAACGCATTAACAACAATTTCAAATGGCGGCATAGAGCATAGAAACGCTGCACAAAGTAACAAAGACATTGTTTGCAACAGGGTAAAACAGTCATGCAATGAGTTAAAAGGATAAAAAACTGCGTAGGAAGTGTGTAATAGATGTGAAACCAAAACAATGCTGATAACATAACCACAACATTATGTTTGGCTGATTATTTTACGAGTGGAAGTCACAATACACTACAACAATCATAATAGTCATTCTCATTTAGGCCACATGTTGTATAACAGGCTACAACACATTTCGCAAATGATTTTGTAGGACCCTAGGCAGCATTTTATGACCAATAAATGTGGCATAGAAGACCATGAGGTCTTCTCGTAGAAGACCACATGGTCTTCTCATAGATAGTCATGGTATTCTCATAGAAGATCACGAGGTATTCTCATAGAAGACCACGAGGTCATCTCATCGAAGACCACGAGGTCATCTCATCGAAGATCATGAGAACTTCTCATAGGAGACCACGAGTTCTTCTCACAGAAGACCATGAGGACTTCTCATAGAAGACCACGAGGTAATCTCTTCGAAGACCACGTGGTCTTCTCATAGAAGACCACGAGGTATTCTCATAGAAGACCACGAAGTCATCTCATAGAAGACCATAAGGTCTGTTCATAGAAGATCATGAGGTCTTCTAATAGAAGATCATGAGGTTTTCTCATGGAAGACCACGAGGTCCTCTCATAGAAGCCCACGAGGTCTTCTCATAGAAGCCCACGAGGTCTTCTCATAGAAGGCCATTAGGTTTTCTCAAAGCAGACCATGAGGTCTTCTAATAGAAGACCATGAGGTCTTCTCATAGAAGATCATGTGGTCTTCTAATAGAAGACCATGAGGTTTTCTCATGGAAGACCACGAGGTCCTCTCATAGAAGAACATGAAGTCTTCTCATAGAAGCCTACGAGGTCTTCTCATAGAAGACGACGAGGTCTTCTCATAGAAGACCACGAGGTCTTCTCATAGAAGACCAAGAGGTCTTCTCATAGAAGGCCAAGAGGTTTTCTCATAGAAGACCACGAGGTCTTCTCATAGAAGACCATGATGACTTCTCATAGAAGACCATGAGGACTTCTTATAGAAGACCACGAGGTCATCTCATAGAAGACCATAAGGTCTGTTCATAGAAGATCATGAGGTCTTCTAATAGAAGATCATGAGGTTTTCTCATGGAAGACCACGAGGTCCTCTCATAGAAGCCCACGAGGTCTTCTCATAGAAGACCACGAGGTATTCTCATAGAAGACCACGAGGTATTCTCATAGAAGACCACTAGGTATTCTCATAGAAGACCACGAGGTCATCTCATCGAAGATCACGAGGTCATCTCATCGAAGACCACGAGGTCATCTCATCGAAGACCACGAGGTCTTCTCATAGAAGATAACGAGGTCTTCTCATAGAAGACCACGAGGTCTTCTCATAGGAAACAATGATTTCTTCTTATAGAAGTCGATGGAGTATTCTCATAGAAGGCAATAACACCTTCTCATAAAGGAGACAAGGATCATGAGGTCTTCTCATGGTGTTCCCATAAAAGACCATGAGGTCTTCTCATAGAATACCATGAGGTCTTCTCATAGAATACCATGAGGTCTTCTCGTAGCAGACCAAGAGGTCTTCTCATAGAAGACCATGAGGTCTTCTCATAGAAGACCATGAGGTCTTCTCATAGAAGGCCATTAGGTTTTCTCATAGAAGACCATGAGGTCTTCTAATAGAAGACCATGAGGTCTTCTAATAGAAGACCATAGATTCTCATAGAAGATCATGTGGTCTTCTAATAGAAGACCATGAGGTTTTCTCATGGAAGACCACGAGGTCCTCTCATAGAAGAACATGAAGTCTTCTCATAGAAGCCTACGAGGTCTTCTCATAGAAGACGACGAGGTCTTCTCATAGAAGACCAAGAGGTCTTCTCATAGAAGGCCAAGAGGTTTTCTCATAAAAGACAACGAGGTCTTCTCATAGAAGACCATGAGGACTTCTCATAGAAGACCATGAGGACTTCTCATAGAAGACCACGAGGTCTTCTCAAAGAAGACCATGAGGTCTTCTTATAATAGGCCATTAGATTTTCTCATGGAAGACCATGCTGTCTTATCATAGAAGACCACGAAGTCTTCTCATAGAAAACAATGATTTCTTCTTATAGAAGTCGATGGAGTATTCTCATAGAAGGCAATAACACCTTCTCATAAACGAGACAAGGATCATGAGGTCTTCTCATGGTGTTCTCATAAAAGACCATGAGGTCTTCTCATAGAAGGCCATTAGGTCTTCTCATAGAAGACCATGAGGTCTTCTCATAGAAGGCCATTAGGTTTTCTCATAGAAGACCATGAGGTCTTCTCAAAAAAGACCATGAGGTCTTCTCATAGAAGATCACGAGGTCTTCTCATAGAAGACCATGAGGTCTTCTCATAGAAGACCATGAGGTCTTCTCATGGAAGACCATGAGGTCTTCTCATAGAAGCCCATGAAGTCTTCTCATAGAATACAATGAGGTCTTCTTATATAAGACCATTAGGTCTTCTCATAGCAGACCAAGAGGTCTTCTCATAGAAGACCATGAGGTCTTCTCATAGAAGACCATGAGGTCTTCTCATAGAAGACCATGAGGTCTTCTCATAGAAGACCATTAGGTCTTCTCATAGAAGACCATGAGGTCTTCTCATAGAAGGCCATTAGGTTTTCTCATAGAAGACCATGAGGTCTTCTCATAAAAGACCATGAGGTCTTCTCATAGAAGATCACGAGGTCTTCTCATAGAAGACCATGAGGTCTTCTCATAGAAGACCATGAGGTCTTCTCATGGAAGACCATGAGGTCTTCTCATAGAAGCCCATGAAGTCTTCTCATAGAATACAATGAGGTCTTCTTATATAAGACCATTAGGTCCACTCATAGAAGACCAGGAGGTCTTCTCATAAAAGACCATTACGTCCTCTCATGGAAGGCAATTAGGTCCTCTCATAAAAGACCACGAAGTCTTCTCATAAATGACCACGAGGTCTTCTCATAGATGACCACGAGGTCTTCTCACAGAAGACCATGAGGTCTGCTCATAGAAGATCATGTGGTCTTCTAATAGAAGACGAAGAGGTCTTTTCATAGAAGACCATGAGGACTTCTCATAGAAGACCATGAGGACTTCTCATAGAAGACCACGAGGACTTCCCATAGAAGACCAAGAGGACTTCTCATAGAAGACCATGAGGACATCTCATAGAAGACCATGAGGACTTCTCATAGAAGACCACGATGTCTTCTCATAGAAGACCATGAGGTCTTCTTATAGAAGACCATTAGGTCCTCTCATAGAGGACCAGGTGGTCTTCTCATAGAAGACCAGGAGGTCTTCTCATAGAAGACCATGAGGTCTTCTTATAATAGGCCATTAGATTTTCTCATGGAAGACCATGCTGTCTTATAGAAGACCACGAAATCTTCTCATAAAAAATAACGATTTCTTCTTATAGAAGTCGATGGAGTATTCTCATAGAAGGCAACAACACCTTCTCATAAACGAGAAAAGGATCATGAGGTCTTCTCATGGTGTTCTCACAGAAGACCATGAGGTCTTCTCACAGAAGACCATGAGGTCTTCTCACAGAAGACCATGAGGTCTTCTCACAGAAGACCATGAGGTCTTCTCACAGAAGACCATGAGGTCTTCTCATAGAAGACCATGAGGTCTTCTCATAGAAGACCATGAGGTCTTCTCATAGAAGACCATGAAGACTTCTCATAAAAGACCATGAGGTCGTCTCATAGAAGAACACGAGGTCTTCTCATAGAAGACGACGAGGTCTTCTCATAGAAGACCATGAGGTCTTCTCATAGAAGACCATGAGGTCTTCTCATAAGGGACCATGAGCTCTTCTCATAGAAGACCATGAGGTCTTCTCATAAGGGACCATGAGCTCTTCTCATAGAAGAACATGAGGTCTTCTCATAGAAGACCATGAGGTCTTCTTATAGAAGACCACGAGGTCTTCTCATAGAAGACGACGAGGCTTCTCATAGAAGACGACGAGGTCTTCTCATAGAAGACGACGAGGTCTTCTCATAGAAGACCATGAGGTCTTCTCATAGAAGACCATGAGGTCTTCTCATAGAAGACCATGAGGTCTTCTCATAGAAGACCATGAGGTCTTCTCATAGAATACCATGAAGACTTCTCATAGAAGACCATGAGGTCGTCTCATAGAAGACCACGAGGTCTTCTCATAGAAGACGACGAGGTCTTCTCATATAAGACGACGAGGTCTTCTCATAGAAGACCATGAGGTCTTCTCATAGAAGTCCATGAGGTCTTCTCATAAGGGACCATGAGGTCTTCTCATAGAAGACCATGAGGTCTTCTCATAGAAGACCATGAGGTCTTCTCATAGAAGACCATGAGGTCTTCTCATAGAAGAACATGAGGTCTTCTCATAGAAGACCATGAGGTCTTCTTATAGAAGGCCATGAGGTCTTCTTATAGAAGGCCATGAGGTCTTCTCATAGAAGACCATGAGGTCTTTTCATAGAAGACCATTAGGTTTTCTCATAGAAGACCATCATAAAAGACCACGAGGTCTTCTCATAGAAGACCATGAGGTCTTCTCATGGAAGACCATGAGGTCTTCTCATAGAAGGCCATGAGGTCGTCTCATAATAGACCATGAAGTCGTCTCAAAGAAGTCCCAAAGTTCCGCTTATAGAGGAGGTCTTCTCTTCTTAGACCAAAATGTCTTCTCAAAGAACACTAGAAACATCAGGTCTTTTATATAAATACGTTTATATAAGACCATAAAATACCAGGAGTTCTCCGTGCAGAACGCGACTACCTCCTCTTGTATACTACTAAATTTCGGTCTAAGTTCAAAATCGCTGGTTGTTGTAGAATTTTTCGACCTTTAACGTAGGTGATATTTCAAAACGTGGGCCCATATAGCCCATGTTCGAAATTGGCTTGCCCACAACAAATATATCAGTTGCCTGAGTTTTCTTTTAAACCACTGTTTCAACTCTAACAAAAAATAATGAAAATGCAATTTCTTGCCTTCGTCATTGTTGTCACAGCCAGCGATTCACTTAAGTAATATTGAGATCATTTCCGTTACTTGTTCGCTTCATTTTATAGCATTTTCCTTATCTTTATTGGCGAGGATGAGTAAGGCAAGGCACACTGCAGCCATTGAGATAGTCCACCATCCAGCCAGGCAGCAGCTATTCATTCAAAGAGACAATCATATTTTCATAATGGCCATACATCACACACAATCTTTGGACGGTTTCTTAGACATTACCAAGATCAACAACAATAACCATATGCCGTTTTATATCTATGTACATGATTTATACATACAGATAGATATACGTTGGTATGTGTGATGGATTATGAATCCACGTTCTGTCTGTTTCTTTCTACTGCTGCTGGCTGCTGCCTTCGTTGTTTTCTCTATCTAAATTGTTCCTATCATTATATTGTAGTCATATTGTTGTTGAACATTTTATTTGGTAGTCTTCTGAATGTAAATACATATAAATGTGGGAACAGAAGTTTGAGTGAAGTTTAGAGAGAGAGCAATGATGTTTAGCTATGATGATGTCCCGCTACAATTATAAAAATGAGTTGCATTTACGACGCGAACAAATAAAGACGTTCTCAAGACGGCTCGCATAAACGACGATTAACGACGATCATTATTCATGTTTCTTTTATTTTAATTTTCCTTTGTTTTAATTACAATTTCATTTTAATAAACTTGAGCTAAATATTATATTAATTAACCCTAGACAAAAGCATTGAGTTTCATTTAAAAAGGAACCCTATAAATTTGGGGACTCAACCGCGATAAGGAAAAACAAATAAATTTGAAGGCGCCGATATGAAAAGAAATAAATTTGAGAACTCAATCGCGAGAAAGAAATAATAATTACATATGCAAACTCAATTTCTGTAGTGTTACGTAACGTGTATATTGTGTAACAAACGTGTAAAAAACATTTGAGGTTATTTAAACCATTCGATTAAGTCGTGTAATTGTGAACAAATATTAAATACATGAAACCTGGTGTATTTAAATCTCCACAGATTATTTTAAACAATATTCTGGAGAAGAGGTTACATGTTTTAAGAAAACACATTTATGTTTTATGTCTTGTAAAAAATCAATACGTTCAAACAATATTAATGTATGTACAAATGTTTTAAACGACGGTACGGCTCGGTTCGGTTCGAAATAAAATTCTATGTATGAAACAACAAAAATACTCTTAACTTTGATTTAACCTTGAAACCAATTTAACCTTGAGTAACAAAAACGCATTTGCAAAAAGTTTGAAGCGAATTACAACAATGCCGACTCTCGGAGATTATGACGTCATACGCAACAATTTATCTACGTCCAAAAGAACAATAACAACGGCGCTGCATAAATTTATCTTTGGCGAAGAAGGAGATCGATCAAACAGAAAACGATTACGCAATTTTGAAGGGTTTGAGTATGCAGAGGACAGTGCTGAGTATCAAGAGAAAGTGAAGTACATCAAACAGAACTTGTCAACAGCCGATTTGGTCTCAATTTGCAATTTATTATGTTTGAGTTATGACGTTGAGGATTTATGTGCTCACATATTCTCAAATTTGAAGAAGGGTATGCTGTTAACAAATGACGTCGATGTTGAGAGTCAAGCAGATGATGACGAAGCAGAGAATGAAGTAGACGACGCGGAGAGTCTAACAAATGATGATGAACCGGGATCGATAAATGACAATGATTTAACCATGGTACCGAGAAAAATAGATGATAATGATGTAAACACCGTTAGTCAAAATTTGCAAAGCAGAGTCCGTATGGAGAACAACAACTTTTCTAATGGCAACGAAGAAGGGAGACAACATATTTTAAAACAACAACAACCAACGAATAAAGTGCATAGCGAGGACTACGAGAATAATAAAGAGAATATTGCGACTGCTGAGCAATATAACCTGTCACTCCATGTACCAAAATTTGCAATGAATTTCAGAGACATAGAGGACACAATAAGAAATTTCGATGGAAGCAAAAACTTATCAATTCGCTCATGGTTGGATGAGTTTGAGGACAATGCCAGAGTGATGTGTTGGGATCAGTTTCAAATGTTTATTTTTGCAAAACGGTCACTGAAGGGTTTAGCGAAATTGTTCATATCGAGTGAAAGGGGTATTACGTCATACAATCAATTAAAGAAGGCTTTGTTGGACGAGTTTGATACTGTGGTAAATAGTTGCCAACTACATAAAATGCTCATGGAAAGAAAAATGTTAAAAAATGAGAGCATTCAAGAATATTTTTTGCACATGAGAGAGATTGCATCAAGAGGTTCTATTGAAGACAAGGCGCTCATGCAATATGTAATAGAAGGTATTAGAGATTCGACGGTGAATAAAGCCATACTTTTTGGAGCGGAAAATATAAATGAATTTAAAAAGAAACTTCGATGTTATGAAATGATGCAGTCCTCAACAGTAAAGAAAGAATATGTTACGCCAGTACAAGCAAAAATGCCGTACAAAACTGAAAAGACTGAAATGAAATGTTATAATTGTGGAGCAAAGGGCCACACTTCCAAAAAATGTCCAAATGCTGGAAAAGGTTTGAAATGTTTTAATTGTAACAACTACGGTCATATTTCGAAAGATTGCCCATCAAAACAAAACGAAAAGGTTCGACGAATAAATTCAGACAAAGATATAATCATAAAAGTAAAGATCAAAGAGGAGAATTGGTTTGCCTTATTCGATACTGGAAGCAAGTTCAACATTGTAACTGAAAATGTCTACAAGGTCTTGAATAAGCCTGAACTAACAAAAACAAACTTTTATCTTGTCGGATTTGGAAACAATAAAATAAAGCCAATGGGATGTTTTGAGCATGAGGTTGAAATTGATGGTGAGAAATACAGGTTATGTTTTCAAGTTGTACCAGTTACGTGTATAGATGTCGACGTAATTATTGGAAAGGAATTTTGCTCTTACGCTGAAGTGAACATAACACCTGAACGAATACAGTTTAGAAAATTGAAAGACGATGGATCCGAAGATGTTTACAGTATGATGGCTTTGGATATTTGGAACGGCGCAAATGACACGGATATTGATATTGGAGAAACGGCAAGTGATGACGCTAAAGAAAAAGTTTTGGATATGATGAACAACTATAGACCGGAAAAGACCAAAAGAACGAATGTGGAAATGAGAATAACAGTAAGTCAGGAAGATCCAATATTTTGCAACCCACGGCGACTTCCTTTAACTGAGAGATATATTGTCGATGACCAGATAGACAAGTGGATGGCGGAAGATATAATAGAAGTTTCAAATTCTGAATTTTGTAGTCCAGTAGTTTTAACGAAGAAACGTGATGGAACGCATAGATTGTGTATAGATTACAGAAAAATAAATAAGGTAATCGTAAAGGACCATTTTCCATTACCCTTAATCGAAGATCAGCTGGATCGGTTACAAGATACGCTGAAGTGAACATAACACCTGAACGAATACAGTTTAGAAAATTGAAAGACGATGGATCCGAAGATGTTTACAGTATGATGGCTTTGGATATTTGGAACGGCGCAAATGACACGGATATTGATATTGGAGAAACGGCAAGTGATGACGCTAAAGAAAAAGTTTTGGATATGATGAACAACTATAGACCGGAAAAGACCAAAAGAACGAATGTGGAAATGAGAATAACAGTAAGTCAGGAAGATCCAATATTTTGCAACCCACGGCGACTTCCTTTAACTGAGAGATATATTGTCGATGACCAGATAGACAAGTGGATGGCGGAAGATATAATAGAAGTTTCAAATTCTGAATTTTGTAGTCCAGTAGTTTTAACGAAGAAACGTGATGGAACGCATAGATTGTGTATAGATTACAGAAAAATAAATAAGGTAATCGTAAAGGACCATTTTCCATTACCCTTAATCGAAGATCAGCTGGATCGGTTACAAGATGCGACGGTTTTTAGCACAATTGATCTGCGAAATGGTTTCTTTCACGTGCCTGTAAATGAGGAAAGCCGTAAGTACACATCGTTTGTAACACACAATGGTCAATACCAGTTTAAGAAGGTACCATTTGGACTTACAAATTCACCAGCAGTGTTCCAGCGACATGTTAACGCGATTTTTAGAAATTTGAACAGAGAAGGTATTGCCTTACCCTACGTCGACGATATTATCATCCCAGCTAGCGACGAGGAAGATGCGGTAAGAAATCTTGAACGAGTTTTGAGAACATGCAAAGAATATGGACTTGAGATTAATTTGAAGAAATGTCATTTTCTGAAGAAGCGTATACAATTTCTTGGTCATGTAATTGAGGATAAGAAGATTTACCCGTCACCAGAAAAAAATGAAGCCATGATCAAGTATCCAGCACCCAAGAATTTGAAAGAAGTTGAAAGTTTTTTGGGACTTGCGGGGTATTTTAGGAAATTTATTCCACAATTCTCATTAATATCAAAACCGTTATCTGATTTAAAATCAAGTAAAGTGTCTTTTTATTTTGGTCCAGAACAAATGAAATCTTTTAACAAATTAAAGGAAATGATGGCGAGTCAACCAGTTCTGAATATATTCAATCAAAAGTACGAGACGGAACTTCACACGGATGCATCGATTGATGGTTATGGAGCAGTGTTGCTGCAGAAATCTCCTGATGATGGTTTATTGCACCCAGTTTATTTTATGAGTCGAAAGACTACTTTGCAAGAGAGAAAGTATTCGAGCTACGAACTAGAAGTTTTGGCAATCGTGGAGGCGTTAAGAAAATTTCGTGTTTATCTAATTGGATTGAAGTTTAAGTTAGTTACGGACTGTAACGCGTTCACCAAAACAATTGAGAAGAAAGACATACCAACAAGAGTAGCCCGATGGATAATGTTGCTGCAAGAGTATGATTTTTATGAGGAACATCGCCCTGGTAATCAGATGCGACACGTTGATGCCTTAAGCCGACACCCTGTGATGTTTATTGGCGAAGATAGTTTGACGGCGAGAATAAAACAACTACAACAACACGATGACGACCTAAAAGCAATACGGCACATTCTCAACGATCAGATGGATTACGATGGATATTTCATGAAAGGAGGTGTTTTATACAAATTGGTAAATGATTTGGAATTGTTGTGTGTACCAAAAGGAATGCAAAATGAAATAATTAGAAAAGCTCACGAAAGAGGTCATTTTTCTGTAAAGAAAACAAAAGAACTGTTATCAAAAGATTATTTCATTCCGAAGTTGGAAGAAAAGATTCAAAAACAAATATCAAACTGTATTCCTTGTATAATAACGAATAAGAAGAAAGGTAAACAAGAAGGAGAATTACACACAATACCGAAAGGAGAAATACCATTGCATACGTATCACATCGACCACTTAGGACCGTTAGAGTCAACGAGTAAAATGTATAACCATATTTTTGCTGTAATCGACGCATTCACTAAATTTTGCTGGCTCTATCCTACTAAAACGACATCAGCACGAGAAGTTATATCTAAATTGCAACTACAAAGTTTAACGTTTGGAAATCCAGTCAATATAATATCAGACCGTGGTTCAGCTTTCACCAGCGAAGACTTTAGGAACTATTGCGAGTCCGAGAATATTAATCACATGAAAATTACAACAGGTCTTCCCAGAGCAAATGGACAAATTGAACGACTTAACTCTGTAATTATTTCTGTTTTATCTAAACTTAGTATTTCAGATCCTACGAAGTGGTACAAGTATGTTGGAGACGTACAACGAATAATAAACTCAACTTATCACCGTAGCATTAAAAGCACTCCATTTGAGCTGTTGGTAGGCGCGAAGATGAGAACAAAAGAAGACGTCAAAATTAAGGAGCTAATCGAAGAAGAATTTATGATGGCATACGACGAAGAACGAAATGAACTACGACAAAAAGCAAAACAACAAATATTGGAAGTTCAAGCTGAAAATAAGAAAACGTATAATCTTCGACGTAAAGCTGCTAGAAAATACAAGATTGGTGACTTAGTGGCGATTAAAAGAACTCAGCTTGGAGGAGGTCTTAAATTAAAACCGAAGTATTTGGGTCCATATCGTATCACAAAAATCAAGCCTAATGATACCTATGATGTCATGAAATGCGGAGATAATGAAGGTCCTAAGCAGACAACAACTTGCGCAGAGTTTATGAAGCCTTGGCCTGTAGGAGAAGAAGAAGACGATGATGAATTACTTTCGCAGGATGGCCGAGTTGTGGGAACAGAAGTTTGAGTGAAGTTTAGAGAGAGAGCAATGATGTTTAGCTATGATGATGTCCCGCTACAATTATAAAAATGAGTTGCATTTACGACGCGAACAAATAAAGACGTTCTCAAGACGGCTCGCATAAACGACGATTAACGACGATCATTATTCATGTTTCTTTTATTTTAATTTTCCTTTGTTTTAATTACAATTTCATTTTAATAAACTTGAGCTAAATATTATATTAATTAACCCTAGACAAAAGCATTGAGTTTCATTTAAAAAGGAACCCTATATAAATACGTATGTATATGTTTGAGTGTTATTGTGGGATAATATCATGAAAAATATTCTTAGTTTATAAAAGATAGATGCTGAAAGGTTCCTTATTTCAGTTCAGTGTTTACTAAAGATTATATTTATGTTTGTATTGCTAAATATAACAGCATATGTTTTGACTTATGATTGATGCTTCTTGTCATAAGAACAGTGTTTTCCTTGGCCTTTTGTTTGTTATCCCTCATCACTTCTTTGCTGCTGCTGTTGTTGTTGCATATTATATTTTATGTTGTTGCTATTTTCACGCCATATACCAACTTTAGGTATGTTGATGATAGGTAGAATTTATGCTTAAATTTAGGTTTTGTTTAAAAGTAACATTAAAATGAAAGTATAAATTGTACACTTTTAGATGTATTAGAAAATTTAATAGATTTCTACATAAAAATCAAAATTTAACAGTAACTTTTGCCTTCATATTGCAATTTTGTGTTACATTAGAATATTGCTCGTTTAATATTTACCTTAGTTTACGATGTTTCGTCTGAAAAGAAAAATAATACAAAATAATATTAATTAAATATTTTTGATTTTTCCAAATCTTAAAATATTTTTGGTATTCGAAAATCTAACTTTAAGCTTTCTGAATTTTCCAGGATTTTTTTATGGGTCATCGGACTGGAAAAATCAATGTTATGACATCATTGGTATATATATAATTATGTTATACAGTATATAGATATACGGTGACCAACCGTACTTTATTATAGAGTACAGTACACATCTACGTGCACTCAAAGCAATTTTTGAAGCACTTTTTCCACTACAATTGAAACACGGCCAAAATGTGGTTTTTGAACGATTCAACAGCATGTTCTGGCTATTGCTTATTAGTTTCAGACTTACGCCCATATATCCATGATTTTTCACCTGCGACGATTTTTTAAGTCTATTGAAGCACCTATTTTTTCCAAATTGCATGCAATATCGAATATAAGCTGGGTAAAGAAATGTCCAAGGATGACTCTATCATGGCGGTCTTGCATTACCAACCAGTTCACGAATGGCTTCAAAGTTTTGTGGCACAACCGCAATTTTTTGCTGACCTTCACTAACTTCGTCGTTGGGTGAGCGTCGGCCACGGTTGGGTTTATTAAACACAGTGCTATTGGATATTGCTTTATCGCCATACAAAGATTTCATTTCTCTTGCCGTGATAAACCACGTCGAAAGTTATGAAAAATTATCGGACGAAAATGTTCACAAGTAAATTTCGCTCTTTTAGCAATGTGATTTTTCAAGTCGCAACACATGGTTGTACGTAAAACCATACTGAGTAAATTTATGCTAAAATGTGTCCAACTTTCAAATGGCAATGCGAAATGGAGCCTGGCAACTCGTATTGTTGCCTAGGCCAGAAACTTATGTAGTAGTCCTCATATATGTACTTGTTTTTCATCGAAAAATATTGTCCACCGTAAGTATATAACACGTCGAGGCAGTGCCTTAATACTACCCTACATACCACTTTGTTTAAAGCAACAAGTAAGTACATACGTATCAGTCAGCTGTGCTGACAGAGAAATACCCTCAGACACTGACCAAGAAAAAAACAACAAAACCAAAACAAACCCAACACAATAACTATGCCGTATATAAAATATATTGATTTTATATCACGAGTTTGCCTTAAAATCTGTAGGTACCGTAACGTGGGCTTATACCAAATCATTGGCATATACCAAAATATTTTTGGCAACCAAACTTTCTCACAAAAGACTCAAAATATTAAATTATGTTAAAATAAGTTTGAAAGACATTTGGGAAAAAGTTTTAGAGTTATTGTGCAATATCCGACAGGGTTTTGAAGCTCTTGGGCCATTATCTTAGGAAGTATTGACTTACTCCGGAACAAAATGTACCATTGTAAATGAGGCCGCTCCAACAATCTCTTGAAAAAGAGTCAAAACGATGCGAGAGGAGCCCCTAAACTTCACTGTATCCGAATTTTGTGTGGGAGGTACTCGAAGGAGTGCACCGATACAATCCATAAACCAACCTAATACATGACTGGATGAAATAATACGTTGTGCAATGCCTGCACCAATCAGAAATTCCCTGCGAGGATTATCTTGCGGATTTGCCATTTGGGTGGTGCCGTCAGGGTTTCTTGGAGCTTTTAGGCCAATATCTCAGGAAGTATGGACTTCCGCAAGAAAAAATTGTACCGTCATAAAGGGAGCCGCAAGGAAAACTTACTAAAAAAAATTGCAAAACCATCCGAGATTAGCCCTTAAACTTCACTTTATCCGAATTTTGTTTGAGAGGTACCCGAAACCAAATCGATTGGTCCATTCGAGAGTTGAACTTTTGTGGGGGAGGTACCAGAAGGAGTGGACCGATATGGCCCATCTTCGAACTTAAACTAAGTTTGGACAAACTATTACGGTACCCAAATTTGGTTTGAATCGATTGAACTGTTCGAGAGTTATCGTGCGCTCAAGCCAGAAAGACAGACATTTTTCGTATCAAAGTGTATATACCCATCTAGCCTAAAGGCTGAGGGTATAACAAAGTATTTCCAATGTATAAGATGGGTGATTGGAATTTGGCACCGGCTTTTATCATAAAATCTCGGGTTCATATGCCCTTCTCTGGTTACCTATTAATTCATTCTCATAGCATAAGGTGTATAGATGTTTTGGAACCGCTCAGTGGCCTATGGACTAGGTCGGCAAGTTCAACCTACATCCGAAAACGGAATGATTTCGATTTCACAGCAAAAAAAAAAACACGACATCAGACAGCTCAATATTCTGGAAGTCTCCAGATGCCTATGCCAGATATCAGATTGATAATATTGAGATCGACTTTGTGCGAACATTAATTCGAACCATTTCTTTGTAGCAGCCAAGGTAAACAACTTTTATCTTATGGATTTATCTTTATATTGCGGCAAGAGTGCGATCTAACACTGGACTAAAGCTGGAAGAAGCTGCAACAACAACAGATTGCTCGAGCCTACTCTGCTAATCTCGCCAATTTGCTGAAAGACGGCACACCGGCCGGCCGAAATTTTAAACCCTTTACCATAAAATATTCTAAACTAAAATTGAAATTGAAACAAATGAAAAAGTGTTATCACGGCGTGTTAACGTTCAGAGCCAAACTCATAACTTGCAAACGCTGCGCTAAGCTTTTTTCATAGAAGCCATACAGATTGAATAGCCAAATATCCATCTCTGTAAAAACAAATTGCATTTGAAAGAAGAAAAGTTCGGTGACAGAAAAGTCCCTCCACAGCCGATAGATCTGATGAACCGATACCAACGGCGAAACCGATCAAATAATGGTAGTTGTATGGTTTCCAATCTTCGGCTTTCCCTTTTCACTTGCAAAAAATCATCGGTCATTAAGCTCCACTCCAACAGGAAATTAATTAAAATTATATAAGTTTTCTTTATTGCCCAATATTTAAGAGGGGACATGTCTAAATTTTATTCAAAAATGTATTTGATAATGTCTTTAATCAGACGGAACCTTTATATGGATCCTATATTAAAGTGTGGATCTATGTTAAAATTTTTTTTGTGGAAAAGTTCCGTGACTGCAGGTAACAAAAAAAGTAGCTAAAATCCTCAAAATATTGACAAATTTTGATGGAGAAGTGTTATGACCACAAGCAGTCTCAAATGACGAATAACAAAAAAATATAAAAACCAAGTAAAAAGTATCAGTCGGCTTTGCCGACAGAGATATACCCTCAGCCTGTGCAAATTGAAACACTTTTTCACAAAAACCTTATGTATTTAGGGGGTTTGAAAATTTTGGTCGTATGAACCGACAAAAATGTTGATTAAGATTAAAGTTCAAAAAATTTGCGGAAAAGGCACTTAAAGGAATGGACCGACATAGACCATGGGGGTGCCATAGGGGGTTTTTACACCCTTCGGGCTTTTTTCTCAAGAAGTATGGACTTGCCCCTGAAACAACTTTTACCATCATAATTGAAGCAGCGAATATAAGTTGTTTCAACAAAAAAGTGATTAAATAGCAGGTCTTAAAGTTAACATATCCAAAATTTTGTGTATGAGGTACGGGATGGAGTGGACAAATATAGTCCATATTCGAACCTGATCTATGTATGGTAGATATCATGAAAATGTGTAAAGTATGGACCAAATCGGTCACTCACATCAAGAGTTATCGTGCGCACAATTTTTCCGAATATTTTTGAACTTTTGTGGGGTAGGTACCTGAAGGAGTGGACCGATATGGCTTTTCTACGAACTTAAAGTAAGTTTGGAAACAATATTACGAAGGCCAAATTTTGACCGGAATCGGCACTTCAGTTCGAGAATTATCTTGCGCTTCCACCCATAAACATGGTGTCATAGGGTTTGTTTTTCAACTTTCAGGCTATTTTTTCAGGAAGTATGGACTTGCTCCTGAGGAAGCTTGTACCTTCGTATAGGGGACAGTGAATACAAGATGTTACAACAAAAACAAAGGCGATTTGAGAGCAGGTCCTATACTGAACTTTTCCTAAATTTTGTGTGGGAGGTACTCGAAGGAGTTTACCGCTTGAGTCCATATTGGAACCTCATCTAAGTCTGGTAGAAATTTCATAATGTGCAAAGTATGGACCAAATCGGTTACTCCCTTCAAGAGTTATCGTACGCACAAATTTTCCGAACATTTTCGAACTTTTGTGGGGGAGGTAACGGAAGGAGTGGACCGATAAAATCCATCTTTGAACTTGAACTAAGTTTGGACAAAATATTACGAAAGCCAAATTTTGCACCAAATCGGCAGATCCGTTCGAGAGTTATCTTGTGCTCCAACCACTACACACGGTGTCATGGGGTTTTTTGTAACTTTCAGGCTATTTTCTTAGGAAGTATGGACTTGCCCCTAATGAAAGTTACAGCGTCGTATAGAGGACAGCGAATACATCTTGCGTAAACAAAAATCAAAGCGATTCGAGACCAGGTCCTAAACTGAACTTTTCCGAAATTTTGTGTGGGAGGTTCCCGAAGGAGTGGACCGATTGAGTCCATATTGGCACCTCATCTAAGTTTGGTAGAAATTACACGATGTGCAAGGTATGGACCAAATCGGTTATTTCCAACAAGAGTTATCGTGCGCACAAATTTTGCGACAATTTTTGAACATTTGTGGGGGAGGTACCTGAAGGAGTGGACCTATATGGTCCATCTTAGGACTTAAATCGAATCTGGACAAAATATTTCGATACCAAAAATCATGCGCACCAGCCTGCCAGACAGACAGACAGACGGACGGACATTGTTAGATCTACTCAAAATTGTCTGAAAGGGATATCGTACAAACATACTTGGGGTCTAAAACCATTATTTCGATGAGGCACATTTTTGGTCGTATCAAAGTGTTAATACCCTCTTTAGCCTATAGGCTGAGGGTATAAAAACGTCAAAATACCTAAGCTCGGGAGTTACGGTTATATATAAGCGTTGTAACCACTAGGAACCTCAAATGACAAATTACAGCTATCTCGGATAAAAAATGTCGCCAAAATCCTCAAAATACTTCAAATCCGGAGCTACCTTTATATGGGAACTATGTATTCCAAAACATGGACCTATGTATTTTTTTAGTTTTGTGACTATTGCAAATTGCATCTAGTTCGGTCTAAAATTGTAGCTAAAATCCTCAAAATATAAAAAAATCGGGAGTTACCGTTATATGGGGTCATACCAAAACTTGGACCTATACCGACAATTTCTAATGGAGAAGTGTTGTTACTACTACGAACCTCAAATGGCAAAATACAGCTAGTTCGGTGAACAATTGTAGCTACAGTCCTCAAAATACCGTAATTCGGGAGGTACCGTTATATAAGAGCTATACCAAAACATACACCTATACGGATATTTTTGGTGGACAAGTTTTGTGACCACTTTGAACCTCAAATGGTAAATGACAGGTAGCTAATTTAGTTAAAAATTTTAGCAAAATACCTAAAATCTGGAGGTACCGTGTATGAGGGTTATACTAACACATGGACCTACATATGTTTACAATTTTCTGTGGAGCAGTTTTGGGACCACTGGGAACCTAAAATGTTAAATTAAAATAAGATCGGTCAAAAAATTAACTAAACTCATCAAAATATCGAAATCGGGTAGTCTCGTTGTTTGGGGACTACACCAAAACATGGACATATATAGACAATTTTTTAGTGAAACATCAAAATGCAAAAAAGCTAGTGCGTTTAAAAATAGTAACTAAAATTCTCAAAATGCCTGAAATCAAAAAAATTTTTGATTGAGAAGTGTTTTGAAATGACAAATAATAGCAAGTTCGATTAAAAATTGTAGCTGAAATCCTCAGCTAAAATCGTGAGTTGCCGTTATATGGAGGCTATTCCACAACTTTAACCTGCGTCGACAATTTTTGGTGCAGAAGTTTGTGGTCACTGGGAACTTCAAATGTCAAATTACACCTAGTTTCGACAAGGAAGGCAGCTAAACCCCTCAAAACACCTAAAATATGTAGGAACCGTTATATAAAGGCAATACCAAAACATGGATCTATGTTGCAATTTTTGGTGGAGATATTTTGTGACGTGGGGGCCACAGTGGTGCAATGGTATGCACGCCCGCCTTGCACGCAGAAGGTCGGGGATTCGATTCCCCGACCAGGCAACATCAAACATTTTTCAACGGTGGCAAAATACCCCTCAGTAATGTTGGCGACCTTTCCTGAGTACTTCAGCCATGTAAAACTTCTCCAGAAAGTGGTGTCTTAAGACACGCCGTTCGGACTCGGCGATAAACAGAAGGTCCCATATCATTGAGCTAAATATGAATCGGGGTGAACTCATTGATATGAGAGAAGTCTCCCTTGTACCGTATGGGATGTTGTGGAACAATGTTTTGTTTTTGTTTGATATTTTGTGAGCACTACTGCTAGTTCGGACAAAAAAGCATCTAAAATCCTCAAAATATCTAAGATATGGGGACTATAACAAAATTTTGGTCATATCGTTGAGACATAATTTGAATTTTATCTGGATTTTTGCTAGTCTTTCGCCCCTAAAGAGATTATGAAATTTTGTTAATAAAACTTTATTCTATTTGTATTAAAAATGTATGGATTTAAAGAAATCATAAAATTTGTATTTTATAATATAAAATTCCCAACATAAAGCCATTTACAATCATAAAAGCCAAACATTTTTAGAAATCCACATAAACACATTCACATTATTTTTATGAGAAGATTTTGAGAAAACAAATATTTTTTCTTGACTTTTTGTGTGCTTTGCCACAATGATGTTCTCTAAAAGCTGTTGCTTTTTTATTCGTTTTCTTATTCTAATTATGTCAAAACCAAAAAGGAAACAAAAAAACGTTTATAAAACAAAACAATGCAGAAGAGATGAGACACAATTCTCTTTTTAGGATAATACCACAAAAATAGACAAAGGCAAGCAAGTAGTAGCTGAGAAAAGTGAGGGATGGAAAGACATGTAACTGAGGTTAAGGAAAATACCATAAAAAAGACAACAACACCAACAGTCCTCCATTTACCAACAACACAAAAGAAGATAATAGAAAAATGCCTTGCAGCATAATTGTATGTGTTGATGCTTTTATTTACCACGAAAGCAACAAAAATAAAACTGAAAACCAAATAAAATCTTCAAGGAAGAAAAAAGATTTTCTCTATGCTTTCTTAAACAATAATGCCATTATTAATATCACAAATTTTTAACTTGGCCCTCTTTCTTGTCGTTGTTGTTGTTGTTTGAGACAGTAAAACCAACACAAAAACATTACAAAATCTAATAAAACAACATATTTAGCCGAGAACACTTCAACAGTAAAATGCTTTTCATTCCCTGAGGACAACAGGAAAAACGTCATCGTTTTAGAATATGAATGAAAGAAAAATCAAAAGAATTACTTAAACGGATATAAAGAGATAAGCAGCACTTGACGAAGACGATGACAACGATGAAGGCGATATAAACGTGAACAACAAAAACTTGGTTAATAAAAATATTAAGAAAAAAAGGATTTTGAAAATTGAATTAAATGAAGATAATTTATAAAAAGAAAGGAAAAAAGAAACTGAAATTGATAATCCGCCCAAGTTCATTGGCCATATTAGAAAAAAATAATGGGGGTGGAAACATCACCTGGGTGAGCCTAAATAGGAAAATTAAATTGAATGGACAATAAGAGGACGATTATATGATGAAAAGGTAGGCATAGTGGGAGAGTTTTATTTGAGCCAACATAAGATTGGCTTAAATTGCATTATGGAAGTAACTATGGGGTATTTGAGAGATTTTCTGGAAAGTATAGAACAAAAAAAAAGAAAGAAAAAACAGTAAAAAGTCGTTAAGTTCGGACGGGCCAAACTTGTCATACCCTCCACCATAAAATATTCTTAACTAAAATGGAATAATTAGTTTCATTTGTGTGCACAATTTTAAGTGCAAAAATTGTTGGCGCACCGATACCCCAAATGCCCAATATTATAAAATCTAAAAAATATGTACAACCAGGTGGTACCTTTATATGGGGGCTATATCAACATGGACTTATATTGACGGTTTTAAGTTTTAGGTGGACTTAAATGTCCAATTACAGCTAGTTCGGTTCGGTGGGGGCTATATCAAAATATGGACCTATGTTGACGATTTTTGGTAGAGAAGTTTCAAAATTGTAGGTAAAATCCTTTAAATACCAAAAATCGGGAGGTACCATTATATGGGGGCTATACCAAACCTTGGACCTATGTTGAACATTCGTGCCTCTGAAAACCTAAAATGTCCAATTACAGCTATATAAAATAAGAATTGTTCCATCAACATCCCCGAAGGGACAAGGTAGCCACCGTGATGGAATGGTATGCACACCCGCCTTGCTTTCAGAAGGTCTGAGGTTCGATTCCCAGACCAAGCATCATAAACATCGACGGCGGAGAAATACCCTCAGAAATGTTGACGATAGGAAAATTAAATTGAATGGACAATAAGAGGACGATTATATGATGAAAAGGTAGGCATAGTGGGAGAGTTTATTTGAGCCAACATAAGATTGGCTTAAAATGCCTATGGAGTATTTGAGAGATTTTCTGGAAAGTATAGAACAAAAAAAAAAGAAAAAAAAAACAGTAAAAAGTCGTTAAGTTCGGACGGGCCAAACTTGTCATACCCTCCACCATAAATATTCTTAACTAAACTGAAATAATTAGTTTCATTTCACCACCGACACCCCAAATGCCCAATATTATCCAATATAAAAAATATGTTCAACCAGGTGGTACCTTTATATGGGGGCTATATCAACATGGACCTATATTGGTGGAGAAATTTCGTGTCCTCTGAGAACCTTAAATGTCCAATTACAGCTAGTTCGGTTAAACATTTTTGCTAAAATGCTCAAAATACCGTAATATGGGGGCTATATCAAACTATGGACCTATGGTGACGGTCTTCAGTGAAGAAATTTAGTGACCTCCGAGAACCTCAAGTGTCTAATTACAGATAGTTCGGCTAAAATTTTTAGCTAAAAACCTCAGAATACCACAAATAGGGACGTAGCATTATACGGGGGCTATACCAAAACATGAACCTATGTTGACAATTTATGTGGAGAACTTCCTTGTCTACTGAGAACCTCAAATGTCAAATTACAGCTACTTCTGTTAAAAATTGTAGTTAAAATTCTTTGAATACCAAAAATCGGGAGGTACCGTTATATGGAGGCTATACCAAACCTTGGACCTATGTTGACAGTTTTTAGTGAAGACCTTTTCCGACCACTGAGAGCCTCAAATGTCAAACTACAGGTATTTCGGTTAAAATTTTTAGATAAAATCTTCAAAATACCGAAAATTGGGAGGAACCGTTATGTGGGGACTACACTAAAACATGGACCTATTTTGACGAGTTTAGATGTAGAACTTTCGTGTCCGCTGAGAACCTTCAATGCCTAATAACGGCTAGTTCAGTTAAAAATTGTAGCTAAAATTCTCAAAATACCAAAAATCGGGAGGTACCGTTATGTGGGGGCTATTCGAAAACTTGGACCTATGTTGACGATTTTAGGTGGAAAATTTTCGTGACCACTGAAAACTCAAATGTCATATTATAGACAGTTCGATTAGAAATTTTGGCTAAAATCCTATACCAAAACATGGACCTATGTTCATAATTCTTGGAATAGACAGCTTTTGGTCGCTAGGAACCCTAAATGGAAAATTACATCTAAACCCGGTCTTCAATTCTGAATAAAAACGTCAAAAATCATCAAAGTGTCAAAATACTGAAATCGGGCGATACCGTTATATGGGGGCTATACCAAAACGTGGACCGATATGGCCCATCATTGGACTTCACCTGCATGTAAAAAAGACGCCACTAAAAATTTAAAATTCTCTTCAGACAAGCCAAAAAAAAATAGAGAAATGTATAACCACAGCCACAACCTTCAAAATATCAAAAATCGGGAGGTATCGTTCTAGGGGGCTATATGATGGTCTAGACCTACACCGATAAATTTCAGGTGGAAAGTTGTGTACCCCCAAGGAGGACTTAGTACCAAATTTTAGCCATTTCGGAGGGATATTGTGGCCACAACCTTAAAAATACCGGAAATCGAGAGGTACCGTTCTATGGGGGCCATATGAAGGAGTGGAACTATACGGACAAATTTCAGGTGGAAAGTTTTATACCCCCAATGAAGACTTATTACCAAATTTCTGGCATTTCGGTGGGATATTGAGGCCACAAACTTTAAAATAACGAAAATCGGGGTAAAATTTTCTATGGGGGCTAAATGAAAACGAAATTTTTTTTGGGATATTGAGGCTACACCCTTCAAAAGATCGCAAATCGGGGGTACCGCTCTATGGGAGCTATATGAAGACGTGGACCTATACCGACAAATTTCAGGTGGAAAAATGTATACCCCCAACGAAGACTTTATACCAAATTTCAGCCATTTCGGTGGGATATTGAGCCCACACACAAAAGTTTTGGTCCATTTAACCTGCTAAATATTATCCGATCACCTTCTAAGATTGGTAATTCGTCTTTGTCATGAACTCAAACCTAATTTCAAATTCCCCGTCGATAGGACTATTATTGCGACTTACATAGCAGCTGCAAAATCGGGTAAAAATTTTGTTGTTGCTCCATTTCACCCGTTAAATATTTCACGTTTCACGCGTTTTGGAGACCACATTCACTTGTTCAACAGTCTCTTTCTTCATCCTTTCACTAAACCCCAATTTAATGTGTCACTTTTTTCTGTATTTCGTCAAGAGGGTTTACAAACCAGCAACACTTGAAATTTTTCTCTTGTCATTTTAAGATGTCCTCCACAAGGAAAACATTAACATTTCAATTTTATGGTAATATCTTTTGTTGTTGTTACTGCTATTTGCTTAGAGTTTCCTGTTGAGAATTGTAGAATTGTCAGATCAAATGTTTGAATTTGAATAAATTCCATTTTAAAGTGAAAGACTTAAAAACGAAATGCAGAATTCATTTGCGACAATAAACATAAAATTGCATTAACTACTTTTTTATGGTTATGACAGGCTACGACGAGTTTTCAAGCGACAAGAATGTCGCTTACTGTTTGTTTTTTGTCTTTGCTGTCCTCTGACCGCATAACATTTAAAATGTCCTTGGCAGAAAAACATGTTACTTTTACGATTTAATGTGTTCTGTTTCTTGTGTGGAAGTAAATATAGAATGGAAAATAATCGATAATAAGGATATGAATGTCTTAAAGGCAAAAGGGATGAGGATAGGAAATTAAATTTTCAATTGTAAGAATTATTTTAAATTTAGAAGGTGTTTGATTCCACGTATTCAGAACATTCTGTTTTTTAATGAATTTTATAATTCAGTAAAAATGTGAATATTAGGAAAATTAATTATTCCTACTATAAAGAATGTGAAGACAAACCTTTTTACGGAACGAGCAGTTACAGTCCACGGTGTCGAGGATGAAATGACCAAGTGACCAAACATATGGAAAACAAGTAAGAGTGGTGATAAGTTCGGCCGGGTCGAAATTTTGATACACACCACCATGGTAGAGAATAATATCTTAACTTATGATAATCACATTATACTGATAATTTTCTTTGTGAAGTTTTTCTACCCTTTTGAGATCCCAAAATCAAAATCAGTGCGAAACTTTGACAAAAACCCCTCGAAATACATAAAATTGAGCAATAGGGTTCCATGGGGGTTAGACTAAAACCTATATACATATATGTATATGGATAGTTTTTTGGGAGTAAATTTTCTGTGCTCCGAAGCACACAAATATCAAAATAATAACCAATTGGCTGGTATTATTACATGGGGCCTTTGGCAAAACGTGGACGTATACTGTCTGATTTTTTGAAAGGAATGTTTTGCACCTTTTATAATGTTTTGTACCCCTGACTAGAATGTTCAAAATATCGAAAATCCGTGAATGTCGTTTTATGGGGGCGCTATATAAAGACATGTACCGACAAATTTCTAATGGAATGTTTTATACACCCAACGAAGACTACGTATTAAATTTCAGCCATTTCGGTAAGGTGTTAAGGTAGAATTAGATGTGACATAACCATAACGCCATAAGGCCATATCAATCAGCTGATTGAACCAAACCTATGGAAATCAATGTATTCGATTAGTAGTAACATAATATAATGCCATAGCCATAACCATAGGAAAACAATTGGGTTTTGGTTTTCTATGTTTATGGTGTTATGGCTATGTCAAGTCTAATTCTACCTTTAAGGCCACAACCTTCAAAATACCGAAAATTGGAAGGTGTCATTCTAAGGGGACTATATGAAGACGTGGACAGGTGGAAATTTTCGTACCCCTCCGAAGACTAAATACCAAATTTCAGCCATTTCGCTGTTATATAGAGGCCACAACCTTCAAACTACCGAAAATCGGGAGGTACATGAAGACGTTGACCTACAACGACAAAGTCCAAGTAGAAAGTTTCATACCCCCTACATGAAGACGGTGACCTACACCGACAAAGTCCAAGTAGAAAGTTTCATACCCTCACCGAAGACTAAATACCAAATTTCAGCCATTTCGGGGTATTTTGAGGCCACAACCTTAAAAATACCGAAAATCCAAATGTACCGTTCTATGGACACTATATGAAGACGTGGATCTATACCGACAAGTTTCAGGTGGAAAGTTTTGTACCCCCAATGAAGACTAAATTCCGAATTTCGTCAATTTCAGTGGTATATTAAGGCTAAAATCTTGAAAATACCAAAACTCTGGGGGTAGCAGTTTACAGGCTATATGAAGACGTTACCTTATACCGACAAATTTCAGGTGGAAAGTTTTATACCCCCACGGAAGACATAATAACAAATTTCAGCCATTTCGGTGGGATATTGAGGCCACAACCTTCAAAATACCGAAAATCGGGAGATACCGTTCTTTGGGGCTATATGAAGACGTTGACCTATATCGACAAATTCCATATGGAAAGTTTTGTACCCCAAACGAAGTCTAAGTACCAAATTTCAACAATTTCGGTGTATAATAAGGCTTAAACTGTCAAACTATCGAAAATCGGGAGGTACCGTACTATGGGGGCTATATAAAGGCGTAGACCTATACTGACAATACTAAATACCAAATTTCAGTCATATCGGCGGATTATTGTGGCCACAACATGCAAAGTACTGAAAATCCGGAGTTACCGTCCTATGGGGGCTATATTAAGGCGTGGACATGTACCGACAAATGATGATTAAATACCAAATTTCAGCCATTTCTGAGTGGTAATGAGGCTAAAACCTTCAAAATACCGAAAATCGGGCGGTACTGTTCTATGGGGGCTATATGTGGACCGATATAGCCCATTCTCAACACCAAACATCCTAGGAGTAATAGAAACTTCTACAACAAATGTTCGCACTCTTTATAGAGAGATGTACTTAACAAGTAAAAAAGTATCAGTCGGCTTTGCTGACAGAGATATACCCTCAGCCCGTAAAATTGAAACAGTTTTTTCCCAAAAAACGTATGTATTTAGGGGGTTTTAAAAATTTTGGGCTTTTGAACCAACAAAAATGTTGATTAGGATTAAAGATCAAACGTTTTGAGGAGGAGATATTAAAAGGAATGGATCTACATTGACCATTATGGGGTTTTTACACCCTTCGGGCTGTTTGCTCAAAAGTATGAAAAAGATTTTACCATCATAATTGAGGCATCGAATGCAAGTTGCTCCAAAAAAATTAAAGTGATTCGATAGCAGGTCTTAGAGTGAACTTATCCGAAATTTTGTGTGGGAGGTACCGGATGGAGTGGACAAATATAGTCCATATTTGAACCTGATCTATATCTAGTAGATATATTAGGATGTGTAAAGTATGGACCAATTCGGCCACTCCCTTCAAGAGTTACCGCACGAACAATTTTCCGAACATTTTTGAACTTTTGTGGGGGAGGTACAAGAAGGAGTGGACCGATATGGCTTATCTTCAAACTTAAACTATGCTTGGACAAAATATTACTATGGCCAAATTTTGAGCCGAATCAGCAGATCCTTTCTAGAGTTATATTGCGCTCCAACCACCTCACACGGTGTCATAGGGTTTTTTGCAACTTTCAGGCTATTTTCTCAGGAAGTATGGACTTGCCCCTAATGAAACTTATACCGTCATATGGAGGGTAGTGAATACAAGTTGCTAAAACAAAAACCAGAGCGATTCGAAAGATGGCCCTAACTGAACTTTTCCGAAATTTTGTGTGGAAGGTACCCGAAGGAGTGGGCCGATCGAGTCTATATTGAAACATTATCTAAGTCTGGTACTCATTTTACGATGGGCAAAGTATGGACCAAATCGTTTGCTCCTTTCAAGAGTTATAGTGCGCACAAATTTTCCGAACATTTTCGAACTTTTTTGGGGGAGGTACCGGAAGGAGTGGACCGATATAGCCCATCTTCGAACTTAAACTAAGTTTGGGAAAAATATTACGAAAGCCAAAATTTGAACATTTGAACCGAATCGGTTCATCCGTTCGAGAGTTATCGTGCGCTCCAGCCAGCCAGACAGATAGACGGACGGACATTCCTCAATCGACTCCAAATTGTCTGAAACACATTTCGTCCAAACATACTTGGGGTCTAAAACCATTATTTCGCTGAGGCACATTTTGCCCGTATGAAAGTGTATATACCCTCGTTAGCATAAATGCTGAGGGTATAAAAAGTACAAGGCCGATATAACTGTCATACAGCAGATACGGTGAATTGGGAAAGGCGTAAGAACAACACCTAAAGGTGATGCACTGTAATATATCTGCCATGGCATAAAGCATGAGTTTGTTTGCAGTTATGTAGTTGGTCGGAAGTTAAAACATCTGGTCTTCGGCTTCACCCCAGTGAATGAAAGACTTGTTAGAATTCGAATAAAAGCGAAATTCTTCAACATCAGCTTTATTAGCGCTCATGCTCCCACTGAAGACAAGGACGAACAGTCCAAAGATATATTTTACGAACGCTTAGAAGAAGCATATGACCGTTGCCCTGTCCATGACATTAAAACTATTCTAGGCGAGTTTAATGACAAAATTGAAAACGAGAATGTCTTTGACGGGAAATTCAGGCTCCTCAGTTAAACATCTGACAATGGTATGATGCTAATAGACATTGCGCAGCGGCAAAAAAATATAGTAGTTAGCACCACCAGATTTAAGCATCTAAGGGTATCTGGCTGTCCCCACCTTATCAGCGACACGTTGATCATCAGCTAGTTAGCACCATCTGGCAGGAATAGCGAGTACACGACGATTGGAACCTGGACATCCTGCGCCCCACAAGAAAGGAGATAAGACTGTATGCTCTAAATATAGAGGCATACGTATTCTCCCTATTGCCTACAAGATAGTGTCAGGGATATTGTGCGAACGACTAAAGCCTATGGTCAAGGAAATAACTGGGCCATACCAATACGGATTAAGACCTGGCAAATCCACCATTGACCAGATATTTACCCTGCGGCTAATTCTTGAGAAAGACCCAATAGATGCAGAGCGAGACCTACTACCCTTTGGCGATTATAATGCAGCCTTCGACAGCCCCCTACGTTCAAAGAGTATTCCAAGCCATACCCGAATTTGGTATCTCTGCAAAGCTCACTCGGCTTTGTATAATGACATTAACTGTACCAAAAGAGGTTTCAGGCAAGGAGACAGCCTCTCGTGTGAGCATTCAACATCCTGCTGGAAGAGGTTATTCGAGAGGAAAACGTCAAAAGAAGTGACACAATCTACACCAATAGCCACATGTTACTTGCTTATGCTGATGATATAGACAACATGGGATCAGAAAAAGAAGTAACAGATACCTTTATGAAGGTCGAAGGAGAATCTGCTAAAGTGGGTCTGGCGGTAAACGGCAGGAAGACTAAGTTGATGGTGTCGGCGCGCAATGCGTCCGTAGAGATCGGGTCAACTGTTGACGTTGGTTCCTATAATTTTGATATAGTAAAAGACTTCGTATACCTCGGCACTGCCGTTAACACAACAAACGACATCAGTTGTGAAATAAAAATAATAATTGTATTGGCCAACAGATGCTACTTTGGCTTAACTTAGCACTTTAAAAACAAAGCCACAACTCGCCAAACAAAACACTAATACTACCCGTACTGATGTATGGTTCCGTAGCCTGGGTACTTGCGCAAGCATATAAGGCAGTGCTTGGCGTGTTTGGGAGAAAAATTCTTCGAAAGATCCACGGACCGATCTGTGTTGACGGTGAATATCGACGTCGCACAGTGTTGCCGCGTGGGCAAAAATCAAAAAATGTGATGTTAACTTTTACATATGTTTATGTTTTTTTTTTTTTCTTACAGTAAACACATCCGATACAAGGTATCTGAAAGAATTTTGTCGATATGTGCATCCATAATGAAGTTATAGCTCTTTAAATATGAAAAACATTTCCCAGGTAATCTAAGGTGATAATCATATGAAAATAAGGCGACATTTAAAATAACAGTTTCTGAAAAATTTGTTGATAATACTAAAAGTTTTGGATGGGAATTTGATGAGTGGGCTATAAATATAACTTTTAGTACAAAAAGTTGACATTAACTGCACATGGGCAATGTACCGTTATCAAGAAATCAAAATTTAAATTTGATAAAAAAAATTCAATAGAGCAGATCTTTTGATTGCCACCTATTGCCACCTTGGCTCCTGGTCTTCGTTAATTGGACATATCTTCCAAATTAAAATGTGTAAAAACATTCTGCCCATCCTTGCAACCTTCTGAGATATATCGGTTCAGATTTTATATAGCCCCCATATATATCTTTTCCCAATTTTGCTACAACTCGTTCAATTTTGATCGAATAGCCTTCAAATTTAATATGTAGCTATACCGAGTAGCTATACCGATTTTCCCAAAAATCGGTTCAGATTTGGATATAGCCCCCATATATATCTTTCCCCGATTTTGCTATAACTCCGTCAATTTTAATCGAATAGCCTTCAAATTTGATATGTGATATTTTCTTAGGTCCCTGAATAGGTTCACCGATTTTCGTAAAAATCTGTTCAGATTTGGCTATTCGATCGAAATTTACCGAGTTATAGCAAAATCGGGAAAGATATATACGGGGGCTATATCCAAATCTGAACCGATTTTTGGGAAAATCGGTAGAGCTACTCAGGGGCCTAAGAAAGTATTACATATTAAATTTGAAGGCTATTCGATCAAAATTGACCGAGTGATAGCAAAATCGGGGAAAGATATATATGGGGGCTATATCCAAATCTGAACCGATATGGACCAAAGTTGAAATTTTTCATTCCTATGCCCTTACAAGTACTTGTGCAAAAATGCATCAACCTAGGTCAACTCCTTCTATTTTTGTCCACTTTTGTATGGAAGCGGCAACACTGTGCGTCGTATGAACCACGAGCTGTATCTGGTATACTACGACATCAATATATGTAGTTAAACGCATCGAGATGCAGCGATTGCGTTGGCTAGGCCATATAATAAGAATGAGCGATGATGAACCCGCTAAAAAGGCTTATAAAATCGGACCACGTGACGGTACAGGCAGGCCAAGGCTTTGATGGAGCGAACAAGTGGAAAAAGAGATGGAAAGACGCGGTATTCCAAAAAGCAAAGTAACCAACAGAGGGGAATGGAAATATTTTCTTAGTTCAACTTATATGACAAATGTTTTGTATTAGGTATATCAATTCATAAAGCTCTATCTTAAAAATTGCGAGTTGTATCTTAATTTCAACAGACGGATATTTCAATTTAAAATTTTTTGCTAAACAAGAATATATTCCCCATATATTTCTGAGTGAAATCGGACACTTTTTCAAAATGAGGTTTTTGATTTCATTTATTTTTTGCCGTGGTGATGCTGCTCATCAGCAAAACATTTGAGTGTATTTTCAGATTTTTTGACTAACGGCTTCAGAGATATCCCGCCTTGAAAAGGTCGAATTCTGTAAAAACTACATACAAAGAAATATTTATAATTACTTTAACATTAGTTCATTTAAAAAAAATGTTTGTTTTGTCTCTTTTGATTCCTCTAATGTTGCCATATTTATATTCGATAATACGCTGTTTGAAATTCACCAAATCGATCGAAATCTGAAGCAGCTAAAACAAAAACAATCGAAATGAAATTACAGAATAGAAACCATTCCGATCGGAAACTGTGACATGCCTGATAATATTATATTTCCTTGAAATTCGTATTATCTGGTATTGACTGAAAAAAAAACTCCTTTATATACAACATTCAACTATAAAGATTAAATAAAATATCATACACGTGCTATATCGACACGAACAGTCTATAAAAATTTTAAAGTTGTGGTATTTTTAAGTTCCATCAACCAACTTATTGTCTTGTGCTTCAAGTGTTAACTGTTCCTTGGACTTGAACAGAGACAACAATACAACTTTATGTAGAGTTATTTATAAAACATTTCTTTTTTGTAATTTTGGACTTCATTTGTATGTGCATTTCCATTTTCATAGACTTTCAAGTGCAATGCTGCAAGTTATGCAGAGCAATGTACACTGGAAAAATCCAAGGAAAAAAAACTTTAAACAAAAACATTTTTTCTACTTGTTGTAGTTAACATTTATTTTGTCGCCATCACACAACATCAGCAGCAGCAGCAGTAACTGCAAAAATACAGTTTTGTTTATTTCTTCTTGTTCTTATCCCCTTTCGAAGTGTAACAAAAACAAAAGTTATCATAAATCCTTCCAGTTACCAGAGACACTTGAATAAACAGAAAGAGTTTGTCTGACTGGCTGGCTGGCTGTTTGGTTGGTTGGTTAGCAGACCGGCTGGCAATGTCCTTCACAGATGTGATGTATGAAGTTAAAAAATGTTGGAGTTGATTTAAAAAATAAACAATGAAACAACAACAATGATGAAATGAAATGTATTTTTAAATGGACATTCAAGAAGCATACAAATGATTTTGACCGAAGAGCAAAAACAATGCAATACGAAAGGCGAATTATTTAAGGGACACATTGGACCTGAATGGGTATGGTGAAACAGTGATTTGAAGAAAAGAAAATCCTTTTTATACCCTACGACACACTGTGGTAAGGGTTTCGATAAAATTTGGAATGTGTGACTGAATTCGGTCTACAAATAAATGTGCCATAGTATTTTGAAATCGGTTCAGATTAAGATATAGCTCCCATATATATTTTCGGCCGATTTCATGTATTTGCTGCACCAAACACGCTATGTATGTCCGATTTCGATAACATTTGGAATGTGTGACTGAATTCGTTTAAGAAATAAATGTCCCAAATTATATCAAAATCGGTTCAGATTTGGATATGATTTGATGACATTTGGAACGTGTGATGGAATTTGGTCTAGAAAAAAATGCCCAAAAATTTTATCGAAATCGGTTCAAATTTGGATAAAGCTCCCATATACATTTTACATATTCACGGTGGTGTAGGGTATCATATAGTTGTAGTGTAACCATAATCACGCATTTATAGTTAAAATATGGACTACATTTTCCACGAAGGAAGATGCGAATAATTGTGGAAGATGATCGGATAGTACTTGGATGGTGAAAAGTAATCACATGGTGTTAAAAATAGCCTATTTTAATTTTTGGTGCATATTTTAATTTATGCACGACATATTTCGGTAAAGTCACTAAAAAAATATATAGAAAAGAACTTTTGATCTTTCCCTTGTTGTATTATCCATCCATTATAATTTTCAATTTTTTTAAGTAAACTTTTCCACTGATGTGGCATGTATTTAAAACCGCTCAGATATGTCACTGTTGCATCATCAACCAGATCGAATATTTTTGAAGAAAGGAACTTTTTTAAAACTTAATAAAAGTATGATTCAAATACATACAAATGTATGATCATACGGCTGTTTTGCAAATGCTTATATACTCTGAGGAACGTCAACATTTTTTATTTTGCAAAACACAAAGGAGATATTACATATAAACATCACATATAATTTTAAGTAAAATATGCGACAAAAATAAAAAAAAAACATTAAAAAATTAGCAATTTTTACAAATTTTGCAATATGCATGGTATTTAAACACATACATCATCATAATTGTGATCAATGAAAAGGCCATGAGTCCACCTATCATAATCAGTGCGCTTATAAAGCCAAATAGCTGTCAAGTATACATTTTCGTTGAAAAATAAATAAATAAATTATTAAATAGAAATTATCAAATTTTAATGCAAAGGTTCCTTCCATTGACTCCGCCAAATATCATTCGATTATCGTCCAAAGTTGTAGGCTTCTTCTGTGCAATGTACCCCAACCATGGATGATGTTTATCATTATATCTGAACTACTACACATTCAAATTATAACTTTTCCTGTGGACTTACAACTTTTTCGTACTCAAATTGCCACATTTTGCGGACTTACGACCTTTTCCGACAGGGGCAAAACATATAGAAAAACGCGACATAATACCATTTTCTTTATATCATACGATGTGTTTTGACTTGTACTATCATTCTGTAACAAAAACGCGATTTTCAAAAAAAAAAAAAATGGACTTACAATCTTTTCGTGCTTAACAGACGATATTGTGAACCCAATATTTATAATTTTTGTTACATATTTTTCTACGCGCTGTCTAGATTCTATACGTATTTATGTACACTCCACCATAATTAAATTTGTCATTCCGTGTGTAACACATCGAAATATTTATCGGAGACCCTATAAAGTATATATATTCCTGATCAGCAAAAATAAAACTGTCGTTTGTCCGTTGTCTGTTGAAATCAAGATACAGCTCGCAATTTTAAAGATAAAGCTATATACTTTGGCATTATTACACCTAGGATGTTAGGTATTGAAAATGTGCTATATCGGTTCATGTTGCGATTCATATTCCTATACCGCTAACATTTATAAAATGTGCACAAATTTTTAAATTTTTGGAATATTTGGGCTCATATAGGCTAATCTCTTGACTTTTCCTAACATGTTATTTACAAAGGGCATCCGATCGAGTATAATACACAACTACAGAACATAAATATGAACTAAAATTCATATCTATATTATTTCTGCTAAATCTTACATTGGAAAATAGCACCGAAATACAAGTTAGAAATTATTTGTCGGTTTTGCCCGTTTTTTTGCACGAGAACTTTTATCCGTCAGAAAATATGTGAAAATGAAGGGGCAATACAAATCATAAGGACTACACGCAGTAAAATTTATAAGCAATTCATGACCAGGTTTTAAATGGATATAAGCCAACAGTTTAAAGTTCTTCGAGAGCCTTAAGAGGTGACCCTCAGCTCAAAAAAGCCAATAAAACCCCCTTTTTCATGATTTTTTCGAAGAAAACCACTAATATTTTGCGGTAAATTTTTTCCTTCATCTGAAAGATTTACAAACTTAATCTGATTTCTGAATTTTTTTGTTGAAAAATATTAAGGGCCTGTTTATGTATGTCGATAAGAAAATGAATGATTAAGAAACACTACCAAATTTGAGTGTGTTTTTAAAATTAGTTTTTTGTTTTGGACCAAAAGCAAGGAAATAAAATTTCGAAAACTGAAGTTTGGTTGTGTTTCAAGCGCACACAAGTTTTGTGGAAAATGACCGTCTACGAAACGCTGTTTTCATTAAAGCGTTTTGCGGTGCCAACTCTAGTTCGAAAACTAGGATCAAGGACATAAAAATCTAGTCCTTCATCGATTTTGTAAAAAATATTAGATTTTACGGAAATGGCATGGAAAAAGGCGAAATTTAAATTTTTGGCTTTACAAAAATTACGTTTTTGGCTATAAAACGGGCAAAACAGAATTGAAAAAAAAAATCGATCGATGAATTACTAGAGGAACATTTCTGTAAAAAATTTTAACGTAGAAAGTCTGATCTTGTGTTTCTTCTTCAGTCCAAGAACAAAATAGACATTTAAGGAACTAAGCCAGAATGACAAAATAATCTACAAAAGGATTCTTCATTCTATTTATCTGAAAACATTTCATTACAAAATTATGAATCAATATCGGCAAACAAAGATATAAAGATACTTACTCAAGTATTATTGAGGGCCAATAAAAAATCATTACGTCATAACTCAGAAACTTCTGCTATAGGTCCTTTGGAGTTCTTAATATACTCAATAGGGGCTTTCATTCCAAACGTGAATTTTTTACCTCCAGACGTTTTATTCTATTTTATGTCACAGCGAACACTATGTCCTTCATAGGAGTCCAAGAGGTCCTTTAATAGAAGACAAGGATGACATCTCACAAAAGGCAAGATAAGAAGAACAGTAGATTTTTTGTGAGAAGACCACTAGGTTTTCTGACAAAAGACTTGTAGGGCTTATATAAAAGACGTTAAATGTCCAATTATAATTCGATTGTCATAGAACTTAAATTTTGCTTGTAAAAAATTAATGGATCAATTTGACCAAAAAATATCCTGGGCATGCATTTTGTAATCAAAATGGAAATGAAAAGAATAGACTTCTATGTACTGTAAATATCCTGTGAATCGTCCTCTGTTTTCTTTTAGCTCATTTTTAAAATAAATAATGATTTTTGAAAAAAGACAAATGGTGTCCCGAATTTATTGTTATATTCCTAATTATACCCTCAGCATTTATGCTAACGAGGGTATATACACTTTCATACGGGCAAAATGTGCCTCATCGAAATAATGGTTTTAGACCCCAAGTATGTTTGGACGAAATGTGTTTCAGACAATTTGGAGTCGATTGAGCAATGTCCGTCCGTCTGTCTGTCTGGCTGGCTGGAGCGCACGATAACTCTCGAACGGATGAACCGATTCGGTTCAAATTTTGGCTTTCGCCATATCGGTCCACTCCTTCAGGTACCTCCCCCACAAAAGTTCAAAAATGTTCGTAAAAATTGTGCATTCTTTACACATCCTAATATATCTTCCTAATATAGATCAGATTCAAATATGGACTATATTTGTCTACTCCATCCGTTACCTCACACACAAAATTTCGGATAAGTTCACTTTAAGACCTGATATCGAATCATTTTTATTTTTGTTGAAGCAACTTGCATTCGCTACCTCAATCACGGTGGTAAAAAATTTTTTCAGGAGCAAGTCCATACTTCTTGAGAAAACAGCCCGAAGGGTGTAAAAACCCCATAGTGTAGTGGCTGGGGATCCACTTCCATAATGGTCAGTGTCGATCCATTCCTTTTAGTATCTCCTACGCAAAACTTTTGATCTTTAATCCTAATCAACATTTTTGTCGGCTCAAACGCCCAAAATTTTTTTTAAGTTTACATACGTTTTTTTGGGGAAAAAATTTTTTCAATATACACAGGGTATATCTCTGCCGGCAAGGCCGACTGATACTTTTTTACTTGTTTTACAAAAAATTGCTCGGAGTCGGAGTCGAGTTATTTTTTTCGACTCAGACTCCAGCAAAATTGCGCGACTCCGACAACCTGGTTGCGATATAGCGTCCATAGAACGGTACCTCCCGATTTTCGGTATTTTGAAGATTTTATTCTCATTATAACACCGAAATTGCTGAAATTTGGTATTTAGTCTTCGTTGAGGCTATAAAACTTTCCACCTGCAATTTGTCGGTATAGTTCCACGCCTTCATATAGCTCCCATAGAACGGGACCTGCCTATTTCCGGTATTTTGAAAGTTGTGGCCTCAATATCCCGCAGAAATGATTGAAATTTGGTATTTGGTCTTCGTTGGGACTATAAAACATTCCACCTGAAATTTTACGGTATAGGTCATCATCTTCATAGAGCCCCCATATAACGGTACCTTCCGATTTTCAATATGTATTTTGAAAATTGTGGCTTCAATATTATACGGAAATGGCTGAAATGTTGTAGTTTGACTTCGTTGGGATTATACAAACCTCCAAATGAAATTTTTCGGCATTTCGTCTTTTTATAGCATCCGAATAATTGTCTTTAAAAAATTTCGGTGTTTTGAAGATTTTGACTCCAATATCCCGCAGAAATGGTATTTGGTATTTAGTCTTAGTTGGGGACAAAAAGCTTTCAACCAGAAATTTGTCAGTGTAGGCCTACGTCTTCATATAGCCTCTATAGAATGGTTTCCTCGGATTGTCGGTGTTTTGAACGTTCTACCCACATTATACAAACGGGATAACTGACATTTGGTATTTAGTTTTCGCTAAAGGAACGAGACATTTATATAGGTACAAAACATCCCTTGCAAGAAATCTCAATTCGGAAAATTGTAAATATTGATCCATGTTTTGGAAAGAACTACGATGACGCCTCATATGAGCTCTTTTGATGGGAGTATTATCAGTTGGGATATACTACTCCTGCAATAAGAGAAAGAGCTTAGTACTTGCATAAACGAAAAGAAACTAATTGTTCTTATTCACTTCAATACAGTTCGTGGTGGAAGGTATAAAAAGTTCCTCCCGGCGGAACATAACGCCGTTCCTAATTTTTTTTTAATTTATTTTTAGAGGTTTATACGGAATCCGAGATACTTTCATTTAGATTTGCTCCCACATTTTTTTTCATTTGTTTATTTTCGGCGAAAATAAAAACAAATTTTGTTACATTTTCAAATGTTGTTACAGATAGATATATACAGTTAGTCAACTTAATTATTGCAAAACCCAAATTATTACAAAATTTAAATAGAACATCAATTTATTGGTATAAATAATATCATTATTAATATTTTTATTAACAGTTTAATTAATACACATGTTTATTACTAAATTAAAATAAAAAGTAGATAAATTTCACTAAAAATGTTCTTAAAATTAACAAAAAGGAGAACGACTCATTATTTGTACTGTCAACTAAAGAATTGCAAAATTCACAACTTTTCAGTCTTTCACGGTTTTTTTCAAAAAGTTGGTTCTAATATTTCGTATGCCCACCTTGGGCATCAATAACAGCTTGTAAACGTCTCTGAAATTAATAAATAAGTTTCGGAATATCATATTCCCATGGTATTTTTTGCCATTCTTCTTTATTGCATTTTATTTAGTCCCTCCTGTTAGTGGGCTACCTATCCCCGACTTTTTTCTTCAGGTGTACCCATGAATTGGCGATGGGGTTAATATCTAGACTTTGGACTGGGGTGTCAGTGACTTTGGTGCTGTTGTAAAAAAACATGGTAGTACTTATTTTGTAACAGGGTCAACAGACCCAAATTTCTTAACGCTGTTGGTTAATCACTTTTTAAAACATCTAAATAAATTACCTGTGTCATTGTTTCCACCAAAATCTGGATGTTACCAATGTTACTCCTTGATATACAACCCCATACCATAACTGACAGTTTATTATTTTTTTGTTTTCCATGGCTGTAAGGGGTTTTCGCAATACTTTTTGAGGCCCATCGTGATAGTACAACATAATTTTAGTCTTATCAGAAAATATAATGTCAGCCCAATATTAAAAAGGGTGTGAAAAGTTGTCTGTAACAAGTCTGAATAGTTTCTATATATTGTGATGGTAGGGCAAAGGTTTTTATTTAGTCACTCTTGAAGAAAGCTTGTTATTATGTATCACTTTTCTGACTTTTCCATCTGACACACTTACCACGGTGCTCTTGAATCAAATTTAAATGGAAGGTGCTTACACCTGGGAAGTTTTTGCGGATTCTGAAACTACAATGTTCATAGATGAGATAAATCAAAAAAACAAAAAAATTGCCGGAGCGCTTTTTAAATAAATCGCGATTCAAGTTGACATGTTTAGGGGCTGTTTAGGTTTTCACGATTTTGCTTAGGGGTAGTTTACACTATATGTAAATGTCATATGACATGAAATTTGCCATCATTATATAGTCGCTAATATGTTCAACATTGGGGATTTTCCTTACGCCATTTACTTTGTGCGTCCACACCAGCAAAAATGTAATAAAATTGCCTGAGTGGGTAGATATGGAATGTTTTTATTTCGTGTCATATGACATTGATAGGTAGTGTAAACTACCTCTTAGAAACAGCAAGTCCTATCAAAATGAGACTGAAGAAAATGTTGTAGCTATGAAAATTCTCTACAAGATTAACAATTACGGTAATTTCGTTATTGAAGTTCAAATTGGGACAATGCAATGACTGTATAGCCCCCTTATAAAACAATATCATGAAGGGTGCGCCTTAACTAACTTTTAATGAAAACCGCTTACACAGGGAAAGTTTTTGTGAATTCTGAAACAGCAATGTTCATAGATGAGAAAAATCCAAAAACAAGAAAAAATCGCTGTAGGGATTTTTAAATAAATCGCGGTCAAAATTCATAATTTTAGGTGTTTTTTAGGTTTTCACGATTTTGCTTGGAAACCGCAAGTATATTCGAAATGGAGCTAAAAAAAAGTTGTAGCTGTGAAAATTCTCTACAGGACTGACGTTTATGATTTGTTCTCAGGCTGTACCATTTTTAAAATAAAGAAGCTCAGTTTACATTTTTTAGTTTTTTTTTGTTAGGGTTTCGCGATTTTGCTTGAATACGGCAAGTCTTATCGGCATGGGACTTGAGACAATCTTATAACTGTTAAAATTCTCTACAAGACTGGATTATGTAATTTTTCCTAGGTTGTACCATTTTTTAGATATATAAGTTTAAGTTGGGAAATTGCAGTCATGACATTGTTTTATAAGGAGACGATACAGAATTGAATTGAATTTGAATTGTCCCAATTTCAAGTTCTATATCTCAAAAGTTGTAAAACCTACGAAAATATTATAAGGTCAGTCTTGTAGAGAATTTTGATAGCTGCAACATTTTCTTTATTCCCATTTTGATTGGACTTGCGGTTTCCAAGCATAATCGCAAAAACCTAAACAACCCCTACAAATGTCAGCTTGAATCGCGATTTATATTAAAAGCGCTCCGGCGTTTTTTTTTTTTTTTTTTGTTTTTTGATTTTTCTAATCTATGAACATAGTAGTTTCAGAATCCGCAAAAACTTCCCAGGTGTAAGCACCTTCCACTTAAATTTGATTCAAGAGCACCGTGAAACTGCTATAACTTTTGCCCTCATCGGCCAATTTTGTGAACGCGAAAAGATTTGAAACCAGAATTTTTTCCTTAATCTCTAACTCGCAAAAAAATTTAAATTTTTTTCAAATGAAATTGCAAAAGAAATTTGGGCTTTGGATATAAAAACAAGTCATTCAAATGTCGTTTAAATTACGAGATACTAGTGCAACCGATGTGACAAAAACAAAGATCACAAAAAAATTACAACAACAACAAAACTAAAATAAAATAAAAAAGTATAAACTCATAATTATTTCTTTTTTCTTTGTATCATTTAATGTTTCTGCAATCATTATAAAGGTTTCCGTTGTTTTTTATAAACATACATACAACGCTTTGTTTGTAACAATTTACAGTAATGGCCGGTCAGCGCACCATCACTTCCCTTGTGCTCTTTAATGTTTATGTCTGGAGCTTTATTCTCAACGTTTTTTTTTCTCTACTTCTTGCCACATAATATAAAATAACAACAGGACATTGTTTTTTTCTATGCAATTTTTTGTTGCTGCTTCACTCCAATAGCCTTGTTGCCACAAACAGCCACAAAACCAACAACATGTTGTTGTGAAAGTGTAAACAAAATCTAAAGCTGTACAAAACTGCCATTATACACAGAGACAGAGGGGAAGAGAGACGCAATAACTTCATTGTTGTGGGTTGTGGTGGACGGACACTGAGCCAGTGAAGCCAATGAGTGACTGACTGATTTACCACAAAATAGAGGGCGGAGATTTTTGTTGTTTAATAAAATAGTACTAAAAAGTAATAAGTGAAATTGATTTTCTTGTTTGTTGTCGTTGTCTTTTGTAGATTGTTAAGTTAATGATTTCATGTGGTAAACGTTAGAAACGAGGAATATTACTGAGAGACCTTCAGAGTTGTGAATCGTGGATTTTTTGGGGAATATTTTCTTGAGGGTACTGGTGAGATATGAAAGGGGGTTTTTAAGAATATGGACTTGGGAAATGTATTTTTACATTTAACCTCTGAGCGGAAAACCTGGATATTTTTAAATATTTTTGACGGACTATCGGAGCTAAGCATCCGCTAGGAACACATTTATGTTCTCTTTGTCTAAGATATTTAGATATCATTTTAATTATTTAATAAATTTACTACACTTTTGTTATAAAATAAACCAAAATAAAGGTTTCATTGAATTCCATACACAATATCATAATAATCATTTGAAATTTCGAATCCAACAATGCTTCCATGAAATCCGTAAGACATATTTAATGCGCAACAAATCCCCTTTGAACATTAATCAATTTTTATGATTTCTCTGTAAACGTAGATTGTTGTTGGTAGGTACTTAAAATTTAATATTGGCCTATGGCTAAACCATAAATAATTGCGTTTGTTACTAGACATTGGGCACAGAAAGTAATGGAAAAATTCCAAGGAATTCTGGAGCATTTGCGGATATCGCTTCAATCAAGTTCTTTAAATTCGTAGAATACAAATCACGTATTCGCCATGTGGTACCATGGAGAGTTAACAACAAAACAAAAGCAAAACAACAACAACACGGAAAATACGACTAGGACACGGTACTAAAGTAAAATAACGAATCGACTTTTGTGCAGAGATTTTCTTTTTCAATTTGACATTTCCACATGTCACCGATGATGACAATGCCTTGGTTCCCAATTGTACTTTATGCCATTACCCTTTTCCTTCCAATGCTGCGGCTGCTGCCGTTGTTTCTCCTCTAGTTTTTAAGACGAAACAATCAAGGATATAAAGCTCTACTACCACAAAGCGATAAACAAACGTAGTAGCAAACACACACACACCAAGACGAAAGGACAATTAGAAACTGAATGTGAAGATAGCAGAGAGAAGGAGACATGACAAACATAAACATGATGTTGTAAGTTAGAAGAAAAAAAAAAACACACACACAACAATAACTGGCAACAACTATAAAACCATAAAATAGAAAACACGCTGATGTAGGGAAGGAATAACTGGAGAATGACAAAAAAGGATAGACCGGCAAAAGTATGAAGTGTGGAAAAAATAACATTTTAATTGAAAAACGTGACTGTTTTCGTGTTAGTGTCATTGTTGTTTTTTGTTTTATTGCTTTTGTATTTTTTGCTCTAGTTGTTTTTAATGGGCGTTTTGTTTATTTGTTTGTCTTCTAATGTATTTCATTGTCATTTGTTGGCGCTGTCGATATATGTATTTTTCTTAAGTGTTACAGGAAGAGTTTTGGAAAGGTTTTTGTTATTAATATTTATCGGCATTAATTAATAACACTGTGCAACAAAATTGAGGTGAAAGTCTGGGGCACGGAAAATTCCTCTTGGGGAAGAAAGGACTTGGTGAGTATATTAAGAACCCAGAAGGACAGATCCGCCGTGAGTTGAACTTCCGCGTTACGGCGTGATGACCTTGTAAGCCATCAGGAATTAGTGTTATATCATTGTTCACTGTTGCTTTAGTTTATTTTTGAGATGCCATGTTTTCAGTCAAATCGAATGAGGATTTTTTTCGTAGAGCACTTCAACCTTCTAACCCGCTTCCTTTAATGTCTTTTTCGTCCTTTATTTTAAGAGCCACTATAAAAGTACCACAACATGACGTTTTTCAGCTTCGAAATACTCTGCAAAAATGTCGCTCAGAAAATTTTAGGTACGGCTCTCATTGACAACTAATCGAGTTTGTCGCGTTTTCGTGGTCGTTTTGTGCATTTACCCTATTTTTGTTCAGAAAAAGACTATATTTCCTTTTTTTGTATATTCGTTACAGAACATAAAAAAAGAACAAAACACAGTTTTTTTCTGATCAAAAAGGGGCAAATCTAAAAAATGACTATGAAAACGCGACAAAATCGATTAGTTGTGAATGAGAGCCGTACCTAAGTCGTGAATGAGAGCAGTACCTACCGTTTCTGAGCGACATTTGTGCAGAAAATTTCGAAGCTGAAAAACGTCATCTTGTTGTACTTTTATAGCGGCTATTAAAATAAAGAACGAAAAGAACGTTGAAGAAAGCGAGTTAGAAGACCAAAGTGATCTACGAAAATAATCCTCATTCAATTTGACCGAAGACATGCCATCCCAAACAAAAGCTAAAGCAACAGTGAACAAAGATTTAACGCTAATTCCTGATGGCTTACAGGGTCTCTAGCAAAAACTTCATCACGCCATAACGCGGAAGTTCGACTTACGGCGGATCTGTCCTTCGGGATTCTTAATATACTCACCAAGGGTTTTCATCTCCAAAAGGAATTATCTCTGCCCCAAAATTTGCGTTCACAAATCAAATCAAAATATTCTACAAAAATATTAAACAGGTCTCAGAATACATCAGTAGTGTGGTTTTCTAACTGAATATTGTTGAAAAAATCGGTAAACTTAGAAAACTTATAATTTCGGTAATTAATGTATTATTCGGTAAATATTTAAAAGTTATTTGAACTTTTCATTCATAATTTTGTGTTTTAATTTAACCAACCCACCGGTGTTATATTTTTGTGTGCGTTAGTTTGGCAAAAAATTAAAAACTCTCCGAGACATGTCTTTCAACTGCTCTTTCGTGAACATTTGTAAACAATAGGAACATATAGTACATATTCGAACCCGATCTTTATTGCATACGCAGTTCAAACTTTATCTATGTTTCGAAAAACAAGTGAAAAGTATCTTTGCCATTAGAAATACCATCAGCCTGAGACAATGACAGGAGCTGTGAATCCAAATGTGCTAAGAATAGATATCTAGTTGCTTTTTTATAAATAACATTTTCGTAGGTGACAGTTTTGGAAGTTTTCAGCGCACAGTGGTTCAGGAATCTATTTTCCTGGCCAAAACCCCAATTTTTTGTCGTCAACTATGTACTACATATGGTGCCATAGGGTTTTTTAAAAACTTTTGGGCTATTTTCTCATTAAGTATGGACTTGCCCCTGAAAAAAACTTGAACTGTCGTAATGGGGGGCAGCGAATACTAGTTGTTACAACAAAAATCAAGAGGATTCGAAAAGACGTCTTAAACTACACTTTAAGAGTTATTGTGCGAACAATTTTAGCGGAACTTTTGTGGGGGAGCTACCCGAAGGAGTGGACCGATATGGCCATCTTCGAGCTTAAACTAAGTTTGGACAAAATATTACGAAAGCCAAATTTTGGACCCGATCGGTTACTTCGTTCGAGAGACGGGCGGACATGGCTAACTCGAACCCGGACTGTCTAAAACGCATTTCGTCGAAACATACTTGAGGTCTAAAACCATTATTTCGATGAGGCACATTTTGTCCGTATGAAGGTGTATATTTCCTCGTTAGCATAAATGCTGAGGTTATAATTTTAGTGGACCAATTTTAGTGGACTAGAACTTTTAGAGAAAAGCTTTTAACAAAGAATAATGCCCGAGAGTGTCCTCTTTGGGCCCATAGATACTTTTGTACCCGTCCATTTCCGCCCGTTTAACACTTTTTTTAATTTTTTTTTTTTAAATTACATGGGTAAAAATGTGTGTATTTTTTAATATATGAGTTTCTGTAAGAGTTATATGAGTTTTATAAAAACCCAAGGAGTATTTTTTTTATTAATTTTCTCGTTTAGAGTTAAGCTTGATGATCGGAAATTATTTGCATTTGAAAAACGATAAGGTCTAGGACAGAGAAGCCATTACATAGTCGATACGTCCGAAGATTTGCTTTACCACCAATGAAACCAGGTAACGTAATTTGGTGACTATGTGGGTTCGAGTCCTTGGTTTTCCTTCTTCACTTGCAAATAATTTCCGATCATCAAGCTTAACTCTAAACTAGAAAATTAATAAAAAATAATTAAAAATGATCTTCGCCCTTACAGGCAAAATTTAAAAAAAAAAAAAAAAATATATATAATCTTGATCAGCACAAAATTCTTAGCCGTCTGTCTGCTGAAATCAAGATACAGCTCGCAATGGCTTGGTACAGGGTGTTTTTTTAAGCCCGATAGAACTTGAAATTGTAAAAAATAACACAAAAAATTAAATTGTAATCAAATTTTCTTTTATTCGAAAGATCAATACGTGACATTAACATTTGAAAATGATTTCGGGCATATGGGCACCGCGGCTGTTCTTGTCGAAGTGCATTCTGGACGTCCAATTTGTGGCCACTTTTTCGAGCACTGCTGACCGTATATCACGCACAATGCTGGCCTCCAAGGCATCAATTGTTGCTGGTCTATCAGCATAAACCAGTGACTTCACGTAGCCCCACAGGAAATAATCGAGAGGTGTCAAATCGCACGACCTTGGAGGCCAATTGACAGGTCCACTTCTCGAAATCAACTTATCGCCAAATTTTGATTTCAATAAGTCGGTGGTTGCGTTCGCCGTATGGCACGTAGCGCCATCCTGTTGAAACCACATCTCCTCCGGATCAATGTCATCCATATTTTTAAACAAAAATCATTGATCATGGTGCGGTAACGATCTGCATTGACCGTAACGCGAGCTCCGGCCTCATTTTTGAAGAAATAAGGTCCGATGATGCCACCAGCGTGAAAACCGCACCATACGGTGCATTTTTCTGGATGTAATGGAGTCTGTAGGGTCTCTTGTGGATTGGTCTCACTCCGTATGCGGCAATTTTGCTTATTAACAAACCCGTTAAGCCAAAAATGCGCTTGTTCATATGGACTATTATGTACGCCATACAAATGACGAAGTCGTCTATAAGTTGCGCGAATCGACGACTGATTTTCAAAGTAAATTTGGATAATTTCGTAGCGTTGTTCAAGCGTGAGTCTATTCATGATGATTTGTCAGAGTATACTGAAACAAATAAAAAAAAGTTTCATCAAAATTTAATTTGTTGTGTTACTTTTTACAATTTAAAGTTCTATCTAGCTTAAAAAACACCCTTTATTATGTTTTCCATGGTGGTATAAAAAATTCCAGAAGGGAACTATCGGTATAGGTCCACGTCTTCGTATAGCCCCAAAGAAGCGTACTTGGTAGACCGGGACGATTTGTATGGAAGGAAAAACACCTTATTGGGCCTATCGCGTTTCTGATTCCTCTCATGACCCGATCACCGTAGACATATAGTCTAATAGACTTGTTTTGCTCAGTACAATATCGCCCATCCTCCTTTTTGAGACCGTCACCGTCCTCTTTGGGACCAAAAAACTTTCCTCCACAAATTTGTCAGTATAGCTCCACGTTATGAAGTCGGTATTTTGAAGTTTTAGTCGCATTATCCTTCAGGAATATGTAAAATTCGGTATGTTGCCTTGGTTGGGGATTCCTGCAAAGAATTAGCGGTTAATTTATAGGTTTTAATATAACCCTTACGTTTTACCCGCATTGTTCCATAGAAATGGGTATACAGGTCTACTTTGTGAAGTAACCCATATTATCTAACCGAAATGTCTGATTTTGTGGTACAAAAATGAACCCACTGAGAATGGTCGTAAAAATTCACTTTTTGATATAGGACCCATATAACGTACCACCTGATTTTCGTTATTTTGATGGTTTTAACCCCATTATTCTACGAAATTTGTTGAAATTTGGCATATAGTATTCGACATGGGTATTAAACATGCCTATATGGAATTGTGGGTAAAGAGCACGTTTTAATATAGCTGCCATTGAAGAGGTATTGCGGGTTCAAAGAATGGATAGAAAACCTTTACGGAGGGTTATAAAAGGCATTGTTTGCCCTTTTATAACCCTTATAAAAGGCATTGTTTGCCCTTTTATAGCCCTGCGTAAAGGTTTTCTATATTTTCAAAAAAATTCCCCATATACCGTCGTTAGTCTTAAGACTGAACGTAAATATGTTGTATGTGAACTAACTATATTTTGACTATACGTACTTATATGAGGTCACAATTCATTATTTCCATGGCTAGGAAACGGAAACACAACTTCTTCCCATGCTATAAGGAATAGGAGGATGGACAAAAATGCTCTCCGCAAACCATTCTATGATTTTACTAATGTAAAAAATGTATATTAAAAGTAATGAGTTTAAATATTTGGAGTTAACCTAAAGTGAACATTGAAGGACACATACACAAGCAATATTCAGCGCCCTTTTCACAGTTGGTTAAGCAGCTCGCCAAACATATTTGATGTCAGTAGCTAATTGCATATTGGTTGGATATATGTGAAACATCACTAGATACCAGAGCTTAACTCCAAAGAGATATAATTGAATATATAGCACAATTTTTGTTTGATGAAACGAAGAAAATTATCATATTTTTATGTTCAAATCCTTTTCACTTTAAATTATATTACTTTTTTTGTATCTTTGAAACTGAGGGCAATTTTTTTCTGTCCTTTAATAATTCCAACAAATATGTATTTCTTTATATTATTTTTAACTGTAATCTAATACGACAAATAAATGAACAATTTTCTTTATTATAACAATATCAAAAAAATAACACAATATATTTTTCTATTCATTGAATTTAATTTTTAATTGGCATTCTACAAAAAAGAACAAAAACAAAAACATAACATTCACAATTTGCCAATAACAGATTAAAAACTGATATCTGGCATTTTTTTGCATTATTCAAACGAAATAAATTTGTTCTTTTCTCATTGCCATTTAAATATTGTATTATGGTATTGAAATATTACTTAAGCTATATTCTTACAAATTACATACACACACTCAGCATGGTAGTAATAAAAACAAAACAGAAATTTGAATTTCTTTTACAATGACTGTTGGTATCGTATATCATCTTTGCATATGCAGTCTGAAATTTAAATAATTTTCCCCTTCTTCACTTCCACTTTTTCTTTAAATTGCCAAGAAATTACAGGCCAACAACTAACATCAACACTCATTTACACACATACACTCCGACAAACACACTTTCACATATCCGGTACATAATAATGTTGGATTGTGAAAGGAAAAGGAATATTCGTACAATGGCAATATAATAGCAAAGCAAGAACGACAACAACAACAAAGCAACTACAACTACAAGAGCGTTACAACAGCGTTAGCATTGCCAGCAAACGGATTTGGAAAAAAATGTTTGCACTTCCGGTATGTTAATGACGTTTGGTATGCTTCTCTTCTGTTTTGTACAAATGTCTGTGTGTCCGTGTGTCTGTGTGTGTGGGTGGCTGATGGTGGTTAGATGGGTGCGAAACATGCCATACATTTTTTGTTTGTTACAACGCACCGAGGTATGAACATTCTCGCCTATCAGTTTACGCGAACATATAAATATATGTGCACATGTACATACATGTTATGTGTCACAAATTATCAGCATGTGTAAAATACAACAAAAAAGAGCTAGCTGCATGTGTCAATTTGTACTTACAAGGTAGCGACGACTTGTAATGTGCTACCCGATAGCAAGTAACTTATTATAGAATCAGCTTAATGGCATAACATATTCGCCTACTCAGTCGTACCTCACTCATAAAAGTTTAAAGTCTTCACTTAGCTTATTTTCGGACCATCTTAAAATTTTTATATCAGGTTACCCAAATGTTCAGCCTGTAGAAGATTTTCTGTCTATAAAAGTCACTTTCAAGGTCTTCTGTCCATGGAATACCTTTTGAAGTTCTTCTGCCCAAAGAAGACTTTTTGAAGGACATTTAGAAAGCCTTCTGCCTATAGATGACTTTTAGGAGATCTGCTGTCCATGGAAGACCTCCAAAAGATCTATAACAGACCTTTTCAAGGTTTTCCGTCCACCAATTGAAGGTCTTCTCTCCTTAGAAGACCTTTTGTAGGTCTTCTGTCTATAGAAGACCGTAAGAAGGTCGTCTGTCCATAGAAGACCTTTTGAAGGTCTTCTGTCCATAGAAGTCCTTTTGAAGGTCTTCTGTCTATAGAACACATTTTGACGGTTTTCTGAAGAAGGCCTATTAAAGGTATTCTGTCCAAAAAAGACCTTTTGAAGGTCTTCTGTCCATAGAAGACCTTTTGAAGGTCTTCTGTCCATAGAAGACCTGTTGAAGGTATTCTGTCCATAGAAGACATTTTAAATGACTTCTGTCTATAGATGACCTTTAAAAGGTCTTCTGTCTATAGAAAACCTTTAGAAGGTCTTCTGTCTATAGAAGACCTTTAGAAGATCTTCTGTCAATAGAAGGCCTTTAGAAGGTCCTTTGTCTACAGAAGACCTATAGAAAGTCTTCTGTCTATAGAAGACCTTTAGAAGGTCCTTTGTCTATGGAAGACCTTTAGAAGGACTTCTGTCTATAGAAGACCTTTAGATGATCTTCTGTCTGTGGAAGACCTTTAGATGGTCTTCTCTCTATAGAAGACCTTTAGAAGTTCTTTTCTCTATGGAAGACCTTTAGAAGGTCTTCTGTCAATAGAAGACCTTTATATGCTCATCTGTTTATAGAATATCTTTGGAAGGTGTTCTGTCTATAGAAGACTTTTAGAACGCCTTCTGTCTATAAAAAACCTTTAGAAGGTCTTCTGTCTATAGAAGACGTTTAGAAGGTCTTCTGTCTATAGAAAACTTTAGAAGGTCTTCTGTCTATAGAAGACCTTAAGAAGGTCTCCTGTCTATAGAAGACCTTTAGAAGGTCTTCTGTCTATAGAAGACCTTTAGAAGATCTTCTGGCTATAGAAGACCTTTAGAAGGTCTTCTGTCTATAGAAAACCTTTAGACGGTCTTCTGTCAGTAGAAGACCTTTAGATGGTCTTCTCTCTATAGAAGACCTTTAGAAGGTCTTTTGTCTATGGAAGACCTTTAGAAAGTCTTCTGTCTATAGAAGACCTTTAGATGATCTTCTGTTTATAGAATATCTTTGGAAGGTGTTATGTCTATAGAAGAAGGCCTTCTGTCTATAGAAGACCTATAGAAAGTCTTCTGTATATAGAAGACCTTTAGAAGGACTTCTGTCTACAGAAGACTGTTAGATGGTCTCCTGCCTAAAGATGAGCTTTAGAATGTCTTCTATCTATAGTAGACCTTTTGAAGGTCTTCCATCCATAGAAGCCTTTTTGAAGGTCTTCCATCCATAAGAAGACCTTTAGAAGTTCTTTTCTCTATGGAAGACCTTTAGAAGGTCTTCTGTCTATAGAAGACCTTTATATGATCATCTGTTTATAGAATATCTTTGGAAGGTGTTCTGTCTATAGAAGACTTTTAGAACGCCTTCTGTCTATAAAAACCTTTAGAAGGTCTTCTGTCTATAGAAGACGTTTAGAAGGTCTTCTGTCTATAGAAAACTTTAGCAGGTCTTCTGTCTATAGAAGACCTTAAGAAGGTCTCCTGTCTATAGAAGACCTTTAGAAGGTCTTCTGTCTATAGAAGACCTTTAGAAGATCTTCTGGCTATAGAAGACCTTTAGAAGGTCTTCTGTCTATAGAAAACCTTTAGACGGTCTTCTGTCAGTAGCAGACCTTTAGATGGTCTTCTCTCTATAGAAGACCTTTAGAAGGTCTTTTGTCTATGGAAGACCTTTAGAAAGTCTTCTGTCTATAGAAGACCTTTAGATGATCTTCTGTTTATAGAATATCTTTGGAAGGTGTTATGTCTATAGAAGAAGGCCTTCTGTCTATAGAAGACCTATAGAAAGTCTTCTGTATATAGAAGACCTTTAGAAGGACTTCTGTCTACAGAAGACTGTTAGATGGTCTTCTGCCTAAAGATGAGCTTTAGAATGTCTTCTATCTATAGTAGACCTTTTGAAGGTCTTCCATCCATAGAAGCCTTTTTGAAGGTCTTCCATCCATAGAAGCCTTTTTGAAGGTCTTCTGTCTATATAAGACCCTTTGAAAGTCTTCTGTCGATAGACGACCTTTTAAAGGTCTTCTCTGTATAGAAGACCTTTTGAAGGTCTTCTGTCCATAGACGACCTTTTGAAGGTCTTCTGTCCATATAAGACCTTTTGAAGGTCTTCTGTCCATAGAAGACTTTTTTAAGGTCTTCTCCCCATAGAAGACCTTTTGAAGGTCTTCTGTCCATAGACGACCTTTTGAAGGTGTTCTGTCTATAGAAGACCTTTTGAAGGTCTTCTGTCCATAGAAGACCTTTTGGTCTTCTGTCTATAGAAGACCTTTTAAAGGGCTTCCGTCCATCCATAGAAGACCTTTTGAAGGTCTTCTGTCCATAGAAGACCTTTTGAAGGTATTCGGTCCTTAGAAGACCTTTTCAAGGTCTTCTGTCCATAGAAGACCTTCTGAAGGTCTTCTGTCCATAGAAGACCCTTTGAAGGTCTTCTGACCATAGAAGACCTTTTGAAGGTATTCTGTCCATAGAAGACCTTTTGAAGGTCTTCTGTCAATAGAAGACCCTTTGAAGGTCTTCTGACCATAGAAGACCTTTTGAAGGTCTTCTGTCCATAGAAGACCGTTTGAAGGTCTTATGTCCATAGTAGACTTTTTGAAGGTCTTGTCCGTAGAAGACCTATTGAAGATCTTGTTCATAGAAGACCTTTTGAAGGTTTTCTGTCCATAAAAGACTTTTTGAAGGTCTTCTGTCCATAGAAGACCTTTTGAAGGTCTTCTGTCCATATACAACTTTTTGAAGGTCTTATGTCCGTAAAAGACCTTCCAAAGGTCTTCTGTCCATAGAAGACCTTTTGAAGGTCTTCTGTACATAGAGGACCTTTTGAAGGTCTTCTGTCCATAGAAGACTTTTTAAACGTCTTCTGTCCCTAGACCTTTTGTCTATAGTAATCTTTTATAAGGTATTCTGCCTATGGATGACCTATAGGAGGTTTTCTGTGTATAGAACTGTTAGTAGGTCTTTTGTCTGTAGAGGATCTTAAAAAGTTTGTAATTATGTCGATACCTTCGCAATCAATACATTTCCCATCTATCGCTGCGATTAGGCCAAATTTCATCCCCAGTCTATCAGTCACCTGTCTGTAGGGTATATTACAATTGTAAAACACTGCAAACATGAATTACTCTCGTCATTTGAGTAGGTGCCCAACACTGACTGAGCGGAAGTTGTACACACTAGCTCACTTAAATATATTTTTCAGAACGTACATTCGGCTATGTTATGTAAAGGCGAGGTGGAGTAGGAGGACAACGTATTCAGTACTGTTCGAAATGAAAAGGACATAGTACTTACAAACAGCCTGGCCATATACAATTACAATAGCTTGAGGTATTGGTCGGTCGTTTGGTCTCCCCTAAATGCTGAGCGTGAAAAATAACAGCAACATCAACCAACGAAAATGAAAAAAGTCACAAGCCAGGTTGGTTTGTTCGTTGGTTGTACGACGTATGTGGTATTTAAAATATGGCTTTCACTGGCTTGTGGAAATGTTAATTCCGTGTAATTTTTACAAACATTTCTCGTTTTGTTTTACGATTCGTCTCTTGTTTACACTCACTCGCACTTTTGTTGTTCACACAAAAGTACACAAAATTAAGCTTTAAATAATTTGCCCTACCGTTTTCGTATTGAGTTGGGAAGTTGTGTGTGGGGAGGGGGGATTGTTGAAATTAAACAATTGAAGTAAAATTACGCTCTTGGGTGCAAGGCCATTATAATTTAAAAACAATTGCACAAATACTAACGTAAAGTTAAATCTGTGAATTTTCACTTAAGCGTTACAAAATGTTTTCTAACATTTCAACGTTCAAGTGGTTACAATAATTATACACTAAATGCATAAACGCAAAAATGAGTAAATATTTGAAAAAAAAAAATAATTATATACTTTTGTTGGTGTTAGGGGAACAAATTGTTAAACTGTTAAGTCACATGAAAAAGGATATTAATCCTTAACACTTAAATTGTCACTTTAAACATCACATTTCTTCTGTAATCTTTACATTACGAATATGCAAAATATACATATGAATTATCTTACTTACTTACTTAGCTGGCCCATTACAGAACATTTGTTCTATAGGCCGAACTAAGAAGAGATCTCCATTCCTCTCTATTTGTTGCTTTGCTCTCTGGAATACCGCGCCTTTTCATCTCAACATCCACTTGTTTGCGCCATCTATTCCTTGGCCTGCCAATTCTGCGTGCACCGCCATGTGGCATGTATTCATACGCCTTTTTAGCGGGTTCATCATCGCTCATTCTTATGATATGGCCTAGCCAACGCAATCGCTGCATCTCGATACGTTTAACAATATTCATGTCGTTGTATAGCAGATACAGCTCGTGGTTCATGCGACGTCGATATTCACCGTCAACGCAGATTGGTCCGTAGATCTTTCGAAGAATTTTTCTCTCAAACACACCAAGCACTGCCATGTCTGCTTGCGCAAGTACCCAGGCTTCGGAGCCATACATCAGCACGGGTAGTATCAGTGTTTTGTAGAGCGTTATTTTTGTTTGACGAGATGTGGCTTTGTTTTTAAACTGCTTACTTAATCCAAAGTAGCATCTGTTGGCCAATACAATTCTTCTTTTTATTTCACAACTGATGTTGTTTGTTGTGTTGACGGAGGTGCCGAGGTAGACGAAGTCTTTTACTACCTCAATATTATAGGAACCAACTTCCACAGTCGGTCCGAGCTCAATGGACGCATTGCGCGTCGACACCATCAACTTGGTCTTCTCACCGTTTACCGCCAGACCCACTTTAGCAGATTCTCCTTCGACCTTTATAAAGGTATCAGTTACTTCTTTTACTGATCGACCCATGATGTCTATATCATCAGCATAAGCAAGTAACATGTGACTATTGGTGTAGATTGTGCCACTTCTTTTGACGTTTGCCTCTCGTATAACCTTTTCTAGCAGGATGTTGAAGAGGTCACACGAAAGGCTGTCTCCTTGTCTGAAACCTCTTTTGGTACCAAACTCTTCGGAGAGGTTCTTTCCTATTTTAACTGAGGACCTCGTGTCAGTTAAAGTCATTTTACAAAGCCGGATGAGCTTTGCGGGAATACCAAATTCAGACATGGCTTGGAATACCTTTGAGCGCAGCGGACTGTCGAAGGCTGCTTTATAATCGACAAAAAGGTGGTAGGTGTCGATCTGCATCTCTTGGGTCTTCTCCAGGATTTGCCGCAGGGTAAATATCTGGTCAATGGTGGACTTGCCAGGTCTAAAGCCGCATTGGTATGGTCCAATAATCTCGTTGACCATTGGCTTTAGTCGTTCGCACAATATCCCTGACACGATCTTGTAGGCAATAGGGAGTAGACTTATGCCCCTATAGTTAGAGCATACAGTCTTATCTCCCTTCTTGTGGACGGGGCACAGGATACTCAGGTTCCAATCGTCGGGTACTCGTTCTTCCTGCCAGATGGTGCTAACTAGCTGATGAATACACCTTATCAGCGTGTCGCCTCCGGTTTTGAACAGCTCGGCTGGTAAGCCATCGGCCCCTGCTGCCTTATTATTCTTCAGCCGATTTATTGCTGTCTTTACCTCATCTTGGCTGGGCAGTATACATTCAATACCATCTTCTGGGATTGGGACTGTGGTATCTTCGTCTTCTTCGCTGCTATTGGATACCAACAGATTTGAAAAATGTTCTTTCCATATCCTGAGTATACTATCTGTATCAGTTACCAAATTACCTTGCTGGTCTCTACAGGAGGATGTGCCTGTACCAAAGCCATCAGTTTGATGCTTGACTCTTTGGTAGAATTTTCGGACTTCATTCTGGCTCCTGTACATCTCGATTTTTTCACACTCCCGCTTTTCCATCTCTCTCTTTTTCCTGCGGAAAAGACGTTTCTCCTCTCTCCTTTTCTCCCTGTATCTCTCTCGTGCGCTACGCGTTGCTACGGATTGTAAAGTAGCCTTATATGCCGCATTTTTCTCTTCGGTGGCAGCACGACACTCCTCATCATACCATGGATTCCTTGGTGGAGGTCTCTGGTATCCAAGTATGGATTTTGCGGCTGTTTGCATGGAGTGGGCAATGCTTTGCCATTGCGCTGATATGTTATCGGGATGAGGAGGGCTTTGATTAAGCAATTGGGCTAGTTGAGTGGAATATGCTGTGGCTATCTGTTGTGATTGCAGCTTACCGATGTCTAACTTTCGTGTTGTGTCTGCTCGTACTTTGTTTGCTACGTTTAAGCGGGTGCGTACCTTTGCTGCAACAAGGTAGTGGTCCGAATCAATGTTTGCGCCTCGGAACGATCGTACATCCAACACGCTCGATGAATGTCTTCCATCTATCACAACATGATCAATTTGGTTTCTTGTTTTCTGATCTGGAGACAGCCAGGTGCCCTTATGAATATCGAGATGATTAAATCTGGTACTGCTAACTACCATGTTTTTTGCAGCTGCAAAGTCTATCAGTCTCATACCATTGTCAGATGTTTCACTGTGGAGACTGAATTTCCCGACTGTTGGGCCAAAGATATTCTCCTTTCCAATTTTGGCATTAAAATCGCCTAGAATGATTTTAATGTCATGGGCAGGGCAACGGTCATATGTTTCTTCTAAGCACTCGTAAAATATATCTTTGGTCTGTTCGTCCTTTTCTTCAGTGGGAGCATGAGCGCAAATAAAGCTGATGTTGAAGAATTTAGCTTTTATTCGAATTGCAGCAAGTCTTTCATTCACTGGAGTGAAGCTGGATACAAGATGTTTTAGTCTCCGACTAACTACGAATCCACAACCAAACTCATGCTTTACGTCATGGCAGCTATAATACAGTGCGTCACCTTTAGGTGTTGTTGTGACGCCTTTCCCAATCCATCGTATTTCCTGTATGGCAGTAATATCGGTCTTGTACTTTTCAAGTACGTCTGCCAATGCGAAGACTGCACCTTCTCTATAAAGAGTGCGAACATTCCAGGTGCAGATTCGCAGATCATGGTCCTTAAAACGTTTGCGGGGTTCGTCAACTTTAGAGGGGTTTGTTTTTCTTTTCTTTCGTTTTTTCATAGTAGGCTGTTTTTTCTAGGGGAGGGTTACTAACCCGACGCCCAAACCCAAGTTTTTAACGTTCTTATGGGTGAACGCGCGGCACATGTTAGCTCACTACCTTTAACGGGTGTTAAAGGCAGTTCCCCAGGTGACACCACGGGGAGGTCAGTGTCCACTTGGGATGAAAGAGGGACCAAGATAAATCCTGGGCTTTGCCATGTTAAAACCGGTCAGGACCGTTCCTTGGTATCTTCCATCCCCTACGTCACCCACATATGAATTATCACAAACTTCAATTCTCTAGAATCTCTTATAAAGTAGCCATATAAATAACGCTATAATAACAATTTTGGTTGGTATTGACAGTGGGTTCGTACGCTACATTGTGTTGGAATACTGCATTTTGAAATTAAGAGTACTGTTAAATTGTAATATAATTTAAAATTAAGATTGCTGTTGGAGTGTAGAGTAGTTTTTGGAAATTCGAAAAATGCTAAGTGCAACAAAATTGTGGACCTTTTAGTTGATTAATATTAAGATCACTGTTGGTGTGTATAATGGAGATAAGATACCTCGGAATTTAGTACATGCATATGTCGTTATACATTTAATATTGGGTTTAAGAAGTCGGAAACTTGGTATAGGGTTGAGATATGGATGTGGTTGTGGAAATATATAGCACAAGTATAGGGAAAGAAACCTGTTATTAGATTCGTTCGTTTCTTGACAAAAGAAAACACATTTTATTTAATTAATTCTCTTTCGAGTTGAGCTCTTATGACCTACATTGAAAGATAAAGAGTCTATCGAAGTCCCACACATCCAACCATTATACTATTATCAGGCATATTAGGATGTTGTTTTTGTGGCAGATGAAGGCAAAGCCTTGTAACTAGTATATATACGCAATTCATTTGATAAATGCATATGCGAAATGTTGTTAATTAATTGAACATCCAAACTTTTCTAATAGTCCAACTTAAATATCGCTATAAACGACATTCGTTTTAATAAGGCAAAAATAAAAAATTGGTTTTTGTATCAAAAGTTGTTTGTGTGTGTTACAAACGAAACTTTTGATTTGTCACATATTTTCCTCACATTTTTCGTTTTCATAACAAAAATAAATGAACGAAAACGTCAGAAAAAAACGATTTGAAGAGGCCCAATATTTTGTGCCGAATTTGTTGTTGAGGACATGATTTAGAGACAAGTATAAAAGTATCAGTCGGCTTAGCCCACAGAGGTATACACTTAGCCTGTGTGAATTGAAACACATTTTTTCCAAAAAAACCTATGTATTTAAGCGTTCCTAAGATTGGGCGTATAAACTTGTCGACAAAGATATGGATTAGGATAAAATATCAAAAGTTTTGCAAGGGAGGCATCTTAGGGAATAGACCGACATAGTCCATTTTGGATGTGTGTCTTATTTTGGGATTCATTCCTCTCGATAGGACCGTTATAAAAAGAAACATGGACATGCCCACGAAAAACATTATATAGCTGTAAACATATGATCCTTGCACAGAACCTTACCTGCACTTAAAAAAATTTTGATCATTTGTGTGGGCGGTACCCTAAAGAATGAACATAAACTAATTTGGGACAAAATATTCCGAGATATAATGTTTGGACTAAATCGGTTGCTCCGTCTATGAGACACTGCGCTTACCATTTTACCGAATACTTTGAACTTTTGTGGGGGAGGTACCCGAAGGAGTGGACCTATAAGCATCATCTTCGAATGTCATCCATAGTTTGGACCAAATCGGTTACTTCGTTTTTTAGATATTGCGCTTAACATTTTAGCAAATATTTTCGAACTTTTGTGAGGTAGGTACCGGCAGGAGTGAACCTATAAGCACCATCTTCGAATTTCATCTAATATTCGAAGAAATATTACGATATTCAAAGTGTGGACCAACGCAGTATTCGGTTGGGGATTTGTCGTGCCACTACCAGCCACTGCACAGTTGTCGAGTCATTTTCTCAAGAAGTATGGACTTGCCACTGAAAAAACTTGTACCATCGTAAAAGGGGCCTTGAGTGCAACCTGTTACAAGAAGCATCAAAAGGAGAGGTCCTAACCTGCACTTTTCCGAAATTTCATGTGAGAGTTATCCGAAGGAGACCAAATTTAAAACGTATACGTTTGAGCACGAGAGATTCATTTCAAAAACAATTTTTACAAAAACACGCTCTTAATCATTATAAATGTGGTATTGGGTGTAGGGACTGATCAGGAGTTTTTAGATTTGGTGTTGGAGTTATTTTTGGTGTCGGGGTTAAAATATGGCGGTAGTTTTGAAAATACGTTGCCTATAAAATACTCAATGGTACGGAATTTGGTACAATTTATTAAGGTAAGGTCACATTAGGCAAATGTTTGCTCCAGTCACAGTCAGTGTGGGTCCACTGACCGCAAGTGAGCGTAAACAATGCATTGGAATTTATGCTCACTTGCTCTCAGTAACAGCACACTGCCTGTCGCTGGAGCAAATATTTGCCTAATGTTACCTTTACTTTTACTTTGTAAAGGGTTCAAGCTGGAATTTTGAAATATTAGGAGGAGGGTTTCAGAAATGTATAGTTATGCAATTAAACAGTAAAGAATAAAAGTCGGTCGGCGCCTACCAGCTCCGAATATTTATATTTGAGTATAGTTCCCATGTATTCACAGTAGTGTAGTGTATCCACTGTGAATAAGTCAAATATATATGGGAGGTATATCCAAATCTGAACCGATATCGATTTAATTTGGCACATTTATTTCTAGATTAAATTTGGTCACACATTCCAATTTCATTGAAATGGATAGATATAGCGTGTTTTGTGCATATAAATCGGCCGAAAGTATATATGGGTGTTATATCCGAATATTAATGGGTGACCCCCAGTTGTAAAGCCCTATTAAAGCCATCTTCATGATTTTTTTTCCAAACAAACTATGAAATATTTTTCGTAGATGTTTGTTTTTTTCATCTGCAAGAGCACATCATAATCTACTTCCTGAATTTTTCTTGACGAAAAATATTAAGTAAGTTTGTGGCAATTGGTCGTTTACCAAAGCCTGTTATTATTAAAGCCTTTTGCGGTGCCAACTCTAGCTCAAAACGTAATGAAAATATATTTTATATGGTTATTTAGAACATAAATGTAAAGTCTTTCATCGATCGATTTTTAAAAATTATGAGGTTTTACGGAAATGTTAAAACATAATGATTTTTTTAATGAATTTTATGAAATTTTCGCTTCCAACACTCATATCTCAGTCAATTCTGTTCCGTTCGACTTCAAAGTTTTACCACATATTCTATTTTACATATAAAAGACCAATCAAATTTTTCGATTTTTTGAAATTTACAAGCCTTAACTGATTTCAATAGAATTTGGCACATTTATTTCTGGACCAAACTCGGATGTAAGTTCCAAATTTCATCAAAATTGGACAGATAAAGCTTTTTTTAAACACCTCAAATCGGCCAAAAATATTTATGAGAGCAATATGATTGTTAAAGTATGGAGTATGGCAAAAATGGCTTAACTTCATTTACACTCTATTACAGAGGGCAGTGTTTACGAAACGAACTGACAGAGCTGCAAAATTTGTTGATCGCTACCAATACTCGTATCATGATTCATCCCGGCGCACAGCGGCCGAAATCTAGCGGCGCGAAATTAACAACATACAAGCGAGTTGCGATATGTTTCTGAAGTTTTGCAGAAACTCAGTCTGTGTATGTGGGTAATAATGAGCCGAATATGAACAACATCGGCTAATGTTTTGGTATAGCCGCCATACAATAGTACCTTCAGATTTTGGGCATTTTGAGGATTTAAGCTACACTTTCCTACCAAATTAGTTGTAGTTTGGTACTTAGGGTTCCTAGGGTTTTAAGGATTGGATTAAACATCACAGAACAATTGTATTTACGCTCAATTCAACAATAATAATTTTTGAAAATTTATTGGTATATAACTCAGTACCTCCAGGCCCAAACTATTTTAACAGTGTTTTATTTGACTTGCTTTGGTGTCCGTTTAGTTCAAATCAAGTAACTCATTTTCCACACAGTTGCAGTTGACAAATCAAGCTAAAACTTTGGATACATTTCAGATTTGGGCGACAATACATGAATGAAACCAAAACAAATATGGGTCCATTTTTTCTTATAGCCCCCATATAGCGGTACAACCCGATTTAAAGTATTTTAAGGACTTTATCTTAATTTTTAGGTCGAATTGGCTGTAATTTGGCGTTGGGGTTTGCAATGGTACAAAAACTTCCTCACCAAAAATGTTGGACATTAGTCAAGGGTTTGGTATAGCCTCCATATAGCGGTACCACCCGATTTAAAGTATTTTAAAGAATTGGTTGAAACTTGTAGTTTGCAATGGGTCAGAAACTTACCCACCAAAAATTATGGACACAAGTCCAGGTTTTGGTATAGACCTTATATAACGGTACCACAAGATTTCAGGCAATTTAAAGTTTTTATCTACATTTTCGGCCTTCGTTGTCTATAATATTGTTATGAGGCTTTCAGTGGTCAAAAAATTTAATTACTGAAAAGCAAAAAATTAAAAATAAGTAAAAAAATTAAGTTGCAGTGTTTTATTTAAAAATGCACTTAAAACTAGAAAATTTTCATGATGGAATCTTTTAAATAAAATGCTTGCATTTGAATCAAAAATTGTGACAATATTAAACGTTTTATTTGAGAGATTCAATCGTGAAAAACTATTTTCTTAATTTTTTTAATTATGCAACTTAATTTTTTTAATTATTTTTTATTTGCAAAGTGATTTTTTTGAAGTCACTGCCACAACACATGGTCGTATCACAAACTGTACTGACTACCTTAAGGTTAACAAGTAAAAAGTGTTAAGTTCGGCCGGGCCGAACTTTTCATACCCTCCACCATAAAATATTCTGAACTAAAATGGAATAATTAGTTTTCATTGCGGTCCCCAACTTTAAGTGGGTACGTTAAAATGTGAGATAATGTACATAAAACGCTTCATTCGGGAGGCCCTTTTTTATGGTGTCTATATCTAACTATGCATGTTGACAATTTTTGGTGGGCTAGAAATTGGGAAGTATCGTTATATACGGGTTATAATAAAACATGGACTTATGTTGACAGTTTTTGAGGGGAGCCTTTAATGTCAAATAACTCCTAATTCGGTTAAAAATTGTAGATAGAATCCTCAAAATACCGAAAATCGGTACATAACATGGGAACTTCAAATGTCATTAACAGCTAGTTCGGAGGTATGTGGGCTATACGAAAATATGAACTTAAATGAACAATTTCTGTTGCAGAATTTTTGTTGGCTTTTAAATTTCAAATTACAGAAAGTTCGTCCAAGAATAAAGCTAAGGTACGGAAAATCGGGAGGTTTGTTTTGGGGCTATACCAAAACATGGACCTACGTTCGGTTAAACATTTTAAGTAAAATCCTCAAAGTACCGAAAATCGGGAAGTATCGTTATATTGGGGCTATGTGAAAATTGTTGATGCAGATGTGTGGTGACCACTACGTCAAATTACAGTTAATTCGGTTAAACATTGTAGCTAAAATTGCCAAATTACTGAAAATTGGGAGGTACCGTTATATGGGAGCTATATCTGAACATGGACCTATGTTGACAATTTTTAATAGAGAGGTGTTGTGACCACTAAGAATGTCAAATTACTGCTAGTTCGGTTTAATATTGTAGCTAAAATCATCAAATTACTGAAAATCGGGAGGTACCGTTAAATGGGAGCTTTATCAATACATCGACCTTTCTTGACAATTGTTGGTGGAGAGGTGTGGTGACCACTACGAATTTCAAATGGCAAATGTTCAAATTGCAGATAATTGGGTTAAAACTTGTAGGTAAAATTCTCAAAATACCGAAAATCGGGAGGTACCGTTATATGGGGCTATACCAAAACATGGACCTATGTTCATAATTGTTTCGAATATAAATTTTTTGGTCACTAAGAACCCTAAATATCAAATTATAGCTAATTCGCTCTAGAAATGTGAAATCGGGCGGTAACGTTATATGTGGGCTATTCCAAAACATGGACCTATGTCCACTAGTTTTATTGTGTAAGTTTATTGACGCTTAAGAAACCTAAATGTCAATTTATAGCTAAATCGGTTTAAAAATGTAGCTAAAAACGTAAAAATACCGTAAATCGGGGATACCCTTATATGAGGGCTATATCAAAACGTGGACCTATGTCCACTAGTTTTGTTATATAAGTTTATTGACACTTAAGATCCTTAAATGTCAATTTATAGCTAAATCGGTCTGAAAATGTAGCTAAAAACGTCAAAATACCGTAAATCGGGGGTACCGTTATATGGGGGCTATACCAAAACGTTGACCTATGTCCACTAGTTATATAAGTTTATTGACATTTAAGAACCCTAAATGTCGAATTATAGCTAAATCGGTCTGAAAATGTAGCTAAAAACATCAAAATACCGTAAATCGGGGGGTACCGTTATATGGGGGCTATACCAAAACGTGAACCTATGTTCACAAGTTTAGTTGTATAAGTTTATTGACATTTAAGAACCCTAAATGTCAAATTATATCTAAAACGTCAAAATACCGTAAATCGGGGGGTACCGTTATATGGGGGCTATACCAAAACGTGGACCTATGTTCACAAGTTTTGTTATACAAGTTTATTGACACTTAGGAACCCTAAATGTCAAATTATAACTAAATCGGTCTGAAAATGTAGCTAAAAACGTCAAAATACCGTAAATCGGGGGGTACCGTTATATGGGGGCTATACCACAACGTGGACCTATGTCCACCAGTTTTGTTATATAAGTTTAATGACACTTAGGAACCCTAAATGTCAAATTATAGCTAAATCGTCAAAATACCGTAAATCGGGGGGTACCGTTATATGGGGGCTATACCAAAACGTGGACCTATGTTCACAAGTTTCGTTATATAAGTTTATTGACACTTAGGAACCCTAAATGTCAAATTATAGCTAAATCGGTCTGAAAATGTAGCTAAAAACGTCAAAATAGCTTAAATCGGGGGGTACCGTTATATAAGGGCTATACCGAAACGTGGACCGATATAGCCCATCATCGAACTTGACCTGCCTGCAAACAAAAGACGCATTTCCCCAAAATTTCAGCGTCCTATCTCTATTTTTGTGGATGCTAGAGTGATTACCACAGTCGGACGGACGGACGGAAGTGCACAGATCGACTCAGAATTTTACCCTGATCAAGAATATATATACTTTATAGGGTCGCAAATGAGTATTTCAATGCGTTACAAACGGAAAAACAAACTTAATATACCCTCTATACTATGGTGGAGGGTATAAAAACTGTCAAATTTAAAAAAAAAATTAAATGGCGCCTGGCAACACGCAGATAGTTTTCGTGCAGCCCTCGTACAAGTTGTTTGATTGGCAAATCCACAATTCTTGAGAAAATGACCCGAAAGCTGTAAAAAACGCTACGGCCAGCACGATAACTTTCGAACCGAATACTGTGTTGCTCCACAATTTTCATATCGAAACATTTCTTCTTATATTAGAGGAAATTCGAAAGTGGTCCACTCCTTGCGGTACATCCCCCACAAAAGTTCGAAAATATTAGCTAAAATGGCCTAAAACGGAGCAGTTGATTTGGTGCAAACTTTGAATCTCGACAAATTTTGTCTAAACTTTGCTTATGTTACAAAGTGCTACCCATCGGTTAACTCCTTTGGGTCCCACTCACACAAATGTTCAACATTTTAGTTTAAGTGCGGTTAAGGGTCTGTTCGAGGATCCTTTGCAATTTTTTACCGAATGTACAGCGATATTGTGTTTTTCGTGGGCAAGTCCATGTTTCCTGATATAATGTTCCAAAAGCTCTAAATTATATGGTGACCAACTGCAATGACTGGTATGCGCGAGAGAGGAATGACTCTCAAAATAAGACCAACTTCCAAAATGTTTAAAGGTCAGATGGTATTCTTTAATTGTGTAACTTTTTACGAATATGCCTAGACTTTTTATATATATTAGTGACGGTGCTCTTGAACCAACTTTAAATGGAAGGAACACCTGGGAAGTTTTTGCGGATTCTGAAACTACATTGTTTTTCTAGGTTTTTCACGATTTTGCTGGGAAACCGCAAGCCCTATCAGAATGGAACTATGGAACATGTTGTAGCTGTTAAAATTCTGTAAAAGATTGTATGATATTTTCGTTGATTTTACCATTTTTGAGATGAAAAAGTTCAAATTAGGACAATTCACTGTCTGTATCGCCTCCTTATAAAACAATGTCATGTACCGAGCGCCTTAACTAACTTTAAATAAAAATAGCTTACACCTGGGAAGTTTTTGCGGATTCTGAAACAGCAATATTCCTAGATGATAAAAATCCAAAAAAAGAAAAAATCGCTGAAGAACCTTTAAATAATTCACATTTTTAGGTCTTCGCGATTTTGCTTGGAAACCCCAAGTCCTATCGAAATAGGGCTAAAGCAAATGTTGTAACTGTGAAAATTCTCTAGAGGATTGGCCTTTCTGATTTGTCCCTGGGTTTTATAATTATAGATGGTCACATTTTAGGTTTCGTTAGGTTTTCACAATATGCTTGAAAACGGTAAGTCTTATCGAAATGGGGCTAACGAAAATCTTATAGCTGTGAAAATTCACTACAAGTTTGGCTTTTGTAATTTTTTCCTAGGTTGTACCATGTTTGAGATATATAAGGTTATGTTGGGAAATTGCAGTCATGACATTGTTATATAAGACGATGCAGTCAGTGAATTGTCCCAATTCGAACTTCTATATCTCAAAAATGGTAAAACCTACGAACATATGATAAAGGACAATCTTGTAGGGAATTTTCACTGCTACAGCATTTTCTTTAGTTTCATTTTGATTGGGCTTGCGGTTTCCCAGCAAAATCGAGAGAACACAAAAAAAATGAAATTTGACTGCGATTTATTCAAAAAGCGCTCTGGTAATTTTTTTTTTTTTTTTGTATTTTTGTTTTTCTCATCTATGAACAATGTAGTTTCAGAATCCGCAAAAATTTCCCAGGTTGAAGCTCCTTTCATTTAATATTCGTTCAAGAGCACCGTGTAGCTTTATAACGATTATAGTGAAAGATGCTTTAAATTCCGACCCAAACATTTATTACACTACTCTAAGATGCAGTCCAAGTGAAAGCCAATTCTGTTCCAAAATGTGGCAAAGCCCCCCATAATATCGAAAATTGTAATATACAGGCTTTACCGTAACCATGATTTAACCTGTTTTTAACACACTTAGAACCGAGAATTGTATAGCGAAAAATTTAAAATTTTATATGAAAATAATATTATTGAGACTTCTTAAGCATTATTAGAAAATGCTAACTATTTTCTCCCGGAATCGGAGCCGGATATATGTAATTCAATCTCTAAATTCAGAAAAATTTTTTTGTGGATATTTTACAAATAGTAATTCTATCATATACAGAAGAAAAGGTGTTCCTACTTAAAGAATTTTAACACCATTAGCTCATGCAGCAAAATCCAAAAGAGTATTTCGAAATTAATCCATTTCCTGCATTGGAGTGACTTGAACAGATTAAAAAAAACTTCATAATTCTTACAACTCTTCTTCATATTAAAGGTTTAGCATTTCAAAAGAATGTTACAATATGACAAAATTATTTCTATTGGGAATAACCCTTGGAGACAGAAGCTAAGCACTTTTATGATAACACTTTATGAACTTGCTGACACATTTAGTACAACACGTTCTGCACATATTTTACACACACACACACACCCAAAGTTGCTATATAACCAGCTGTATGCACATGGCCCAACAACATGCTTTCACCCAAAAAAATTTTCACACATTCACTTGTGACACAATCAAATTACATACTCTAATTGGCCCTTTTTGGAAAATGGTAATTAAAATTTAAAAAATGTGGAGAGAAAACGCGCAAAGTGCTGGCAACCAACATTTTTAGCAGTTCATAATTGCGGGGTTGGGTTAGGTCATATGCATGAACCACCACCGAACACGTGTCACATAAAAACATGAATTTAATAAAATTTATTTTGAAATGAAATGAAAATATACATTTTTAACACATACTTTGGAGGGGAAGAGTTAGTTGTTGTCGACTTTTCAATTATCTGATGACAAAATTTGGGGGCGTTTTGATGGTTTACAGCAACTGCTTTAAGCGATTACAAATAGTTTATTGAGCTTTAACTTAAATGCAACATAAATTCAAAGAAAAAATTCTGCTATGTTATTTAAATTTTATGACATAGCCTTGCTTTGTTCTTGCGTATTGTTAGGGACGGACTTTTCGATATGATGTGGACTTTTATGTTGGCTTAGGTTAAGGTAGTTCAATATTTCAACGTTTATTTCTGTTGATTTATTTTTGGAAAGGTAATTTCGTATTTGCCACAATTTCCGTAACGACAAAAACAAACCAAAATTGAAAGAGGAATGGAAAAATAAATCTAAAATTTATGGAACACCAACAAACCGTTACCGGAATTATTTACGATGTTGCACTATACGTTTCGCGATTGGTGATGGCACACAAACAGACAACGACATTATCAGATTCATATATGTGGCTATGTAGGAAACACACTGACGACTAACTTCCCCACGTATATAGAACACGTATTTTCTATTCCTTACGTTTTTTATTTTTTCTTTATTTCTGGAATTCCTTCTACCGAACCGAAATAAGATTGGCAAAATCAAATCGCTTGCTTCCCTCTACAGCTGTGAGGATTGAAACAAAAAATTCCACTATCTTCTTCGACGTTACTAACAACGATTTACCGATTCAGCTGCACACACACACGGAGTAAAACACATACTACCGAAACGCAATTGAAAGAAATTGAATATGAATTTCTTTGAAACAAATTTAAAGGTGATTTTTTGACATTAGACTTCCGCGAATTTATATTTTATTTTTCTTCAAATTTTGATATTAACCCAGAAACACAGAATTTAATTTGCTCGTTTCGTTTAGATTAAAACACTTTTCACAATTTTCTCGATTACGCGCTGCGTGAAAAAATTCCGCTTTATACATCCGTACGTTTTGATAGCAAAATTTGTACTAAACTTGTGTAGGAAATTTCGAAAATTCGTATAACAAAAAAGGATATCATAGCCGCTGTCGCCGCCGCCATGCACAATGTAATATTCCTAACCATGGCTACAAGCAAGCAAGCGAATAAAGCCAACAGCCAGCAACCATTCATCCCCCACATAGCAATACACATTAGCAGAATATTGCTCTTTGTCGAACATAACGCAATGATATACTTGCCAAAATGCAAAAGCCCTTAAAAACCAAGGATTTTTGCAACAAATATCCCTTAAAGTATGCTTGATTATATTACAATCATGTAATACAACAAGTATGCTTTATTATTTACTCTTTTCATAAGAGTAAATCCAATTCTCTTGCGGTGTTGCAATATAACTGTTATACAAAACAATGTCTCTCTCACTAACATTCACGAACACAAAATCAGCTGTTTTGTAAATTTCTTTCTCTTTGGCTCTCTGTTTACAACTTTCAATGTTAATATTTGCAAGTGTTGACGCTCTCAGTAATACTCTCGCCAACCCAAAACCTGTCATACTTTGCGAGTGAATGAAATTTTATCTACGACCAGCGTAAAATTTTAGTACAAAATTTACACACAGACACAGACAACAGGCACCTGTTAGTTCTGTTTTATCCTTTCGTAGCAGTCAGCTATGCCAAAAGGAATTCGTTATTGACGATAAGAAGAACGAGAGTGTTTTTGGTGTTTGTGTCTGATAAATAGCACGTGCCATGTAAACGAAGGCATTTTCTTCCCACCCGTAGGGGGTTGGCTCAAGCATAATGAAAGGGTTTAATTGAAGGCGATGCGAAATTAAAATTTACTTGTGTATTCTTTTTTTTGGGGGGCTTTATTAAAAATAAATATAGGAAAAGAAAAACGGCAGTAAGTTTTGCCGAGTGGAACATGCCTTTTGCCATGAAGAAAACTTTAAATTTTAAAATATTTGAGATTTTACCGCTCGTTTCCTGAAGACTTAGTTTCCGACATTTTATACTAACCAAATCTTCGGCTTTCCTTTTTTACTTGCAAGAAATCTACAGTCAATAAGCTCGACTCCAACGAGCTGTTAATTTAAATCCAATTATATTGGCAAATATTTGGTAGTTCTTCAGTGTATTAAAAATCAGGCTCTTAATAAAACAAGATATATATCCTCAGGGTGCTACGGTCGTGCAATGGTATGCACGCCCGCCTTGCACGCTGAAGGTCGTGTGTTAGATTTCCCGGCAGGCAACTTTAAAAATTTCAACGATTTCAAAATACTCCTCAGCCATGTAAAACTTCTCTAAAAGTGGTGTCTTTAAACACGCCGTTCAGACTCGGCAATAAACAGTAGGTCCCATATCATTGAGCTAATATGAATCGGGGTGCACTCATTGATACGAGAGAAGTCTCCCTTGTCCCGTATTGGATGTTTGTGTTACAATTATTATTATTATATATCCTCAGCCTAATATGATGTTAATGGAAATAAAAAGAAGTTAGAACGACGTTCTGGCAACACAAAATTTCAACTAGCAACCAATTCGGTAGAAAAATGTGCTTAAAATATTATAAAAAATCGTAAATCGGATGGTACCTTATATATATTGGGGCTACACCAAAACGGGGACCTATACTGTAAGATTTCTTGCAAGAGTCAGTTATTCCGGTTGAATAATGTAGCTTAAACTTTTAAAATACCGAAAATCCGGAGCACTGTTCTACTGGGGCTGTAACAAAACTTCGTTCTTTACCGAGAAATTTCTGGAGGAAAGTTTTGTAACCCTAACGAAGACTAAATATAATCCGTAAATTATTTTAGGTTTAAGGCGTATTTTCGATTGAAAATGATGCATTATGGAAACGTTAAAGGATGACTTCAAAGTAAGTTACAGATCAACAGCAATACCCCCACTTTTAAAAGTGTGCGCTGCATTGAGATTTTTCCAAAAGTCCCATGGTAATGATTACAACAAACAATTGCATGGCTGAATCTATCGAACGTATTGAAGGAAGTTGTCCGCTTGATAGAGGACAAATTGTGCCAAAATTGGATCATTTCGAAATTGTCGGAGGAGGAAAAAAAGACAAAACAAAAATCATTAATCATCAATTAATTAAAAAACCTCAGAAATAATGGCCTTCGCCCTAAAAAGGCAAAACTTAAAAATAAAAAAATATTTTTATTCAAAAACGAAATTCCCTGGTGTTGTCGGCTGTATAGATGGAACCCATGTGCACATTGGATTTGCACTCAATTTATCAATTAATATTTCAAACTGTTGTTTTGTTGTTATTTTCACCATATTTTTTATACACAAAATTAATTAATTATGCAAATAATCAACAATATTCACTACAACTGAAAATAATTTGTTCTTGGGAAATAGCCGGTTCATCAACTGAGATTCGCAACTTCAGTTGAATGATGCCATGAATAAAGTAATTGTGACAACTGACAACTCCACTCAACGATAAGTTCTATCGATAATCAACCCCTTAATACCAAATTTCAGCCATTTCGTTGGGATATTGAAGCAACAACCTTCAAAATACCGAAAATGGGAAGGTGGAAAATTGTATACCCACAACCAAATTTCAGCCATTTCGGTGGGATATTGAGGCCAAGATCTTTAATGTAACGAATATCGGGAGGCGTGTTCCTATACCGAGAAATTTCAAGTGGAAAGTTGTATACCTCCAAGGAAGACGAACTACCAAACTACGGTGTAATAATGTTACTAAAACATTCAAAATATAGTCCGGTCAAAATAGACATTGAAATAGCAAAAATTCCCACAGGGCTGAATTTTGGTGGAGAGCTAGGGTTGGCCATTAGAAGCAACGTCCTAAAAGTCCCCATCGATCCCATGTGTGCAAAAAAAATTTATTCGGGGTCAAAGGTAAAAATTTAATGCTTTTTAGGTTTTCGGATTTATTTTTTGAAAACGGTTGATCCAATCAAAAAGTGACTAAAGTAAATATTGTAGACAGAAAAATTATCTACAAGTGTGATCTTTATAATCCATTCTTGAGATATAGCACATATTCATACGAACCGGCTAAAATAAGCGAAGTAACCGGGTCTGTCCCCCAAAAAATATATATTTTCTTGAAGAGCGAAATTATAGATATTTTTAAAGAAAATTCTAACAAAATCGGAACGTGTTTAGTAGAGTGATTCAATGTTAGAGTCATTTTATGCAAAAATAGCCCATTTAACCCACATGTGTAATTGTAAGCCCAACGGGAACGACCCCAACGAAAACTTTCCGTTTTGTCAGAAGATAGGGTTTATTGCTCTGATTATGGAAATGTATAATTTTAAATGTATAATGTTATAATTTTAAGTCTTTTTTAAAAATCATAAAGACCACTCTTGTATACAATTATTAAATCTACAACTTTTACTTTAGCCGGCTTTTGCTTAGTCTTACCGTTTTTGAGAAAAATTAAAAAACTGAATAATGTCTCCAAAAATTACCTTTTTCCCCAAATAACTTGTTTTGCACACATTGGATCGATGGGGACTTTTAGGACGTTGCTTCTAATGGCCAACCCTAGCTCTCCACCAAAATTCAGCTTTGTGGGAATTTTTGCTATTTCCCCCTTATACGCATGTCTATTTTGACCGGACTAATATCGAAAATATGGATGTACCGTTCTACGGGAGAGCTATATCAAAACGTGACCGATATAGCCCATTTCCAATGCCAATCATCCTAGCAGCAATAAAAACTCCTTTAGAAAATTCAATGCCCGGTCTACGCTATGAGGCAATCTTAAAGTTTTAAAATATCAGCAATTGTAAAGTTAACGAATGAAAGCAAGCAGAAATTAAACAAAATATTGTCTTGGTTTGATTGAAAACACTGACTTTCCTGTTGTTGTCCATGTTGTTTTTAAAAATGGAAGGTAAGGTTTTATTGACAGAAACAACATTGAGCACCAAAAGGAAATGATTTGTGATATAAATGCTAGTCTCCAAGCTTAGCCTTCGTCCACCCACTAAAAAACACCATTCAATATGCCTGATGATCGGTCTAACCACCCGTGAAACGTAGCATAGTGGTTGAATGTGTGGGACTTCGGTGGATTCCTAATTTTTCAATGTACCTATTAGGTCTAAATAGCTCAACTCGAAAGAGAATTAATTCAAAGGAAATTTTTCATGTTTTGGTATATACTTTGCAGATGAAATTTCTACCACACAAAATTTCGGATAATTTCTCTTTAATACGTGCTCTCGAATAGCTTTAATTGTAATTGCCATAACTTGTAATCGCTGACCCCATTACAACGGTACAAGCTTTTTCAGTGGCAAGTACGTGCTTCCTGAGAAAATAGCCCCTATGGCACCATGTGTAGTGGCTGGAGTGCACTATAACTCTCGGACTGATCAAGAGAGTTGGTCCAAAATTGTGTCTTCGTTAAATTTTTTAAACTTACGGTACCTCCCCCCAAAAAATTAAAAAATTCTCAAAAACGGTACATGCTATATATGTTGAAGGGAGCTACCGATTTGTTCCATACTTTGGGTCTCCGAATATTATGTCCAAATTCATAATATATAATTATATAAACAAAATAAAAGTTCAACATTTCTGTTTAAGTACTCGAAGTGTTCGAAGATCCTTTAGAAATTTATACCGATGCTACTCGATGTGGTCATGTATACAGCGTTATTATGTTTTTCGTGGACAAGTTCATAGGGGTCCAAAAACTCTAAATTATATGGCGACCAACTGCAATGACTGGTGTGCGCGATATATATCGAAAAGAAATGATTCCCAAAATAAGACCAATTTTCAAAATGCACTAAGTCGCCCGCAACACTTTTGGGCATCAATCCTAATCCACGTTTTTGTCGGCAAGATCCAACGTTCAAAAAGATCAAAAAAATCCTCCCTAATACATGATTTTTAGGCAAAAGGTCTTTGGTTTTGGATCCGCTATTCGACGTGCCCATAGATGTTTCATTTCAGATAGGTTGGACTTTTTCACCTTTTTTAATATTGCATAGTTTTCTGACAAATACTCGCTTACGAAACACTATTTTACTGAAGCAGTTTGGGTTATTGAGATAAATCATTAGGATTCTTAAACGGAAATAGAGTTCAAATAGACTGTTTAAATTTATACAGCAAGACCATATCTTTTAATTTGTATATATTTTTCGAAAAATAATTTGGACGCTAAGATGTAGCATCGGCTGCATTTTAGGTGATTTTCCCACTTTGAAATTCCTGGTGTCTCGCGTTTTAGTTGATGGATTATCATGAGTAATGATTTATTAGATCCTCAACGTAAAAATGTAAAATTTGCAATATAGTACGAGGAAATCGATTGACAATTGTAAAGATTAGGCCCGAGAAATATGATTTTTAGAAAATTGTTCGGACAACACTTTCGTATTTGGATACAGATTTCTGTGAAGCTGTGTAGGCTACATTCACGACAGATATATCAAATAACTAAGAATATCAAATAACTCAGAGTTCTACAATCCTATATAATATTTTTTGAAAAGCCTGTTTGCGGAACGAAATTAGAAGAAATTTAAAAAAAGAAACGTATAAAATCTGACTTCAAAATGTCGTCATCATTTAATGGTTGACGAAAATAAAATTTTGAAAAGTTATCCATTGGTGAGAGATCCTTATTTAGTTGGCTTCTACATTTACTTTGACAGGAATATAGTGAAAAGTGTGGTTTAATCACAAATCGAGAGAAAACAAAGAAAGACACGCTGGCTTCATCCCATTTTTACCCATTTTGTAGCATAGGTATAGCCACAGCTTCCACGAAAATTAACTTTTAAGGCCAATATTTTTTGCCAAGTCTAAAGACATTTCATTTTATCCAAAAGCATTTAATTTGTATAATATACAACCACAATTCGCGAGTTATAAAAGGGTAAACCTTGGCTTCAGCTATGTTAAATTGTCAAAAATATTGCCCATATATATTTTTGATCAGCATACAATTCTTAGTCGATATATCCATGTCCCTCTGTCTGTCCATCTATTGAAATCAAGATACAGCTCTTATTTTTAAAATAGGGTTTTGAAATTTGGCATTTAAGCTCATATTTTTACTATGATGTTTAGCATTGAAAATGGGCTATATGGGTCCACGTTTTCATATAGTCCCCAAATAGCGTTCCCTATCGATTTTTGGTAGTTTGAAGGTTTCAGCTTCAGCTTCACCGAAATGGCTGAAATTTGGTATTTAGTCTTCGTTGGGGGTATAAAAAGCATCCCATCTTAAATTTGATACTATAGGTCCATGCCTATTGAACGTTACCTCCAGATTAACGGTTATTATTTAATAAATAATATATTATTTTTGATTTTTCTATGAATGTTAATACTGTGTACAGTAAAATTTTAATATATTTAAATTCTGAAAATTAAGTTCTAAAAATATTGTTCACTGTAGCTATATCGGCCCACATTTTGGAATAGACCCCATTCAATACCATTGGTATTTAAGGTTCCTAGTGGTCAACAAATATTCTCGTCCCAAATTGGATGCAATTTGGCATTTACAGTTCAAAGTGGTTAAACAACTACTCCATCGAAGACACTAGCCAACGTTTTGGATTCGGATTTTCCTTCCATTATGAAACGAAACCAACAGGTAAATAAATATTGACCTATCTTCTTTAACTTAATAAATTCGTAAAATTATTTAAATGTTTTCGATATTAAGGAGATACGTTTTGGTTAAGAGAAAAGCAACTGTAAGGAAAAAGAGTTGCATTACTTTGTTAAATAAAAATACAGGAGAGAATTTTGCGCATGTCCATAGAGGATTACCGGTTGAAAATACTGGGTTGTAGGTCATGAATGGTTTTGTGATGTTGAAAACAACATAAACATTTGTTGTCTGGCAATGACCGGATAGAGATGTTGCTCTAGCAAGAAAATAAATGGAAATATGGAATAATATGTAAAAAAAGGACCAGCTATACATGTATATTTTAATGTTGTGTTTAAAATGTTAAAGACTTCACAAATGTTTATGTTATCTCTTAAATTCTAACCAACAACAAATGATAACTTGTAATAATGGCACTTAGATCAGCAATTATGTAAATTTGTACATTTGCGAATCTGCGCTTGGAATGTTCGCACTCTTTAAAAGCTTTAGTTTACGCATAGGCAAATGTACCTGAACAATTAAAAAAGTATCAATCGGCTTCGTCGATAGAGATATACCCTCAGCCTGTGTGAATTGAAATACTTTTTTCTCAAAAAACTGACAAGATATGAATTTGGGTGTCATTCCTCTCGATAGATATCGCGCCCACAAGACATTTCTATTGGTCACCATATAATTTAGAGCTTTTGGACCAGTATATCAGTATACATGGATTTGTCCACGAAAAACATAATATCACTGTAAACAGGATAGTCGAACATACCCTTAACCGCACTTAATCAAAAATGTTGATCATTTATGTGGATGGTACGCTAAGACATTCATGGAGCATGTTGAATGTATGATCGTTCCGAGGAGCAAACATCGACTCGGACCATCACCTTGTTGAAGCAAAGGTACATATGTACGTGTTTGAACGTAGCAAATAAATTTCAAACAGACACAACACTGAAGTTGGGCATTGGTAAGCTGTAATCACAAGATATAGCCACAGGACATTCCTCCCAACTGGCCGAATTACTTAACCAAAGCACTCCTCGTCCCGATAACATATAAGCACAGTGCAAAACATTGCTTACTCCACAGCCGCAAAATGCATACCTGGATACCAGAGACATCCAACAAGGAACCCATGGTATGACCAGAAATGTCGTGCTGCTACCTAAAAAAAATTGCGGCATGTAGGACTATTCTACAGTCAATGCGTAGCGTCCGAGAGATGTATAGGGGAAAAGGAAAGAGGAGAAACGTGTTTTTCGCATGAAATAAAAGAGAAATGGAAAAACCAGAATGAATTCCAAAAATAGTGAAACATCATACTGATGGCTTCGGTAGAGGCCACCAAGGTAATTTTGTAACTTATACAGAAAGTGTGCTCAGGATATGCACTAGAACATTTCACCAAACTGTTGGTATCCAATACTCGCGAAGATGACGAAGGTACCATAATTCCAATCCCAGAACATGGTATTGAATTTATACCGCCCGGCCAAGATGAGGTAAAGCCAGCAATAAACCGGCTGAATAATAATAAGGCAGCTTAAGTCTATAGCTTACAAGCCGAGCTGTGCAAAACCGTAGACGACCGGCTAATAAAGTGTATGTATAAGCTAGTTAGCAGCATCTGGTAGGACGAATGAGTACCCGACGTGGGAGCCTGAGTATCCTGAGTTCGGTCCACAAGAGAGGCAATAAGACAGTGTGCTCTAATTATAGGGGTATGAGTTTGCTCCCTATTGTTTACAAGATAGTGTCAGATACATATTGTCAACGAAATAATTGGGCCATACCAATGCGACTTTACACCTGGCAACTCCACCATTTACCAAATATTTACACTGCGCCAAAACCAGGAAAAGACCCAAGAGATGCAGACCGACAATTACCATATTTTTTTCTTTCATGTCGGAATTTGGTATTCTCGCAAAGCTCATTCGGCTTTCGTAGATGAATGTAACTGATACTCGTTAATCAGTTAATATAGGAAAAAACATCTCCAAACCGTTTAGTACCAAAAGGCACTTGTGAAATTAGAAGAATAGTAACGGCCAACAGTTGCTACTTGCTAAGTAAGTAGTTTGAAAGCAAAGCCACCTCTCGCCAAACTAAAATAATAATTGAAAAAACTCTGATACTACACACGCTGAGTAGGAAGCTGAGTATAAAGCCTGTTTGAGAAAAAAGAACAAAATGGCATTAACTTTTCCACCAGAAAAATGTACGGTACCTCCCGATTTTTTTTGGGTGCCACCGTGGTACAATGGTATGCACACCCGCCTTGCACGCTTCCCCGGCCAGTCAACCTCAAAATTTTCAACGCTGGCAAAATACCCCTCAGTAATGTTGGCGACGTTTCTTGAGTATTTCAGCCATGTAAAACTTATCTACAAAGTGGTGTCTTAAGACACGCCGTTCGGACTCGGCGATAAACAGTAGGTCCCATATCATTGAGCTAATAATTGATATGAGAGAAGTCTCCCTTGTCCCGTATGGGATGTTTGTGGAACAATTATTATATTAACTCCCGATTTTCCGTATTTTTTAAGGTTTCAGCCACATTATCTTACCAAAACGGATGTAATGTAGTACTTAGTCTTCTTTTGGGATACAAAACATTCTGTCCGAAATTTACCAGCATAAGTTCACGTGTTTATGAATGTAGCCCACACACGGTGCTCTTGAACCAACTTTAAATGAAAGGAGCTTACACCTGGGAAGTTTTTGCGGATTCTGAAACTACAATGTTCATAGATGAGAAAAATCAAAAAATAAAAAAAAATCGACGGAGCGCTTTTTAAGTAAATCGCGGTTAAAGTTCACATTTTTAGGGTTTTTTAGGTTTTTATGATTTTGCAAGGAAACCGCAAGATGGAACTAAAGAAAATGTTGGAACCGTAAATGTCTCTACAAGATGGTCCTTTATGATATTTTCGTAGGTTTTAAAATTTTTGAGACATAGAAGTTCAAATTGGGAAAATTCACTGACTGTATCGTCTCCTTATAAAACACTGCCATCACTGCAGTTTCCCAACTTAAACAAAAATGGTACGACCTATGAAAAAGCTACAAAAGCCACTCTTGTAGAGAATTTTCACAGCTATAAGATTTTCTCTAGTCCCATTTCGATAAGACTTGCCGTTTTCAAGCCAAACTTGAAAACCTAACAAAAAACCCTAAAACTGTGACCTGAACTTATGTATCTCAAAAATGGTAAAACATAGGAAAAAATCATAACGGTCAATCATCTAGATAATTTTCACAGCTACAACATTTTATTCACCTTACTTCGATAGAACTTGCGGTTTCGAAGCAAAATCGCGAAAACTAAAATAAACCTAAAATGTGAATTTTGACCGCGATTTAATTAAAAATCCCTCCACCGATTTTCTTCTTGTTTTTGAACACCTATGAACATTGCTGTTTCAGAATCCGCAAAAACTTCCCATGCGGTTTTTATTTAAAGTTAGTTAAGGCGCAACGTAAAGGACATTGATGTATAAGAAAGCGATACAGTCAGTGCATTGTGCCAATTTGAACTTCTATATCTCAAAAATGGTAAAACCAACAAAAGTATCATGAAGGGCAATCTTGTAGAGAATTTTCACAGCTACAACATTTTTCCATTTCGATAGGAACTGCGGTTTCCAAGCAAAATTGCAAAAACCCTAAAAATGTGAACTTTGTACTTTGAAAATTATTTAAGAAGGGTATTTTTTTGTTTTTCGATTTTTCTCATCTATGAACATTGTAGTTTCAGGATCCGCAATACCTTCCTTTCATTTAAAGTTGGTTCAAGAGCGGCGTGCACATAGAACGGTACCTCCAATTTACGGTGTTATCAAGATTTTAGCCACATTATCACATCTGAAATTTCATATTTAGTCTTTGTTGGGAGCAAGGATAATTCCCATGGGGACACCATGGTGGAGGAGCTTAGTACCTTCATAAACTAAAGGAAAGTAATTGCTCCTTTTTGCTGGAGAACAATTCGTGGTGGAAGGTAAAAAAAAATTTGGCCCACCGAACTTATAGCGTTTGTTGTTTGTTGAGATTTCTTCAGCTTTCCATTCATTTTTGTCTTCGGCAGTCACACGGGCATAAATAAGCCTAATTTTGAAGACTTTAGCTTTAATACGTATTGTTGCTAGTCATCTGGTGATGAAATATCCTTGCAATACGAGATCAGTGCCACACACATGTCCACCGATAATAAAGTGAGTCTCTTTAAGACGTTTTGCCTTGACTTTCAGTTCCATCGCATTTCCTGCAAGTCTAAACAATGGGCCAAATTTTACCCTGCGTGGATCACATAAAAAAGTTAAGAATAATCGCAGAACAATCTGTGGAATGGAACTCCCCTCGGTTCCTGATATTTGTAGACTTTGAGCGCCCCTTCGACAAATTTCACAGAGACTCGATATGGAAATGTTTACACAATATTGGAATTTGCCAGAAAATTATCAAAATTATTCAATAGATTTACCACAATACGCCGTGTAAAGCTCGCGTCAAAGGTTTCGACAGTGAAAGCTTCCACATACACAGCGGAGTTAGACCAGGATGCGTACTATCACCCACTCTCTTCCTGTGGGTTTTAGATATGGTGATGCCAAAGACGAAAACCCAATCACCCGACGGTATACAATGGAAGTTGAATGAACGATTGCATGTCCTGGATTACGCGGACGACATATGCTTAATGTCGCAGATGCGAGCGGGAGCATAGGAAAAAATCAGCAGATTGTACGATAATGTCCTAAGCGTCGGTCTAAAAATTAACTTCCTCAAGACTAAAGTGATTAGAATATCAGCAAACAACTCCACTCCAGTAATTATCAATAATCACATTATAGCAGAAGTAAAAGATTTTACCTATCTGGGCAGTGTTATAAGCACAGATGGTGGTGCGGACGCTCATGTAACAAACATAATAAATAAGGCTCGTCATGCAGTTGCCTCTCTCGGAAGAGTGTGGCAATCATCACAAATATCAACACAAACTAAAATCCGTATATTCAATACGAGTGTCAAATCGGTTCTGCTCTACGGATGTGAAACATGGAAAGCAACCGGCATAATCCCCAATAAACTGCAGGTTTTTGTCTGAGAAACATCAATAAAGTCTTTTGGCCAATGCATATAAGCAATCAAGACCTTATGCAGATATGCAACATACTTCCGTAATGGAAATGGATAGGTCACATTCTCAGACAAGAGGATACGAGCATTGCTAAAGTCAGCTTCCAATGGAACCCACTGGGATACGGAAACAGGGGCGACCAAAGATTACATGGCAAAGATCAGTGGAAGAAGAATTTAGAAGCAAAGGTATCACATTGCAACAGCTCCGACACCTGGCACAAGACAGCAGAAGATTCTGAAGTTTTGTCGACAATTTGTTAATATATTGTTTTTTAAATGTTGTTGCTAGAAGTTCCAATTGGAGTGATTTGATTTATGTATAATTAATATGTATGTAAGCAAATTAACTAACTTATTTATTTATTTAATTTATTTATTTATTAAAGAAATTTACTTGTTTATTAAAGAAAAAATACAGCAAAGGAAAAATATTACCTCCCCAGCCATAACTAAAAAAGTGAGGAAAAGTTACAAAAAAGATGTGAAAAGCAACAAGCGATTCATTACAAACCCACTCGAATAATTAGAATACTTGAAAAATTCATTTAAAATAAAACAAGTAAAAAGTGTCAGTCGGCTTTGCCGACAGATATATACCCTCAGCCAATGTGAAGTGAATCTTTCACCTACGGACAGATCGAATGTATTTAAGGTCTCTTCAGAATTTTGTGGCCCTTTTTCGACATTTGAACTTGCCGACAAACATGTGGATTAGGAATTAACTGCACTAAGGCACAAATGTTGAACCTTTGTGGGGGAGGTACCCTTAACACCTTTCGGGCTGTTTTCCTAAGAAATATGGACTTGCCCCTGAAAAAACCTTTACTGTAGTAATGAAGGTAGCGAATGCAAATCGTATCAACAAAAATCAAAGTGTTTCGAGAGCAGGTCTAAAAGTGAACTTATCCGAAATTGTGTGTGAGGGTTACCAGCAGGAGTAGACAAATATAGTCCATACTCGAACCTGATCTATATTTGGTAGATATACAAGGATGTGCAAAGTATGGATTACATCGGTCACTCCCTTCAAGAGTTATTGTGCGCACAATTTGTCCGAACATTTTTGAACTTTTGTGGGGGAGGTACCTGAAGGAGTGGAACGATATGGTTTATCTTCGAATTTAAACTATGTTTGGACAAAATATTACGAAGGCCAAATTTTGGACCGAATCGGCAGATCCGTTCGAGAGTTATCTTGCGCTCCATCCACTACACACGGTGTTATAGGGGCTTTTTGCATCTTTCAGGGTATTTTCTCAGGAAGTATGGACTTGCCCCTGATGAAACTTGTACCGTCGTATGGGGGGCAATGAATACAAGTTGTTGCAACAAAAAGGAAAGCGATTCGAAAGCAGGTCCTAATCTGAACTTATCCGAAATTTTGTGTTGGAGGTACCCGAAGGAGTGGACCGATTGAGTCCATTTTGGAAACTCATCTAAGTTTAGTAGAAATTTCACGATGTGCAAAGTATGGGCCAAATCGGTTACTTCCTTCAAGAGTTATCGTTCGAACAAATTTTCCGAACATTTTCGAACTTTTGTGGGGGAGGCACCGGAAGGAGTGGACCGATATAATCCATCTTTGAACTTGAACTAAGTTTGGACAAAATATTACGAAAGCCAAATTTTGGACCGAATCGGCAGATCCGTTCGAGAGTTATATTGCGCTCCAACCACTACACACGGTGTCATAGGGTTTTTTGTAACTTTCAGGCTATTTTCTCAGGAAGTATGGACTTGCCCCTAATGAAACTTACAGCGTCGTATAGAGGACAGCGAATACAACTTGCGTAAACAAAAATCAAAGAGATTCGAGACCAAGTCTTAAACCAAACTTTTCCGAAATTTTGTGTGGGAGCTACCCGAAGGAGTGGGCCGATTGAGTCCATATTGGAACCTCATCTAAGTTTGGTAGAAATTACACGATGTGCAAAGTATGGACCAAATCGGTTATTCCCTACAAGAGTTATCGTGCGCACAAGTTTTGCGACAATTTTTGAACATTTGTGGGGGAGGTACCTGAAGGAGTGGGCCTATATGGCCCATCTTCGAACTTAAATCGAATCTGGACAAAATATTTCGATACCCAAAATTTGAACCGAATCGATTGATCCGTTCGAGAGTTATCGTGCGCACCAGCCAGCCAGACAGACGGACAGACAGACAGACAGACGGACGGACATTGCTAGATCTACTCAAAATTGTCTGAAACGGATATCGTACAAACATACTTGGGGTCTAAAATCATTATTTCGATGAGGCACATTTTTGGTCGTATCAAAGTGTAAATACCCTCTTTAGCCTAAAGGCTGAGGGTATAAACAAGTAAAAAAGTGTCAGTCGGCTTTGCCGACAGATATATACCCTCAGCCAATGTGAAGTGAATCTTTCACCTACGGACAGATCGAATGTATTTAAGGTCTCTTCAGAATTTTGTGGCCCTTTTTCGACATTTGAACTTGCCGACAAACATGTGGATTAGGAATTAACTGCACTAAGGCACAAATGTTGAACCTTTGTGGGGGAGGTACCCTTAACACCTTTCGGGCTGTTTTCCTAAGAAATATGGACTTGCCCCTGAAAAAACCTTTACTGTAGTAATGAAGGTAGCGAATGCAAATCGTATCAACAAAAATCAAAGTGTTTCGAGAGCAGGTCTTAATGTGAACTTATCCGAAATTGTGTGTGAGGGTTACCAGCAGGAGTAGACAAATATAGTCCATACTCGAACCTGATCTATATCTGGTAGATATATAAGGATGTGCAAAGTATGGATTACATCGGTCACTCCCTTCAAGAGTTATTGTGCGCACAATTTGTCCGAACATTTTTGAACTTTTGTGGGGGAAGTACCTGAAGGAGTGGAACGATATGGTTTATCTTCGAATTTAAACTATGTTTGGACAAAATATTACGAAGGCCAAATTTTGGACCGAATCGGCAGATCCGTTCGAGAGTTATCTTGCGCTCCATCCACTACACACGGTGTTATAGGGGCTTTTTGCATCTTTCAGGGTATTTTCTCAGGAAGTATGGACTTGCCCCTGATGAAACTTGTACCGTCGTATGGGGGGCAATGAATACAAGTTGTTGCAACAAAAAGGAAAGCGATTCGAAAGCAGGTCCTAATCTGAACTTATCCGAAATTTTGTGTTGGAGGTACCCGAAGGAGTGGACCGATTGAGTCCATTTTGGAAACTCATCTAAGTTTAGTAGAAATTTCACGATGTGCAAAGTATGGGCCAAATCGGTTACTTCCTTCAAGAGTTATCGTTCGAACAAATTTTCCGAACATTTTCGAACTTTTGTGGGGGAGGCACCGGAAGGAGTGGACCGATATAATCCATCTTTGAACTTGAACTAAGTTTGGACAAAATATTACGAAAGCCAAATTTTGGACCGAATCGGCAGATCCGTTCGAGAGTTATATTGCGCTCCAACCACTACACACGGTGTCATAGGGTTTTTTGTAACTTTCAGGCTATTTTCTCAGGAAGTATGGACTTGCCCCTAATGAAACTTACAGCGTCGTATAGAGGACAGCGAATACAACTTGCGTAAACAAAAATCAAAGAGATTCGAGACCAAGTCTTAAACCAAACTTTTCCGAAATTTTGTGTGGGAGCTACCCGAAGGAGTGGGCCGATTGAGTCCATATTGGAACCTCATCTAAGTTTGGTAGAAATTACACGATGTGCAAAGTATGGACCAAATCGGTTATTCCCTACAAGAGTTATCGTGCGCACAAGTTTTGCGACAATTTTTGAACATTTGTGGGGGAGGTACCTGAAGGAGTGGGCCTATATGGCCCATCTTCGAACTTAAATCGAATCTGGACAAAATATTTCGATACCCAAAATTTGAACCGAATCGATTGATCCGTTCGAGAGTTATCGTGCGCACCAGCCAGCCAGACAGACGGACAGACAGACAGACAGACGGACGGACATTGCTAGATCTACTCAAAATTGTCTGAAACGGATATCGTACAAACATACTTGGGGTCTAAAATCATTATTTCGATGAGGCACATTTTTGGTCGTATCAAAGTGTAAATACCCTCTTTAGCCTAAAGGCTGAGGGTATAAACAAGTAAAAAAGTGTCAGTCGGCTTTGCCGACAGATATATACCCTCAGCCAATGTGAAGTGAATCTTTCACCTACGGACAGATCGAATGTATTTAAGGTCTCTTCAGAATTTTGTGGCCCTTTTTCGACATTTGAACTTGCCGACAAACATGTGGATTAGGAATTAACTGCACTAAGGCACAAATGTTGAACCTTTGTGGGGGAGGTACCCTTAACACCTTTCGGGCTGTTTTCCTAAGAAATATGGACTTGCCCCTGAAAAAACCTTTACTGTAGTAATGAAGGTAGCGAATGCAAATCGTATCAACAAAAATCAAAGTGTTTCGAGAGCAGGTCTTAATGTGAACTTATCCGAAATTGTGTGTGAGGGTTACCAGCAGGAGTAGACAAATATAGTCCATACTCGAACCTGATCTATATCTGGTAGATATATAAGGATGTGCAAAGTATGGATTACATCGGTCACTCCCTTCAAGAGTTATTGTGCGCACAATTTGTCCGAACATTTTTGAACTTTTGTGGGGGAAGTACCTGAAGGAGTGGAACGATATGGTTTATCTTCGAATTTAAACTATGTTTGGACAAAATATTACGAAGGCCAAATTTTGGACCGAATCGGCAGATCCGTTCGAGAGTTATCTTGCGCTCCATCCACTACACACGGTGTTATAGGGGCTTTTTGCATCTTTCAGGGTATTTTCTCAGGAAGTATGGACTTGCCCCTGATGAAACTTGTACCGTCGTATGGGGGGCAATGAATACAAGTTGTTGCAACAAAAAGGAAAGCGATTCGAAAGCAGGTCCTAATCTGAACTTATCCGAAATTTTGTGTTGGAGGTACCCGAAGGAGTGGACCGATTGAGTCCATTTTGGAAACTCATCTAAGTTTAGTAGAAATTTCACGATGTGCAAAGTATGGGCCAAATCGGTTACTTCCTTCAAGAGTTATCGTTCGAACAAATTTTCCGAACATTTTCGAACTTTTGTGGGGGAGGCACCGGAAGGAGTGGACCGATATAATCCATCTTTGAACTTGAACTAAGTTTGGACAAAATATTACGAAAGCCAAATTTTGGACCGAATCGGCAGATCCGTTCGAGAGTTATATTGCGCTCCAACCACTACACACGGTGTCATAGGGTTTTTTGTAACTTTCAGGCTATTTTCTCAGGAAGTATGGACTTGCCCCTAATGAAACTTACAGCGTCGTATAGAGGACAGCGAATACAACTTGCGTAAACAAAAATCAAAGAGATTCGAGACCAAGTCTTAAACCAAACTTTTCCGAAATTTTGTGTGGGAGCTACCCGAAGGAGTGGGCCGATTGAGTCCATATTGGAACCTCATCTAAGTTTGGTAGAAATTACACGATGTGCAAAGTATGGACCAAATCGGTTATTCCCTACAAGAGTTATCGTGCGCACAAGTTTTGCGACAATTTTTGAACATTTGTGGGGGAGGTACCTGAAGGAGTGGACCTATATGGCCCATCTTCGAACTTAAATCGAATCTGGACAAAATATTTCGATACCCAAAATTTGAACCGAATCGATTGATCCGTTCGAGAGTTATCGTGCGCACCAGCCAGCCAGACAGACAGACGGACAGACAGACAGACAGACAGACAGACGGACGGACATTGCTAGATCTACTCAAAATTGTCTGAAACGGATATCGTACAAACATACTTGGGGTCTAAAATCATTATTTCGATGAGGCACATTTTTGGTCGTATCAAAGTGTAAATACCCTCTTTAGCCTAAAGGCTGAGGGTATAATAAATTGGACTCATGCTATGAGATGTGAAGGCTTGAAGTCGAAACATGATTCAGCAGTTTCAATCTAAACGCACTATTGGACTGTGAATATATTCTTACTTCTGCCGGTAAATAATTCCAAATCCAAGCAACTCGTATCACAATAGTTTTTTAAACCAATAATTGTAGATCCCCGGTATAAGTATATGCGTACTGCGTATTTGTCCCTTCCATATAAATAAATCTAACATTTCACTTATAAATTCGCAACTAACGGTACATAGTCATTTATGTACCGTCATGGGCTTAATCCCAGAAGTTTAAAAGGCAACATTAGAGAAGGGTCAACTTTAAGATTTTAAACTAATTACACTCTTTATGCTGACCTTCTCTTTTCCAACCTTGAATAATACATTTAATACCAATTTAAAAAATTGAAATTTCAAGGTCTAGTTAAATAAAAAAAAAAAACACACACACAAAAGAAACAAATCCCCAAAAGGTGTTTTAATTGCCTGCAGCAAAAACAACAACTGTTAACGATTCTTAGAATTTATCTTTTCTTCTGTTCAAAAATTATATTCATTTTAATTTTACCTCATCTGTTCGTAAAATTTGTAGGTACATTTGTTTTCACTAAGTCTTCGTAATAATTTACAATATCCGTTTCCATACCTTATAGCGAACGCAAAAACACCACGGCAAACACGAAACAAATAATATTCACACAATTGGGATCCAACGAAATCCTTTCGTAAACAGAAAAGCCATAGCTGTTGGTTGGTTGGTATGGCGTATATTTCTTTACGCTTCATCTACTGGCCATATTCGTTTTTTTCGAAACAGCGGTAAAATAGCGTTGAAAAGTGAACCAAAAAACCTTACAACTGACAGTTTATATTGCCACGTTAAAACAACAGACATCCGTACCATAGATTGCGCGCGAATATTGCATACAGCAAATCCTTTGTGGCATACCCCAAATTAACAACAAGAAAAACTTTGCCATAACCTCCTCTTTTTAGAGGTGCACCAGAAATAATAAAAAAAGAAACTAAGGAGCAACGACGTTGGGCCTGTTGTCGTTTTTAAGTTGTGAACCATTTATAAGTTGTTGGTTTGGTACACATCATGGACCAAAAGCACCAACAACAACAACAACGACAATAAAATATACAAATTCGAAAGACCAAAACTCTGAGCCATTTTTTTCATACGCTGTTGAACAATTATGTGTGGAACATTACATACGAGGGTGATCTGATGTGCGAAATATGAACAATTAGTATCTACTACGCTATTTCTCTTTGTAGGAGAATAATATCTTAACTGATGATAATCACTTTATGCTGAGAATTTTCTTTGTGGAGGTTTTTCTATCCACTGAGATTTCAAAATCCCAGTTTACATCCATTCAGAAGAAAAGAGGTCATCGTTGTTCTTTCTACCCTCTGACTAGAAAATTTGACAAAAATTTGGCAATACCGGTGGAAAGTTGTTACATCCAACGAAGACTTAATACCAAATTTCAGCCATTTCGGTGGGATATTAAGGCCACAATCTTCCAAATAACAAAACTTGGAAGGTACCGTTCTATGGGGATTATATGAAGACGAGGACCTATACCGACAAATTTCAGACGGATCGTTTTGTACCCCCATCGGAGACTAAATAACAAACTTCAACCATTTCGGAGGAATATTGAGGCCACAAGGGTGACGTAGTGGATGAATGATACCAAGTAACGGTCTTGATCGGCTTTAACATGGCAAAGCCCAAGACTTATCTAGGTCCGTCCTTTCATCTCAAGTGGAGACTGACCTTCGCATTGTGTCACCTGGGGAGCTGCCTTTAACATCCGTTTAAGGTAGTGAGGTAACATGTGCCGCTCGTTCACCCATAAGAACCATAAAAACTTGGGTTGGGCTAGTAACTCACACCGCCTACTATGAAAAACCAAAGAAAAAGAAGAAAAACAAACACCACTATTGTTGACGAACCCCGCAAACGTTTTAAGGACCATGATCTGCGAATCTGCATCTGGAATGTCAGGACTACCTACAGCGCAGGTGCAGTTTGCGCTCTGGCGGATGTACTTGGTAAGTACAAAGCTGATATTATCGACATACAGGAAGTGCGATGGAACCGGACAGACGGAAAAATAACAAACATGACGTAAAAAAATAACATGGATTTATGGTAAATCGAGGCTTAAAAATCTCGTCTCTAGCTTCACTCCGGTTGATGAGAGAATTGCCACAATCCGTATAAAATCAAAGTTTTTTAACATCAGTCTCATCTGCGCCCATGCCCCGATCGAAGAGAAAGATGAACAGACCAAGGATATATTCTACGAGCGCCTAGAGAGAGCATATGACCGCTGCCCGGGCCATGACATTAAGATTGTTCTAGGAGATTTTAATGTTAAAATTGGACGGCATTAAAATGGTTAATGCCACGGATGGGAAAACAAGAAACCAGATTGATCATGTTGTGATAGACGGAAGACACTCGTCCAGTGTGTTAGATGTCCGATCGATTCGAGGAGCGAACATCGATTCGTACCATTTCCTTGTAGCAGCAAAGGAACGCACTCGTCTTAATTTTGCGGCAAAAGTGCGATCTAACACAGGACGGAAGCTGGATGTCGAGAAGCTGCAAACACAACAGATAGGACAAGCCTATTCCGCTCAACTGACCCACATGCTGAAGACGGCACTGCTTGTCCCGATAATGTGGAAGTGCAGTAGCAAAGAACAGCCCACTCAATTCAAACTGCCGCAAAATCTGTGCTTGAGTACCAAAAACCACCACCTAAAAATCTATGGTACGATCAGAAGTGTCGTAAGGCTACTGAAGGAAATAACGCGGCATACAGAGCAACCCTGTATTCAGTAGCAACACGAAGCGCGAAAGAAAAATATGGGGAGAAGAGGATGGAGGAGAAGCGTGTTTTCAGAAGAAAAAAGAGAGAGCAAGAAAAACTTGAGCGTGAGAAACTCGAGATGTTCGGAGTCAGAATGAAGTCCGATTTTACAAGAGTGTAAAACACCAGACTGAAGGGTATGGTGCAGGCACATTCTCCTGCAAAGATCATGAAGGGAATCTGATAACTGATACAGATAGCGTACTGAGCTGCTCGCCGAAATGTTCAAGACCGGTAGCGAAATGCTGATAAGGAGTATGCATCAGTTAATTACCGAAGTTTGGCAGGAAGAAAGCATACCCACCGATTGGAACCTCAGCCTCCTATGTCCCGTACACACGAAAGGAGACAAGACGGTGTGTACAAACTACAAAGGCATAAGTCTGATACCAATCGCATACAAAGTGCTGTCGAGCGTAGAGTGTGAACGTTTAAATCCTGTTTAATCCTGTCATACCAATGCGGTTTTAGACCTGGAAAATCGACAATTGACCAAATCTTAACACTGCGCCAAATACTGGAGAAGAGCCCACGAAAGACAGATCGACGCATACCACCTGTTCGTCGACTATAAGGCCTCCTTCGAAAGCCCAATTTAATCAAAGGTGTTCCAAGCCATGTCTGTGTTTGGTATCCCTGCAAAACTTATACGATTATGCAGGATGACATTAGCTAATACAAGATCAGCTGTTAAAGTAGGAAAGCATCTCTCGGAATCTTTTGAAACAAAATGAGGTTTTAGACAATGTGACAGTCTATCGTGTGACCTATTTAACAGCACGGTGTGCCTTAACCAAATTTAAATGGAAGGTGCTTACACCTGGGAAGTTTTTGCTGATTCTGAAACCACAATGCTCATACGTGAGAAATATCAAGAAACAAAAAAAATCGGCGGAGGGATTTTCAAATAAATCGCGATTTAAGTTCACATTTTTAGGGGTTCTTTGGGTTTTCACGATTGTGCTTGGAAACCGCGGGTCCTATGTAATTGGGCCTAAAGAAAATGTTGTAGCTGTGAAAATTCTCCACAAGATTGATTTTTCTGATATTTTCGTAGGTTTTACCGTTTTTGAGATATATAAGTTCAAATTGAGACAATGCACTGACTGTATCGCCCCTTTGTAAAACAATATCATGAAGGGTGCGCCTTACCTAACTTTTAATGAAGAACGTTTACACAGGGGACGTTTTTGCGATTTTGATTGGAAACCGCAAGTCCTATCGGAATGGGACTAAAGAAAATGTTGTAGCTGTGAAAATTCTCTACAAGACTGACCCTTAGGTTTTTCCATTTTTGAGATATAGAGGTTCAGTTCAATTTTTTAGGTTTTTATCTTAAGTCTTCAAGATTTTGCTTGAAAACCGCAAGTAATGTCAAAATGGGACTAAAGAAAATTTTGTAGCTGTGAAAATTTTCTACAAGATTGTCTGATTTATTTTTTCTTAGGCTGTACAATTTTTGAGATATTTACGTTTAAGTTGGAAAATTACAGTCATAACATTGCTTTACAAGGAGACTGTCCCAATTTGAACTTCTATATCTCAAAAACGGTAAAACCTACGAAAATGTCATAAAGGCCAATTTTGTGGAGAATTTTCACAGCTATAATATTTTCTATAGGCCCATTTGCATAGGTCTCGCGGTTTCCAAGGAAAATCGTGAAAACATAAAGAACCCCTAAAAATGTGAACTTAAATCGCGATTTATTTGAAAATCCCTCCGGCGATTTTTTTTTGTTTCTTGATATTTGTCATCTATGAGCATTGTGGTTTCAGAATCTGCAAAAACTTCCCAGGTGTAAGCACCTTCCATTTAAAATTAGTTAAGGCGCACCGTGACATTCTATTGGAAAAAGTGATACGAAAAAAGAATATACAATAATGATATAATGTTACTGGCCTACGCCAGACCTATAATAGGTCGATCAACTCGATCCGTAACAGCCACCTTTGCGAAAATTGAAAAAGAGTATACCAAAGTGGGTCTGGCAGTCAACGGCGATAAGACCAAACTTATGCATGGATCTGAAGCATGGAAACGATAAGGCAGAAAGTGTTTGAGAGAAAACTTATTCGCAACATTTACGGGCCAATATGCGTTGACGGTGAATACCAGCGTCGTATGAACCACGAGCTGTACTAGCCGACCGACACACGGTGGTCGAAAGCACTGATCTAGCGGCGCGAAATTTATAACTTGCAAACAAATTGAGATACGTCAGTGAAATTTTGCACAAACTCACCTTGAACCTGTGGGTAATAATGGGCCAAATATGAACAATATCGGCTAATGTTTTGGTATAGCCCCCATATAACGGTACCTTCCGATTTTCGGTATTTTGAGGATTTAAGCCACAATTTCGTAGCAAATTAGCTGTAATTTGGTACTTAGGGTTCCTAGTGGTCATAAAATATTTCCACCAAAAATTATGAACATATGTAGGTCCACGTTTTGATATAGCCCCCTTGTAACCATACCTCCCAATTTAAGATATTTTGAGTATCATGACCACATTTTTAATTCAACTTGGCTGTAATTTTGCATTCCGTGTTCTCACTGCGTATAAAATCTTCTTCCAAAACATTTTCAATACGGATTTATGTTTCGATGTAGCCCCTTTGATGGTACCCCCGATTCGCTGAATTTTTACTTGTTATCCCATATTTAATAACATATGTATTTGGCTATAATATGGTATTATAGTGTCTCCGGGGGTAGAACTCCTCCTTGCAAACATTTCTCAAGATAGGTCCATATATTGATTTAGCTCCCATACAAATGCACAGCTAAGTTTGTATGAATTTCATACAAGATCCCTTATTTTAAAAGTGCAGTCATCAAAAGATTTGCAAATATTTGCAGCCCGAATGTGGTTATTCAGTATCCAGATAGTCCAATTTCATTCCCCAAGAAATAATCGGACCTAAGTTCGGCCAAGTTTACAAGATGCACTCTATGGAACAAGCGCGTACAAGCCATAAAAACACTAAAAAATTAAATTTTTTGAAAATTTATTGCTATATAACTAAGTACCTCCAGACCCCAAACTAATTTTTATAATTTACATCACACCCTCTGCTATTAATTAAAAATACATCTTGTCCATTTTCATTACGAATTTATTTAACATTTAAACAAATATGAAGTTAACTTTTTTGCAACAATTTTTTAAAATCTGATGCAACAAAAACTCTTGTATTTTATAGCGAATAACTGAGTGAATATTTACAACAACCAAAATGAAAAAAACAAAATCTTTGTCTGCAAAGTGTCTGTAATCGATACAATGGAAAATATTTCGCAATTTTATAGTTAGATTTTTTGACTTTTGCGCCGCTAGATCAGTGGTTTCGACCAGTGTGCGACATCGATATAGTAAAACGTATCGAACTACAACGATTGCGTTGTCTGGGCTACGTCAGCAATATGGATAGTGACGCCCCTGTCAGAAAGGCATTTGAATACGAACAACTCGTATACCCCAAGGCGGTATACGCCCCGATGGAAAGACCAAGCTGAAGAAGATATCAAAAAACATGGCCATGACATCCAACATTGGAGAAGTAAAGCAAAAGATCGGAGCGTTTGGAAATCTATTCTTAGTTCGGCTTATGGAACAAGACGTTCTGATTAGTATAAAAGCCATCTAAGTACGTAAGTATATAAGTAATTGAGGCCACAACTTTAAAAATACTGAAAATCGGGAGGTACCGTTGTATGGAGGCTATATGAAGATGTGTTCCTATACCAACAAATTTCAGGTGGACATTTTTATACAACTAGCTAAGACTATGGGGCTATATGAAAACGTGGACCGATATAGCCCATTTTCTATGCCGAACATCCCAGGAGTAATGAAAACATCTATACCAAATTATGAAGCTCTATCTTTAAAATACGAGTTGTATCTTAGTTTCAACATACAGACGGGCAGATGGACATGGATATTTCGACTTAGAATCTTATGCTGATCAAAAATATATATAATTTATGGGGGAATATTTCGATGTGATACAAGCGGAAGATAAATTAAATTATACCCTCCACAGCATGGTGGAGGGTATAAAAATGCAGTTAAAAACGTCAAAATAACTTATATCCGGAGGTACACATGGACAGATATTGACATTTTTTGTGGAGAAGTTTCGTGACCACTGGGAACCTCAAATCTCATATAACTGGAAGTTCGGTCAAGAAATGCAGCTAAAATCCTCAAAATACTTCAAATCCGGGGATCCGTCTACCTATGTTGACAATTTATGTTAAAGAACTTTTGCGTCCACTGGGAAGCTCAAACATGAAACTACAGGTAGTTCGGTCAATGTAGGTAATATCTTCAAAATGCCTAAAATCGTGTGGACCGTTATATGGGGCTATGCCAAAATATTCGGCTATGTTCACAATTTTTTGCGGAGAAGTTTTGGGATCGCTGGGAACCTCAAACGTACCAAAATGCAGCTAAAATCCTAAATATACTAAAAGCTGGGAAGTACCGTTATCTGGGCCCACGTTGGATACTTTTGGGAAGTGTGGAAATACTCTTATACGTTAGTTCGATTCAAAATTGTAGCTAAAATTCTCAAAATACCGAAAATCAGAAGGTAACGTTGTACGGGGGCTATACCAAAACGTGGGCCGATATAGCTCAACTTGACCTTCATATAGGAAAAAGACACTCGGGTGCAAAAATATAGCGTTGTAGCTCAGTTATTGTGGAGTGTAGAATGTCAAGCTGACCGATATGTTACTGGCCCATTCTCCTCGGTTCCACCAAAATGCAGTGGTTAGGAGACCAGTAGTGGGATTCTCTAACGCATTTTTGGCTATCTTAGCCTCTTTCTCTCTGGGACCCAGATAAGCAACCAATATTTCGTGACCATCCGATCAAAATTACGACCTGTAGCGTGATTGCAAAAAATGGAAGAATTGGATGCATTACCGACTATTATGGTATCTCCCTTGTTTGACCACTTTCGCCAACCTACTTTACACCAATTTAAAGGTAATATTTTCTTCTTCCATTGACAGGCTTAGCCGTTGGAATACCCGTACAAGAAGCCGATATATTCACAAAGAATAAAACTTTGATTTTGTCTCCACATGAGTTTTTCCCCATTCCGACCCCTAAATATTATCCGACTATCACCAAAATCAATAGGCTTCTTCATCTGTGGGGCCCCAACTACCCCCATCGTGACTATCTGATCAAAATTCCAACCTGTATTGTGATTACAAAAAATGGAAAAATTGGAAATATTACTGACTTTTGCGATATCTCGATTGTTTCCCCACTTACACCAACATATTTTGCATCAATATAAAGAAGATCTTTTCTTCTTCTAAACGTTGACTTTTTCTACATAAGCTTTTTGCTTATTCCGGCTCCTGAATATTATCCGACTATCACCAAACTTAATGTTGTTGTTGTAACAGTGTTGTTGTAACAGTGTTTGTTATTATGTTTGTATGTTCGTTCTTCTGTTCAATCTGGCTCTGGGTCTATCTCCAGTTCCAGGAAAGTGGCTGCTTTGATGGGATGTAACCATAGATCCACTGGAGTTGGATGAGTAGATTTGGCTGGGCAGTTGAAAAGGTGTTTTGTGTCGGGCCCATGCCACATACTGGGCAGATGTCTTGCACGCCGCGGTCGATTTCCGTCCAATAAGAATTTAGGCGACTGCAATATCCCGAGCGTAGTTTAGCCAAAACTACTCTAGTTTGTCGTGGCAGCTGACGCTCCTCCGCTGCAATAGATGGGGGATGTATTTCGAGGACTTTTTTCACACTATAATTGCTTAAGGTCTTGGCAACTGCATGCGTGTGAATACTATTTAAACCTGCTTGATATGCTTGTTGATCTAGGGGTTCTCTCCTGTATCGTTGGACTTCTCCCTCTAGGGCATGGATATCCTTCCTGGTCTGCCTGAATGTGTCGGGCCTACCCAAAAGATGGTGATTGGGATGGCTCACACGGTAACACCCAAGCAGGTACTGCAACGTAATCATCTCATTGTGTTGCTTTACTGGAAGAATCTTTGCTTCCTCATGTAGATGGTCCACTGAAGATTTGAGGAGGCACACTGTTGCTGTTCTCAGGGCGGCATTCTGGCAAGTTTGAATCGTTTTCCAATTCGTATCACATAATCTCGGAGACCAGACTGGCGCCGCATAGCTTACCACAGACCGACCTATCGCGTTATATGTGGTCAACAAGGTTTCTTTATCTGCACCCCAAGTGCTGCCGGCTAGGGACTTGTTCCTACTTTTCAGTTTGTCGCAGATAACTGTGACGTTCTCGTACGACGTGAAAGTAGTGTCGAATGTGACCCCTAAAATTTTGGGGCAGTTTGTGGACGGAATTCTGCTACCGTCGACCACGACATTCAATTCTCTTCCAAACTGCGCTGTTCATGTGGTGAACAGAGTGGCTCTTGATTTTGTGACGGAAATCTGCATATTCCTCGAAGGGAAAAAGGTGGTAAGATGGGTTAAATAGTTGTTCAGTCTCTCACAGATGTCATCAGGATAGGTACCCGACGCCAGGATCGTGTAATCATCCGCATACGTTACGTTGCCGTCTGGAGGGGGCGGAATACAGGAGAGGTAGACGTTAAACAGTTCCGGAGATATCACCCCACCTTGGGGAACTCTCTGTTTCACTCTACGGGGTTTGAACTTCTTGTTCCTGAATTCCACGTACGACTGGCGTCCACACATATAATTGACTATCCAACGTTTCAAGCTTGGCCGGAGGGTTGTCTGCTCAATGTCCTCAAACAGCGTTGAGTGCCTGACTGTATCAAAGACTTTTGATAATTCAAGCGCCACCATCACTGTTCTATCGCACGGCCGTCTCTGGTTGGTTCCTTGACAAATATGTGTGGTAAAGGTGTGCAGCGCAGTTGTCGTGCTCTGCTGCTTAGGGAATCCATTCTGATGATCGGCAACTTGATAGCTATTTCTGATACTGGGGAGGATTAAGGCCTCAAGTGTCTTTGCCACGGGCGACAAAAGCGAAATCGGCCTGTACGATTCACTTTTGCTGGCATCCTTGCCGGGCTTCCGTAGTGGGACCACCCTGTCCATTTTTCCAGCGACAAGTTGAGAACTTTAGTGAGATATTCCACACTCCCGGCTCATCCAGCTGCTTCAGCATTACCATGGAGATTCCATCAGGGCCCAACGCTTTGGATGATTTAGCCTTCCTGATGGCATTGGCAACATCATCCATTTTAAACTGTGGTGGTTCCTCCTCAGCAGGAAGAGATCTGATGCGACGTAATACTCTTCTCTTCGCCCTGTCAACCTCGGGGTGCTCGACAAACTGTCGATTGAATTAACTTGCGCACCTCTTCATACAAATTAAATAGGCTTCTTACTCTGAGGGACCCGCATCAACTCCCAAAAAATTCGTGACGATCCGATCAAAATTGCGACTTGTAGTGTGATTACAAAAAAATCGGAAAATGGTATGCATTACCGACAATTGCGATATCTCTGTTGTTTGACCACCTACGACAACCTACTTTACATCGTTGTAAAGGTGATATTTTCTGCTTTCCTCACCAGGTTTTGCTTTTGATATACCCCTTAAAGAAACAGAGATATTGGCTTTGAAAAAAAAACGTTGACTTTTTCTCCAAATAAGTTTTTTGCCCATTCCGACCCCTGAACATTATTCGACCATCGCCAAAAACAATAGGATTCTTCCTCTACAGGACCAACATTAACCCCCAAAATTTCGTGACGATCGGATTGAAATTGCGACCTGTAGCGTGATTGCAAAAAATGGAAAAATGGGAGGTATTACCGGCTATTGCGTTATCTCCGCTATTTGGCCACCTACGCCAACCTACTTTGCGTCATTGTAAATATGGCAATTTCTAATTTTATAGTCAGGCTTTGTTTTTGGAAGGTCCCGAACCAGAGATATGATATTCGTCATTAATATCGCAAAAATGAAATGTTGGGTTCTATTAGCGGCTGTTGTGATACCTTCATCGTTACCGCGTTGCAAAGGTGATATTTTCCACTTTTGATATACCCCATATAGAAGCGGAGATATTCGCTTTGAAATAAAATGTTGACTTTTTCTCCAAATAAGTTTTTTGCCCATATCGACCCCAGAATATTATCCGACTATCACTAAAATCAATAGGCTTCTTCCACTTCTGGACCCCCATCAACACCCAAAATTTGAGACCTGTACTGATTACAAGGTTTAGATGGACAGACGGACGGACCACATAGACAGATCGATTCAGCTAGTCGAGACATTAATTTTGGTATATATGTATATGTATGGATCTACGACCATTATTTTAATGCATTACAAACTTTTTGGCCAAAACCAACTTATAATACCCTCCCCACATAGTTTTGTAGGGTATAAAAATTTCAAGGGTGGCAAAACCCCTCACCGTAATGTAGACTGCCATTCATCGTCCATGTATAACTTCTCGGTAAGTAGTTTCCAATTCGGTAATAAGAAGTAGGTCCCATATCAATGAGTGAAATATGGAATATGTCTGCATTTATTGATATGAGATAAGTCTCTTCTATTCCTACAAAGTTTACGAAGAACCTCGGATCACAAACTTTTTCCCCAACATTTACACTCCAACCTCCTATAAAACAAAACTCTAAGCTATTATGAACAAAAAAACTTAAACGGCTATGATGATGTTCAGCAAAAAACAAACGCCTGTCTGTAACCAAAAACATTGGGCTAACAAACATAGCTTTCAACAAGAAAATAATAAAACAGGACTCTCTCCTCCGCAGCCAAAAAAAAAAAAAAAACATCACCAGGCATGTGGTTTAGGCCCGGCCACCTCTGTACCCAACCACTTCTTGCAGATGATTTAAAAGTTTTGCCACGCAAACAAAATACAAAACCAAAAATTGACTCCAGAGAAAAGGTTGCAAACGAAAAAAAACTCCATTAATGTAAAGAGTCGGAATTCTCAATTTCGACAAAGCCTTCTCCACTGTTGCTTTTATGCTTAAGCCAACCAGCAACCAATGGAACATTTGCCATCGCAAGCAAAAATACAATCCGGTGAGCGAAAAAAGGACATACCCCCTTCTACCCACACCACCACCAATGCCATAAAGCAATCCAAAGAGACATCAACAAATCCATGTATTTTTATAAATATGATGATATTACGGTTTGTATTTGTATCCGGATAAAATACGGCGGCTTATGGCAAGGACAATTGTTGGATGGAATGAGAATGTACATACATACCGTCACCATAAATGCCGGAAGACGTAACCGACATGGAAATGGAAATTCGTTTTTTGATGGAATCTGATATATTAAGCTAAAATACATGCTCTGGCAAAATTTCAAGCTTCTACGTTTAAAAATAACGATCCTATTCGAGAAATGCCAATAGACGTAACAGCATACCGTAATTTTCATAGAACACAAAAGGCGTAACCCACATTATTTCAAAACTAAACAGCAGTACAAACAATGTATTCTTTGATATTTGCAGCAATTATAATGCCAGAGGAAGGGCTTATTGAGTTAATGTATAATTTCCACGGGGGCGGATTCGGTTAACCGGTTATTTGACCCGAAAGTTCTGGTTCAAAACTGGGTTAGACCCAGTTCTACTGAACCGATTACTACAAAATGGGTAAGGTATGAAAGCTTATGGAAATATCTATCACGTGGTGTAGTTACTTTAACAGTTTTGTCTTTTACTCTGCTTATTTCTCCATATGTGTAATTTGACTCTTAGGTTACCATATCTCAAGAATGGTAGCTTTTTTCAAAAATCACAAAGACCATTCTTTTAGTTAATTTTTAAAGCAATAATTTTGACTTTAGACGGTTTTTACTGGTCTTACAGAAAAAATCCATAATTGAAATAATTTAAGATGATAACAGAAGGCCTATGCCCTGATTTAAATAAACATCTAAAACGCACATATGGAAAACAATATGTTAACCGGACAAAAGGAAGTGGTTATTCGGAAGGCAATGCTCGTCTCGATATTGTTCATTTTTCCAAGAGAAAGAACGAACGGAAATATTCAAAATTTGAGACGATGATACGAAAACGTGTATATGGTCAAAATTCACGTCGTTCTAGTACAAAGATGTATTCTTTAAAGACGGATACTGTAAGTTTGCAAAAGATGGTCTGGTCAACCAACCCATGGTTTAATAGAGATCAACTGATTGTAATAATCGAATAGGTCCAGACAAAAACGCAAATTTTCTATATTGGTTTGGATCATTTAAACTGTTACAGATCACTTAATTTATATGAACTATATTTTGTCCATAAATTGACTTAAATACAACAATAAATATAATATTCCAGTTTTAATATCGTCTAATACAATTGAAATTATAAGTAATTATAGTGATGGTTGGAATAAACAGTTCACCTAATTGTGGTCCATTGAAATATCAACGTCAAGACTGGGAATTGAACCCAACACCGTCAGATAGCTAGTTTAAAGTTCGCTTAACCGCGTAGGCCAATAAACTAGTCCTAATTTGTTTATAATTTTTCATTTATACTAGTTTCTTCAAATGTATACTCAATAAATTGTAGGTTACGTCTTTTAGTATTTCAGAAAAATACAATACCAAAAGACGTAACCCACACAGCTTCTAACATTCTGGAAAAAAATTTAATTTTTTTCAAAAAATATATTTCTTCTCTATCTTGATACACGATACTAAAATTTTTCGATATTTTATAACACCGTTTTCATTTTATAATGTTTTTTGCTTCTCCTGTAAAGTTTTATTTTTGTAGGTTACGTCTTCCGGCATTTATGGTGACGATACATAGCATGGCAGTTAAAGAGTTGTAATTGTTGTAGAGAAAGCAAAAAATAATAATAAAATTGTGCTAAGGTTAGAAATAAAATTTGTATGGGTGGATAATACGTATTGCTTTAGGACGATTAATCACTAAGGATTAAGTCAGTCAGTCAGGCAGACAGACAGATATACAAACCGATTGAGAGAGAGTAATGAAAGCAAATGAAATCAACCAGCAATACAGGGTCATTTTATTGTGGTATTAGTAAAACATATATAAATGTCATGGATGAGTTCAAACTGCCAACAAAATGAATTTGCTTTCCTTGACCATAGCAAATTGCAGAATGTGTGTTTACCTGAAATGTATTTATTATTATTGGCATAGATGGTGAATAGGGTTTCTGGTAATGAGTAAGCTAGAATTGAAATACGAAGTAATAACTGTTCGATGGGTGGCGCTGGTGATAGAAAATGAAAAATATTGGATCTGCAAAGTGGTTCAGGGATCGATTTTCCTGGCCAAAACCCCAAATTTTTGTCGTCACCGATTGTTTAGTTCTATATGGAATTCGATAGTAAACATATTAAAACTAAGGAATCCAAAAAATTAGGTCGAAATATTGGAAGATATGCTCCTAAAGACAATTATTTTTTAGCAATTTTGGAAAATACGTCTTTTTTGCAATGTTCTGGAGAGAGAAATAGCTATTTCTGGGAAACTATAACGCATATTGTGTTCATTGTTTTTTTGTTAGGTAGGTAAATTCTTGTATTTAAGAACCGTTTCAATAAATTACCGTAGCATTTGCATGAAGTGAGTTATTTTATTTTTCCTCAGGTACTACATTTTAGTGAAATTCCAACTTTAGTGGACTAAAACTTTTAGCTTCAGCATGGAACTTACTTACTTAGCTGGCCCATTACAAAACATTTGTTTCATAGACCGAACTAAGAAAAGATCTCCAATTCACTCTGCTTAGTGCTTCACTTTCTAGAATACCGTGCCTTGTCATCTCTTCATCCACTTGTTTACGCCTTTTTAGCGGGTTCATCATCGCTTATTCTTATTATATGGCCTAGCCTAGCGATAGTGTTCGCTGCATCTCGATACGTTTAACTATATTGATGTCGTTGTATAGCAAATACAGCTCGTGGTTCATACGACGTCGATATTCACGGTCAACGCAGATCGGTCCGTAGATCTTTCGAAGAATTTTTCTCTCAAACATGCCAAGCACTGCCTTATCTGCTTGCGCAAGTACCCAGGCTTCGGAACCATACATCATCACGGCTAGTTTCAGTGTTTTGTAAAGCGTTATTTTTGTTTGACGAATTGTGGCTTTGTTTTTAAAGTGTTTACTTTTTTTATTTATTCTTTTTATTTGCAATCTATTTACAATATAACAGAATTGTTAAACCCCAGTGGATTTAACAATAAATACATATTACAATTTAAATTTCAGATTACATATTTTATGAAACTCATTAAATAAATGGGAGGTCTAAAACATGTCTTCGTTTTAGTCTTCTAATTTCATCTGTGTCATCTAATAGATTAATTGCTAACACATTCGAATGGTTACTTAATCTGTTAAGATACGTAGTACTAATTTTTTTGATTGCATCTGTAATTTTATTTATGTTTAAATCTCTATGAATCGCGTTATTATTAAGAAACCAAGGACCACCCTAATCAATCTAAGCGTCTTTGATTGATATCATTGAAGTATCTCAATATTAGAATTGCTGGCTGTTCCCCATAGTTGTACTCCATATGTCCAAAATGGCTTAAGAATGGTCTTATACAGTAGTAATTTATTATTCAGGCTCAGTTTTGATTTTGGACCAAGAAGCCAGAACATTCTTTTAGTCTTCAGATCTAGTTGCTGCCTCTTATATGTTATATGATTTTTCCAGTTAAGTTTTCTATCAAGGTGCAGACCGAGATATTTAACACAATCCGCAGAAGGAATTGTAAGTCCATTAAATTTTGGAGAAGGACATTTTCCTTTCCTTAAGGAAAATGTAACATGCACAGATTTTTCAGTATTGACTCCAATATTCCAGTTATTAAACCATTTCTCGATATCATTCAGATGTGTTTGGAGTAAGTCAGTAGCTGAAGAAGGATCATTGTGAATAGCAAGAACGGCAGTATCATCTGTATAAGTAGCAATCATAGTCTCATTTCTTACGGGCATATCTGCTATATAAAGCGTATATAAAACAGGACCTAAAACACTACCTTGTGGCACACCAGCTTTAATGACGCCAAAATTAGATTCTTTATCATTGATGTGCACATAAAATGTTCTTCCATTCAGATATGAATTTAATAATAAATAAAAAGGAGCAGGTAATAACATTTTTAGTTTATATAAAAAGCCTTGATGCCAAACCCTATCAAACGCCTGTTTGACATCCAGAAAGGCAGCAGAACAGAACTGCTTACATTCCAAACAATCTCTTATAACCTTCACCAGTCTATGACACTGCTCAGGTGTCCCGTGATTTTCTCTGAATCCAAACTGATGATCTGGCATAACATTTATATTATTTAAAATCGGAAAAAGTCGCATTCGAAACAATTTTTCGAACAGTTTAGAAAATATGGACAATAAACTTATAGGCCTATACGATGATAACAGGTTTTCAAGTTTTCCAGGTTTTGGTATCATAATTATTTTAGCACATTTCCATTGCACTGGAAAATGGGACAGCCCCATAATAGAATTATAAATTGTTGTTAGGAACACCAAACAACTAAGTCCGACCCTGGTGTTTTTTTCTTTAGATTTTTAATTTCCTTACAAACTTCACTAAACGTAAAATGTTTAATAGGGCGACTCATTTGGCATGGAACATCCAAAAAATCGGAAATTAATATATTTTGTTGGGGACTACATAAATCAAAAGGTGTAAAGGAATTCTCCAAGTGGTCTTTAAACGCCTCAGCTTTGTCCTTGTTTGATCTACACCAATTTCCATTTGAATTTTTTTTAGACACATTTCTCTTTTGAGGTCACTTAAGATATTTTGTTGCTCTCCATAAACTGTGCTCGTTACTTTCATCTGGGCTTAAATTACTTAAGAAGCTTCCAATTGATTGGTTTTTATAGTCACTTAGAAGGGTTTTAAGCCGATTTGAAGCTCTATTTAAATTTGTTTTGTCCATTGGGTGTCTCGAATTTTGCCAAATTCTGGGCAATCGTCTCTTTTCTCTTATCATTGATCGTATTTCAGCCGTAACATAAAAGTTTGTGGAATTTAAATCAATTTTATCGAGAGTGTATAGATTTGTAGCATAGCGTATGACTTGTGTTAAATGTTCTACAGCATTTTCCAATTCCTTTCCGGATTTAATCGGGATATTTAAATTTAGGTGTTGTTCAATGTGATGTTGTACCATAGGTATGTTGGTTTTTGATGTAATTAATATTTTATGTTTATGTTTATGAACATTTCTTGTACTAAAGTTAAGAATAATTGGACTGTGATCTGAGTCTAAGTCATAACATGCGTTTATACTTAGCATTGACTGGCATATTCCTGAGTAGATGAACAAATCTATTAGATCGGGAATTTTATATGGGTCTGCAGGCCAATATGTAGGACTACCAGTTGACAAAACTTCGTAATGGTTTAAAGCGATGCATTTATACAGTTCTCTTCCTTTGGGGTTTGATAGCCGAGATCCCCACCAAGTATGTTTGGCATTGAAATCGCCACCGACGATGAATTTGTTTCCAAGATTTTTGAGGAAATTTTCATATTGTATACATTTCAAATTAAATCGAGGAGGAAGATAAACGGAGTAAATAGATACTTTTGAATTTTCGCATATTATATTAACACCAGCTGCCTGCATAAAAGATTCTAAGATTGAATCCGCTTCTTCGTATATAAATTTAGATTTAATAATTATAGCTGCACCTCCATGGGCTCGGTTATCTGGATGATTCGCTGTTATAATGTCATAATCTTTAGTTCTGAAGTATGATTTGCTTGTAAAATGAGTTTCAGAAATAAGTAGAATATCTATGAAATTTTTATGAAGAAATAATTCTATTTCATTTCCATGATTTGTAATGCCATTGGCATTCCAATCAGCAATGATCAATCTACTTGCATAATTTTGACATTAGCAATGTCATCATATTCATTAAAGAATTTGTCATTTCTATTTGTTTTGTTAGCAAAGATTCTATCTTGCTTAACAAATTTATTTCTCCCATGCATTGACCTTTTACGGCTTGGGCATATGACACAAAGTTATCTGAAGTCTGGTTGGGCATGTTGTTATCTTCATAAGCAGTTTCGTTACGTTTAGAATACACGGGAGCAGACTTCTTTTGAACCAGTTTTTGGTAAATCGGGCATCCTTTGTAACTAGCTGTATGGGTGTTCAAGCAGTGCAAACATTTAGGTGCGGTATTTTCTGGTTTATTACATTCTAATGTGGGATGACCTAAACCACATTTAACGCACCTAAAAGGTTTACGGCAGTATGATTTTGTGTGTCCAAATTCTTGACATCTAAAACATTGCACTAAGTCGTCCAATTTTCTTGGGGGTTCAATAGTAACAATGTCATTGAATATGCCAGTAATATTATAAATCTCTTTATTGTTACTTTTGGGGTCCAAATCAACGAAGAACATGGGTAAAGGCTCCTTGGTTTTTCTGCTAATTATGTTACGTACGCTCCTTACATCGTGACCCTTGCTCATTTAAAAGGCTTTTATATCCGATACATCGGTGGTGTAATGTAAATTTTTAATTACTACCCTGTAAGCTCTTTCCGTTTTCAGTTGATAAGTATGATAGCATATATTGTTACTATCAAAGTGCTTAATTACTTTTCGGTACGAATCAACGTTTTTTATCATTAGACGAATTCCACCTTTTAGAAGAGATTTAAAATTAAAATCTTCAACTGGAATAATTTTATTTAAGCTATCCAACATTTTAGTAACATTCTTGACGTCCGGAATAAAAATTGGTGGCGGTTTTGGTACAGCTTGATTTGGTTCTGGTTGATTCGGTTCAGCTTGATCTGCTTCATCGATGTTGTTTTCATTTTCCATAGCTGATAATACACTAAATTTGTTGGATGCGGACGGCTGGTTGTCATCAAACACTTGCTTCCTTTTTGGCGAATTGCCTAAAGGTGGGGACACAGGTATTTTTCTTTTAGTTGACACTTCCTGCCACTTTTCTTCTTGATCATCAATGCAATCAGTTGCATTACTATTAATTATTGTTATTATTATTATTTATTGTTATTTTTTGTGTTGTGGTTAATTCAGGTTTTGCAAGCAATGCAATTAATGCACGCATGCAAAAAATTGGAAAACTGCAAGACAGTGCACTGCCTTTTTGTTTGTTAAAATTATAGAACAAAAAAATAAATAAACCGTTGCAATTTTATATGAAATTGTTGTTAACGAAATATTGCCGTTTTAAGCAGTGACACGTCTGGCCAAAGTAGCATCTGTTGGCCAATACAATTCTTCTTTTTATTTCACAACTGATGTCGTTTGTTGTGTTTACGGCGGTGCCGAGGTATACGAAGTCTTTAACTACCTCAAAATTATAGGAACCACCTTCAACAGTTGGTCCGATCTCAATGGACGCATTGCGCGTCGACACCATCAACTTGGTCTTCTCGCCGTTTACCGCCAGACCCACTTTTGCAGATTCTCCTTCGACCTTCATAAAGGTAAAGGTTGCTTCCTCTACTGATCGTCCCATGATGTCTATATCATCAGCATAAGCAAGTAACATGTAGCTGTTGGTGTAGATTGTGTCACTTCTTTTGACGTTTGCCTCTCGTATAACCTTTTCTAGCAGGATGTTGAAAAGATCACACGAAAGGCTGTCTCCTTGCCTGAAATCTCTTTTGGTACAAAACTCTTCGGAGAGGTTCTTTCCTATTTTAAATGAAGATCTTGTGGCAGTTGAGTCATTTTACAAAGCCGAATGAGCTTTGCGGGGATACCAAATTCAGAAATGGCTTGGAATACCTTTGAACCTAGCGGTCTGTCGAAGGCTGCTTTATAATCGAAAAAATGTGGTAGGTGTCGATCTGCATCTCTTGGGTCTTCTCCAGGATTTGCCGCAGGGTAAATATCTAGTCAATGGTGGGCTTGTCAGGTCTAAATCCGCATTGGTATGGTCCAAATATTTCGTTGACCATGGGCTTTAGTCATTCGCACAATATCCCTGACACTATCTGTAGGCGATAGGGAGAACACTTATGCCCCTATAGTTGGAGAATAAAGTCGTATCTCCTTTCTTATGGACGGGACACAGGATGCTATTATTCTTCGGTTTATTGCTGTTTTTAGCTCATCTTGGCCGGGTGGTATACATTCAATACCATGTTCTGAAATTGGATCTGTGGTATCTTCGACTTCGCTACTATTGGATACCAACAGTTTGGAAAAATGCTCTTTCCATATCCCTAGCACACTATCTGTATCAGTTACCAGATTACCTTGCTGGTCTCTACAGTAGGATGTGCCACTTCGAAAGCCATCAGTTTGATGTTCCACTCTTTGGTATAATTTTCAGACTTCATTCAGTCTCCTGTACATCTCGATTTGTTCACACTCCCGCTTTTCCATCTCTCTTTTTCCTGCGAAAAAGACGTTTCTCATCTCTCCTTTTCTCCCGATACCTCTCTCGTTGCTACTGATTGTAAAGTAGCCCTATATGCCGCATTTTTCTCTTCGGTAGCAGCACGACACTCCTGGTCATACCATGGATTCCTTGGTGGAGGTCTCTGGTATTCATGTACTGATTCTATTTTTATTGTTTGTTTAGTGGTGTTTGACCTTTTTTAAATAGTTATTACACTCATATTTTGATGAAAAATATGAAAATATCTCTATCCGTTCAAAAGCAAAAAAAAAAATGATTCTGAACCACTGTGCGACGCTGGTAAATGCAAGTCTAACAAGATAACATATGAAATTTTTAGCTAATTTGGAATTAGCTTTTATCAACAATTCGACGCCAATCTTGAGTTCCATAAGTTAACCAACCGCCTGTGGACCTATATCCACAATTTAAAGTGAAGATTTTTTTGGCCACTGGTTACTCCTAACACGAAATAATAGCTACTTTAGTCGAAAAAACTTAACAAAACTGGAAATCAAACGGTCCTGTTAGACTTAGGTCCACAATTTTTGGTGCAGACGTGTTTGCATCATTGGGAACCCTAACCCTCAAATTACAACCAATTTAAAACGAAACAAGTAAAAAAGTATCAGTCGGCTTTGCCGACAGAGATATACCCTCAGCCTGTGTATATTGAAACAATTTTGTTTGCCAAAAAACGTATGTATTTAGGGGGTTTTAAAAATTTTGGGCGTTTGAAACGACAAAAATGTTGATTAGGATTAAATATCAAAAGTTTTGCGGAGGAGATAGTAAAAGGAATGGATCGACATTGACCGTTATGGAAGTGGATCTCCAGCCACAACATATGGTGCCATAGGGGGGTTTTACACTCTTCGGGCTGTTTGCTCAAGAAGTATGGACTTGCCCCTAAAAAAACTTTTGCCGTCGTAATTGAGGCAGCGAATGGAAGTTGCTTCAACAAAAATCAAAGTGATTCGATATCAGGTCTTAAAGTGAACTTATCCGAAATTTTGTGTGGGAGGTATAGGATGGAGTGGACAAATATAGTCCATATTTGAACCTGATCAACATCTGGTAGATATATTAGGATGTGTAAAGTATAGACCAATTCGGGCACTACCTTCAAGAGTTACTGTACGAACAATTTTTCCGAACATTTTTGAACTTTTGTGGGGGAGGTACCTGAAGGAGTGGACCGATATGGCTTATCTTCAAACTTAAACTATGTTTGAACAAAATATTACTAACGCCAAATTTTGGACCGAATCGGCAGATTCGTTCGAGAGTTATCTTGCGCTCCAACCACCTCACACGGTGTCATAGGGGTTTTTTTGCAACTTTCAGGCTGTTTTGTCAGGAAGTATGGACCTGCCCCTGATGAAACTTGTACCGTCGTATGGAGGGCAGTGAATACAAGTTGCTAAAACAAAAACCAAAGCCCTAAACTGAACTTTTCCGAAATTTTGTGTGGGAGGTACCCGAAGGAGTGGACCGATTGAGTCCATATTGAAACCTTATTTAAGTCTGGTACACATTTCACGATGGGCAAAGTATGGACAAAATCGGTTACTCCCTTCAAGAGTTATGGTGCGCACAAATTTTCCGAACATTTTTGAACTTTTGTGGGGGAGGAACCGGAAGGAGTGGACCGATATAGCCCATCTTCGAACTTAAACTAAGTTTGGGTAAAATATTACGAAAGCCAAAATTTGAACCGAATCGGTTTGTCCGTTCGAGAGTTATCTTGCGCTCCAACCACTACACACGGTGTCATAGGGTTTTTTGTAACTTTCAAGCTATTTTCTCAGGAAGTATGGACTTGCCCCTAATGAAACTTACAGCATCGTATAGAGGACAGCAAATACAACTTGCGTAAACAAAAATCAAAGCGATTCGAGACCAGGTCCTAAACTGAACTTTTCCGAAATTTTGTGTGGAAGGTACCCGAAGGAGTGGACCGATTGAGTCCATATTGGAACCTCATCTAAGTTTGGTAGAAATTACACGATGTGCAAAGTATGGACCAAATCGGTTATTCCCTACAAGAGTTATCGTGCGCACAAGTTTTGCTACAATTTTTGAACATTTGTGGGGGAGGTACCTGAAGGAGTGGACCTATATGGCCCATCTTCGAACTTAAATCGAATCTGGACAAAATATTTCGATACCCAAAATTTGAACCGAATCGATTGATCCGTTCGAGAGTTATCGTGCGCACCAGCCTGCCAGACAGACAGACAGACAGACGGACGGACATTGCTAGATCTACTCAAAATTGTCTGAAACGGATATCGTACAAACATACTTGGGGTCTAAAACCATTATTTCTATGAGGCACATTTTTGGTCGTATCAAAGTGTAAATACCCTCTTTAGCCTAAAGGCTGAGGGTATAAATATTGATACAAACACAATAAGCACTGGAGAAGATTCTTGGCCACTTCGACCAGTCAGTGAATGAAAGTAGATAATAACTTCACAATACCTGAAGTCGGGTGGTATTGTTCTATATACCGTCATTCGAAAATGGAGATGTATTTTGACCTATAAGAATCCTAACTGCAAATAACAGTTAATTCGGTCTGCAAATTTAGCTAAAGTACCCAAAATCGGGAAGTACTGTTATATGGGTCTATTCGAAAACATGCCCATGTTGAACATTTTTGGTGGAGAAGCTACGTGGAGATATGTTGTGATCACTTAGAACCTCGAATGTCAAATTAGAGATTGTTTGGTTAAAAATTTTAGCTAAAATCCTCAAAATAAAGAAAATCGGGACGTACTGTATTATGGAGCCTGTTCCAAAACATGACCTATGTTCAAAATTTTTGATAAAGAGGTTTCGAGACCACACGAGTCCTCAACTGTCAAATTACAGCTACTTCGGTTAACAAGTGTAGATATAATTAAAAAAAAAATACCGAAAATCGGGAGGTTCAATTGTATGGGGCTATACCAAAACATGGACCTATACGAGGAGGACTAGAAAAGTCTGCGGACTAGGCAAAACGTACTGTTGCCAGACGCGATTTGACATTTTTTTTTGGAAAGTTTGACAATTTTTAGCCTAAACGTATTCAGGACAGTGTGACATACGATCATGATTTGTGTTATTTAAAGTGACTTGATTGAAACACCAACAAAACATGGTTTTTGAGCGCTTCAACAGCATCCTCTGGCGGCGAAAATCGTTCACCACTCCTTTTTTCTTATTGTTCGGGAATCAAGTGAAGTCATTGGGTACCAAGGCAGGGATGTGTGGCGGATGACCCATAAATTCCACGTTCTAAAAAAAAGTTATTTTTCAGTTATTTTTTTCATTTTTTTTCAAAAACGGTAAGACTTAGCAAAAGCCTAAAGTAAAATTTGTAGATTTAACAATTGTCTACAAGAATGGTCTTCATAATTTTTACAAAAGACTTACCATTATCGAGATATCGCATACACTAACTTCGGACAAAACTTAAAAAAACAATCGGAGAGTTTTCGTTGGGGTCGTTTCCTTTGGGCTTTTGTTCACACAGGTGAGTCAAATGCGTTATCTTTGCATAAAATGACTCCAACATGGAATAACTCTACTAAACACGCTCCGATTTTGTTGGAATTTTTTTAAAAGATAGGTATAATGTTGCTCTTCAAGGAAACATATATTTTTTGGTTATTTTGGCCGGTTCGTCTAAATATGTGCATATTTCCCTTATATGTGCATGAACATTATGACCAAACTTGTAGATAATTTTTCTGTCTACAATATTTACTTCAGTCACTTTTTGATTAGATCTACCGTTTTAAAAAAATAAATCCAAAAACCAAAAAAGCCTTAAATTTTGACCTTTGACTCCGAATAACTGTTTTTGCAGACATGGGATCGAAGGGGACTTTTAGGACGTTGCTTCTAATGACAAACCCTAGCTCTCTACCAAAATTCAGCTTTGTGGGAATTTTTGCTATTTCAATGTGTATTTTGACTGGGCTATTATTTTGGGTGGCATTGGTTTCGTTAGATATCGGGCCATTTTCATTTCAGTCAGTCAGAGTATTACTTACAGGTTTTGGAGCAATATGCCAGGAATCATGGCAGCACAACAAAAAGCAGAACCACAATAGACCTTAAACTGCTCTTAAAAAAAAAATTAAAACTTTTGTGAGACCCATCTGATACATTTTCGAAGTTAAACTAAGTTTAGACAAATCGGTTGATCTGTTTAGGGGATATAATCTGTACTATTTTAATGAATATGTTTGAGCTTTGTTGGGGAAGTACCAGAAGGAGTGCACCGATAAGCTGTATTTACAGACTTTATCTAATAATATTGCCGATTTTGGACCAATGCAGTATCTGGTTTGAAGGTTTCTTGCGCAACTGCCAGTACACATGGTGGCCGTAACGGATTTTTACACCTGTCGGGCCATTTCCATAGGAAGTACAGAGTTGCCCTTGAAAAAATGTACCGTTATAATAAAGAGAGTAATTAAAAGCTGTTGCAAAAATCAAAACAAATCGAGAGCAGGTCCTAAACTGCAATTTTCCGAAATTTTGTGGGGGAGGTTCCCAAAGAGTGCGCCGATATAGTCCATACCCGACCCTGATCAATGTCTGTTGGAAATGTTGCAATGTGCAAAGTATGGACCAAATCGGTTACAGCCTTATTGTGCTCACTATTTTTACGAAGGCCAAATTTTGAACCCAATCGAGACAGACAGAAGCAAGGAAGCGGCTAAATTGACTCCAAATATTATTTGTATTATTATTATTTCGATGATGCACATTTTGGTCCTGTGAAAGTGTATGTGTGTGTGAATAATATAAAAATAAACCTTCAAATACCGAAAATCAAGAGATACCGTTCTAGTGGGTGTATATCGAAACTTGGACCTCTACCAACCGTTATCTGCCTGAATTTTTTAATCCCCCAACGAAGACTTCAAATCAAATTTCGTCTATTTTGGTTGCATAATGCTGCTAAAATCTTAAAAATTCCCAAAATCGCGAGTTACCGTTATAAGAGGCTATATCAATGTGAACCTACATATATCCACATATATCCACAATTTTTTGTGGACAATTTTTTTTTTTACCACGGAATGATAAATCCCATTTTACGGACCTTTAATACATTTGACCAAAAATATATCCACCGACTTCAACCCGTTCAGACGCTAGAATGATTTCAACAGACGGACGGATATGTCTATATGGATGTAGAATTGCAACCTGGTCAAAAACTATATATGATAAAAACCAGATTTCCTTTGCAATTCCATTTGAAACAATTTTAAAAAAATTATGCGAGCACATCTACAATTTTTGGTATTGAAGTTAAGGAAAAATTCTGGTTTCAAATCTGTTCCCGTTCACAAAATTGGACGATGCGGGCAAAAGTTATAGCGGTTTTTATTCTCATATATAGAAAAAATATTTAAAAATATCTTATTTGTTATTATATTCGTAGATGTTTAAATATTTATTAAAATTATTATTATTTTCGCCGAAAATCAACATAACACATAAAATCAACATAAAAAAATTAACATAAAACAACATAAAAAAATTTTGAAGTAAATCCAAATTATCTTGTCCCAGAGTCCGTACATACCCTCAAAAAATAAATTAAAAAATATATGCGAAATCTAGACGATGCGTAGAAAAATATGAAACCAAATTTATAGAGATTGCGTACATAAATTGCATATTATAGCAACAACAAAAGAGAAAAACTTATTGTTGGAAAATATAGTTGCAAATATATTTTTTGGTTTGATTTGAAAAACTAGAATATGGACTATATCGGTCCACTCCTTCGTGTACCTCCCACACAAAATTCGGATGAAGTGAAGTATAAGAGCACTTCGAGGATCGTTTTGAAATTTTTTTCAGCAGGTTGTCCTTGTGGCTCCCTTTACGACGGTAAATTTTTTTCGGGTGCAAGTCCATACTGCTTCAGATAGTGGCCTAAAAACTCCAAGAATCCCTGACGGCACCAACTAAAATGGCAAACCCGCAGTGAGTTTCTGATTGATGCAGATTTTGTACATCGTATTATTTCATCCAGTCATGTATCAGGTTGGAGGTCTTCGGAATTCAAATGATCCGTCTAGATTCCCTGCCCTGAGAGCAGACGTACGGAATCTGGACCACATCATAGACGATTCTATACGAATTTTTGAGCAAGAGCGCTTCCAGGGCTTCTTGGAGGGAATTCAGGTAGACAGTAGGACATTCGGACAAGTTAAAGTTGCTGCTGGACTTGTATCCAGAGAACAAATTAGGAACCTAACGGACGCAAATGGTGGTCAAATCTTCAGCGATCCTTTGAAAGCTGAAGATCTTGCTGATCATTTGCAGGGTGTGCTGGGTCCGTGAAGGGGCTGGTCGACCATTCATTCCGCAGTTCATTTAATAGGACTGCGGATGAAATGGACGATCGGTCACCCGCGGAAAACTTTAGTGTCGCGTTCACTGCTGATGGCCCCTCAATCGACAACACTGCCAGATGGGAGGAAGCTGGATTTATATATCCGAGCTGCATAGGCAATGCACTCGCATGTAGACCTAACAAGAAATCCGGTGGTTTGGACAAAATTCCTGACATCGCTTTGAAAAAAGCGGGCAATGTCATATTTGCTTTTCTGTCCATTCTTTTTAACCACTGCTTGAATATCGGCTACTTCCCAAAGGTGTGGAAGCGAGCCATGGTGGTTCCCATTTTACAAAAAATATTCCCCTCCCGACAAATGCGGAAATTACAGACCAATCTCCATGTTGTCTGCATACGGTAAACTCTTCGAAACCTTTATTCTAAGGCGAATTAAAACTATAGTTGAAGACAAAAGAATACTTAAGAATTGCCAATTTGGTTTTCGAAGTGGCCGTTCAACGTCACATGCTCTCACAGCCTTCTCTACCTTTGTTGTGAGAGGTTTCGACCGGAGATACGAAACCATTGCTGTAGGGCTGGATTTTTCCAGAGCGTTTGATTCAGTCTGGCACAATGGTATCCTGTACAAAATGAAACAATTGGGATTCGACTTCCAAACTTGCCGACTAGTAGCCAGATATCTCAAGGAAAGGGGCTTTAGAACCAAGGTAGGTGACAGTATTTCTAGCGTTAGACCAATCTGATATGCCTGAACCTCCTCCAGGTGGTCTTCAGCTCCTCTACGCTGACGATATAATTTTAGGGGGGACTTAGAGCTAGCACTCTGACTACTCGCCTTAACGAACATCTTGAGGTTCTACATAGATATTTCTCTGTGTGGGGCCTCAAGCTGAATGTGGGGAAATGTACGGCGGTTGTTTTTAAGGGAAAATCTAATGTTGTATACCCTAAATTTAGTTCCTTCTGCCCGATCTTGAAAATTGGGGGCGAAGCCATCACAATTGCCGACAAGATCAGATATCATGGTGTAATATTCGACGAAAATTTTGAATTTATCCGACATGTGGAGTGCATTTTGAACAGGGCCAAGAAGATATATTTCGGCTACCACGGTGTTTTGCGCCATAGTGGTGGACTATCTAATCATATCAAACTTTTGATATATAAACAAGTCATAAGACCTGTTGTCGCACATGCTTTCCCAGTCTGGTTCTTGATATCCTCGAGACAGATGGATAGACTGAAGAGATGGGAAAGATCTATTTTGACTTACTGTCTGGGTTTAAGACCAACAATTAGGAGCGATGGTTCAATTAAGAGACCATCATGTAGGGTAACGTATGACACTGCCAACATTGAAAGAATTGACAAGTTTCTCATGAGATTAGCCCTGAACTTCGTTGAGGCGGCTCAGAACGTGCAAAATGAGCTGACTGAGGATTCCCTGCAATGTTCTTATCACGCAAGTGTCCTAAGCACAAAAAACACTTACCATCTGCTGCCCTTCCACTGCTTCTCAATGAGCGGTTTCTGTATTATAACGAAGATAAACTTGTATTTGACCTTAGAAGGTACAATACAATGAACACCAGCAACACTGTGTACATTACAACAGAGTAATTGCTTATAAATCTGTAAATAGTAGTCTAAGTTCATTTTCTTTTTATCATTAATTTCGTTTCTAATTATTAACTTCCTTTCTTATCATTATTTTTAGTACTTAATTTAATTTTAACTCTTACATAAAACACATTCTGTGTTGCCCTTTTTTAAATTGAATTTTTTGGGCTAAACCATTCAAATTATTATTTAATAAATTTTGTTCGATATTTTGCTAGTGGCCAATCCACAGCATTAAATTATATATCTTAGAAGGGAGCGCAATGCCACATGTTTATTTATATAAGACTACCAATAAGTCATTTTGTATAGATTTAAGATTTTCTCAATAAATAATGGCTCTAGCCAAAAATGGAAATGGAATGTAAGGGTGAAACTCGGATTCATCGATTGTAAAACATTTTTGGTTTTTACCATATACAGTTGGACAACTTATGTATTGCAAAAACCAAAATTGTAGAAAATTTCATATTAATTGTTCGTTTATGGCAAAAAATTATTTAAAAACTATACGGTTTTTTGTGCATATATCTTGCTACTGGTCCTTAAAATAATATTCCGTCAAAATATGCAAAGTTTATTTACAATTTATAACAAATACGGCAAAAAAAATTATCTACTACATGGGGTGACAATAAAAGAATTGCAAAAATTTCCAAATCTATGGTTTCTTGGAGAACTACCAAACTTGTGTTTCTTATTGAGTTGTCTATCCACTTTGAACATTCGTTGGAGCTTAAATGAGCTTTGTTAATCCAAAATTAGGGCTCAGCATGTTACGCTCAAAGGGTACTGATTCCCCAATTTTTTATTAAATCTTGATCTTTCGTTGGAGGATCTTCTTCGAGTTTGTTTTTTAATGGACCCAAAAATTGTATAAGGGTTGATATTAGAACAATTAATATGAAATTTATTACAATTTTGGTCTGTGCAATACATTTGTTGTCTCCCAAAAAGTCGAGGATATAACTCCCAGAAACTAAGAAGATTTTGTTATTCTGTTTGTTTTTGCCCGGCTAGCCGTTAAATACCGTCCGCAGATTGGCCGTCTACATCAGCTATTAATTTTAAAACAAAATTTAAATGTAAAAAAATCGTGCGTTATTTCTTTTGGAAATGGTATTTGGGAGTTTTGTGTGTTAAGTCCATATTTACCTTAGGCAATTTTCCTTGCGGCAGTTGTCAGTTAGTAGGTGATAGAGGGTGTTGAGAGGCAAAGGGTTACCAAATGCCTCACCCCTCACTCCATCAAACAATTGCCGCAATTACCCCAAGGAATATTGCCTAATGTAAATATGGACTGAGAGCTATGTTACGGTACCTTGCAAAAGATTTGTGTTTATTTCCCTATATATCGATATAAAGCTGAAAACATTTAGATAGATTTAGATAAAAAATGTATCGTTACTCCCCTTGTCTGCTGCACCCTGTATTTATCTTTCTATACACTCTCGCTTATTATAATCACAATTGTGCATTTCGAGTCACAATACTCATATATCCATTCTCTTATTGTTAGTTAATAGCTTAATGAAACATTTTAATCCTTCTGCACTTAGTTGCAGCTAAACATTAAACTTGACAACAAATAACTTTACACATTGCCAACTTGATGTCCTATTTATTGCCTGGGCTTTTGTGTATATTTCTACCATTATGAGCCTCTCCCTCTTGCTCTTCTCCCTTCTGACATTTAACCATTACCATGAATTTCAAGACAATTGGCCACCACCTACTCCTACTCCATTGTAACAACACCGAGAGGGAACATTTTTGCTGTGCCAGCAATGACGTCTGTGCAGAGTAAACACGCCAAAGCATCGTCATCAAACTGGAGGCCAAAGCCAAACATTTACAATGCCATAAAGTTTGTGTAAACCCAATGTTCTGTGGTAAATGGTTTGCAGCCTAAAATCTACACTCCACTTGCGGGTCTATTTGTTGCATGATCCCGTAGTAAGTAACAATGCATATTCTCTGTCTGGTTATTAGTACGTTGTATAGGAGAACGGTTTGTCCCTACGTCCTTAGTTTGTTTTCGTACGTATTGTATTTACATTTCCGTCGTAAATGGGAAAAGTTTTTCAGCGGAACTAAAATCTAACAATAATAAAAAGTGTTGCCTTTAGTGGAAGAAGGCATTTCATTGTGTGCATTCGCGTGTGTTTGTTGGGGATAGTTATAGTGCCTCAAACACACTTGGCTGTTAATCTACAGATACTATTCTCTTCGTATATCTTTCGCCAGATATGTATTCTGTTTTATGATTATATTTACACCAAAGTGACATTGCTATTAGCGGTAACCTTTTTATTAATATTCTTTTATTCTCAATACTCAAGACACGATGCTCCTGGCCACAAACTATGAAAACGTTAATAAAAATAGCTGAATTTTTACACAATGAAATTGTATTGAATTTAGTTTGCCAAATATTCACAATGCATAGAGAAAGATGAACGTTTTGCTTAAAATAAATGCAATTTTACTTACCTTTATCACCACAAATTCCTAGAATTCCAATTGCCCCTTACGTTCTTGAAAATTTGATTGCTATTTTGCCAATTATGTTCTCACACTTAACACGAAAAATCCAATTTCCATTTGACCGCAAAATAAAAATCCAATAAATTGTTGATTTCTTTTTGTTGTTTTTTATAAATTATAACACGTAAAATTTTGCAAAAATAAATAACGAAATATACACGCTTACAACTAAAAAAAGTATTAACAATTTTTTTATTCTAGAAAATTAGAATTTTTTCATAATTTCAAAATGACAAGTCACAGGGTATATTAAGGTGGCCCCAAGGCAAATTGAACAGGTAGTGGTATCTATTTGAATATGTTATGCCAAAATTTTCTTTATGCTGTTGCATGGTAGAATAAGAAAAGGTAGCAGCAATACACAGCTGACTGAACTGGGTTGTAACGTTAGTGCCAAATTTCATATGACATTTTATACATTTATTTCTATTTCGATGTACATTAGGGACATATATTTTTTGAGAAAAAAAAAATATACCATTCGAAAAAACCATTTCCCAGAAAGACTTCTTCATATCAATGATATGTAACCTCCTCGAAGTTCGAACGATAAGCCGCGCGGTAAATCCCCGCTTGTAGAGGCGATACAACGTTTGTTAATATGTGAGGTAATTTGTTAAAATTTAAAAAAATAAAGCCCTAATAAACATGTGCTTCTTTGATTTCTTAAACAAAACATTGAAACAGCTTCTCCTTTTTCTATGAATTTCCAGCGACCCCAAACTTTTCTGCAAGAAATCTACTTTCTGCGAGAATCTATGCATTTAGTGGAATGATGTGGAAACATAAAAATTGAAAATGTAAAGAATTGTCATTCATGTTTTCCAAAATATTCAACCAAATGTGAAAAATTATTAGTTTTTTAAATTCCAATAATTTATAGACATTTCCTTGTTTTGTTTACAAATACAACTGGCAGTAACGTTACAAACAAAAACAAATTCCTTTGTGGTTGTTGTTCGAGTTGTATTTGTTGTAGTATTAACTTTACCTTGTATTTGTTCTACCATGATGCTGTTGGGGAAATTAGAACAAAAATAATTTTTTTACAAAGGAATTTGACACTTCATATTCGAACAGCTGGTGTGACCCTACTACCTTGGTAACTGTGCCATCGGTATCACCAATGCATATCGAACATGTAGTGGTGTCACACCAGCTCACACTGGTCGAAAACATTGATCTAGCGGCGCGAAAGTCAAAAAATCAAAGTATAAAATTGCGAAATGTTTTCCATTGTATCGATTACAGACACTCTGCTGACTAAAATTTTGTTTTTTACTTTTTTGTTGTTGTAAATATTCACTCAGTTATTAACTGTCAAGTGCAAGAAATTTTGATGCATCAGATTTTAACAAAATTGTTTCTAAAAACCTGATTTCATATTTGTTTCATTGTTTAATAAATTCGTAATAAAACTAAACAAAGTTTATTTTTTATTGATAGGGGAGGGTGTAAATTAAATTTAAAAAAATGTTTGGGGCCTGAAGTTACATAGTTATGTAGCAATAAATTTTCAAAAATTATGATTTTTTTATGTTTTTAGTGCAATATACTTTTGTTGAATGGAGCGTAACTACCAAGGTCCACTGAGGTTCAGTCCAATTCTTTTTTTACTAATTAATTTGGACTTCCTAGATTCCGAATAACCACAATTCAGCTGATAAATGGTCTTGCAAAATAGCTTAAATCTTAAAAATACCCAAAATCTGTCGAAACAGTCATATGGGGACTATATTAAAATGTAGACCTATGTTCACAATTTTGGTGGAGAAGATGTATAACAAACGAGAAACTCCTATCGCAAAATTCAGCTTATTTGGTCTGAAAATGTAGACAAAATCCTAACAATACCGAATATTGGGATGTACCGTTATATGGGGACAATATAAAAACGTAGACCTATGTCCACAAATTTTGGTGGAGAATGTTTGTATCCACTGGGAACCCCAAATACCAAATTACACCTAATTTGGCCGGAAAATATAGCTTTAAGCCCCCAAAATACTGAAAATCGGGAGGTACCTTCAAGGGGGCCTATACCCAAATGTGGACCTGTGTCCACAATTTTTGGTGGAAAGGTTTAGTGATCACTAGAAACCCTAAGTACTAAATAACAACTAATTTGGAAGGAAAGGGTGGCTTAAATCCTCAAAATACCGAATATCAGGAGGTACCGTTATATGGGGGCTATTCCAAAATATTAGCCAATGTTATTCTTATTTAGTCCATTATTACCCACGGACACACACTGAGTTTGTGCAAAATTTCAGAAAGATATCTCCATTCGTTTCCAAGTTATTAATTTCGCGCCGCTAAATCGGCTATTTCGACCACCGTGCAGCTGTTCGATTAAGAAGTGTCAAATCCCTTCATAATATTATCAAAATTATATTTGATGTAATTTCTCCGGCAACATAAAGAACATTTTGGCATAATATATTCAACAATTTTCGATGCCACTACCTGGTTAATTTACCTTGGGTGACCGACATGTGGTCTGTTCCAGAACTGCAAGATTCTACTAATTTTTAATATTTTTTCCGATAACATAAAGGAAAAACTGTTATCGTAGTAAAAAATAGTAGCTTCTTGCAGGTTCTGGAACAGAGCAATGGCATGGCACATTTATATAAGGTAGAAGTGACAATCAGTTGTAAGTCCCAATTTACATTAGGCGAGTTTACTTGTGGCAATTGTCAGTTTGTAGGTGAGAGAGGGTGCTGAGAGGCAAAGGGTTACCATATGCCTCACCTCTCTCTCCTACAAAATGACAATTGCCGCAAGTAAACTCGCCCAATGTAAATTGGGACTAATTTTACTTTTTTGGTAAATTTGGTTTTCAAAATGTAATAGGGTCTACTCATGAAATTTGAAACTTCGAAATTTGCTACAATATAATACTTCTTCATCTTAAACGTGTAATAACAATGACATAAGACAGTTCTGTATGCTTTATATTTACATTTTCATTCAATTTTTTTTCTATTTTGGAGGGTTTTCAAAATGTATTTATGTTTTTTCTTAGAACATTTTAGAACGACACCAGTATTCAATATTTTCTTTGAAATTAAATTTTCTATAGCAACAATGTTGTTTTTGTAAATTTGTTAGTTGTTGTAATTCATGCATTTACCTTATATAAATTTGCCTTGGTACAAATCAAGGCGAATTTAAAAAGGTGATCCAAAAATCGAATTCAGGCCGTAGTTTTCATTTGCTGTCAAAATTTTTTGCGCGAAATATCCCCAGAAGAAAACGGTAGAATATACTTCGCGATGCTTAAATAAAGATGTTGTACACAGATATTCTTTATAAAAGCGAAATATTTGTTATATATTATACCCTACACCACTATGTGGTAATTGTATTATAAGTTTGTTTTTGGGAAAAATTCATGTAACACCGCGAAATATCGCTCCTAGACCCCCAAGATAAAGCGATTTTGAGATGTGTGTCCGTCCGTCTGTCTGTCCATTATAAATTGTAATCAAACACCAGGCCGCAATTATCGACCGATCGTTACGAAATTTTGCATGGAGGTCGGGTTAAGACCAGAACCAGACCACTGGGTTAATCCGGTTAAGTGTAACCGGGGTATAAGAGTATATGACAAAGAAGAAGCTTGCAATTTGAGATAGTGATCATATAATATTTAGAGGGTTAAATGGACCACAACTTTTGTGTGCAAATTGTGAAAATGTTTAATATACAGCTTATATACTATGTATTCCTGGATGATACATTCCGCCCACAGTTGGAAGGCAATTTCTTGGCCTTTCCTTCGATGCCAATTATGTTGATTTACGTGCTCAGTAGTGGGATTCTGTAACTCATTTTTGCAATTACCGACAAAAATCGGTAAAACTAAATCGCAAAATTATGACCAAAAACATAAAGAAAAGTTGGCACCACTGTTTGTGTCGGTAGAGGCTAGCGACTACTTTTTATTCATCGTTAACTTACCGAAAAATTTCGATAATTATCGGAATTATAAGCATTTTAATTTTACCGACAATTATCGATAACAGCAAAAATGAGTTACAGAATCCCACTACAGATAACAGAGTTACAGCCTAACATATCAAGTTATTTGTTTGTAGTGTAATCAGAAGCACGTTAGAGGTCTCAATTATAGATCAATAGTCGCGAGATTTTGCACGATGTAAGAGTTTAGGTCGAAGAACATGCCTACAATTTTCGATGATAATCTCATATTATGGACCATTACTTTTGTATGTAACTGCTATGCCTAAATACGACCGTATTCCAAAAACGTATGAGGTGAAAAAAGTAGAGCACATGTATTCTTATGAGAACTACCGAAATACGTCGAGCGTATACTTTTTTAAGTTGAACATTTCCAACTTTGACAGAACGTGATATGTTATTGTATGTATGTATGTGTGTGTTTTGTATTTTGAAAACAAAAGCCCAACAAAACATGAAATACAATTTATTGCAAAGGAAAAATGTTTGTTTTACGAATGAAAACATTTTATAAAGTTTCTGTCGCGGTTTTTGTGTTTTAAATGGGATTTCGGATTCAACGTATTTGGGTAATACGGACGCTCAGAGAGCGTTGTTGTGGTAGGTAGGTGAATATTTTTTGTACGTCACGACTTAAATTAGGTATAGCTGTAAAATATAAATATTTAAAATTTGGCACATATTTTACATGGTAGAACAATAAAAGGTAACAGCAATACACAGCTGACTGAACAGGGTTGTAACCATGGTAGAACAAGAAAAGGTAGCAGCAATACCCAGCTGACTGAACTGGGCTGTAATGTTAGTGTCAAATTCCATAGGACATTTTATATATTTATTTCTATGTTTGATGTGTATTAGGGATATATATTTTTTTAAGAAAAAATTTATTCATCAGAAAAAAAAATATTTCTCATAAAGACTTCTTCATATAAGTGACGTGTAACCTCCTCCAAGTCCGAACGACGTGCCGCACACTAAAACACCGCTTATAGAGGCGGTACAACATTTGTTAATATGGTGTGGTATTTTAATAAGCTTGAAAAAATGAAGCCCAAATAAACATGTGTTTTTTATTTCAAAAACAATACAAGTCTTTTTAAATGAATTTCCAGCGACCTCAAACATATTTCCAAGAATTCTACTTTCTGCGAGAAATAATGCATTTAGTGGAATGATATGGAAATATTCAAATTGAAAATCAAACGAGTTTTCATTCATGTTTTCCAAAATATTCAATCAAATGTGAAAAAATATTAGTTTTTTAAATTCCAATAATTTATAGACATTTCCTTATTTTGTTTACATTTATATTTGACACTAACGTTACAAACAAAAACAAACTCCTATGTGGTTGTTGTTGAGTTGTATTTGATGTAGTACTTACTTTACCTGGTTTGTTTTACCGTAGGTGGAGGGTATAAAAATTTGGCCCGACAAAACATTAGAGTTGGGCAATCTCGTTCAATTGAACGATCCGGATCACTGTCCTCGTTCAAAAACGTATGATTAACATCATAAAAACCAACGTGTGGAATTAAGTATACGTAGTTTTGTCAAAGAAATTACGAGATTGCCCAACTCTACCAAACATACCGCTCTTTTTACTTGTTTTACTTTATTTGTTGTGTAATAATTTTTGAAGTTTGGAATTTAAATCAGCGATATGTTTACATTTTATGTCAACGGTTATTAACCTCTTTTTACTTATTCCTAAAGAAATTATTGAGGTCTTCTATATTAAGAGAATACCGAGGAAATGAAAAAAGTAGTATCTAATTTACTCTAAGTTAAAAATAAAAATTGCTTATATTTGACAATAAATTAACTTACATTAACGCATCAATTCAAATCAAATATAACACTTTATATTTATTTCCAAATGTACATTCAATTAGTTTTCCCCAAAGATTGCTCTAATTCTGTCAACATACTCGTACATCTATTTTCATTGTTGCGAAAACATTTCGTTGGCATTTAGTTTTGTTTAAAATAGATTCATTACTCAGTGATTTTAATTAATAGGTCAGATTAGAGGAAAGTGTATAATGAGAAGGGAAAACCAAAATAATATATGTTTATGTGGATATATAATAAGAAATTATACCATCGTAGATGCACAAGATTATTGGTCTGTTCCTTTAAATTTCAAAAATTGTAAATGTGGCAAAAGTTGTGAACTTCTCTCATATCAATTGTATGCTTTCATCAAGCAAAGGAATACTTTTCGAGCAAAATGTGGTAAAACTTGAAGATTGTTGCAGGTATAGGAAAAGAGCTTATTTTTGTGGTTTAAACGAGGCTAAAACATCTCATCTCCAGATTCACTTAGTTAAATAAATACTGCAACTGTTCAAATGAAAGTAAAGTTCTTTAACTCCAGTATCATACCGCTCATTTACTTAAAGAGTGACACATCTCAAAATATCCAGTTTCGCGAAAAAAAAAGCTCGTTTAAAGTGGGCAATTGAAATTTGAATTCCCTACTTAAAAAGATTATTACACAGAAAGTAGAATAACAACTTGCACCATATTTTGCTAAACAAAAAAGTAGCCAGATATCAATACTAAATTTTTGTGCAAGATGAAGCATGATTTGAAGTGTTTTAGTGCTTAAAATACCTGTTGGTTGAATTTTGCTAAACCTGTAACTGTAACTCGATGATTTTTAGAGATATCAGCATGGAAATTTGACACAACCTAAATTAGAAGTCGTAGAAAAAATAAAAATTGCTAACTCAGAAAACGCGTTTTTTGAGTTATGCCACTCTTTGAGTAAATGGAAAGGTTAACAAACCATAGATATATGTATAATAGTTCCACAAACATCCCAGAAGGCAGAAGGGAGACCAAAGATATGTACAAACCAAAGAGATATGTACATTAGGGTGGTCCGATCGATGAAAAAACTTTACCAGTTCATTATTGTGGGTAAAAAACGATTTCTACAACAAATTTTAAAAATCGGATCGGATTTTGATATGGCTATATATGACCCAAAACACCAAAAATCGACCAAATATGCATATTGGAGCTATATCAACTTCCGATCCGATTTACAAAATTGTTAGAAGAAATCGTTTCTTACCCATAATAATTAATTGGTAAAGTTTTTTCATCGATCGGTCCACAATTATGGCATTTACAGAATTTCGGTAAAAAAGCGCTTTTGGCCCCATAAAATTACTATGGAAACAAAGAATACTAGGTTGACACGGGTTAACGTTAAGCGATCGTCATAACATTTCATGTATAAGGTTTTTCGATCAAATGACAATAATTTAGCCTAAATCCAAAAAACAAAACAAATTTTGTTTTTGGGTCACCCTAATTTACATATATTCTGCGAGCGGCAATATAGAACATAGGTCCACCGACCTGGCCATATTTTTAATATTGCCCTACGTCAGTGAAATCGGACATATATAGCATTTTTGGTGCATTAAATACATGAAATCGGACGAAAATATATATGGGAGCTATATCGAAATCTGAACCAATTTCGATATATTTTGGCACATTTAGTTATAGTCCAAATTCCTTCACACATTCTAAATTTGGAGACTGTATCTGTAACCGTTCTATAGACATCTGCATACAACGTTTACGTTTTTTGGAGGTAACTCCGATTCTGATGGTATATCTCCGGGTCAGAGCGGAATTTCAAATATTTTTATAACCTATGTTACTATCAGGCGATGTAGTAATATACCCTGAACATTTCAGCAAGATCGGTTCAGTGGTTTTTGAGTCCATAAATTTCAAACCAACAAGCAAATATACAAAATTTTTATACCCTCCACCATAGTATGGAGGGTATATTAGGTTTGTCATTCCGTTTGTAATACATCGAACTAATCATTTGCGAGCCTATAAAGTATATATATTCTTGATCAGGATAAAATTCTAAGACGATCTAGCCATGTCCGTCTGTCCCCCTGTTGTAATCACTCTAGCGTCCGCAATAATTGAGATAGAGTGCTGAAATTTTGCACCCGAGGGTTTTTTCCATAGGCAGGTCAAGTTCGAAGATGGGCTATATCGGTCCACGTTTTGGTATAACCCCCATGTAACGGTACCTCCCGATTTTCGGTATTTTGTGGATTTTAGCTACAATTTTTAACCGAACTAGCTGTAATTTGACGTATGATGTTATCTGTGGCCACGAAACTTATCCACCAAAAATCGTCAATATAGGACCATGTTTTGGTATAGCCCCCATATTCCTCCTGATTTTCGGTATTTTGAGGATTTTAGCTACAATGTTTAACCGAACTTGCTGTAATTTGACGCATGATGTTATCTGTGGCCACGAAACTTATCCACCAAAAATCGTCAATATAGGACCATGTTTTGGTATAGCGCCCATATATCGGTACCTCCCGATTTTCGGTATTTTGTGGATTTTTGATACAATTTTTAACCGAACTAGCTGTAATTTGATGTATAATGTTATCTGTGACCACGAAACTTATCCACCAAAAATCGTCAATATAGGTTCATGTTTTGGTATAGCCCCCATAAATCGGTACCTCCCGATTTTCGGTAATTTGTGTATTTTAGCTAAAATGTTTAACCGAACTAGCTGTAATTCGACGTATAATGTTATCTGTGGCCACGAAACTTATCCACCAAAAATCGTCAATATAGGACCATGTTTTGGTATAGCGCCCATATATCGGTACCTCCCGATTTTCGGTATTTTGAGGATTTTAGCTACAATGTTTAACCGAACTTGCTGTAATTTGGCATATGATTTTATCTGTGGGCACGAAACTTATCCACTAAAAATCGTCAATATAAGTCCATGTTTTGGTATAGCCCCCATATATCGGTTCCTCCCGACTTTCGGTATTTTGTGGATTTTAGCTACAATTTTTAACCGAACTAGCTGTAATTTGACGTATGATGTTATCTGTGGCCACGAAACTTATCCACCAAAAATCGTCAATATAGGTCCATGTTCTGGTATAGCTCCCACAATTTTTAACCGAACTAGATGTAATTTGACATATGAGGTTCTCTGTAAAACCTATCGATCAAAAATCGTCAATATAGTTCCATGTTTTGGTATAGCCCCCATATACTGTACGTCCCGACTTTCCGTATTTTGAGATTTTTAGCCAAAAACTAACCAATATGGTTAATTGGTGATTTTATGTAAAGTTAATCGGTATTATATATGTAACATCATTTACTCCTAGGAATTGAGCCTTGACGTGGCGGAGGAGCTAAGTACTTTCCCAATGGAAAGGAAACCAATTATTCCGTTTGGGTTATTTTATGGTGGAGGGTATAAAAAGTTCGGCCCGTCCTTAACACTTTTTCACTTGTTCTACTTTATATATGTATATAGATATTAGCCGAAGGATATATAGTTTGCATTGATAAATTCTTTTTTACAATCAACTGTAATTTTTTTAATGTATATAACAAATTCGTTGAGAGAAACTTTAGCAAACATATAAAATAAACGAGTTTGATTTCACTATGTTCCACTGTAATAAAAACATGTACTTAATTTCGCATACTTTTTCTTAGAATTTGCAAATTGCATATAAACATTTAATTTTGATCACGAGTTTGTGTCTTGAAATTATAGAATATTTAGAAACATTGAGAAACCGAGAAGGAAAAGAAAAACACAAAAACAAATACAAAATGTAGAAACAAATGAACAACATTCAATAAAAACTGATAAGAGCATCATTTCAGCATGCAGCAATCAGAAAAGACACAAAAAAAATAACAAATAATAACAACAACAAAAAAAAAGAACAAAAATCAAAACGTTTTTTTATTTTAAATTTCATGTTCAAACTAATACTCACATAAATCAGATACCAACACAAATGTATTTAACTTTGAAGCTTATCGCTGAGACAGAAAAAGCTGAGTTTTAGATTGTTATTTTCGCATAAGACGTAAGACAAAGACAAAGCTTATAGACGATGACAGTACAATAATAAACCAAAATTGTGTTTTTTTCTTATTTCGCCAAAATATTATTTTTCGAAATTATTTGGTTTTTTGTTATTACGGGTTTGGACGTCACACTTAAATTTATGCAATAATTTTGCGTTCAACAAAAATTTTGTTGCCAAAAGAAGTTTTGATTGCGGCACAATGGGTTACTCCAAAAAAGAAAGACAACAGAAAATATTCCCAAAGATTTTATGATTTAAGTTTTTTGTTGTTGCAATTATGAATTTCAAGGACGCATTCACGTAAGAAGCCAAACACACCACAATGCTGATTTTTGGGACGTAACAATAACGACGACGGCGAAAAAGACGACTACGACCACGAGATTTACTACGACGGACACAAAAAATTAACTGAGGAGGTGATGAGACAAAACGTTTTAGTGAAATCTTATCAAGACAACAGACTCTGACAAACTGGTGGACCGATGAGATTGTCCGGCAAAGAGTGATTTTTTTATTTGAATTTTTGTGTTTTTTTCATTTCATTTTATTTAGAGGGGCGGTGTTGGCGTTCATCTGCTTGCGGGATGATCATTCTTATCGAACGAATGAATTGAATGTGATTATATTCGTCATGAGATGTATTGAGTGAGCATCAAAACATTTTGTATGTGCATCACCAATTACAACAACTACAATATAATTGAAATGAAATCGATTAATCTGTTCTCGTAAAGTGTAGCGAGATATGCGCAGCAATAGCAGCAACAACAACAACAACGCTGCAACACATTACAATACCGCACATTCAGTGACATTTCAAATGTATGGTAAATGCGCCCTCGAACAAAATTTACTGATAACGCTGAGTGAATGAGAAAATACATACATACATACACATGCAATGTGTGAAATATCGTTGTCTAGACATTCCTTCTAAAACAATATAAGGGTGTCGCGAAAATGAACAAGAAAAAATATTTTTGTTAATATGAAATTTGTTGTAAATCCCAGATAAATCAGAGGAATAATAGGCATGGACAATGATAATAATTATTTATATATGTATTATACGCTTCATCTTATGATGGAAGGTCATTCGTCTGCAACACATCGAAAGTATATGGTAAAAACCAAAAATGTTTTACAATCGATGGATCCGAGTTTCACCCTTTCAAACCCGCGAACTGTTGACATACGAGGGCAGAACGATAACTATCTGCCCTAACAATGAAAACGCGAATATTTACCATCAAATATGGTTTTAATGTTTTCTTAAGTAGTCGCCAGCATGATTTATACACTTTTTCGTGCGGTCAAACCTATTGGCGAAGCAATTTTTCCACTCGGATTGAGACACCTCCAAAACATGATTTTTGAACGCTTTTAAATCATATTCAGGCGACAAAAATCGTTGACCCCGCCTTTTTTTCTTGATGTGCTGGAATCAAATGAAGTCATTGGATCCCCAGTCAGTGTTGCACGGCGGATGACCCATCAATTCAAACATGCGCTGAGTTGAATCGATGTGTGAGAGCTCGCATTGTCATGATGCAGAACGATTCGTCTTCTCCTGTTCGTTTTTCGAATTTCTCAGGAGAGTTCCGCAAACAAATTTTAGTGTAACACTCAGAATTAACCGTCCTATATTCGCTACACGGTCAGTTTAGCCGAAGAAACAGACGACTTGAACATGAACAACTTTCGTTGAATTTGGCTCGTTTTCGAAGACCCCGATTACTGATTTGTTTCCGACTCCTAAGTATAGATCCTAGATTCGTCGCCTGTGATGATCGTATAAACGTCGTTCGAAGCACTCCGATCGATTTTATACACAATTTCTTTCAAACAATCCACAAGAGCCTTTTTTTTTTGAGCGATTGCCCAATTTTGCTGGATCTAACGAGAAAAATCCATCTCTTCGGCCAGGTATTTATGTAATATCGAATATTAGTTGGTGGAGCAAATGTCCACAGATGCTTCAATCTCACGGTATATAACTCGGCTATATCGTGTTATCCGTTCACGCACGGTATATTTCTTTTCTGGCATAACGGTAGATTTTGGGCGACCCTGACGACCTTCGTTTTTTGGCGAGGGCCGTCCACGATTGAATTCATTTAACCAGTCCTATAAGAGGGTCCTTTACCGATACACAATGGTTTAATTTGATCGATGCATTCTAATCAAAGATTTGGTTGGGTGTATTTGAACAGAAGTGGCCACTATTAAAGAAGACCTTTTGGTGTTTTAAATTGATGCTAAAAGGTGCGAAAGGTGCTCAGCTATCACCATTTCCAATTTTGTGTAATTTTATTTCCTTGGTGGATATTTCTGCTTCTATTGGAGAAGAGGAGAACCTGATGATGAAAGTAAAGGGTCTGAGCTTTAAATTAAAATTAAATGTGTCGGTGTTGATGGTGACGCAGGGGATGGAAGATACCAAGAAACGGACCTGAACGGCGTTAACATGACAAATCCCAGGATTTGTCTAGGTCCCCTCCCCGTGGTGTCACCCGTGGAACTGCCTTTAACACTCGTTAAAGGGAGTGAGCTAACATGTACCGCGTGTTTATCCATTAGAACGTTAAAAAATTTAATTTGTTCGTCGGGTTAGTAACCCTCAACTAGAAAAAACAGCCTACTATGAAAAAACAAAAGAAATGAAAACAAACCCCTCTAAAGTTGACGAACCCCGCAAACGTTTTAAGGACAATGATCTGCGAATCTGCACCTGGAATGTTCGCAAACCTTTTAGAGAACGTGCAGTTTACGCATTGGCAGATGTACTTGAAAAGTACAAGGCCGACATTACTGCCATACAGGAAATACGATGGATTGGGAAAAGCGCCGCAACATCACCTAAAGGTGACGCACTCTATTATAGCTGCCATGACACAAAGCATGAGTTTGGCTGCGGATTTGTAGTTGGTCGGAGATTAAAACATCTGGTCTCCAGCTTCACCCCAGTGAATGAAAGACTCGCTGCAATTCGATTAAAATCAAAATTCTTCAACGTCAGCTTTATTTGCGCTCATGCCCACTGAAGGCAAGGACGAACATACCAAAGATATATTTTACGAGCGCTAAAAAGAAACTTATGACCGCTGCACTGCCCATGACATTAAAATAATACTAGGCGATTTTAATGCTAAAATTGAAAAGGAAAATATCTTTGGCCCAACAGTCGGGAAATTCAGTCTCCACAGTGAAACATCTGACAATGGTATGAGGCTGATAGAATTTGCAGCTGCAAGAATCATGGTAGTTAGCAGTACCAGATTTAAGCGTCTCGATATTCATAAGGGCACCTGGCTGTCGCCAGAACAAAGAACAAGAAATCAAATTGATCACGTTGTGATAGATGGAAGACACGCATCGAGCGTGTTGGATGTACGATCGTTCCGAGGCGCAAACATAGACTCGGACCACTACCTAGTTGCAGCAAAGGTACGTACCAGATTAAACGTTGCAAACAAAGTGCGAACAGATACAACACGAAAGTTGGACATCGTTAAGCTGCAATCACAACAGATAGCCACAGCATATTCCACTCAACTGGCCCGACTGCTTAATCAAAGCACTCCTCGTCCCTTTAACATATCATGACAATGCGAAACATTGTCCACTCCATGCAAACAGCCGCAAAATCAGTACTTGGATATCAAAGACCTTCACCACGGAATCCATGGTATGACCAGGAGTGTCGTGCTGCCACCGAAGAGAAAAATGCGGCATATATGGCTACTTTACAATCCGTAGCAACGCGTAGAGCACGAGGGAGGTATCGGGAGAAAAGGAGAGAGGAAAAACGTCTTTTCCGCAGAAAAAAGAGAGAGATGGAAAAGCGGGATTGTGAACAAATCGAGATATACAGGAGACAGAATGAAGTCCGAAAATTCTACCAAAGAGTGAAACATCAAACAGATGGATTTGGTACAGGCACATCCTCCTGTAGAGACCAGCAAATTAATTTGGTAACTGATACAGATAGTGTACTCAGGATATGGAAAGAACATTTTACAAAACTGTTGGTATCCAATAGCAGCGAAGACGACGAAGATACCACAGTCCCAATCCCAGAAGATGGTATTGAATGTATACCGCCCAGCCGAGATGAGCTAAAGACAGCAATAAATCGGCAGAAGAATCATAAGGCAGCAGGAGCCCATGGCTTACCAGCCGAGCTGTTCAAAACCGGAGGCGACACGCTGATAAGGTGTATTTATCAGCTAGTTAGCACCATCTGGCAGGAAGAACGAGTACCCGACGATTGGAACCTGAGTATCCTGTGCCCCGTCCACAAGAAGGGAGATAAGACTGTATGCTCTAACTATAGGGGCATAAGTCAACTCCCTATTGCTACAAGATCGTGTCAGGGATATTGTGCGAACGACTAAAGACTATTGTCAACGAGATAATTGGACCATACCAATGCGGCTTTAGACCTAGCAAGTCCACCATTGACCAGATATTTACCCTGCGGCAAATCCTGGAGAAGACCCAGAGATGCAGATCGACACCTACCACCTTTTTGCGTTCAAAGGTATTCCAAGCCATGTCTAAATTTGGTATCCCCGCAAAGCTCATCCGGCTTGGTAAAATGACTTTAACTGACACGAGGTTTAGCACCAAAAGAGGTTTCAGACAAGGAGACAGCCTTTCGTGTGATCTCTTCAACATCCTGCTGGAAAAGGTTATACGAGAGGCAAACGTCAAAAGAAGTGGCACAATCTACAACAATAGCCACATGTTACTTGCTTATGCTGATGATATAGACATCATGGGACGATCAGTAAAAGAAGTAACTGATACCTTTATGAAGGTCGAAGGAGAATCTGCTAAAGTGGGTCTGGCGGTAAACGGTGAGAAAACAAAGTTAATGGTGTCGACGCGCGTCCATTGAGCTCGGACCAACAGTGGAAGTTGGTTCCTATAATTTTCAGGTAATAAAAGACTTCGTCTACCTCGGCACCTCCGTAAACACAACAAACGACATCAGTTGTAAAATAAAAAGAAGAATTATATTGGCCAACAGATGCTACTTTGGTTTAAGTAAGCAGTTTAAAAGCAAAGCCACATCTCGTCAAACAAAAATAACGCTCTACAAAACACTGATACTACCCGTGCTGATGTATGGCTCCGAAGCCTGGGTACTTGCGCAAGCAGACATGGCAGTGCTTGGTGTGTTTGAGAGAAAATTTCTTCGAAAAATCTACGGACCAATCTGCGTTGACGGTGAATATCGACGTCACATGAACCACGAGCTGTATCTGCTATACAACGACATCAATATAGTTAAAAGTATCGATATGCAGCGATTGCGTTGGCTAGGCCATATCATAAGAATGAGCGAAGATGAACCCGCTAAAAAGGCGTATAAATGCGGACCGCTTGGCGGTGCACGCAGAATTGGCAGGCCAAGGAATAGATGGCGCAAACAAGTGGATGAAGAGATGAAAAGGAGAGAGAAATGGAGATCTTTTCTTAGTTCGGCCTATGGAACAAATGTTCTGTAATGGTCCAGCTAAGTAAGTAAGTAAGCTCGCAAATTTTATTTTAATTTTTTTTTTCATATGGAATTGCAAAAGAAATTTGGTTTTTGCCATATATTAAGCACATGTACATATGTAGGTCCATGTTTTAATATTGTCCCCATCAACCCGATTTCAGGCATTTTTTGACATTTTTACCTATACTTTTAGATCGAATTTGCTATTATTTGCATATTAGCTTTCTAGTGGTTAAACACTTCTACACCAAAACTGGTGGATACAGGTTCGTTCATGTCTTGGTATAGCCCCCATATGGCTGTACATCACAAATTTGAGGTATTTTTAGGTTTTAAGTTACATTATCAGACCGAAATTAACTATAATTTGATATTTGAAGGTTCACGTTTAGTTTGTTAAGGCCCTATAAAGCGACATTACGGATTACGGATTTCGGTTTTTTTGTCTATTGTTTGGGCAAGTTTGGATGTCAGTGGTTAAAAACTTCTCCAACAAAAATTGTGAACATAGGCCCACGTTGTGGTATAGACCCCATATAACGGTACCGCCCGATTTCTGATGTTTTTAGCCCAGTCTAAATAGATATTGAAATGCGCTATGCACTTGCTCGCCGGAGCGCTTTTTAAATAAATCGCGGTCAAAGTTCACATTTTTAGGGTTTTAGGTTTTTACGACTTTGCTGGGTGGTTTTACCATTTTTGAGATATAGAAGTTCAAATTAAGACAATTCACTGACTGTATCGTCTCCTTATAAAAGAATGTCATGACTGCAATTTCCCAACTTAAACTTATATCTCAAAAATGGTTAAATCAAGGAATAAAATTATAACGGCCAATCCTCTAGAGAATTTTCACAGATACAACATTTTCTTTAGCCCCATTTCGACAGGACTTGCGAAAACCTAAAATAAACCTAAAAATGTGAATTTTGATCGCGATTTATTTAAAAATCCCTCCAGCGACTTTTTCTTGTTTTTAGATTTTTCTCATCTATAAAACATAGCTGTTTCAGAATCCGCAAAAATTTCCCAGGTGTAAGCGGTAGGGTGACTTGATAAAGAAGAAGACTTAAATAAATACTTCATAATTATAAATTTGTAAAAATGTTTGTATAAATAGAAGTTATCAAAATCAGCCTTTGTCTTCTAGCCATTAGCATTCAAATACGCCTGATGAGCCTGGCTTAAACCACCAGGCGAAACGATCGTAGCGTAATGGTTGAGTGTGTGGTATTTCGCTAGAATTCATTTTTCAATACAAAAATCCTTAGGCCATGTTAGCTCGATTAATCCAATTAATTAATTAAAAACTTTCATAAATTATGGCCTTCGTCCTAAATAGACAATAATAAATAAAAAAAGCGGTTTTTATTTTTAGTTAAGGCGCACCGAACATGACATTGTTTTATAAGCGCTCCGGCCATTTTTTTGTTTTTTGATTTTTTCTCAGCTATGAACATTGTAGTTTCAGAATCCACAAAAACGTTTCAGTAGTAAGCACCTTCCATTTAAAGTTGGTTCAAGAGCACATTGAATGGCAAAAATTCGCACAAAGCAGAATTTTGGTGGAGAGTTAGGATTTACCATTAAAAGCAATATGCTAAAGGCAACCATCGATTCCATGTGTGCAGAAATATATTCTGTCAAATTTTAAGTGTCTTTAGTCTTTCGAATTTATTCTTGAAAACGGCTGATTTAATCAAAATGCGATTAGAATAAATATTGTAGATGAAAAAATTCTCAAGTTAGGTCTTTATGATTTCTTCCTAGAACAAACCAATCTTCAGTTATAGCGGTTCAATAAGACACATCATTTTATCCACATATGAAGGGAGTATTCCCATATTCAAGGGGAACCAACTAAAATAACAGGCGTAAACAGGTATGTTCCCGCCGTTAAGAGCGTATTTGAACCTATATTTTAAAAAATCTAACAAAATCGGAGAGTGTTTAGTAGAGTTGTTCTTTGTAAGAGTCATGTTATGTAAGCCCAACTGGAACGAATCCAACGAAGACTTTCCGATTTATTTTTATTTTCGTAAAAAGGTAGGGATTGTTGAGCTGATTAGAAAAATCTATAACTTTCATGGGCGGCGGATCCGGCTTCCCGGTAATTTGACCCGAAGAGCCAGATTTAAAAACCGGCTTAGACCCGGTTCTACACTACCGATATACCTATCACATTGCGCAGTTTAGGTGTAATTTGACTCTCATAGTGCAATATCTCAAGAATAGTGGCTCGTACTTGAAAGTCATAAGGACAATTCTTGTATACAATTTTTAAATATACAACTTTCACCTTAGCTCATTTTTGATAAGTCTTACCGTTTTTAAGAAACATCGAAATAACTGAATAAGACCTTCAAAAAATTACCTTTAATCCCGAATAACTTCTTTTGTACGCATGGGATCTATGGGGACTTTTAGGACATATCTTCTAATTGCAAGCCCAAGCTCTACTATACACATTAGGGTTATAAGCAAAAAATACCACGACAGTACCATGTGCACATGGGGAAAATTGTGCTGATAAAGAAAACACGTTTTTTTAAGTTGATTCGGTGAAAAGAGTTTCCGCACCGACTGCCTTAAAATTTGCTTTGTTTGAATAAGTATTTATAGAAAACAAATACGATTCTAACAGGCAAATTCATTAAAAACAGTCTGAAACTTTCGCGAATTCATTGTAAATGACCACAAATTCCCTTGTCCTATAGGTACAATAATATAATATATAATTGTTCCACAAACATCCCATGAGGGACAAGGGAGACTTCTCTCATATCAATGAGTGCACCCCGATTCATATTAGCTCAATGATATGGGATCTACTGTTTATCGCCGAGTCTGAACGGCGCACATTGGGGCAAGATTCCAAAAAACGGAGATTAATTCAGGGAAGCATTTGTGTGATCTAATGTTAATATTTTTCGAATGTTTACACTTCAATCAATATAACGGATGGTGCAAATTGAGAGATTGGAGAGGTATATTCGAAGCCCTCATAACTGGGTACCATAAAAACTATGAAATGTTTTTACGGTTTTGCCTACATTTCTTATTCTAATATGATAAATTATTGGTTAAGCTAATATTTGGCAAAAAATTATTAAGTTAGGCCAATATTTTAGTGTAGCTCCCATACAAGGGTATCTCCCGATTTTATGTATTTCGAGGGTCTTGACCACATTTTTTAGTACATTTATCTGTAAATTAGGATTTATTGTTCTGAATGCCTAAGAATTCATATATATGTCAATGTTTTGGTATAGGCCCCATACAGAGGTACAGTAAAATTTGGGGGTTTTTCGCATATTTTATGCATATATTGCAACTAAACTTGCTAAAATTGTCAATTGTGCATTTTGAAGGGATTGAAAATATTTCTATCAAACATCATCTCTATATATTCTCGTTTTGGAATAACCTCCATATAAAATATTCCGCTACTTTTTTTAACTCTAAATACTTTTCAAAAAATAGGGAATGTATCCATTTTTCAAATTAATTTTTAATATGCTTCTATACTTCTTTTGCCATAAATATATTTTTCTAAGACTCAGATTTGTAACTGAAGTTGACGATTCCATTCTAACAAGGGCACTTTTGATGCGTAAAAAAATATTACTCTTTATATACCAAAAAATTTAAATTTTTATGGTGCTCTTTAAATTATTAAAAATTCTTTAGCTTTATCACAGTGTAGCTGTAGAAGTAAACAATATATGATCTCGACATCTTGGTTAAAGACTTAGAATTTTGTACCATATTACCATGTAACGACAGTCATACCAAAAACCGAATTAATTTTTTAATTAATCTCCATTTTTTGCGATTTCACCCCTTGTGCATCGCCATCATTTCATATAAATCATTATATATAGTAACTATAACATAATGGTGGACCTGTACACATTGTCTTATGTAGGGTGTCCACAGACATTAAACCAAAACACGACATACTGTACAACAGTAATAGGGAAAATGAAGACAAAAACCCCAAAATGCAAAAAATTGACCCACAGCTATTTCCACCATTTTTGACATAACTTAAAATGCGCAAGCAAGATGCAAGTTTTGTTTGTGCAATATCAAAGACAACAATCAGAAAAAAAAATACAAAAAAATTTCTCACGACCTTTTCGACACTCTTTTTTGTTACACTCCAATACATTTCAAAATTATGCAAAATCTGGACACATTTTGACGAATTTTTTAAACACATTTCTACAAGACTTTTTCAATACATTTTTTTCCTAAAATATTAAGAATTACCTCTGTTTGGAACATCCATTTTGAAAATGCCAAGTTTATGTAGCAAAAACTACGTTATGGCGATTTAAAAGCAGCAAAATTTAATAATTTTCACCTGTTTCTTAAATTTTAAAAATACACGAAAATAAACAACATACGACTTTGCTATTTTGGCTAGTGATGTAGAATTTTGTACTCGTTATCCCTGTCAAGACAGATTATCAAAAATTTGTGTTTCAATTAAGATCCGTTTTTTCAATCTTGCCCCAACGTGCGGCGTGTTTAAGGCACCACTTGTAGAGAAGTTTTACAAGGCTGATATATACTCAGGAAATGTCGCCAACATTACTGAGGGGCATTTTGCCACCGTTGAAAAATGTCTTTTTGATGTTGTCTGGCCGGGGAATCGAACCCACGACCTTCAGCGTGCAAGGCGGGTGTGCATACCATTGCACCAGGGTGGCACCCAATTTTGATAACAAATTGGTCCAGAAGGTTTTGATATTGATCTTAAATTAGATTAAAACTATCAATAAATTATTACGAATAGCGTATATGTCATTGTAACAAATAAAATTAAATAATGCATTACTGAACTTCAATGCATTTGGTGCGAACATTTTTTGTCGCGATAGAGAAAAAATTACAACGTATTTCTCAGTAGTTTTTCATGCTCTAAAAGGCTATGCGGTGATATTTTTGATATTGCACAAATTGCAAAAAAGTTATAACATTAATACACATGTATATTTTGACTCGACTATTTAAGCTGACCGAATTAGTTCAAATTGGGTATTTGAGGTAGTAAGTGGTCAAAAAACTTATCCATCTAAAATTTTGGGTATTGCTATATTCGTAACAGGAAGAAAACTAATTATTCCGTATAAATTCTGAATATTTCATGGTGAAGTTCGGTACGGCGAACTTTACGCATTTTTGCTTGTTTTGATTTGAATTTTAAAGATGAATATACAAGCTTTGGTTTGCGCCGTTTCAACAAAAGTGGCCAACATTAAAGAGGTCATTTTCCGCTTTAAATTGAACACAATTGTGTTACCAAAAGTTGTCAAATACTATGGAACAATCCGCTCAGGTATCCCAATTGACTATTCGTGGCATTTTATTATCATGGCGAATATCTCAGCTTCTGTTAGACATATTTCAAGGCGAGAAGTTGATAATGAAAGTAGACCGTTTGGACTTTAAATCAATACCAAATGTGATTGGTGATGATGGTCCAATATAAAAAATTTTTGCAATAGGCACTAAGCTATCCCAATATTTTGAAACGTTTGTTTATATGTATGACAAAAATATTGACAAAATTAGCAAACAAAGCTTTAAATCAGTGCAAGGTACATTGTCGACAGTACTCAAACATAAAACAAAATCTAGTATGTCCCTGAAAAGCGTATGCACATGGTAGTGGTGTAGGGTCGACCCCGTCCCAACAGAAAAATATATTGATATTGATTTTTTTTTGTTGTGTGGTCATTGTCATCAGGAATTGTTAGATTTAACACTGACATACTACCCATTAAAACCATAGAATATTAATCTCAAATATTCGAAATACCTTCCGCAAGTAGTAACAATGTACAAAGATAAATTATGTGTCGTTGTCAGTTTTGTTGTCATATCACCATTATCGTCATTGCTGTTGGAAAGGTTGTACAGTGCCAAGAATTGTTTTATAAAATTTTGTCACGCATTCCTTTAGAACATATTTTGCAAATCAAGAACAAATCAACAATGGAAAGGCAGACCAAACAACAAGTGAGGGTTGATAAAACAAAGGGATTCATTAAAATTTAGTTTATTGTCTTTTTGTTGCTGATGTGACAGTGGGACACGAGGAACTAGTTACAAACTACTTATTAACTGAGCTAGCATTTGCCAGCCGTAATAAGGAAAAGAATTTTGTTTGAGTGTCGGTTTAGTTTCCTATCTTAATAAACACGAAGAGAAGAAGAAAACAATCATTCTGTAGTGTTGACGACCCCCGGCAAACGTTTTAAGGAACAAGATCTACGAATCTGCATAAGGGATGCCCGACTACTTATATAAAGTTTAGTAGAGGTAGATCATGCTCCGAAATGGACTCTCTCGCCTCATTCATTCAGGTACAAAATTTTAACATTTTTGCGCTAAAATCCTGCTTAACGTACAATTTTCTAGGGAAAGCCAATACTTGCGGAGATATGGACAATTTAAATGTCTGAAATTTAAGGGTCCTTTATAAACTTCTGTCTTCATTATTGGTCTCTATTACAACGATTAAAACTTATTTCCCGCACTTCTTTCGACAATAGCCCGAAAGTTCGGTTTGATTCTTCAACTAGTAACACTGTCATAGTTGCCACTTTCAACTCAAATATAAAAAACTGCAACAATGTCATATCCCACATAGCCTCTACACGCAGAAAAATATATGTTAGAAATAGAAGGGTTGCCGTTTTTTATTTGGGATGACGACTTCTATTTTGCTTTTCAGAAATATCAGGCTTAATCCCATAGTCGTTTTTTTTATTATTGTATTAAAACAACTTTAATTTATTGCTGAAAACAAATTTGGGATGTTTACCAAAGGGTAAGGCATAGAAGACTGTTTATTCCGCACTATAGCGACTTGGGGGGAACAAGTGTATGAAGGCTCTCCCAATAGAGCCAGTACGCCCAATGCGTACGTTTGGCCGTCAATATAACAATGAAAAGAAATAAATAAAATAAAACACGATAGTTTTAGTAAATAGGTTGGCTCAATTGCCGGTGTTTATTTAATGGTAAACAATATTACCATTTAATTAATGTACTACGATATGTACCAAGGCTTACGATAGGGCCAATTCAAATTAAATAATCAATTCGAAATCTTCTGTGTTTGCATGAAATGAGAAGTTTTGGCACTTTGTATAATTCGAATTGTAAAGTGTCTCATAAATCTTGTACTTCTTCTCCTCACTCTTCTCCCAGTCCCAAACACCAAACGACACCTCTTCGTTCGTCTCCTAATTCTTTTTGCGTTCTTTGTGCAGAGCAACAACACAAATTAAATATTTGCCAGCGGTTCGCCGGTACGCCGTTGAAAAGATTTAAATTGGTCAAAAAGCATCGTTTGTGTGTGAATTGCCTTCGGAAGCGACACGAAGTCAAAAATTGTGCTAGTCGTTATTGTCGAAAGTGCAATCAGAGACATCATACTCTATTGCACAGAGATCGCTCTATTGTGAGCAGTCCGGGTCAAATTGTGACTCCCAGAAGTTCGAAGTTGTCTGCTTCAGCTTCCACCTTTCGACCTAGGATATTAGATAGTAATAATTCTTCGTCTCCATCTAGCGCTCCATCGACATCGGTCGATAATTTAGTTCGAAAATCCTTTCACGTCAGTCAGTCAGGAAAAGCTATATTGGGAACAGCGCTGGTGAATATCGCTTCTAAGTCGTCTTTCATTTCGGAACGACTTCAGAAGGATCTGCGACTCCAGGTTCAATCCAATATCTGGAGTTAATAGTACTGTCGCAGCTACAGTAAAATTTGTTCGTTGAAACTTCGTAGTTGTGCTGACAGGTCGTCTACTTTTGGGACTTCGGCGTTGGTAGTAGGTTCCATATCGAGAACTCCTTCAACCTTTTTGGTCACTTCGAACCTTAAATCGGATTTGTCGAATATAGTTTTGGCAGATCCTCAATTCGGCGAATCGCGCCACGTAGATATTTTGATAGGTGCAGAATTGTACCCGAGGATAATTAAAGGTCACACTTTTCAACTTTCGGCTGGTTCACTGTTCGCTCAAAATACATCGTTTGGATGGATTATTACAGGCCCTGTCACGTAAATTGTTGTTCTCGTAGATCGTACGGAAAATAGTTGTAAAGCGGCCCCAAACAAACATAACGCACGTTAGCTCACGTTGCACTATCTTTCGCGGGGTCCCTAATGGCCCAGCGTCTCCATGGTCCCTAATGACCATAATTACGGGGTCCCTAATGGCCCCATAGTTTAGTTTGTAAGCATATCATATGGTCCCTAATGGCCATATTTACCGCGTGGTCCCTAATGGCCCGGGGTCCCTTATGGCCCCATCGTTTAGCATGTAAGAATGTTTTTGAAAAAAATGATATGCTAAAAAAAATCAAAATTGTTTGAAAAAATGTAAAAGGTTATTGCTCACGCCTGCACTTACTAATGCTGAATATAATATAAGATTGCTCATTTATCGAATTAGTTAAAACATTTGGATGTTTCAAGGGAGGCGGCAAATGTTTAAATTAGAATTGATCACATTGTTTTATTTGGCCCTATGAATCGCATAGGTATATTCGTTGAAATCTCCTCATTCCCATTAATTACACCCCTGTAATAGTATGAGAGATTTCAACGAATATTCACTTGACAACCGCCCCACAGTTGAAAAAAAAAACAATCTAGCGCGCCAAAAGTGAAAAAATCGCATACGCCAATTTAAAAATTATTAGTGCAGTATTTATCTAAGGTGTCCACTGAATCTAACGGAAGTTAAAATAATTTGTTTTCCAGCAGTCAGAGCGGAATAACGGTTAATTTTTCGTTGAAAATTTATGGACTGGTTTTCATAATATATTTTAGTAGTAAATTGGCGATCGTCTCTTGCAGTCTTCCTACAAAGTAATTTTAAAGCTTTATTGTATTAAATATTTCTTGTAGAAAGGTGAATTAAAATATATTGAATATAAGATGTTATTTATTTTAACTTGGATTTTACACTTAAAACATGTGACATCGGAATTTTTTTCAACTTGAGTACTTTGTTAAAGCTATCACTAGGGAGTGTCGCAGGATGGCGCCTAGATTTTTATACCCTATACCACAATGTGGAAAAGGGTATAATAAGTTTGTTTTCCCAAAAATTCATGTAACGCCGCGAAATATTCGTCGTAGACCCCTCATGTGGTATACCAAACTTCATATCTCGACGAGATAAAGCGATTTAGCGATGTGTGTCCGTCCGTCCGTCTGTCCGTCCATTAAAAATTGTAATCAAGCTAGAGGCCGCAATTATGGACCGATTGTCACGAAATTTAGTATGGAGGTCGGGTTTGGACCAGAATAGAACTGATTAGTTTTTGGCGATGATCGTGAAATGTTAAAGGGATGAAATGGACCAAAAACAAAATTTTTGCTCGATTTTGTAGCCGCTCTGTAGGTCGCAATAATAGTCCGATCGGCGCGAAATTTTAAACGTAGTTTTGGTTTGAGATGAAGAAGTAGCGTGCAAGTCAACGGTATGATCGGATAATATTTAGCGGGTTAAATTGATCAAAACTTTTGTGTGAAAATTGGTAAAATTTCTAATGCACATCTTATAACTTTATCCCAAGAAGACGCGTTTAGTGGTATAGGGTATCACATGGTCGGCCCCGTCCGACTATAGTCTGTTCTTACTTGTTTATTTTATTTTTAGTACACATAGTTCTTAACCCTTTCGGTGCTTCTTTTTTGTTTTTGATCTGAAAAATAAATGTTTCCAATTTTATATATACTTAAGCCCACTATATGAATAATCAAAACTAATTTTTTAACATTTTGTTTGGAAAAGTGGTTTTTGGACACTATGTCATATGGCATAGAATGTATTTAAAGGAAAAAAAAAAAACAAAATTAAAATATTCAAATTTTTAATTAACAAATTTGCAAAATTTTAGCTGCAACAAACAGCAACAAATTTTTTATAATCAGATCGTTTGTATGAAAAAAACTATGTATATGTAATATCACATGTTAGTTTGTATGGCGTTACTCATATGTTCTGGGACTAGTACAGTGAACTAGGAACTAGAGCTACAGTAGCTACAATTTAAAACGAATGTTTGGTCCAACATAGTCATTATTCAAGAAATCGGCGAATTTTCCGATGTTGTCTAATATTCACTATGATCAGCCTTATTAGGCGAAGTCTGTGCATAATGAACATCCCAGCAAAATATTCGATGACAAACAGGGTTCGATGACAAATCATGGGTGCAAGTGAAATGGCATCGATGAAAATTCGGGTGAATCACCGATTAAATTTACAAGGGAGTGACACACGCTTTCACACATTCATTGTCACTGAATTTGCACCAGTTCATTGTCATGGCAACTTGCACCATTTCATTGTCATGGCATCTTGCACCAGTTCTTTGTCATGACTATTTGCGCCAATGCATTGGATCTGGACTTCCAACAATCAGAAATAAAATTTGCGGACCAATTATGTAATTTGTTGAATACACAGATGATTTCTACCACACAAAATTTCGGAAAAGTTCAGTTTAGGGACTGCTCTCAAATTGCTTTGATTTTTGTTGTAGCAACTTGTATTCACCGCCACCCATATGACGGTACAAGTTTCATCAGGGCAAGTTCATACTTCCTGAGAAAATAGCCTGAAAGGTACAAAAAAGCCATATGACACTGTGTGTATTGGTTGGAACGCAAGATAACTCTCGAACGGATCTGCCGATTAGGTCCAAAATATGCCACATCGGTCCACTCCTTCAGGTACCTCCCCCACAAAAGTTCAAAAATGTTCGGAAAAATTGTGCGCACGATAACTCTTGAAGGTAGTGACAGATTTGGTCCATACTTTAAACCAGGGTTTCGGAGTCGAGGTATTTTTAGCTCAACTCCGACTCCAGACGAGTTTTTTTCATGACTCCGGCTCCGACTCCGAGAGTAAAATCCTATACCAATAAAAATGAATAAAATTTGCACAAAATGGTAACTTTTTCCTATATTTTGGCCTATATAGGCTAATGTGTTAGTTTTTCCTTACATATTCATTAGAAAGGACATTCGTTCGAATACATTCGAACATATCAATATTTTTTCTGCCGAATCTTACATTGAAAAATAGCAAAGTTAGAACGTTTTTGTCGGTTTTCCTTTTTTCACGAGTATATTCTGGACGGAATTCTTCCGCGTGAGCAAATCGTTAAGCTTTCAAAATAAGTGAAAATGAAGGATCAATACAAATCATAAGAACTACATGCAAAACAATTATATGCAATTCAGGACCAAGTTTCAAACTGGATGTAAGCCAACATTTTAGTGTGCTTAGCCTCAAAAGGAGACCCCCAGTTGTGAAGCTCAATAACAGCCATTTTTCTTGATTTTTTTTCGAGAAAACTACGTAACTTTTTGGCAGTTTTGTTTTTTTCATCTGAAAGAGAAAGATATTACGAAGTTTTGAGACCGTCTACGAAACCCTGTTTTTATTAAAGAATTGTGGGGTGCCGACGTTAGCTCGAAAACGAATAAACCAATTGTCATAAATTTTGGTGGCCGTTTCGAGAAAAACACAGTTTATGCGGTAAATAAAATAAAATAAATTGTTCCAATCCAACGCTCACACTAAGGCAATATTGTTCCGATCGACTTACAAAGTTTACTACCTATTCTATGATAATTATACATTCTATTTTTTTGAAATTTATACAGATTTTGAACATTGGTGTGGAAATATTTGAGATATAGTGTGTATTCTACCCAGCACGAAGGAAGATGGAAGTTTTCGTGAACTGAAAAATTAGCACACGATGAGATTTCGTGCACGAAAATATTCTACAAAAATGTTGCTAGGAAAACTTTATGTAGGGTCGGCCCACTAGGACAAGAAATCGATATTGCCATGTTTTCACTTCTTTATCACTTTTACCCAATCCTTTCTCATGAAAACTTTGATTATACATATATTTCATTGATTTTCGTATGTGATTGTGTAGAAAACTCGGATACACATGAACTATATCTGTTCCTGGCGGACAGATCCGGTTATTTGAATGTCTACATCTAAAGCCCTCACCGAGTATATAGAAAGAAAGGTTCCTCACTGAAAACATGTCATCTAAAAATGATGAAACAATGTCTCCAAACTGAGATATAAAGCGATTTTCTCCATGAGGGATGGGGGTCAATAAAAAAATGCATTACGTCATAAGTCAGAAATTTCAGCCATGGGATCCTTTGGGGTTCTCAATTGGGGCTTTCATTCCGAAAAGGAATTTTTCCACCACTAGATCTTGAATTCCATTTTGTGCCACAGGGTATTCAGTAAGAGTCGAGTTATATTTTTCGACTCAGACTCCGACTCCAGCAAAATTGCTCGACTCCGACTCGTAGACTCCGACTCCGAAACCCTGCTTCGAATATGGGCATATTTGTCCACTACTTCGGGTACCTCCCGCACAAAATTTCGGATGAGTTCACTTTAAGACCTGCTCTCGAATCACTTTGATTTTTGTTGAAGCAACTTCCATTCATTGACCCCCTTTACGATGGTAAAAGTTTTTTCAGGGGCTAGTAAATACTTCCTGAGAAAATAGCCCGAAAGTTGTAAAAATCCCTATGGTACTATAGCAATCGAACTGGTCAACCGATTTGGTCCGAAATTTGGTCTTCGACATAATTTGTCCAAACTTAGTTTTAGTTCAAAGATGGCAATACCGGCCCACAACTTTCAGTACTTCCCCCAAAATTTAAAAAAAATCACTAAAATGGTACGCATGATACACTTTCTTGAACGGAGTAAGCAATTTGGCCCAAATTTTCGATTTTCTAATATTTTGTTGAAATTTAGTTTAACTTCCAAAAATGGCCTATATTGGTCCCCTGCTTAAGGTGCCTTCCCTGCAAAGTTCAAGATTTTTGTTTAAGTGCGGTCTGTTCGAAGATCCTTTGGAAATGTATACCGATGCTATTCGTTGTGGTCCTCTTTATAGCGATATTATTTTTTCCGTGGACAAGTTCACGCTTCCTGGCATACTGGTCCAAATGTTATACTATAACCTACTGAAATGACTAGTGGGTGTGATATCTATAGAAAAGATATGACTCCCAAAATAAGATCCACTTTCATAATGGACTATGTCAGTCCATTCTTTCAAGTACTTTCTCCGCAACACTTTTGAACTTTAATCCTAACCCACATTTTCGTCTATAAGTTCAAATCTTCAAAATTCTGAAAGACCCTAAATACATTCGATCTGTACGTAGATGAAACTTTCAATTCACATAGGCTGAGGGTATATCTCTGTCGGCAAAGCCAACTGATACTTTTTTACTTGTTTTTATTTATTTTTATGTAATTTTCAAGATTATTATCTTTATGTGTTGTTTATTATATTATACTAGCAAAATGCCCGCTACTTCGTATGCGGAAATGGAATAATATTCAAATAAACAATATTTAATATGGTGAACACTGAAAATTTTTTTATGTGGCAAAAATACCACTCAGTGGCAAAATACCACTCAGTAATGTTGGCGACATTTCCTGAGTATTTCAGTCATGTAATACTTCTAGTACATTTATTGTACGACCATTTCTAACAATAAACTTAACAAATAAATAATATACCAGAATTCCACTCCTATTCCTTAGCCCAATACCAAATTTATTGCAATTTTGTACTTTTCACACACTAATTATATAATCCCAGCTTCATTGCTACACCAACGTCAAATTTAATACCATTAAGTACATTTCGTATTTCTCAATAAGTCAGCCAGCCCTCACTCTAATTTCAGAATTTGTATGCATTTCAAAAAATCCTTATCTAAACAACAACATACAACAACCATACCTCATACAACAATTCGAAATTCCACCTTTATCCCTTCAAGCAACGCCAAACTGGTACCAAATTCAGTACTTATAATATGTATAAGTTAAAAAACTACTTCCTTTTATCCTAAACTAAATCCCAATCGCAATTTAGTATTTTTCGTATACATAAGTACGTATACATAATACCGAATTTTACAATTTCAGCTCTACTAATTTACACAATAACAATTTGAACCAAATTCTTTGCCATTTTGTAATTTTCGTACACTTATTGTACGTATATCCACAACCACATCCATATCTCAACCCTGCACATCAAGAGGGTGTAAAATACCAAACTTCCGAATTACATCTCTATTCATAATACCATCAATATTTTTGGTATGAAAGTACGAATTTCAATAACTATCAAATTTCAGGATTCTACCCTATCCGTCCACCCAAAACTAAATTTAGTACCATTTAGTACTTTTCGTACACATGAGTACGAATTTCACAAACCATTTCCTTTTATAAACACCACTTCCCAACCTTCATTTCCATACCAAATTCCAAGTTTCTAGCTAAATCCGTTCAAAATATACAATTGGTACTAAATTTAGTAACTTTTCGTACACTTATAGCTCGAATTTCCAAAAACCCTTTGGTACATCTTTCTAACTCTTCATCAGTTACCCTCATTCCAAATTTCAGAATTCTAGCTCTTCCCGTTTGCCTAATACAAAGGGTACCATATTTAGTACCTTTTAGTACTTTTCGTACCCTTCTTGGTCGAATTTCCAAAAACCCAGCCTTATCTCACCCCTACACACCGACAGCAATCCACAGTCAAAATTTCAGCTTTCTAGCTTCAGCGGTTTCGTCTGGGCGATGATATGTCAGTCACTCACTCACTCACTAAGCTCTTTTATATATATAGATAGATTGTTCTGCCAAAATGGTAGTTATCTCTTCCCATGGGGTTCCGTTCTTTCAATATTTGATAAATTATGTGACAATCTCTGCAACAGGCTCATCATTTGGGAAATCTAGTATAAATTTGAATTCTATTATTTTTAAAAATTGTATTCTGTAATAGTTACCATGTTTTGGTGGTCTCATTTATACTTATTTAGATGGCTTTTATTCTAAACAGAACATGTTGTTACATAAGCCGAACTAAGAATATGTTTCCAAACGCACCGATCTTCTACTATGCTTCTACAATTTCGGATGCCATGTTTTGTGACATTATATTCAACTTGTTCTTTCCATTGGAGTTTACGACAAAATGGCTCGTATCATATGCCGGTCCTCTTGGTATGGCCCACCCAACGCAGTAGATGCAGCTCCTTGATACGTTTTACTATATCGGTGTCGGTCGGCGGGTACAGCTCATGGTTTATAGACCGGGTCTCTATTATACTTACGTATTTTTAATTCCACAAGAAGGAAACAGTTTTCCAAACCCAAAATATATTTTTCTTTTTGTTTTATAACAATTTTAACATAGTTTTTTTAATTGAAATATGTAAAATTTTCCACTATCGATCACTTTCTTCTGACTTTTATTTTCATTTTAACAATTACTTTTACAAGTAAACAATTATTCGGGTACACGATTATTTGATCATTTATTGTACGGGTACTTATCAATTTATTTAAACTCATGACAATATTATGACAAAGATCGTATCTTTCACCACTTCATATGCACTAATGAAAATTCGATGAGAAAGATCGGATCTTCCTTCAATTGCGCTAATGAACATTCAATGAAAAGAATCGGATATTTCTGACTCCAGTAGAACTCACGATAATTCGATGAAAAAGATCGAATTTTTCACGACTCCATTCGAACCCATGATAATTTGATGTAAACGATCGGATTTTTCACGACTTCATTTGAACTCTTGCAAAAGAACCAGTGAAATCATGATTTCACATGGAGCCACATCAATTTAATTTTGCTGGGATGATCTTTATAGTACGTTTATATATAACCGGATTTAACAAACCCACTGCGTTTCAAATGCTAATTCCTTTGCGTATACGCCAAATAAATCCTCATTAAGAAGCTTAACCCTGCAAAAAGCTATAATATAAACATGGCCTTAGTCAAATGTCATGTTATAAGGGGTAGCGATAACAAAATATATATCTGGAATAGTAAAAGCCAAAGGACTTAACTTTACATGTCCTTTGGCTTTTACTATTCCAGAGCACAATATCTGTCTTAACCCTACGATCCATAACCAGGGTACCCGGGTACCCAAGTGAAGTTTTTTCGTTTATATTCAAATAAAATAATATTTATATGTACAAATCATTAAAATCGCTTAGTTTTTACATCTCAACTGTACAAATTTCATGTTTGTAAAATAAAATTGGTTTCTGTGAGCATTTTGTAGGCTAGAAAGGCTCACAAAAAAGGCCTGGTTTTGTGTTTTTAGGTAGAAAATGTAGGGTTTTTTATTTGTGTACCCGGGTACCTGGTCATGGACCCTCGTATACAAAAACTTTAAAGTCATTTTTTAGTTAATATATTTAACCAAAATTGATAAGCTTTTTTCCAGTCTCTAAGTTTAGCCGAAATCTCTGATGATCCGGAGTTTCATGTTGATATCTTCAATAATAAAGGAACAGCAGCACTTTAAAGTTGAAAAAAGTACCCGGGTACTTGGTTATGGATCCCCGTTTAAAAAAACTTTAAACTCATTTTTTAGTTAATATATTTAATTAAATTTGATAAACTTTTATCCAGTCTCTAAGTTTAGCCGAAATCTCTGATGATCCGGAGTTTCATGTTGATATCTTCAATAATAAAGGAACAGCAGCACTTTAAAGTTCAAAAAAGTATCCGGGTACCTGGTTATGGATCGTAGGGTTAACTTTTCTCTCCCCACTTCGAGGTTGAATGCCAAATACCCATTGTAGCAAATTTTTAATTAAATATTTATCAATTACTAGTCGATCTGGCGAACTTCGTCTCGCAGTTTGTTAGGTACAGAACTTGATGGCTTTGGTTCAAACCTATAACACTATTATTATTGCTATCACCTTGTTCAAAGGCACGTATTTCTTTGTTTTGCACTGTTTAGGACGATCTTTGAAGCAGAAAGGCTTTCGTCAGTTTGACGAAGAGAGAAGGTAGTGAGAGGCAAAGTGCTTCTATTTTCCTCGACTCCCTCTCCTATTGTGACGACGTATTTTCTACTTTGCAGCTGGGGTAGGTTCAGCGGGTCACAAAAATTTATTTTGATTTAGAGACATTAGAGAGAGAAACACATCAGTTGATTTCCTTTTTTCATAATACGTTATAAACACACTTTATTAACTATTTTTATCACAATAACACTACACATATTTAACACTGCATCGTTGTTCTGAACCTAAATATACTGGTACATAGATGGCCGGGCAAGTTTATACGAAGAAATTTTGGCACTAGATGATACGCTGGATGAGTCAGGTTTGATTGGCTTGGACTCGAGACAGCGGGACAAGGCGGTAGGCACAGGCTTTAGCGCAGCAGCGGCGCGATGAATATGACGTTGATTCGTTGAATGACGACTGTGTAATTGGCATATGGTTTGGCACAGCCGTGGCCCGACAAATGCTGGAGGCACGACGATTTGCAGCGACGTAAGCACAGCAACGGCGTCCGAATGTGGCGGTCGGATACGCGCTGAGGTATTGTCGAAATGTCGAGGTTCGTTTTTACAACCCCACTCGACGAGACAAACACTAATTCTTCTGCGCGTCGAGGTTCGTTTGCACCCCACTCGACGAGACAGACACTATTTCTACGGTGCGACGAGGTTCGTTTTACAACCCCACTCGACGAGGCAGACACTATTTCTATAATGCGTCGAGGTTCGTTTTACAACCCCACTCGACGGGACAACACTAATTCTTCTGTGCGTCGAGGTTCGTTTGCACCCCACTCGACGAGACAGACACTATTTCTACAATGCGTCGAGGTTCGTTTTACAACCCCACTCGACGGGACAACACTAATTCTTCTGTGCGTCGAGGTTCGTTTAACAACCCCACTCGACGAGGCAGACACTATTTCTATAATGCGTCGAGGTTCGTTTTACAACCCTTACTCGACGGGACAAACACTAATTCATCTACGTGTCGAGGTTCGTTTTCACACCACTCGACTACGTAGAAACTACATCTACTCTATTTTCCACAGAGTCAAGGTTTTGTTTTGCAACACCACTTGACTACGCAGAAACTACCATCTACTCTACTCCCACAAAAGCCAAGGTTTTGTTTTCACACCACTTGACTCAACAACCGCCTACAGACGACTGCCCCGATTGTCTCTGAAGCACCTCCTTTTATACCTGCTGATGATGCCAGCTGACTGCTTGTTGACAGATTGTTTATGTTCGTCCGCATTGCCGCTAGGAGGACTCATTCATCTGGTTAATGCTCTTCGTCACCGCTAGAGGGCATTTCGCCCGTTAAATTTGAATTTAACATTTGAAATAATTACAGTTTATTTAATACGAAGGAAGGAATGCGATTGTAGGAATTTGAATTTAATGCTGAATATAGTGCTTATTTAAATTTGCGTTTTAATCAATTAACCTATTTTGAGGAGAGAGATCAGATCGTTATAAGATCTGCTGGTGTGCTTTTTTCTGACTTCTCCGTGTAACGTGAATTCTACTTGCATTGGAAGTTCGGAATTAGATGCAATGGCTCTGGTAATTGAATTTTGACTGAGACTGTACAATCCAGTATTGCTCCATTGATGCTTGTTAGCAGAGCTATTCTATTCTATTCTTGATTTTTCAAGTGGATTTGTGGATTTTTACCTTTTTCCTCATAACTGTGGAAACCACTTTCGGCATTACCATCTTCATCTTTTCAATCGGAATCTGACCGAAACCACCACTAATCTTTACAAACTCTAAACTAAGCCCTTTCCTTTCAACCATTTTTCGGTGTTAATTTCCTAAAACGCCACTTGAAAATAAATGAATATCGATTTGATTGTAAATAAAAAATTCTGTACAGCTTTTAAAAATTGACTAAACAGATGTGCACAATGGACACTCACAGTTGGTGCATATCCAATTTTCGCTAAAAACTGTCCAAATAAGTGTCAAGGTATACTCCAAACGCGAAACTCGATAGAAAATTGTGGAAAAATTTACATTCTTGAAAAAATATTTTTGCAAATTGTACCCAAATTTTCGCGATTTTTTTGGTTTTATCCTTTTCTGCCATGAAACCATTCCGAATTGGTGCGAATTGTCAAAATCTGTTCAGCCATTCTTGAGTTATAAGCGTAGTAACTAACATTATCCTTTTTTATATATAGATAGATATAGATGAGTAATTTTGTACTTATATAACAAAACCGGTTAACCGGTTTTGAAAAAATCGTTTATCCGAAAACCGTTTTTTGAACACCTAATATATAACCACGTACTTTCCTGCAAATATGCTTGTGTTCTTATCGGAACTCAACAGCTTATGTGATCTAAATTCATATAAGAGGTTCCGGAACCCTAATATTAACTCTAAATATCAAACAAACCTTGGTATTTAACAATTATCACAGGATTGCAAAGCATATAATGACTTATTTAGTTAACTGGATTCCTTTATGATGTCTTCTGATAATAAATGTAAAGTTTAACTCAAAATATTTTATCAAACCAAAAATAATTTCTTCAGAGTTTGAATCAAATTTTCTCAGTTGCAAATGTTTTAAGCAGAACCAAATGTGAGTTCAAGCTTTGTTTTGTATATTTTTGTAAAATAAGTGCAATTGTTCCATAAATTACATCAGAACTAAATAAAATGTGAAATTGTCAGTCCAGTTGCAAATGTTTTGTGCAGCACTGTATGTACGTTAGAGAGGCCTTTTTTATTCCGTGTATCACCATCTCACATAGGCAACTGAAAAAAGTTCCAATAGATATGCCAAGAATAAATACTAACTAACATCCGTCAATGGCGGCATCGCTTCTGTACTGCAGGATGAATCAACAATCTAAAGTTGAAGTTAACAAAATAAAAATCGTTAGGTCCGGCATATGACAACAAAAAGCAAAGTAATAAAAATGAACTGAAGAATAGAAGCCATCGTTGTCGCTGCCACCTCTTCCATCACAATCATCACATCTGCCCACCACCAACAACAACAGCAATGAGAAATAAAGAATGGAATTAACAAGTGGTTGAATTTTAATACCCACAACACGACAGAAAGATTTGCACATTCACCAGAGACACAAATAGATACAAATCCACCAGATGCTCATTGAAACAATAAAAACAGAACAAAAATGGGACAACAACAAAAAAGGAAAAACGTTGTGAATTAATGAAATTTGTAAATAGAAAAAATACTCAAACGCAATTTGTGGTTTATTTGTATGTTGAGCATCGCCATCATCATCATCATTGAACATCAAGCGTTAATGCCATCCAACCACCGTGCAGCAACTTGGAGTCGTCTTATCTATCATAATTATTTTATTTTTAATATACAGTGGAGAATGTCATTATAATTACCAATATTACTTAGATGCATAGAACATGGATCTCTCTGCGATTTAAAGCTGTTGGTTGGGTTAGAGAAATAAAGAGGTTTATCTTTGTTTAATGTGATTAAGAAACTTTTTGCTTGTTATTGTCTTGCCCACTGTTCGTTTAGAAAATTAGTCACTAACCGTCATTGTCCTGCTCAAACTTCATCACATCAGCTATTGCCAAAATTCAAAACAAAACGATACAAAACGGAGAAATTTCCTTTGTTAATATCGTACTCTTCATCTGCAACATTGGGGAAACCAGAAATAATATGCGGTTAAGGTTAAGCTGGTGGTATTGGAATTATTTTATTTCAGCATGGTTTGAGGGATTAAAGTTAATGAATGCGGCTCAGAAACATCATATCGAATGAACAAAAACAGGGACAATAAGTCTAAAACAAAGTCGAGAATCACGTTTTAGGTTGGTTTGTTGTTTTGTTTGTTTCTTTTGTTTATCAACAAAAACGAGAAGGGGGTTTCGTTTCCTTTGCTATGCCTATTAATGGAGCATAAAATGCGGTGTGTGTGTGTGTGAAGGATATCACAAGTAAATTGAGCTTACGTCTAACGAAAGCCTTAAATGCTTTCACATCTATTTAATGATTCAGCATTTGTAACAATTCAAAAAACAACAACAAGTATTAAACGTGCCATATCGTTAATTCCTTTGGTTTTACTGTTCCAATGGTGTTTGAGGTTTTGAATATCTTCACTGTTATGATTAAACGATATCATTTAATCATATCAGAAACCAACAACATCTCTTTTGTTAACTTTTGATTGAAAAAGGAAATTAGTGGTGATGAAGTTAAAGAAGCAACCGAAACAATTAGCAAGCCATTAAATAGTTTATGACGTTAAAATAATACATTATTTCCTTGGAGCAACCGAGAGGACTAGAGAAACATTTTTCATTTCGTTTGTAATACATTCGTCGGAAACCCAATAAGGTACAACGATACCGCTCGACGTACATAGGGGAAACATACACCAAAAGTTGCTCAAAACTCAATATATAAAAATCTCGTTTTTAAAAACATACTGTTGGTTAACAGTATCCTGACATTATCTCCCATTCGCTGAAACACCCCCAACTTTCTGAGCGAAACCAATCTAACGCACCAGTCGATTAAACTTAGCGATACTGGAAGCAATAAAGTACATGTTCAATTTTTTTCGCAAAAAAAATTATATGCAAAAAAAAAAACAAGTAAAAAAGTGCCAGTCGGCTTTGCCGACATAGATATACCCTCAGCCTATGCGAATTGAAACTTTCATCTACGGACTGATCGAATGTATTTATGGTCTTTTCAGAACATTTTGGCCCTTTTTGGACATTTGAACTGTGGATTAGGAATAAAGTTCAAAAGTGTTGGTATAGGGTTTCTGCGAATGAGAAACATTACCTTTTGTATGTGAAGCTACGAAAGGAAAGCAATAGGAGTGTGACTCCTTCGAAAGTTAAATATCAAGTGTGGTTACCAGTGAGCATAATAGCGCTATGAAGGTCGTGATCAACAACGACGACCGCAGCATTGGAAAGCGCCCCTCTGCATCCGAACTGAGCGAATGTGACCTTTTAGGAGAGAGTGTGGGAAAGAATGAATATTCTCTCCCAGCATCCGAACCAGGCGTATATGACTCCTAAAGGAAAGGCAGATAAGATTTCCCCATTAAGTTCGAACGAGCGCCCATTTAATGCGGTTAATTGTAATGCTGCGGAAGGGGAAAACAATATTTCGAACGTATGTATGTATACATTGGCGTAACCAATGTATCGAACTTAAACACATCGTATAACTTTTGTACAAGTATCCTAGGAAGCGTGGAGTTGTCCACTGAAAACATAACATCGCTGTAAAGAGGACCAAAACGAACTGCACCGGTATAATTATCATCTTCGAACAGACCCTAACTGCACTTAGACACAAATGTTGACCTTTTGTGGGGGAGGTACCCTAATGAGAGGACCGATATGGGGTTTTCCACCTTTCGTGCTGTTTTCTCAAGAAGTATGGACTTGCTCATGATGAAACTTGTACCATCGTATAGGGGACAGTGAGTAGATGTTGCTTCAACAAAAATCAAAGCGATTCGAGAGCAAGTCCTAAACTGAGCTTTTCCGAAATTTTGTGTGGGAGGTAACCGAAGGAGTGGACCGATTCGGCCCACATTGGAACCTCATCTAAGTCTAGCAGAAATTTCACGATTTGCAAAGTAAGGCCGAAATCGGTTACTCCTTTCAAGAATTATCGTGCGCACAAATTTTCCGAAGTTTTGTGGGGGAGGTACCGGAAGGAGTGCACCGATATAACCCATCTTTGAACTTAAGCTAAGTTTGGACAAACAAAAATGTTTCTCTAGTGCCCGTATGAAAGTGTATATCACCAATATTTTTGAAAATTTGACATAGCTGAAGCCAAGGTTTACACTTTTATAAATCGCGAATTGTGGTTGTATATTATACAAATTTAATGCCTTTGGATAAAATGAAATGTTTTAAGATTGGCAAAAAATATTGGCTTAAAAAATTAATTTGAGTGGAAACTGTGGCTGTAAAAAATGGGCTGTGTTCAAAAAATGGGTAAAAATGGGTTGAAACTAACATGTATTTTTATACCCTCCACCATAGTATGGAGGGTATATTAAGTTTGTCATTCCGTTTGTAACACATCGAACTAATCATTTGCGACCATATAAAGTATATATATTCTTGATCAGGATAAAATTCTAAGACGATCTAGCCATGTCCGTCTGTCCATCCGTCCGTCTGTCCTTCTGTTGTAATCACTCTAGCGTCCGCAATAATTGAGATAGAGTGCTGAAATTTTGCACCCGAGGGTCTTTTTTCCATAGGCAGGTCAAGTTTGATGGGCTATATCGGCTATATCGGTCCACTCTTTGGTATAGCCCCCATATAACGGTACCTCCGGATTAGAGGTATTTTGACGTTCTTCGCCACATTTGCAGACCGAATTAGCTATAATTTGGCACTTAGGATTCCTGGAGACCAAGAAACATATATACTAAAAATTATGTATATAGGTCCAAGTTTTGGTATAGCCCCCATATAACGGTACCTCCCGATTTGAGGTATTTTCACGTTCTTCGCCACATTTGCAGACCGAATTAGCTATAATTTGGCATTTAGGGTTCCTGGGGGGCAAACAACATATCTACAAAAAATTATGTATATAGGTCCAAGTTTTGATATAGCCCCCATATAACGGTACCTCCCAATTTGAGGTATTTTCACGTTTTTCGCCACATTTGCAGACCGAATTAGCTATAATTTGGCATTTAGGGTTCCTGGAGGCCAAACAACATATCTACAAAAAATCATGTATATGGGTCCAAGTTTTGGTATAGCCCCCATATAACGGTACCACCCGATTTGAGGTATTTTCACGTTTTTGCCACATTTGCAGACCGAATTAGATACAATTTGGCATTTAGGGTCTCTGTCACCGACGTAGCCAGGCCCGGGCCCCCCTCCCGAAATGATTTTGGTTCCCATAGGATATTAGCTTATGTTACACATTTTTATACCCTATACCACAATGTGGAAAAGGGTATAATAAGTTTGTTTTCCCAAAAATTCATGTAACGCCGCGAAATATTCGTCGTAGACCCCTCATGTGGTATACCAAACTTCATATCTCGACGAGATAAAGCGATTTAGCGATGTGTGTCCGTCCGTCCGTCCGTCTGTCCGTCCATTAAAAATTGTAATCAAGCTAGAGGCCGCAATTATGGACCGATTGTCACGAAATTTAGTATGGAGGTCGGGTTTGGACCAGAATAGAACTGATTAGTTTTTGGCGATGATCGTGAAATGTTAAAGGGATGAAATGGACCAAAAACAAAATTTTTGCTCGATTTTGTAGCCGCTCTGTAGGTCGCAATAATAGTCCGATCGGCGCGAAATTTTAAACGTAGTTTTGGTTTGAGATGAAGAAGTAGCGTGCAAGTCAACGGTATGATCGGATAATATTTAGCGGGTTAAATTGATCAAAACTTTTGTGTGAAAATTGGTAAAATTTCTAATGCACATCTTATAACTTTATCCCAAGAAGACGCGTTTCGCCCAAATATGTTTCATATGTTATCTTAATAAAATTGATTATAACATAGTTTAATGTTACATTTTCACATGAGAACAAAATTCTTGCACTTATAGTATTGCATTAGTTACTGTTTTACATTTATTGCTTTAGAACAAATATATGTATGTAGATTATTATTTCAACATGTTATTGTTTTCTTTATTACTTAATAAATGTATACATTTAAATAAAAGTTATCATTTATCAAAAGCTAGCCCGGAAAGCTAGTGCACAGGGATAGTGGTATAGGGTATCACATGGTCGGCCCCGTCCGACTATAGTCTGTTCTTACTTGTTTTTTTTTTTAATTTTTGAGTTAAATTTTAAACTGTTTTGAATTTTTCATGAAATATGTAAAGTATTTGGAGGAATTATTACATAGAATTATTTAACTACATTGGTATACTTATTGTCCAACATATTTGAAAGTATAAAAATAATGAACACTTTAGGCTGTTTGAGTCATTTTTTGCATAGTTGTTAAGTTTTAAGGTTTTGTTTAAGCGTTTAATGGTAATTTTTGGCTGACTGTAAGTGTTGCTGAGTTCAAAACAAGACGTTTATTTGTATTTATTGAACGTTTGTAGCATATTACCTCCAATACTTTGGCTTATAAACAACATCTAGAAAAAAGATTCTTGCGATCTTTTGTTTTTGACAAGAGCAATAAGTATATAGTCTCTAAGACGTTTTTGTGATGAACTATTTTGAACATCATAACAATTACAAATTCCACTGTGAACCTAAATTTTGGGGCAGAGATAATTCCTTTTGGGGATGAAAGCCCTTGGTGAGTATATTAAGAATCCCGAAGGACAGCTCCGCCGTGAATCGAATTTTCGCTCAGAAAATTTTAGGTACGAATCTCATTGACAACTAACCGATTTTGTCACGTTTTCATGATCAGTTTTGACATTTACCCTGGTTTGGCTCAGAAACTATGTTTTGTGGTTTTGTATATTCTGTATATTCGAACAACCAGAAAATAACGAATATACAAAAAAACAATATATAGTCTTTTTCTAAACAAAACCGCGTAAATGTGAAAAATGACCATGAAACGCGACAAAATCGATTGTCAATGAGAGTCGTACCTAAAATTTTCTGCGCGACATATGTGCAGAATATTTCGAAGCTTAAAAACGTCATCTTGTGATAGTTTTATAGCAGTTCTTAGAATAAGGGACGAAAAGGACAACGAAGGAAATGAGTTAGAAGGTCGAAATGCTCTAGACATGCCATCTCATAAGTGAGCTAAAAAAATAGTTAACAAAGATATAACGCTAATTTCAGATGCCTTACAAGGTCGCTGAATCTTCATCACGCCATAACTCAGAAGTTCGATTCGCGGCGGATCTGTCCTTCGGGATTCTTAATATACTTAATATACTCACCTCCATTTTGTGCCACAGTGTTCTTTATTATGTTTGAAATTTGCAAAAAAAAACTATATCAACCATTTTTATGGTATAATTTTTATTCCACCGCAGTGTCGTCCGTTGAGATTATTTGAAACTAGTCTCTTCCTACAAATTAGTAAATGTCTATTGTACAAAAAAGGATTTTCTGTCGTATTTTTATGTTTTGTTCGACCTTTCGAATGTTAATAAAATCAAGATTATTGAGATAGAGGTCAATGTTTATATTTTATTTATTGCATACTATTTCCTTTATTTGGAAATTACATTGAATTTCATCTTCAGGGATTTTTTGTCGATTACACTTTGAATTGTATTTTGGGAAGTACTTTCAATGGATGCACATTTCTAGAATTGTTCCTTTTCCTTCTTTGGCAGAGGCCCTTATAACGACAAACGAAATCAAAAAAGGAAAAACGGCTACACAACCAAAATCCTTTAACCCAAAACTATGTATTAGGAGATTTTCAGAATTGTGTAGCCATTTTCGGACGTATGAACTCACCAACAAAATATGGATCTTATCACTGATTACAAATGTTACGGAGGAGGTACCTGAAGAAATGGACCGGACCGACATAGTTCATTTTGTAAGTAGATCTTATTTTGGGAGTCATTTCTTTAAAAGAAATGGGATGTACCCATTTTCGAGCTAAAACTAAGTTTGGACAAAATATTACTAAAACCAAAGTTTGCGACAAATCTGTTGCTCCGTTCAAGAAAAATCGCACATACGACTGTAGCTAAAATTCTTGAATTTTGGGGGGGAAATACCAGAAGGAGTAGACCGAAAATCACCATCTACGAACTTTATACTATAAGGCTCGCAGAAATATTGCTATAAACAATGTTTGGACCAAAGCCATATCCGGTTCGAAAGTTGTCGTATGCACCAGCCACTACACATGATGGCCGTTGGTGTTCCTTACAGCTTTCGGGCCATTTTCTCTGGAAGTATGGACTTTTCCCTAACAAAAACTTGTATTGTAAAATAGGGGCCCCGAGAACAATTATTGCAAAAAAGCAAAGCGTTTCCAGAGAGGTCTTTTTATTTATTAGTTTATTTATTTCATATTTTTACTTATAACTAAATTATTAGCATAAAGGAAGTGAAGCCATGACTACTGAGGTCTTAAGCTTACACAGGTATATTGACTAATTATCCAGAGAGGTCTTAAACTGCACTTCTCTGAAAATTTTTGAAATACTCTGTGTAAGGTTATTGAAAGAGTAAATCGATATTTGGACAAAATAACACGGAGGCCAAATTTTGGACCGAATCGGTTGATCTTTTCGAGAATTATCGTGTTTTCCAGGCAGCTATCCAGACCGACGAACATAGCTAAGTCGACTCCCAATTTTCTGAAACAGATTTCTTCCAAACACACTTTGGCACTAAAACCATTATTTCGATGAGAGTATAAAAAATGTAGATTGCAAAAAATTGTGTTTATGGATTTTTGCTAAAATTTAATTTTAAAAGTATTCAAGACTGACAAGACAGGTGTTTTCTTAGTTCCTGATCAATTTATGAGAAAATCCACTATAGGAATCCAGAACTTCTATATAACGGTAGCTCCCGATTTTCCGTATTTTGAGATTTTTATCTACAATGTTTAACCGAACTAGCTGCAATTTGACATATGAGGTTCTCTGTGGCCACGAAACTTATCCACCAAACATCGTCAATATAGGTCCATGTTTTGGTATGGCTCCCTTGTAACGGTTCCTCCCGATTTTCCGTATTTTGAGATTAAAAAGTTAAACGGTATTATATAAGTAACATAACTTACTCCTTCTAGGAATAAACCTTGACGTGACGGAGGAGCTAAGTGCTTTCCCAATGGAAAGAACCCAATTATTCCATTTAGGTTATTTTATGGTGGAGGGTATAAAAAGTTCGGCTTTACACTTTTTTACTTGTTTTGTTTTCTCTCGATTTGTGAGTAAACCACACTTCTCTCGATTTTCCTATCAAAATAAAAGTATAAGCAAACTAAAAAGGATCATCGCACTAATGTATTACTTTTCAAAATTAGAACTACTTCTACCATTAAATGAAGCTGACATTTTGAAGCCAGATTTACAGCGTTTTTTGAAATTTTCTTCTAATTTCATTCCGCAAACAGGTTTTTCAAGAAAATCATATATAGGATTGTAGTACCTGCGATTCTGAGTTATTTGATGCGTATATTGTGAATGTAGTCTACACAGCTTCATAGAAATCTGCATCCAAATGCGGAAATTTTGTGCGAACTTTTTTCTAAAAATCATATTTTTCGGGTCTAATATTTGCAGTAATGTTGGCGACATTTTCTGAGTATTTCAGCCTTGTACAACTTCTCTACAAGTGGTGTCTTAAGACACGCCGTTCGACTCGGCAATAAACAGTAGGTCCCATATTATTGAGCTAATAAGAAGCGGGGTGCACTCATTGATATGAGAGAAGTCTCCCCTGTCCCGCCTGGGATGTTTGTGGAACAATTATATATATATAATATTTGCAATTGTCATTGGAATACCTCGTACTTTATTGTTCATTTTTTTTTTTTTTAATTCCTTGGCAACATTTATTTAACAATTATAAAACACATTCATATGTACATTTGAACATTGCATGTAAAATTTTTTGTTAAAAATATGCCGTTCCTACACGGAACATAGGGCGGAAACTAGTTCGTTCCAACGTTGTCTATCTTGGGCAATTCTTCGTATTTCTGGCCATGTGCCGAAGTTCTTGCTTTCTGCCTGAATTGTTCGTATCCATGTCATCTTGGGACGTCCTCTGCGCCTTGTACCCTAGGGATTCCATTCGAAGGCCATTTTATTTAGATCAGTGTCATCTTTTCTGAGTCTCCATTTTCGCCTTTTTATCTCCCTTTCTATAGGTTCTGATGACGTGAGTTGCAGAAGGTCTGCATTGGATATTATGGTCGGCCAGAAAATATTGCATATTCTTCGTAAGCATTTGTTTATAAATACCTGCAGAGCTTGATTAATGGTTTTGGTCACCTTCCAAGTTTCGCAACCGTAAAGTAGTATTGGTTTGATGCTCGTGTTGAATAGACGCAGCTTGGTACTTCTGCTTATGTTGCGGGATGACCATATTTTCCTCATGTTGTGGAAAGCAATTCTAGCTCTATATTATACGGCTTTGTACGTCAGTATCGGCGCCCCCGTCCTTCGTGATTATGCTCCCCAAATAACAGAAGCTGTCGACGTCATCCACGACAGTGGGTGTGCTGTCCACCATTACAGTCAAAGGGGAAGTGTTTTGAGTTTCTAGGCGCATGAGTTTGGTCTTTTTCATGTTAATTTTGAGACCTATCGTTTTTGCATTTTGTAATAGCTGTTCCAATTTAGCTCTGGTTCCTGCGATGGAATGACTCATGAAACAAATGTCATCAGCATAATCAAGGTCGCTTAGCTTTTCATGTGGACGCCATTGTATACCATCTTCGATTTCTGAATTTGTTTTGCGCAGGACATTATCAAGCACAAGTATAAATAGAAGTGGGGATAAGACGCATCCCTGGCGGACGCCGTTGCGAATGGTAAAGTTTGGGCTAGTTTTTTGTTTAAATCGCACGCTACATTCTGCATTTGTGTAGAGCTCACGGATAATATCAATGATTTTATTAGGGAGCCCATACTCAGTTAGGGTATCCCATATTGCGTCTCTATTGAGATTATCGAATGCCCGTTCAAAGTCCACAAATAGTAGATATAAAGGTGACCTGAATTCTACGGACTGTTCCACAACGATTCGGAGTGTGTTTATATGGTCAGTGCATGATCTCTGTGGTCGGAAACCGTTTTGTTCGCGCCTCAATTGTGGGTTTAATACTGGTGTGATTCGGTCAAGTATTATAAAGGCTAGAACCTTTTGGATGGTGTTTAGGAGAGTGATTCCCCTCCAGTTTCCGCATGAGCTTAGATCTCCTTTTTTTGGAATTGTGATAATGACACCTTCTTTCCATTTCGATGGTATATTGTTAGTACTCCATGCTTCGCTGACGATGGGTTGTAATATGGGGGTTAAGACATCTGCGGCGTATTTGAAAAGTTCCGGGGGTAGATTATCAGGTCCTGCGGCTTTATGTCTTTTGAGTTTTGAAATTGCGCTGGATATTTCCTCATTCGTTGGTGGTGCTACATTTATGTTGTGCGGCGGGCTGTTTCGGGATTGTTCCGTTGGCTGGTATTGGACAGTACTGTTATCATCGGCGTCTTTATAAAATTAGGTCCAACGTGTAAGTTGATGCTCAATTGTTGTAAGAGGGAGTCCGTTCTTGTCTTTAAGGGGCGGTATGTTTGGCCTTTTGTTTTATTGCAGTATAAACTCCTCTCAGATTGTTACGTCGAGCAAAGATTTCAGCATCTGCTGCCACTCCGTTTATGAAATTATTTTTGTCTTCCTTTGCAAATTGCTTGACTTGTTTTTCAGCTTCCGTATATTGTTGCTTTTTGGTAAGTTTTTCTGCAGCTTTTTTTGCGTTTATTAGATCCTTTTTAAGTGCTCTCCTTCGTTCGATGGCTTCCCATGTTCTAGGGCTAATCCATTGCTTTTTTTTCCCTATTCTTTAGTCCAATCGTTTTCTCTGCTGCTATCCTACAGGCGTGGGAGACATCTTCTAACGTATGGGGGTGGTTGTGTTTTAAAAGTTCATTGTTTAGACATGAAACATAATTATGGCGCATCTCGCCATTCTCCAGACCCTCTATATTTAGTTTAGTGTTACGTTTCCTCTGGGATTCAATAGCAGATGGTCGTAATCGTATTTGTGCTACTAATAAGTTGTGGTCACTGAAGATGTCAGCACCTCTGCGTGTTCTCACATCCAAGAGTGAATTATGGTACCTTCTACTGATTAGTATATGGTCAATTTGGTTTCTTGTACTGCCATTTGGTGATTCCCACGTGTACTTATGTATTCTTTTGTGCGGAAACCTTGTACCGCCTATGAAGAGGTCATTGTTGCCGCATAGTTCAACCAGTCGCTTACCGTTATCGTTTCTATCTGAAGGTAGCGCGTGTTTTCCCATAATATGCTGTAGGTTTGTGTTATCATTTCCGGCATATATACAACTGGCATTGAAGTCACCTAAAATCATTAGTATATCACCTTTGGGAGTGTTTGCAATTGCACCTTCAAGTTCTCGATAAAAGTCATCTTTTATTTCTTCGTCATCTGGCTCCGTCGGGGCGTAGCACTGCATAATGGTGAAATTTCTAAACTTGGTTTTAAATCTTGAGGTGATAATGCGATCTGAGATAGGGTTGTAACCTAGGAGTGCATTTTTTGCACTACGAGATATAAGAAATCCTACTCCGTTCCGTCTGGTGTCTTGGGTGCCGCTGTATATGAAGTAGTATCCAGAATGCGTCCACATGTCTCCTGTTCTAAGCCACCGTGTTTCTGAGAGTCCTAGAATATCAATTTTGTACCTGTCCATTTCTTTGCAAACTTGTTCAAGTCTCGATGCATCCGATAGTGAACGAACGTTCCATGTTCCAATCATATTCCTTTTTCGAAAGCTAAAAGTCGTCATCGTTGTATTCCGTTGGTTTGTTATTCTTGTTTCCGTTTCTTGGGTAAGTTGGTTTTACGACCGGGCTACCAACCCTGAGCAACCCCATTTACGTCAGTGGGATACGTACTGGTGATTTCGTAATCTTCAGGCATCCAGTCTCACCTTATCAATCACATTTATATAGCGGACCGCTTGCTTCAAGACCGACGTTCGCTCGTAACCGCTCCTAAGATGGAGAACAGACGTTACGTGGGTTATTGGAGATGCTAATGTAAGACGGCATCTACTCGTCTTGTCAGTGTTACCACCCGCTGATTGTCCGGGACTGCTTATTTGTGTTTTACTTATTCGCAGCTAACCTTCATATCTGAAGGTTTTTCACTATCCGCAACCTGTGACCCGTCCGGTAGCCTTCAGCTCGGCTTCCACGTAACACCCATAAAATTCCGTGGCCCGGAATTGTTCATTTTAGTTTAGATCTAATAAATCATTCCCCGTGAAAATCCATCTACCAAAACGCGAGTTACGAGAAATTCCAAAGTAGAAAAATCACTTAAAATTGTTTTTGAAAATATCGCGTATTTTATCGCGTTTTCTGCGGGTCGTTTCCACTGCAATGAAAAAACTAGTGCAGCATCTTCGTTTTAGCGGAAACAGAGATTTGAAAACTTCACTGATAAGGGAGCTACATTAATTTTATCCCAAAAAATGGTGTGTGATGCTACATCCACGGTTCTTGGTTGATCGCCTTGAAATAGATACATACAGTGTTCATGGTGAACACTGAAATCGGATGCGGACAAAAATTGTATACACTTTGCGCAAATTAGCGATATTTTATAGGGGTTTTAATGCTAAGATGCGCCCGATGCTACATCTTAGCCTCCAAATTAAATTTCGAAAAATATATACAATTTAAAAGATATGGTTTTGCTGTACATGAAAATCGCATGCAGACAAAATCTATTTCCATTTCAGAAGCCTTGAGATAAATCCTTCACAACCCAATTATCTTCCTCAATGGGAAAGCTTTAATACAAATGTCAATAAAGCAAAATTCGTCTATTTTATTGGTAGATTTAATGCAGGAAGTATTCCTACAGATTTTTCCAACATTTTCTACTACATAATGCATGTAAAAAAATATTTTTTCAAACAAAAAAATATTTTTTGACCAAAATATGTGCTTATTTTGGCTGTAACATCGAAACTATAATACCAATCTGTATGATTTTAGTCTCATTCACTAGCCGTGAAGTTTTGATCCACCACAAATTTTTATGTAATTTTATGACCGGTGAATGGACCTTTATTTTGACAAAAGGTTGACTTATATTCAATAATTTATCAATTTTATGTACACTCCGCGAATTCTGAGTAAAATTTTACATGTATTATGCAATCTACTTGCTGAAGTCACTTCGAGAGAACTTTGTAGTAACAATTGTTCTCATTAAAATAATTAGCGTTTTTATAATATTTTCATTATTAAAAGCCGAAATAAAACCGCCATAACTTTTGTCCGCAACAACCAAAAATTGGATCGCGACCTGATTCGTACGGGGAAATTTTTTCTTAACCTATATAATAATAATTGTTCCACATACATCCCAGATGGGACAGGAATACCAGAAATCTTTGATGTTGCGCGAAAAAATTTATCCTTTATTTCTGAAATGAAATATGAAGAAATTGACAATATTCGTGATATACCCTTTCTAGCCTAAAGGATGAGGGTATAATTAAGTTATCAACAGTCTATGTCAAATATGTATATCCCATATTTTCCAAATATTTAAGTGGTGTCAAACTACGTACTGTACACCATTGAACTCAGCCATAGAGAGAAGGTACTAAAATCTGTTATACGAATGGCTTTTTATAATAGATCGTACGTATGAAAATGTCCAAACGTTAAGAATATGCACATTCTATTCCATATTGTCCTCTAAAAACACATCATATGTACAGTACTGAAAATGTATCACACATAAATACATACATATGTACATATAACAACACTTTCTTGCTGGCACATACTCATAAACATTGGACTCGTGCAAGTGAAACACGAAGTATAAAAATGATGAGCACACATAAAATTTTGTGATGCCACAAAAAGGATTTTTGATCCCTTTATGTCGTTTGTGAAACCATTGTGTCATGTCGCGCTGCAGATTCATGCAAAAGATGCATAGACGCGTGTTCGGAACACATACAAAATACTTGCCAGAGTGATGTTTGTCGTTGTGCCAGCAGCATGTTATACACTATGTAGGTACGAGCGAAACCTTCGAAGTGAATATCATATGAAGTTTGAAAGTTTTTAGATGTGGCATTAGAGAGTATTAGATGTTGCGTAGTTGCTGTTGTTGTTGGTAGTAATATTTTGGGGAGGGTGTATGAACCAGAAATATGTACCACGCTAGAAGATGGCCAGTAAATTTAAAATGTGTGTGTGTAGATATATGTGTGTGGCGAGTTGATTTGACATAAAGGCGGAAACGGAAATGTCAGAAAATTAGTTTATGGTTTCAAAAATGACAATGCGCTTATGTATGAAAGATGAAATGATGAACTGACTAACTAACGAACTGATTGCCTGGCTGATGGCTGACATATGAACGTTTGCGAAATAAAAATGGACAAGTAGTGAACATGAAGCGTGAATTAATATGGCAGTACCAAACACACATAAACGCACACATGCAGTACCATCCAATCAAACACACACATACGGATACGTATGTATGTATACAACGGAAGTATAGCTTACTTAAATATGCAACGCATTTGTTTTCAAAACTGATGTGGAAAATTAGAAACATTTTAACTGCATTTCCGCTGTTGTTAGTCCTTGTTATAAAATAATAAAGCAGAATATAAGGAAACCCCATTAAGGACAAAAGAGTTAATTTAATATTCTTTGTTAGCATTTTATGTTGATGAAATTAAAAGAATAAGTCGTGTTTTTTTATGCATTATTTTGACAGGAGAATATATTTAATTTTTGGGTCAGTTAATACAAAAATATTTAAACTTAGAAAGCCCATTTCAATTTGCGAGCAAAATCGAAATTCAATAAGTTTTTTAGGATGAACGAAATGTGAGAAAGGACGTGGATAGATATTTTAAAATCGTCTCTACGATCCGGAGCTTGCCGAAAGAGCTTAATATCTATATTTGTCGCTACTATTGCTATTTATGAAGCAGCCCATATTTTCTCTGCATAACTTAATTTCAAAAGATTCACTAAAATTATTCCAACGTTCAGAAATAATTCTGACCTTTGTAATAAATTTATTAAGATTAAATAATTGTCAGTCAAATTAATCGTTCCACTCCTTCCGTTCAAAAATTTTCGTGTAAGGAAATGTCTCGGGTAGCTTTTATTTTTCTGCAGCAGTTTGTCCACGCCGCGCATTTACAGCAGTACAATTTTTTAAGGAGCAAGACCACACTACCTGAGAATAATAACCCAAAAGCTCTTAAAAAGCTGCCGACACCAACATAAATGACTGATGAACACGATAGCTTACAAATTGAGTATCCCTCCAACCGTACAGTACTCAATTTTAAGCGTCCGTACTCTACTTTTTACTCAAGTACTCAATTTGTCCTCTATATTCAGTGGACCTACTAAATATCCTCTTTTTTTAATTGTTTTACAAATACATGAGAATACGTACATATCGTCACCTGAAATGCCCAAAGAAGTAACCTCCAAAGGGTGACGGTATATAACACTATGCAACACTGAAAATGCAAACAACTTCTAGTATGTATGATTTTAAAAGTACATATTGAGACTACAAAAACCCTTGTTGGGTTTTATCCTGTCAGATCCAGTTCGGATTGTATGGCCTCATCTAAACCGGGCTAAAATTAAAATTTTTTGCATTTATCGGGCCTTTATCTCAGAAACGAATAGGAATTTGGCCTTGATGTCTTTAGCAATATTGTAGCCCTAAAGAAGGCATTAAAATCGATAAAATATAGAACATTTTACATACTTTCTGGAATTCTTGTCAGTAGCTGCTAAACTGTTGAGAGTTGAAGCAAGTAACCTGTAGCAAAAATCTTCCAAATAATGTTCTAAATAATTCTTCAGAAAATTCTGAAACTTTTACAACACGTATTTCAAACACAGTTCACACCAAATGCTTATACTCGCATTTCGGATTTCAACACAGTATTGACATTTTTATTAAATCGTCGTTGAAAAGTAGGCTGAAAACAACGTGATAGGGGCATTTTACATTCATTCCAACGAATATTTTTCTCTAAGATAACATCACGAAAAATGTATCACTTTCGGAGATATGGTGACTCTCACGACTTGAGATATAACTTCGAATAACTCATCTCATTATGGTGAATATATTTTAGCCATTTCTATGAACATCAGCAACTGACTTTATCTCGTCGTCGAAACCAAAATAGGGTATTTTTTAATATTTTAGGCAGCTTTCCAACAAGAGATACTTTTTCAACAGCCTTTTTTGACAGATCACGCGTGAATCGTGTCACTTGTTCATATTATTTTTGTTTAGTACTGTTAGGCATTTTATCATGGAAAGCTTACGCCTCTACAACGTTTACAAATCGTTCAACTTTATTACGAAAATTCGCGATATGTGGCGAGTGTGTTTTGAGCCTAATTTTGTTCAGTGATGAGGCACATTTCTGGCTTTATATGTATGTTAAAAGCAAAATTGTCACATTTAGGAAGAAAAGCAACTTAAAGAGATTCAAGAGCTGCCACGTCAACCAGAAAAAATAACGGTTGGTGGGTCCGCGGAATCGTCGGACCCTATGTCTTCAAAATGATGCCGGTTAGGACTTTATCGTCAATGGCGGCCGACTATTTGATGTCTGAAATTGAAGGTTTTAATCTCGGCGACATTTGTTTTCAACAAAACGGCGCCACTTCCCACACATCGCATCTATCAATGGATTTATTGAAAGAACACTTCGGTGAGCACGTTTTGAACCAGTCGATTGGACACCAAGATCGTCTCATATCACTCCGATAGACTTTTCCTGTGAGAATATGTAAAGTCAAAATTGTATGCGGATAAAGCCGTTTCGATTCCGGTCTTGGCGGAAAACATCAGACGTACCATTCGTCAGTTACCAGTCGAAAAGCTTGAACGAGTCAGACAATTGGACTCAACGGATGGACCGTCTGAGACGTAGCCTCGGCCAATATTTGTTAGACATAATATGCAAAAAATAAATTCCATAGAATGTTCTTTCAAATGATAATAAACATTCCCCATTCAATTTGATGTTTCTTTGTTTTTTTTTTTTTCTTTAAAGAAAGTAAAAACCTCTAAATGGATCACCCTTTATTACAGCCTTCAAATAAGACAATGGAGTTTAAATCTGTTGGTGGTATAATTACAAGAATACAATACAACAATCCAGAGTGCTGTCAAATTTTATTTAAACTTGCCATTCATCATTTTGCTTTTTAATTTTATCGATTTTTTTCGGTAACTCAAAAAATGACTTACCCCCAGTTTTTGTAACTTATTTTTGTTCGTTCGTCTATATTCGTAATAATTTAGGCATTCATAGCTCAGCCCCCAGATGACATACACATCTAATTTTTCGTATACCCGTTCCATATATCATTAAGGATTCCTCATTTAAAAATCAGCGTTCTACATTTGCGCTAAGGCGAGTAAATCGATCTACAAAATTTGACAGTTCGTGTGAGAAGAATAACAATTTTTACAAAAACTGGGGGTTAGAGAATCTAAAAAAATCGAAATCTTAAAACAGGGCTATTATTCCCAACGCTCTAAATGTTTTAAACATTTCTAAGTAAAATATCATTGGAATACATTACACAGTCCCAAGCGACTTTCTCAATAATTGGAGACCTAATAAACTAATTCCTTTAGAGGAAGGGAACAGCCAACATAGATTTTTAAGTGATGTAGGCTACTCAACACTAGTTTCAAATTACTGTTGCTTATCATAGTCATCCATCGATGGATGGATGTGGACCGAAAAATTTGAAAAACTTAACTTTTCTTATTTATACACCATTTGTTATTGCTAAGAACGAAAACGTCAATGAAATAAATATAAATCTAATGCTCAAGATAGGGAAAAATATTGATGTCCGGATTATCGAGGTACGAAAAATATGAGATGTCCGGATTACCGAGTCTACAATGTAAAAAATTCTAGTGTCCGGATTACCGCGTTGTCCGGATTATCGAGACTATAAAATTTCCAATCAATAACATATTTTTTAATTACTTGGAATGGTGTACCAAAAAAATTATGTGTACAGCCTCTTATTATGACATTCGGTTTGGAAAAGATTCCTCGCTTGGAGGTTATTTTAAATATAGACTCATTATAGTATTTTTACATTTATGAAACCTTTTTGGATTTCAAATGTCAATTCCATTGCGTAAATGAATAAGTAACAATAGGGCTAATATGATCGTACCATAGGGACGTTTATTTGCGGCAAAAATCAATTCATACAAACGTTACGTTATTGTTGTTGAATCCACATGAATTTTACCTGTACCAATGAAGCAACCACTGTTGGAGCATTAAAAAATTGTAGTGTTTCACTAATTAGATGACCACAGGCGTATGTTTTGTGAGGGAGTGTTAAATGTTTATGAGGATAAGTGCAGGCATAAAAAATAAAAATCAGGATTTTATACCTTAAGGAAATGTTATATTCATGCATTTCTAAATCGTTTGAAAATTTTGAGAAATATGTAGAGTAAATTCAAATAGCTTAATTTACATTAACTGAGTTAAGAGTTTGTTGCAGTTAATTTTAAAATCATAATTTCCGGTATCATAAAAGAATTCGTATGAATCAATAACACTGTGCAACACGAAAATTATTAACCATATTCTGACAACGCAGCGTGATAGAAGACCAAAAGAGAGAGGACACGTGTCTCGCCGTTTTTTCGTATCTTATCAACTTTCGCGGTTATAGGCCTCCAAAGGTTTTAAGCTTTGATGTAAAAAGGGTAATTTAGTCAGGAATATATCTTCCAAACCGTTAGGAAATTTGAAGTAATCTCAGAGGCAAAGTTGTAGCTCTTGTCTTAAAGAACAAAAATTGTGAACACATACACTAGCGATCATCTGAATAGGTTTGAATTTTTTTCATTTTATATGTTAAGGTATCTTCCGATGTGTTCGTATTGCAGATCCATACTATTTACTTTTTGAGAGTCCTATAATATGCTAAAATTCCCAAGAAAAACCTTGACGGTGTTGCCATATTTTCGGAAAATATCCCAATTATAGTAAAGAATGTACAAAAAGTGTCCAATTTTTGCGATCATCAGAAAAGGTTTGAATCAAATAAAAATGAAAAATTGTAGTACCCATGCAAATATTGCGCAGTTTTTTGGTTTAGTTTAGTAAAATGGAACATACTGATAAATACTACAAAAATTTGACCCGCTTTATTTGGAACGTGGGTTCAATTCTCAATATGGAAAAGTTACCAAGAACTTTCAGATAAAATCAAGAAATATTCAAACAAAAACGTTTTATAAACCTGTAGTGCGATTCTCTAACTCATTTTTTCAGTTACCGAAAAAAATCGGTAAAATTGAAATGCTTATAATTTCGGTAATTAACGATATTATTCGGTAAGTTAGTGACTAATATAAAGTAGTCGTAAAGTTCTACTGATAGGAACAGTGTTGTCAACATTTATATCAACTTTTCATTCATAATTTTGCGTTTTAATGTTACCGATTTTTGTCGGTAACTCAAAAAATGAGAATGAGAGAATCGCACTACTGCTTTAAATGACTTTTTGATTTCGTTAGGTCTCTTCTGAGCTTCGAAAATTGTCTGAAAGCAAATACCAAGTGTTAGCTATATTATTAGGATGGATAAGTTAGAAAGATCATTGAAAATAGTTGGTATTTTAGCTTAAGTTTCATTGTTTAACTACCCTTGCAGTAAAAGTTTAAGTATTATCATGCTCAAAAATCCACCATAGTTGACCACATGTATCATAGATGTTCGAAAATTGGTCTGGAAGAATGTTTCTTCGACGACAATAAAGTAGAAAATAGTAGTTTAAATTTAACTCAAAGGGGCATGATATCGCCGACTTTTATAGTGCTGTAATACCTATACCAATATAGTCAGGTCAAAAAGGTTTTTTCTGTTCACAAGTCATAAAACAAACACGAATAAGTACAAAAGAATGGACTACTGTTTCTTATCGAACACTGGTATAGCCCCGAATTGCTTTAAAAAGTCAATATTTAACCATGTTTACATGGGGCCATAAAATCCAAGCTGGATCTAACATAACAAAACCCAACTAGGATTTTTGTTGTTCAGGTCTGTACTTTCAAAAAATCCTCAGTTCAAATTGCTTGCACAATGTTACCTCAAAAATGTTGCACGGTGTCATCCAATGAAATCAGGCAGAAGTTAAACAAAATAATGTCTTGGTTTAAATGAAATCACGGATTTTCTGTTGATTTTAAGGTAAGTTTTTAATAACAGAAGCATTATTGAGCATCAAGAAGACATTTTTCAAGATTTTTTTTTTACCAGAATTCTACCAAACTTTTTTAGATTTTCTTTTTTTTTTGCATCTGAAAGGTCACAACATGAGCCAATTTAGATTTTTTTTGTGAAAATTTGTGTTCGATCGACTCGAGATTTTTTAACCTTGCCACCGTAGTGCAACGGTATGTACACCCGCTCGTTCACGTGGGTTCGATTCCCCGGCCAACGGTGGCATAATACCCCGACATTTCATTCAAAATTTGAAGGGAGGGGTTCCATGCGATAACGTGATTTCATTGGCATCGTTTGCCTTTGTTCAAACGAAGTCGTGAAAGATCCGATTTTTCATTAGCATTTAATCCAATACAAAGGAAGTCGTGAAAGATCCGATCTTTTCATCGGCATTTGAACCCATTACATCGATCCAATAGAGATGAATGTTGTGTTTTTATTTATAAAATTTGTTCTAAATATATAAGATTAATTATTTAGAATAGGCTTGATGTTGTCGGAGACTCGATATCACAACCAACGTTGTCAAAACTCTCGTCGTAATGATAATGTCATTGCAAAGCATTGGTGGAAATGATTTGCCAAAGCATCGGTGAAAATGACATGTCAAAGCATTGGTGTAAATGGCATGCTTTGGATCCAAAACGGAATAGCATCTTTTGAGGTCCACGCTCATATAAAATTCATCGATGAAGATGGTAAAAAGATGACATACCAGCACATTTGCACCCATGATTGAATGGCATCTTTGGCATCGAACATTTCGCTGGGTATTGATATTGCTTTAGTTGATTTTGTTGACCTGTAACTTTTCATCAATTGGTCACCGGATACATCTGGCACACCTACGCCTCTACAAAAGTTTAAAATGTTCATTTTTATACCCTTCACCATAGTATGGAGGGTATTTTAAGTTTTTTTCGAATTGAAATAATAATTTGCGACGTTATAAAGTATATTCCTGATCAGGATAAAATTCTGAATAAATCTAGCCATGTCGGTCTGTTGTAATCACTCTAGTATCCACAATAATTGAGCATGCTTCAAAAACAACATAAAGCCACAGCATATTCCGCTTAACTAGCCCAATTGCTTAATAAAAGCAATACTCGTCCCTATAACATATCGGTACCATGCAAACTATTGCACAATCTGTTCGGACAATAGAGTGATTTCCTCACTGAATGTATGTATAGTGGGTGCCACAGTGGTGCATTGGTACGCAAACCCGCCTTGCACGCTGAATGCCCAGGTTCGCTTACCAGGCCTTACTTACTTACCTAGCTAGCCCTTACGGAACACTTTTTCCATAAGCCGAATTAAGAATAGATTTCGTTGTGATATTCTGCCAATCAGGTGTTTTCTGATTTCTTCTTTCACTGACTAACTCCATCTAAGCCTTGGCCTTCCAGTTCTGCGTGTACCGCCGTTGGTTAAGTCGATACCTTTAACTATACTGATTTCCCTGTATAGGCGATACATCTAGTGGTTCATACGCAAACGCGGATTGGGCCATAGATCTTTCGAAGAATTGTCCTCTCGAACACACCAAGCGCCGCCTTATCTGCTTGCGCGAATGCCCAACACGTGCAATATCAGGGTTTTATAAAGTGATACTTTTGTTTCTTACTTTGTTAGCCACATCTCGCTTTATTCTTAAACTGCTTACTTAGCCCAAAGTAGCATCTGTTGTTTGTTGTGCTTATAATGGTTCCGAGGTAGATGAAGTCTTTTCCTACCTCAAAATTGTAGTTACCAACATTCACAGTCAATGCGAGATCCGTGGACGCATTACGCATCGATCAGTATCAGTTACTTCCTTTGCCGATAGACCCATGATGTCAATGTCGTCGGCATAAACTAGTAACATATGGATGTTTGTATATACTGTTCCACTTCTTTCGATCTTCGCATCTCCCGGATACCAAAATCACACATGGCTTGGAATACTTTTGAAAGTATAGGGCTGTCGAAGGCTGTTTTATAATCGACAAAAAGATGGAAGGTGTCGCTCAGCATTTTTTGCATCTTTTCTTGGATTTGTCTTATATATATGCTCAATGCTGAATTTGTCCGGTCTAAAGCCGCATTGATAAGATCCAATTATTTCATTGACCATATACTTTAGTCGCTCACACAATATGACAGATACTATCATATATACAATAGGGAGCACACTTATGCCCCTGTAATTGGAGCACAGAGTCTTATCTCCCTTCTTGCGGACTGGACATAGAATGCCCACGTTCCAATCATCGGTTTCGCGTTCTTCCTTATCAGCGTGTCGCTCCGTTTTTCAACATCTCAGCTGGTAGGCCATCGCCTCCTGCTGCCTTATTATTCTTCAGCCGGTTTATTGCTGTTTTTACATCATCTTGGCCGGGCGGTATACATCCAATACCATCTTCTGTGATTGGATCTGTGGTATCTTCATCCTCTTCGTTAGCATTGGATACCAAGCACACTTTCAAATTACCATGTTCGTCTTTACAGGAGGATGTGCCTGTACCAAATCCATCAGTTTGATGTTTCACTTCTTGCTTTTGTACATCTAGATTGGTTGAGGTCTCTGGTATCCAAGTGTGCATTTTGCAGGTGTTGGCATGGAGTGGGCAATAGTAGAGGAATAGAATTTTGGTCAAAAGAATTGTAGGTCCGTCGAATTGTTGTTATTTAAAATAATACAATATAAGTCCACGTTCTTAATAGTTACCTGCAAATTAAAAAAAACATTGACAGTGGTTTGATGAAATTAGTCTCCCTTCCACCTGTGCCATAACGTTCTATTCACTCTTCAAAATCTGCTAACCCTTTCAACAAAACTTTGAGCAATTACTAAGTCTTCGACAACTTTACCTAACTAATTTATTTCGAAACACAATATTTATATTATATCTCCTTCATTCTCATTTATCATCTGTTTCCATCCAACTCATCGTTTATTTCTTTTTTGTTTCTTTGTTTAATTTGTCTATAAGAATAATATTTGCAATCCTTTCCAACTTCCATTTGGGATGAAATTCTTTCGTATCTCCTTTTTCTAATTGTTCGATAAAAGTTAATTTGTTTATGTTGCTGGAAAATTATTTCACACAATTTGTGTAAAATCATTTTCGTTCATTTCATTTTCTTTGTGTCAAAAATTTTGTTGATGATTGACGATGATTGGTAGGATGGAAGGAACCTGTGTAGAACGCTAGACGACAGTACCGAAAGGGGATAAAGAATAACACCATGGTTGTGGCAAAAATGAGTGTTGGGTGCCAACGATGTTGGTTGCTTGGGGTGATGATAGGCTGGGTTGGGCCGGTGATTAGATGAGTTGTCAGCATTTAAAAAGAGCTCCTTATTAAATCTACTTAAAAAGTTGTTAAGCTGAAAAATTTGTTTGCTTAAGTCAACAAAAACGTTGCGGAAAAGCCTCAAGTCATTTTAAAATTTGTGTGTGTGTGTGTATGTGTTGGTGTGTACTCCAAAAACTTAGTAAAAGAGAAAGTAATGCTGGCTGGAGGGGAGGAAGGTGACAAAGAACAACCTTTAGCTACTACAACTTGTGGTAGTGAAGAAGGAACTTAATACTGAGGGTTGCCGTATTGTGGTACTACCAATTACTATGGTAACTCATTGTACACATCTTTAAACATCATTTGCAGGCATTCGATGATAATTCTCAATAGCTTTCCCTTAACTGAATTTTTGATCGATTTTCAAAGGTAAAATCGAAAAAGGGCAACACTGACTACCATGGCAGAAACTGTCAACTGCCTAGAAGCCATGATAATAACTGTACGTTTGAAGTAGTACTTGTGAACGTTTTTGCTTTTCTTGCAAAATAACTTTGGTCGGTTGTTAATGAACTTCACTTAGGCCCTCATTGTAATCCTTCGTTTGCTGCTGTAGCTGTTGTTATTGCTATTTGTACATAGCGAGTGAGGTCGTAGTGCAGTAGTAAAATCAAGAAAAGCTTTTTACAATTGCCTTCCAAATCTAATGCGTGGACCATCACCACCAAGAAAAGGGTTGGTTGGTTGGTTGGTAAAATTAGTGGTCACACAGCTCAGCTAACGAGTTGCCAAAAATTCGTAAAGAACTTTTATCATTTATGTTGAAACGTCATTACCTCAAACCAAATTTTATGCAGCACTTAACAAAAGTACGATAGCATCGAAATGGTATACATTTGAAAAATGATTGTGGTTTGTTTCGATTGTACCCAATCGAGTTAGAATTATTGTTGTCAGGGTATTTGTTTGTGTAGCGAAATTAAATACACTTGCCTTTAATTTGAAGTATTTATTGGCATAAATTATGTTGTTAATGAAGACGTTTTGAAATAAGTAGATTGATAAGGAAATTCAAAATGGTTAGAAGTTAAGTATTATGGAACGGGTACAGTAGGATCCAATTAATTAGTCTGAAATTGGCTAAACTAAAAATGCTGTAATTAAACATTCTTCCTTCGAATAAAATTACTACCGAACTTCTATTATTGTGGATGCCTTTGTTTGATTGGAAACAGTATACAACATTCAATCCGATGCCCAGAGAAGTCATCCATTATCCGATATGCCTGAATATATGAGTAAAGGTAAAAAGACAACATATCTTGGTGGAAATTTGAACTCATCTCTGGCTTTTTCAATTGCAACCATTGATTATAAAAGCTGAACTCGAAAGTGAAATTAGATTTCTGTTCTAACCCCACACACCTTTCTCCTGATTCTTTATGAACGCATCCAGTTCAGGTTGCAGAATTTTTGAGTCTGTGTGCAGAGGAACCAGAACCTGATAACTGAAAACATACACGAACGAACATATGTATATGCGTTGCAACAACAACAACAACGACGAATTTTGTGCAATGTAATTTTCTTCAAAACTGAAATCAATTTCAGAGATGGACTATATCTACGAAGATCAATATTTTTGGATGAAAATAGAGTACATTAAACACATTGATGTGAAGTTATAGGTCGAAAAGAGGCCGGTAAGTGTGTAATACCTTTAAAGAAAATTCAACTAATTTTAAGGCCTTATAGCCACATGCAAATTTTAAAAAAATCGAAATTTTTATTGATTCATTTTAAGGTATATGTAGAATAGAATATGTTGCAAATAATACCGAGTCGATCAGACAAAATTTGTCTGAGATATGATTGTTCAAATGTAAGAACCCGTTGTGTTGTTTGTGCGTTGAAGCTCAGGTTATTTGTATTAACCTGTTCTGTTTTATTATACATGGGAGTGGTTACCAGATGGGAAATTCGAAAACTTATTGTATTCTTTATTGTAATATTAATTCGAAATTCGTTACCCTTTAAAAGGGCTCAGTACCAGCTTAATTCACTACTTACCTATAAACGAAAACAAAATTCAAACGAATTTTTGAAAGCGGTGCCCACTGTAGTTCGAAAATGGATGATGGATATTTTTTTATAAAAAAAATACAGAGTTAGTTTTGATTTTATGTATCTACAGATTCAATGTGTTTTGCCAGGATATTACGTCTGTTGAAAGGCACTGTACTTACTCAATATATCCTGGAAAAGATAGCATCGGATAATTGTAAATTATGTGGTCGATCGACTGGGTTTGGGCTCTGCACACGCAGCTAGGGTCGTCGGCGAGACCCCATCTATGTAGGTTTTCCATTGTTCGGCCTGTGGAAGAGCGGAGCGGATTAAAATTACACCTAGGTTTCCGTAGTATGTAGATCGAATTCAGTTGTTCTGTTTTGTGGGTTGAAAAGTGGACTGCTGCGGCCCATAGAGTTCCACTGCGATAGCCAAGCAGTATGTGTATTAAAATCTTCGCTGTGTAGCTGGCTAGTAGTAATGGCGGTTTTCTGGATTTCAGCCTGGATTCATATGCCATTAATAAATCTCGATTGAGGGGGATGCTGGTATTTTCGGTGATTTTATTATACTCCTGGAGAAGAAAGTGTTTTCTTCTTAAGTTTGGAGGTTGAATGTTCGATAGCATTGGGAGCCATTCTATCGGTGTTGATTTTAGTGTCCCTGTTATCAATCACATGATGGAGTTAAGTTGAGCGTGAATTCGTTCTACGTGGTGACTGTTGAGCCACACAGGTGCTCCGTATTCGGCTGTTGAGTATACCAGAGACAAGGCAGATGTTCGAAGACAGTTGGCCGAGGCACCCCAATTCGTTCCTGCGATTTTCTGGATGATGTTGCTTCTAGATTTGATTTTTTGGGTTGTGTTATTAAGGTGTTGTTTAAACGAAAGGGTTCTGTCAAGGGTTATTCCCAGGTATTTTGGATTGAAGTTGTGGGAGAGAACAGACCCATTGAGGCGAACTGTAAGTTTTTTTCCTGCATCAATATGCGTGAGGTGGAAAACAACATACTTCGGTTTTCGACAGACTGGGCTTTAGTCTCCATCTTCGGCAATAGGATGAGATTATTGGATGATCTGTCAATAATCCCTAAAGCCTTTTCCAAAATATGAAACTTAGAGTTTTGTACTCGTACTGCGAACGCCATATCGACCGCGTAGATGAACTTGCGGGAAACAGTCACAGGAAGGTCGTGGGTGTACAGAGTGAAGAGTGTGGGAGCTAGAATTGAGCCCTGTGGCAAGCCGTTGTTGAGTTTTCTCGTTCTGCTATGATTGTTGTTTAGATAAACAGTGAAAAAGCGGTCGCTGAGGAGAGCTGATATAATGTTACAAATTCTACTGCACGGTATGATCTGATTTAGTTTCAGCAGGAGTCCTTTTTTCCATACTGTGTCATAGGCAGCCGACAGATCGACGAATGAGACCGCTGTTTTTTGCATTTGGTAGAAACCATTTTCTATGAAATTCGTGAGTGCTAGTACTTGGTCGGTGCCGTTCCTACCTTTTCTAAATCCAGCTTGTTCAGGTGGGATAAACTTCTCTATTTCTTCATCAATACGGCTCAATAAAAGCCTTTCAAATAACTTTAGGCACACTGAGAGGAGGCAATCGGACGGTAGCTCGAAGCTTCAGCTGGGTTTTAGCCTGGTTTGAGAAGGGCAATGACTTTTTCCTTCTTAAAGAGACCCGGGATACGGCCTGAGTGAAGGATATCGGTGTAGAATCTGGCAAACCATTTCCTAGTACGGGGACCACTATATTTTATGAACTCTGGATTGATGCGGCTGTTCCATTTTTCATCTTTGACAGTGCTTGGTCAATTTCCGATACGGAGAAAGGGTGAGAGAAGGAGTCATTTGGGGTGGTGTGACTACGTAGGGCCTTTAATTCTGAGTTAATATTTCGTGTGAACGGTTTGTTAGCCTCGGCCTTGGATAAATTGACTATATGGGCAGCAATGATGTTTGGATCCATCTTAGGATGGGGGGTTTGCAGCCCCAAGCTTGCGAAGGAGTTGCCACGCTTTACGACTGGAGTGTTTGAAGCTCATGTTGGACATGGATTTTTCCCACTCAGATTTTCTCCCATCCTCCAGACTTTTTATGACTTCATCTGCTACCTCTGGGCTTTGGTTTGTACGGAATTCTGGGAGAGTCTTTCACTGTCCTCATTCCAGCATGGGATATAGTCTTTACGGAAGTCTCTTGGGATGCACTTTTTGGCTGTGGGAACAACAAGTCCAGAGAAACTTTCGAAGTTGTTGGACTTAGGGGGTATAAATCTAACGTCCCCGTCGAGTTTAGCGGTGAATTTGGGCCAGTCAGATTTGCGAAAGTTCTACCTTGGTTTAGGGATAGATCTTATAATCGGAACGGTTATGCCAATGTTTACAATTGCCGGACGGTGTTGCCTTTGAGGAAAGTGAGGCAGTATGCGTCTTGAGGCTGTGGAACCAGAAACAAAGCATAGATCGGGATTGTAATCACGGTGCCATCTGGCAGAGCGAAAGCTGCCGGGGTCCTTGGAATCAAACAGTAGGTGGAAACCATGATTTTCCCACCAATGGTAGAGCCGCTCGCCATTTTCATCTTCGTTGGCATATCTCCAGAGGCTGTGGTGGCTGTTGAAGTCGCCGCAGTAAACAGCCGGGTGGGGGTAGACGGACTGTACGTTTTCCTGCCAGGAGACTGTTGGAGGTTTATAGCTGTTTACGATGTGCAGGCCTTGTATCAGAATTGTGATTATTGATACGTCTCCTGTATCTGAACGTAAAATCACCTCAGCAGAAGATGTGTCATTGTGTAAATACGTAGCGATGCCGTATTTGCTGTAATTAATGCCTGTTAGAAGTTTATAGCCAGATTTAATGCCTCTGTTGTGTAATGTTTGGTGTGAACCTGTATGAGTTTCCTGTATGAGGACAACGTCAACTTTTTCATCTGTCAATAATCTGAACAGATAGGCAGACTTCGATTTGCTTATTCCCTCGATATTGAGTTGGCATACACGAATCTGTTGTCCTATTTTTTTTTTTTTTTTGATTTTGCCATTTTAACTTATTTGTGGCTTTGTCAGGATTATGCTTAGGTTGCTTTCCTTTATTTTCCTTGTATCTCGTTTTCTGTTTATCAATATTTTCTCCTGGGAATCGAAGACGAGTATATATATATATATATATATATATATATATATATATATATATATATATAGATTCTTTTTATACCCTCCACCATAGTATGGAGGGTATATTAAGTTTGTCATTCTGTTTGTAACACATCGAACTAATCATTTGCGACCCTATAAAGTATATATATTCTTGATCAGGATAAAATTCTAAGACGATCTAACCATGTCCGTCTGTCCGTCTGTTGTAATCACTCTAGCGTCCGCAATAATTGAGATAGAGTGCTGAAATTTCGCACCCGAGGGTCTTTTTTCCATAGGCAGGTCAAGTTCGAAGATGGGCTATATCGGTCCACTTTTTGGTATAGCCCCCATATAACGGTACCTCCGGATTTGAGGTATTTTGACGTTCTTCGCCACATTTGCAGACCGATTTAGCTATAATTTGGGTTCCTAGTGATCAACAAACTTATATCCCAAAGGATATGGGCATAGGTCCATGTTTTGGTATTGTCCCCATATAACGGTACCTCCCGATTTTCGGTATTTTGAGAATTTTAGCCACAATTTTTAACCGAACTATCTGCAATTTGACATTTGAGGTTCTCAGTGGTCATGAAACATCTCCACGAAACATCGTCAACATAGGTCCATGTTTTGGTATAGCTCCCAAATAACGGTACCTCCCGATTTTCGGTATTGTGAGAATTTTTGCTACAATTTTTAACCGAACTAGCTGTAATTTGCCATTTGAGGTTCTCAGTGGTCATGAAACATCTTGTAACGTGACGAATGCCACGTACATTACAACAACGCCCACGTTCTGCCTTTAACAGCGTAGCGACAATAAGGCAAACAGCACACACATACAACAACACCCACTGTCCGCAAGTACTATCATAACAACAGTGAGACAATACGCATTCAACAGCGCCTCCATCTACTTCAGTCGTGTAGTAGGGTTGTTTGCTCACTTTAAGTATATTAAATAATTCGCAATCACTCTGTACAACGTAAGCCTTTAGTATTTTGGTTTTCGCTGTTGGAGTCAGCTTGCTACTGCTGGGGGCTTGCTATCCACCAAGGCATTCCTGGGTGGTTTGTTGCGTTGGCAAATTTTGGAAGGGACTACCCATTGTGGCTGTCCCATTAATAAATTGCACACAGTGAATTCTGTTTACTGTCCCCCACAGAGACTTCGGTTTCCTGTTCCACACAGAGACTTCGGTTTTCTGTCCCACACGGAGACTTCGGTTTCCCGTACCACACGGAGACTTCGGTTTCCCGTCCCACACGGAGACTTCGGTTTCCCGTACCACACGGAGACTTCGGTTTCCCGTCTCACACGGAGACTTCGGTTTCCCGTCCCACACGGAGACTTCGGTTTCCCGTACCACACGGAGACTTCGGTTTCCCGTCCCACACGGAGACTTCGGTTTCCCGTCCCACACGGAGACTTCGGTTTCCCGTCCCACACGGAGACTTCGGTTTCCCGTCCCACACAGGGACTTTGGTTCTTTGTTCCTAGGTATACGCAGTAGTCTGTATGAGTTCGTAGCTGTAATTAGTGTCGTGTAGTAGTCGTTCCGAACAGAATAGCAGATCGTCGTCAACCCGCCCGACATCAATCAACACGTTCCCGATCACTATCATCGACAACCATCGTTACCAGCCAGCATCGTCATCACCGATCCCCGCCAACCATCGGCGTTCCCGAACACCCCCGAAACGTCATAACCGAGCGTCGTCACCCATCGCCGTTCCCGAACAGCTTCGGACGAGTTACCGAACATCACCGAATCGTCGTCACCGAGCTTCGTCAACCGTCGTCGTTGCCGAACAACTTTAGCCGAGTTGCCGAATCGTCGTCACCGATCTTCGTCAACCATTCTCGTTCCCGGACATCACCGATCACCGTCAACCATCTTCGTTCCCGAACATCACCGAGCTTCAGCAGCCATCGTCGTTCCCGAACAGTTTTTTGCCGAGTTGCCGAACACCAACACATAGAGTTGATAAAGTTCCCGATCACCTATAAATCGCCAGCATCTGTCCTATCAGCATCCTCCCCTCCGAAGAAGGGCCAAAGTAATAATATCGCATTTCATTGAAGTAGAACTTGCTAGTTTCTTTTAAATCAATAAACTACTGATTTAGCCCCAAAAGGGAAACACGAGTCTTTTTAATTCATAAGGTTTAGTGGGTCCTTATGGAGGCCCTGGACGCGACTGGAGCTACCCCAGCCGTCGAGAAAACCACGTTACAATCTCCACCAAACATCGTCAACATAGGTCCATGTTTTGGTATAGCCCCCATATAACGGTACCTCCCGATTTTCGGTATTTTGAGAATTTTAGCCACAATTTGTAACCGAAATATCTGCAATTTGACATTTGAGGTTCTCAGTGGTAATGAAACATCTCCACCAAACATCGTCAACATAGGTCCATGTTTTGGTATAGCCCCCATATAACGGTACCTCCCAATTTTCGGTATTTTGAGAATTTTAGCTACAGTTTTTAACCGAAATAGCTGTAATTTGACATTTGAAGTTCTCAGTGGTCATAAAACATCTCCAACGAAACATCGTCAACATAGGTCCATGTTTTGGTATAGCCCCCATATAACGGTATCTCCCGATTTTCGGTATTTTGAGAATTTTAGCTGTAATTTTTAACCGAACTAGCTGTTTGAGAATTTTAGCTACAATTTTGTCAATTCAAAAATAATCGTCAATATAGGTCCATGTTTTGGTATATCCCCCCATATAACTGTACCTCCCGATTTTCGGGAATTTTCAGTGGTCACAAAATTTCTTCACTAAAATTCGTCAACATGGGTCCATTTTTCAGGGTCTACATTGTTTTGATGAAACTACCCTCACTTTGACTCTTCCCTGCAGCTATAAAACTTTTCCGCCAAAAAATTTAAAAATAGCTTGACTCTTTCATATAGCCCCTTAAGTGGTACCTTTCACCTAGCTGAACACAATTTTTAGATTAGATTAGGTAACACTGTGCAACAAAATGGAGGTGAAAGTCTGGGGCACGGAAAATTCCTCTTGGGGAAGAAAGGGCTTGGTGAGTATATTATGAACCCCGAAGGACAGATCCGCCGTGAGTCGAACTTCCGCGTTATGGCGTGATGAAATTTTTGTTAGAGACCCTGTGGGCCATCAGGAATTTGCGTTATATCTTTGTTCACTGTTGCTTAAGTGCTCTACAAAAACAACAAAGAAGGATATAATGCTAATTCATGATGGCTTACAGGGTCTCTTGCAAAAACTTCATCACGCCATAACGCGGAAGTTCTACTCACGGCGCATCCTTCGGGGTTTTTAATATACACACATCAAGGGCTTTTATCTCTGCCCCAACATTTGTGTTCACAGTGTAATTTAAGCAATAGTGGGAGGCAGTAGGAGTCTAACCATTGTCGAATAGTTGTTCCACCTAAAATTGTGAAAGGACCCTAATTATTCCATTTTAATTAAGACTATTTTATGGTGGAGGGTATAAAAAGTTCGGCCCGGCCGAACTTAACGACTTTTTACTTGTTTTGTGTTTATATGGTAATTTGCGATTTCTTTTATGTTACTTTTTAGATTAGGAGGGGCTTTATTTCAGTTTCACTTTCTTTCTCTGTATTATTTTTTGTATTGGGCAGGAGGTTAGTTTCAGTTTTTGTTGAACTCAACATAAATTCTTTGGCCTCCGATTCGATGTAGTTCATTTAGCGTTACCCAGAATGCACCACGAGGTGGCGAACTACGGTTGTTTGGGTGCTAACATATTTTTATGGGTGGAGAGAGGATTTTTGTCGAAGAGAGTAACAACAGGGCTCTCGAGGCTGCGGAATGCTGTTTTATTATAAAGAGCTGTGTGTATGGTGTAATAGATGTCGCAGAATCGAAGACGGGAAGGAACAAGTTTGTTTTTGCTTTGGTGGTGTGTATGCCAAACGCTTGTGTTTCGTGCGTTGTTGTTGTTGCGATATTTTACAAGCTGCATTTTTTCCTGTTTCTTGCAGTTAGCAAGTGGAAAAGAAAAAAAATGGTATGTATTATTTTTGTTATTTTTTTCTTTAGTTTTCTAAATACAATCTTTGGGTAAAGACGGTAAAGTGAGTGAATAAATCAGTGTTTTGTGTTTTCCTAAAGAAATTGTGATTTTCAGTAAATTAAATTCCCGATACATTTTATAATTAGAAGTTTTATAATTGAATCAAAAAGGTGAACAGAAATATTTTATTGAACAAGAAGAAATCGCATTTAATATTGGTAATTATATCAATACATTCTTCATATACATACATAGGTATATTTGAAATATGGATGTACCTATTTATTACATTATATAATCATTTCACGCCAAATGCCGATTTCCCGCTGATGATTTCAACTTTGATTTTGAATGTATTAATCTCATTTGACCACTGAATCGATTTGGTATTTTGTGTTTCCAGTGGCTAAGAAACATTTCTACCAAAAATGTTTATATTGTTCCACGTTTTGATATTGCCCCCATAGGAAGGTATCTCCCGATTTGGGCTACAAAACTTTCCCACGGAAATTTGTCGGTATCGGTCCACGTTTTGATATACTCCCCATAGAACAGTAAATACTGATTTTCGGTATTTTGAAGGTTTTAGCCTCATCATCGCACAGAAGTATCTGACAATTGGTATTTAGCATTTTTCGGGTTACAAACATTTCCCCAAGAAATCTGTCTGTATCGGACCACGTTTTGATATACCTCCCACAGAAGTTACATACCGATTTTTGGTATTTTCAAAGTTGTAGCCTCAATATAGCACTGAAATGGCTAGTATTTGGTATTTAGTCTTCGTTGGGGGTATAAAATGTTCCACCTTAAATTTGTTTGTGTAGGTTAACGTCTTCATATAACCCTTATAGAACGGTACCTCCCGATTTTGGGTATTTTCAAGGTCTTAGCCTCAATATACCACCAAAACGGCTGAAATTTGGAATTCGTTAGAGGTATAAAACTTTCCAACTGAAATTTGTTGGTATACGTCCACGTCTTCATATAGCCTTCATAGAAAGATGATTCCCGATTTTCGGTATTTTGAAAGTTGTGGCCTCTATATACCATTGGAATTGGAGTATAAAACTTTCCGCCAGAAATTTGTCCGTATAGGTATTTATAACGGAACTCACGGGTTTTCGACATTTTGAATGTTTTAAAAACAGATTTTCCTATCGGATTGGTTTTTAATTGGAATTTTGTGTTCCCAGAAGATACAATATTTACTCGCAAAAAACTACCCATTATTAGGATTAATCATTGACCGGTATTGCCCAATTTTATATATATCGAGGAGTTTTGCCAATTTTCGAACAGAGATTGCAGTAATTTGGTATTGTGTTTAGTCAGATGGTAGAAGGAACAACGATGAGCTCTTTTAATGAGTGTTGCTACATTTTCCTTCTTAAGTGGATGTAACTTGGTATTTTGGGATCTCAATGGGTAGAAACCCCCCCCCCCATGATTATCATCAGTTAAGATATTATTCTCCTCCAAACAATTATACTTAACGTAGAGAAAGAGCTTAGTAGTTAATAGTAGTTTATATTTACTTCAATACATTTGTCGTGGAGGTTATAAAAAGTTCGGCCCGACCGAACTTAACGCCTTTGATATTTGTTATAATTTATTCGATTCCGCTTTTATTAAAGTCTGTAAAGTTAGGTTAGGTTAGGTTGAAAAGAGGGGCGCAAGTCGCCACATGTCCAATGGACATACACTTAAGCCAGAATAGGCCTGTTGTGCGCTCTAGACTAATTGAAGAATGGGTCGTATTTGGTCTCTTTATTATTTTAGGAATTCTGTGCCCTAAACAAAATCCCTTAACTGTTTAATATCTTTTACCGTTATCTGATTAAGTCCCGGTATGGTGGGGACGGGGACCTGATATTTGCGAAAGATGGGCATTGGCAAAGAAAGTGTTCCAACTTTTCGTCGTCCTCTCCGCATGCCCTGCATAACCTGTTATCTGGGCTTTCATTTTATGCAGTTATAATTTATTCGATTCCGCTTTTATTAAAGTCTGTTAGGTTAGGTTGAAAAGAGGGGCGCAAGTCGCCACAAGTCCAATGGACATACACTTAAGCCAGAATAGGCATGTTGTGCGCTCTAGACTAATTGAAGAAAGGGTCGTATTTGGTCTCTTTATTATTTTAGGAATTCTGTGCCCTTAACAAAATCCCTTAACTGTTTAACATCTTTTACCGTTATCTGATTAAGTCCCGGTATGGTGGGGACGGGGACCTGATATTTGCGAAAGATGGGCATTGGCAAAGAAAGTGTTCCAACTTTTCGTCGTCCTCTCCGCATGCCCTGCATAACCTGTTATCTGGGCTTTCATTTTATGCAGTCTGTTATGTATTTCTTTGGAATTATTTATGTACTTATGCGTCTGTTGTTGCTTTTGTGTTTCGTATTTTTCTATGCATTTCAATAAATCAACACCATTTATAAATGTGTGTATATATTAGAAATAGGAACTGAGCGCTTAATGAGAGCAAGTGAGCATTCTTTTCAATGTGTTTTTTGTGTGGCTTCTGGGTTTGTATTTATATTATATCTATACAAATGTTTGTTTGCACCCAAACATAAATTTGTTTGCACCCATTTCGGTGGGATATTGAGGCCGCAACCTTCAAAGTACCAAAAATCGGGAGATACCGCTCTATGGGGGCTATATCAAAACATGAACCGGTATATACCTTTTTCAATAGCAAATATTGTAGGAGTAATAGAAACTTTTATACCAAATTATAAAGCTCTATCTTTAAAATTGCGAGCTGTATGGTCATATCGACTTAGAATTTAGTGTGATATACTTTATAGGGTCTCCGACGAATATTTCAACGTGTCAAAAACGGAATGACAAATTTAATGTTACCCCCCCATATTATGGTTAAGGGTATAAAAACACCTAAAATCAGCATATATAAAGGTGGATGTATTGGAGTTTTTGAAAATTGTTACCTTAGAAGTGTAATCCTCATTTTGTATTCTTCTACTTTTTCATTCGACAGACATCTGTAATTTCTTGCAATCGAATAGCAACAAAAATGTCGATAGTTTCAACGTGTTTTACTTGGATATTTTTATTGATTTACGCGGTCATAGCTTCCACGCAAATTAACTTTTTTATTCAAAATTTTTGAGGTTTGTTAAAAACACTTCATTTGGTCCAGCTGATGTCATATTTGCTGATAAACTACTATAGTTCGCGTATTATAATAGTGCAAACCTTGGCTTCACCTTAAGAATTTTTTTACTTTTATTCATATAGCTAAAAGTCGTTAACTCATTGAACATCTTTGCTTAGCTTAGCAAAAATAAAAAACAAAAATAAATTATTCGTAGCATAACTTCTCCTTCCATTACTGGCACACTTCTAATTGGCTACGATACAATAAATTCCGAACTTAATAAATTGAAATTAAGCTTATCTACTGCGTTGGTACGAACTTAAGCTGAATATTTATTTTCTAATGATAAAAGCTAATTTAGAAGCACAAACCAATTTGTTCGAAGTGCTAGAAATCAACTTTAAGTAAAATTTACGTTCACAGCAGGGAATGAGGATGATGCGAGGCCAAGGGAGAAAAACGGTGAAACAAACTGAAAAACTTCCAAGACATATAAATAAAATTTGTAAATAAAACTTTTCTAGCCACACTTTTAACTGAATTTCTTTAGAAAACAAATTCTTATCATTTGGCAACAGAAGAACGAGAGACTGGACGTAGCCATGGTTGCTGGTGTGGTACATTTGTGTTGGTTGATACACTTTTCTACTTGCACCAGAATTTACGCTAGAATAAACGTGGAAATGAGTTAAAGGTAATAGCCATGGCCTTAAAAACTAACAGGGTTAAGACAAAAGTAGTAACAGAGGCAGCATCAGCATTAATACCGCAGATTTTAAAGCATAAATGAAGACATGAATGAGAAGAAGATGAAGACCACGACCGACAACTATTGCAGTAAAGTACAACGGAGCATAAAATGGTGAAACAGGAAACTCATTATATGATGAACGATACCAGAAGTGGTCTTTAATTACAGAGGCTGTAATTTATTAACAACTTTAAAACAAGTCAAATTACAGCTAAGCTCAGGTGTATGTTTATGTCTGCTTGGGTTTGGGGGTAGTTGAGGTGTGTTTGAATCTCTCTTGTTATTAAGATATGAGCGAATATTTTGTAGTAGACATTATTTTTTTCCTTCTGGGAAGTAATTCTTTAAAATATAAATCTTTCAAGGATGAGAGCTAACGCTAAATTTATTACAATGAAGTTAATTGCACTCGCCTTCAATTTATACATCAGTTGTGCGATTCTCTAACACATTTTTCGAGTTAGCGACAAAAATCGGTCAAATTAAAATGCTTACAATTTCGGTAATTAACCATTTTATTTGAACTTTTTATTCATAATTTTGCGTTTTAATTTTACCGACATTTGTTGGTCTACACTACACTACAGGTCTACATACACAAGACCTCAAGAGGTCTTCTGTCAAGATGTATTTTGTTTATTGGTGACTGCTTCACTCGGAGACCGTTGGTCCATTGTGTTCATCCTGTGTTGGTTAAAGTTGCAGACGGTGATTTAAAGATGTAAGGAAGTTGTTGTGGTGAAATAAGATGAAGATGATAAGGTAGAGATGATAAGATGATGATGAGGTAATGATGTAAAGATGAGAAGTTATTATGCTGAGGTAGAGATGATGTTGTACTGGAAAATAGAAGAAACTTTTTAGTATTTCGTAGTTATGGACCCTTGCCGAGCCATGACAGATGTTTGGCAAATATGAGTAGAACAATGGGATCTATGTTAGACAGGAAAGTCAGAGTATCTATCCCATATCTATCCAGTGTTCGGTATTACCTTTTTGCAACAAGGGGAACCTAAAAAGCAGATGTTCGACAGTCTCTATCTATTCTGCATCTTCACATAAGTCTACAATAGTCAATGCAACTGCCATCCCATTTTGAGGTTAGATATCTCACTCTAAAGTGACCTGTTATAAGTCCCACCGCGATTTTCATCTCTAGCTTATAAAGTGAGAGAAGGGACGCCGTTCTTCGACAGGCCAGATTGCCTTGGATAGCCTACAATCAGGTTCCAATTGCCATCTTTGATGTGTCCTCCAATTGAAGATCTCACGAAGTTTGCACATGTAGTAGCACATCGGTGGCCGGATGATTTCGATAGACTTGGAGCCTCCTCGAGCTAGTTTATCTGCTGCCTCGTTTCGCATAATTTTACTATGACCCGGAACCCAACATAGCTTTACGATATCGTGTATGTCATGCAGAGCTTTCCTACAATCGAGAATAGCTCTTGCATGAATGGTCCATGACTTGAGAGCCTTGAGGGCCGCCTGACTATCGACATATATAGTCACCGGTCCTGTAAGACTACCCTTAAGCCTTTTCACCAGTTCAGCTGCTTACATGATAGCAAGAATCTACGCCTGAAAAACACTACAATTATCGTTCCGCTTGTATGAGTTTTTAGTCAATGGATTCTCGCTGCAGGTAATAATGTGCCAAATATGAACAATATTGGCTAATGTTTTGGTAGAGCCCCCATATAGCGGTACCTTCCGATTTTCCGTATTTAGGGGATTTAAGCCACATTTTCGTTGCAAATTAGTTGTAATTTTGTACTTAGGGTTCCTAGTGGCCACAAAAAATTTCCATCAAAAATTATGGACATAGTTGCACGTTTTGATATTGTCCCTATGTAACCGGGAGGTAAAGTATTTTGAATATCATGACTACATTTTCCAACCGACTTGGCTGTTATTTTGTATTCCGTGTAAAATATAAAAGAGCTTAGGGATGACTGAGTTACTGAGTGACTGACAGATCATCGCCCAGACGAAACCGCTGAAGCTAGAAACCTGAAATTTCGAGTATGTGTTGCTGTTGGCGTGTAGGGGTGCGATAAGGCCGGGTTTTTGGAAATTCGAACTAGAAGGGTACGAAGAGTACTAAAAGGTACTAAATATGGTACCCTTTGTATTAGACAAACGGGAAGAGCTAGAATTCTGAAATTTTTGCATGAGGGTCACTGATGGAAAGTTAGAAAGATGTACCAAAAGGTTTTTGGAAATTCGACGTCTAAGTGTACTAAAAGTTACCAAATTTAGTACCAATTGTATATTTTGATCGGGTATAGCTAGAATCTTGAAATTTGGTATGGAAAACAAGGTTGGAAAGTGTTGTTTAAAAACGGAAATGGTTTGGGGAATACGCACTCGTACGAAAAGTACTAAATTTGGATTTGGGTGAATGGATAGAGGTGGAATCCGGAAATTTCGAATTAAGATTACTGTTGAGGAGTAGGATTGAGTTATGGAGACAACTTTGGCAATTCGTGCTTATGTGTACGAAAAGAACTAAATTTGGTACAATTATGATTTAGGCGAACGGACAGAGCTGGAATCCTGAAATTTTGAACTAAGACTACTGTTGGAGAGTAAAATGGAAGTAGTTTTGAAAATTCGTACTTATGGGTACGAAAATTACTAAATGGTACTAAATTGTGTACAATTTGGATTTAGGTTGAAGGGATAGACCTGGATTCCTGAAATTTTGAATTAAGTCTACAGTTGGAGGGTAGAATGGAAGTAGTTTTGAAAATTCGTACTTATGATTCGTACTTATGGGTACGACAAGTACTATATGGTACTAAATTTTGTACAATTTGGATTTAGGTTGAACGGATAGAGATGGAATCCTAAAATTTTGTATTAAGATTGATGTTGTAGTATGGGATGGAGATAATTTGGAAATTCCTTATGGGTTACGAAAAGTAATAAATTTGGTACAATTAAGATTTGGGTCATCGGATAGAGCTGAATTCCTGAAATTGGTAATAAAATTGCTGCTGGAGTATAAAAATGGCTACTGTTGGATTGTAGAATGGGAGTTGTTTTTAAAATTCGTACTTAAGGTTACGAAAAGTACTAAGTTGTACTAAATTTGGTACAATTTGTATTAGTGTGAAAGGATAGAGCTATAGCCCTGAAACTTCGAATTAACATTGATGTTAGAGTATGGGATTGAAATAATTTGGAAATTAGAACTTCGTAGGCTACATTTGGAGTGTAAAATGAAAGTAGTTTTGAAAATTCGTACTTATGGGTACAAAAAGTACCAAATTTGTATTTGGGTGAACGAACAGAACTGAAATAATGAAATTTAGAATTAAACTTGCTATTGGGGTGTTAGATGGAGTTAGTTTTGCAAATTCTTATTACGGGTAAGAAAAATACTAAATTGGGTACAGTTTGGATTTGGGTGAACGAATAGAGCTGGAAACCTTAAATTCGTAATTGAGATTAATGTTAAAGGGTAGGATTGAGTTAGTTTTGGAAATTCGTACTTATTGATACGAAAATAAGTAAATTTAGTATAATTTGGATTTGGGTCAACGGATATACCTAGAATCCTGAAATGTGGAATTGAGGTTTCTGTTGGAGTGTAGGATTGTGGTAGTTTTGGAAATTCGTACTTATGGGTACGGAAAGTACTAAATAATATTAAATTTGGTACAATTTGTATTTGAGTGAATGAATACACCTGGAATCCTTAAATTTGGAATTAAGATTACTGTTGGAGTAAAGGATTAAGGTAGTTTTGGAAATTCGTACTTATGGGTGGGTACGAAAAGTACTAAATGGTACTAAATTTGGTACAGTGAGTATTTGGGGGAACGGATAGAGCTGGAATCCTTGGATTTGGTAAGACTACGGTTGTACGATTGAGACATGGAGGTAGTTTTTGAAATTCGTACTTATGGGCACGAAATGTACCAAATTGTACAACTTGAGTTTGAGTGCACTGATAGCGCTGGAATTCTATTTTTTAGAATTAAGTTTACTGGTGAAGTGAAGGATTGAGGTAGTTTTGGAAAATCGTAGTTATGGGTACGAAGAGTACTTAATGGTACTCAATTTGTTGTTGAGTGTAGGGTCAGTTCTGGAATCTGTATTTTTTTTGGATTTAGTGTTGGTCTCGCTGTTAATATGTAGGGTGAGATATGGCTGATCTTTTTGAAAATCGAACTAAAGTACTAAAATAATAATAAATATTGATTAAAATTGGTATAAGTACAATAATATTTTATTTGTTTTTTATATCCTTTCCGCATACGAAGTATTTACTTGTTATCCCATATTTATTACCGGATTTAGCTATAATATGGTATTTTAGGGTCTCCGGGGGTAGCACTCCTCCTTGCAAAAATTTCTCATGATAGGTCCATATTTTGATATAACTCACATACAAATGCCCAGCTATATTAGTATTAATGTCAAACAAATTCCCATATTTTAAAAGTGCAGTTATCAGAAGATTTGCAAATATTTGCAGCCCTAATGTGGTTATTCCGTATCCAAAGAGTCCAATTTAATTCCCCAAAAAATAATCGAACCCAAGTTCGGCCAAGTTTACAAGATGCACTCTGTGGAAAAAGCGCGTAAAACCAATAAAAAAAAAACCTATAAAAATATTTTTTTTAATTTATTGCTATATAACTATGTACCTCCTGACACAAAACTATTTTTTTCATACCCTCCACCATAGTATAGAGGGTATATTAAGTTTGTTTTTCCGTTTGTAACGCATTGAAATACTCATTTGCGACCCTATAAAGTATATATATTCTTGATCAGGGTAAAATTCTGAGTCGATCTGTGCATGTCCTTCCGTCCATCCGTCTGTAGCATCCACAAAAATGGAGATTGGACGCTGAAATTTTGGGAAATGCGTCTTTTGTTTGCAGGAAGGTCACGTTTTGGTATAGCCTCCATATGTTTTTAGCTACATTTTCAGACCGATTTAGCTATAATTTGACATTTAGGGTTCTTAAGTGTCAATAAACTTATATAAAAAGTTCGTCCCGGCCGAACTTAACGCTTTTTTTCTTGTTATAATTTAATTCACGCCCTCCGCTATCAATTAAAAATAAATTATGTTCAGTTTTATTACGAATTTATTTAACATTTAATAAAATATTCAGACAATTTTTTAGCAACAATTATTTTAAAATCTGATGCAGCAACATTTCTTGTATTTGATAGTAAATAACTGGAAAATATGGAAAATATTTCGCAATTTTATAGTTTGACTTTTTGGACTTTCGCGCCGCTAGATCAGTGGTTTCGACCAGTGCGCAGCGCCAGTACCTTCTTCCATCTTAAACCCGTATATGTATATTGCCTGACCGTCCAGAGGAGATATGCACTCAGCCCATGCGTCCCTACTTGGGTTAAGGAATCAAACTTGAACTTATACAACCATTGTCTCCTAAATCAAGTCCACTATCAATTAGTTTCAACACGTTCGAGTGTCCGAAGTGCAAACCACGCCAATATCCTGACTCTCAGAGTCTAAAAGCCGTTCTTGCCGCCTGAAACTGGAGTAGGATGTCCTGAGGTTGAAAATCAAAGATGACGTTTACAGCAGCCTGATGAGTGCTTTTATATTTAATCAGCAATGACGCAGTTCCTTGTACACTTGATAGTTTGGTGAGTAACGCTTTGTTCTCAAGTCCTTGTCACCAAACCAGCCTACCATAGGTAAGTATGGGCCCCCCATAGGTAAGTATGGGACAACGGTTACATACAGCCAGTTTATGATTTGCAGTCTCAATTCCCAGTTTTTCCCAATAGAGTTTTTACAGGAGTAGAGTGCTATGAGTCCTTTGTTCGTTCGCCCCTCGATATTCCTTTTCCATGTCAAGCGATGGTCTAGAATAATGCCGAGGTATTTTTCTTCCGTAGATAGTTCCATGACCACCCCGTCCAGGACTGGAGGCTCGAAATCGGGATTTTTGCGTTTCTTAGTGAATAGTACAAGCTCTGTTTTCTCTGGGTTTACATCCAGACGATTGTTCTGGGCCCAGATTTGTACCAAAGCGCTTTGCATGAGTTCCGACAGTGTTGGTAAGAATTTGCCACTTATCAGCACAACCACAACATCAACCACCTTGGTCTTCAGCCGATCGAAGTACACAAGTATGGCATTTATTACCAGAAGCCATAGCAGAGATGAGAGAACTCCCCCTGCGGAGTGCGTCTGTTAACAGTTTTCCTCACAGAACTCTCTCCTATGTATCAGTTGATGATTCTACTTTTCAGCATCTCATCAATATATTGTGATTTGCTGATGTAATTGAGATTTGATTGTATTCGAATTTCCAGATCTAGTAACCTTTCCATAGTTTTTAAAAGAAAGGAAGAAAGACTAATTGGTCTTTAGTCATTGGGTAGTGTGTGACTTGGCTTCCCCGCTTTGAGGATGTAGGTAACTTTTAACCCCTTCCACAGACCAGGTATATGCGATAACCACAGCCACATTCTGTAGCATTGCCGTTATTATACCATCCGGTTGAAAGCTGTTGATCGATGTTAATCAATCAGTTGCTCTTCCTCGACAGTTCGGACTCGACTGTGACTTGCTATTGGCAAGACTCCGTCGAAGGCCGCGCATCCCGGAAAGTGAACACCTGACAACAGGTCCAGAGTCTCTAAATCAGAGCTAGTCCAGGAACCATCGCTCCGTTTAATAATACCCATGGATTTTGGGTACTAAGGTAGTACCTTACGAAACCTGGCAGCTTCACTAACTCCTCTATTGACTCACTGAAACCAACCCAAGAATTTCGCTTAGCTTTCTTGATTTCACTCTTGTGCTTGTTGAAATTGACCTTATAGGCATCCCAATCCATGCTGAGTTTCGTCTTACTGGCTTGATTGTAGGATTTCCTTGATGATTTACGCAGATTAGCTAATTGTTTGGTTTTGGATTTCTTCCCCGGATAGGTGATTGGACAGGAGTCATCATAACTCGCTAGGAGGGTTTTACTTAGGGAATCCACAGCTCTCTCGACTTCCTCGACTGTGCGGAGAGTATTACTTCACATAGTTTTGAAGCAGTCAGAGATTCGAATTCACCCCACTCCGTTCTCCTGGGATTTCTATGGGTGCTTTGCGTTACTCCGAGTATAGAGATCTGGAATAATATATTCTTGTGATCCGAGAAGGAACACTTTTCCGATACCTTCCAACTCTCTATATCGGAGTCGTCCATGTTGGTCAGGTTTATGTCAATGACTTCCTCCTTAACCATATTCTTAAATTATTTTTTAAAATAAAATTTGAAATGAACTCAGCTCTGGCGTTTGTGTCACTGCTTCCCCAGAGGAAATGGTGGGCATTAGTTCATCCACAAGATCCTGCGTGACCTTGCCTGGCGGTTCGGGGTTTTCATGAGGCATGTAAATCGAAGACAGTATGAGGGATTTGCTCCGATCTTCTTCCATCCGAACCGTGGTTATATCACCTCTACTGTAATTGGACATAAGCATTAAATTAAGATTCTTTTTAGCAACCATACATGTCCTCAACTTGTCCCCATCCGAGACTGCGAACACAGTATTGTTTTTGCTGCTTAGCCCGCTCACCTTATTTTTGTTTAAATAAGGTTCCTGGACTAGGGCGATGTCGATATCTAGGTTCGAGAAGGTTTTCAGTAGTTCAGCAGCAGCTTTGCAATGATGCAGATTTATCTGCACAAAGCTAAGCTTTTGCTGCTTCCTACCTATTGGTGCTTTGGTGTTATTCGGAAACATAATCTTCCTAATCCAAAGCTAAGCACGCCTCCTCGACTTCTAAAAAGGTCCTCTGTCGACTTGTCAGTGACAAACTTGATGGCTAGTCCGTCGTTCTTCTTAAAGGAGTTTAGAATCCTCCAATTCCCCATTTGAAGACCGACGTTCTGTTTCTCAACCAACTTTAGTATTCGTACTAGTTCCATTGAAGCAGGAGGGACCCATACTGAGGTCACCATCCCACATGGTATTTCGACTAGAGGCACAACCGCCAGATTGCTGTCTTCCTAGAAGCTACGTGGATTATTATTGGGAGTCTGCGAGAGTGTGTCGTATTCCGACGATGAATCCGAGATCGAAGTTGGAGTCATGTTGCGAGATGTTTTGGCACAGTAATATTAAGTGAGCATTCTGCAGTGTGTCCACACTTTACTGTAGTAAACGAAAGCGTGTGAACACACATACGCCTGAATTATCACCTACGAGATCATCTTCATAAATTCACATACTTACACTCAATTACTCAAATTCTAACCGAGGTATCAACAAATCTCAACTACATTTCTTCAAATGCACTCCTCCATTCAATTCCATCTACACACGATGACATTTGACGCACGCACACACACTCATATTTATACACTAAGTCAGAGAATGAATGCTGGTGGCATTCACATTATGTGATGCTGATGTCCTTGTGAACACACACATACACAGAATTACATTCCCTAGTGATGTTTCACTTCACACCAAAGCTCATGTGTGGGGAGTGAAATTAAAATGAATGCATCCTTTGAGGTTGAAAACAAGGATATAAATTCAATTTCCGACACTCTCCAAGTGGCGGGCAAATGTAATAACATTTTCATTTAACCTGCAATGCATTAAAATATATATTTTCATTCTTTGGCACAAACAAGTAAACACACACATGTGGACACACTCAAACAACCACCTACATTTGTAGGACAGAAGAAAGTCGTTCTTTTCGTCGTTTTTCACAATAATCCACTATTCTCGGGCACGTATTTGCCATATGGACGTTTCATTCTACACCGAATAGTCTTATCTTGCAAGTATCCTTCACTTTTGTTAGACGTTGTGAAATTGTAAGAGTGTTTGAGATGAGTGTTGGCGGTATTGTCTAGGGGCGTTACCAAAAAAAACATCACTTCGTTGCATCTAACTTATGAGATATTTTTAGTAAACATCCATTCACTCTCACCCGTTCAGTTTGTGATATTTTGTTGATGTTGTAAAACGTGAAACGAGGCGTTTCCGTTAGTTAACACAATGTCTGTGACAACAACATATATGTGTATCACACCCCTTAATCAGCTTTTAATTTTATTATAACTAAAATGTAATGCTTTTAAGAAAATTATAAAATGACCATGGAGAATATTCGCGGGAAATTTCCTCATGAAGGCATTAATACTTTTTAATTGAGAGATTTCGAGATAATGTCGAGCAAAAGGCAACTAGACAGGTTGAAGTTATCGAATATAAAAACCGCATACTAAAAATAATTTATCAGAGAATAAATGGGGTCAACGTAAAGGCCCGATCACTTCTATAACAATTAAAAAGGTATCAGTCGACTTTGCCGACAGAGATATACCCTCAGCCTGTGTGGATTGAAATACCTTTTTCCCCAAAAAAAAAAAAAAAAACTTATGTATTTAGGGGATTTTTAAAATTTTGGGCGTATAAACCGACAAAAATATGGATAGGATTAAAGCTCAAAAATTTGCGGGGATATCGATAGATAGGTTTTTTACCATACTAGCCTACGAAAAACATAATATTGCTGTAAACAGGGTCACTAGGAAAACCTTCGATAAAAATGTCCAAAGGATCCTCGAACAGACCCTTAACCACACAAAAATGTTGAACATTTGTAAGGGTGGTACCACTAGGATTGAACAGATAGAATATAACGAGGGTTTTGTCTAAGGCTGAGGTGAGTTCAGTCGTAGCCAGGGTCAACTCAAGGACCCACGAAACCTTAAGTGAAAACACGAGTGATGACAATTCAATTCTTTATTATCACCCCTTGGTGCTTAATTTATGATCAACATGTGGATACTTATGTGATATATGCAATTATATGTGGTGGTTATTCGTCTCAGCTGGGTGGAACCTTACTGTGGGCTCGTAGTCAATAGTCTTCGGGCGACACGAAAAAAGTGATGTTGGTAAACTTGTAGTTGTAGCGGTGTTGGCTTGATCGTACCCGGTGGTAGTGGTCGTTACGTTGATGCTCGGCTGTAGTACTCGCACTCAACGACTCGGCTTGTTATATTCGGGTTGATGTGGTCGTGTTGATGGACTCGGGTTGATGGTATTCGGCTTTGTGTAGTCGTGTTGAAGCGACTCGGGTTGATGTTACTCGGCTTGGTGTAGTCGTGTTGAAGCGACTCGGGCTGATGTCTTCGGGTTGATGATACTCGGCTTAGTGTAGTCGTGTTGGAGCGACTCGGGCTGATGTCTCCGGGTTGATGATACTCGGCTTAGTGTAGTCGTGTTGAAGCGACTCGGGCTGATGTCTTCGGGTTAATGATACTCGGTTTAGTGTAGTCGTGTTGGAGCGACTCGGGCTGATGATACTCGGCTTAGTGCAGTCGTGTTGAAGCGACTCGGGCTGATGTCTTCGGGTTGATGATACTCGGCTGGGTGTAGTTGTGTTGGAGCGACTCGGGCTGATGTCTTCGGGTTGATGATACTCGGCTTAGTGTAGTCGTGTCGAAACGCGGAAGCGAACGAATCGCGGAAGCGAACGAATCGCGGAAGCGAACGAGTTGAGGAAGCGAACGAATCGCGGAAGCGAACGAGTCGCCGAAGCGAACGAATCGCGGAAGCGAACGAATCGCGGAAGCGAACGAATCGCGGAAGCGAACGAATCGCGGAAGCGAACGAATCGCGGAAGCGAACGAGTCGCAGGAAGCTTCGGTTGTGTTGGGTACCAGGCGACTGCGGACACTGCCACACGTCAACTTCGTGTATCTTCGGTTAACTCCAGCACTTCAAGACTTCTGGTGAAGCTGGAGGAAGTGCCCAAAGAAGGCAAAAACAATTCAATCGGCTGGTAAGGTTATGGCAACGGTTTTTTGGGACTTCAAAGGTATTTTATTGATTGACTATCTGCAAAAGGGTAAAACAATAAATTCAGAGTACTATTGCAACCTTTTGGATCAATTAAATGTACAAATTCGAGAAAAACGTCCTGGCTTACAACACAAAAAATAATTTTTCATCAAGACAACGCACCAGCGCACTAGAGTGTTTAAACAATGGCTAAAATCAACGAATTAAAGTACGAGTTGCTTGACCACCCACCTTATTCTCCCGATTTAGCTCCCAGTGACTTTTACTTGTTCCCAAATCTAAAAAAAAAATCCTTGCTGGCAAGCGTTTTACCTCAAATGAAGATGCAATTACAGTTGTAAACCACTATTTTGAAAACCTTGAGGAAAACTGTTTTAATCAAGGGAAGAATTCCTAGAAAAGCGTTGGACTAAGTGTATTGAAGTTTCAGGAGATTATATTGAAAAATAAAAATATTTTTGAAAAACTAACTATTCTCTTTCATTGATAGGCTAAGAAGTTTCCGAACCGCCCTCGTATCTAGCGCTCCAACCACAACATGCGGCGTCATAGATGTTATTTGCATTTTTCAGGCTATTTTCTCAGGAAGTGTGGACTTGCCCCTGATGAAACTTCGGTTGTGTTGGGTACCAGGCGACTGCGGACACTGCCACATGTCAAGTTCGTGTATCTTCGGTTAACTCCAGCACTTCAAGACTTCTGGTGTCCAAAACCGAAATACTTATGTGGGTAGCAAAAGGAAGAGAATGAGAATTATATTCACACACTGTGGAAATGATTCTCATTTATATGCACCGAAGTAAAATAATTCCATTACATTGAGTGTTATGACTGAGGGTATTTTATGAAGATTGCAGAGTATGTATTGACCAATGGTAAATTCATAGATGGCGGGACTCGTAGAAATATGCACATTAAGGTGGGGCATATAATGAGGTGGGTTAACCACAAAATAAAATATTTTTAAGGAAAAGGAATAAAGGTAATGGTCACGTTACAAGGGCCCAAGTTTGAACATAAACTAAGTTTCGACAATATTTAGAGATCCAAAATCGCGCGAACCATTTTAGCGAATATTTTCGAACTTTTGTGGGGGATTTACCTGAATGAGTGTACCTATAAGCACCACCTTCGAATTTCATCTAATATTTGAAGAAATATTACGATATCCAAAGTATGGACGAACGCAGTATTCGGTTCGAGCTCTACAGTCACTACATATGGTGCCATAGGGTTTTTTTGCAAAGTGATTTTAAAGTGAATTTATCCAACATTTTTTGTGGGAGGTACCCGAAGGAGTGGACAAATATCGCCCATATTCGAATCTGATCTGTTTTCTCAAGAATTATGGACTTGCCCCTGAAAAAACATTTACTGCCATAATTGAGGCAGCGAATGCAGGCTGCTTCAACAAAGTGATTCGAGATCAGATATTAAAGTGAATTTATCCAAAATTTTGTGTGAGAGGTACCCGAAGGAGTGGGCAAATATAACCCGTATTCGAACCTGATCTATATCTGGTAGATATATTAGGATGTATAAATTATAAACCAATTCGTTCACGCCCACCAAGAGTTATCATGCGCACATTTTTTCCGAACATTTTTGAACTTTTGTGGGGTAGGTACCGGAACGAGTGGACCGATATGGTCTATCTTCGAACTTAAACTAAGTTTGCACAAAATATTACGAAGACCACATTTTGGATCCATTCGATAGTTATCTAGCGCTCCAACCACAACATACGGCGTCATAGGTGTTATTTGCATTTTTCAGGCTATTTTCTCAGGAAGTATGGACTTGCCCCTGATGAAACTTGTACCGTCGTATGGGTGGCAGTGAATACAAGTTGCTACAGCAAAAATCAAAGCGATTCGAGACCTGGTCCTAAACTGAAATTTTCCGAAATTTTATCTGCGAGATACCCGAAGGAGCGGACCGATTTAGTCCATAATAAAATCTCATCTAAGTCTGGTAGAAATTTCACGACGTGCAAAGTATGGACCAAATCGGTTACTCCCTTCAAGAGTAGAGTTGGGCAATCTAGTTCCCGGAGCGGATCGATCTTTCTAGTTCCTTTTCCCAAAAGGAACTAGTTCCTTAATATAGTTCCGAGACCGATATAGTTCAACGAATCTTTCTCTTTCATCGTTCTTTTCGTTCCAAATAGTACCGAAATCGAAATAGTTCAACGAATCTTTCTCTTTCGTCCCTCTTTTTGTTTCATTCGTTCCAAATAGTTCCGAGACCGAAATGTTTTCATGGTTTGGTGGATGAATTGACATAAAAATAAATAAATTGCAGCGAACAAACAGCAACAACTTAAGATCGACGTAGGCGTTAAATTGAAGGAACCAGAAAAACCGAAAGGAACTATATAAACGCACGAGCTGGATATAGTTCCAATAGTTCCTTGTCCGGAATAGTTCCTTGGAACTAGTTCGTTCCGGAACTACACAACTCTATTCAAGAGTTATCGTGCGCACAAATTTTCCGAACGTTTACGAACTTTTGTGGGGGAGGTACCGGATGGCGGGGACCGATATAACTAATCTTGGAACCTAAACTAAAATTGGACAAAATATTATGAAAGCCAAATTTAGGGCCGAACCTGTTGATCCGTTCGAGAGTTATCGTGCGCTCCAGCCAGCCAGACGGGCGGATATGGCTAAATCAGATCCAAATTGTCTGCAGTGGATTCGTCCAAACATACGTGAGTTCTAAAACCATTATTTCGATGAGGCACATTTTGCCCGTATGAAAGTGAAAAAATTCAGTTTAGGACTAGCTCTCGAATCACTTTGATTTTTATTGTAGAAACTTGTACTCTTTGCTCCCAAAAAGACGGCTAAGTTTCATCGGGGGCAAGTCCATACTTCTTGAGAAAATAGCCTGAAGGGTGCAAAAAAACCCTATGACACCGTTTGTAGTGGTTGGAGCGCAAGATAACTCGCGAATGGATCTGCCGATTCGGTAAAAAAATTGTCCTTCGTAATATTTTGTCCAAACATATTTCAAGTTCGAATATAAGCCATATCGGTCCACTCCTTCAAGTACTTCCTCCACAACAGTTGAAAAATGTTCGGAGAAATTGTGCGCACGATAACTCTTGAAGGGTTTTACCGATTTGGTCCATACTTTATACATCCTAACATATCTACCAGATATAGATTAAGTCCGAATATGAACTATATTTGTTCACTCCTTCGGTAACCTCACACACAAAATTTAGGATAAGTTCGCTTTAAGACCTACTCTTGAATCACTTTGATTTTTGTTGAAGCAATTGCAATCGCTGCCTCAATTACGACGATAAAAGTATTTTCTGGGGCAAGTCCATATAGCTTGAAGAAACCGCCCGAAAGGTGCAAAAAAGGCTATGGCACCATATGCAGTGGCTGGAGAGCACAATTAGTCTCGAACTGATCGACCTATATGGTCCACAATTTGGTCTTCGGCATATTTTGCCCAACTTATAGGCGCGATATCTATCGGAAAGATATTACTCCCGAAATAAGATCCATAATGGACTATGTCGGTCCATTCCCTTAAGTACCTATTCCGCAACACTTTGGAACTCTAGGATCCACATTTTTCTCGGCACGTTAAAAGGTCCAAAAGGGTCACACAATTCTGAAAAGACCTTAAATACATTTGATTTGTCCATAGGTAAAAGTTTCAATTCACATAGGCTGAGGGTATATCTCTGTCGACAAAGCCGACTGGCACTTTTTTACTTATTTTTTTTTTTATTTTCGTAATTTCTTCCTTCATTTGCTTATTTCATGGAAAACTAGGCCAGACATACAAGCAGATATCAATTTGTTAGGGCGTTCGTCATCGCTTATTCACATGACATGACCTTGTCCAATAATGTTTATACCCTACACCACTATGTGGGGAGGGTATTATATGTTGGTTTTGGCCAAAAAGTTTGTAACGCATCGAAATAATGGTCGTAGACCCATACTTATATATACCAAAATGAATGTCTCGACGAGCTGAGTCGATCTGCTATGTGTATCCGCCCGTCCGTCCGTCTGTCCGTCTGTCCATCTAAACTTTGTAATCACGCTACAGGTCGCATTTTTGATCGGATCGTCACCAAATTTTGGGTGTTGATGAGGGTCCCGGAAGGGAAGAAGCCTATTGATTTTGGTGATGGTCGGATAATATTCAGGGGTCGGAATGGGCAAAAAACTTATTTGGGAAAAAAGTCAACGTTTTATTTCAAAGCGAATATCTCCGCATCTGTTAGGGGCATATCAAAAGCAAAACCTGCTAATGAAAGTAGAAAATATCACCTTTACAACGATGTATAGTAGGTTGTCGTAGGTAGTCAAACAACGAAGAAATCACAATAGTTGCAAATACAACCCAACTTTTTATTTTTGCGATTTGAGTTATAATGACGAATATCACAGCTTTGGTTAGGAATCTTCCAAAAGCAAAGCCTGACTATGAAAGAAGAATATTCCACCTTTACAATGATTCAAAGCAGGTTGGCGTAGGTGGCCAAATAACGGAGATATAGCAATAGTCGGGAGATATAGCAATAATCGGGCTACAGGTCGCAATTTCGACGGTCAACGTTTTATTTCAAAGCCAATAGCTCTGTTTCTTTACGAGGTATATCAAAAGCAAGGAAAGTACAAATTATCACCTTTACAACGATGTACAGTAGACTGTCGTAGGTGGTCAAACAACAGAGATATCGCAATAGTCGGTAATGCATCCCATTTTCCGATTTTTTTGTAATAACGCTACAGGTCGCAATTTTGATCGGATCGTCACGGAATTGATGCGAGTCCCACAGAGGAAGAAACCTATTAAGTTTGGTGATGGTCGGATAATATTCAGGAGTCGGAATAAGCAATAAGCTAATGTGGAGAAAAGTCAAAGTTTTTTCTTATGCGAATATCTCCGCTTCTGGTAGCAGTATTCCAAAAAGAAAGCCCGCCAATGGTAGAAGAAAAGATCTTCTTTATATTGATGCAAAGTATGTTGGCGTAAGTGGGCAAACAACCGAGATATCGCAAAAGTCAGTAATATATCCAATTTTTTATTTTTTTGTAATCACGCTACCGTGTTTATTCTTTGTGAATATATCGGCTTCTAGTAGGGGTATTCCAACGCAAAGCCTGTCAATAGAAGAAGAAAATATTACCTTTAAATCGGTGTAAAGTAGGTTAGAGAAGGTGGCCAAACAAGGGAGATACCACAATGCATCCAATTCTTCTATTTTTTGTAGGTCGCAATTTTGATCGGATGGCCACGAAATTTTGGTTGCTTACGGGGGTCCCGAGAGAAAAAGGCATATTATTTTTGATGGTATTCGCATTATATTCCCTAAAGAAAATGTTTACCAGTAAAAAGCTTATGCACAGGGATAGTGGTGTAGGGTAACGCATGGTCGGCCCCGTCCCGACTATACTCTTTGAGTAAATGAGCGATATATATTGGAAGCAACACACTAGCACAGTATCTGTAAATGTTACCATAGGAGGATGTGCGTTTAACAACATGATCAGATTGATTTTAGATTAGCCCTAAATGCATCATCCTGCATATCGGTAACATCACGATACTCCTGGACGCATCTGTTATCCAAGTGCGGGCTTTGGATCTTTTTGAATGGAGTGAATACTTCGCCACTGTATTGAGAAATTGGACCAGTTGAGTGGAATATGATGTGCCTATCTGTTGTGATTACACCTTTAACAATATCATCAGAGTGATTTTAGAGTAGCTTTAAATGCAACATCCTTCACATCGGAAACATCACGATACTCCTGGACGCCTCTGTTATCCAAGTCTGGGTTTTGGAACTTTTTGAATAGAGTGAATACTTTGCCACTATATTGAGCAAAACTCTCATTAAGAAATTGGACCAGTTGAGTGGAATACGATTTGGCTATCTATTGTGATTACACCTTACGGATGTCCAACTTCAGTGTTGTGTCTGTTTCTTTTTTAATTGCTGCGTTTAATCTATTGCCAAGAGTTCTCTGGCACAATGGTCGTTTTTGGACGAACTTCGTTCTTGGCCATCATTGAAACCGCACTGAGTACTATGCTAAAAATGTCAAACTTTCCATTGGAAATACCAAATAGCGCCTGACAACACGTATTGCTGTCTGGGTCAGAAACTTCTTTAGTAACCCTCGTATCACGGTGCTTTATATAAGGATGGGTTATTTACCGGACCACCATCCAAGTCTTATGGGTGACGCACGATATTTGTGAACTCACTACCTTTTACAGACTTCAAACACAGGTGACAAGACGGGGAAGTCAGTGTCTACTTGAGATGAAAGAGACACAAAAAGGTCCTGGGCGTCACCTTTATGTGTTGTTAAAGCCGTTGATTGGTATCTTATATCAGCTACGTCACATTCGTGTATGATGTAGTGTTTCTTCGTAGCCTAGTCTATACTTCCTGAGATATTGGTCCAAAAACTAAAAAAATGCGACAAACATCTAACACTGCTAGTTCGCACAACGACTAGCAAAAAGACTGACAAACATTGGTCCAAATTTTTTACATCGTAATATATCTCTTAAACATAAATTATGTTCGAACTCTTGCCTGTTCCTCCCTCACTAAGGTACATTTTTAAACTGTCCATCAAAGTATGGAGGATATACAAAATAGTATAGAGGGTACAAAATCCTACCAAAGAAAACAATATTATTCAGTTCATGTTCAACACAAATAAACCAATAACATTTTTAGCTAAATTGTATAAGACATCGATAAAGTTGAAGAAATAACATTTTCAATTTGTCTAGAATATTTAGTTAGTTAATTGCTATTATTGAAAATACCAGTGTTTTATAAAACTTAAACTGTTTCGCCAGAAAAAGAAGAAAAAAAAACACCGATAATTGATTGCAGCTGCGTTTGTTATTGTACTATTCCCAGTGGCAGACATAAACATAAAAATGTGGACGTTAACAATTTTTCATTCGTTTATGAATTGTTATTGAAAAAGTTTCTTTGGTAAAGTCCGCCCGCCTTCATTACAAATTAACCGCAGGCACGCAATTGTTACAACAACACGTCATTACAAACTATTTACCACGTTATCACCACTTCGTTTTCTTCCTTTCTTGGCCAAATATATCAATTCTTGGCTTATGTCTTTTTTATATTCGATAATAATTAATAATAAACTGTTAAGAATATTGCTTTATTTAAGTCGTAACGAAAAAGAACAGAAACAAAAACTTAATAGAATTGCGTGAATGTTTATTTCATTTTAACAATCTAATCGTAGGGTTGTTGTTGCGTTTATACTATGAAATCATGCGAATGAGCCCCGCTCCTTAGGTTGACAAGTCTACTTTATGTGCCTTGTGGTAGATGATAATAATAGTGAATTAATAGAATGTAGGGAATGGTAATAGTGGGAGGAATAGACTATGTAATACCCTACCACACACGCCCAAGAACTGCTAGATTCTAGATAAAGCTGTTCAGTTTAAACCTCACTAGCTATAGACCAGCTGAAGTCTGACTATCAGACATGCAGAAGTATGTATATATAGACCAGCTAAGGGCGGTCTATCAATAGACCAGGTGAAAGCTGTACATATATAGACCAGCAGATGGCGGTCTACCATAAGACCACCTGAAGGCGGTCTATCAATTTACTAGAGGAAGGCGGTCTATCAATCAATAGACCAGCTTAAAGCGGTCTATTTATTGACCAGCGGAAGGCGGCCAATCAAAGGAACAGCTGAGGGCGGTCTATTAATAGGCCAACTGAAGGCGGTCTATCGAACAATAGACCAGCGGAAGGCGGTCTATTAATAGAGCAACTGAAGTCGGTCTATCAATGGACCAGCTTACGAGGTCTTTCAATCAATAGACCAGCGGTTTTTCAATAGACAACGCAAAGCGGTATAACAATCAATACCCGAGCGGAAGGCGCTCTATCAATCAATAGACCAGCGGCACTGAGTCTATCAATCAATAGACCAGCTGAAGGCGATCTATTCAATGAACCGGCTGAAGACGTTCTTTCAATCAATAGGCCAGCTGAAGGCCGTTTTTCAATAGACAAGCGGAAGGCGGTCTATCAATCAATAGACCCGTGGAGGTCTATCAATCAATTGACCAGAGGAAGGCGGTCCATCAATCAATAGGCCAGCGGAAGACGGTCTATCAATCAATATACCAGCCAAATGCGGTCTATCAATGAATATACCGAATAGACCAGCGGAAGGGGTTTACCAATCAATAGACCAGCTGAAGGCGGTCTATCAATCAATTGACTTGCTAAGGCAGTCTATTAATAGGCAAATGGAAGGCGGTCTATCAATCAATAGACCAGTGGAAGGCGGTCTATTAACATAGCAATTCAAGGCGGTCATCAATAGACCAGCTGCAGGCGGTTTTCAATAGACCAGCCAAGGCTGTCTATCAATCAATAGACCAGCTGAAGGCGATCATAGACCAGCCAAAGCGGTATATCAATCAATGGACCAGCGGAAGGTTGTCTATCAATCAATAGACCAGCTGAAGGCGGTTTCTCACTAGACCAACCAATGCGGTCTATCAATCAATAGACAAGCCAATGCGGTCTATCAATCAATAGACCAGCTGAAGGCGGTCTATCAATCAATACACCATCGGAAGGCGGTCTTTCAATCAATAGACCAGCTGAAGGCAATTGACCACCGGATGGTCTATCAGCCAATAGACCAGCGGAACGCGTTCTATCAATGGACCAGGTGAAGACGTTCTTCCAATCAATAGACCAGCTGAAGGCGGTTTCTCACTAGACCAACCAATGCGGTCTATCAATCAATAGACAAGCCAAGGCGGTCTATCAATCAATAGACCAGCGAAACGCGGTCTATCAATCAATAGACTAGCGGAAGACGGTCTATTACTCAGTAGACCAGCGGAAGGCGGTCTATCAATCAATAGACCCGCTGAAGGCGGTCTATCCATCAATAGACCAGCTGAAGACGGTCTATCAATCAATAGACCAGCTGAAGGCGGTCTATCAATCAATAGACCAGCTGAAGGCGGTCTATCAATCAATACACCATCGGAAGGCGGTCTTTCAATCAATAGACCAGCTGAAGGCAATTGACCACCGGATGGTCTATTAGCCAATAGACCAGCGGAACGCATTCTATCAATGGACCAGCTGAAGACGTTCTTCCAATCAATAGACCAGCTGAAGGCAGTTTTTCACAAGACCAGCCAAGGCGGTTTATCAATCAATAGACCAGCGGAATGCGGTCTGTCAATCAATCAATATGCCAGCCAAATGCGGTCTATCAATCAATAGACCAGCCAAGGCGGTCTATCAATCAATAGACCAGCTGAAGGCGATTTTCAATAGACCAGCGGAAGGCGGTCTATCAATCAATAGACCAGCTGAAGGCGGTCTATCAATTGATAAGCTAAGGCGGTCTATCAATCCGTAGACCAGCGGAAGGCAGTCTATCAATCAATCAATATACCAGCTGAAGGCGGTCTATCAATCAATATACCAGATGAAGGCGGTTTATCAATCAATAGATTAGCTGAAAGCGATATATCAATAAATAGACCATCTGATGTCGATCTATCAATTGACCAGCGAAATTCGGCCTATCAATCAATAGACCAGCGGAAGGCGGTCAATCAATCAATATACCAGCCAAATGCGGTCTATCAATCAATAGACCAGCTGAAGGCGATCTATCAATCAATAGACCAGCGGAACTCGGTCTATCAATCGAGAGACCAGCGGAAGGCGGCCTATCAATAAATAGACTAGCTGAAGGCGGTCTATCAATCAAAGACCTACTGAAGGCGGTCTAATAATAGACAATCTGAAATAGGTCCATCAATAGACCATTTGAAGCCTGTCTATCTATAAGCCAGTGGACCAGAAGTAAACTACCGGAGGTATATCTATGTAGGTTTCCACCCCTTATATTCTTTGCACATTGTAGGGCATTGTAGAACCAGTCACTACCACGTTAACCTTTTTGTTTACTTTAATTAATTAACCATAGATTTATCGACTTTAGCTATCGATTTCAATATTATTTGTTTGAACCCCAGCACTCCTCCGAACCCTCACACACTTTACCTATTCCAACAACCACTAGCAATTTGATAACATACAAACAAACTTAAATAGTTCAATATATGTGAAAATGAAACGTTTCAAATTTCTTTTTTCTCAGCAAATTCGTAAATGGGAGGGCAGTTTTGAACAAAGTTGTTTCACTGATTTTTTGTCTAAATAACAACTAACGAAAAAAAAACTAAAAACAGATAACTAATAACATTTAAACATGCAATATTTTGATGTTTGGTTTTTGCTTGCTTTGGTGGTGCTGTAGAGGAAGGTAGACGTCCTGTTTTTCTAGCTGTCCTTTAATTTTGTTGCTTTTGTTTGTTTCTTGTAGCTGCTGTGAAACCTTAATAGGAAAAGTTAATTAAGTTTTATTGATTTTTTTCGTATTGGCTTTGCACGAAAGAAGACCTACTACTGTTAAGTTCAAAAAGGGAAGTTTTTAATTACAATGGACAAACGGTGAATTGTAGATTTGCTGTATACATTTTAGATATAGGAGAATTGGTCGGATGAATATGGAATTAAAAATGGTATTTTAAAAAGTCTGATTTCAATCCTGTTTGGAATATTTCGATGGGGCCAAACATCAGTAAATATCTATTAATTCGTTCGGTAAGTCCCAGACAAGGGGAATGTAGGTACAGGCCAATGGTCTTGATCGGCTTTAACGTGGCAAAATTTTGGTTTCTATTTCAACATAAGTGGACACTGCCACTGCCTTTAACACCAGTTTAAAGTAGTGAGTTTTCTACCTTCTGGGAAAACAAAATTCCAATTAACAACCTCTTCGGTAGAAAAATTGGCTAAGATCTTCAAAAAATCTTAAATGGAGGCTACCCTTTTATGGAACTAGAAAAGTTTCTGGCTTAGGCAAGACGTAGTGTTGCTAGACGCTATTTGACATTTTTTTGGAAAGTTTTACAGTTTTTGGCCTCAACGTATTCAGAACAGTTTGACACACGATCATGTGCTGTCCTGTTTACAGTAAATGGTATTTACTTGTGACCATTTTCGTCCGATAATTTTTCACAACTTTCGACGTGGAAAATCACAACAAGAGTGCATCGATCAAATTAAAACTTTGAACGTCGATACAGGACCATCCTATAGCACTATTAAAAACTGGTTTAATGAATTCAGTCGTGGTCGAAACTCGCTAAAAACAAAGGTCGTGATTTGTGCAATGATATCGCGGAGCTTCAAACGACGTTTGTATGATCGTCACAGCCGACAAATATTAGGTCAGCAATCGAGCAAGGGGGTCCTGGAAGTCCAGCCAAATTCAAGGAAAGCTGTTCATGAAAGAAGCACTTCGAAGCAAATGGTCGCCTGTTTCTTCGGTTAAACTGACCATGTGGCTACTAAAAGTCCACAACTTTCAAAATACCGAAAATCGGGAGGTACCGTTATATTTGGGTAAATTGCGAACTTGATTTCTACAGACGACGGACGGACATGGTTATATCGACTTAAGGTAAGGTCACATTAGGCAAATATTTGCAAGTGAGCATAAATTTAAATGTAAGTAAGGGCACACTGCCGTTCGCTGGAGCAAATTTTTGCTTAATGTGATCTTACCTTTAGAATTTTATGCTGATCTATGTAGAATATGTATACTTTATGGGGTCTCCGACGAATATTTCAATGTGTTGCAAAATGAATGACAAATATAATTATAACCTCCATATTATATTGGATGGTATACATCTTTGGTTTCACACAAAACAACATAAGTCGACTTATGTATGTAAATTTTGAATTATTAATGCCATGTAGTTGTACTTTTTGTAAAAATTAAATATTTATTTATTCTCTTTCAATTGAAAATGTGCTCTTTTGCCTGCTATTTTATATTACTTTTCTGTTTTTATCACACAAGTCTCGTTGCTTGCAGTTTGGACAGGCTACACATACATATACCCAGCAAAATGTTCGATGACAAAGATGTCATTCAATCATGGGTGCAAGTGATCTGGCATGTCATCTTTTTAGCATCTTCATCGATGAATTTTATATGAGCGTCGACCCCAAAAGATGCTATTCATTTTGGGATCCAAAGCATATTATTTACACAATGCTTTGACATGTCATTTTCACCAATGCTTTGGCATGTCATTTCTACCAATGCTTTGGCATGTCATTTTCACCAACACTTTGCAATGACATTATCATTACAACGAGAGTTTTAACACCAGTGGTTGTGGTTTCGAATCTCCGAATCTTATATATTTAGAAAAATTTTATAAATAAAAACACAAAATTCATCTCTATTGGATCGATGGAATGGGTTCAAATACTGATGAAAAGATCGGATGTTTCACGACTTCCTTCGCATGGGTTCAAATGCTGATGAAAAGATCGGATCTTTCACGACTTCCTTTGCCTTGGTTCAAATGCTAATGAAACGATCGGATCTTTCACGACTTCGTTTGAACCAATGCAAAAAATGCCATGAAATCACGTCATCGCATGGAACCCCTTCCTTCAAATTTTGCTGGGTAAAGAATCAGGAGATTAGCGAGTGGGCAGCTAAACATATCCAACTCGTCATGCGGTCCACTCCTCATGCAGGCCGTATATTGGGTACTAGCGTGTGCCCGCTACTTCGTTAGCGGAAGTGACACAATTATAAAGAAAATCTCAACATTAAAACTATTTTTTTAATAGAAATTATTTTTGTTATTTCTGACCGATTTCTGAATTTAATACCCTAATTTTGTCTTCAACAGCAACTCATATGTACAACAAACCAAACATTTTCTCTGTTCCAGAACCTGCAAGAAGCTACTATGTTTTACTACGATAACATTTTTTCCTTTATGTTATCGGAAAGAAAGTAAAAATTAGTAGATTCTTGCAGTACTGGAACAGACCAATTATTGAAAGAAATTTGTTTTAATTTGAAATTGAAAATCAAAATTTTTACAAATTCATCATTTGTAATCATTTTTTGTCTAACTGGATTTTAACGAAAGAAAATCTTTTGTGCGACATCTGTTATGTGAAAACAAAATTATATAGCTTATAGCAACATTTTATAGCTTACTTGAAGTTTATACCATTATCACCAACCGCGACATCCCATCTCCTAGCTTTAGCCGTTTTAGCTGGGCGTTGATGATGAGTCAGTCACTTATCACCAAACTCAAATCTTTATATATAAAACTCAATTGTCGTTTGTTGGTAATTGAATCAGTTGAAAACGGCTGGAGCGATTTGGATAATTTTGAAATAGGCTACATATTTGGTTGAATTTCGGATCGGGAGGGGTACCTCCCCTATGCCCCATTTTTGTAAAAATGCAATATTTGCATCAATTACAAATGTATCGCTTTGAAAATTAATTGTGTCTCCGACCTTACGTGCTTATTTGGGGCATTAAGACTGGACAACGCCCACTTTTTTATACCCTCCACCATAGTATGGAGGTTTGTCATTCTGTTTGTAACACATCGAACTAATCATTTGCGACCCTATAAAGTATATATATTCTTGATCAGGATAAAATTCTAAGACGATCTAGCCATTACCGTCTGTCCGTCCGTCTGTTGTAATCACTCTAGCGTCCGCAATAATTGAGATAGAGTGCTGAAATTTTGCACGCGTGGGTCTTTTTTCCATAGGCAGGTCAAGTTCGAAGATGGGCTATATCGGTCCACTCTTTGGTATAGCCCCCATATAACGGTACCTCCGGATTTGAGGTATTTTGACGTTCTTCGCCACATTTGCAGACCGAATTAGCTATAATTTGGCACTTAGGGTTCCTAGTGATCATCAAACTTATATCCCAAAGGATATGGGCATAGGTCCATGTTTTGGTATAGTCCCCATATAACGGTACCTCCCGATTTTCGGTATTTTGAGAATTTTAGCCACAATTTTTAACCGAACTATCTGCAATTTGACATTTGAGGTTCTCAGTGGTCATGAAACATCTCCACGAAACATCGTCAACATAGGTCCAGGTTTTGGTATAGCCCCCATATATCGGAACCTCCCAATTTTCGGTATATTGAGAATTTTAGCTACAATTTTTAACCGAACTAGCTGTAATTTGCCATTTGAGGTTCTCAGTGGTCATGAAATATCTCCACCAAACATCGTCAACATAGGTCCATGTTTTGGTATAGCCCCCATATAACGGTACCTCCCGATTTTCGGTATTTTGAGAATTTTAGCCACAATTTGTAACCGAAATAGCTGTAATTTGACATTTAAAGTTCTCAGTGGTCATAAAACATCTCCAACGAAACATCGTGAACATAGGTCCATGTTTTGGTATAGCCCCCATATAAGGGTGTCTCCCGATTTTCGGTATTTTGAGAATTTTAGCTGCAATTTTTAACCGAACTATCTGCAATTTGACATTTGAGGTTCTCAGTGGTCATGAAACATCTCCACGAAACATCGTCAACATAGGTCCATGTTTTGGTATAGCCCCCATATATCGGTACCTCCCGATTTTCGGTATTTTGAGAATTTTAGCTACAATTTTTAACCGAATTAGCTGTAATTTGCCATTTGAGGTTCTCAGTGGTCATGAAATATCTCCACCAAGCATCGTCAACATAGGTCCATGTTTTAGTATAGCCCCCATATAACGGTACCTCCCGATTTTCGGTATTTTGAGAATTTTAGCTGAATTTTTAACCGAACTAGCTGTAATGATCGGTATTTTGAGAATTTTAGCTACAATTTTGTCTATTCAAAAATAATCGTCAATATAGGTCCATGTTTTGGTATATCCCCCCATATAACTGTACCTCCCGATTTTCGGGAATTTTCAGTGTTCACGAAATTTCTTCACTAAAATTCGTCAACATGGGTCCATTTTTGAAGGTCTACATTGTTTTGATGAAACTACCCTCAATTTGACTCTTGAAGTTCCCTGCAGCTATAAAACTGTTCCGCCAAAAAATTTAAAGATAGGTTGACTCTTTGATATAGCCCCGTAGGTGGTACCTTTCGTCTAGCTGAACACATTTTTTTAGATTAGATTAGATAACACTGTGCAACAAAATGGAGGTGAAAGGTGGGGCACGGAAAATTCCTCTTGGGGAAGAAAGGCCTTGGTGAGTATATTATGAACCCAGAAGGACAGATCCGCCTTGAGTCGAACTTCCGCGTTATGGCGTGATGAAATTTTTGTTAGAGACCCTGTGGGCCATCAGGAATTAGCGTTGTATCTTTGTTCACTGTTGCTTAAGTGCTCTACAAAAACAACAAACAAAGATATAATGCTAATTCATGAAGGCTTACAGGGTCTCTTGCAAAAACTTCATCACGCCATAACGCGGAAGTTCGACTCACGGCGCATCTGTCCTTCGGGGTTTTTAATATACACACACCAAGGGCTTTCATCTCCAAAAGGAATTACCTCTGCCCCAACATTTGTGTTCACAGTGGAATTTAAGCAATAGTGGGAGGCAGTAGGATTCTATCCATTGTCGAAAAGTTGTTCCACTTAAAATTGTGAAAGGACCCTAATTATTCCATTTTAATTAAGACTATTTTATGGTGGAGGGTATAAAAAGTTCGGCCCGGCCGAACTTAACGACTTTTTAATTGTTTTTTTTTTTCAAAAAAATAATAAAAATACTCCTTTGGTTTACATAAAACTTACATAAAAACTCATTTATTTTAAAAATTATTTTTATATTTTAATTGATAGAATACATATTAAAATTATTATATTTAAAAACATGGAACTTAAAGTTTCTTCTTTAATCAAAAAAAAAAAAAAAATGTTTATACTCTAACATAATATCACAATTAACAGTTTCATTTAATAATGAGTAGAACATTACATATACTTAAATCTAATTTAATGACAACGCGTTGTCTAGGAATAAATTTTCATCAATATATTCCGAAAAATCCTCCTCGATTTCATACATATTATCTATGTTTTCTGACGTGGTTATTTCAACAATATGTTCACAGCATAATAATTCTTGAACTTGTGGAGGCAATGCCAATATTTTCCTCTGGTGAGCTCGGGTACTTAAACTTATTGATGAAATTAAGGGATCTGATGTATCAAGAGCTCTACAAAAAACGTCGGCGAGATTATCACTTCTACTAGTTTTGCGAGCATGGTGCAATCTGTCACTTTTGTACATTTTATTTCTAGATTCGGCTGCGTCTTCTCCAAAATAACCAACTGGAAGGCATGTGTTTTGTAATATTTGTTTTGAATGTGCCAACACTTTATGGACTGTTGGAGTTATTATTTTTAGGCGAAATATTAATTCAGCATTCACGCCTACTATTTTAGAGAATTTCTCATATTCCGTAAATGCTCTTAGAGCGGTATTGCCGTCATTAGATGTGCCATATCCACCAGTTTTTGGAATTTCCACACGAAGACTTAGTTCATTCCAAAATTTGTCTTGAATTTCCCTTTTTCTGTTCTTTATAGCCTCTTTGTGTTCAATCAGCCTTATTTGTCATTTTTTTATCTCCATTTTATACCCCAAATGGAGAACAAATTCAAAGAAGCGAATCCAGCAATGTAATGGACTTATTCCGTACTTTAAATTTCCTTGATTTGAACTTTACATTATTATAGTCGGTAACCTTAAGAAAATCAGACGGACTACAATGGCATATTGGACATTTTTGAGTGGAGTTTGTGTCAGTTAACACATTCAAAACTTTTCCGTCAATAACGGTTAGGCACATCTTAAACTTTATTTTCACTGTTTTTCCCGGTTCTACTTCAATACTTATTTTTTTTAAATCTTCAATTTGTTTGTTCAGATCAGCAGCTTCTTGTTTTATTTTGTCTTTAGTTTCAGCAGTAAACTCTAATTTTAATGGCCTACAATATCTAGTAGACTGAGGGAAATTATTGTTCCAAAGAATAGTTCCAGACTTGGCTATGGGTCTTAAGGGAATCATTGTAGTAGCCAAAATACTGGAATCCGCATTATATGATGAAAATGGACCATTAAAAGATTGTTTATATTCTGATTGTCCGGAATTGCTGTCAAACCCATAACTACAGATGAGTTCTGTTGAGTGGAAATTCCCAGGTATTGAATTTATGATGTCTTTTTGTATTTCTACAATTCTTGTTGCTGTATGATTTACGAGGCTTTGCATCGGAACCTTTGCACACATGTCATACACAAGAACACCATCTGGTCTACATTTATTTTTCATTGCTAATATATGATTGTAAGGTGGAAAAATATTACAATTTCTCTGGCAGCTTTCATTTCGAATGGCACAATATTGCCTCTTCGTAAAATTATTCTCAAGGAAAAATGCAAGTGCAGTCTTCGTCTGACATTGAAACAGGTGTCTTTTCAGTACTTTCGCAAAGCTTTCGTATCTTTGACGATCTGGTTGGGGTTGCAATTGTTTCCTTCAGAACAAATGACAAGTCAATATTATTATTTTTTCGCGCTGAAGTTGATGCAGCTTGTACCAATAAATTAGTATCATTTTGTTGCGTTATACATAAATTTGTGGCCTGTCTTCGTTTACTGCGTTGGGATTTTTCACAGAATGGAATTTGTGGTCGACCGTTCTTTTGTTTAATATTTTCCATTGCATTTGCCACTCCTAATATCGGGGTTTGTTGTTCAAGTGTTTCCACGTTCATTTGGAAAATTTGTTTTGGAAAACGTCCAACTTCCTATGACATTTTTCCCATTTTTTGGAAATTGTTGAGTTAATTACACGGGATTTTTCGGTCAAATATTTGTTGTAGGTTTCAGAAATATCTTTGTATCCACATTTTTCTTTAAAAAAACTCCAGCAGCCGGTTCGTTGTTTGACGTTCTTTGCTATGTACTAGCCAAATATTAAACATTTCTGAATTTGATATACAAATGTATCCTAAAAAAATTGTGGTTCATTAATCGCAGATAATCGCAACTTGAAATGTGGTTTTTATTAAAGTATACATATCAAAGTAATTTTGATTTTTTTTACGCCGCTCAATCGCGCTCAAAATTATTTCGGTCCAGAACAAATTTAAAATTGCAAAAAGTCAATAATTTAAAAGGCCTTCCGAAATATGCTGATAAATTTGCTCTTGGACCGAATTTTTCTTCAGTTATTTTTTCAAAAATGAAGCTACTTACTGTCGTCTTTCGTCTCCTTATTTGATTTTTACCCTTTTAATTTGTCTAATTACGATTTTTTAAACCCGAAATTACCACAAATTATTGCACACTTAACTCTATTAATATACCGGTAAACAAATCTCAACTTTGACAACTTCTCGTCTAACGATAAATGCAAATTTAGAAAAAACAACTTTTGTTTTTGTTGTTTTGGAGTGTTTACTTCCATATGGCGAAGAAAAAAGCAAGAAAGAAGAATGTCAAAAATTTGACTTTTGGCCACAGAATTCGTGTTTGGGACCTATGTGCACAGACGGCCAGGCAAAGCGATCGTACTCACACGTATAGAGTAAACATCTTCGTGTGGCTTCGTTAGGTTGGCGTGTTGTTTACATTTTGCAAATCAGTCGATGAGAAGAACGTTGGTTTGTTAGTGTAATACTAATGTTGGTCGTTCGGATTTTTTATACTCACACAAGTGCAATGTATAATCTACAAATGTGTGTTTTTGGCCATCAATGCTTTAGATCAGGGATACACAAAGAGAATCTGACACATTTTCTCTTAAATATTTCACACTGCATTTTTGTTGGCTTTTCTTAACTTTTTATGTTGTATTCAAAAATAGTAAAAGTTGCATATTGTTTAAAAATATTTATAAAACAATGTGTATATTTTTGATTGTATTTGTGTCAATTATGGCTTCGATTAACAGTAATCGACGCTAGAGAACTGTTTTGTTCATCATTGATTTGGATCCAGCACAATTTTACAATTGCCCATAAAAGGTTCTTGTCGACTTGTGCAAAGAAATTGTTAATAAATACGATCGCGGTGCTTGAAACGACGTTTATATGATCGTCACAGCCAACAAATATTGGATCTATGCGTATGAGCCCGAAACAAAACAGCAATCGACCAAGGGAGTCCACGAAGTCCAGCCAAATCCAAGGAAAGCTGTTCATGAAAGAAGCACTTCGAAGCAAATGGTCGCGTGTTTCATCGGCTAAACTGACCCTGTGGCTACTAAACGGCTTGAGGAACGTAGGACGGATAATTGTGAGTGGTACATTACAATTTGTTTGCCTCAAGTCTCATGAGAAATTTAAACAAGTAAGAAAAGCGTTAAGTTCGGCCGGGCCGAACTTTTATACCCTCCACCACAAATTTCAGCCATTTCGGTGGATTAATGTGGCCACTACCTTCAAAATACCGAAATTCGGAAGGTACCGTTCTATGGGGGCTATATGATGGCGTGGACCTATACCTACAAATTTCTGGGGGAAAGTTTTATACGCCTAAAGAAGACTAAATACCAAATTTCAGCCATATCGGTGTGATAATGAGGCTAAAACGTTCAAAATATCGAAAATCGGGAGATATTGTATTATGGGGGCTATATCAACACGTGGAGCTATATAAACATTTTATGGTAGAAATGTTTCTTAGCCTCTGGAAACACAAAATACCAAATTACAACCAATTCTGTGGTCAAATGGGTCTAATACATTCAAAATATAATAAAATGACGCGTACTTTATATGGGGCCTTATATGGGGGCTATACCAAAACGTGGACCTATATAACCCAACTTTGGTAGGAATATTTTTTGGCCTCTGGAGACACAAAGTACCAAATTACAACCAATTCGGTGGTAAAATGGGCCAAATATCTTAAAAATTCCTTAAAACGACGACGCGTCACGTGTCATTTTGTATGGGGGCTATACGAAAGCGTGGACCTACATAGCCCGCGAGGTACGACTTGAACATGCTGTCGAATGTTACACCCAAAATCTTGAAGTAGTTAATTATCGGAATCAAAACACAATCGAACAATATATACGGGGTGAGCCTCATTTCAGAAGTCCAGGTTCCTAATAGTGTGGCAGTTGATTTAGCGAGGGGTATTTATATATTCCTCAGAGGAAAGAACTGCACTAAGTCATCTATGAAGACATTTAACCGATCACATATGTAGAGGTTAAACAATTCCGCAGATATCACCCCGCCTTGTGGAAAATCCTGCCTCACTTTACAAGTCGTGTACGTCTTATTTCTGAATTCTACAAACGACTACCGTGCAGACAAATAGTGGTTTATCCTACGGATTTCTAAAATTTGTTATTAATAAATAGAGGGTAATAAAATGAAGTTAAGCCATTGGGGGGATACTCCAGCTTAAGCAATCAAATGTTAATTATAAATTTGATGTTGGCTGTAGGGATGGAGCTGAAATTCTGAAATTTAGTATTACGGCCAATGTTTGGTAGTGAGTGTAGGGTTGGCATTGTGTGAAAGACAGGGACCCTAGTATCAACTGTAATGTGCTAAGATAAGAATATGGTTCGTGACATCAAATCTAATATACATATGTATGTGTACAAAAATTACTAACTTTGATACCGTTCTTTTTCAAGTTGTTATTATACCCTACACCCCACTGTGGTAAGGGGTATAATGTCTTTGTGCATTTGCCTTTTAGGAATTTAGGCCATGTATTTTTGTAATAAAAGTACAGGTCGCATTTATTGTCCGATTCAATTAAAATTTGGAGAATATCATTTTTTGGCCAAACGGCGAACGCTATTTATTTTGGAAAAAATCGGTTCAATTTGGATATAGCTCCCTATATATTTTCGACCAATTTGAGGTATTTGGTGCATCAAATACGCCATACACGTTATGTATGTAAACTTTTGTTATGGAATTCGAACAGATAAGGAGCAATATATAGCACAGGAGCTATTAAATTTGTTAAGATTATTAGGATATAAATCCGTTCGACTTCGTGTGTATGTACAGCTTCTGGGCTTTGAGCTAAGCCGTTGAATTCACCGACAACATGAAAGGCGGCCAATAAATCCGCTGTGTTATTCCTCCGAGGAATAATCCATGACGTGATGGTGGAGCTAAGTACTTTAATTACAACGCACAGTGTGTCCAAATTCAATATTTTGTGCCAAATGCAAAAAACAAATTGTCGAAAATTCCCAAAAATTGTATATGAAGGGATAGAAAACATGCTAGCTAAGAGAGAAAAACAAAAAATTCGTTGGTTGTACCATTATAATTGAAGTAACGGTACCTATAACATGATCTTATTTTCGTTAAAACAAATACTAAAAATCGCAAGGAAATTCGTCGATTTTGTGAGGACCATATTATCACGAGTTATTGGAATTTTTTAATGGTTCTTTTTGCTATCCGATCATACGAAACCTGACGTATTAAACTGTGCTTAGAAGTAAATGTATTTGCGTTCCTGTTTTGTATAATAACCTGATTTGTTTTGAACATTTTAAGTGTATATTTTTAATAAGTTCTTTTTTTATAGGATATAACTAAAAAGTTCCACGGGGTTCCACTGTTGTAATGGTACCCAAATATAGAGGAGCTCTCGAGCTATCAATTTTTCAATAGAGAAATTGCGACCAAGTGCGACGCCGGAAAATAGGTCCTTTATAACGTTACCACCCGATCTTAGGTGTTTTGAAGATTTTACCTACAATAATCAACCTATCTAGCTAAAAATTTAAATATAACGTTTTCTACAAAATTAAAAAAAATAAATTTTCTTACTAAATATTGTATTTATAGGTCCACGTTTTGACGTAGCCCCTATATAAGGGTACTGCCCGATTTCAGGTATTTTAGGGGTTTTAAATACATTTTCGGAACGAAGTTGCTACAATTTTGCATTTAGGGTTCCTAGTGATCAATAAACTTGCGCACACAATATTGTGGGCATAGGGCCACTTTATGATAGAACTCTCATATAACGGTACCCCTGATTTTTGGTATTTTGGAGTTCAAAGATACATTTTCCGACCGAATTATATATTGTTTAATATTTGCAAATATAATTTGCTTATATTTAACAAAATGAAATAACGAAAATAGTTTCACTGTTGACAGCCTGTCATTCTTTTATTTATGGCAACAATGACGTTGCCATTCATTGATAATGGCCATTAGTTGGTAATACTGACGATCAGCTGTGGTACATGAATCAGCTGTCGTTAACATATTCCCAAGCTCCTGAATAGCACCCATAAACAAAAAAAAAAAATAAAACATAACTTAAACACCGAAATATTACCATTTTTACGTTAAGTAAATATTCCCCATAAATTTAATTAGTTAAATTTTTGATATAGTATGCATATTAGTTGAATTATTTTATGTTGTTAAAACACAAGTCTGTTTTTGAGAATATAGCGTTTTATGTTTCTATAACTCCAAAACGTGTTTTAAATAACTCTAAGAAATTATCAATTCATATTTAAATGTAAATATATTACACAAACTTTAAAATTTCGAAAAACCTTTTTTATTCATTAAAATTCTTTAGAAGACGTGGACCGAATAGCTCGTAGCTACGTGGAATAAAAGATCCATGTCTGATAAACATCTCCTCCAAATTTCATAGCTCTATCTTTATCCGTTAAGAAAATATAGATTTTTGACACAAAAAACCCATTTTGGACACACTGTGCAACGGTGCTCTTGAACCAACTTCGAATGGAGGAAGCTTACACCTGGGAATTTTTTTGCGGATTCTGAAACTACAATGTTCATAGATGAGAAAAATAAAACAAAAAAAAAATTCGGAGAGCTTTTTATATAAATCGCTCTCAAAGTTCACATTTTTGAGTTTTTTCAGGTTTTCACGATTTTGCTTTGAAACTGAAGGTCCTATTGGTCCCGGATAATTTAACTACATCTGTATACTGATTGTCCAAAATATTTGAAAATATAAAAATAATGAACAAATTAAGCTTTTTGATAAATTTTCTGCATAGTTGATTTCAAGTTTTATGTTGTTTTAATGATAATTTTAGGTTAAATGTGGTCTTACTGAGCTCAGAAAACAAACAAAAAAAAACTATAACATTTATGTTTCACCCTCCACCACAGTGAAGTCCATTAAGATTATTTACAACTGGGCTCCTGCTATAAATTTGCTTTATTTCGAATATGTTTCCGAGATATAGCCGTATTTGCCATCATAGAAACCCACAATGATTGTATTTTGGGTAAAATAGGGCGTAGTAAATAAGAAGTACTTCCAATGATTGCACATTTCTAGAAATGTTCCTACCTCGGCAAAGGAATTTGCGAAGACAAAAAAACTGATCGGAAACCTATTCTTGTTCCTCATCACTTCAGGAATATATCCTGATACTTACGGCTAGGTACAGATCGAATACAGGCTACACAACCAAAATCCTTTTCCCCAAAAATTATGTGTTTCCAACATTTTCAGAATTTTGTGGCCCTTTTTGGTCGTATGAACTTGCCGACAAAATATGGATTTGGATAAATGCTCAGAAGGGTTGCGGAGAAGGTACCTAAAGGCATGGACGGACCAACATAGTTAATTTCAATCGATGTTTGCGCCAACAGTAATATCAGTTGGTCACCGTATAATTTAGACCATTATGTTCACGAAAAACATAATGATACCATCGGTTAAAATTTCCAAAGGATCCTCGAACATACATTAAATCGCACTTAAACAAAATTGTTGAACTTTTTGCGATCGATGAACCCTAAAAGACGGAACCATACGTCCTATTTTCGGGCATAAACTAACTTTGGGCAAAATATTACAAAGTTTGGGCCAAATCGGTTGCTCCGTTCATGAAATATCGCGCGTATCATTATAGGGAAAATGTTTGTGGGGAAGATACCGGAAGGAGTGGACTGATAAGCACCATTTTCGCACTTTATCTAAGATTCGGAAAAATATTACGATATTACAAGTGTGTACCTACGATTATCCGGTTCAAAAGTTGTCGTGCGCACCAGCCACTACACATGGTGGCTTTCGGGCCATTTTCTCTGGAAATAGGGTCTTGCCATTGAAAAAAACAAAACGTTTCGAGAGAAGTCTTAAACTGCACTTTTCTGAAATTTTTTGAGGCCTAAGACCATTATTTCGATGAGGCACATTTTTGCCGTAATCTAAAGTTTGAGGTTAAAAAAATGTAGATTAGCAAAATTGTGTTCATGGATTTTTGCTAAAAGAAGAATTCTTTACACGTCTTAAGACTTTTTATATATTTAAATGTATAGACCTTTGATTGGGCGCCAGAATTTTATTATAAAATAATTCAAATCTGGTTACTGGTTTATTAGAAAATTCACCATTTCTCTAAGAGAAGATCGACGACTGTACGGCAAAGTTAGTCTTTTGACAGATGCAGTTGGACGACAGAATTTGCATTAACAAAACCACGATTGGGTACTAGAATTTCATTATGGATAGACTTACTCAGCATTAGTTCTCTATCAACAAAACCACTATTGGCCTTCAGAAATACTTTATGATAAGATGTACGATTGGACACAAACATTTCATTATGATGGGAATATAACTACAATTGGTTTACCCATTTACCCACGATTGGGCTGGAGAATTGCTCTATTAACAAACCCACTTATTGGCGCTAGAATTTTTATATGGAAATCATAATAACACCGTGTGTAATTTTTTGGGTCATGGAAAATTGACTACATTCTAACACCGCAGGGTAATAGAAGACCAAAAAAGAGGACACGTACCCGATGCTTTTCCTCATCACTTTTATAACTCCTAATTCTACCTGTCAATATAAACAAATACAAGTGGAGGACGCCATGTTGTCCCAACATTCCCCCTACATAGATCAATTCTCAAATTCTTTCCATAAATTCCTCAATACAATTAGAATGGAAAATTGAAGACGAAATTTTGAACTTTTGTGGAGTAGGTAGCACTACAAATGCCAAGGCTATGTTCTATGTGCTGAAATAAATATTTGTAAAAAACGTTATTTTTGAATAATTTTTTAATGCTACCTACATATGGTAAATAACAAAAATGTTTTGCAATCGATGAATCCGAGTTTCACCCTTTCAGAATTCGCGAACTTTTAACATATTCTATAAAGTATGACTACAATTCTTTAAAATAAAGTGTTTTAGGAGGGATCCTATAATGTCGACCATTAAAATTAATTTTCGTGGAAGCTGTGTTGGCATCAATGTAGAAAAATGGGTAAAAATGTGTTGAAGCCAACAAGTTTTTTTATGTTCCCATGCGATTTCTGGCTTAACCTTATATTTTATAAACCTATTCCCAAAGAATGAATCACAGAATACTCCATGGGCAATAAGATAGCTGTGTATGATTTTTCGATATATCCACTGCATCCACCTAAAATTGATGCTGACATTTTGAAGCCGGAATTTCGGGGTTTTTTGCACGCAAGAAGATAATATTCCAAACTCATAACACGATTATAGAACTCGCGACTTTACGTCGTTTGGTGCATATCTCATGAGTGTGCTCCTTACAGCATCCTAGTAATTGGAGTCGAAAGGCCAAAATTTTATGCGTGAATTTTCTTACAAAAATATTTTTTGCGTGTAAAATTTACAACTGTCATTCAATTTCCTTTGAAACCCGCGTGAATTTAGTTTTTTTACGCGACGGTTCCAGTGATGCCTTCCGCGATCGAATTCATCTACTAAAACCGCGGATATAGATACCTTGAAAATCGAAAAATCAGCAAAAATATATTTTGACAAATCCGCGTACTAAACCGCGATTTTCTTTAAAATTTGTTACATAAATGGAATCCTTTACTCGCGATTATAATATTTGCGAAAACACGTGTCATAAAAAAACAGAGATACGCGAGTAATATGGGTATTTCGCCAAAAATTGAATGTGGGGGCACATCCGCGGTTTTTGAAGAATTTATTTGAAATAGCTGTATTTTGACGTATTTTTGATTGGCGCCGATGAAACCGGATGCGCATCAAAATCGTATGCACATTGCGCGACTTTTACCAACTTTAAGGTTTTTTGAGGTGCATGATGCAACTGGCGGCACACAATGACCGCATCAACCGACTTTAACTAATTCGCGAGTTACAGGCTTTTTAATTTTCATATCTTTAAATTATAGTAATCTCAATATATATATAGTCCTTTTAATTCCGACTGGAACATAGGGCCGTCACAAATGTTTTCCATCTATCTCTATCCATGGCAAGGTTTTTCATTTCAATCCATGTTATTCGGCTCTCTTTTAATTCAGATTCTACTTGGCGCCTCCAGGTGTTTTTCGGTCGACCAATACGTCTCGAACCTTGGGGATTGTACTCGATTAGTTGTTTGGTTACGTCAGTCGACGCTTTCCTCATGGTATGACCAAGCCATCTGTATTTCTTTCCTTTAATTTCATCTTCCAGTGGTTGTTGATTCGACATATTCCACAGAGCATTGTTGGTTATGGTGTTGGGCCAGTAAATACCATATATGCGACGCAGGCACCTATTCGTGAATGCTTGCATGGAGCGCATTAGGTTCTTTGGAATCATCCAGGTTTCACATCCATATAACATAACAGATTTTACATTGCTGTTAAATACTTTTAGTTTGGTTCCCGAGGATATAGTCCTATCTCTCCATAGTTTATTAAGCATTCCAAATGCAGTTTTAGCTTTGTTGAGTCTACATTGTATGTCTTTGTCGCTACCGCCATTTGTAGTTATAATGCTGCCGAGATAATTGAATGAGGATACATCTTCAATTGGCTGGTTCATCACTTGGAAGTGGTTGGTGTTTCCGCTATGTATTCTCATTGATTTGGTTTTTGCTATATTGATGTGAAGTCCAGCTCTAACAGCTCTGTCCGTAAGATTTGTAAGTTTTGAAGACATGTCGGAGAAACGGTGTGACAGGTGGCAAATGTCATCTGCGTAGTCAAGATCATCTAAATTTCCATGTAGGCCTATTGTCACTCCACATTGTTCTGCCATAGCTCTTCTCATAATAACATCAAGAACAATGTTAAATAGAAGCGGCGATAGGACGCAACCTTGTCTCACTCCAACATTAACCTTTATTTCTTCACTTACAAGGCCTTCGTGAGATATACGGCAATGTGCATCTTTATATAGCTCTTTGATCAGGTTAATTATTTTACGGGGTACACCTTTACATTCCAATGCATTCCAAATAGCATTGTGGTGGATTGTGTCGAACGCTCGTTTAAAGTCCACAAATATTAGATACAGTGGAGAACGCCATTCAGCAGACTGCTCCACGATCACTCGGATGCTGTTAATGTGGTCTACACATGACTTGTTTGGTCTGAAACCTGCTTGCTCTGGTCTTAGTTGGGGCTCAATAATTGTTGATATGCGCTTATGAAGAATAAGTGCAATGATTTTATTTAACATATGTAGCAACGTTATTCCTCTCCAGTTGCTAACGTTTTGAAGACGGCCTTTTTTGGGTAACTTTATGACTAATCCCTCTTTTAGTTGTTTCGGCAGGTGCTTGTTTGTCCAAAAGTGATTAATAATTGGATATATTAACCTTGTCGTTAGCTGAATATCAATTTTTAAGATTTCAGGAGGTATGCCGTCTGGCCCTGCCGCTTTGCCACTTTTAAGTTGCTGGACTGCTTCCGATATTTCGGCCGGTGTTGGAGTTAAAACATTAATATCTTCTCTGATGTTGTTTGTGTGCTGCATTGGATCACAGTCACATATATTTATATTTTCATTGTTGCTCGTTGTCAATAGTCCTTTATAGTACTTTTCCCAGATTTTCAACTGCTTGTCCTTATCGCATGTAAGGATTCCATTTTCATTTTTGAGGGGTTTTGCGCTGCATTTGTTGTTTCCTGCAATTTGTTTTGTTATTTTGTATAGGTCTTTCAATCTTCCTGTCTGGCAGGCTTTTTCTGCTTCTTCTGCAAGACTTTGTATCCAGTTCCTCCTATATTTCCTGGCACTTCTTTTTACTTTCTTATCTTCAGAGTTGTATTGTCTTAACTTTTCTCCTTTTTGATTGGGAGAATTGGCCTTGTTGATTTCGGCTTTCAACTGTTTCCTCTTTACAATGTATTCCCATGTTGTGTCTGAAATCCATGGTTTACTATCTTTTTTGGTGTAGCCAATTTCATTTATTGCTGTTTCAGTGAACGCAGATGTTATCTTTTTGCAGTATTCTTCAATTTCTTCATTCTCTGAGAGGTTGTTGACTTTTTCCTTCGGTTTGTTCGTGAAGTTGTTGCAGGTGTCATGGTTTTTGAGTTTTGTGATGTCCAATGATCTTCTCATACTTCTGTTGTTGCGAATTACAGATCGAAGTTTTAATCGTATATCAGCTACAATCAGGTGATGGTCGCTCGCAACGTCTGCTCCTCTCTTGTTTCTCACATCATCAGGGATCCTCTCCACATCTTGCTGATGGCAATATGATCTATCTGATTCTCAGTTAGCCTATCCGGGGAAACCCATGATACTTTGTGAATTTGTTTGTGCGGGAAAAGTGTTCCGCCTAATACAAGGTTGAAGTTGTCGCATACTTCTAGTAGCAGCTCTCCATTTTCAGACAGGTGACCAAGTCCATGTTTGCCCATAACATTTTCACGGTTGCGGTTGTCACTCCCAACCTGTGCATTGAAATCACCCATTAGAATTTTGATGTCGCCATGATTAATGTTGTTAAGTACATTTGATAGTTCGCTATAAAAACGTGATTTGCATTCCATGTCGGCGAGTTCGGTGGGTGCATAACATTGAATGCATGATATGGGTCTTGCTTTTGTTTTAAGTCGGACCACAATTATTCTATGTGTGTGTGGTTTCCACTCAATTAGAGCTTTTTTGGCTTCTGCAGAAAGGAGGACTCCAACGCCGCTAGCTCGGGGTTGGTCGGGAGGTTTTCCCGAGTACACAAATTTTGATCCACCGATAGTGTTGATTTCCCCACTATCCGGCCATCTCACTTCGCTTAATCTCAATATTACTCTTAATTTCCTATCCTTATAAGTAATCACAGTAAGCAGTTAAGCTTTCACGATGGTAAACCATATATTTTGATAAAGTTTTAGCAGAATTCTTTAATTTATGTATTAGATTTTAGCGAAATAGTTGGATAACTCTCAAATTTTTTTTCTAATTTTTCGAAACGAACCAAAAAATATATTTGTAACAATATTTTCCAACAATGAGTTGTTTCTCTTTTGTTGTTGTTATAATATTCAATTTATAAAGCCAATGTTTATAATTTTGGTTTCACATTTTTTTACGCGTTGTCTAGTTTCTGTACGTATTTTAAATTTAGTTTTTAGAGGTTTATACCGACTCTGAGTTAGTATAATTTGAATTTATTGCCAGATTTTTTTAATTTTTTTTTAATTTTCCGCGAAAATAAAAACACATTTTGGAAATTCTGGTGCATCTACGGATGGATATCAAATGCTGTTACTGATATATGCTTACATTTTCTTAATACAAAAAATAAGACATTTTAAAATATTTTTTCTTTATAAGAGGATAAAAACCGCTATAACTTTTGCGCGCATCGGCCAATTTCGTGAACGCGAGCAGATTTGAAACCATATTTTTTTATATACCAAAAATCGTAGATGTGCTCGCGAAATTTTTTTTAAATGGATTTGCAAAGGAATTTTGTTATTTGCCATATATACTTTAGTTGTGAGTTATAATCTACTTCGGAAGTATTCTGATGGGGGGTTTGATTTGATTTGAATTTAATAAATGATACCTCCAAAAATATATGTGATTACTAATAGGTCAATTGTTTGAAAAATATTGTAACTCCGATTTATTGTGCAAAGTGTTCTAAGAACAAGTGGAAATTGGTAAAGAAGTCTTACGCCATTTTAATGAAAAAATAGTAATGAAAATGATTTCATCAGTAATATAAGTCTAAAACAAGGGGTACATCATTGTTAAATAAGACTTTTTTGCCAACATGAACTTCAAAAATGTTGGTCCGGTGGGCAATTCTCCACCAAAAATCGCCAATAAAGGTATAGGATTTTAGCTGCATTTTTTAACCGAACTATTTGTAATTTGACATTTGAGTTTCCCAGTGGTCATGAAACTTTTCCACCAAAAATCGTCAATATAGATCCATGTTTTGTTCCCCATATAACAGTACCTCCAGATTTTCGGTATTGTGAAGATTTTAGCTACAATTTTTAACCGAAATAGCTGTAATTTGACATGTGAGGTTCTCAATAGTTACAAAAAATGTGTACCAAAAATCGTCAATATAGATCCATGTTTTGGTATCTCACCCATATAACGGTAATTTCACATTTGAGCTTATCCACCAAAAATCTTCAATATAGATCCATGTTTTGGTATAGCTCCCATATAACGGTACCTCCTAATTTTCGGTATTTTTGAGGGTCTTAGCTACATTGTTTGATGGAAGTACCCGTAATTTGACTTTTTAAGTTCCCTGCAGTTATAAAACTTTTCCACCAAAAATTGTAAAGATAGGTCGACACTTTAATATAGCCCCGTAGCACAGTGGTGACACTTACATGGGAAGGTGTGACAATAATACTTCTAGGTGATATATCGAACTGAAATTTTTATCAATTGGTCCTCGGGGGCTAAAAACACGCTAACAATAATAGTTGGAGGTCCAAAATTTCGCGTGGTTCCCATGTAGCGAGTCATTCTGAATTGAAGTATTTTACTGTTGCCAACAATTGTTGAACCGAATTCGCTGTAATCCGGTACTAGGAATTGTTATTGCATAGTAAACCTCCCCGCTAGAAACTGTCGATATTGGTCCATGATTTCTATCTCGATTTAATGTATTTTACAGATATTTAACAAATTCTAAGCGGATTAGACTTCACTTGTGAACTCAGAGTTTAGAACAAGATTTTATAAACAAATGTGACATTAGTCCACTAGGGATACGTATTACCAAGCAAAAATCGATCTTTTGATTCTTAATTAGAACTCAAGAATCGATCTTTTGATTCTTACTTAGAACTCAAGAAGAATCGATTTTTCGATTCTTACGTAGGAATCAAAAATCGATCTTTCGATCCTTTGATTCTTACTTAGAACTCACTTGGATAAAAGAATCGTTCGATCGAGATGACTTCTTAGTTGAAAATGTGAACGTTTTAGTGTACAATGCTTCGCGTTTAACACTGCCGTACCGTTAGATTAACTTTGTTCATCAGTACAACAAATAATATAATATTGTTGTCTTGCTCTTACCAATGTAATCTGCATATTTAATTTTCGTGGTACATCAAAAAGTCAAAACAGAATTGATCTTTCGATTCCCACTGCAAGAATCGCAAAATCATAATAGAAAATCGATCTTTCGATTCTCTATGAAGTCAAAACTTGATTTCAATTTTTAGATTCTTCAAATCAAAGAATCGAGGAATCGATTACTCGAAAATAGACTTACGTATACCTATAGTCCACTTTTGGCCATAGCCTCCATAGGGTTACCGTATAATTTTCTGTACTTTATAAGATTTAATCACCTTTTTTCTGCAGAATTACCAGTAATAATGTATTTTTGGTTCTCAGTGCGAAGAAAATTTCCACGTTTTGACGTGTTGCAACATTAGGGTGTCCCTAACAAGAAAAGCTATTTATTAAAATATATGGGCAAAAATTTGTAAAATTGAGTTTTACTTTTTAAAAAAATCAAAGAAATTTTTTGATGCTACATCAATGATTTGTGGTACATAGATAAAGAAAAAAATCGTCATTCCAAATGTATTTTTACCTTGACCGTTGCGCAAAAAAGATATGACCGTTTTAATTTTAATATTTAGAAAAAATCCTAAGATAATCGTGGCTTGATATAATAAGCTGTTATATCTTATTACTGTTAACTGAATTTGTACCCTTTACGATGATGTCAAAATACTCCTAAAATGTTTCAATGAATTCGCGAAAAATCAAATTTATTACGAATTTGTACTTATTTGCAAATATATTTTTGAAATAAAATCGCTTATGCTTACAAAAATATGTAAAAAATACAAAAGCATCCAGACAATGTAAGAAATAAAATGAAGCAAATGGTGTGAAGATCGGAGCTATAATATTCATGTTATTTGCAAAAATGCGATGAAAATATGAGAAAAAAATAAAAATTATGTTATTCTAGTTTGGTTGTTTTATGATTTTACTCGTAAAGGAAAAGTTGAAGAAAAAAATGTTAGAGTTCTGTCTCTTTTTCGTCTAAATTTCGTGCAATAATGAATATATTCCGTTGCAACCAATTTTAGCTCCATAGCGAAAGTGTTTAGATCATTATATTGAATCACAAGGACTTCGAATTGTGGCATAAAATTAAAATAAATTTAAAGTAAATATTACAACTTTCGAAGCGCATTGAAACCGGGTAGTAGTGGAAATGATATGATGCGCATCCGATTTTCGAAAACAGCGAATCAATCCCTTTTATTTGATATATACTTTGTGAAATTCCATTTGGTGACCACGATGTAGAATCAGTTGCATATTAGGGTGCAAAAAACAGTAAAATGCCCATAATTTCCACGAAGTACATTTGCATTTTATGTGCATCCGATTTCAATAATAACTATTAAAAATACATCATTCAATGCCGTTTCAATCGAGAACCGTGGATGTAGCATCCCACTCAATTTTTAGGACAAATCTATTTTATCTCCGGATTCGCGATAGTTTTTAAATATTTGTTTTCGCAGGTTTTAAACACGCGCATCGATCTATTTATTTAAGTAGAACTGACACATCCAAAACTCGTTTTAATACGCGATATTTTTGAAAACATTTTTTGCAAATCTATTGGACCGATTTGGACGCGTTGCGGCTTATTAGATTCAGAACGAATAAAAACTAATTTTACGCGGGTTTCCACGGAAATTGTATGACAGTTGTAAATTTTTTACCAATAAAATAGGGTTTTTAGAAAAATTTACGCACAAAAATGTTGACATTGAGCACAGATTGCTGGAATCCTACGAAGATTACACGCTGGACTTATACATTAAAAAATGCGAAATAGCAAGTACTACATTCACATATTAAGAAAAAAATGATACGTAGGAAGCTTAATGTCTGTATTATTTAACTTTCTCTTTGAGCATTAAGCTGTGCATTGTGTTCTAAAGCTAATACTTGGACAATAACAAACAAAAACGTGTTTGCTTCAACACATTTTTCCCTATTTTTTTACATTAATGTGGTCACAACTTCCGCACAAATAATTATTTTAAGAAAAATCCCTCGGTGAATCGTGCTAAAACAGTTAATTTTACCGATATACGTTCAGAGTTTGTGTTGATGCACAACAGTTCGCGTGTTACAATACACCAAACATGCGCTTCAACATAAGTTAAATTTCTGCAAATCTTTTATTTTTCAATAGCGAGTTTTCAGTGCGGCTCCAAGTTACCATGATGAAAGAAATCACAAATAGCACAAAAACATTATATTGAAGATAAATGTAAGAATGGGTAATAAAAATAATTTTTAAAATTCAAAAAATATGAATTCAGCAACTTAAAAAGGGATTTAAATTTTTTGTCATAACTGCCAATACCGCAAATTTCCGCATAAAGTCTATATAGTTTTGAAATCTACAGGTGGTAGGCCATGGGCCTACCCAGCTATGGGCAGATCCTTCAAAAAATTTTGAAAAATTATACTGTTATACAAAAGTTGAAAAAAAATTGCAGATGTTCTGATGTACTATTTTTTATTTTGTAACGGCAAATGCTGTTAAGTGGTTAACCTAACCATTTGTTAACAACTTTTCAAAAAATATAGCTTACGGTTATGTAGTTATAGTATATACCCAGCAAAAAGTTTGCCTCCATAGAGGCAGTTAAATCATATGTACAAGTGATCTGGAAGTGCATCAAATTATGCATTTTCACTCATGATTTTAACAAGAGCGTGACTACTGAAAGTGGCACTCCATTGCACTGCATTTTAACTGACCCTTTGGAACTGAATTTTAACTGACCCTTTGGCATTGCATTTTAACTAACCCTTTGAGGTTAGCACGTGTTTTGATACATTCTGCGGAATGTGTGCAAGGCATTACAAAAGTCCCAGAACAAATAAAATGCATTTATTATTTGTGTAAAACAAACATATTAAGAACTTTATTACATTAACACAAAATGCGTGTTTCCTCCGCTCTCCATTTAATCCAAGCTGAACTGATCTTGCTTCATCTGCTAAATGGGTTTGATATTGTCTTCCCATCACCAGTTAAGATTACGACATGTTATCCAACAACACTCCATTGGGAAATTTTCTTACCAAAAGAATGTTCGCAAATTAAATATTTTTTATTAACAAATTTTTGGAAATGTTAACACGCTTATCTCTTTTTGGAAAATGTATGCCGCTGCCTGTAGAGATGTACAAACTGAAAATGTAGCGAACGGAGTGCCTTTTTCACGACTCCGTTTGAACTGCATCTAAATATGCTGTGAAAGAACTAGTCCACATTGCACTACTTCCAATTTATTTTGCTGGGTAGTTATGGTGATTGAAGTGTAAAAAACGCACAAAAACAGGAAAATGCTTTTCCTCGAGCTCTAGGCTACTTAGAAGATACCAAACAGTATAATTTATTTCTTTTTTTTATAATATTAAATTTATTATTTGCAAGTAAGCTTTCGAAAATTGGAAATACCAATGAATTCGGTTGAAAAATAGATGAGATATGTAATTTTTATACACACCACCATAGTATGGAGGATATATAAAGTTGGTTGGTTGGCATATTTGCAACCCTATAAAGTATACATATTTTTGATCAGAATAAAATTCTGAGTCGATATAGTCATGTCAGTCAGTCTGTAGAAATTAAAATCGGTCCAATCTTAGTTTAACTTCGAAGAGGGCCATATCGGTCCCCCTTTTAATTATTTGTGATGTCAAAATGTGTTAAATAGATATTTTTGTTTAGCATTGAAAATGGTTTTATTTAAGAAAGCATATATGAAATTCTTTAAAGTATGTTTGGACGATCAATGTCTCGTAGAAATATTATGATGTGCGAAGTAAGGACCAGAGTTTCCATGCGAGCCATTTTAGCGAAAAGCTTCGAATGTTTATGGAGGAGGTACCTGAAGAAGTGTACCGATACGGCTCATCTTCAAACTTAAACTAAGTTTGGATTAATTATTACGAAGCCCAAATTTTGGACCAAATCGGTTGATCCGTTCGAGAGTTATTGTGCGTCCAGAAAGCCAGACGGAAGGAGATAGCTAAAACGACTCCAAGTTGTCTGAAACAGATTTCGTCCAAATATAATTGAGGCGCTAGGTAACACTACCTTCTAAAATAATACAATATGGCCTTTTTTAGAATTTGTTTCAAAAGGTTCAAGTTAAATCTTTACAGTCTGTTTGATTTTTTGGGCATGTGGGTTAGGCCTTTTTGGAGTTGAGCGCCTCAATTGGGGTCTAAAATAGTTATGTCGATAAGACACATTTTGGTCGTATGAAAGTGTATATAACCTCGTTAGCCTAAAGGCTGAGGGCATACAAATGCCATTCATAGCTACAACATTGTCTTTAGTCCCATTACGACTTGCGGTTTCCAGCAAAATCGTGAAAACCTAAAAAAAAACCCTAAGAGTGTGAACTTTGATCGCGATTTATTAAAAACCTATACAGCGATTTTTTCTTGTTTCTCATCTATAAACATGGCTGTTTCAAAATCCGCAAAAACTTGCCTGGTGTAAGCGGTTTTCATTCAAAGTTAGTTAAGGTGTACTGTGCATAACATTGTTTTATAAGGAGGCGATACAGTCAATCGATTGTCCTAATTTGAACTTCTATATCTCAATAACAATAAAAACTACGAAGATATCATGAAAGTCAATCTTGTAGATAATTTTTATAGCTACAACACTTTCTTTAGTCCCATTTCAATAGGCCTTGCGGTTTCCAAGCAAAGTCGAGAAAACTAAAAAAACCCTTAAAAATGTCAACTTGAATCGCGATTTTTAAAAAAGCTCTCCGGCGATTTTTTTAGTTTTTTTTTATTTTTCTCATTTATGAAGATTGTTGTTTCAGAATCCGCAAAAACTTCCCAGGTGTAAGCGCCTTCCATTTAAATTTGATTCAAGAGCACCGTAATTTTTGAACGAAAAAATGATTAAAGTGTGGTATTGAGTCTTCTTTGGGCCTACAATACTTTTCCCCAGAAATGTGTCAGCACTGGACCACGTTTTTCATTACCCACCATAGATCGGTACGGCTCGATTTTCGGGGGTTTTCAGGGATTTAGCTGCATTATCCTATAGAAATGGTTGTAATTTTATACATATTTATTCTTATTAGGGGCTACTAAACTTCCCTTCAGAAATTTTTTAGCACTGGTTCATGTTTTATATAGCCTATAGCGATATTAGGACTTTTCAGGATTTTAGCCGTACTCTCCTACCGAAATGGCTGATTTTTAGTATTTAGTCTTCTATGGGGCTATAATAACTTTTCCCCTTATTTGTCAGTACGTTTCCACGTTGTGATATAGCCACTGACATGTTTGATAAGTACCAGTGTTCGAAATTGCGCTTATTTTTTCTCATTTTTAAATATGTACATATTTTTCTTCACAATTAGTCATGTTTGTGAGGCTTTTTCTCCTTAAGAACCGGGAAAAATGGAAAAAATAAGTTGAGTTTCGAAAAATTTGGAATGTTTTGAAGCGATATGCATCTTTCAATTTTTAAAATGACGACATGAATTTTTCGATTTTTGTCGTTGGGCGCATCCACTGTACGTAGGTGGTACCTTTCACTTGGCTGAACACATTTTTAGATTATTTTAGATAATTTAGGCATTTGGGGTATCCATGGTCGAACAATTTTTCCACCTAAAAATTGTGAAAGGAAACTAATTAATCCATTTTAATAGTGACTACTTTATGGTGGAGGGTACAAAAAGTTCTGACCTACCGAATTTAACGACTTTTTACTTGTTTTAACTAATTTCTTTCTCTGTGGAGAAAGTAAAGGGGTAAATCGACACGTGTTATCTTAATACCGCGTTCAATTCAGATGTTGTAGTGACCTTATTGATAGCTTATCAGTAGCAGCAAATTATTCCAATTATTTTAGTTCAAATTAATATTACATTGTTTTCATTCGAAGCCTTTTGACATTTAAGAAAACTTCCGCGTTGGCCACGAAGACATCAAATATCTTTTGATTGATTTCAAGTAGTATAATTAAGTACGTCATCATAGACTCCATCTAAATGTGATAAATGATACGAAAAAATGTAATGATTTTCCCTTAATATAAAAGGCAACCAGCACTTCTAATGTGACAGTTACAATGTATTCTTTCACTTCGATGGTGGCATTTTGTATTGCGCCTTTGGTCATGCTTACGTGGAGTACGGCAATTACAACAATCCAAGTGAATGAAGAAGTGCATTTCTATGAGAACTTTTTAAAAGAAATCTACCACGAACGAGCCTATGATACATTGGTTGTAATACTGGATGGCTATGCTGAGGATGCAAGACTAGCAGATATTTATAGTTTTTCTCATCCCAAAATATTTTTATCCAAAAACTTGGAATTCGTTTATAAATTGGAAAAATATAATTCTGAAATCTTGGCAATAATTTTAATGGAAAATGCTTTGAATGTGGAACTAATGGAAATCGCAGCCAGATCTCTGTATTACATACGACAGTCAAGAGTGCTGATTATTGCTCAAAATATAAGAGATAAGGAAGATTACATGGATACATGCTTAAATTTACTTCAAGAGTATCCCATGACCAATGTTTTGTTACATTTTATGGAAAGCTCTCAAGAAATTCCATTGGATTATCAACAATTGAAACCATATCCGAAATTTCATTGGCAAGTGAAGAGTCTAAGAGAGACAAAATTGGTTTATTATCCTCAGCATTGGCGTAATTTGCATGGAGTCAATATAACCACCCATACAGACCAAAATATTCCCGGAACAATTGCATATAAAGACGAACAGGGAAATTGGAAATTAAATGGACATGTGGCCAGATTGGTTTTACTTTTTGTCGAGCATTTCAATGGTACTGTACGGATGTATAAAACCCTAAATGAGAGCGATGTTGGCCACTTTACCATAGTTGCTGATATGGCCACAAAACGTTTGATAGATATTGCAATGTGTTTGCATGTTATTTCCACTCCTGGTCACAGTACATGGATTTATGCCTCAGATGTTTATGAAATCGGACAAGGTATGCTAATAGTACCCTGTGCCCAGCCACTTAACACCCGGGATATGTTTCGAATTCTGCTCAATGAATATTTTTTTGGCACAGTTGTTATTTGCAGTGTTTTATTTTCATTTTTACATTTTCTAATCGACTATTATTTTGATGGAGACCTTAACTATCTGAACCTGTTGTTCAATAATCGTATCATAGGTGGAGTCTTGGGTTTATCTTTTTCCGGTCGCCGTTCACCGTGGCGTGGCCTAAAACTTATCTATATTCTATTATTTATTGCTGGTCTTAATATTAACACGCAATTTTCGGCAAATATGAATACTCTTTTCACAAGTCCGCCACACTATCGACAGATTGAAACTTTAGCTGATATAAGAGAATCACCTTTAAAAATAAACATTCTAAAAGCAGATTTGTCTGTTATGGGTGGCATCATGTTGGACATATTTCGATCCCTGGTCATCACCGAAAATATTACCGAATATAGGAGAATGCGTTTTGATTTCAACACAACAACCGGTTACTATACACCAATGTATCTATGGAAATTATTTAATTTTAAGCAAAAGTATCACCGTTACAAATCCTTTTGTACGTATGACAATTTAACTGTACACCGTTTTATACCCTGGAACGTATTACTACAGCCAAATTCTCAGTATAAGGATGCCTTTAATTATCTGCTACACCGTGTACATCAAGCTGGTATGTTGGATGCATGGTATGCAAGTGCATTTTATGATCTCGTAAAATTGAAACGTTTATCTCTGGTCGATCCAAATCCTGAGCGTGGACCACAAGCTATGACTGTCGATGATTTACAAATCGCTTGGCTGGTTATTGTAATTGGTTTAGTTGTCAGTGGAGCTATTTTCTTTTTAGAACTATGGTATTATCATAATTTTAGATATAGAGATTAAAATTATCAATAAAGGTAAACGTTACATATCGCTGCTCATTTGTTCAGACATTTCCTTCTGTTATATAAAACCCAAATGGTGTTCGTACGTGAATCAAAAACTCGGCCAATTTGGAACGGATTTGGTTTGTTTATGTTATAAAATGTTTGTATCTAACCGAGGAAAGTTTTGACATACTTTATTTTTTAAAACAACTAACTATTTAGAAGATTCTCATCTCCTTTTAGACTTAAAAATCAATGTTTGAATTTAGCGTATAGACTAAAAAACGGCTAAACCGATTTTAATGAAATTTTCGAAGTACATGTGTACACTGTACAGGGATGGCTCTAGGTGAAGATACGCTACAAATTTCTGCAAATTTCGGATGGGGAGGGGTACCTTCCCCTATTTTTTAAACACTTCAAATTTCCTAAAATTACGAATGTATCGATTTGCACGATGCTGCACTCAAAAGTTATGGAGGGTTTTAATCTCTTATAAAGAAAAAATATTTGAAAATTCCTATTGTGTTGTAATAAGAACATGTATATATGAATCGTTAACAGCATTTGATATCTATGTGTAGATGCTAAAATAGTTGTTAAATTTATTTTTATTTTCGCGGAAAATTTTATTTATTCTAACTCAGAGTCCATAAAAATCTCTAAACAAATAATTTAAAAATACGTACATAACCTAGACAACGCGTAGAAAAATGTGAGACCAAAATTATAAAGATAGCGTTTATAACTTGCATATTACAGCAACAACAAAGAACGGAAACTTATTGTTGGGAATTATTTCAAAAATATATTTTTTGGTTAAATACGAAAAATTTGAAAAAAATGTTGGGAGTTATTCTATTATTTCGCTAAATTTCCATACAAATCCTGAAGTATTTTGCTTGAACTTCTACAAGAAAAGTAATTAGCCATCGTGAAAGTATATTTGCTTTCTGTGATAAGCAATAGAAATAAGAAGTAGAGAGTAATTTTGAAATTGCAATCAAAGAAAAAACATAGAAGTTAAAAACCGTATAATTCGCGAATCCGTTTAAATCAGTTGAGGTGCACGTGATTTTCGGATACAGGGAGTCCATGTCTATCAATATGCATGGATTTTCCCATGTTTCATTCAGCGGCCAAAGTGTGCCATCAGCTGCATCTTACTATTCAAAAAACCTTCAAGTGGGCAAAAATTACGCGATGTGCATATGATTATAAGGTACATCCGATTTCAATGGCCGCCTATTAAAAATACGTCAATATAAATTATTTTAGACAGATTCGTCAAGAACTGCGGATGTGCCACCACATTCTATTTTGGGATAAATAGGGATATTACTCCCGAATCTTTGTAATTTGTGACACACCTTTTTGGCAAATATAATAATCGCGTATAAATGATTACATTTGTGTAAAAATAATCAAAGAAAATCGCGGTTCAATTCGCGGAATTGACAAAATATATTTTTGCAGATTTTCCTACTTTCAGGGTATCTATATCCGGCGTTTTAGTGGATGGATTCGAACGCGGAAAGGCTTATTAGATCCGGCACGTAAAAAAACTAAAATCACGCGGGGTTCAAGGGTACCTGTACGACAGTTGTAAATTTTAAAGCCAAAAAATAGGTTTTTTCAGAAAATTTACGCACCAAATTTTCGCCTTTGGACTCCTATTACTAGGAAACTGTACGGAGCACACTCATGAATATACATCGAACGACGTGGAATCGCGAGTTCTACAATCCTATATACTCGTTTCGATTATTATCTAGTTGCACCCTCTAATTAAAAGAACAATTCGAAAAACACTGAAATCAAAACTTCAAAATGTCAGCATCGATTTTAGGGGGATGCAGTGTATATATCGAAAAGTCATACACTAGAACCATGTTGCCCAAGGGGTATTCTTTAGTTCTCTCTTTGAGCACAGGTTTGAGTTTTGCGTGGTTTGGCCAGAAATCAAGAAAGAACACAAAAAAACTTGTTAACTTCAACACATCTTTCCCATTTTTATACCCTCCACCATAGTATGGAGGGTATATTAAGTTTGTCATTCTGTTTGTAACACATCGAACTAACCATTTGCGACCCTATAAAGTATATATATTCTTGATCAGGATAAAATTCTAAGACGATCTAGCCATGTCCGTCTGTCTGTCCGTCTGTTGTAATCACTCTAGCGTATGCAATAATTGAGATAGAGTGCTGAAATTTTGCACCCGAGGGTCTTTTTTCCATAGGCAGGTCAAGTTCGAAGATGGGCTATATCGGTCCACTCTTTGGTATAGCCCCCATATAACGGTACCTCCGAATTTGAGGTATTTTGACGTTCTTCGCCACATTTGCAGACCGAATTAGCTATAATTTGGCACTTAGGGTTCCTAGTGATCCTAAAGAATATGGACATTGGTCCATGTTTTGGTATAGTCCCCATATAAAGGTACCTCCCGATTTTCGGTATTTTGAGAATTTTAGCCACAATTTTTAACCGAACTATCTGCAATTTGACATTTGAGGTTCTCAGTGGTCACGAAACATCTCCACCAAACATCGTCAACATAGGTCCATGTTTTGGTATAGCCCCCCATATAACCGTACCTCCCGATTTTCGGTATTTTGAGAATTTTAGCCACAATTTGTAACCGAACTATCTGCAATTTGACATTTGAGGTTCTCAGTGGTCATGAAACATCTCCACCAAACATCGTCAACATAGGTCCATCGGTACCTCCCGATTTTCGGTATTTTGAGAATTTTAGTTACAATTTTTAACCGAACTAGCTGTAATTTGCCATTTAAGGTTCTCAGTGGTCATGAAACATCCCCACCAAACATCGTCAACATAGGTCCATGTTTTGGTATAGCCCCCATATAACGGTACCTCCCAATTTTCGGTATTTTGAGAATTTTAGCTACAGTTTTCAACCGAAATAGCTGTAATTTGACATTTGAAGTTCTCAGTGGTCATAAAATATCTCCAACGAAACATCGTCAACATAGGTCCATGTTTTGGTATAGCGCCCATATAACGGTATCTCCCGATTTTCGGTATTTTGAGAATTTTAGCTGCAATTTTTAACCGAACTAGCTGTAAGATCGGTATTTTGAGAATTTTAGCTACAATTTTGTCTATTCAAAAATAATCGTCAATATGGGTCCATGTTTTGGTATATCCCCCCATAAAACTGTACCTCCAGATTTTCGGGAATTTTCAGTGGTCACGAAATTTCTTCACTAAAATTCGTCAACATGGGTCCATTTTTGAGGGTCTACATTGTTTTGATGAAACTACACTCAATTTTACTCTTGAAGTCCTCTGCAGCTATAAAACTTTTCCGCCAAAAAATTTAAAGATAGGTTGACTCTTTGATATAGCCCCATACGTGGTACCTTTCACCTAGCTGTACACATTTTTTAGATTAGATTAGATAACACTGTGCAACAAAATGGAGGTGAAAGTCTGGGGCACGGAAAATTCCTCTTGGGGAAGAAAGGCCTTGGTGAGTATATTATGTACCCCGAAGGACAGATCCGCCGTGAGTCGAACTTCCGCATTATGGCGTGATTAGAGACCCAGGGCCATCAGGAATTAGCTTTATATCTATGTTCGTTGTTGCTTAAGTGCTCTACAAAAACAACAAAAAAAGATATAATGCTAATTCATGATGGCTTACAGGGTTCCTTGCAAAAACTTCATCACGCCATAACGCGTAAGTTCGACTCCTGGCGCATCTGTCCTTCGGGGTTTTTAATATACACACACCAAGGGCTTTCATCTCCAAAAGGAATTATCTCTGCCCCAACATTTGTGTTCACTGTGTAATTTAAGCAATAGTGGGATGCAGTAGGATTCCATCCATTGTCGAAAAGTTGTTACACCTAAAATTGTGAAAGGACCCAATTATTCCATTTTAATTAAGACTATTTTATGGTGGAGGGTATAAAAAGTTCGGCCCGGCCGAACTTAACGACTTTTTACTTGTTTTATATTACCACCAACGCAGCTTCCACGAAAATTATTTGTTATGGTCCATATTATGAGATCGTGGCTAAAACACTTCAATTAATATAAATATATTCATATTTTATAAAATATATTAACAGTTCGCGACTTATTAAATGGTGAACCTCAACTTCAACGATTGTAAAACTTTTTTGAATATTACCATATGGGAAATGTTGCCAATTCTTTTATATTCCAGTTCCAAAAAATTTAAATACGTCTGAAGAGCTGCTCAACTAACAGCGAAACCAGTTCACGTAATTTGATGACTGTGTGGGTTCGAGCCCTTGGCTTTCCTTTTTCACTTGCAACAAATTTCCGATCATCAAGCTTAATTCTAAACGAGAAAATTAATAAAAATCATTAAAAATTATCTTCGCCCCAACAGGCAAAATTTCAACCATAATAATTATAAAGTATATCTATTAGGCCGGGGCGATTTGTATGGAAGGAGAAAAGTGATAGTGGGCGCCTAGAGTTTCTGATTCTTGGGATTATACTGGACAAAAAAGTCCACTAGTCCATATGTCTACGGTGAAAATCGAGCCCCCGGATTTTGACTTGAAATTTTTTTCAATGATATTTTGGCCAAACCATATCTCAGAAACTTCACCTATCCTGAAAATTTCCTTTTGTGTTCTTAGTACACTCACCAAGGGCTTTCATCCCCAAAAGGAAATTTCCACCCACTGACTTTGAGTCAAATTTTGTAGCACAGTGTAATTTATCGATATTTTCCGAAAAATGTGCACATTCTCGGGGCCATATCTGCCTGAAGGAGCGTTCCAATGCTTTTGCTATGTACTATTACTATTACTAATTATTGTCTTGGCTACAATTTTTGTCTTTGTGTTGAATCGAAAATCTGAGTGGTTTGGCTGTTACTTATATGCCATAATATCCAAAAAACCTTGAAAAAAAACTTCAAGTCAAAATCCGGGGGCTCGATTTTCACCGTAGACATATGGTCTAGTGGACTTTTTTGCTCAGTACAATCCCAATAATCAGAAAATCCAGGTGCCTGTGGTGGTGTTCAAATCGCCCCACCCTAATATCTATACATATAAAAGGAAATGGTCTTAGTTACTACGCTTAATACTCACGAACCGCTGACCTGATTTTGACAATTCGCACCAATTCGGAATGGTCTCATGGCAGAAAAGGATAAAACCTAAAAAATCGCGAAAATCTGCGAAAATTTTGCAAAAATATTTTTTGACACATTTCTATTTGGCTTCGTGTTAGGAGTATACCGCGACACTTTTTTGACAGTTTTTGGTGAAAATTGCATATGCACCGTCAGGATCCATTGTACTACTCTATTTTGTCAATTTCTAAAAGTTGTATAGACATTTTTTATTAACAATCAAATCGATTTTCATTTATTTTGAAGCGCCTTTTTAGAAAATTAACAGCGAAAATTTTGTTAAAAAGAGAGAGTTTAGTTTAGAGTTTGTAAAGATTAGTAGTGGCTTCGGTCAGATTCCGATTAAAAAGATGAAGATGAAAATACTGGAAATGGTTTCCACAGTTTTGAGGAAAAAAAGTACAAAATCCACAAAATTGGTGGGTTATTTGAAAACTCTAGGGCTCAGAGGTAATTTCATTGGAAATGAGGTTGTGGCATTACACTGCCGCTCACTTAAATAGAACCCCCCTGCAAAATTTTTTTCAATCTCCATTTTTTCCGAATTATACAAGATATGACGTTTTTAGTTTTATTATATTTTGCTTCATATGTTTGGAGTAAACTTAGTCATTCATTTGCATTCAAATCCAATTTGTATAAGAATTATACAAAGAAAGCAAAATAAAGTAAAAAATTCAAGTAAAAAATTTGGCGCATTTGAATAGAACCCCCCTTTAGAACTTGGAAATACAGAAAGATTGTATTAGAATATCGATGCATATTCACTCTATATTGAAAACGAAGTACTTTCAGTAATACTCAGTAAAAGTATATCCCTCCTGATTAAGGATACTTTGCTTTGGCAAGGATTCTTTAAATAATCAGGTGTAATGCCCAGCAAAGCTTCCTTTTTTCATTCAACAATTTTATTTTTGGAAGCGTACTGTCTCCCTTAGTCGTATATTTTACGAGTCATTCCCATACATTTTAGAGAATATTTACCACTGTAGGATATGGCGGCCACACAAGGATATCCGCATTTCTTTTCAAAATTGTATGTTTTGATGACTCCAAGTGTACAAAACTTTATAAATTCGTGATGAAATTTCCACTCGGGATATCCCACATTGTTACTCACTACTTGATATGTCTTTTTCAGAACTCCTTTATAAGTTGTCGTGCGCATTTAGGGTGAAGTAAATTGACGCCCATATCATTCATAATTAGTAAAGCATTCTAGCACAGTAAAAGCACATCCATCGCTACAGAAACAATTTAGAGATGATCTTCTATTCAATAGACGCGAAAAAATAGTTATATAGTTATGCAATTGTTTACTTAATGAGGAGAGTCCTTACTAATTATGAATGACTTGAGCGTCAATTTCTTTCACCCTAAATGCGCACGGCAATTTACAAAGGAGTTCTAAAACAGGAATTTCCAACAGTGAGAAGCATTTTCGGATATCCCGAGTGGAAATTTCCTCACGATTTTATACACTTTTGTACACTTCGAGTCATCAAAACTTAAAATTTTTAAAAGAAATGCGGATATCCTTGTGGGGCCGCCATATTCTACAGTGGTAAATATTCTCTAAAATGTATGGGAATGACTTATGCGTAAAACATACGACTAAAGGAGATAGTTCGCTTCCAAAAATAAACTTGTTGAATGAAAAAAGCAAGCTTTGTTAAGCTGAGTACACATTGCCACTTTTGAATGACAGCTTTGTTGGTGCTTGCTAGTGTGGCCGTTCATTTTTGTCATTCATCATGCAACCACAAAATGTTTTGTGGTTGCTGGACGGTTGGACAGTTATCGATAACTGCAAAATATCGACATTCAAAACTGACAATGTGTACTGCACTTTAGGCATTACACCTGATTATTTAAAGAATCTTTGCCAAAGCAGGATATACGGGTGTATCCTTAATCAGGAGGGATATACTTTTACTGAGTATTACTGAAAGTACTTCGTTTTCAACATATAGTGAATATGCATCGTTAGAATACAATCTTCCTGTATCCCCAAGTTTTAAAGGGGGATTCTATTCAAATGAGCCAAATTTGTTACTTCAATTTTTGACTTTATTTTGTTTTCCTTGTATAATTCTTATACAAATTAGATTTAAATGCAAATGAATGACTAAGTTTACTCCAAACACATGAAGCAAAATATAATAAAACTTAAAAACCTCATATCTTGTATAATTCGGAAAAAATGGAAGTTGAAAAAAATTTTGCAGGGGGGTTCTATTCAAGTGAGCGGCAGTGTATGTACTTATGTATACTTTTATACCGTAAGTAAAAAATCTTCGAAAGATCAACATCCGATTTATGTCGTATAAAATTTGAGCAGTACCAGATATATATTGATACTGTCTAGGTCCTGTCATGTTACTAACAAATGATATCCCCACTGAAAATCAGTTTTGTTCCCGCAGAGCTGGAACGCAATTACAAATGGTCAACTACATACACATGTATGTATATCGAAAAATTATGATATTCAAAATTGGAAAGAAACAAGTAATAAAGTATCAGTCAGCTGTACCCTCAGCCTTTGACCAAAAACAAAAAAGAAGCAAACACAAGTTTAAACAGCGAGTTTAAACCAAGTTTGGAAAATTTTTTTGAAAAATTTGAGAGTTATCTTTCATACTAGCAGTTTAAGCTGTGCCGGCAGGGTGTCATGGACTTACTCCGGAAAAAATTGTACCATTTTAATAGGAATTGTGAAAACAACCTTCTGCAAAAAAAAAAAATCAAATAGATCCGAGACGAGTCCTCAAAGTCCACTTTTCCCAAATTTTGTGAGGGAGGTACCCGAAGGACTGGACCGACTGGACTGGATGAAATAATACGATGTGCAAAGTTTGGACCAATCAGAAACTCGCTGCGAGAGTTATCTTCAGGATTTGGCATTTTAGATGATGCCGTCAGGGTTTCTTTGAGCTTTTAGGCCAGCATCTCAGGAAGTAGGACTGCTGAAAAAATTTCAAAACTACATGAGAGAAGCTCCTAAACTTCATTTATGGTGTGTAGTAGGTACACGAAGGAGTAGATAGATATGGTTCATATTCAAACCCGATCAGCCAGACAGACGGCCAGACGGCCAGACGGGCGAACAGGGCTAAATCGACTCCAAATTGTCTTAAAAACTTCGTCTAACAACCTTGGGGTCTAAAACTATTATTTCGATGAGGCACATTTAGCCTAAAGGCTGACGGTATCAAAAGCAAGAAGTAGGAGGTACTGATAAGAAGAAAACCATCGATTATGAAACGAATGGTGGCTTTACGATACTACTTTGTTCCAACTGTGCGTCGCAAAATATGTTATTTGCTTAATAAATATATCTTAGTCACGATTTACAGTTGCCCAATTGTCAGTTTATGGGACAGAGATTCGAGGAAAATAGAAACACTTTGCCTCTCAGTAGCCTCTTTCTTCGACAAACTAACAATTATCGAAAGTACAATTGTCTAATGGGCATCTGCGTCAAAGATCGTCCTATATAGTTCAAGACAAAGAAATATTTGCAATTGAACTCGACAAGAAAGCCATCGACTTCAGTAATACGACTTCTAATAGACTGCGAGACGAAGTTCGCCAGGTCCACTAGTATATAAATATAAAATATATCGATTTTGAATCAAGAGTATGCTTTAAAATATGTAGGTACAGTAATGTGGGGATACACCAAATCACTAACATATACCAAACATTTTTAGTAACAACACTTCTTGATAAAGGACACGAAATATTAAATTTGTTTTAGAGTTATCTTGCACAATATCCATTTTAGTATGTGTCGGCAGGGCCATTATCTTAGGCTGTATTGACTAACTCCAGAAAAAAATTGTACCGTTGCAAATGAAGCCGCTAGGACAGCCTACTGAAAAAAAGAATCAAAAAGGATACGAGAGGAGATCTTAAATTTCACCTTTTCCTAGGGAGGTACGCGAAGAAGTGGACCGATATAGTCCATATAGTCCATATTCGAACCCGATATATATCTGGAAGGAATAATACGATGTGCGACGTTTGGACCAAACCAATTTCTCCCTTCGAGAGTTATGGTTCACACCATTTTACAGGAACATTTTGAAGTTTGAATATTACCATACCCAATATTTGGCTCGAATCGGTTGATCCGTTCGAGAGTTATGGTGCGCACCAGCCAGGCGGATGGACATGGCTAAATCGACTTCAAATTGTCTGAAACGAATTCCTTCCGAACATACTTGAGGTCTAAAACCGATATATAGATGAGGCACATTTTTGGTCGTGCCAAAGTGTATATACCCTTTCTAGTCTATAAGCTGAGGGTATAAAAATTGGCACGAAGGGACGTCAGTGAGTAGATTGCATAATATTAGTAAAATTGTTTCTCAGTATTCGCAAAATTTACAAAAAATTACAAAACTTTAAATGTAATCCAACCTTTTTTAAAATAAAGGTCCATTTATCCGTCAAAAATTACAAAAAAATAGTTTTAAATAAAAACTTCAAGGGGAATGAAATGAGACCAAAATCATAATGATTGCTATTAAAGGTTGGATGTTATGTTTTCATGTGCAACAAAATCATACTTTAAATTTGTACATATATTTTTTCAAGTTTGATTAGGAGGCATCTTAGTATCCAGAAACATATAAAACGTCGCTAATTTGCGCGGAGTGCATCCGGAGTGTCCTCATCCGATTTCTGTGACCACCATGTAAATCTACATCGTTGTATATCTATTGCAATACTATCTATGAAGATCCCCAAAGTAAAAATCTAAAATTTGCAGTCGAGTACGAGGAAATCGAAGGACAATTGTAAAAATTAGTTTCGAAAAATATGATTGTTAGAAAAATGTTCGCACAAAATTTTCGTATTTAGATACAGATTTCTGTAAAGCTGTGTAGAGTACATTCACAACACATATATCAAATTACTCAGAATCGCGAGTTCTACAATCCTACACATGATTTTGTGAACGAAATAAGAAGAAAATTAAAAAAAACTTAAAATCTGGCTTGAAAATGTCAGCATCATTTAATGGTAGACGCAGATCAAATTTTGAAAAGTTATACAATGGGGAGATGCTCCTTATTTATTTGTCTTCTACTTTTACTTTGACAAGAAAATCGTGAAATGTGTGGTTTAATCACATATCAAGAGAAAACAAAAGGACACGTTGGCTTCAACACATTTTTAACCATTTCTTTACATAAGTATAGTCTCAGCTTCCACGCAAATTAACTTTTAAGGCCAATATTTTTGCCCAGATTAAAAACATTTAATTTGATCCAAAAATATTTGATTTGTATAATATACAACCACAATTCTCAAGTTATAAACGAGCAAACCTTGGCTGCAACTATGTTAAATTTTCAAAAATACTGGCAATATTTTTTAATGAATGAGGTTACAAAAAGTAAATATACATACCTTCAGCCTGTGTGAATAAAAAATTATATATTTAGGGGGTTTTAAGAATTATGGGGGTAAGAAGTTGCCGAGTTAAATATAGATTTGGACTAAAGCTCAAAAGTTTTTCTGGGGTGGTACCTAAAGGAATGGATATATAGCGCCCACAAGTCATTTCAGTTGGTCCTTATTTAATTTAGACCTTTGCACAATTATATGGACTTGCCCACGAAAAACATATTATCGCTGTAAACAGGCATACTAGGAGTGCCTTTGGTAAACTTTTCCAAAGGATCCTCAAAGAGACCCTTAACCGCGCTTAAACGAAAATGCTGAATATTTGTGTGGGTGGTACCACAAGGAGTGGACCGATAGGGCCCACTGTTGAACATAAACTTAGTTTCGAGATCTAATGTTTGGACCAAACCGGTTGCTTCGTTTATGAGATATTGCACGTACCATTTAACGAATATTTTCGAACTTTTGTGGGGTAGGAGCCTTGAGTGCAACCTGTTGCAAGAAAAATCAAAACGATTCGAGAGTAGGTGCTAAACTGCGCTTTTCCGGAATTTTACGTGGGAGGTAACCGAAGGAGTTGACATATATAGTCCATATTATAACCTCAAATATGTCTCGTAGAAATATCTAGATGTGCAAAGTATGTACCAAATCGGCGAAAAGATTTGAACTGTTGTGGATGAGGTACCCAAAGGAGTGGACGGATATGGTCCATCTTAAAACTTGATTTAAGTTTGCCCAAAATATTACATTTGCCAACTTTTGGATTGAATTGGTTTATCCGTTGGAGAGTTTTCGTGCCCTGCATCCACTATACATGGTGCCTTTGCGGATTTTTTACAGCTTTCGGTCCATTTTCTCAGAAAGTAAGGACTTGTCCCTGAAAAAACTTGAACAAACATAACATATGTGTGGGTTCTGCAAACAAGTATGTGTTTGGGTGCAAACAAATTATATGTTTGGTTGCAAACAAATATTTGTTTGGGTGCAAGCAAATACAAACCCAAAAGCCACAAAAAAAAACAAACACATGTACCAGTGGGCGCTTACTGAGAGCAGGAGAGCGTAAATTTCAATGTTAAATCGTTGTACCATCGTAATAGGGGCCTTGAGTGCAAGCTGTTTCAAGAAAAAAACAAAACGATTCGAGAGGATGTCCTATACAGCGCTTTTCCGAAATTGTGGGAGGTACCCGAGGAGTTGACACATGTAGTCCATATTCGAACCTGATCTATGTCTCGTAGACATATTATGATGTGCAAAGTATGGACCATATCGATTACTATCTTCGAGAGTTATCGTGCGCACCATTTTAGTGAAAAGTTTTGAACTTTTGTGGGGGAGCTACCTAAAGGAGTGGACAGATATGGCTAATCTTCGAACTTAAACTAAGTTTGAACCAAATATTACGATAACCAAATTTTTGACCGAATTGGCTGATCAGTTGGAAAGGTATCGTGTGCTCCAGCCACTACATAGTGGATCCACACAGTGGATCCAATTGTATAGAGAAAGTGGCCAATGCAAATATCAAGCTAATGGGCTGGTTACAGCTTTGTGCTATTGCGAAAATTGTTTTAGAAACAATTGGCGTAGCATTCCCCCTTAATACAAAATGTCGTGAACAAAAGAAAACACCATTCAATATGCCTGATGATCGGTCTAACCACCCGTGAAACGTAGCATAGTGGTTGAATGTGTGGGACTTCGGTGGATTCCAAATTTTTCAATGTACCTATTAGGTCTAAATAGCTCAACTCGAAAGAGAATTAATTCAAATATCACTCTAAAAATGACCTTCGCCTTAATAAGGCAAAAAAAAAAAAAAAAAAAAAAAAAAATGATTTCAGCATGAGCCAGGCTGGGATTCGAACCTGGGACCCCAACAACCAAGTGACACGGTTGCAGGCGTCTTAGCGTTCTAAGCCATCAACTTGTCAATGATTCCGATGACAAATATTGATGATCAAAATCTTCTGATACAGAAGAACAAATAAAATAAAGGTGGAAAAAAGCTGCCTTAGTATTTGTAATAAAGCATTGAAAAATAGGGTTACCAGCCAAGTCGGACTATAGGAAAGGTTTGGAATTAAATGACTAACATTAAAATAAATAAATAATTCGAATATACAAATTTCGAATGATTTGTGATATAAATGCTAGTCTGCAAGCTTAGCCTTCGTCCACCCACTAAAAAACACCATTCAATATGCCTGATGATCGGTCTAACCACCCGTGAAACGTAGCATAGTGGTTGAATGTGTGGGACTTCGGTGGATTCCAAATTTTTCAATGTACCTATTAGGTCTAAATAGCTCAACTCGAAAGAGAATTAATTCAAATATCACTCTAAAAATGACCTTCGCCTTAATAAGGCAAAACAAAAAAAAAAAAAAAAAAAAAACAAAAGCACCGATTGTCTTGCGAAGCTAAAATATGCATGGAGACCCAAAAAAATCTCCAAAACTACATAAAATCCAGCCAATTTAGCGGATTAAAAACACCCACATTTTTGTCTCAAAATTCGTATAATCTAATATATAAAAGGCAATGTGTGTATGTTAGTATGTTTGTATGTTCCGAATAGAATCAAAAACGGCTGATTTTCTTGAAAATTTCAGATAACGTACTGGGAACACCGGTGGTGAAAATAGGCTATATATTTTTTTGAATGGTCGTCGCGGAAGTGAAATATCGCGGTCATCCCAAATTATTCATATATGTATTATTTCAGATAATATACCTAATTTTAGTAAGCGTGACTACAAAACCGCTAAAACACTGGCTTCAATATGTGGGATAACGCGGTCAACGCCATATTTTGGAATACATTAAAACCCCGATGACTTGAGATGTCACTATATAGAAATTCCGAAAAATCGATTGGGAAATCTTATGAAATTTTGTATGTGGAGTTTTTAGGTCTGAGAATAGGTCGTAATCTATTTTTTATCACGCTAAGTGTAGTGACCGGTGGTCCTCCCCACAATTTTTTTTTAAGAAAACCGCGAAATTCAAGATACGTTTTAATATATTGTTTACAAATTGTTTGCAATGCTATGGTAATTACAGTCTTGACCCTTAATGGTCGTCGCCGAAGTGAAAATCGCGGTCATCCCAAAATTTTCGAAAATGTATTATTTCAATTAATTTGAACTGTCGTAAGCTGTTTTTATACGGCTAGGAGTAGCGACCGGTGGTCCTCCCCCACAATGTTTTTAAGAAAATCTGAAATCTTTGTTTTCCCTGAATGATCGCGGTCATCACAAAGTTTTCAAAAATGTATTATTTCAATTAATATACATAATTTTAGTAAGCGTGACACAAAAATGATATAAACACTAGCTTGAACAAGTGGAATAGCGCGGTCGTGAGCTATTTTAGTACGGCTAAGTGTAGTGACCGGAGGTTCTCCTTCAAAAATTTTTTTTTTTTTTTAAATCTGAATTCCATGATATTTTTGAACGTATTGTTTACAGATTGTTTGCAATACTACTGTAATTACTGTCTTGACCCTGAATGGTCTTCGCGGAGGTGAAATATCGCGAAAAGTGAAATATCGCGGTCATCACAAAATTTGCAAACATTTATTATTTCAGATAATATACATAATTTTGTAAGCGTGCCTAAAAAACGCTATAAACGCTGAACACTAAACAATAAGTTGGACAGCGCGATCAACTCCACATTTTGGAATACAGTAAAATCCGGATAACTTGAGATGTCACAAGATCGAAATTCCAGAAAGATCCATTGGAAATCAGACAAAGTTATTGATATACAATACAACATCATCATTGGAATCAGAATACCGCGATCGTGTTCGATTTTTGAAAATATTTTAATTACGGATAAAATCTCAAAATGTGGGAAGTGAAACTTCATGAGCACTGACTGAAATCAAAGTCCTTGGAATAGCTAGGTAAAGATACATTTTTTAAATACAGCAAAATCTCGATAATAACAACTACAATTTATAGAAGTAATTTTTTTTATGAATTATATAAATGTTGCCATACATATCCCGAAGGAACATACATTTCGCTGAGGGGTATTTTACCACTATTGCATATAGAGCGCGAAGAAAAAAGGCGTTACGTTCGATCGGGCTGAATGAGGTTAAATCCACCAAAAATAGCGAAAATCAGGCGCCACCGTTCTATGGGAGCTATGTCAAAACGAGGACGTATACTGAACAGTGGCTATATCTCTGAACTATCGAAAATCGGGAGGTACTGTTTTATGGGAGCTATATCAAAACGTGAACCTATTACTGTTACATACCGAGCGCCAATAAAAAGGCGTGTCTTTCGGTCGATACGAATATTTATGCTCTCCTCTTTAAAATATATTAAACCAGATTTCAGCCATTTCGGTGTGATAATGATGTTAAATCCTCAAAAATAGCGAAAATCAGCCGGTACCGTTCTATAGGAGCTATATCAAAACGTGGACCTATACTGACAATTCTCTGCAGTAATAATTACGACCCCAACCGAGACCAACAATCCAATATATAGCAATGTTAATTGACGTGCACCGACCATTATATGTGGGTCACAAAGTGCTTTAAACTGTCGATTTATGGTGAAGGGTATAATAAAAGAGATTTTATATCTTAAATTTGGGGGATACCATTATATGGAATTTATGTCAAAACATTGATTTATATTATGAAGTTTCTAGAGGGATGCCTAATTATGGGTGTATCAATACTGGATAGATAATTAAAGTTTACACGGAGAACCCAAACAACGGGCCAGCAACGCGGACCGGGTCAGCTAGTCTAATATATAAAAGGCAATGTGTGTATGTTAGTATGTTTGTTTGTTTGTATGTTTGTATGTTCCGAATAGACTCAAAAACGGCTGAATAGATTTTCTAGAAAATTTCAGATAATGTACTGGGAACACCGGTGGTGAAAATAGGCTATATATTTTTTTGAATGGTCGTCGCTGAAGTGAAATATCGCGGTCATCCCAAATTATTCAAAAATGTATTATTTCAGATAATATACCTAATTTTAGTAAGCGTGACTACCAAACCCCTATAACACTGGCTTCTATATGTTTGGGATAACGCGGTCAACGTCATAGTTTGGAATACAGTAAAATCCCGATAACATGAGATGTCACTATATAGAAAATCCGAAAAATAGATTGGGAAATCCTATGAAATTTTGTATGTGGAGTTTTTAGGTCTGAGAATAGGTCGTAATCTATTTTTTTATCCCGCTAAGTGTAGTGACCTGTGGTCCTCCCCACAAATTGTTTAAAAAAACCGCGAAATTCAAGAAACTTTTTAATATATTGTTTACAAATTGTTTGTATTGCTATGGTAATTACTGTCTTGACCCTGAATGGTCGTTGCGGAAGTGAAATATCGCGTTCATCCCAAAATTTTCAAAAATGTATTATTTCAATTAATTAGAACGGTCGTAAGCTGTTTTTTACTGCTAAGAGTAGTGACCGGTGGTCAGAAATTCAGAAATTTTTCATATTTTAAGATTGTTTTCCCCGAATGATCGCGGTTATCACAAAGTTTTCAAAAATGTATTATTTCAATTAATATATATAATTTTAGTAAGCGTGACACAAAAATGATATGAACACTAGCTTGAACAAGCGGGATAGCGCGGCCGTGAGCTATTTTAATATGGCTAAGTGTAGTGACCGGAGGTTCTCCTTCAATTTTTTTTAAAGTCCGTGATATTTTTGAACGTATTGTTTACAGATTGTTTGCAATACTACTGTAATTACCGTCTTGACCCTGAATGGTCTTCGCGGAAGTGAAATATCGCGGTCATCACAAAATGTTCAAACATTTATTATTTCAGATAATATACATAATTTTGAGTGCCTAAAAAATGCTATAAACGCTGAACACTAAACAATAAGCGGGATAGCGCGATCAACTCCACATTTTGGAATACAGTAAATTCCCGATAACTTGAGATGTCATTATCCAGAGGTTAAATCCACCAAAAATAGCGAAAATTTATGAAATTTATGCTCTCCTCTTTAAATTACATTAAAACCAAATTTTAGCCATTTCGGTGTGATAATGATATTAAATCCTCAAAAATAGCGAAAATCTGCCGGTACCGTTCTATGGGAGCTATATAAAGCTATAAAACGTGGACCTATACTGACAATTCTCTGCAGTAATAATTACGACCCCAACCGAGACCAACAATCCATTATATAGCAATGTTAATTGACGTGCACCGATCATTATATGTGGGTCACAAAGTGCTTTAAACAGTTAATTTATGGTGAAGGGTATAATAAAAGAGATTTTATATCTTAAATTTGGGGAATACCATTACATGGAATTTATGTCAAAACATTGATTTATATTATGAAGTTTCTAGAGGGATGCATAATTATGGCTGTATCAATACTGGATAGATAACTAAAGTTTTCACGGAGAACCCAAACAACGGGCCAGCAACGCGGACCGGGTCAGCTAGTCTATGTTTGTATGTTCCGAATAGACTCAAAAACGGCTGAATAGATTTTCTTGAAAATTTCAGATAATGTACTGGGAACACCGGTGGTGAAAATAGGCTATATATTTTCTTGAAGGGTCGTCGCGGAAGTGAAATATCGCGCTCATCCCAAATTATTCAAAAACGAAAAAACTCAAAAACGGCTGAATAGATTTTCTGGAAAATTTCCGAAAATGTACTGGGAACACCGGTGGTGAAAATAGGCTATATATTTTCTTGAATGGTCGTTGCGGAAGTGAAATATCGCGGTCATCCTAAATTATTCAAAAATGTACTATTTCAGATAGTATAGCAAATTTTAGTAAGCGTGACTATAAAACCGCTATAACACTGGCTTCTATGTGTGGGATAACGCGGTCAACGCCATATTTTGGAATACAGTAAAATCCCGATAACTTGAGATGTCACTAGACCGAAATTCCAGAAAAATTATTGGACATCAGACAAAGTTATTGATATACAATACAATATCATCATTAGAATCAGAATACCGCGATAGTGTCCGATTTTTGAAAATATTACAATTACGGATAAAATCTCAAAATGTGGGAAGTGAAACTTCATGAGCATTGATTTCAGTTTATAGTTTATAGAAGTAATTTTTTATGAATTATATAAATGGTGCCATACATATACCGAAGGAACATACATTTCGCTGAGGGGTTTTTACCACTATTGCATATAGAGCGCGAAGAAAAAAGGCGTTACGTTCGAACGGGCTGAATGAGGTTAAATCCACAAAAAATAGCGAAAATCAGTCGCCACCGTTCTATGGGACCTATGTATATCAAAACGAGGACGTATACTGAAAATTTCCTGCAAGACTGTTTACGACCCCCAACAGTGGCTATATCTCCGAACTATCGAAAATCGGGAGGTACTGTTTTTTGGGAGATATATGAAAACGTGAACCTATAGCTGTTGCATACCGAGCGCAAATAAAAAGGCGTGTCTTTCGGTCGATCCGAATATTTATGCTCTCATCTTTAAATTGTATTAAAACCAGATTACAGCCATTTTGGTGTGATAATGATGTTAAATCCTAAAAAAATAGTAAAATCAGCCGGTACCGTTCTATGGGAGCTATGTATATCAAAACGTGGACCTATACTGACAATTCTCTGCAGTAATATTTATGACCCCAACCGAGACCAACAAACCAATATATAGCAATGTTAATTGACCTGCACCGACCATTATATGTGGGTCACAAAGCGCTTTAAACTGTCCATTTATGGTGAAGGGTATAATAAAAGAGATTTTATATCTTAAATTTGGGAGATACCATTACATGGAATTTATGATTTATATTATGGAGTTTCTAGAGGGATGCCTAATTATGGCTGTATCAATACTGGACAGATAACTAAAGTTTACACAGAGAACCCAAACAACGGGCCAGCAACGCGGACCGGGTCAGCTAGTTTTTAATAAATAAATCTTATAGCGTTCTTCCTAAACGACACCTAAGTCATATTTGGAAGTAGATTTCTTGACCTTTCCACATATGTCAATTATGTTAATGTACGTTGTCAGATATCAGAGCCATACCCTAATGTATACATAGAAACCATATTCTATGACAGCTTTTGTCTGCGAGCCACCATTTAAAGTCTGGCACCAGATGGAAGCTCATATCAGTACTGGATAATTTATTATTTTGATTTTTTGACCTTTTAGTTTTTAATCTATGAAATAAATTATTCAAGTACTGGATAATCTTAAACCCATGACCCACATTGGAAAATTATTCCCGAGGTGGGCACTGGTGGGCATTATGACTAAATTGAAACTTATATTGAAATTTGATGGAGAATACTTTTCTCTTTGACTTCTTCTATCTAAAATGAAGTTTTGTGGGACAAAACTTAATAAACTCAGATAAAGACCAACATTAACCCTAAAACGTGATTTTACTTTTGGCAGATTCCTGACGTTTAGGTACGATTTAGAGTTTTGGTGTATTCGGGAACCTATAGTAAAATTTTATGACAAATAATTTTGTAGAAGATTTTGACCTGAAACGATCACATTTTAAAGGAGTTTTTAAACGACCAAACGACCCCTTTAGTGACTCGCATGAGGGTTAATTTTTTTCATAAAAAATACCCCTCATTGTTTTTAGTAATATTGCCAAAGACATTTTATACCTAAAATGCAAGGATTCTAAGGAATCTGATGTAGAATATTTCAAAACCTGTAGAAATGGGCGGAACTTGCCAGGCCTATTTAGGTTACTTCCAGTTGTAAACTTTCAAAACGCCGATACACGTGTCTTCTTTTTTCGGTCCACTTTCGTAATCTGTGCGGGGTTTCTTGTAATTGTTTTTGTGTTGTACAGTGTAACAAACTTTTCCAATTTCCCTGAGTTTTGAACAATATGTTATTTCCAGGCCTGAGCTGGGGGAAACGTTAAAAATAAGTAAATTTTTTTGTGAATTTCAGCTTGAAGAACCGTTTCTATAGTCTTTTTATGTTCTAGAAAGTTGTTTAATTGAAATCTTAGGTACATTTTTGTAGTTGGCTGCATACATAATTTTTGGTCGTTTCGGTATCTGGACCGGAATTTTTGGCTATTTTCACATTTAAGAACCGGTCATAGACATTAGGTATGTTTAATAAAGTTGTTTGCTGATATCTTTGCTACATTATTGTGGTTCATTGTTTTCTTGAATTTTAAACGGTTTAGTATCTATGGAGCAGGGACCGAGAAAAGTGGATTAAAGCCGCATTTGATTTGCTTTTTTGACCATTAAGAACCGTTTCTACATAGTTCGTATGTTCTAGAAAGTTGTTTACCAAGGTAAATTTTTCGAGTTGGTTGTTTTGATCGGTTTGATATCTGTAGACTAAACTCCGAGAAAAAATTAAAAGAGAAATTTGAATTCGGTTTTGACCTTGAAGGTGAGGTTGAATGGATTTTATGTGTTCACAATTATTATTCTTTAAGACGAGAGCTACATTTTTTTTCTACGAGTAAACTCAAATTCTTAGCGGTTTAGAAGATATGTGCCTGACAAAATGATCCCTTTTGACATAAAGACCTCAGGTCTTTGGGGGGCCCATAACCACGAAAATTGAAGTGATAGGGAAAAACGCCAGGACACGTATCTTCTTATTTTTGGTCTTCTATCGCGCTGCGGTGCCAGAATATAGTTAATAAACCATACCTTAAAAAAATTACACACAGTGATATTTGTCAAATGTTCTGACTTTTGGAGCTATTCTTAAGAATAACGCGTTAGAATGAAACAATAATTAATATATTTTTAAAAGGTCCATGTCATAGCTGTCAGAGTTGCCTAGGAAATTTGACCATATCGGCCCAATTTTTATATAGCCCCCATAAAACGGTACCTCCCGAATTTCGGTGTTTTGAAAGTTCTATCCTCATTATCCAACCGAAATGACTTCATTGGAGATATTAAACATTCTATCCGAAATTTGTTGCCTAGGAAATTTGACCATATCGGCCCAATTTTTATATAGCCCCCATAGAACGGTAACTCCCGAATTTCGGTGTTTTGAAAGTTCTAACCTCATTATCCCACCGAAATGATTTCATTGGGGGTATAAAACATTCCATCCGAAAATTGTCGGTATAGGTTCACATCTTCATATAGTCCCCACAGAACGTCCACGTCTTCTTATAGCCTGCATAGAACGGTACATCCCGATTTTCGGTATTTTGAAGATTGTGGTGTCTTTATCCCACCTAAATGAATGAAATTCGGTGTTTCGTCTTCGTTCGGGGTATAAAACTTTCCACCTGAAATTTTCGGTATGGGTCCACGCCTTCATATAGCCCCCATAGAACGGTACCTCCTGATTTTTAATATTTTCAAGGTTGAAATTTAGTACATATTCTTCGTTGCGTTTATAAAATTTTCCACCTGAGATTTGTCGTCTTCATATCGCTCCCATAGTACGGTACCACCTGATTTTCGGTATTTTGAAGGTTGTGGCCTCAATATCCCCCCGAAATGACTGAAATTTGGGGGTATAAAACTATCCATCTAACCCCTATGGACCGGTATTGCCCAATTCTATGTATTTCGAGGGGGTTTTTGTACATTTTTGAACCCAGATTGTTGTAATTTGGTATTGTGTTTAGTCAGAGGATAGAAAGAACAACGACGAACTCTTTTAAAGAGTGTTGCTACATTTTCCTTCTGAAATGGATGTAATTTGGTATTTTGGAATCTCAATGGGTAGAAAACATCCACACAGAAAATTTTTAGTATAAAGTGATTATTATCAGTTAAGATATTATCCTCCTTCAAGGGATTATAATTAACGCATTTAGTAGGAACTAATTCTTCATATTTACTTCAATACAGTGATGTGGAGGGTATAAAGAGTTTGTACAGCCGATCTTAAGGCCTTTCTTACTTCTTGAACTAATACCGTTCTGTACGAAAACCACAGTTTATAAAAACAACTTTTTCATGAAAATTATTAAATTTCCATTACAATTAAATTCACACAAATTTCCAAACAGGAATGAACATTTATGCAATTAACAACACAAATTATGTTTCACCACCACTTAATGCCATGCCATGTACACCCTATTGAAAAACTAAAAATCATCATCATCATTATCCTCTTACACAACTTTAATTTGTTTCAAGAAATATGAAAACCGGCAGAGGTGAACATTGACGATGTTCAGGTTGGTTGGATGGTTGTTCTATTCTGTTCGCATTTTGTATGCAATTAAAAACTTTACAAAGAGCATCAATTGTTTCTGAAGTGGTGCTGTGCAGTTCTACTGTTGAACAAGGAGTCAAGGAACGAACGAACGAACATCAAACACCAAACAATTGGAATACATGAGACAATAAAAGAATCCTTCCTCCAAATTTTCAAGGAGCCGGAAAAGAGTAGACTTGCAAAACCAAAAATTACAAGCTGCCGTATTGAATTTTCATTAACACAGAATTGATGATGATAATGATTATGACGATCACGATGATGGACTAAGAAGCAAATAGTAAATAAAGGTGGAGTGCTGTGTGAAGAGGATACTACAAATGAATATAATGTTCAATGAACGGGAGCAGCAATAAACCATACTAGTGCAAGTAATCCATTAATTAATGTTGCATTCGACGAAAATTTATGTACTAAAGTTTAGCAAAATTGGTTGCGATGTTGTTCGGCGTGTTTGTAAACTGTATGTAGACAATCAACATAATGTTGATGATGATGATGCGAACGATGATGATGGCACGCAAAGGATGCACTGCGCTGATGATGTTGACAGCATTAGGATGAGTTGTAAATCAATGGGTTTTGCCGTTCACAATTGGCCGCCAACAAATATCTAAAACTGCGAACTGTGAGTTAAACAAACTTATGTGGAACATTGCAGACATTTCCGTTTTTTCCGCGCTACATGTTAAGTTTAACATTTATTAATTACTTCCTTTTAGCTTTTGTGTGTGTTGTTGGAACGCACACATACTCTCCGCCGTTTTATCATCATGTTTGGCCTTTATTATTTGCCTTTAATGTTTGTAATGAACATCAAATGAATAATAGCAGATAAACGTAGACATTTGTTACAAATACTCGAGCCACAGTATCAATGTGTATTCATTCTACAGACACAATGGCTTTATTCAATGAATAACAAATATAGTGAAAAGAGGAAATATTCTCAAGGGCTAAAGGGTGTGAAGACAAGGTTTCATTGGTATTATACGATTAGCAGTCGTAAATGAATAATATTTATATAGTGATAAACATTTTAGATGGAAACATACTTTCCAATACATTCATCATAGGAACATCAGGTCCTAATACGATTATTCTAATTGTATCTACACGGTGTAGAGTTAGATACTCTAACCTGAGAAGTTTCAGAAACTACAATATTTATAGATGAGACAAATCAAACAAAAACAAACTAAAATCACCGGAGGGCTTTATAAAAGATCTCGGTCAAAATTCACATTTTTAGGATTTTTAGGTTTTCGCGATTTTACTTGAAAACCGCAAGTCCAACGGAAATGAGACTAAAAAATGTTGTAATAGTGAACATTCTCTACAAGATTGACCTTTACGATATTTTCGTAGGTGCTATCGGTTTTGAGATATAGAAGTTCAAATTGGAACAATGCATTGACGTTATCACCTCTCTATTAAGACAGATGTCATGCACGGTGCGCCCTTAACTAACATTAAATAAAAACCGTTTACTCCTGGGAAATTTTTGTGGATTCTGAAACAGCAATGTTCATAGATGAAAAAATCCAATCGCTGGAGGAACTAAAAAGAAAACATGTAAAAAAGTGTTAATTCGGCCGTCCCGAACTTTTAATACCCTCCACCATAAAATACTCTATGGGGGATATACGAAAACGTGGACTTATGTTGGCAATTTTTAGTGGAGAATTTGTTGTTCATTGGGAACCTCAAATGTCAAATTTCAGCTAATTCGGCCAGAAAATTTAACTAAAAGCCTCAAAATACTTTAAATCGGCAGGTACCGTTATATGGGGCCTATACCAAAACGTGTACCTTACATACTTACTTAGCTGGCCCATTACAGAACATTTGTTCTATAGGCCGAACTAAGAAAAGATCTCCAATTCTCTCTATTTGTTGCTTCGCTTTCTGGAATACCGCACCTTTTCAACTCATCATCCACTTGTTTGCGCCATCTATTCCTTGGCCTGCCAATTCTGCGTGCACCGCCAAGCGGCCCGTGTTTATACACCTTTTTAGAGGGGTCATCATCGCTCATTCTTATGATATGGCCTAGCCAACGCAATCGCTGCATCTCGATACGTTTAACAATATTGATGTCGTTGTACAGCAGATACAGCTCGTGGTTCATGCGACGTCGATATTCACCGTCAACGCAGATTGGTCCGCAGATCTTTCGAAGAATTTTTCTCTCAAACACACCAAGCACTGCCATGTCTGCTTGCGCAAGTACCCAGGCTTCGGAGCCATACATCAGCACGGGTAGTATCAGTGTTTTGTAGAGCGTTATTTTTGTTTGACGAGATGTGGCTTTGTTTTTAAACTGCTTACTTAAACCAAAGTAGCATCTGTTGGCCAATACAATTCTTTTTTTATTTCACAACTGATGTCGTTTGTTGTGTTTACGGAGGTGCCGAGGTAGACGAAGTCTATTACTACCTCAATATTAAAGGAACCAACTTCCTCAGTCGGTCCGAGCTCAATGGACGCATTGCGCGTCGACACCATCAACTTGGTCTACTCACCGTTTACCGCCAGACCCACTTTAGTAGATTCTCCTTCGACCTTCATAAAGGTATCAGTTACTTCTTTTACTGATCGGCCCATGATGCCTATATCATCAGCATAACATGTGACTATTGGTGTAGATTGTGCCACTTCTTTTGACGTTTGCCTCTCGTATAACCTTTTCCAGCAGGATGTTAAAGAGATCACACGAAAGGCTGTCTCCTTGTCTGATACCTCTTTTGGTACCAAACTCTTCGGAGAGGTTCTTTCCTATTTTAACTGAGGACCTCGTGTCAGTTAAAGTCATTTTACAAATCCGGAAGTGCTTTGCGGGGTTACCAAATTCAGACAGGGCTTGGAATACCTTTGAACGCAGCGGGCTGTCGAAGGCTGCTTTATAATCGACAAAAAGTTGGTAGATGTCCATCTGCATCTCTTGGGTCTTCTCCAGGATTTGCCGCAGGGTAAATATCTGGTCAATGGTGGACATGCCAGGTCTAAAGCCGCATTGGTATGGTCCAATTATCTCGTTGACCATTGGCTTTAGTCGTTCGCACAATATCCCTGACACGATCTTGCAGGCAATAGGGAGTAGACTTATGCCCCTATAGTTAGAGCATACAGTCTTATCTCCATTCTTGTGGACGGGGCACAGGATACTCAGGTTCCAATCGTCGGGTACTCGTTCTTCCTGCCAAATGGTGATAACTATCTGTTGAATACACCTTATCAGCGTGTCGCCTCCGGTTTTGAACAGCTTGGCTGGTAAGCCATCGGCTCCTGCTGCCTTATTATTATTCAGCCGATTTATTGCTGTCTTTACCTCATCTTGGCTGGGCGGTATACATTCAATACCATCTTCTGGGATTGGGACTGTGGTATCTTCGTCGTCTTCGCTGCTATTGGATACCAACAGTTTTGAAAAATGTTCTTTCCATATCCTGAGTACACTATCTGTATCAGTTACCAAATTACCTTGCTGGTCTCTACAGGAGGATGTGCCTGTACCAAAGCCATCAGTTTGATGCTTGACTCTTTGGTAGAATTTTCGGACTTCATTGTGGCTCCTGTACATCTCGAGTTTTTCACACTCCCGCTTTTCCATCTCTCTCTTTTTCCTGCGGAAAAGACGTTTCTCCTCTCTCCTTTTCTCCCTGTAGCTCTCTCGTGCGCTACGCGTTGCTACGGATTGTAAGGTAGCCCTATATGCCGCATTTTTCTCTTCGGTGGCAGCACGATACTCCTGATCATACCATGGATTCCTTGGCGGAGGTCTCTGGTATCCAAGTATGGATTTTGCGGCTGTTTGCATGGAGTGGGCAATGCTTTGCCATTGCGCTGATATGTTATCGGGATGAGGAGTGCTTTGATTAAGCAATTGGGCTAGTTGAGTGGAATATGCTGTGGCTATCTGTTGTGATTGCAGCTTACCGATGTCTAACTTTCGTGTTGTGTCTGTTCGTACTTTGTTTGCTATGTTTAAGCGGGTGCGTACCTTTGCTGCAACAAGGTAGTGGTCCGAATCAATGTTTGCGCCTCGGAACGATCGTACATCCAACACGCTCGATGAATGTCTTCCATCTATCACAACATGATCAATTTGATTTCTTGTTTTCTGATCTGGAGACAGCCAGGTGCCCTTATGAATATCGAGATGATTAAATCTGGTACTGCTAACTACCATGTTTTTTGCAGCTGCAAAGTCTATCAGGCTCATACCATTGTCAGATATTTCACTGTGGAGACTGAATTTACCGACTGTTGGGCCAAAGATATTCTCCTTTCCAATTTTGGCATTAAAATCGCCTAGAATGATTTTAATGTCATGGGCAGGGCAACGGTCATATGTTTCTTCTAAGCGCTCGTAAAATATATCCTTGGTCTGTTCGTCCTTTTCTTCAGTAGGAGCATGAGCGCAAATAAAGCTGATGTTGAAGAATTTAGCTTTTATTCGAATTGTAGCAAGTCTTTCATTCACTGGGGTGAAGCTTGATACCAGATGTTTTAGCCTCCGACTAACTACGAATCCGGACCAAACTCATGCTTTACGTCATGGCAGCTATAATACATTGTGTCACCTTTAGGTGTTGTTGTGACGCCTTTCCCAATCCATCGTATTTCCTGTATGGCAGTGATATCGGCCTTGTACTTTTCAAGTACGTCTGCCAATGCGAAGACTGCACCTTCTCTATAAAGAGTGCTAACATTCCAGGTGCAGATTCGCAGATCATGGTCCTTAAAACGTTTGCGGGGTTCGTCAACTTTAGAGGGGTTTGTTTTTCTTTTCTTTCGTTTTTTTCATAGTAGGCTGTTTTTTCTAGGGGAGGGTTACTAACCCGACACCCAACCCAAGTTCTTAACGTTCTTATGGGTGAACGCGCGGCACATGTTAGCTCACTACCTTTAACGGGTGTTAAAGGCAGTTCCCCAGGTGATACCACGGTGAGGTCAGTGTCCACTTGAGATGAAAGAGGGACCAAGATAAATCCTGGGCTTTGCCATGTTTAAACCGGTCAGGACCGTTCTTTGGTATCTTCCATCCCCTACGTCACCCACTTCTTCACTGAAAATCGACAACTTAGGTTCATGTTTTGCTATACACCTCATATAATGGTACCTCCCCATTTCGGTATTTTGAGGATTTTAGCTTGAATTTTTAACCGAACCAGCTGTGAGGTACTCAGGCATACCTCCTGATTTTCGATATATTGATTTTCGGTGATTTGACATTTGAGGTTCTTTGCAATCACAAATTTAGGCACATGGGGTATACATAAGTGGTCGAAAAAGTTTTGCAAAAAGTTTGAGCAGGAAAAGAACTAATTAATTATTGCATTTTTTTTTTCTTAAGAATATTTTGAAGTGGAGGATATAAAAATTTTCGCCCGGCCGAACCTAACGACTTTTTATTCTAACGAGGGTGTATACACTTTTATATGGACAAAATGTGCCTCATCGAAATAATGGTTTTAGACCCCAAATATGTTTGGACGAAATCCGTTTCAGACAATTTCGAGTCGATTTAGCAATGTCCGTCCGTCCGTATTTCTGTCCGTCCGTCTGTCTGGCTGGAGCTAGAGTTGTGTCGTTCATGAACGAACCGGCTCAAAGGAACGACTCCGTGGAAAGAACGAACGGATCCGTATCCAGCTCATTCGTTTATATCGTTCATTTAGATCGCTGATGGCCAAGACTCTGCTGCTTACAAAACAAAACCACCACCGTTAGCTTTGCACACATTTGCACACACAAGCAAACAAGAAAAACAAATGCATATGGTTTTCAGAGTTGTGTCGTTCTTTTATATCGTACGTTTAAATTTTGAACTGATTCATCTCGTTCAGTTGGCTCCGCTCGTTCTTTTTTGCTTATCTCGCTCTTTTTACTGTTCTCGTTCTTAAAGCTCTTGTTTCTCTAGTTTTTAAGTTGAACGTGTGTTAACAAGAAAAAAACGAAATGTTTTCATCGTAAGGGATAGATTCCTTACGATGAAAACATTTCGTTTTTTTCTTGTTAACATCATTACGCGTTGGTGAATTAAAAAATAAATATCTTGTGTGTCGAATGTAGTGTTTTTTTAATTTATAGGTATAAATTAAAAATATATCGAAATTATATTCAAATAAAAATTAGTTTTTCTATATTGAATGGAAAGAAACATTTTTGGCTTATTTTTAAGACTGATAAGATCAATCCGCTCAACGAACGAGATTGCCCAACACTAGCTGGAGCACACGATAACTCTCGAACGGATTTGCCGATTTGGTACTAAATTTGGCTTTGGAAATATTTTGTCCAAACTTAGTTCGAAGATGGGTCGTATCGGTCCACTCCCTTCCACACAAAAAGTTAAACGTTTTTTGCAAAAATTTTGAGCACGATAACTCTCGAAACACTCACCGATTTGGTCCATAAGATGCACATCGTTATATTTCTACCAGACATAGATCAATATTGAATATGGACTATGTCGGTCACTTCTCACAAAAAATTTCGAAACAGTTCAGTACAGTTTAAGACCTCCTCTCGAATCGTTTTGATTTTTAACAACTGGTATTCGACGGTGAAAATTTTTTCAGGGGTAAGTTCATACTTCCTGAGATAATGGCACGGAAGCTGTGAAAACCCACTAATGCGCCATGTGTAATGGATGCAGCGCACGATAACTCTCTAACGGATAAACAAATTCAATCCAAAATTTGGCAGTCGTAATATTTTGCGCAAACAATTCAAAACTTTCAATCGGTTAGCTGCATTTTTAACCCGAAATGGCTGCAATTTGACATTTGAGTTTCCCGGTGATTACGAACCCTTTCCACCAAAAACCGTCAATATATGTCCATGTTTTGGTATAGTCCCCATATAACGATACCTCCACATTTTCGGTATTTTTGAGGGTCTTAGCTACATTGTTTGGTGGAGGTACTCGTAATTTGACTTTTGTGGTTCCATACAGTTATAAAACTTTTCCACCAAAAATTGTAAAGATAGGTCGACACTTTAATATAGCCCCGAAGGTGGTACATTTCACTTGGCTGAACATATTTTTAGATTAGATTAGATTAGATAATTTAGGCATTTGTCCACCTAAAATTGTGAAAGGAAACTAATTAATGCATTTTAATTAGGACTATTTATGGTGGAGGGCATAAAAAGTTCAGCCCTACCGAATTTAACGACTTTTTACTGGTATTGACTAACTTCTTCCTCCGTGGAGAAAGTAAAGGGGTAAATCGACACGTGTTATCTTAATACCTTCAACACAGAACGTATATAATGCGGAAGTCTGTATTCAATTTAGATGTTTTAGTGACTTTATTGATAGCTTATCAGTAGCAACAAATTACTCTAATTATTTTAGTTCAAATTAATATTACAATGTTTTCATTCGAAGCCTTTTGACACTTAAGAATACCTTCGCCGTTGGCCAAGTAGATATCAAATATCTTTTGATTGATTTCAAGTAGTATAATTAAGCAGGCCATCATAGACTCCTTCTAGATGTGATAAATGATACGAAAAAATGTAATGATTTTCCTTTAATATAAAAGGCAACCAGCACTTCTGATGTGATAGTCACAATGTATTCTTTCACTTCGATGGTGGCACTTTGTATTGCGCCTTTGGTCATGCTAACGTGGAGTACGACAATTACAACAATCCAAGTGAATGAAGAAGTGAATTTCTATGAGAACTTTTTAAAAGAAATCTACCACGAACGAACCTATGATACATTGGTTGTAATACTGGATGGCTATGCTGAGGATCCAAGACTAGCAGATATTTCTAGTTTTTCTCATCCCAAAATATTTTTATCCAAAAATTTGGAATTCGTTTATAAATTGGAAAAATATAATTCTGAAATCTTGGCAATAATTTTAATGGAAAATGCTTTGAATGTGGAACTAATGGAAATCGCAGCCAGATCTCTGTATTATATACGACAGTCTAGAGTGCTGATTATTGCCCAGAATATAATCAACAAGCAAGAGTTTATGGATACATGCTTAAATTTACTCCAAGAGTATCCCATGACCAATGTTCTGCTACATTTTATAGAAAGTTCGCAAGAAATTCCATTGGATTATCAACAATTGAAGCCATATCCGAAATTTCACTGGCAATTTAGGAGTCTAAGAGAGACAAAATTGGTTTATTATCCTCAGCATTGGCGTAATTTGCATGGAGTCAATATAACCACCCATACAGATCAATCGATTCCCGCAACAGTTGCATATAAAGATGTACAGGGAAATTGGAAATTAAATGGACATGTGGCCAGATTGGTTTTACTTTTTGTCGAGCATTTCAATGGTACTCTACGAATGTATAAAACTCTAAATGAGGGCGAAGTTGACCACTTTACCATAGTTGCTGATATGGCCACAAAACGTTTGATAGATATTGCAATGTGTTTGCATGTTATTTCCACTCCTGGTCACAGTACATGGATTTATGCCTCAGATGTTTATGAAATCGGACAAGGCATGCTAATAGTACCCTGTGCCCAGCCACTTACCATCCGGGATATGTTTCGAATTCTGCTCAATGAATATTTTTTTGGCACAGTTGTTGTTTGCAGTGTTTTATTTTCATTTTTACATTTTCTCATCGACTATTATTTTGATGGAGACCTTAACTATTTGAACCTGTTATTCAATAATCGTATCATAGGTGGAGTCTTGGGTTTATCTTTTTCCGGCCGCCGTTCACCTTGGCGTGGCCTAAAACTTATCTATATTCTATTATTTTTTGCCGGTCTTAATATCAACACGCAATTTTCAGCAAATATGAATACTCTTGTGACAAGTCCACCACATTAACGACAGATTGAAACTTTAGCTGATATAAGAGAATCACCTTTAAAAATAAACATTCTAAAAGCAGATTTGTCTGTTATGGGTGGCATCATGTTGGACATATTTCGATCCCTGGTCATTACCGAAAATATTACCGAATATGTGAGAATGCGTTTTGATTTCAACACAACTACTGGTTACTATGCAGCATTGTCTCAATGGAAATTATTTAGTTTGAAGCAAAAGTATCACCGTTACAAATCCTTTTGTACGTATGACAATTTAACTGTACATCGTTTTATACCCTGGAACATAATACTACAACCAAATTCTCAGTTTAAAGAGGCATTTAATTATCTTCTACACCGGGTGCATCAAGCTGGTATGTTGGATGCATGGTATGCAAGTGCATTTTATGATCTCGTGAAATTGAAACGTTTATCTCTGGTCGATCCAAATCCTGAGCGTGGACCACAAGCTATGACTGTCGATGATTTACAAATCGCTTGGTTGGTTATTGTAATTGGTTTAGTTGTCAGTGGAGCTATTTTCTTTTTAGAACTATGGTATTATCATAATTTTAGATATAGAGATTAAAATTATCAATAAAGGTAAACGTTACATATCGCTGCTCGTTTGTTCAGACATCTTCTTTTTCTCTCTATTATATAAAACTCAAAAGGTGTTCGTAAGTTAATCAAAAAGCCGACCAATTAACAACGGATTTGGTTTGTTTATGTTTTAAAATGTTTGTATCTAACCGAGGCAGGTTTTGACATACATTCATTTTTTAAAACAACTAAATATTTAGAACATACTCATCTCCTTTTAGACTTAAAAATCAATGTTTGTATTTAGCGTGTAGACTAAAAAACGGCTAAACCGATGTTAATGAAATTTTCGAAGTACATACATATGTACAGGGATGGCTCTAGATCAATGGTTTCGACCAGTGTGCAGTGCTACCTCGGGAATAATTTTGCAATGGTTAATGGGTTTAAGATTATCCAGTCCTAATGTGAGCTGCCATCTAGCGCCAGACTTTATATGGTGGCTCACATTAATATAATTTACATCAATGGAAAGGTCAAGAATTCTTCTTCCAAATATGACTTATGTGGGCGGTACGTGTAGTTCACGAAGATCGCTATAAGATTTTTATTAAAAATTTTACCAATTTTGAAACAAAAATGTTGGTATTTTTAACCCGCTAAATTGGCTGGTTTTCACGTTGTTTTTGAGAATGTTTTGTTTTCCCATGTATATTTTTGCTTCGTAAGATAATAGGTGCTTTTGTTTACCTCCTCTAGAGTGGAAAGAGGCGGGAATGCTACGCCCATTGTTTCTTAAAACAATCTTCGCGATAGCACAAAGCTGTAAGCAGTGCAGCTTTAGCTTGATATTTACACTGGAAATATTTTTGGTCACTTTCTTCATACAAGTGGATCCACTGTGCATGGATATAATGTGAAGTTAAAATCGAATATTATGGTAAACGTATTTTATTTTAGTAATATTGTTATTTTTTGTACCTAAAATCAAGGTACCTACCCCAATTTACTGCTAAAATCTGTCTCTTTTGTGAATTTTAGAATCATTATTCAATAGAAAACATGATCGTTTTTGCATAATGTTGATATTTAAGGTAGAAGTATGTTAAATTACAGTTTTAGAGTCCATTGGTGAATGTCCATCGATATAGCGATGCTACCCGATGGAGCTTCGCCACTTTCTAGACATTTTGTTAATTCTCAATAATAATATTTTAAAAACAAAATTCTAACCGTTTGTTTATCAAAAATTATAGTCAAGATTTGCTAACATGTTTACCAAAAATAATAATAAAAACCGTTGATAGAGCGCTTCATATTACCATATACTCCTTACAGATTTCTGACACAGATTTTGTTAATAATCTTTGGTGTTAAATTTCAGATTTTAAAATATTTTTATTCATTTCAGTGGTTATTTAAGTATTTCTTATTAATTTAGATTAAACTACTTTTTTATAAAATAAACTTTTATTTAAAATACTAGAAGAATATCTCCTTCCAAAAAGCATTTTCCATATAACAGTTGATACTGATTTAATACTAGTGTAAATTTAACATAGATTTCCATCACGCTTAACAATTCTAAGCTATGTCTGCATTCGCAACATAAATGAAAACTATTTTACGACTATAAAACAAACTTTCCAGCCACTACGAGTACCACCACCCTCAAGCTGACCCCCGCTAACAGAAATGTCAATATCAACGTATTGTAGATGCATAACATATCCAAGACCACCACCATCTTCCCTCTAGTCTGTCTATACAGAATGTGTTTATGAACAACTCGTACTTCAAAACAAATTGAAGTTACCTTACAACATGCTATGGGGTATTTGGGGTTAGTTTAGCTTGTCTGCTTCCCTTATTCCCGTGAATATGTCATTGTCAACAAGCACTTAGCGTTTTGTTTTCTCATACCCTGTGGTTATCCTAGACCCATGGTCGCTGCTATTACTATCATCAACATCACTCACTAACACCGGTGTGATGGGTGTTACATTGTTATCATTATTGTTGTCATCATCATTATCATCATCGTCATCGGTGGCAACAGCAAGCAATATCATCGGCATAAGCATCAAATTGTGCCTTCAATAACCGGTACATATTTGTGGAGAGAGAGAATTATTGTAGTTATAATCAGGGTTTCGGAGTCGGAGTCGGAGTCGGAGTCTACGAGTCGGAGTCGAGCAATTTTGCTGGAGTCGGAGTCGGAGTCTGAGTCGAAAAAAATAACTCGACTCCGACTCCGGGCAAAATTTTTTTCTACGTTATAGATATATGACCTTAAATTTGGAACAAGAACATTTCTTTAAAATGATTATTTATTTTAAAAGAAAGGTAAAAGAAAATATATATGCAAATTATATATTATATGAAGTTAAAGGACAACTCACAGGATATTTACTATCCTCTGAAGTGTAGTCTATTCATCCCTATTTTGTTGATCCAATTGATTCTTCACATTTTTGCAAACAATAGTAAAGTTCTATCAATCGAATTAAGATTTGACCTTTAACCTCTTTCGTCAGAAGTCTTACTGGTCTTCTCACAAACGTCTATTGGTATTCTCATCTTGTTTTTTTTATGAGAAGTCATCATTGTCTTCTATTAAAGACATTGTGGTCTATATGGGAAATCTTACTGAATACACTGTGACACAAAGAGGAAGTTAATATCTGGGGAGGAAAATTCGTTTTGGGAATGAAAGCCCCTATTGAGAACCCCAAAGGATCCCATAGCTGAAATTTCTGAGTCATGACATAATGATTTTTTTGATTGACCCTCATCAATCATTGAGAAAATAGCTTCATATCTCTGTTTGGAGATATTGTTTCACCATTTTTAGATTACATGTTTTCAGTTAAATGGAATGACGAACCTTTATGTAAAATATGCTGTCCTTCTAGCTTAGTTTCTTCCATGTCCTTTTTGTTCTTGAACTCATAAAGTAAAACAAAATGAAATTTTCTACAAAAAGGTTCCACCGAAAATTATATGTAGGTTTCCCATATTCAAGAAATCGATATTGTCACGTTTTAATTGTCCGTTATCAGTTTTACCCGTTACTTTCTCAAAAAACTTATGTATTTCGGTTAAGTTCGCATTCGGATGGTTACGCTTCTGAATTAGGCATCATAAATTCGTTATTGGTTAACAGAAGCCTCACAAACGGAGAATCTTTCATCTAGGATTCATTAAATACTCAATGAGGGCTTTAGATGTAGATATTCAAATAACAGAATCTGTCAGAGTTTTCTGCACATTCAATTGCATATACGAAATTCAATGAAATACATAATCATAGAGTTTTCATAAGAAAGGATCGGGTAAAAGTTATAAAGGACAATAAAAGCATGACAACATCGATTTCTTGTCCTAGTGAAGCGACATTACATAAAATTTTCCTAGCAACATTTTTGTAGTATATTTTCATGCACGAAATCTCATCGTTTGCTAATTTTCAGTTCCAGAAAACATCCATCTGCCTTCATGCTGAGTGGTGTATACAATATATCTCAAATATTTCAATAAAATTATCCACTCCACACAAAAGTTCAAAACGTGAGCGCTGAATTTTAATTTAAGGGGTGATCCCTATTTATAAATTTCAGAAAAAGGTAGAAAGTATAAATAGCATAGAATATGTGGTCAAATTTTTAAGTCGATCGGAACAATATTGCCTCAGTATGAGCGTTGGATGGGAACAATTTATTTTATTTTGTATGCAGCATATAAACCTTGTTTTTATCGAAATCGGCCACAAAAATATATGGCAATTAGTTTATTAGTTTTCGAGATAGAGGTGGCACCGCAAAATGCTTTAATGAAAACAAATTTTCGTAGACGACTTCAAACCTTCGTAATATTTTTCTCTTTCAGATGAAAAAAAAAATTCTGCCAAAAACTTACGTAGTTTTCTCGGAAAAAAAATCATGAAAATGGCTTTTATGGAGCTTTACAATTGGTCTCCTTTTAAGGCTAAGCACACAAAATCGTAAAATGCTTATAGTTTTTATTGCATGTAGTCCTTACGATTTGTATTGCCCCATCATTTTCAAATATTTTGAAGGCTTAAAGATTTTTCACGCGGAAGAAATCCATCCAGAATATACTCGTGCAAGAAAATGAAAACCGACAAAATCTTTCAAACTGTGCTATTTTCAATGTAAGATTTGGCAGAAACAGTATTGACATGTTCGAATGTATTCGAACCAATGCCCTTACTAATGACTAAGTAAGGAAAAACTAACACATTAGCCTATATAGGCCAAAATATAGGAAAAAGTTAAAAATTTGTGCACATTTTATTCTTTTTTACTGGTATAGGAATTCACTCTCGGAGTCGACCCGGAGTCTGAGTCGGAGTCGGAGTCGTGAAAAAAACTCGCCTGGAGTCGGAGTCGGAGTCGAGCCAAAAATACCTCGACTCCGAAACCCTGGTTATAATACAGTGACGGTGTTTGGAGAAAAAACAAATAGTAAATAATAAAAGTTTGTTTGGTTTTCGAAGATAACTGCGTTTAATTACATAGGCTTATAATATCGAATGGAAATGGTACGAATTATTTTATTATTGGGAGAAACCTTTGTTGGAGTCATTAATTCAATGATTTGATTAATTAATTTAAGAATTCTCCATTTATTTCTATAACCCCACTGTCCACAAACTCTTAACCGAACACATTGTCAACTTGGCACCGTAGAAGGTCTAGTGTTTTGTTACTGTGGCTATTGCTTTCATTTCAGCTACTCCATGGTACTCTGTATTCCCAGAACAAAGCCTGAAGTGGTTTTGTCTCATGTTTTAAGGCTAACAATAACAACATTTTGTATCCAACTACTAGCGGAATATGTCTGATACACCTTTATCATGCAAAAGGTGGATGTACATATGTGTGTGTATGCAGTCGCATCATTTTATTTTCTCGTTAAATTGAATCTGAAGTGCACTCAATGCTAGCCGAAATTCAAAACAAATTGGACTTTCACAATAAGAAGCCACTGGTGGCTACAAATGTTTTGATTGAAAATAATAGAATGGAATTTATGAAAACTTTAGCTTTAAACTTTTCACTAGCAATGTCATCATATATAACATGTCAGTGTGATAGTCAGTCAGTGTCGAGGAGAATGAACTTTTAGTAATGTATCCACAGGAACCGCGCCGCCTTATAAGATACAAATAAATGTCAGAATCATCTATATTGGAACATATTCGGAAGAAAAATATAATTGATTTGGGTGTTCTTTGGCACTACCAAAGCTGTGCCTCATCGAAATAGTGGTTGTATACCAAAACTATGTATAGTTAGTCAACTAAATTATTGCAAACGGTGAAGACTATATACCAACTTACACCCATTTCAGTGCAACAATGAGACCACAACCTTCAAAATACCGAAAATCGGGTGGTACCGTTCTAGGGGCTTTATACCCCAAATGAAAACTTAATACCAAATTTCAGAAATTTCGGTGAATTATTGTGCCCACAACCTTAAAAATGCAGAAAATCGGAAGGTACGGTTTTATCGGGGCTATATGAAGGCGTGGACTTACACCGACAAATTTAGAGGAGAAAGTTGAATACCCCCAAATTACATTTCGGATGAATATTGAGGCCACAACCTTCAAAATACCGAAAAACGGGAGGTACCGTTCTATGGTTGTGCACCTGTACCGACAAATTTAGGGTGGGAAGGTTTATACCCCCAGCGGTTTCGGAGATGCCACAACTTTCAATTACCGAAAACCCGGACGTACCGTTCTATGGAGGCAATCTAAAGGCGTGGACCTATACATACAAATTTCATATTGTGCCACAACCTTCAAAATGCCTCAAATCGTTCTATGGGGGCTATATGAAGGCATAGACCTATACCGACAAATTTAGAGGGAAAAGTTAAATCAAAATTTAAATCAAATTTCAGCCATTTCGGATGAATATTGATGCCACAGCCTTCTAAAAACAGGAAATCGGGAAGTACCGTTCCATGTGGGCTATATAAAGGCGTGGACCTGTACAGACAAATTTCATGTGGAAAGACTACATATAAAATTTCAACCATATCGGTAGGATATTGAGGCTACAACCTTCAAAATACTGACAATCGGGAGGTACCGTTCTATTGGGGCTATATGAAGGCGTGGACCTATACTGACAAATTTCACATGAAAAGTTTTGTATTCCAAATGAAGACTAAATACCAAATTTCAACCATATCGGAGGATTTTTGTGCCCCAACCCTCACAATACCAAAAATCGGGAGTAACCGTTCTATGGGGGCTATATTAAGGTGTGAACCTGTACCGACAAATTTAGATGGGGAAGTTGTATACCCCCAACGAAGACTAAATACCAAACTTCAGCCATTTCGGTGGATTATTGTGCCCACAACTTTCAAGATACCGAAAATCGAGAGGTATCGTTCTATGGGGGTTATATGAAGGCGAGAACCTATATCGACAAATTTAGAGGGAAAAGTTGAATACGGAAAAGTTGAAAACATCAAAATACCCGAAAGTGGGTTGTACCGTTATATGGGGGCTATACCAAAACATGGACCTATAAGTATTATGATTTTTTAATTCAGTGTGAAATGTAGGTTAAACCACCAAAATACCATCTTCGAATTTGACCTACCTTTAAACACTCATCTTTCCAAAATGTCTGTCCTATTTCAATTTTTGGTATGGTAGAGTGATGTAGAGGATGAACCCAGGAACGATCTTGACCGGATTTAACATGCCAAAACCTACAACTTCTTTTGGTCTCTATATCATCTGCGTCTACCATTATATGATGATGACATTTTGAAGCTAAATTTAGAGTGTTTTTTGATATTTTCTTCTAGTAGCAGATTTAAAAAAAAAAAAAATCATTTATAGGACTGTAATATTCGCAATTCTGAGTTATTTGATATATGTATCGTGAATGTAGTCTGCACAACTGCATCCAAATGAGGAAATATGACCGAAGATTTCCTCATTTGGATGCAGTTGTGCAGACTACATTCACGATACATATATCAAATAACTCAGAATTGCGAATATTACAGTCCTATAAATGATTTTTTTTTTAAATCTGCGACTAGAAGAAAATATCAAAAAACACTCTAAATTTAGCTTCAAAATGTCATCATCATATAATGGTAGACGCAGATGATATAGAGACCAAAAGAAGTTGTAGGTTTTGGCATGTTAAATCCGGTCAAGATCGTTCCTGGGTTCATCCTCTACATCACTCTACCATACAATAAGGGGTAAAGTTTATCATTCCGTTTGTAACTACTCGAAATAATAATGTTAGACCCTACAAACTTTTGATCAGCGTGCATTGCCTGTATCGATATAGCCATGTCCGTCCGTCTGTACGTCTGTGGAAATCAATCTAGCATCCAAACGGATTGAAGTAGGTGGATTAAATTTTGGTAAAATTTATTGTATGTACGTAGAACGTTTGGTATTGAAAACGGGCTATGTAGATCCCCATACAAAGTGGCGCGTGACGTGACCACCGAATTGGTTGTAATTTGGTATTTTGTGTCTCCAGAGGCTAAAAAAGATTTCTACATAAAATGTGCATATAAGTCCACATTTTGATATAGCCCTCCTAGGGCGGTATCACCCGATTTTCGGTATTTTGAAGGTTTTAACTATTCTATCTTAGCAAAATGGCTGAAATTTGGTATTTAATCCACCTCTGGGCTACAAAACTTTCTCCCAGAAATTTGTCGGTATCGTTTTAATATAGCCCCCATAGAACGGAACCACCCGATTTTCGGTATTTCGAAGGTTTTAGCCTTAGTATCGTGCCGAAGAGGCTGACATTTGGTATTTAGTCTTTTTCGGGGTTACAAAACTTTCGCCCAGAAATTTATCGGTAACAGTCCACGTTTTGAAATAGCCCCCACAGAACGATAATTCCCGGTTTGCAATATTTTTAAAGTTTTATAACACCGAAATTGCTGAAATTTGGTGTTTAATCTTTAATCTTCGTTGGAGGTACAAAACTTTCCACTTGAAATTTGCCGGTACAGGTTCACTAGACAGGTTTTAACTCAAAGGGAAAAAATCGATGTCGGATTTTTTTTTATGCGGCACCCTCCTAAATGTTTAGTTTTTTTAAAAACCAAGATTGCCAAAGTTTGATCTCAATCGGAATATGTTAACACGTGCCACTGGGGCCTCAAAGTTTGTATAGCTAATATTAAAATCTGACCCGGTTTTCAATTTTTTTTGTAGGATTACTTGTTTAGCCCCTACCAAGAACTGGTAAACTGTTTTCATCCATTTGGCAATAAATGTAGTCTGTAGAGCGATTTCTTTAAAATTTGTATGGGGCCAAATGCGAATTTTCCCAAAATCACTCTACAGACCACATTTATTGTCCAATCGATGAAAACAGTTTACCAGTTCTTTGTAGTGGCTAAAAAAGTAATCCTACAAAAAAAAGTTTTGAAAATCGGGTCAGATTTCAATATTAGCTATATAAACTTTGAGGCCCCAGTGGCACGTGTTAACATATTCCGATTGAGCTCAAACTTTGGCAATCGTAGTTTTTAACAAAACTAAACATTTAGGAGGGTGCCGCATAAAAAAAAATCCGACATCGATTTTTTAAAACCACTCTAAGATTCACGTCTTCGTATAATCCCCGTAGAAAGGTACCTCCCGATTTTCGGTATTGTGAAGATCGTGTCTTCAATATCCACCGAAATGGCTGAAATTTGTTATTTTGTGTTAGCTGGAGGTGCAAAACTTTCAACCTGAAATATGTCGGTAAAGGTCCACGTCTTCGTATAGCCCCCATGAACGGTACCTCCCGATTTTCGGTATGTTAAAGTTTGTGTCCTCAATATCCCACCCAAGTGACTGACATTTCGTAGTTAGTCTTCGTTGGGGGTATAAAACTTTCCACTTTAAATTTGTCGGTATGGGTCCACGCCTTTATATAGCCCCCATAGAACAGTACCTCTCGATTTTCAGTCTTTTGAAGGTTGTGGCCTATATATCCCATCAAAATGGGTGAAATTTGGTAGAAGATTAAAGCTGGGAGTTTACAACTTTCCACCTGAAATTTGTCAGTATATGTCGACGTCCTCATATAGACCCCATAGAATGGTACCTCCGAATTTTCTGTTTTTTTTTGAAAATTGCGGTCTCTCATAGCCCCCATAGAACCGTTCATTAACTATCCAAATGTAGAATATCCAGATTTTGGTCTAGCCGGTATTGTACAATTTTATGTATTTCCCTCAATTCGGAAAATTGTAAATATTGGTCCATGTTTTAGAAATAAAAACGATGACGTCCCATATGAACGGTTTTGAAGGGAGTATGTATTATCAGTTGTGATATATGTACTACTCCTGCAATAAGAGAAAGAGTTTAATACTTTCATAAACGTTCCTACACTTCAAAATGTAAAAAGTTACATTTCTAAAAATATGTATACACAAAATCAATGGTATGGGGTTCCTGCACATGAAAATCACATGCGGACAAAGTGATTTTGACAATTACATGATTTGCACATATTTTAAAAATGCATATAAATTTAAATAGTTTATTTGAACTCTTTTTCCGCTTATGAAGCTTACGATTTATCTCAACAGCCCGGTAATCTTCTTCAATAAGTAGCCATTTATATGAATGTAGATAAAGCAAAATCCGACCATTTGTTTCAAGAAATATAAAAGAAGGTTTTATGTTAGGATTAATCTCAACAGCCTGGTAATCATCCTCAACATGTAACATGAATGTAGATAGAGCAAAATCCGTCCATTTTATTCAAGAAATATAAAAGAAGTACTCCCCTAAATTTTTTCCAATATTGCTTGGAAATCGCAAGTCCTATGGAAATAGGGTTAAAAACAATTTTATAGCAGATAAAATTTCCTACAAGATTGGCCTGTATGATATTTTCGTAGGTTTTACCGTTTTTGAGATGTAAAAGTTCAAATTGCGATAATGCACTGACTGTATCGCTTCCTTATAAAACTATGTCAGGTACGGTGCGCCCTTACTAACTTTAAATGAAAACTGAAACTGAAACAGCAATGTTTATAGATAAGAAACATCAAAAAACCAGATATAATCACTGAAGGGGGTTTGGTATAAATCGCGGTCAAAATTCACATTTTTAGGTTTTCGCGATTTTGCTTGGAAACCGCAAGTTCTATCGAAATGGGGCTAAAGAAAATGTTGTAGCTGTAAAAATTCTCTAGAGGATTGGCCATCATGATTTGTTCCTAGGTTTTACCAGTTTTGAGGTATAGAAGTTCAAGTCACATTTTTAGTTTTTTCGGTTAGATTTTCGCGATTTTGCTTGGAAACCGCAAATTCTATCGAAATGCGGCTAAGGAAACTGGTACAGCTGTGAAAATTCTGTACAAGATTGGCTTTTTAGTTTTTTCCTGGGTTGTACCATTTTTGAGATATATAAGTTTAAGTTGCGAAACTGCAGTCATGGCAATTTTTTATAAGGAAACGATATATTCAGTGAATTGTCCTATATCTCAAAAACAATAAAACCTACAAAAATATCGTGATGGTCAATCTTATAGATCATTTTCACTGCTACAACACTTTCTTTAGTACTGTTTCGACGTTTATAAATTTTTCAAGTTTTTGTAGATTCTGCGAATATATTTTAAAACAAGTGAGCAAAGCTATAGTCGGACGGACCCGACCATGTGATACCCTACACCACTACCCCTGTGCATAAGCTTTTCACTGGTAAACATTTCATTTAGAATATGTAATCCGACTACCACCAAACATAATATGCCTTTTTCTCTCTGGGACCCCCATAAGCGACCAAATTTTCGTGACAATCCGATCAAAACTGAGACCTGTAGCGTGATTGGAAAAAAAAGGAAGAACTGGATGAATTACCGACTATTGTGATATCTCCCTTGTTTGACCACCTTCGCCAAACTACTTTACACGAATGTAAAGGTAATATTTTCTTCTTCCATTGACAGGCTTTGCCGTTGGAATACCCATACTAGAAGCCGATATATTCCCAAAGAATAAAATTTTGAATTTTTCTCCACATGAGTTTTTCCCCATTCCGACCCCTAAATATTATCCGACTATCACCAAAATCAATAGGCCTCTTCCTCTGTCCATCAACCCCCCTGTAGAGTGATTACAAAAAGTGCAATAAATTGGATATATTACTGACTATTGTGATATCTGGGTTTTTTGCCCGCTTACGCCAACATACTTTGCAACAATATAAAGGGCTTTCCTATTGGAATACTCCTATCAGAAGCGGAGATATTCGCATAAGAAAAAAACTTTGACTTTTTCCAAATAAGCTTTTTGCTTATTCCGACTCCTGAATATTATCCGACCATCATCAAAATCAATAGGCTTCTTCCTCTGTGGGATCCCCATTAACCCATTTCGTGACGATCCAATCAAAATTGCGACCTGTAGTGCGATTTCGACTATTGCTATATATCCGTTATTTGGCCACCTACGCCAACCTACTTTGCATCATTGTAAAGGTGAGATGTTCTACTTTCATAGTCAGGCTTTGCTGTTGGAAGCTCCCTAACCAAAGCTGTGATATTCGTCATTATAATTAAAATCACAAAAATGAAAAGTTGACCTTTTCTCCAAATAAGTTTTTTGCCCATTCCGACCCCTGAATATTATCCGACTATCACCAAAATCAATAGGATTCTTCCCCTCCGGGACCCTCATCAACACCCAAAATTTGGGGACGATCCGATCAAAATTGCGTCATGTAGCGTGATTACAAGGTTTAAATGGACAGACGGACGAACACACATGACCAGACCGTCCCAGCTCGTCGAGACATTCATTTTGGTATATATAAGTATGGGCCAATATTGGCCAAAACCAACTTATAGTACCGTCCCCACATAGTGGTGTAGGGTATAATAAATATTATACAATCTATTGGCTGCGGTTATTTCTTGATAACTTTTTAGTGACAATTTTGCTTATAAAAATCAGAAATAAAACCGCAACAACAAAAAATAGGCTCACGAGGGGATTCGTACTGGGAATTTTTTGTTAAGAAATCTCAAAAAAATTTTGATATAGCGCGAAAGGAAATGTTTAGTTTTAATTAATTTCTCATTGGAATCGATCTTAATGACCGCCTATTTTTGCAAGTGAAAAAGGAAAGTCGTAGATTCGGACCCACACAACCACCGCTATGTGACATGCATGTTTCGCCGTTGGTAGAGCGGCTCTTCACACATATCGGCTGTGGAGTGGTTTCTATGTCATCGAACTTTTCTTCTTTCAAATGAAATTTTTGTTTTTTTTACAACAACAATTGGTATTTGCCCATTTAGTTGTGCTTTCATAACAAAAGCTTAGCGTTGCCTTTGAAAGTAATGATTTTGGCTCTAAACGCTAATACGCCGTGACAACACATTTTTTCTTGTGTTTTTCAAGGAGGTTGGTTCAAATCCCAGCCTGGCTCAGCTGATTTTATTTATTTGAAAATTTTGCCTATTAGGGCGGTCATTAAGCTTGATTCCAGGGAGAAATTAATTAATATTAATAAAAATTTAAATTCCTAAAAATTTAAATTTTTAGGAAGGCGAGCCAAATCAGAAGGCGTGCCAAATCAGACGAAAGTTGTTCATGGAAGAAGCACTTCGAAGCAAATGGTTGCCTATTTCTTCGGCAAAACTAACCTTGTGGCGAATATACATACGGCTTGAGCAACGTAGAACGGTTAATTCTGAGTGATACATTAGAATTTGTTTGCCTGAAGTTTCCTGAAAAATTCGAAAAACGAACAAGAGAAGACGAATCATTGTGCACCATAACAATGTGAGTCCTCAGTGAGGACTCCTCACAAATCGATTCAAACCAGCGATTTTTGATCGGATAAAACGTGGAATTAATTGGTCATCCGACGCACAGTCCATACTTGGAACCCAGTGACTTCATGTGATTCCCGCACATCAAAAAAAGGCGTGATCAACGATTTTTGTGGAAAAAATTGCTGTTGAATCTTTCAAAAACCATGTTTTTGTGGTGTCTCAATCGGAGGGGAAAAAGTGCTTCAAAAATTGGTTTAAGCGCTGGAGAATACTTGGAAAAACAATAAAACCATTTTCGATGATAAATATTCGCGTTTTCGTTATTAGGCCAGAAGGTTTTCTTTCTCGTATTAAAATACTAACAAATATTATTTAGGATATTAGGAGGGTTGGTGTTTTTTGTTTGGGATGACGACTTCTATTTTGTTTTTCAAACGTTGTTGTTTTAATATTTTATTAAAACAACTTTTATTTATTAGTGGGAAAAAATTGGCGATGTTTACAAAAAACGCCAACCCTCCTAATTGTGAGACCGGGCACCGTCGAAATGTTGTTTATTGCTGTAGTATGCAATACCAACAAATTAGTTATGTGTTTTTTCGTCGAGAATCGACGAACGCATAGCAGTGGGAAAGATTTGGTTTTGTTTGCAAGTGAAGTTGCTAGAGTTTAGGTAGTGCCAAAGAAATTCTCGATCAGAGTGTTTCTTTGCGCACGTATCTATTTGAGCTAGCAATTGACATTTGGTTATAAAATGTTTCTTGTTGAAAAACAAGAAACAAGGGAACTGATGAAGATCTGTGGCGAGATCTGAAACTATAGTATTCCCTGCCTTACCCCTTGGTAAACATCGCCAATTTTTCCCACTAATAAATAAAACTTGTTTTAATAAAATATTAAAACAACGACTATATGATATATTTTTATACTTCAGCTTATGTTTCCATCCGTGAGTATAAAATGGTTCAACAAAAACCTTCTGATAATCCAATATCATACATCGCATAATAAAAGCAATTTTGTCAAATTATTAAGTTTTTGTGAGCATTTGTTCCATACAAACATATGTACGAATTTTGTTAAATATTTACACATGTCAGACATGATTGTAATAATAATCACTCCGTAGAACCGTGACATTTTGCACAGAAATATAAATTCATTGGCCAATTTTTTTCGTTAAAGCCAAACAAAAAGAAACAATAATTCAAAGTTGATTGAATATTTGCAATATTGAGCAATTCGGCGGTAGGTCGAATTGCACACATCTACATACATATGTACATATGTATGTATGTATGCATCACATACTGTGAAATGAATAAATTTATTTAAAATAATAATAAAGCAACGAATATTGGTCACTGGTGGCTATTGTCAACGCCTGACATTCATAAACATTTATGAATATAATCGTCATAAATTCGTAATGGATTCCTGTTTTTTTTTCGGCTGAGCTTTAACTGGCTCTATGTCCAATTTGTGTGTTATACTTTTGTTGTTGTCGTGTCGGGGTATGGCTTTTGCCCTTTAGTTTTTGTTGCAAATATTTTTTTATTTATTTTAAATTTTCGTTGGACAATAACTATGAATGGTAACAGCAAAAAACAAAAACAATCGAAGTAGCTGCAACGTATTGTGTGAAAAATAATTTTATCGAATGACACTTTATTCAATGCAATTAAAACAATATTGACATATTCCCAATTCGCATACACATATGTACAAACACTTACATCCAATGCATGTTGATTCACCTACATAAATGCATTTTGTATATTCATGGGTCCATTATCAAAGTCACACAGTTGTGCGTGACATATATAAATGTTGCATGATGACAATGAATTGCGTGGCAAGTGCCAAATAGTGTTTGTGTAGAGAGTATACTTTTGAATGTGCACTTTGAGAAATAGTTTAAATTAAATTAAAGAAGTGTAAACGACTAAGACTAACCGTAAGGCAAATTTAATGATTTAACAACAGCAATGGTAGTATCAATGTTGAGCCTGATTTTTTGTGGGAAAGATAATTTTATTGTTGAATAATTTACTTAGAGGTAGTTTACACTAGCCATAAATTTCATAATACAAAATAAAAATAATAAATAAAAACATTCCATATCTACCCACACAGACAATGTGGAGACGTAATTACACTTCATTTTTGCTGGTATAGACCCAAAAATTAAATGCACGCAAATCTAAGGAAAATCCCCAGTACACATTGTCGACTGTACATGGATGAACATTTTTGAACGTATGACATTAATGGCTAGTCTAAACTATCTGTCAGACCAACGAAGTATGGTCATTAAAATTCTACATCGAATTGCAATTAAAACTTGTTGTGCTAGAAAATGCCATAAAATCTTGCAAAATAGCTGGTATTAGTATTACAAATCTCCCTAATAACCCATTATTTTAACCAGGGCATGTCGCACTGAATTACTAGTTATTCTATGACCACTAGAATAACTAGTTATTCTACGTCCACTGGAAGTTAAAAAATAAGCTATATCGCTCATTTACTCAAAGAGTGGCATAACTCAAAAAATGCGTTTTCTGAGTTAGCAATTTCTATTTTTTCTACGACTTCTACTTTACCTTGTGTCAAATTTTCATGTTCATATCTCTAAAACTTGACGAGTTACAGATCATTTACTACGGGTTTGGCATAATTCACCAACAAAGTTTTTTAAGCTTGCTAAGCACTAAAACACTTCAAATCATGCTTGATCTTGCACAGAAATTTAGCACTGATCTCTGGCTAGCTGTTTGCAAAATATGGTCCAAGTATTATTTTATTTTTCGTGTAATAATCTTTTTATGTTGGAAAGTCAAATTTCAACCGCCAACTTAAAACGCGCTTTTCTCGAAACTCGACTCTTTGAGTAAATGAGCGATATGATAAAAAAAATATTTTTTAAATTAATTTCTCGTTAGAGACGAACTTACTGACCAAGATGTTTTTTTTTTTTTTTTTTTTTTTTTTGAAAAAGGAAAGCCGACGATACGATCCCACACAACCACCACTGTGTGACATGACATGTTCGCCTTTGGTTTAGGAAGGCTCCTCAGACACATCGATTGTGGGGCGGCTTCGCTATCATCTAACTTTTTTCCTCTTTCAAATGCAATTTGTTTTTTTACAAAGTTGAATTTTTTGTTCAAATCTTTGTATGGCTTTCATGACAAACGCTTAGCGTAGCCTTTGAAAGTTATGAGTTTGGTTCTGAACACTAACACGCCGTGACAACACTTTTTTCCATGTGTTTTTCAAGGACGTGGGTTCGAACCCCAGCCTGGCTCAAGCTGATTTTTATTTTTTTTATTTGAAAATTTTGCCTATTAGGCGAAGGTCATTCTTTTTTTATTAATTTTTAATTAATTTCTCGTTAGAGACGAGCTTACTGAGCAAGATGCTTTTTTTTGAAAAAGGATGGTTGTGTGGGTTCGTATCGTCGGCTTTCCTTTTTCACAGGAGTGGACCAATATAGTCCATATTCTAACCTGATACCAGTCTGTACCAGTCATGGAGCTTTTAGGCTAATATCTCAAGTTGCGCAAGAAAAAAAATTGTACCGTCGTAAAGAGAGCCGCAAGGACAACCTACTGAAAAAAATTCAAACCGATCCGAGAGGTGCTCTTAAAATTAACTTTATCCGAATTTTGTGTGGGAGGTACCCGAAGGAGTGGACCGATATAGTCCATATTCGAGTCCTATATATATCTAGAAGGAATAATACGATGTACAAAGTTTGGACCAAATCAATTGCTCCTTTCAAGAGTTATCGTTCACAGCGAGGTACCCGAGGGAATGGACCGATATGGCCTATCTTGGAACTTAAACTAAGTTTGGACAAAATATTACCATAGCTAACATTTGATTCGAATCGGTTGATATTTTCGAGAGTTATCGTGCGCACCAGCCAGACAGACGGACGGACATGGCTAAATCGACTCCAAATTGTCTCAAACGGATTTTGTCCAAACATACTTGGGGTCTAAAACCCTTATTTCGGTTAGGCACATTTTTGGTCGTATCAAGTGTATATATACCCTTTCTAGCCTAAAGGATGAGGGTATAACAAGTAAGAACGGCGTTAAGTTTGGACATTTTATACCACCAACGAAGGCTAAATTCCAAATTTCAGCAATTTCGGTTGAAGCCACAACCTCCAAAATGCCGAAAGTAAGGAAGTATAGGTCTATGTGGATTATACGAAAACGTGGAGCTTTACAGACGAATTTCAGGTTGAAAGTTTTGCACCCCAGCTAACACTAAATAAGGCGAAAATTGTGATGTACCGTTCAATGGGGGCTATATGAAGGCGTGGACCTATACCGACATATTTAGAGAGGAAGGTTGAATACCTCCAACGAAGACTAAATAAATACCAAATAACCTTCAAAATACCGAAAATCGGGAGGTACCGTTCTATGGGGGCTATATTAAGGCGTGGACCTGTGCCGACACATTCCTGGGGGAAAGATGTATACCACTAACGAAGACTTAATACCAAATTTCGGCCATTTCGAAGGAATATTGAGGCCACAACCTTAAAAATGCCGAAAATCGGGAGGTACCATTCTATGGGGGCTATATGAAGGCGTGTACCTATACTTTCATATTTAAAGGGGAAAGTTGAATACCCCCAACGAAGATTAAATAAATACACAATTACCTTCAAAATACTGAAAGACACTAAACTAAATACCAAATTAAGGCGTAAATTGTGATGAACCGTTCAATGGGGGCTATATGAAGGCGTCGACCTATACCGACAAATTTCATATGGAAAGTTTTATACCCCAAATTAAGACTAAATACCAAATTTCAGCCATTTCAGAGGAATATTGAGGCCACAACCAAATACCGCAAACCGGGCTATATGAAGGCGTAGGCCTATACCGACAAAATTCTGGGGGCAAATGTTATACACCCAGCCAGGGACGTACGCAGGATTTCATTTCGGGGGGGGCACAACATGACCAAAAATCATGAAAAATTCAAATGTTTTGTAGCGTTACGTAAAGCTATTTTAAGGGGTTATGGCCACTTATAAGCATGAGAAAAGCCATTTTCATGCATTTTTTATAAAAAATTATTAAACCTTAAGTTACTTCTATTTTTTTATTTATTTTTTTTTTTTTGAAAAATCTTACATTCAAATGCCCGCTTATAAAACACTGTTTTTACTAAAGCAGTTTGCGGTACCCACTGTAGTTTGAAAAAGAATAAACCGATCAGCATATATTTTTGTGGGATCATTACGAACCGAATAATCTTGTCCATTATCAAAAAGGAATTAAAAAATCAATTTTTAAAAATGTTGAACAGTTAAAATCAAAATTTCGATTTTAACAAAAACAAAACACTGTACAAAATTGATATTTTTTCTGACTCCGTCAGCAGTTTTTTTAAAACTCTCTCGGTTAAGCACATGATTTATGTGTACAATAGTCCCACAAAAACATATAAAGTGCCACTTCGAGGAAAAGACGTTTTTAGTTTCTATGCTACATACAAAATACAATAAATGTTTCCCTTCGAAAGCTCATATCTCGGTAAATTTTTGTCCGATGGACTGGAAATTCAAAGAAAGAATTCATAATATTTAGTCCCAATTTACATTAGGCGAGTTTACGTGCGGCAAGTCTCAGTTTGTAGGAGAGACACGTAAGGTGTATGGAAGTGGAAAAAAATTGCTCGTACCTGCAATTTTCAGGCAATTCCTTTTATATTTTTCGTTTTTGACATTATTTTCATTGTTTTGAAAACAAAACTTGCGGAAACAGAATTGCCTGTATAAACGCAAGAGGCAAGTTTAAAAGAGAACGAGGAAAATTGCCGCAAGAAAAATCGTTTAATGTAAATCGGGACTAAGGATACAATTTTAAATATTTACAGAGAAGGATATTTAGAATTGAAAATAGACAATGGGCCACGTTCCGTAATGTCGCCATGTAAAATTTATTGAAGTATATTGAAGTTTTTAATCATACAGGTCCACGTTATGGTTTATCGCAGAATTTTACAACCACAAAGAATTGCCGTTGTCTTTGCTATAGCAAGATTTTCACTATTTCGATAATCTTAGCCTAATTTTTAAGAATATCGGCTGTCGTTGTCGTTGATATGTTTCCAAATGGAATTTTTAGATATATTATAAAATTTATTTTTTTTTCATTTCTCCAAATATTTTATTTTGGCCCTTATCTACAAATTTGCTGCAAAAGTCAGAAGAAGATTTGCATTGGTTTCAGAGATATAGCCCCGAGTTGTTTAAAAAGTCTATATTTAACAATGTTTAGATGGGGCCATAAAATCCAAGCTGTATCTGACTCAACAAAACGGAACTAGGGCTTTTGTACTTTGGGTCTGTACTTTCAAAAAATCCTCACTTCAAATTATTTGCACAAGATTACCTTAAAAATGTTGCACAGTTTTATTTACCGAAAGAGATAGATTCTGATACCAGGATTATTTTTACTTTTAATATTATGTTACAAAAGAAGCGTTATAATTTGTTTTCTTAATTGTACGATTAGATGTTTTTGGACTCGATGACAAACACTTTGATGGACTTATTGAACCCCACATAATTATTCACTAATAATTATTTGAGAGACACTCCTCTCGATAGTTACCGCGCCCATAAGCTTTTTAGTTGGCCACCGTAGTATTTAGAGCTTTGTCAGGAAGCATAAACTTGTCCACAAAAAGTAGGATATCGCTATAAACAAGACTACAAAATGTCCAAAGAATCAACGAACAGTCTTTAAACTGCAGTTATGTTATAAGAGACCTGAAGATGTAGTCCAAACATATTCTCTTGATGTACTTTTGGAAGTAATCTTGCGAACCATATTAGGTTCGATTTTAGACCGAATCGGTTAGTCCCTTCGACCATTTTAGTGAACATTTTTGAACTTTTATGGTGGAGGTACCGATATGACTTAAATTTAATTTGGACAAAACATTACGAGATCCATAACTTGGACCAAGAGTTATCATGAGTTCCAACCTGCCAGACAAACAGAGATACAGACGGACGGACGGTGGTAAGTACTTCCATCTTGGCTGAAACGAATATCGTCCAAACATATGTGAAGTCTTAAATCATTATTGTGATGAAATCTATACGATACAATCCTAGTATATATAATCTCGTAATCTAAAGTCTGAGGTTACAATTATACTTCGGTGATGATAAGTAAAAACCAAGTGACGCACAAAAATTAATTTGTCTTCATTATTTTGTCATACTGTTTAGCAGCAAATTTGTCTAAAACAGAATAACAAAATTTTGGGACTTTGCGGACATAACTCCCAAAATTCGTTGGGAGTTATGTCCGTAAAGCAAAGCGGACATAACACCCAAAAAAATCGCGGACATAACTCCCAACGATTTTTTTTAATTTATAAATTATTTCTTTGCTCAATTTTGAAATTTATAGTTATACTTTTTTTTTTAAATTTTAGAGTAGAAGTTAGAACGTAAGCGGAATTATACATTTGAGAAGGCCTAAGTGCCAACCAATACCGAAATTATGCCCGAAATTATGTATGTAGCAGTTAGGAGAAGTTTTAAATTGAAAAAATATTTGTTAAGAAAATCGCGCTATTTATTCAAAAATATTTTCGTTTTTCAGAAAGTATTTGAATATTTGTACAAACACTTTTTATCTTTTTAAATTGTGAACATATTTTTCTAAAAAATCGCGTGATTTTTTTTCAAAAATATTTTAGCCTTTTTATCTCCTAAAATTGTGAAAATATGCCTGAATACTTTTACAAAAAATTTTTATTTTCTTAAATTGTGAAAATATTTTTGTAAAAAATCGCAAATATTTTTACAAAAACTTTTTATCTTCTTAAATTGTGAAAATATTTTTGTAAAAAATCGCGCGATTTTTTTTAATATTTTTGCCTGCGGCGCTTTTCGTTTTTCAGAAAGTATTTGAATATTTTTACAAAAACTTTTTATTTTCTTAAATTGTGAAAATATTTTTGTAAAAAATCGCGCGATTTTTTTTAAATATTTTCGCCTGCGGCTTTTTTTTGAAAAAGGATGGTTGTGTGGGTTCGTATCGTCGGCTTTCCTTTTTCACAGGAGTGGACCAATATAGTCCATATTCTAACCTGATACCAGTCTGTACCAGTCATGGAGCTTTTAGGCTAATATCTCAAGTTGCGCAAGAAAAAAAATTGTACCGTCGTAAAGAGAGCCGCAAGGACAACCTACTGAAAAAATTTCAAACCGATCCGAGAGGTGCTCTTAAAATTAACTTTATCCGAATTTTGTGTGGGAGGTACCCGAAATATTTTCGTTTTTCAGACTTTTACTTTATTTTCTTAAATTGTGAAAATATTTTTGTAAAAAATCGCGCGATTTTTTTTAAATATTTTCGCCTGCGGCTCTTTTCGTTTTTCAAAAATTATTTAAATATTTTTTAAAAAAAAAACTTTTTACCTTCTTAAATTGTAAAAATATTTTTGTAAAAACTCGCGTGATTTTTTAAAAATATTTTCGCCAGCGGCGCTTATTATTTTTCAGAAAGTATCTGCTAATTTTAACAAAAACTTTTTAGTTTCCTGTAGGCAGCATTGAAAGCAAATTTTGAATATAGTTCGATTTGAGATGGCTACCACTTATTTTGTACTTAATTTTCTTAAACATTTTAAATCAATTATAAATTATTTTATGAAATGAAAAATGCATATGAACTTAAAGTTAATTTTTAATTGTTTTCTTATACATTTGAAATAAAAATTTTATTTAAATAAAAATCACTTAAATTTTAAAACGGACATAACTCCCATTGGGACTTATGTCCGCTAAGGGGGATCGGACATAGCTCCCAAAATCGTTTTGGGAGTTATGTCCGTTAAGAGTTATGTCACGGCACCGCAGTCCACGAAGGACCGACCCTTCATAAATTTTATTCAATAGATTTTTTTATATATTTCCATTCCCACAATACTGAACTCGTTAGTTTTGTTATAACCGGATGAGTTTTAAGCCTCGAGAGCTCTATACAATTCGAATAAATAATATACATGGGGTATATTCATTAGGGAATTAGCATTTGATAGTGATATGATATGACATAAAGAAGTAATTCAGATTTCATTGGAAGTTTCTCTCAAAAAGACCTTACAAACAAAAATTTTTAATATATTTTCTTACAAAACTTGTTAATGATGTACATTTTCTGTTCAGAAACTTAAGAAAATATAAGTTTTAATTTGAAATCTTCAAATATACAAACATTTTTATGAGAAAAAAATATAATAACTAGTTACAGTAGCTTAAAAAATTTTGTTCGACCAAACCATTTCGGGGGGGGGCCCGGGCCCCCCGTGCCCCCCCCCCCCCCTGCGTACGTCCCTGCACCCAGCGAAGACTAAGTACAAAATTTCATCCATTTCGGTGTGATAATGAAAACGTGGACCGGGAAATTTGATATCCATTTGCAAAACCAAACATCCTAGAAGGAAATTTGTATACCAAATTACAAAGGTCTATGTATCTTAAAAATTGCGAGTTGTATATTGATTTTAATAGACGGACGGACGGATAGAAGGACAGACGGACATTGCTGTATCGACTTAGAATTTTACCCTGATCAAAAATATATATGTATATTTTATAGGTTCTCCGGTGAATATTTCGATGTGTTACAAACGGAATGACAAATTTAATTATACCCTCCATATTATGGTGGAGTGTATAATAAATTCCAATCATTTTGTGTGGATCAACAAAATCGAGGAATTTCCTTGCGACTTTGAGTGTTTGTTTCAACGAAAATAAGGTCATGTTATGGGTACCGTTAGTCCAATTATAACGGTATAACCAACTAAATGTTTGTTTCTCTTAGCTAGCATGTTTTCTATCCCTTCATGTACAATTTTTGGGAATTTTCGATTTTTTTGCATTTTTTGCACAAAATATAAATATCATATACAGATCGTGGTTCATTCGACGTTGATATTGACCGTCAACGCAGATCGGGCTGTATATCTTTCTCTCAAATACACCAAACACTGCCTTATCTGCTTGCGCAAGTACCGATGCTTCGGTTAGTATTAGAGTTTTGTATAATGTTATTATTGTTTGACGAGATGTGGCTTGGTGTTTAAATTGCTTATTTAAACACAAGTAACATCAGGTGGCCAATACAATTTTTCTTCTTATTTCACAACTGGTGTTGTTTGTTGTGTTTATGGCGGTGCCGAGGTAGACGAATTCTTTAACTAGCTCAAAACTATGTGAAGCAACTTCCGCAGTTGTTCCGAGTTCTATGGACGCATTGCGCGTCGACACCATCAACAACCACCACATTAGCTGATTTTTTTTGAACCTTCCTAAAGGCATCATTTACTTCACTTGCATGATGTCAATGTCGCAAACATAAACATAGACGATGGCGATTGTCGTGTTAGTGGCAATAGAAAACACGACACAACAAAGCTAAAGGGTTTAGAACGTAGTCGTCGCTAAAGCGTTGTTGTTTATGTGTGTATTTGTTGTTGTGTCGTGTTTCTAGTGCCACGAACACGACCATCGCCCACCATTAATCTCGTATAACCTTTTTCAGCAGACCACACGAAAATCTGTCAGAAACCTCTTTTGGTACTGAATTGTTCTAAGAGATTCTTTCCTATTTTAACTGATGAACTAGTATCAGTTAAAGTCATCTTACAAAGCCGAATTAGCTTCAATACCATTGAGCGTATGGAGCTGAAGAATTCTGCCTTATAATCGACAAAAAGGTGGTAGGTGTCGATCTGCATCTCTTGGATCTTCTCCAGGAATTGCCGCAGGGTTAATATCTGGTCAATGTTGGGCTTGCCACCTTTAAAACCACATTGGTATGGTCCAATTATTTCTTTGACTATAGGCGATAGTCGTTCGAACAATATCCCTGAAACAATCTTGTAGGCAATAGGGAGAAAACGTATGCCCCAGTGCTCTTGTTATTCTTCAGCCGGTTTATTGCTGTCTTCTCAACTTGGCCGGGCGGTATACATTCACTACCACCTTCTAGGATTTGATATGTGGTATCTTCGTCGTCTCCGCTACTATTGGATACAATCAGTTTGAACAATGTTCTTTTCATATCCTGAGCCCACTATATGTATCAGTTATCAGATTACCTTGCTGGTCTCTACAGAAGGATGTGCCTGTACCAAAGCTATCAGTTTGATGTTTCATTCTTTAGTAGAAATTTCCGATTCATTCCGACTCCTATCCATATAATTTGTTTTATACTCCCCACTTTTCCACTTCTATCTTTTTAAAGCGGAAAAGACTTTCCTCCTCTCTGCTTTTCTGCCGATACATATCTCGTGCGCTACGCTTTGCTACTGATTGTGTAGTAGCCCTATACGCCGCATTTTTCTCTTCGGTAGCAGCACGATATTCCTGGCTATATATGGGTTCCTTGGGGAATATGTATTGTATCCAAGTATGGATATGGAAATACTTTGCAATTGTGCTATTATGTTATTTGGATGAGGAGTGCTTTGATTAAGCATTTGGAATACGCTGTGATTATCTGTTGTGATTGCAGCTTACCAATATCCAACTTTCATATTGTGTCTGTTCGTACTTTATTTGCTACGTTTAAACTGGTACGTAACTTTGGTGCAACAAGGTAGTGGTCCGATCAATTTGATTCTTTGTTTTCTGGTCTGGAGACAGCCAGGATATGGATATCGAGATACTTAAATCTAGTACTGCTACCATTGTCAGATGTTCCACTGTGGAGGCAGAATTAGGCCAAAGATATTTTCCTTTCCAATTTTTGCATTAAGATCGCCTAGAATAATTTTAATGTCATGGGCAGGGCAATAGTAATATGTTTCTTCTAAGCGCTCGTAAAATATTTCTTTGGTCTGTTCGTCTTTGTCGTCTGTACCTTCTCTATAAATAGTGCGAACATTCCAGGTGCAGATCATGTTAAGGACCATTGCGTTTGCGGGTTCGTCAACTTTAGAAGGGTTTGTTTTTCTTTTCCTTTGTTTTTTCATAGTAAGCTGGTTTTTGGTTGGATGGGTTACTTGGGCTAGCCCAACCCAAGTTTTTAACGTTTTTATGCGCGAACGCTTGGCACATGTTAGCTCGCTACCTTTAACTCTTGTTTAATTGTGCTTTAACCATCCCAGCAAAAAAAGTCCTCCCAAAATCATGGGTTTTGTAAGGGATTTTTGGCAGCCGTAACTACTCGCAAACCCCCTTTCTTCCCCATTATTTTTACAAGGGCATGTCGCACTCAGTTTGTAGTTATTTTATGACCACTAGAATAAATAGTTATTCTGTGGCCACTAGAAGTTGAAAAGTAAGTTGAAAAAAATTTTATTTTTAGAACAGTTTATGTAGAGATTTTTTAATTTCATCACACTTCTTACTTTTATTTTACTTTATTTTATTTCGCTCGCTGTGCGAGTTGAACACACGAACCCTCTGATTTCTAGCCAAAGACACCACATACTATGCCATGAACACGAACATTAAGGGTTGCTTAAGAATTTAATGTGCAGTGCACCACGAAATGTTATTTTTTAATTAAAAAAAATCGCGAGCCGACAGTGAGCGTTAAACACACAAGCCTAGGATTTATAGTCGGACACACACTCACTGTGCCACCGTCCTCATTACTTAGTGAGGAGCAAAGTAAGTAGGTTTGCCTTGTAATTTTTTTAAGAAGTATCCCATTACTTTTCAGATTACTTGTAATGGGAAAAGAAGCTTGTTTACATTACTTTGTAATGGGTTACGTAATGACTAATGGATCCGAATTTTTGCTGGGATGCTGCCATATTTTTTGATAGACTACTTGATCTAAAGGTTCATATTGGGAACTCACTAGATCATGAAGATCTCTCCTAACGTGCCTGGGTGGGGGAAAATTGTGTCAGAGATACTCATGACGATAACACCCAAGCAGGAACTGTTGCGTTAATGCACCGCCAAATTCTTCGGCTCCTCATGAAGATGTCCCAATGGTGTCGTGATGATGTACGCTGTTGCAACCCTCAGGCGGCATTCTTAAAGGTTTGAATATTCTTCCATTGCCTGGCATAATACATAACACACTGGCGCCACATAGGTAAGCACTAACCTGCCTAAAAGAAGTCAGCAACCCAAGTACTGCCGGCCTGCGACGTGAGGACCTTATTTCTACTTCTGATCTCGACGCAAAACATGCTATTGAATGTTACACCCAACATCTTGGGGTAGTTAGTGATCTAAATTAGAACACCATCCACCGATATGTTCAGTTTGGAAGAACTGTAATAAGTCATCTTCATATGTAGATTTTTAACTCTATCACATACATATATCAACGCTTATTGGATCCAAAGCAAAGATAGTACAATCATCCGTATGCATTACGATCTCTATTAGGTCCAAAGGATGGCGAAGAACAGAAAGATAGTGGTTAAACAATCCCGGAGATATCACTTTGACTTGGGAAACTTTCTCTCCTTCACTCTACGGCGATTCGATAAGCGAATACAACGATAGCTTGTCGCACGGCCTGTTCTGGGTCAGTTTTCGGACCTAATATGTGTAGATATGGCACATAAACATGTTGGGGTAATATGCCTTTTCCACAAATCATGTATCCTTGCCAGCCTTCAGTATCCCAACTACCAACTTTCCTGGCTTCTATATCAAAAATGGTAAAACCTAAGAAAAACTCGTGTAGGTGCCTCCAGATTTTCGGTAATCTAAGCTAAAATTTTTAACCGAACTAGCTGTAATTTGACATTGGAAGTTCTCTGTGATCACTAAAATTCTCCACCAAAACTTGTCAACTTGTCCATGCTTTGATATTGTACGCATATAACGGTACCTCCCGATTTTCGGTATTTTGAGGGTCTTAGCTACATTGTTTTTCGGAACCATCCATAATTTGACATTTAAGTTTCCCTGCAGTTATAAAACTTTTCCACCAAAAATTGCCCAGATAGGTTTACACTTTGATATAGCCTTCATAATTTTAGCTAAAACTTGTATCCGGGCTAGCTGTAATTTGACAACAAAAGTCCATGTTTTGGTGTAGCCCCCATAAACGGTACCACCCGATTTTCGGTATTTTGGGGGTCTTAGCTACATCGTTTTGTCAGAAATACCCGTAATTTGACATTTGAGGTCCTCTGCAGTTACAAAACTTTTTCACCAACAATTGTCAAGATATGTCCACACTTTTATATAGTCTCAATACCGAGTACCTTCGATTTTCGGTATTTTGAGGATTTAAGCTAAAATTTTTATACGACATTTGAGATTCTCAACGCTGCCTCCCGATTTTCGGCATTTGATGTTTTATCTACAATTTTTAACTGAACTATCTGTAATTCGATATTTGAGTTTCTCTGTGGTTACGAAATTTCTTCATTATAAATCGTCAATATAGCATCACGTTTTGGTATAACCCCATATAACGGTACCACCGATTTTCGGTATTTTGTGAGAGTCTTAGCTACATTGTTTGACAGAACTACCTGTAACTTGGAGGGTAAAAAAAGTTCGGCCCGGCCGAAATTAACGACTTTTTAAATATGAACATTGACAGCGATTTATTTATAAGTCCCTCCGGAGAGTTTTGTTTGTTTTGCGATTTTTTCATCTATGAACATTGTAGTTTAAGAATCCTCATAATAAAAATTCCTCCGGTAATTTATTTTGTTTTGTGATTTTTCTCATCTATGAACATTGTAGTTTCAGAATCTTCAAAAACTTTCTAAGTGTAATCAGCTATCATTTTAAGTTAGATAAGGCGGTCCGCCTTATATACAACTTTTCTTTATAACATTATTTTAAAGGAAGAGAAGTGTATACTGCTCTCTTTGGTCCGTACAGGTCTTTGCATTATTTGGCGATATAAGATTCAAACTAAATAATTTTCCAAAATATGCAATATTCTCAGTGTATTAGTCTCTTTAATGTTCCTAGGTGCCAGGAGTCATTTACATTTTTGTAATACGACATTTATTGGCAGTTTGAATATTTTACAAATGTTGCACTTAATTTGATAGTTGACAACAGTAACCGAAAATAATTATTGAATTTCTGTAAAATGATTTTTAACACTCAAGAGCAAACAACCACAAACGTTCCAGGAGGAACCTGACTGATTTTGTTTTTATTTAATAATTTGGAAAAAAGCCTGTGAAATTAAATTGGAGAGCGGACTTTTGGAGTCAAGTCTTAACTAGTTGGCGACATTGTCATTTGATGAAGTTGTTGATAAAATAATCCTTAATTTAAGTTTATCAAAGAAAATGTCTAATATGTTCAACGGTGGTAAAAACCCCGCAGCTTAATATTAGCTATCAATTCCTGAGTAGTTTTGAGTGTTTGAGCTCATCGATAAAAGAAGGAATCGTGGAGCTAAATATAAAATCTTTTTTGTCCCTTCAGGTAAATGAAAATTATTTTTTTAACATTTTTAAAAATTATTCCAAAAAAAATTGTGTGCTGATCTTTTTGTACAATATTAATCTATATATCTTTATATATATAAAAATGGTGTAAAAAATGTATAGTAATTCATAAAATGAGAACGGCTAGGCCGATTTCGGTAAAATTTTTTGTCAGTTATTCGTATTTTCGAGGAGAAGGTCTTTACGGAAGAAAATTTTGGAAAATCTCTCCGGAAAAGTCGGAAAATTGGAAAAATCGAAAATTGAGTTTTTGTATGAAATTTTATTCCTTAATAGCGAGACGAAGTTCGCCGGGTCCGCTAGTATATTATATTTTTACGTGAATATACATTTAGCATTATATTTTTTCAATCCAAAATATCTAGAGATGGGAAATGGGTAAATACCCAAATGGTAAATACCCATTAAAATGGGTAAATTGGGTACAAATGGGTAAATATCCAGGTATTTACCCAATTTGTGGGTATAAACTACAGAAACTAAAATCATGAAATAAGATGCAAAAACGCAGTGTTTTAGCAAATTTTAACTGACTATGAATAAAATTACCGTTTTTGGATGCATGGCAAGTTAATATATGATAAATTTTTTGGTCGATAGTTTGGTAAATCTCTCATATTTTGTGACATCATGTTTTTAGTATTTGACAACTTTTAGAGCAGTTTGTTGTGGTTATTCTTGCAGAAAATCATAAATGCTGGATCGAAATCCAAAAGTTATGATATATCAGATAGATTAACGCAAGATTTCAGTGGATAATCTTGAGATTTAATTCCTCCTTGACAAAGCTATAATTTTTGCATTCTTCGCTAATTTTTTCGCACAAGCAACTCCAACGACCGATTTGACGTATAAAAAGTTTAGTCCGCATGGTTTTACCACTTTTCTGGTATTCTTTTTGATTTTCTGTCTGACAGAAAAACAAAATTTTGATTTCAAAATAAAATTTTATTTACCCAAATAAATACCCAAAAAAGATATTTATTTGGTATTTACCTGGTATTTACCCAAGTTTTGGGTAAATACCGGGTAGAATCCCATCTACATATAAAAATATAAATAAAATAATAAATGCGTAATTTAAAGCCCGTGGAACAATATTCATCCTCTTCCATTTTATTGCAAACAAAAAGTTTTGCAATTGGACTAAAAAGTGTAAATATGTGACAATTTACACACTCAACCAAGAGTTCAATAAATATGTCAGAGTTTTTGTTCAAAATTGTTTGAGGGTCATATTGAAATTTTGTAATAAAATTTTAATACTTTACAATAGGGTTGTGTGATTATTTTTTATGTAAATTTTATGGCAAGTGATAATGGAAAAACAAATAACAACTCAAACGGCTATGTTGCACAGATCCATTGAAATTTTTTTTAAATATTTTATTATTTGACCTCCTTAATAATATTAACAATAATATTAGTCGTTAAGTTCGGCCAGGCCGAACTTTTTATACCCTCCACCATAAAATATGTACATATTAGTTAATTTTCTCTCCTGGCCAGAAATTTATTTGGAGATATTTTGTGACCACTTAAACCCAAATGCTTAAATAAGCCCAGAAAACGTATTAAGGAATCTTTTCCAAAAGGCGCCAACTTTATATGCCAAAGTGTGAACCTATTTTTGGACAATTTTTGGTGGAGAAATTTTGTGACCACTGGGAACCTCAAATGTCAAATTACAGATAGTTCGCTCAACACATTTAGCTCAACTACTGACAATTGACAATTTTTAGTAGAGAAGTTTTGCCACCACTTTTAACTTCAAATGTCAAATATCAGGTATTTTGATCAAAATATAGTTAAAATTCTCGAAATACCGAAAATCGAGAGGTTCCGTTATATGGGGGCTATACCAAAACATGGGCATATATTAAGAAATTTCAGGTGAAAGGTGTTGTGACCGCTAGGAACCTCAAATAGCAAATAACGGCAAGTTTGGATAAAAATTGTAGCTAAAATCCTCAAAAAAAGAAAAAAACGGGAGTTACCGTTATACCAAAATGTGGACCTATGTTGACAATTTTTGGAGAAGAAGTGTGAGCACTCAGAACCTCAAATGTCAAATAATACGTAGTTCAGCCAAAAAGTAGTAAAAATTCTCAAAATACTTATAAGTAGGAGGTACCGTTACATGGGTCTTAAATCTTTAAATTATGGAAATACGGGACGTAACGTTATACCAAAACATCGACCTATGTTGACAATTCTTGGTGGATAAGTTTTGTGACCCCTGTGAACCTCAAAAGAAGTTTACATTCTCGAATTACCTATAATATGAAGGTACCGTTATATGGGCGCATTGCCAAACATAACAACATATGCCATATGCAACAGTAAAAAATTGGGTTGCTGAATTTAAACGTGGTCGTACAAGCATTGAAGATGAACCACGTAGTGGACGTCCAAAAACAGCAACAACAACAGAAATTGTAGCCAAAGTGCATGATATGGTATTAAATGATCGACGAATAAAAGTGCGTGAAATTGCTAATATCATGGGCATCTCAAATGATCGAGTCCATTTAATTTTGCATGAACTTTTACTAGAGGTGAAAAAGCTTTCTGCAAGATGGGTGCCGCATTTGTTAACAGTCGATCAAAAACGCATAAGAATGAACATTTCTCAAGCTTGTTTGGATCGTTTTAAGGGAAATAAAATGGATTTTAATCGTCGTTTCACAACTGTTGATGAGACATGGATCCACCACTATACTCCAGAGACAAAAGAACACTCCAAACAATGGACTGAAGCTGGAGGAAGTGCCCCAAAGAAGGCAAAAACAATTCAATCGGCTGGTAAGGTTATGGCAACGGTTTTTTGGGGCTTCAAAGGTATTTTATTGATTGACTATCTGCAAAAGGGTAAAACAATAAATTCAGAGTACTATTGCAACCTTTTGAATCAATTAAATGTACAAATTCGAGAAAAACGTCCTGACTTACAACACAAAAAAATAATTTTTCATCAAGACAACGCACCAGCGCACAAGAGTGTTTTAACAATGGCTAAAATCAACGAATTAAAGTACGAGTTGCTTGACCACCCACCTTATTCTTCTGATTTAGCTCCCAGTGACTTTTACTTGTTCTGAAATCTAAAAAATGCCTTGCTGGCAAGCTTTTTACCTCAAATGAAGATGCAATTACAGTTGTAAACCACTATTTTGAAGGCCTTGAGGAAAACTATTTTAATCAAGGGATAGAATTGCTAGAAAAGCGTTGTTAGAAAACCGTTGTTGAAGATGTTTGGTGAAGATATTGTGTGCCTTCCTGGAACCTCAAACTTCAAATTACACGTAGTTCAGTCAACAAATGTAGTTAAACAAGTAAAAAAGTATCGTCGGATTTTCCGACGGAGATATACCCTCAGCCTGTGTGAATTGAAATGTACATCTATTGACAATATCGAATCTACGGTGTTAAAGTTCAAATGGGCTTTTATAATTCAATTCGACTGACTTTCAGTCATATGTCAACCCCCCTTGTCAGAAATAGTCTACTACGTAAATGGTGCAACTTTGCGCTTTCGGCGCAAAGTAATATTGACATATTGTGACAAGAGAGGTTGACAGTTTCCCCGCCAAATGTCTAGTTTAAGCTGCGTTTGAGTAGGGTGTGTTATTCGACACAAGGCAGAATAGACGAACTTCGTTCACGGACTCCGTCCACCTAACATTACTAACAAGTATTGTTTACGAAAAAAGGTAAAAGCTTTACGAGCAAACATTCAATAAACATACCAAACATCAATACTAAAAACCCTTGTGTTTTTATTTCTCTTCTTTTTCGTTTATTTACACCGCACAACCTCTACGAGGCAAACAACAACAAAAGCTACGCTTTAAAATATACAGTCCACTCATCATTTGGTGTCCCACCTAAAAATTCTGCTTTCGCAACTCAACATCTGGCCAATTCAGGCTGGATTAAACATTTGGTCCATTCGTACCGGATAAAAGCAAGCAAGGATTTCATCCACTACGCCTGGCTCCGTCAGCGTCATCAATACAAAAGGTACGTACTGTCAGTTTTCTACGAAAGTGAGCAGTGTTACCTTTAAACAATAACAACAAAATAATAAAAACATCCATCGATCGTTTTACAATAGTGCCGCGTTAGTGTTTTTGTTGTAATATTCTCTTACTTTTGTTACACGAAAATAAGCATAAAACGTGTGGTGTAACTAGCAGCAGTGATCAGTGATTTTTACAAAAACAACTGTGCTTGCTATTTAGTGGTCAATTTCATGCATAAAAAAGAATAGAATATGTAAAAGAAATTGGCAACAACAACATATCCAGCACTGTAATTCTGTTGTGTGTAGTAACAACAACTACATAAGATCACTTATCAGTGCTGTAGTTTCGTTGATTTTGTTTCGATTATTAAGAAGTAAATAATCGGTAATCACATTTACGGTATAATAAAGCAGGTCGTAAAAATTCAAAATTAATTTTATAAAATATAATTTTACAAATTATTAATAAAATTAATTGTACTTTGTTACAAGTAAAATTTGTTAGTGCATTTTTCGATACACAGAGAAAAATTACGTGAATTTTTCGATACACTAAAAAAATTAAATATTTATTTTAATGTTGATTTTTACTGAAATTTCTTTAAAAAAAATTATAACAATTGTGTATTTTTCGATACACTGAACAAAATTACGTGTATCTTTCGATACACTGTTATAAATTATTGGTATATATTTCGATATACATTTTGTACAAAATTAGAAACATTTTGGTAGTTTATTCCAATTATCGTTCTTATTTTGCATTTCTGAATTTAATCTTCGATTAAAATGGCCCTCACCCCATACGAGTTCTTTATTCGAGCAATTGATGCTCTAATTACTTTCGAAGCGAGCTTCACTTCTTTACGGGATGAAGATCTCGACATTTATTTTCTAGAGGTCCATGGGTCAGAGGCCAAAGAACTATGGAATAAAGTCAAAGACACATTTGATAAGTGCTTGTATTATCTTCAGACCTCCGAAAAGTCAAATACTTGTGACATCACTTCCGCTAAGAGCAAATATGATATCGCATACCGATCATATATGCAGGTCCTGGCGAGCATAAATAGAAAGACAAGTGCACTTCGTGCAACACCAAATCCTTCCATTCAGCCGAATATGACTCCAAGGTTGGACGATTCGCATCCATCTAGCAATCATACTTCGGTTCATTCTACAATAGAGAGTGCTACGCACAATCTGAACCTACCTCCTTGTGATATTGATGTATTCGATGGAGGTTTTGAGTCATGGCCAACATTCAGAGACTTGTTTTCAGCAGTCTATATTAAGAACTCCAGCATAAGCGATGTTGAACGGTTGTGTCATTTAATCAATAAAACTAGCGGTGAGGCTCGGGAACTTGTTTCCAAGTTTCCTCTTACCCATCGAAGTTTTCATTTAGCATGGAAGGCATTAGTAGATGCATACGACAACGTCCGCATCTTGGTAAATAATCAAATGAAAATGCTATTCAACCTTCCGTTCTTAAATTTAGAGACAAGTTCGGGTCTGAAAAACTTACAACGTGGTATAAATAGGTGCATTTCTGCCCTGACGATCTACGATGTGTCAACTAACGGATGGGATCCATTATTAGTGTTTCTTTGTATTCAGCGATTACCAAGAGATACTGTAACTTTATGGGAGCAAAGCATTACAAATAAATCAGCTTTGTCTTTATGGAAAGATCTGGATATCTTTCTTACAGAAAGGATCCAAACTTTAGAATGCCTTCATAATATAAGGGGGCTAGATTCAAAACCCATCTCCGATGGTAAAAATCAAAAAAGACATTCTCCGAATGCACCATCTTCTAATTCACCCTTTTCCAATTCTACGAAATATTGTCCAGTATGTCCCCGACAGAAGCATCATCTTCGAAGTTGTGGGGAATTTCAAAAACTTTCAGTTCCTGATCGTTTTGATATTGTAAAACGGAATTACTGTTGTGCCAACCGTCTTTCTCGTGGGCACCATATCAAGGATTGCAGTAGCCGTTTTAATTGTTCTTACTGCAATAAAAGACACCACAGTCTTTTACATCGTGAGATGACAGTAGGATCTCCCATTTCGGCGATAGCATCGCCATCGACTTCTATTTCTAGTCGTAGATTTCGTTCTGATACTGGTTCCCAATCAAATTCGACTCCGAGTTCGTCCGATTCGCCCATTACAATTACAACACCTCCAAATCCTTCCACTTTCGTGAATAGACAGGTATTTCATACCACTTCATCCAACAATGTTGTAATGGGGACAGCTATGGTGAATGTTATTCACAAGGGTACTTTTTATCCAGTTCGTGCCATAATTGATCCAGCATCAGAATCATCATTCATTTCAGAGCGAGTGGTTTCTAAACTCGGTATTTCTACCAACTCCTCTTTATCCTCCATTACTGGACTTAACCAATCGGTTTCGGCTATTTCTAGCCAAATCTCCTCCATTGAGATAGGGTCTTCATTCAATAGACATTTATCTATCAATGTTAATGCTTTGGTTCTTCTAGAACTCTCCAATAATTGCCCGTCTATTTCATCTGATATTGATCTGTCTTCTCGACTGCCAAATATACGTTTGGCAGATCCAACTACGTTGGATTCCGGTCGAGTGGATCTCCTACTAGGAGCGGACATTTATCCTAAAATAATTACTGACGGTATCATCCACAACGTAATTGACACTTTATTGGCACAAAATACTGTCTTTGGCTGGGTTCTAACGGGACCAATTCCATCATCAAATAATCGAACGTCTTCGAAATCAAACGTTTCCAATAATTGATCTTCCGGATTAAAGTTTTATATTTCGAAACATTTCTATCGATATCCGGTCGTCTTGTTTTGAAAACGCTTCGCAAAATCTACGAAAAACTATTGTAAGACGATCATTACCATGATCTACGCTAAGGCGTCTCCTCTACGGGAGTTTGCACTCGCCTTTCATAATCACTAATCTAGGACTTTCGTCCTGAACGGCAGTAGACACCCTTCTGGTACTTCTAGCCGCAACTTAATGTCTTTCGACAAGATCAGCACGCTCCGCTCTCTTCTACGAGAGATTGCACAGCGGGCTGCTCCATATCAAGGCTTCGCCTGGACTATGATACGGCGTCTCCTCTACGGGAGATTGTACACGTCTTTCATAGTTTTTCAACAAATTAATATCTACAAACACTTGCTGGGACCATCGTCCCGGAGCCTGCTCTTCTACGAGGGCTTGCACAGGCGCTGTTTGTTTGATTAACCGTTAACTATGATAAGGGGTCTCCTCATCGGGAGTTTGCACTCGCCTTTCATGGTTATTCAAGAAGTAAATACCTTCAAACACTTGCTGGGATCATCGTCCCGGGGCCTGCTCTTATACGAGAGCTTGCACAGGCGCTGTTTGCTTGGTTACTCGACTAACCATTACTAATAAATAAAGTATTTGCATCATTACCGCCATCCAACTGCTCACTGAACTGACAGCTACACCTTTGTATATTTACTTTATAAAAATCTTTGTTTATTTTGCAACAAACGTAGTTTTTGCGAGGCCGGCGGAATGTTAAAGTTCAAATGGGCTTTTATAATTCAATTCGACTGACTTTCAGTCATATGTCAACCCCCCTTGTCAGAAATAGTCTACTACGTAAATGGTGCAACTTTGCGCTTTCGGCCAATTCAGGCTGGATTAAACATACGGATTACGGATTTTGTGGCCCTTTTTGGAATTTGCCGACAAAAAATATATTTGGTTTGACGCTCATTCCTTTTGATAGATATTGTGCCCACCCGCCATTTCAGTTTGTCTGAATATATGGACTTGTCCACTAAAAACATAATATCGAGCGTTTTACAGCTTTCGGGCTATTTTCTCAGGAAGTATGAACTTTTACCGTCGTAATGGCAACGAATAAAAGATGTTACAACAAAGATAAAAGTGATTCGATATCAGGCCTTAAACTCATTTTTCCGAAATTTTGTGCGAGAGGTACCCGAAGGAGTTGACATATCGTCAGTGTCATGCTTAAGTGTTCCATACGCCATTTGCCTGATTCGAGCAAAACTCAAATTAATGTTTGAGCCAATACGGATAAAAAGTGGTACAAAAATCCAATACTTTAAGAGCTCAGTTCTACTTAACTAAACTCAAAGAATATATCAGCAGTTTATTTTAGTCAGATATCTCTGATAGTCTAGAAGTTATGGCCGATTTTTATAATTGCAAAAGGTTGCTGAATTGTTCCATGGGTTCTTTTTTCGTGTTTTTGGCTGTTTGTGTCACATGGAACACAATTTGTCACGTTTCAACAGAACCACTTTTATCAACTGTGTTCCACCTCCCTTATGTTAAGTGCTACTTTGAGGTTGAAAATTCACGGCTTCAAATGACATATTTATTTGAGCAAATAAACACATTAAGGACTATTATTATAGGTCTCCTTAACATTTATTTTTTGAAATATATAGAAGTAGTGTAGAATATGAGGTAAACATTTCGATCGGAACTGATTTTTACATTTCTAATAAGCTTTAAACGCGTTTTTCTCTAAATACATTTTTTGTAATCGGGGTCTACGCTAACTTCAAGACGAATGAACGTATCTGCATATATTTTGTGGGCTTAAATCAAAATCCTGCCTTAAAACGAGGGAATTTTTATAGGATGTGTTACCTTAAGCGAAAAGAAATTGTGGTTTTCATATAAAATCACATTATTACAAAATATTTAGATTTAAAAACTATTATTCTTAATTTTTTAAGCTAGTCCTTTAAAAAAAATCGTTTTTATATCTTTTTGTTCCATACGCCACACGGCATGGATTTGGAACAATAAAGTTTAAAGTTGTTTCGTTACATATGCCAGGCTTTATGGATATGGAACAAACAGACAGACTTTTTTAGTCACAAAGTGGATATGGGTCATATTGACATCTGAATATCTCAAAAACTATAAAAGATAGAAGAAAACCGATTAAAAAATCTGAAAGAAAATGGTTTAAAATCTAGTGAGGTACCTTCATCTCAAAATGTCAAAAATGGCGTATGGAACACTTAAGCATGACATCGACGATAAATAGCCTATTTTCGAACCTGATCTATGTCTCGCAGAAATATAACGATGTTCAAAGTATGGACCAAATCGGTTACTACCTTCGAGAGTTTTCGTGTGCACCATTTTTGTGAAAAGTGCTGAACTTTTGTGGCAGAGGTACCTAACGGAATGAACCGATATGGTCAACTGAGTTCGAAATATATATTTTTATGGGCAAATTTTAGACCGAATCGGCAGTTCCGTTCTATAGTTCGACATAGTGCGCTCCAACCACTACAAATTGTCCCATAGAGGATTTATACAACTTTCGGGCTATTTTCTCAGGAAGTATGGTCTTGCCCCTGATAAAACTTGTACCTACGTAATGGGGACAGCGAATACAAGTTGCTACAATAAATATCAAAGCGATCAGAGAGCAGGTCCTAAACTTAACTTTTCCGAAGTTTTGTGTGGGAGGTACCCGAAGAAGTGGACCGATAGCGTCCATATTAAAACTTCATCTATGTCTGGTAGTAATTTCACAATGTGCAAATTATGGACCAAATCGGTTATTCTCTTTAAGAGTTATCGTGCGCACAAATTGTCCGTACATTTTCGAAATTTTGGAACAAAACGGCTCATACATTCGGGAATTATCGTGCACCAGCCAGACAGACGGACGGATATTGCTAAGTCGACTCCAAATTGTATGAAACGGATTTCGTCCAAACATACTTGGGGTCTAAAACCATTATTTCGATGAGACACTTTTTTCCCGTATGAAAGTGTACATAACCTCGTTTGCATAAATGCAGAGGGTATGATCACCAAAATGACGAAAATTGGCAGGTACCGTTATATGGGGCTATATCAAGACATAGACCTATGTTGAAAAATTTTGGTGGAGATATTTTGTGATCTTTGCGAACCTCAAATGTTAAATTACAGGTAGTTCGCCCAAAAAATTTAGCTAAAACTCTCGAAATATCGAAAATCGGGAGGTATCGTTATATGGGGGCTATACCAAAACGTGGGCCGGTATAGTCCATTTTCCAACTTGCCTATAGAAAAAAGGCACTCGGGTGCATAATTTTAGCGTTCTATCTCAATTATTGCGGGCGATAGAGTAATTACAACAAACGGACAGTCGGACGGACTTGGCTGAATCGTCTTAGAATTTTATCCTGATCAAGAATATATAATTTATATGATCGCAAATGATTATATCAATGCGTTACAAACAGAACAACAAACTTTATATACCCTCCATACTATGGTGGATGGTATAAAAACAACAAAAGTCCACAATTATACTTCGTCTCCATTGAAAAATACACGCCAATTGTCCTAATTGAATCCTCCAAAAATCCTTATGAAATCCACTCCTATTGTCCTTGTTGGGAATCCCACCTAAAAATTCATAACATGTCGTCTTTAGTATTCCAAATATCCTTTAGAAATCCGGTTTACATTGCCTTTTTTTTGTCTTTCCTGTCCAGCGTGCCCGTCTTTGTGACAACATCAATTCACTGCCAAACTAAATTACTTTAAAATGAAACACATTTTATTTGACTTTTGGGATTTTTGACAATCTTTAACTTAATTACTTCGTACAAAATAACAACAATAAAACAACAAGAACACACATAAAACCAAAAAGATCTAATAAAAACTCTATAACAAAATCATCATTTGCTGAAATCTCTAATACAGCAGAATACCCCGCCCACAAACATAACAACAACACGCAAAAAGTTCTACCATCAACGCCACCACTTTCTTGGCAATAAACAAAAACGTGTTAAAAAGAAAAGTTTTTTACTTCAAGTCGTTTTTTATCGTTACTCTTTCTCTATTTCGTTTAAATCTACCACACCGGCAAAAGGAAGAAGGAACGTAAAAGGCAACAGCAACAACAACAATGGCGATGACGTCGACTCCGACTCCGATACGAAACAAAGAAATATCACAATGAAATGTAGTTAATTAATTAGCCAAAACAAAGTTCGTTCAGTGTCTAGGTCGCCAACTCATTTCATTTCGAGAGTCAGCCATCATCCAGTTCTCAAATGGAATTGGTTGCATTGTTTTGTGGAGCAGAGTAAGAGTTGAACTTTTCTTTGAAATTGCCACAATCTGATTAGGGACATTGCCGAGAAAAAAACTAAAAGTACACAATTAGTTTATGTTGTGTGCGTAGAAACTTACTCGGTACGTATTGCAGTTGGTGGGTTGAGGGTATCCATTACAAAGTAAAGGATACACTTTAAATTGGCAATCTGAGTAATTTCGTTTTGTTTTCTTTTTTCAGGATTAAAGGGAATTGTGTTTAAAACCAGAGGTAAAGGTATATGCAAATGGCAATAATCCTGGTGATATTGTTTTTGAAGAAAAGTATGTCTGGTACATTGGATTTGTTTTCAATTTGTTGGAAGACAATACAATACGGTTGCTCATTTTGATTAATTATTCTATTCCTTTTGTTTTTATCTTTCGTATAATGTGATCGATGGAGCGATGGAGACCTTTCAATCAATAGCAGTCATATTCCCAAAGCTAATTTTACCAATCACCTACCTATGCATACTTTCCGTTTATATTTCGCCAGCAAAGTACCGAATACCGAAAATCGGAGGGACCGTTTTGTGGGAGCTACATGAAGACGAGGACCTATACCGACAAATTTCAGTTGGAAAGCTTTCTGCCACCAACGAAGAATAAATACCAAATTTCAGCCATTTCGGTGTTAAAATGAGGCTAAAACCTTCAAAATACCGAAAATCGGGAGGTACAGTTCTATAGTGGGCTATATCACACCGTGGACCGAAACCGACAAATTTCTTGTAGAGATTTTGTAGTCCCGAAAAAGACTAAATGCCAAATTTCAACCATTTCGGTTTGATAATGAGGCTACAGTCTTAAAAAAACCGAAAATTGGGATAAACCGTTCTATGGGGGGTACATCAAACCGTGAGCCGATGCCGACAAATTTCTGGGGGAAAGTTTTGTAGCACCGAAAAAGACTAAATACCAAATTTCAGCCCCTTCGGTTGTGATAATGAGGCTAAAACCTTCAAAATACCGAAAATCGGGAGGCACCGTACCGTGTGCAGCGCGTTCTCCCATAAGAACGTTCAAAACTTGGGTTTGGGAGTCGGGTTAGTAACCCTCCCCTATAAACACCCTACTATGAAAAATCGAAAGAAAAGAAAAACAATCCCCTCTAACCCCCGAAAAAGTTTTATGGATCACGATCTGCGGATCTGCACCTAGAATGCTCGCACTCTTTATAGAGAAGGTGCAGTTTACGCATTGGCAGATGTACTTGAAAAGTACAAGGCTGACATTACTGCCATACAGCATATACGATAGATTGGGGAAGACGTCACAACAATACCTATAGCTGTCATGAGACAAAGCATGAGTTTGGTTGCGGATTTGTAGTTTGTCGGTGGTTATAACATCTGGTCTCCAGCTTTACTCCAGTGAATGAAAGGCTTGCTACAATACGGATGAAAGCAAAAATTTTTTTAGCTTTATTTGCGCTCATGCTCTAACCAAAGATAAGGATGAACAGACTAAAGATATATTTTACTAGCGCTTAAAATAAACTTGAGCGTTGCCCTGCCCATGACATTAAATAATCTAGGCGATTTTAATGCCAAAACTGGAAAGGAGAATATCTTTGACTCAACCGTCGGGAAATTCAGTCTCCACAGTGCAATGTTATGAGGCTGATAGACATTGCAGCTGCAAAAAACATGGTAGTTAGCAGTACCAGATTTAAGCGTCTCGATATTTATAAGGGCAGATCAAAGAACAATTAATCAAATTGATCATTGATCAAATTGATCTTTGATCAAATTGATCAAGCGTCGTGTTGGGTGTACGATCGTTCCGAGGAGAAAACATAGATACGAACCACTACCTTCTTGTAGCAAAGGTACTTACCCGTTTAGACGTAGCAAGTAACGTACAAGCAGATACAACGCGGATGTTGGATATCGGTAGGCTGCAAACACAACAGATAGCCACAGCATATACCACTCAACTAGCCCAATTGCTTAATGAAAGCACTCCTCGTCCCGATAACACATCAGCACAATGGCAAAATACTGCCTACTCCATGTAAACAGACGCAAAATCCATACTTGGATACCAGAGACCTCCACCAAGGAATCCATGGTATGACCAGGAGTGTCGTTCTGCTACTTAAGAGAAAAATGCGGCATAAAGGGCTACTCTACAATCAGTAGCAACGTGTAGCGCACGAGAGAGATATCGGGGAAAATGAGAAAAGAGAAACGTCTTTTCCGCAGGAAAAAGAGTGAAATGGAAAGACGGGAGTGTGAAAAAATCGAGATGTACAGGAGCCAGAATGAAGTCCGAAAGTTCTAACAAAGAGGGAAACATCAAACAAAGAGGGAAACATCATCTTCAGAAAGTATTTGAATATTTTTACAAAAACTTTTTATTTTCTTAAATTGTAAAAAATCGCGCGATTTTTTTCAAAAATAATATTTTCAAAAATATTCGCGATTTTTACAAAAATATTTTCAATTTAAGAAAATCATTTTTTTTGTAAAAGTATTCAAAAATATTTTCAAAATTTAAGGAGATAAAAAGTCGAAAATATTTTTGAAAAAAAATCTCGCGATTTTTTCAAAAATAGTTTGGCCTGTATCGCTTTTCGTTTTTCAGAAAGTATTTGAATATTTGTACAAAAACTTTTTATTTTCTTAAATTGTGAAAATATTTTTGTAAAAAATCGCGCGATTTTTTTTCAAAAATATTTTCGCCTTCGGCGCTTTTTGTTTTTCAGAAAGTATTTGAATATTTTTACAAAAACTTTTTATTTTTTAAATTGTGAAAATATTTTTGTCAAAAATCGCGCGATTTTTTCAAAAATATTTTCGCCTGCAGCGCTTTTCGTTTTTCAGAAAGTATTTCAATATTTTTGCAAAAACTTTTTATCTTCTTATATTATGAAAATATTTTTGTAACAAATCGCACGTTTTTTTTTAGAAAGTATTTGCGAATTTTAACAAAACCTTTTTATTTTCCTGTAGGCAGCATTTTTCGTTTATAATAGGTTTGAAGGCAAATTTTGAATATAGTTCGATTTGAGATGGCTACTACTTATTTTGTACTTAATTTTCTTAAAAATTTTAAATCAATTATAAATTATTTGTGAAATGAAAAATGCATATGAACTTAAAGTTAATTTTTAATTTTTTCTTATACATTTGAAATAAAAATTGTATTTAAATAAAAATCACTTAAATTTTAAAAACGGACATAACTTCCATTGGGACTTATGTCCGCTAAAGAGGGTCGGACATAGCTTCCAAAAAATTTGGGAGTTATGTCCGCAAACCAAGGCGGACATAACTCCCAAAATCGTTTTGGGATTTATGTCCGTTGGGAGTTATGTCACGGCACCGGAAAGAACATTTTTCCAAACTGTTGGTATCCGATAGAAGCGAAAGCTGCGAAGATACCACAGACCCAATCCCAGAAGATGGTATTGAATGTATACTGTCCAGCCAAGATGAGGTAAAGACAGCAATAAATCGGCTGAAAATAATAAGGAATCAGGAGCCGATGGCTTATCAGCCGAGCTGTTCAAAACCGGAGGCGACACGCTAATAGTATATTCATCAGCTAGTTAGCACCATGTATAAGGAAGAACGAACCTGAGCATCCTGTCCTGTCGACAAGAAAGGTGATAAGACTGTATGCTCTAACTATAGGGGCACACGTCTTCTCCCTATTGCTTACAAGATAGTGTCAGGGATACTGTGCGAACGACTTGGTCAACGAAATAATTGGGCCATACCAATGTGTTTTTTGACCTGCCAAATTCTCCGTTTTACCCTGCGGCAAATCCTGGAGAAGACTCAAGAGATGCAGATCGACACCTACCACCTTTTTGTCGATTATAAAGCAGCCATTCCAAGCCATGCCTGAATTTGGTATTCCTTTAAAGCTCATTCAGCTTTGTAGAATGACATTAACTGATACTCGGTCCTCAGTCAAAATAGGGAAGAACCTATCCAAAGAGTTTAGTACGAAAAAAGGGGTTTCGGACAAGGAAACGGCCTCTGGTGTGACTTACTCAACATTCTGCTGGAAAAGGTTATACGAGATGCGAAGGTCAAAAGAAGTGGAACAACATAAAGAAACAGCCTTATGTTACTTGCTTATGCTGATGGTGTAGACATCATGGGTCGATCGGTAAAGGAAGTAAATGATACCTTTGCAAAAGTCGAAAGGGAATCTGCTAAAATGGGTCTGGCAGTAAACGGTGAGAAGACCAAGTTGATGGTGTCGACGAGCAATGCGTCCATTGAGATCGGACCAACTGTTGACGTTGGTTTCTATAATTTTGAAGTAGTAAAAGACTTCGTCTACCTCGGCACCGCCGTAAACACAACAAACAAGATCAGATGTGAAATAAAAAGAAGAATTATATTGGCCAACAGAGACAAAACCAGATCTCGTCAAACAATAACAACGCTTTACAAAACACTGATACTGCCCGTGCTGATATATGGTTCCGAAGCTTGCGTACTTGCGCAAGCAAACAAGGCAGTGCTTGGTCTGTTTGAGAGAAAAATTCTTCGAAAAGGGACGAATCTGCGTTAATGGTAAATATCGACGTCGCATGAACCACGAGCTGTAGCTACACAACGACATCAGTATAGATAAACGTATCGAGATGCAACGATTGCGTTGCCTAGGCCATATCATAAGAATGTGCGATGATGAACCCGCTAAAAAATACGGGTCACGGGTCGATGGATGAAAAAGTGAAAAGGCGGAGTATTTAAGAAAGCGAAGCAACAAACAGAGAGAATTGGATATCTTTTCTCACTTCGGCTTATGGAACAAAGGTTGTGTAATGGGCCAGCTAAGTAAGTAATTTCATTTAAGCACTATTCGTAACACTTAGCTAGATTTTCCAAGAAGTCGTCTTTATCTTACCCCTACAAATCAACAAGGGGTAACCCTATACCCTGTTCTTAGGGTTACAAATGGTCTTCATAATGGACTTACTAAAACGTTCAGAATAAAAACACAATTTTGTTGAAAAACAAAAACCGTGTTCACGTTCACATACATAGAGAAACATGTCACACATTTTAAGTGGGACATTTTATAACCCTTGTGATCTAATCCCAATCTTGACTCTCATAAGAAGTTGCATAGCGCTGGATATACCAGTTCATTTATATCAATTTAGTACTTTTAAGATACTTATGGTAACTTTGCGTACAATAATAGTAGTATTCCAAGTTATTTAATTTCGGCTTTAATCCTACACCGAAAACCAAATTTAGTATTTCTTGTAGCCTTATAGGAGGTATTTGCAAAACCACCTCCATAGCTCAGTCCACAGCGGCCTTTATGTCAAATTTCAGAATTTTAACGCATGTAAAATGGTACCAAAGTTAGTACTTTTCGTATAACTGGAAAAAAAACTTCAGAAAATTTCTCCTTATATCAACCCTATTTTCCAACCGTGGGGAACCGATAGAATTGGCAATGACTCTATCGGTTCCCCACCATATATCAACCCCACACACAAACAATACCAAATTTAGAACGACAGAATTTTAGTTCTATACAGTATAGTCTCGATAATCCGGACACTTGTTAATCCGGACAACCCGGTAATCCGGACACTAGAGTTTTTTACATTGTAGACTCTATAATCCCGACATCTCATACTTTTCGTACCTCGATAATCCGGACATCAATATTTTTTCTTATCTTGAGCATTAGATTCGAATTTCATTGAAGTCTTCGTTCTTACAATTGGTGTATAAACAAGAAAAAAACAGTTTTTCAAAGTTTTCGGTTCACATCTGGCTAGCCACTGTTGACTCTATGGAATTAACTATTTGAATTTGTCGAATGATTTTTGACTATGATTCTGACTGTGATAAGCAACAGTATTTTAAACCTAGTGTTGCATAGCCTAGCTTGTTTTAAACTTCTATGTTAGATGTTCCTTTTCTCTAAAGGAATTAGTTCAATAGCCTTCTGATTAGTGAGAAAGTCCCTTGGGAGCATGTAATGTATTCCAATGGTATTTCACCTAAAAATGTTTAAAACAATTAAAGCTTTACTGAAAAATATTGTTAATTACCGAAATTATAAGCATTTTAATTTTACCGATTTACGTCGATAACGCAAAAATGAATTAGAGAATTGCACTATTTCTATAGAAATTTCAATAAATTATTAGAAAAATCGTATGACTACTTTTATTTGAATTTAATATTGTCTAATTCGAAGGCTTTAACATTTATGTAAAACAATACTTTTTTGGTTTCGACGGCGAGATAAAGACAGTTGCTGATGTTCATAGAAACGGCTTAAATACATATTTACACCATAATGAGATGAGTGTATTTGAATTCTGAAGTATATCTCATGTTCCATGGACACTGAAAATGAATATGTGTACGAAGTTTATATCATTAACAAAAAAAAAAAAAAAAAAAAAAACAGTGCCAGCAAAGTCCTAAAATGGCCGCAACCCATGATTTTTGCTTAATATGAATTCGTTGACCATCGATGTCATATTATTAGCTAATAATCGCTCGCTATTAACGATTTTAACTTACAAAATTATATGCTTTTGTAACTACTCGGTAATCCGGACATCGCCGAAACATGTGGTGTCCGGATTATCGAGACTATACTGTATTTTAGCAAATACCAAAAGGCTCAAAATTCAGTTTCACTTAACACCTCTCGAACACATATGTATGAATTTCCAAACTTCATACCTCCATATCTCAATCCTACACTCTAATCTCAATTCCAAATTTCAGTATTCCAGCCCTGTCCGCCAACCCAAATCCTAATTGTACCAAATTTAGTACCTTTAAGTACTTTTTTTAACCATAAGTACGAATTTCCAAAACTACCTCAATTCTGCACTCCAACAGTAACATCAAATTTCAGGTTTCCAGCTCTATCCGTTCACCCAAATAGAAATTGTGCCAAATTTAGTACCAATCCAAATTGTACCAAATTAGTACTGTTTGTACCCATGAGTACCAATTTTCAAAAGTATTGACATTCTCTATTCCAACAGTAACCGTAATTGTAAATATCAAGATTCCAGCTCTGTCCGTTCGCCGGAATCCAAATTGTACCAAAGTTAGTACTTTTCGCACACATGCTACACACCTTTCCAACACCATCTCCTTATGTCAACCGTACTTTTTAACGTTTATTCTTCTCAATTAAAATTTCAACCTTTAAGCTCTATCTGTTCCCAAAATACGATTTGGTACCAAATTTAGTAAATTTTGGTACCTTTCGTACACTTATATTTCGAATATCCAAAAACCCTTTGATACATCTATTCTAGACTCTATCGGTGATCATCATTCCAAATTTCTAGCTCTACCGGTTCGCCAAATACAAATGGTACCATATTTGGTACAGTTTAGTACTTTTCGTACCGTTCTAGTTCGAATTTCCAAAAACCCAGCCTTATCTGACATCTTCGGACCAGGGGCTCAATTCTGTTTCTATGAAAATGTGAGGTGTGGTGGCACTTACTACAAGCATTAACTGTGCTATCAAAAATAAAAATATTAAGAATTATTTCTATGTGAAAAATGTAAACAAAAATATTTTCATAAAATAAATTTAGTTTTGTATTTGAAATTGAAAAGAACACTCGTATCCATACTATATTAGTGACCCCGAACGGAAGAAATTCAAAAATTTTCAAATATGTCAACCGAAAAGAATTCAATGGAAATATCCCGTGTTGCTGTACGCGTTCCTCCATTTTGGCGACAAAATCCAAAGCTATGGTTTATCCAATTGGAATCCCAATTTGTAAGGCAGGAATATCTTGCGACGAAACCAAATTCCACACGCTAGTTGGGTCCATGGAAAGCAACATCCTAAGTCACGTGAGCCATGTTTTGGAGAATCCCCCAGCGAAGCACAAATATGAGACGCTCAAGAAGACATTGCTGAACGAATTTATGGAATCGGAAGAAAAGAGGCTACGACAATTATTGGAAAACGTATGTATTGGTGAAAAAAAGCCCTCCGGATTGTTGAGGGAAATGCGAGAGTTGGCAAGCGGAAAAGTGTCTGAAGAGCTTTTGAAGACATTGTGGATTCAACGCCTACCTCAAACAACAAGAGCTATATTGTCGGTGAGCGAAGATAGAATTGATAAATTAGCAATGATGGCAGATAAAATCCATGAACAATCGGATGCTGCTGGTGTAGTCAACGCGGTTTCAACAAGCGACAATGATCGATTGCAATTTCTTGAAAGGCAAGTATCTGAACTTTTAAAAAAGGTCGATAGTTTGACAGTAAATGGGAATAGTAGAAACAAAACGAATTATGTCCGCTCAAGAAGCAATTCCCGGACAAGATCTTCCATATGCTGGTACCATTTCAAGTTTGGCAAGAAGGCTACAAAATATCGGTCGCCCTGCTACTTCAAACCTTCGGAAAACAATTAGGCACCTCATCTACGGTGACGGATGAGAGTACCCTACAGATAAGTCGTAGTGTACAAAATACAAAATCGAAATACAGGTACCTTATAGATACTGGAGCCGACATTTCAGTTATACCACCTACGAGTGAAGATAAAAAGTGTCCACGGAAATCATTTGTGTTGTAAACAGAAAATACATAATACGAAAATACGAACGTATGGAACAAAAGTTGTAAATTACAACATTGGTCTTCGACGAAAATTTCTCTGGTCTTTTATTGTTGCTGATGTCGCACAGCCAATAATTGGGTCAGACTTTTTGAAACATTTTGGACTTCTTGTGGATGTTAAAAATAATCAGCTTATTGATTCAACGACGAACCTTAAAGTGCCCGGTTATTGTTCCAGGGATCAGAATTTAACGCTGAAGGTAATTTCGAATGTTCCAGGAAAGTATAATTCTATTGTTTCCGAATTTGTTGATGTCACGACACCTAGTATCAAGTTACCCCCGGTTAAACATCATATATTACATCATATTGATACGAAAGGACCAGTAGTTTCCGTTAAGGCACGGAGATTACTTACTTACTTACTTACTTAGCTGGCCCATTACAGAACATTTGTTCTATAGGCCGAACTAAGAAGAGATCTCCATTCCTCTCTATTTGTTGCTTTGCTCTCTGGAATACCGCGCCTTGTCATCTCATCATCCACTTGTTTGCGCCATCTATTCCTTGGCCTGCCAATTCTGCGTGCACCGCCATGTGGCATGTATTCATACGCCTTTTTAGTGGGTTCATCATCGCTCATTCTTTTGATATGGCCTAGCCAACGCAATCGCTGCATCTCGATACGTTTAACAATATTGATGTCGTTGTATAGCAGATACAGCTCGTGGTTCATGCGACGTCGATATTCACCGTCAACGCAGATTGGTCCGTAGATCTTTCGAAGAATTTTTCTCTCAAACACACCAAGCACTGCCATGTCTGCTTGCGCAAGTACCCAGGCTTCGGAGCCATACATCAGCACGGGTAGTATCAGTGTTTTGTAGAGCGTTATTTTTGTTTGACGAGATGTGGCTTTGTTTTTAAACTGCTTACTTAATCCAAAGTAGCATCTGTTGGCCAATACAATTCTTCTTTTTATTTCACAACTGATGTCGTTTGTTGTGTTGACGGAGGTGCCGAGGTAGACGAAGTCTTTTACTACCTCAATATTATAGGAACCAACTTCCACAGTCGGTCCGAGCTCAATGGACGCATTGCGCGTCGACACCATCAACTTGGTCTTCTCACCGTTTACCGCCAGACCCACTTTAGCAGATTCTCCTTCGACTTTTATAAAGGTATCAGTTACTTCTTTTACTGATCGACCCATGATGTCTATATCATCAGCATAAGCAAGTAACATGTGACTATTAGTGTAGATTGTGCCACTTCTTTTGACGTTTGCCTCTCGTATAACCTTTTCTAGCAGGATGTTGAAGAGGTCACACGAAAGGCTGTCTCCTTGTCTGAAACCTCTTTTGGTACCAAACTCTTCGGAGAGGTTCTTTCCTATTTTAACTGAGGACCTCGTGTCAGTTAAAGTCATTTTACAAAGCCGGATGAGCTTTGCGGGAATACCAAATTCAGACATGGCTTGGAATACCTTTGAGCGCAGCGGACTGTCGAAGGCTGCTTTATAATCGACAAAAAGGTGGTAGGTGTCGATCTGCATCTCTTGGGTCTTCTCCAGGATTTGCCGCAGGGTAAATATCTGGTCAATGGTGGACTTGCCAGGTCTAAAGCCGCATTGGTATGGTCCAATAATCTCGTTGACCATTGGCTTTAGTCGTTCGCACAATATCCCTGACACGATCTTGTAGGCAATAGGGAGTAGACTTATGCCCCTATAGTTAGAGCATACAGTCTTATCTCCCTTCTTGTGGACGGGGCACAGGATACTCAGGTTCCAATCGTCGGGTACTCGTTCTTCCTGCCAGATGGTGCTAACTAGCTGATGAATACACCTTATCAGCGTGTCGCCTCCGGTTTTGAACAGCTCGGCTGGTAAGCCATCGGCCCCTGCTGCCTTATTATTCTTCAGCCGATTTATTGCTGTCTTTACCTCATCTTGGCTGGGCGGTATACATTCAATACCATCTTCTGGGATTGGGACTGTGGTATCTTCGTCGTCTTCGCTGCTATTGGATACCAACAGATTTGAAAAATGTTCTTTCCATATCCTGAGTACACTATCTGTATCAGTTACCAAATTACCTTGCTGGTCTCTACAGGAGGATGTGCCTGTACCAAAGCCATCAGTTTGATGCTTGACTCTTTGGTAGAATTTTCGGACTTCATTCTGGCTCCTGTACATCTCGATTTTTTCACACTCCCGCTTTTCCATCTCTCTCTTTTTCCTGCGGAAAAGACGTTTCTCCTCTCTCCTTTTCTCCCTGTATCTCTCTCGTGCGCTACGCGTTGCTACGGATTGTAAAGTAGCCTTATATGCCGCATTTTTCTCTTCGGTGGCAGCACGACACTCCTCATCATACCATGGATTCCTTGGTGGAGGTCTCTGGTATCCAAGTATGGATTTTGCGGCTGTTTGCATGGAGTGGGCAATGCTTTGCCATTGCGCTGATATGTTATCGGGATGAGGAGGGCTTTGATTAAGCAATTGGGCTAGTTGAGTGGAATATGCTGTGGCTATCTGTTGTGATTGCAGCTTACCGATGTCTAACTTTCGTGTTGTGTCTGTTCGTACTTTGTTTGCTACGTTTAAGCGGGTGCGTACCTTTGCTGCAACAAGGTAGTGGTCCGAATCAATGTTTGCGCCTCGGAACGATCGTACATCCAACACGCTCGATGAATGTCTTCCATCTATCACAACATGATCAATTTGGTTTCTTGTTTTCTGATCTGGAGACAGCCAGGTGCCCTTATGAATATCGAGATGATTAAATCTGGTACTGCTAACTACCATGTTTTTTGCAGCTGCAAAGTCTATCAGGCACGGAGATTGTCTCCTGAAAAGCTTGAGATCGCTAAAGATGAATTCGATTACATGATGCAGTTGGGAACATGCAGACCATCAGCAAGTCCTTGGCGAGTCCATTACATATGGTTCCCAAAGGAGACGGCATGTGGCGCCCATGTGGAGATTATCGTTCTCTTAATAAAATAACTGTTCCTAATCGTTACCCGGTAGCGAATATCCAGGACTTCGGATATATGCTGGCTGGTAAGAAAATATTTTCCAAAATTGATTAGGTCAAAGCGTACTTTCAGATTCCTGTAGCTGAGGAAGACGTCCCAAAGACTGCTATAATTACACCCTTTGGATTGTTTGAATTTACGCATATGCCGTTTGGTCTCACGAACGCTCCGCAAACATTCCAACGCTTTGTTAATGAGGTTTTACGAGGACTTTACTTCTGTTTCGCTTATATTGATGATATACTTGTGGCGTCTAAAAATGAAGAAGAACACAAAAATCATCTCCTTCAAATATTCTCCCGGTTACAAGAATATGGCGTAACTATCAACAGTGAAAAAAGCGAATTTGGCAAGAATTCTCTTGAATTTTTGGGATACTGTGTTACTCCAGATGGTCTTATTCCAAGTCCAGAACGAGTATCTGCAATTCTCCAATTTACATTGCCACAAACAGTTAACGAATTAAGTCGATTCCTGGGAATGATAAATTTTTATCGACGTTTTATTCCGAAAGCCGCTCAAGCTCAAGCAACGTTAAATGCAGTAAAAAGTGGCCAAAAGAAAAACGATAAAACGCCAATAATTTGGACACCGGAATTACACAAATCATTTGAAGAGTGCAAGAACCAGCTTGCAAACGCTGCGCTTTTGGCATATTACAAGAGGGAACCTCTAGATCAAAAAGCATATCAAGCGCGTTTGAATAGAATTCATACCGTCGCAGTTGCATATGCCATAAGCAGCTACAATTTGAAAGCGGTGCTCGGAGCACATCCTCCATCAATCGCATCTGAGGAGCGTCAGCTGCCACGACAACAACAACAGTTGCGATTGAATTTAATGAAGAAATTTCAGAATGTGTTAATGTAATAAAGTTCGTAATATTTTTGTTTCACACAAATAATAACTTATTTTTATTTATTCTGGGACATTTTGTAATGGCTTGCATTTTGATTGCATCTTCGCATAAAAACAAATTCCGAAGAGTGCCTTTAAACTGCATCCAAAGCACTGCATCAAAACACGTGCTTTGGATGCAAATTGGACTGCATCCTATCTACCCTAAAGGGTTAGTTAAAATACGATGCCAAAGGTATAGTTAAAATGCAATGCCAAAGTTTTAGTTAAAATGCAGTGCTAATGGAGAGCTTCTTTCAGCAGTCACGCTCTTGTAAAAATCATGAGTAAAAATGCATAATTTGATACACTTCCAAAGCATCTTTGGAGGCAAACTTTTTGCTGAGTATCGACCCAATCTCATATAGTTTAATGTGATATTCAATGGACCCATATAGACAAGCTGGCCACAAAGGTAAGCACCTCTAAGACATTCTCCTTTATTTTTTTATTTTCATTATTTAGTCTTCAAAATTTTCCCACTTGAGATCCAGTTAAATGTACGTCTTAATAATTTTACTAGATTTAAATATAAATAATTTCAATACATTAAGCATTAAATCAAAATTCCACAACATATCGACATGTTCAAATGTCTCTTAAGCATAGCAAATATTGCAGCACATGGTCCCATGTGTCTTTTAAATGCTATCGGTCAATTATCGGTGCAATAAAGAATGTGTTACCCAACCATTGTTGGAAGCTATAACCACATTTTATTGTTTTTTATTAAGTCTATAAAGCATATAAGATTCGTATACAACAATAACAGCACCATACAACAATGGGTCCAATGTGTGGCTTCGCATGTCTATTCGAGTGTGTGTGTTCTAGGCAACATGTGCCGCTCCCTCTCTCTCTCCATTGTTGGGTATAAAAATAAAAATTGCTAAACAAACAATATTTCATTATAATAAGACCACAACCAATACCATTGAACTATTGCGGTAGTATTGAGTTGAGTGTGCGTGCATGTCGTCTGGGTAAGTATGGCGGTTTTTTGTGTGACATTTTCCATGTGTGTTTTCCACAGGAAGCCGTTATTGAACAGGAGTAATACCAGTTAGAAACCCGTAAGAATCCATAACAAATACATTTTGCATTTTCAACCAGATGCATACAATTTCTCTTACAGTTACAAACATACGCACATTCAATGGCATCCCAGCAAACCAATCGTACCGACATCGCAACGAAATCGGAACAAAATTCGGACGATACGTCCGATATCTGATCCGAAATCGTAACGATATCTTAACGAAAGTTGTATGAAGTGGTTGATTTAATTTCGGAACGAATTGTCTTAGCTACATCGGATCGATTTCCGTCCGATTTCGTAACGAAATCTGAAGAAAATCCTTGAGAAATTCGGATAGGAAATTTCTTTCCGACATTCGTTCCGAAATCGGTACAAAATCTGAACTATTTCCTATCCGAAAAATCGTTTAGTAATGGGAACGAAATCTGAACGACTTTGTTTCCGAAATTGTTCAGACGTGTCGGACATCAGACATTTGGTTTGCTGGGATGCCACTTGACGGTCACACAAATAAAATAACGATAAATTTAAATGTGGTCTTAGTAAAAATGAAATAAGTTTTTCAACATTATTCCCACTTCAATTGCATGCAATTGAAAAATTTGCGCAACTGTACGAGAGGCGTTTGCTAATTTTCAGATGAATTTAAACGTTAACGGGCAATTTTTTATAGCCTTTACACATTGAATAGGTTGGATCCGAGGGAAAAACTTGAATTCGGAGCACTAAGTAATACGTCATTGATGTCATCATTGAATATGGTAATACTGCATATCAGTAAGGAGACTGAAGATTAGTAACACAGGGCAAGCATTGTGGAAATGGTAATTAATGACCTCCAGAGGGGCCTGACGAATCCATTTTGGAGGATAGAAGTGTTTCTCGTGTACGATATTTTCTACTAGGATATTCAAAAGTTTAAGTACAGTTTAGTAGTGTTTTTACCACAGCATGCGGAATGAGTTTGAGGGCATCGATGATGAGGACGAATCTGCGTATTTGACTGGTTTGGCTTGGAACAGGTCTCATACCAGCATACCTCCGACTTATTCATATATCCTAATCCTAATATATCCTAGTCCATTGCACATGGTGGAGTATAAATGTACCGACTTTCCACCTCCTTGTACTTAAACGATTTTAGTTTTTGTCGGATATGCACCAAAACTATTGTGGATAGTCGACAAAGAAAACACAGCATGAGCTACGTCGCGAGTTCATATTAACTGGGGCCAAAAATAGAAAGAGTTTTCGTAGGTGCATCAATTTTGGTACACTTACTTATCATTGACTTATAATCTCCAGGACAAACAACTGGGATGATCGGTCCATGTGTTTATATAGCCCCCATAGAATCGTACCTCCCGATTTTTAGTCACAATGACCAACCGAAATGACGGCGGAGGCATAACACATTCCAACAGAGAAATATTAGTGTAGGTCCACGTTTTGATATATGTAGCTCCCATAGAACGGTACCTCCCGATTTTCTGTATTTGAAGCTTTAAGCCTCATTATTACACCGAAATTGCTGAAATTTGGTATTTAGTCTTCGTTGGGGGTATACAACTTTCATCTTGAATTTTGTCGGTATAGGTCCACGCCTTTACATAGCCACCATAGGATGGTACCTCCCGGTATTTTGAAGGATTCAGCCTCATTTTAACACCAAAATGACTGAAAATTGGTATTTAGTTTTGGTGGGGGGTTAATCTTTCCACCTGAAACCTTTCGGTATAGGTCCTCGTCTTCATATAGCCCCCATAGAACCGTACCACCCCATTTTCGGTATTTTGAAGGCGTTGGTCTCAATATTCTTCATATTTTTTGTGAACTTATTGAATACATCAAACTCTTGTCTTTGTTTACTATAAATTCCCTTCAATAAATTTGTATTCCGAAGTACTTGATTTTGACAATTTATGGCCACGATCGTGACACTGTGCGACAGTGTTGAAGTACTTATGAAGAGGTCTACGACGTCAGCATCTTATTCCCCAAGCCTTATAAATTCATCAGTATCTGGTTATACCCTCCACCATTGTATGGAGGGTATATTAAGTTTGTTTTTTCCGTTTTTAACGCATTGAAATAATCATTAAATTCCTGATCAGGATAATTCTGAGTCGATTTAGCCAGGACAGGCGGACATGTTTACATGCTGTAATCACTCCAGCGTTCACAATAATTGAGCTAGAAAGCTATATTTTTTACCTCAGTGTCACGTTCTGGTATAGCCCCAAATGTCGTTATTTTGAGAATTTTGGCTATATATATATAATATAACGGTACTTCCCGATTTTAGGTATTTGAGGACTTTATAGACATTTTTTGACCGAATTACCTGCAATTTTACACGTGATATTCCCAGTGGACTAGAATAGAACTATTCTGTTTTCGCGGCCTCAAATGGGGACAAGGTGAGGACATGTATAGTTGCTAAAAAGAATCTTAACCTAATCCTTCTGTCCAATTACAGTAGAGGTGATATAACAACGGTACGGGTAGAAGAAGGTCGAAGCAAACCCTTAGTTTTGTCTGCGATTTACCTGCCTTACGAAGACCCCTAACCACCAGGCAAGGTTATTCAGGTTCTAGTGGATGAACTGGGTCGTGCTTGGATGTGATGCCAATGCCCACCACTTCCACTTGGGAAGCAGTGACACAAACGCCGGAGGTGAGCGCATTTTCAATTTTATTTTAAAAAATAATCTTAGAATCTGTAATAGGGGTAACACTCCCACGTTTCAAAATAGATCAAGGGGGAAAGTCATTGACATAGCCCTTACCAACATGGACGACTCCGATGTAGAGAATTGGAAAGTATCAGAAAAGTGATCCTTTTCGAATCGCAGGATGATACTATTTCAAATCTCTATACTTGGGGTAACACAGAACCCTCATAGAAATCCCAGGAGGACGGATTGGGGTAAATTCGAAGCTCTGACGGCCTCAAAACTATGTGGAAGTGGAAGTAACACTCTCCTTACTGTGAAGGACGTTGAGAGAGCTGTGGATTCCCTAAACAAAACCCTTCTGTCGAGCTATGAGGACTCTTGTCCAATCACCTATCCGTGGAAGAAATCCCAACCGGTGTGATTGACCAAACAATTAGCCAAGCTGCGTAAAGCAGCAAGGCAATCCTACAATAAAGCCAGTAAGACGAAACTCAGTACGGATTGGGCTGCCTACAAGGTAAATTTCAATAAGTACAAGAGTGAAATCAAGAAAGCTAAGCGAAATTCTTGGGTTAGTTTCAGTGAGTCGATAGAAGGAGCTAGTGAAGTTGCCAGGTTCCGTAAGATACTATCTAAGGACCCAAAATCCATAGGTAGTATCAAATGGAGCGATGGTTCCTGGGTTAACTCCGGTCTAGAAACTTTGGATCTGCTGTCAGGGGTTCATTTTCTCGGCTGTGTTGACTTCGACGGAGCCTTGCCAACAACAAGTCACAGTCGAGTCAGAACTGTCGAAGATGAACAGCTGATTGACAGAATAACTAATCACACAAGAATTCGGTGGGCGATCAACAGTTTCCAGTCTTATAAATCGCCGGGACCGGATGGTATAATACCGGCAATGCTACAGAATGTGGCTGAGCCGGCGTTATCAATCCTGGTAGAAATTTTCAAGGCTTGTTTACTGTTATCGTACATACCTGGTCTTTGGAAAGAGGTAAAGGTGACCTACATCCCCAAAGCGGGGAAGCCAAGTCATACTCTACCAAAAGACTGCAGACCAATTAGTCTTTCTTCCTTCCTCTTAAAAACATTGGAAAGATTACTGGATCTTGAAATTAGAACACAATTAAACCCCATTAACATCAGCAAATCACAACATGCCTACACTAAAGGCAAATCAGTGGAGACTGCCCTGCATGAGGTGGTCGGGCATGTTGAGAAGCACATGGAAAATTCAGGCTTCACGCTGGCGGCCTTCCTCGATATAGAGGGGGCTTTCAATAACATGAAGCTTAAATTAATCCACAATGCTCTCAGCAACACAGGCATTTCCTCCATCCTTGTGGAATGGATTGATGAGATGCTGAAGATAAGAATCATCAACTCATGCATAGGAGAGAGTTCTGTGAGGAAATCTGTCAACAGAGGCACTCCCCAGGGAGTAGTTCTCTCACCCCTGCTATGGCTTCTGGTAATAGATGAAATACTTGTGTGCTTCGACCGGCTGAAGATCAAGGTGGTTTCTTATCCCGATGATGTGGTTGTGCTGATAAGTGGCAAATTCCTGTAAACCCTGTCTGAGCTCATGCAAAGAACCTTAGTACAACGAAGAAAGGACTCATGGCACTCTATTCCTGTAAAAACTCCATTAGGAAAAGCTGGGGATTGAGACCACAGATCATACACTGGCTGTATGTAACTGTGGTCCTGCCCATACTTACCTATGGTGGACTGGTCTGGTGGCAAGCTCTTTTGAACAAAGCGTTACTTTCCAAATTATCAAGTGTACAAAGAACTGCGTCACTGCTGATTACCGGATCGATTAAAAGCTGCTTTAAACGTCATCCTGGATCTCCAATCTCTGGACATCCTAATCCAGTTTCAGGCGGCGAGAACTGCTTTTAGACACCGGGAGTCAGGGTGTTGGCGTGGTTCACACTTTGGACACTCGAATGTGCAAAAACTAGTTGATAGTCGACTTGAGATAGGTGACAATGGTTGCGTAAGCGATTATATGCCTACCTCATTCAAGTTTGACTCCTTAACTGTTATCTTCCCAAGCAGAGATGCATTTGCTGAGTGCATATCTCCTCTGGACGGTCTGGCAATTTACACAGATGGGTCCTAGATGTTAGAAGGTACTGGCGCTGGCGTCTACTGCGAAAATCCACTAATTAAAAACTCATATAAGCTTGAGGATAATTGTAGTGTTTTTCAGGCGGAGATTCTTGCTATCAAGAAAGCAGCTGAATTGGTGAAATGGCTTGAAGGCAGTCTTACAGGACCGGTGACTATATATGTCGATAGTCAAGCGGCCCTCAAGGCTATCAAGTCACGGACCATAAATTCAAGAGCTATTATTGATTGTAGGAGATCTCTGCAGGATATACACGATATCGTAAAGCTATGTTGGGTTCCGGGTCACAGCGACATCATGGGAAACGAGGTAGCAGATGAACTGGCTCGAGGTGGCTCTAGGTCTATCGACTTATCAGTTGATGAAACCGTCCGGCCACCGATGTACCACTACTTTGGCAAACTTCGGGAGATCTTCAATGAGAAAGCACATCAAAGATGGCTATTGGAACCTGGTTGTAGGGTATCCAAGGCAATCTGCCTGTGGTTTTTCGTTGAAGAACGGCTTCCATCCTCTCACTTGATAAGTTGGGGATGAAAATCGCGGTGGGACTTATAACAGGTCACTACAGAGTGAGGTCCCTAACTTCAAAATGGGACAACAGCGGCATTGACTACTGCAGACTATGTGAAGATGCGAAGGAGATAGAGACTGTCGAACATCTGCTTTGTAGGTGTCCCATGTTGCAAACAAGTACACTGGGCAGTTATAAAATAGACACTCCGACATTCCTGTCTAACATAGATCCCATCGTCCTACTTAACTTTGCCAGACATCTAGCATGAGTTGGCAAAGGTCCTTAACAACGCTTAATAATCAGACTCTTTTCACTCTTCCAGATAATTCCTTGCCGTCAATCTCTACATCTCCTACACTCACCATCATCTCATCATCTCTATCCTATCATCCTCATATCTCATCAAGCTGCATCAACACTCGATTATCTCCTTTATCTTTGATCATCTCAACAACACAACTCTATCATCTTTAAATCATCATCTCCATCATCTTTAAATAGACTACACAGGATGAACACAATGGACCAACGGTCTCCGAGTGAAGCAGTCACCTATTCTAATAGAGGGCTGCGCATCCTTAAACCTAACCTAACCTTGGTATATTCCCCATATAACGGTACCTCCCTATTTTAGATCTTTTGAGAAGTTTAGCTACAGTTGTCGACAGAACTATCTGTAATTTGACATTTGAAGTTCCTAGTGATCACAACACTTCTCCACTAAAAATTGTCAATAAAGGTCTATGATTTGGTATAGCCCCATATAATGGTTCCTCCCGATTTTAGGTATTTTGTGGATTTTTTGCCGCATTGTTTGTCCGAAGTAGCTGTAATTTGCCGTTTTACAACACTTTTCCACTAAAAATTGTAAAAGTAGGTCCATGTTTTGGTATGGACCCCATATAACGGTACCTCCCGGTTTTCGGTATTTTGAGGATTTCTGCTGCATTTTTGACCGAACTGTCTGTAATCTATTACTTGATATTTCCAGTGGTCATAAAACTTCTCCACCAAAATTATCAATATATGTATACAACTGTAACTCCCTATTTTAGGTGTTTTGAAATTTTTTCAAAGTAGGTCCATGTTTTGGTATAGCCGCCATAACACGATATCTCCCGATTTTTGGTATTTTTATGATTTTAACTACATTTTTGACCGAACTGCATGTAATCTGACACTTGAGATTCCCAGTGGTCACAAAATTTCTCCACCAAAAATTGTCAACACAGGTCTATGTTTTAATACAGCCCCCATATAACTATTACACCAAAAATGGTCCATGTTTTGGTAAAGCCCCAATATAACAAACAGTATTTCCCTATTTTACGTATTTTTAGGACTTTTGCTACAGGTGCCTGCCAAACTATCTGTAATTTGACATTTGAGGTTCCTAGTGTTCACGACACTTTTCCACTAAAAATTGTGAATATATGACCATGTTTTGGTATAGCCAAATATAACGGAACCTCCCGATTTTAGGTATTTGGTGAATTTTCAGCTCCATTTTTTGTCCGAATTAGCTGTAATTTGCCTAATGCAATGATAAGAACTGCCGCATATCAAACTTAATTCTCAGGTTCAATTTTAAGACCATACAACATAGCATCGTTCGTAGCAAAAAACCCACTGTGCAATATAGGTGACATTTCTCTAGTATTTCAGCCATTAAAAACTTATCTGTAAAAATGACGAAGTCTCCCTTATCCCTTTGGATATATTCGTGGAAAAGATATGTATACATATTTAGAAACACATGAATTGGGTCAAGCGGTACGCTTTACTATTTAAGGTATGGCATAGAAAATCAGTTAACATTCAGATGATCACCCCCACATTCCTGTGGATTTATTCTCAACATAATGTAAGTTCTTATTTCTCTAACATTGTTGAATTCTTGCCTTCCTTTAAAATCCCACACTTCTTAATGAACATCACTAAAACTATGGCAGTAAGACAAAATCACAAACCTCAAAAGGTTAAAGGCATGTTTCCATTGGAAAACTCTACTTCCTTATGTCCTGAGCACATTGACAAACGTTAATATGTGTCTGGTGTTTCGCTGTATTGTATGGACATCGATATCAACAAAGACAAGGATATAAATTCAAGTGCAAACGACAAACACAAAAACCTATGATCCAGACTTGCAGTTGCAATGTAGGAGAAGGAACAATCTTTGTTGTTGTTAATGTGATAGAAGGCATATGCATGTGGTATAAAATCCTGTTTTATGGAATTGAATGTGGGGGTGAGAGTTGTTGCATTCGTTACAAGAATAAAATCTAAGTCAATTTGATGCAATTCCAATGTTAAGAAACATACATTGTCGGGTATGTTATTCGCATATTTAAGAAATGTTTTCTGCGAAAGAACAATCAATGGCATGTGGGTATGTGTGTGTGTGGGATGTTGGCTCTAAAATGTTGTATTACTTGGAAAACAATGCACAAAAACCAATAAACCACAAATCGTATAGCGTTCAATGAAGCTAACCTAAATAACGACAACAACAGGAAACAAGTAAGCAAAGTCTATAGTCGGACGGGGCCGACCATGTGATACCCTACACCACAACCTGTAGCTATGTGCAACCGCCTTGCACGCTGAATGTCCGGGTTCGATTCCCATCAAATTGTCAACAGTGGCAAAATACCCCTTAGTAATGTTGGCGATATTTCCTGAGTATTTCAGCCATGAAAAAACGTCTCAACAAGTGGCAACTTAGGACACGCAGTTCGCACTCGGCGATAAAAACTAATTGACATATCAATAACTTAATATGAATCCATTGATATATGAAAAGCCTCCCTTGTCCTTACTTGGATGTTTGCGGAAAATATATAAATTATACATTTCTAAAAAAATATTCGAAAATTGGAAAATTCACATTGATTACCCCCTCATGTTCAATTACACACAAAAGAAGATAGTATAAGTCAGCTGCGCTAACGGTGATATACCTTCAGCCTCTAAAAATATATTTATTTTGTAACACGAGTTTGGTTCAAAATACGTGGAATCTGTAGGTATCGTAATATGGGGCTATGCCAAATGAATTTTTGTAAGCTACATTCTAAGTTTTGGAAATATTTGAGAATTATTTTTTCAGATTTGTAATTTTAGTTGGAGCCGGCAGGGGTTTTTTGAACTTCTGGACGATTATCTCAGGAAGTATGACTCACCCCGGGAAAGGGGCCAGAATACGGACCGTAAAAAAAAACTTCTTAAAAAAAAAGAAAATATTAATCAAATAGATCCGATACGGGTCCTCAAACTGCACTTTCCCCAAATTTTGTGTGGGAGGTACTCGAAGGACGGGCCGATAGTCCATATTCCGACCTGACACATGACTGGATGAAATAATACGATGTGTAAAGTTTCGACCAATCAGAAAATCCCCTTGAGAGTTAACTTGCGGATTTGCAGCGCAAGTACAATCTGCTAAAAAAATTCAAAACGATTAAATTTCCCTTTTCGAATTTTGTGTGGGAGGTATCCTAAGGACCGATATAGTCTTATCCGATCTATATCTGGAAGGAATAATAATATATGGAAAGTTTGGAGCAAATCAATTGCTCATTTCGCCAGTTATCGTTCACACAATTTTTGGAAAACAATTTTGATTTTTTTTTGGGGGAGGTGTGGACCGACATAGCCTACATTCGAACTTAAACAAAGTTTAGGCAAAATGTTACGTTGTATAAAATTTGTTTCTAATCGGTAGACCCTAACTCTCGAATGGGTCTACCGATTACCGCATCAGCCACCTAGACATTAAGAGAGACAGATGAACGGACAGCGCTAAATAGACTCCAAATTGTCTGAAACGAATTTCGTCCAAATATACTTGGGGTCCAAAACCAATATTGCGATGAGACACATCTTTGGTCGTATTTTGTTTGTATCCCTTTTACCCTAAATCCTGAGGTATAAAATAGGTGGCGAGGTGACCCCATGTTTGTATAAAAATCCAATTTGACAACTGAACTGAAAATGTCTCTGTCATGATAGGGACAATTTGTAGCATGGGAGGAAATTGTGGTTCTCTACACAAAACACATTATATATCAGGCAGTTGGTGCTTTATCTAGCAGACATATTATTGCAATTTGCATCAGGGGAATGATCAGTAGTTATTTTTCCATATGTAGGCTACTTTGCCGGTATATGCCCTCCAGGACTGAAAATATGGACCAAAAATAAAATTTGTATATTTTTCATACAAAAGTAATGGCCTAAGCAACCGCTAAATAATATCAGATAATCATGCAAAATTATAAGCATTTTCTTCAACCTAAACTCTTACTTCGTGCAAAATTTCTTGACTATTGAGCTATAATTGCGACCTCTAGCGGGTTTATGATTACACTACAAACAAAAAACTGGATATATTAGGCTGTAACTCTGTTATTTGATCATGTACATCAACATAATTGACATCAATTGAAAGATCAAGAGATCGTCTTTCAAATATAACTCACGAGTGGGGAAGGTGTCTTTCAGGAACAAAGATATAAGCAGTTTATTAAAAATTTTCACAATTTTCACACAAAAGTTATGGTCCATTTAACCCTCTAAATATTATCTGATCGCCATCTCAAATTACAACCTTCCTCTTTGTCATATACTCATACCTTATTTAAAATTTCGAGGCGACCGGACTACTATTGCGACCTACAGAGCAGCTGCAAAATCGGATAAAAATTATGTTTTTGGTCCATTTCACCCGCTAAATATTTCACGATAATCACCAATTAAAATAGCGATCTATTCTGATGTGAAACCGACCTCCACACCAAATTTCGTGACGATCGGTCCATAATTGCGGCCTGGAGTTTGATTACAATTTATAATGGACAGACGGACACACGGACGGACGGACGGACGGACGGACACACATCTCAAAATCGCTTTATCTCGCCGAGATATGAAGATTGGTATACCACATTGGGGGTCTCCGACGAATATTTCGCGGTGTTACATGAATTTTTCCCAAAACAAACTTATAATACCCTTTCCACATAGTGGTGTAGGGTATAAAAACACTTGGAGTTATGCTCTTGAGATCTAAGCGGGTGGGCCAACCTTTTAGGATGTTGGTGCCGACAAGTCATAAATATCACATCAACTATAATAAGAATATCGATAGTACCTTTCGACAAAAATATGAATACATTAGTTGTCTACATCGACTGTGAATGAGGTTAAGAGTTCAGCGCACGAGTTGATTCAGCTTGTTGGACTTTTTAGGTGTGAACAAGATTTAGCGTTGTGTCCAGTGGCAATCCGTCGACGTCTGATGGTTTGACATGCCGCATGTGGGGGCTGCATAGCTTCTTGTCTACCCTGATGTGACGAGGGTAGATGGCAACCCAGCAGGAACTGTCAAGTGAGCAACATATAATGTTGCTGCACTAACAGTATCCTTGTTTCCTGGTGGAATTGATCCACACTCGACATCTGGACACATCCGGCAACGGTATGAAGGGCCCTGTTCTGTCTTGCCTGCAACTCCTCCCATTGGTTGTGACTAATCAAAGAATTCTAGACAGTAGCAGTATAATTACTATATATGGGGAAATCTGAGTGAAATCAGACAATTTTTTGCTGCTTTGATGCTGCTCATCAGCAAAACATTTCAGTATATTTTCAATTTTTTTTTGACTTACTGTTCCAGAGATTGAAAAAGTCGAATTCAGTAAAAACTATATGCAAGGAAATACTCATTTTTGGTTTTTTATTCGCCATCTAATAAAAAAAGCATTAAGTTCGGCCCGGCCGATCATTTTATACCAAATATTCTGATTTTAGTTATTTTTGTCCGAATCAGCTGTAATTTGCCGTTTCACAACACTTTTCCACTAAAAGTTGTCAAAGTAGGTCCATGTTTTGGTATGGCCCCCATATAACAGTACCTCCCGGTTTTCGGGAAATAATTAATTTTCACAATTTTATGATATTTTTTTGAACACTGGAAATTAGGAATACCTAATTTTAGCTACTTCGTTCAGGTAAAATCCAAAAATAGGGACGTACTGTTATATGAGGACTATACTTAAACGTGGACCTATGTTGACAATTGTTGGTGGAAAAGTTTCGGGTAGTTCAGTTAAAAAATGTCGCATTAACCCTTGAAATACCGAAAATCGGGAGGTACTGTATATTGGGACTATTCCAAAATATTTGCCTATGTTAAAAAATTTTTGGTGGAATCCTCAAATGTCAAGCTACCGTTAGTTCAGTAAAAATCTGATCATAACACCCTCAATATACCGAAAATCGGGAGATACAGATATATTGAGCTAAATTAAATTACAGTTAGTTCGTTTAAAAATCGTAGCTAAAATCCACAAAAAACCGAAAATCTGGAGGAACCGTTATTAAACATGGACCTATGTTGACAGTTTTTGTTGGAGTCCACTTGGACTATTCGGCTACGTTGGCATCCTTGCAATACTTCACTACCGGGACTACCCTGCTAACGTTCTAGTACCAATAAATTTAATTTAAATTTGGAACGTCTTAGTCTAGCCTTAAGGTTTAGTATTAACCATGCGCTACTGATTTCTATATACGGAACAGTGAACCAAATTCACTGTAGTACTGCTGAACCGAAGGTCCAGTGAAACAGGCGAACCGAAGGCCAAGAAGGCCAACACAACTTAATGGTTAGCGTTCAGAAAGAATTCCAACGCTCTGATACCGACGTGTAAATTGGTGGATTTAGGACAGCTTCTTTTATCCCGTCCAGATAAGACTGTATGCTCTAACAATAGGGGCATAAGTATCCTCCCTCCTCGACAAGATAGTGTCGATGAAATAGTTGGACCATACGAGTACCAATGTGGCTTTAGACGTCGCAAATCCACTATTGACCAAATATTTACCCTGCGGCAAATCCTGGAGAACGCCCAAGAGATGCAGATCGACTTCTATATTTTTTGTGGATTATAAGGCAGCCTCCGAAAGCCCAAAAGTTTTCCAGACCTCACAGTGGATCCACTTGTATGGAGAAAGTGGCCAAAAATATTTAGAGTGCAAAAATTAAGCCAATGCGCCGGTTACAGCTTTGTGCTACTGCGAAGAGTGTTTTAAGAAACCACGAGCGGAACATTCTCCCCCCTTTCACCTCTGGAGGGGGTATACGGGAAGAATTGTTTTATACCGTTAATACAAAATAAGATGAACGAAGGTCCCGACTGTCTTATGGTGTAAAAAAAGGCTTGGGAAAAAAACAATCTCCAAAACAACATAAAATCCCACCAATTTAGCGGATTAAAAAAATCAAAATTTTTGTCTGAAAATTGGTAAAATTTTTAATATAGATCTTATAGCGTTCTTCGTGGAAGGCATGTACCGACAAATTTGGAAGAAGATTTCTTCATCTTGCCACTGATACCAATTATGTTAATGTACGTGGTCAGATAACAGAGTTATACGCTAATATTTCCATAGAAACCCTATTCCAGGCAGCTTGTAGTCTGGCACTAGATGTCAGCTGATTTTAATACTGAATAGGCACTGGTGGGCATCATGACTAAAACCTTAGGTCAAGTTTAAGTATATGATCGAATTGGCATTACAAAATACAATAAGGAAATATGCAGCTAATTAAAATTCCACAACACGCTAAAACACTATTTTCTATTGAAAATTAAGCTATATTGCTATACGTATTAGTTTCGCGATATTTTGAATATATTTGCATGCACTTAAAATATAGGTTCCGACCTTTGAAGCTATTCTTAAGAAGATCGCGTTCGAATAAAACAGAAATTAATATATTTTTAAAATGGTCCGTGTCATAGCTTTCAGAGTTGCCAGATGTTGTACCAACATTTTGACATTAATTTTTTTTTATTTTTGGCCAATGGGTGGATCCCCTGTGGACCTGTCTGAATTTGGTATCCCCGCAAAGCTCATTCCGTTCCGTAACATGACTATAACTGATACTAGGTCTTCAGTTAAAATAGAAAAGAACCTCTCCGACCAGTTCAGTACCAAAAAGAGGTTTCACAGAATGACACAGCCTTTCGTGTGGTATGTTCAACATCCTGTTGAAAAAGGTTATAGGAGATAAAAACGTCAAAAGAAATTGCACAATTTGCAGCAACAGTTAAATGTTGCTTGTTTACGCTGACGACACTGGACACTGGAAGTTGGTTTATGTATTTTTGAAGTAATTAAAGAATTCGTATACTTTTCATGGTTCAAACGTAGGTTCTTGCGCAAGCAGATAAGGCAGTGCTTTGTATGTTTGAAAGAAAAATTCTTCAAAAGATCTACGGGTCAATATGCGTTAACGGTGAATATGAACCACGTAAGAACCACGAACTGTATCTGGCTATACGACGACATCAGTATAGTTAAACTTATAGAGATACAACGATTGCACACGGGCATGTCATAAGCATGAGCGATGATGAACCCGCTAAAATTCGTATAAATACGGGCCACATTGCGGTAAAAGTAGAGCTGGATGGTCAATGCCTCGATGGAGCCAACAAGTGGAAGACGAGATGGAAAATCGCCGTATTCCAAACTGAAAAAGTAAAACAACAACTAGATTGGAATGGAAATATTCGGCCTATAGAAGAAATGTCCTGTGACCGACCAACTAAGTATGTAAGTAATTTTTGACAAGTTCATATTTCCAGAAAAAGCTGACAAACATCTAAACTTCTGACCACAAATGTATGTCAAAATTTCTGGCCAAATGTCTGAATAACGCACTAATGTCCGACTATGTCTTTAGAAAAGTCATACAATTAGCACAAATTCTGGATTTAAAATTAAATTTCTATGTCAATGGCTGAGGGTATATGGTAAAAATAATATTTCTTTTGCAACTCCATTTGAAAAATTAAAAAAAAACAAGTAAAAAAGCATTAAGTTCGGCCGGGCCGAACTTTTCATACCCTCCACCATAAAATATTCATTCCTGTCCCCAACTTTAAGTGAGTACGTTAAAATGTCAGATAATGTATATAAAATGCTTCATTCGGGAGGTCCTTTTTTATGGTGCCTATATCTAACTGTTGACAATTTTTGGTGGGCTAGAAATTGGGAGGTACTGTTATATAGGGGTTATAATAAAACATGGGCCTATGTTGACAGTTTTTGATGGGAGCCTTTAATGCCAAATAGCTCCTAATTCGGTTAAAAAATTTAACTAGAATCCTCAAAATATCGAAAATCGGTACATAACGTGGGAACTTCAAATGTCATTAACAGCTAGTTCGGAGGTATCTGGGCTATACGAAAATATGAACTTAAATGAACAAATTACAGAAAGTTCGTCCAAAAAATAAAGCTAAGGTACGGAAAATCGGGAGGTTTGTTTTGTGGCTATACAAAAACATGGACCTACGTTCGGTTAAACATTTTAAGTAAAATCCTCAAAGTACCGAAAATCGGGAAGTATCGTTATATTGGGGCTATGTTGAAAATTGTTGATGCAGATGTGTGGTGACCACTACAACCTTCAAATGTCAAATTACAGTTAGTTCTGTTAAAAATTGTAGCTAAAATTGCCAAATTACTGAAAATTGGGAGGTACCGTTACATGGGAGCTATATCCGAACATGGACCTATGTTGACAATTTTTGATGGAGAGTTGTTGTGACCACTAAGAACTTCAAATGTCAAATTACTGCTAGTTCGGTTTTATATTGTAGGTAAAATCATCAAATTACTGAAAATCGGAAGGTACCGTTATATGGGGGCTTTCTTGACAATTTTTGGTGGAGAGGTGTGGTGACCACTAAGAATTTCAAATGTCAAATGTTCAAATTACAGATAATTCGGTTAAAACTTGTAGGTAAAATTCTCAAAATACCTGAAATCGGGCGGTAACGTTATATGGGGGCTATTCCAAAACATGGACCTATGTCCACTAGTTATAAATGTTTATTGACATTTAAGAACCCTAAATGTCAATTGATAGCTAAATCGGTCTGAAAATGTAGATAAAAACGTCAAAATGCCGTAAATCAGGGGTAGCTTTATATGGGGGCTATACCAAAACGTGGACCTAGGTCCACAACTTTTGTTATATAAGTTTAGTTACACTTAAGAACCCTAAATGTCAAATTATAGCTATATCGGTCTGAAAATGTAGCTAAAAACGTCAAAATACCGTAAATCGGGGGGTACCGTTGTAAGGGGGCTATACCAAAACGTGGACCTATGTCCACAACTTTTGTTGTATAAGTTTATTGATACTTAAGAACCCTAAATGTCAAATTATAGCTAAATCGGTCTGAAAATGTAGCTAAAACCGTCAAAATACCGTAAATCGGGGGGTACCGTTATATGGGGGCTATACCAAAACGTGAACCTATGCCCACAACTTTTGTTATATAAGTTTATTGGCTCTTAAGAACCCTAAATGTCAAATTATAGCTAAATCGGTCTGAAAATGTAGCTACAAACGTCAAAATACCGCAAATCGGGGGGTACCGTTATATGGTGGCTATACCAAAACGTGGACCTATGTCCACAAGTTTTGTTAAATAAGTTTAATGACACTTAAGAACCCTATATGTCAAAATATAGCTAAGTCGGTCTGAAAATGTAGCTAAAACCGTCAAAATACCGTAAATCGGGGGGTACCGCTATATGGGGGCTATACCAAAACGTGGACCTATGTCCACAACTTCTAATATATAAGTTTATTAACACTTATGAATCATAAATGTCAAATTATAGCTACATCGGTCTGATAATGTAGCTAAAAACGTCAAAATACCGTATATCGGGGGGTACCGTTATATGGGGGCTATACCAAAACGTGGACCTATGTCCACAACTTTTGTTATATAAGTTTATTGATACTTAAGAACCCTAAATGTCAAATTATAGCTTAATCGGTCTAAAAATGTAGCTAAAAACGTCAAAATACCGCAATTCGGGGGGTACCTTTATATGCGGGCTATACCAAAACGTGGACCTATGTCCACAAGTTTTGTTATATATGTTTATTGACACTTAAGAACCCTAAATGTCAAATTATAGCCAAATCGGTCTGAAAATGTAGCTAAAAACGTCAAAATACCGTAAATCGGGGGGTACCGTTATATGGGGGCTATACCAAAACGTGGACCGATATGGCCCATCATCGAACTTGACCTGCCTGCAAACAAAAGACGCATTTTCCCAAAATTTCAGCGTCCTATCTCCATTTTTGTGGATGCTAGAGTGATTACCACAGACGGACGGACGGACGGACGGACGGACGTGCTCAGATCGACTTAGAATTTTACCCTGATCAAGAATATATATACTTTATAGGGTCGCAAATGAGTATTTCAATGCGTTACAAACGGAAAAACAAACTTAATATACCCTCCATACTATGGTGGAGGGTATAAAAATTGCGAGTACATCTACTTTTTTTGGTATAAAGGTTAAGGAATTTTTTTTTTTTTTTTTTGTGACCCATTATTTATTTATTTATTTGTGTATACCTGTACAACAAAAGACAGTCTTATAAGTTACAGTACAGGTTTATAAATTTAATAGTACATCCGTCTTAATGATAGTAAAATATCAAGAATAACAAAAAAATAAACATAGTTTAACTTTAATATTTTGAAAAACATTAACATTTAAAATAATTAATAAAAAAACAATTATTAAGTATGAAATATTAAATAAAGTTATGAATTATTATTGCGAAAAAGGCTCTCAAGCTTATATTTAAAAGAAGATGCGTTGTTGATAGCTTGTAGATCGTGTGGCAGAGAGTTCCTAAGACGCGTTGTGCCAATAAAAAATTGCCATTGAGATACTAGAGTTTTCCTACATAGCGGTTTTATCTTCCTCCCTCTTCGAGATCTAGCAAATGTAAGTCTTTGAAATAAATAATTTGGGATTTTTGTACTAATAATTTTGTGCAAGAAAATCAAGGATTTCATGTTTACAAGAGTATTATAGCTAACGCCATAAAGCGAATTGGTTAGGTGTGATATATGGTGTGTTCTACGTAAACCATATACATACCGTATAATGCTATTAAAAGCCATATTTAGTTTTAGTCGGCTCTGCGAGTCGCAATGCGCAAATATTTCAGAGCCATATAACAAACCTGGTACCAAGTATGTTTTAGCTAAAAGGCAACGTATACTTGGTGTTGTAAAGGAATGAGTTAACCATAATGCCATAATTTTTGAAATAGTTTGCCCAACGACTGTGTCCACATGGTTTGTCCAGCTTAATGAAGAGTTGAAAATAATTCCTAAGTTTTTAGCTGTAGATACATGCTCAATCTTTTCATTATTTACAGATATGTCTATGTTCTCGAAAGACAATCTTTTGTTTTTATGTATGATTAGGCACTTAGATTTCTTTGGATTTAAGAAAAGTCCATTAGCAGTGGCCCATCGGTGTATATGCAGTAAATCATCATTTAGGTTTTTGGCGCTTTGTTTAATGTTATTTATGTGGCCACATATAAAGAGTTGCACATCATCGGCATACATATGAACTCGCCAGTTCGTTAGTTGTAGCGGAAGGTCATTTGCATAGATGGACAAAAAGAAGCGGGCCAATAATGGATCCTTGGGGAACTCATTTAGTTACAGCCAAAGGTTCAGATTTCGTAGTTCCTGTATACACGGATTGCGATCGATTAGTGAGGTATGATCTTATGAGATTTATTGATGAAGGAGAAAAATTGAAGAAATTTCGAAGTTTGAAACACAAATTTCTATGGTCAACAGTGTCGAACGCTTTCGAGTGGTCAAGGAGAACAAGAAAACACACCATATTGTCGTCAATGTCGCGTCTTATTGACTCGGTAACCTCTGCTAAAGCAGAAGTACAACTGTGACCAGCACGGAAATCGGACTGTACATCAGTTAACAGAGATTCTCTAAGCAAGTACTCACTTATTTGTTTATAAATCACTTTCTCAAATATTTTGGAAAGATAGCAAAGTATTGCTATAGGGCGAAATTCATTCTTTGATTTGGGTACTGGAATTATTTTTGCATTTTTCCAACGTGATGGAAAAGTGCTTGTAGTGAGGATGAAATTAAAGAAGTGTGTGATGTATGGATATAACCATGGAAAAATGATTCGAAAGAACTTGGGATCAACTCCGTCAGGCCCAATAGCTTTGGATTTAACGTCTGTGCAACATTTTAAGATTTCTGAGTATGTGACGCAATAGAATTCAAAGGACTTGGGCGTCAATTCAGTTCACCCTAAATGCGCACGACAACTTATAAAGGAGTTCTAAAACAGGCATTTCCAGTATTGAGACACATTTTCAGATATCCCGAGTGGCAATTTCATCACGATTTTGTAAACTTTTGTACACTTCGAGTCATTAAAACTTAAAGATTTGAATAGAAATGCGGATATCCTGGAGGGGCCACCATATTCTACAGTGCTAAATATTCTTTAAACGGTATGGGAATGACTTATGCGTAAAATATACGACTCTAGGAGACAGTACGTTTCCAAAAATAAACTTGTTGACAGAAAAAAGCAAGCTTTGTATGGCATTACACCCGATTATTTAAAGAATCCTTACCAAAGCAGGATATACGGGTGTATCCTTAATCAGGAGGAATATCCTTTTACTGAATAGTACTGAAAGTACTTCGTTTTCAATATAGAGTAAATATGCATCGATATTCTAATACAATCTTTCTGTATTCGCAAGTTTTAAAGGGGGGTTCTATTCAAATGAGCCAAATTTTTTACTTAAATTTTTGACTTTATTTTGTTTTCCTTGTATAATTCTTATACAAATTGGATTTGAATGCAAATGAATGACTAAGTTTACTCCAAACACATGAAGCAAAATATAATAAAAGTTAAAAACTTCATATCGTGTATAATTTGGAAAAAAATGGAGGTTGGATAAAATTTTGCAGGGGGTTCTATTCAAGTGAGCGGCAGTGTATATGTAACACAGGGCGATTGGTATTTTGCGTGTGACCACTATTTTTATTGTAAATTAGCGTTTTAAATATAATATAAAATATTTTCTTGGAGCTTGTTGTAGCACGTCCGATGGAGTGTCTGCGGTTTCAAATTCGTTCGCGTTCACAAAATTGGCCGATGCGCGCAAAAGTTATAGCGGTTTTTATTCTCATTTAAAGAAATAACATTTAAAAATGTATTATTTATTTTTATGAGAAAATGTATGCATAAATCGCCAACAGCATTCCATATCTATTCGTAGATGTTTAAATATTTACTAAATTTACTTTTATTTTCGAGAAAAATCAAAAAATAATATAAAAATTTTGAAGTAAATTCAACTTATCCTGCCCTAGCGTCCGTACAAATTCCTAAAAAATAAATTAAAAATATCTATCATTCCATATATGTAAAAATTTTCAAAGATAATTGCGGCTTAGTACGCGGATTTGTTAAAATATATTTTTGCAGATTTTCCTATCTCTAAGGTATCTATATCCACCGTTTTAGTGAACGGATTCATATGAGGAAGGGTTCATTTGATCCGTCGCGTAAAAAAACTATATTCATGCGGGGTTGAAAGGAAAGAATGACACTTGTAAATTTTACAAGCAAAAAAAATTTTTTTTAAGAAAATTCACTCATTAAATGTGTGCCTTTAGGCTCCAATTACTAGGATGTTGTACCAAGCACACTCATGGGATATATGTACAATAAACAACGTAAAATCACGAGTTTCATAATTCTATTATGAGTTTTGAATATTATCTTGTTGCGCGTCCGGATTATTAAAAGAAAAAATCAAAAAACCCCGAAAATTTCGGCTTCAAAATCTCAGCCTAAATTTTACGTCGATTAAGTGGATATATCGACAAATCATACACTAGCATCATGTTGCCCATGGAGTTTTCTTTTAATCTTTCTTTGGGCATAGGTCTATAAAATATAAGGTTAAGCCAGAAATCGGACGGGAGCATAAAAAACTTGTTGGCATCAACCCATTTTTCTATTTATTATTTTTAATGGTCGACATTATGGAATCCATCCTAAAACACTTCATTTTTAAGAATTTCAGAAGAATTTCTCTAATATTTTTCTGTAACGTAAATGTATTGAAAGTACCGAGTGTTGTACCTACCAGATTTCTCGAAATCTAATGCAACTTACATGCTTCTGTCAATATCCAGAAAAAAGGAAAGAAATGATAGCAATTCCCATAAACTGCTAAAACACAAACCAAAGGATTTCTTCTTCAGTTTGTAGGACAATCCAATTGGCTGATACATGCAAACATGCATGGATACAATTATTGATATTCCCAAACACTTGGCAGATTCCTAACACACACCCAAAGAGACAAAACTACCACCCAATCCTTTCCTTTTTTCCAAAAAAACAAAACCTCAAATAGCTCTAGTAAACCATATCGATCCTCTGAGAGGCATACTAAGTGAGAACATACACACACTCACAATACACTTCATATTCAAGAGCATATGGCTTGGCTCAGTTATAAATTTCAATTTCCGTTCCATTTGGTGGGGGTGGTGGTGGATGATGATGGCAAATGAAATAACATTTTCATTTAACCTCTGTGGCTTTACATCATCCGTTTTCTTAATGCTGGTGTTGGTGGCGGCTAGATTGCAGGAGAAATGGCATACGCCAGTCAGCCAAACACGCCTGTGTCTTGTGCCATGAACCGAAAAGTATCAGCATCACATGGCCAATAGCACCAACACGCCTGCTCTCGATGCACTCACTACCAATGCGGGATTGTAGCTTTTTGTTAACTGTATGGAATATTGGATGCAACTTCTATGTATTGTTGTTGGTGTTTGTGTTTTGGCTTTCAGTTTCCTTTTTTTTTTGTTGCTCTGTGCTACTTATGCTCCAACTCAACCAACATCCGGCATAAACAGCTCAAATCCATATGACCCACAAACGGGTATTAAATTCATGTTTTTTTTTTTCTCTTCGACTTTTGTTGTGGTCGTTGTTGTTGTTGTTCTTGCAATCATTTGCGTTGCATCTGCAACATAACTTTGTGTGATGTAAGTGTTCCGGAAACGAATATCGATGGGCCATGGGACGGGTATTACTGTTGTTTGTTGGCTGGCATATGTTTCAGATTATTTTCTTTATAGTTTAGCCCCGGCATGCTTTGTTGACTTTTGACTTAAATGTGATTTGCTAAAAGGCTAAAATTTAATCTATGCTAAAGATTTGATGGTTCTATTTTTGGAAAGATTTGCAGAAAAAATTGTACAATTTTGTGCCAATGAAATATTATTGGAATGTGTGTCAAAGAATTATGATTTAGTGGGTCCTACACGGCCAGAAAATGTGTGTCATTTCAAAAGAGATAAAGGAAAATATAAACAAACAAACACCGCTCGTAACGTATAGGACTATAACATTTATATAAATGTCTCCCATATTGAAATATATTGATTAGTAATCAATGATTACATTACACCATATTGATTGCAATATTTTTACGTTCCAAAATATATAAAACACAAATTCTGTATAACCCCAGCCTTAAGGCTAACAGCATATACAACAACATCTTTATATTTTAAGACGGGTGTGAATTAGGGTTACGACTTTTCGACATTTTTTTCTCAAAAATTATTTCCTGTAGCACGGACGAATGAACTTTTTCCTATCAATCACTAAACTAAAGTTTATTCCATTGAAATATAAAAAGTTTAGGCATAAAACTATTATAAAAAATATTTTTTTTTTTTTGAAAAAAATGTATAAAATGAAACACATTTTTGCTATTTTTCTCTTTCGAGGCGAGCTAATTCATCAGAAGGTTTTTGTAGAGAGACAATTAAAAAAGTATCAGTCGGCTTTGCTGACAGAGACATACCCTCAGCCTATGTGAATTGAATCTTTCATATACGGACAGATCGAATGTATGTAGGGTAGGCCGGGGCGATTTGAAAACCTTAATGGGCCCTTCGCGTTTCTTATTCCTGGGATTGAACTGGGATAAATTGAACTGAGCAAAAAAGTCTACTAGACTATAGGTCTATCGTGAAAATCGAGCCTCCCGATTTTGACTTTAAGTTTTTTATCCTGTTTTTTGGACATTTTGGCATATAACAGCCAAACCATTGAGATTCTCGATCGAACACACGGACAACAATTGTAGCCATGACAGTAGTTAAGAACTCTCTAATACATCGTAAAAGCATTGGAACGCTCCTTCAGGCAGTTTTGGCCACAAAACTGACAATTTCTACAACTGAATTTCTCATAATTTTCAAAAATATAATGTTTTTTTGTTTTGTTCAATATTTATTTTGAAAATTGTGGGAAATTCAGTTTTAGTTTTTTGTGGGGGTTTTCAGACTAAAACCACTATAACTTAGCCATTTGTTAACCAATTTAAGAAAATAATAACTTGTTCGAAAGATATTATTGACCCCTTTAAAATGAAGCAGAATCAATAGAAATCCGTGGTGAAAAAAAGAAAATATGTCCGTTTAAATTTGAAAATGTAAGAAACCCAGATTTTCACGACTTTTACCATTATAAAAAAAACGAAGTGATACAAACGAACTAAAGGTATTGTCGTTGTCCATGGATCCCAACGCGATATAATTTTGCATCAGAACGCTTCAATATTTTTCTAGTCAACTTTTGTAGCACAGTGCCATTTATCGACATTTTTCGAAAAGTTTGAACCTTCTCAAAGCCAAAACTGCATAAAGAAGCATTCCAATGCTTTGGTGATGTATTAGAGAGTTCTTAACTACTGTCATGGCTACAAAAGTTGACCTTGTGTTCGATCGAAAATCTCAATGGTTTGTCAGTTATATGCCAAAATGTCCAAAAAAAACGTGGATAAAAAACTTAAAGTCAAAGTCGGGAGACTCGATTTGCACGATAGACCTATGGTCTAGTAGACTTTTTTGCTCAGTTCAATCCCAGGAATAAGCAACGCGAAGGGTCCATTAAGGTTTTTTTCCTTCCATACAAATAGCCCCGGCCTAATGTAGGGTCTTTTCAGAATTTTTTGGCCCATTTTGGACATTTGAACTTGCCGACAAAAATGTGGATTAGGGTTAAAGTTCAAAAGTGATGCGGAGGAGGTACTTGATGTTATGGAAGTTGATCTTATTTTGGGAGTCATATCTTTTCAATAGATATCGCGCACTAGTCATTTCAGTGGGTCATCGTATAACTTTTGGACCAGTATGCCAGGAAGTATGGACTTGTCCACGGAAAACATAATATCATTGTAAACAGGATCACAACGAACAGCATTGGTATACATTTCCAAAGGATCTTTGAACAGACCCTAAACTTCACTTAGGCACAAATGTTGATCTTTTGTGTGGGAGATACCCTAAGGAGAGGACCGATATGGCTTATCTTCGAACTTAAACAAAATTTGGACAAATATTACGAAGACTAAATTTTGGACCGAATCGGCAAATCCGTTCGAAAGTTGTCTTCCGCTCCAACCACAACACACGTTATCATAGTTTTTTTTTGCACCTTTCAGGTTATTTTCTCAGGAAGTATGGACTTGCCGCTAATAAAACTTGTACCGCCGTATAGGGGACAGGGAACACAAGTTGTTACAGTAAAAATAAAAGCGATTCTAGAGCAGGTCCTAAACTGAACCTTTCCGAAATTGTGTGTCGTCACAAACCACTAGTCACATGTTACTGTACTATTTTTGTCAACATAGATGCATGTTTGGATATAACGGTACCACCAGATTTTCGGTATTTTGAGGATTTTACCTAAAATTTTTAACAGAACTAACTGTAATTTGACATTTGAAGTTTTTAGTAGTCAACAAATATCTTCACCAAAAATTATCGACGTAGGTCAATGTTTGGATATAGCCCCCATATAACGGTACGTTCCGATTTTCGGTATTTTGAGGATTTTTATCTACAATTTTTAACCGAACTAGCTGTAATTTGACATTTGAAGTGCTCAGTTGTCACCATACCTCTCCACAAAAAAATTGTCAGTATAGGTCTATGTTTGAATATACCCCCATATAACGGTACTTTCCGATTTTCAGTAATTTGAGGATTTTAGCCACAAATTTTAATCAGAATAGCTGTAATTTGGCATTTGAAGTTCTTAGTCTTCACCACACATCTCTAGAAAAAATTGTCAACATATGCCTATGTTTGGATATAGCCCCATATAACGGTACATTTTCTGAACTACCCGTAATTTGACATTTGAGGTTCCATACAGTCACGAAACTTCTTCACAAATTTTCAACATAGGGCCATGTTTAGGTATGGCCCCCTTATAACGGTACCTCCCGATTTTCGATATTTTAATGGTTTTAGCTAATTTTTTTAACTGAACTCTCCGTAACTTCACTTTTGAGGTTATTCCGACACGAAACTTCTTTACACAAACGTTTCAACATAGTTCCATGTTTTGTTACAGCCCCCACATAAAGGTACTTCCCGATTTTCGATATTTTAAAGGTTTTACCTATATTTTTTGACTGAAATACCCATTAGGGTTCCCTGTAGTGGCTTGTGATGACAATTTCTCTGACATTCTTTTTAATTTACAAAAACCGTCTGATGAATTAGCTCGTCTCGAAAAAGGAAAAATATTAACAAGTGAGAAAAGGCTATAGTCGGTACGGGGCCGACTATGTGATACCCTACACCACTACCTCCGTGAATAATCTTTTCATTTCGTTTATGGAGATACGAAAGTTTTTACCTATCTGGCTTTTATACCAAATGATTTAAGGCGAAGTGAACCAAAATAATTAATATTTAATTTTATATTTGACTACTGTCGACATCACCAACATCAATAGTCTTCTAACTCTGTGAGAAAATTTCGTGATGATCCGATCAAAATTCCGACCTGTTGTGTGATTGCAGAAAAAGTGGAAAAAAGGGATGCATTAGCGACTATTGCGATATCTCCGTTATTTGGTCACCTACGCCGACCTATTTTGCATCATTGTAAAGGGATCTTCTACTTTCATAGTAAGGCTTTGCTTTTTGAAAGTCCCCAACCAAAGCTGTGATAATCGTCCGTTATTTGGTCACCTACGCCGACCTATTTTGCATCATTGTAAAGGGATCTTCTACTTTCATAGTAAGGCTTTGCTTTTTGAAAGTCCCCAACCAAAGCTGTGATAATCGTCATTATAACTAAAATCGCAAAAATGAAAATTTGGGTTTAATTTGCGACTATTGTGATATATTCGTTATTTGATCACCTACAAGAACCTACATTACATCATTAGAAAGGTGATATTTTCTACTTTCATTGTCAGGTTTTGCTTTTGGTATACCCCTTACAGAAGCTGAGATATTAGCTTTGGATAAAAACGTTGTATTTTTATTCAAATAAGTTTTTTGCCCATTCCGACCCCTAAATATTATTCGACCTTCATCAAAATCAATAGGCTTCTTCCTCTTTGAGATCCCCATTTACCCTCAAAATTTCGTGACGATCCGATCAAAATTGCGGCATGTAGCGTGATTTCCAAAAAAATGGAAAAATGGGATGAATTATCGACTATTGTGATATCTCCGCTATTTGGTCACTTACGCCGACCTAGTTTGCATCATTGTAAAGGTGGAATCTTCTACTTTCATAGTCAGGCTTTGCTTTTGGAAAGTCCCCAGCTAAAGCTGTGATATTCGTCATTATAACTAAACTCGCAAGCATGACAATTTGGGGTTTATTTGCGACTATTGTGATATCTTCGTTATTTGATCACCTACAAGAACCTACTTTACATCATTAGAAAGGTGATATTTTCTACTTTCATTGTTTTTGCTTTTGGTATACCCCATATAGAAGCTGAGATATTCGCTTTGGAAAAAAACGTTGTATTTTTATCCACATAAGTTTTTTGCCCATTCCGACCCCTAAATATTATCCGATCATCACCAAAATCAAAATTGCGACCTGTAGCGTGATTACAAGATTTAGATGGACAGACGGACAGACGGACGGACGGACGGACTGACGGACGGACACACATAGCCAGATCGACTCAGCACGTCGAGACATTCATTTTGATATATATAAGTATGGGTCTACGACCATTATTTCGATGCGTTACAAACTTTTTGGCCAAAACCAACATATAATACCCTCCCCACATGGTGGTGTAGGGTATAAAAAGGGTCATGCACCTACCACTATGAAAAATTTTGATTTTTTTTAATTATATCTTGGAAACAATTGAGCCAAGGCTATAGTAGGGTCGGGGCCAACTATGGGATGCCCTATACCACTACCCCTGTGCATAAGCTTTTGACTGGGAAAATTCATAATATTAAATATGGGATAGCTTAGCGCCTTTGCTCTGAATGTCTTCATTAATGTCGGTCAATTTTATTGAAACGCATTTAAGTGCATCGTCAGTACAACTCAAATAAAAAAAGGGAAAAGTGGGATATACGCCAACCATCAATAGACTTCTTTCTCTGTGAGACCCCCATCAACCCCTAAAAATTTCGTGAGGATCCGATCAATATTCCGACATGTAGTGTGTTTGCACAAAAATGGAAAAAGGGATGCAATACCGACAATTGAGATATCTCTGTTTTTTGACCACCTATGAAAGCCTACTTCACATCGTTGTGCAGGTGATATTTTCTACTTTCTTGTCAGGTTTTGCTTTCGATATACCTCCTACAGAAGAGAGATATTCGCTTTGAAATAAAACGTTGGCCTTTTCTCCATTTTCACATTCCGACCCCTGAATAATATCAGACCATTACCAAAATCCACCAAATATGTTTTTTCCTCAGTGGGACCCCCATTAACACCCAAAACTTCGTAACGATCCACGTGACGTGTAGCGTGATTACAAAAAAAGAAAATAAAAATGGGATGTATTACCGACTATTGCGATATCTCCGTTATTTGGCCACCTACGCCAACCGGCTTTACATCATTGTAAAGATGGGATTTTCTATTTTCATGGCCAGACTTTGCTTTTGGAAGGTCCCCAGCCAACGATGTGATATTCGTCATTATTATTAAAATCGCTAAAATGAACAGTTGAGTTCTATTAGCGGCAATTGCGATATCTTCGTTGTTTGGCCACCTACGACGGACGGATGTATGTATGGTAGGGTGGGGCGATTTGTGTGGAAGGAAAAAAACCTTAATGAGCCCTTCGCGTTTCTGATTCCTGGGATTGAACTGAGCAAAAAAGTCCACTGGACCATATATCTACCGTGAAAATCGAGCCTCCCGATTTTGACTTTAAGTTTTTTATTGACGGATTTCTTCCGTTATGGAAAGAATATGATATGCCCGTTTTAATTTGAATATATAAGAAACACAGATTTTCAATACTTTTACCGTTATAAAAAAATAAAACGAAGTGACCCAAATGAACTAAAGGCATTTTCGTTCTCCATGGATCCTAACACGATGGAATTTTGCATCAGAACACTTGAATATTTTTCGGGTCAAATTTTGTAGCACAGTGCCATTTATCGACATTTTCCGAAAAGTTTGCACATTCTTAAGGCCAAAACTGCCTGAAGGAGCGTTCCAATGCTTTTGCGATGTATTAGAGAGTTCTTAATTACTGTCTTTGTGTTGGCTCGAAAATCTCAATGGTTTGGCTGTTATATGCCAAGATGTCAAAAAAACGTAGATAAAAAACTTAAAGTCAAAATCGGTAGGCTCAATTGTCATCGTAGACATATGGTCCAGTAGACTTTTTTTCTCAGTTCAACCCCAGGAATCAGAAACGCGAAGGGCCCATTAAGGTTTTCAAATCGCCCCGGCCTAATGTATGGGTCTACTACGATAATTTCGATGCGTTACAAACTTTTTGGCCAAAACCAATCCTCCCCACACAGTGGTGTAAGGTATAAAAAGCGTTTCAACGTGTGTGTACGATTCTCAAAATTAAAGAAATTTAGTAAGCCACAAATGCTATGTCAGTTTGGTTATATTAATAATTATTTTCAATATTTAACTATTTATATTGACTTCACAAAATTGGCCATAATTCTGATAAATTCAAATTTTAAAATAATTTTGTGCGTAATGGGAATTTCAACGAATCACCGTATAATTAAGATTTTATGTAATCTTATGTAGAAACCCATCACGCTATGATACAGGGTTATGAGGTTGTAAAAAGTCATAATCTTAGTGTGCATCCCTAAATGTAACCAAACCTTTTCCAACAAGTTAGAACGGCATTAAATTCTGTAGGACCGAACTTTTTTTCCCTCCACCACGAATTGTATTGAAGTAAACATGAACAATTAGTAACTACTAAGCTCTTCATCTACGTAAGTCTAATTCTAATATTTTAACTGATGAAAATCACTTTATACTGAAAATTTTCTTTGTGGAGTTTTTTTTTTTTTTGTCTACGTTAAGTGCGGTTCTATGGGGGCTATATTAAAACTTATACCCACAACTTTCGGGTGGAAAGTTTTATAGCACCAACAAAGGCTAAACACGAAATTTCAGCCATATCGTTCGGATATTGAGGCCACAACTACCAAAATACCGGACAAATTTGAGGGGGAAAGTTGTGTACCCCAACGAGGACTAAATACGAAATCTCAGCCAGTTCGGTGAGATATTAAGGCTAAAACATTGAAAATACCTAAAATCGAGAAGTTGCGTTTTATGAAATAAATAGCAAATCTCAGTCAATTCTGTGGTATATTGAGTCTAAAACCTTGATAATACCTAACCCGAAAAATTTCAGATTGACAGTTTTATACCCATAATGAAGACTAAATACCAAATTTCAGTCATTTAGGTAGGATATTGCGGCCACAGCCTCAAATATCGAAAATCAGGAGGTACCGTTCTATGGGGGCTATCTGAAGACGTGGGCTGTATAGTCCCAATAAACCCTAAATATAAAATTTCAGCCATTTACATGAGGTGTTGAGGCTAAAACCTTGAACATACCGAAAATCGGGAGCTGCTTTTCTATAAGGGCTGTATCAAACTTATAGGAAATATTGTAATATAAAACATTTTCTTTATAAACTTTTTGGTAGGTTCTACGGTTTTCGAAATAAGTTTCAAATAATCGCGACAGGCCAACTAACGCACAGGTGCCGTAAAATTTCTTAAATTTTCTATATTGCGTGACTCATGTCGCAAGAACCGTAGAACCTAGGTCAATGGTTCGAAGAAAATTTTCATAGAAAATTTTGTAGTCTACAAGTCTATTCTTTGCATCGAGATGAAGAGCCTATAGTTTCTGAGATATGAACAAAAAACCAAAAAAGTCCCAAAATTTGACCTTTGACCCCGAATAACTTTTTTTCCACGCATGGGATCGATGGTGACTTTTAAGACGTTGCTTCTAATGGCCAACCCTAGCTTTTCACCAAAATTCAGCTTTGTGGGAATTTTTGCTATTTCCCCCTTCACGGTGTGCCTTAACCAAATTTAAATGGAAGGTGCTTACACCTGGGAAGTTTTTGCAGATTCTGGAACTACAACGCTCATAGATGAGAAATATCAAGAAACAAAAAAATCGCCGGAGGGATTTTCAAATAAATCGCGATTTAAGTTCAGATTTGTGGGTGTTCTTTCGGTTTTCACGATTTTGCGTAGAAACTGCAAGACCTACGTCAATGGGCCTAAGGGAAATGTTGTAGCTGTAAAAATTCTTCACAAGATTGACCTTTACGATATTTTCGTAGGTTTTACCGTTTTTGAGATATAGAAGTTCAAATTGAGACAATGCTCTAACTGTATCACCTCCTTATAAAACAATATCATGCTCAGTGCGCCTTAACTAACTTTTGATGAAAACCGCTTACACATGGGAAGATTTCGCGGATTCTGAAACAGCAATGTTCATAGATAAGAAAAATAAAAAAGCAGAAAAAAATCGCCGGAGGGATTTTTAAATAAATCGCGATCAAAATTCCCAATTTTAGGGTTTTTTTAGGTTTTCGCGATTTTGGTTGGAAACCACAAGTCGTATCGAAATGAGTCTAAAGAAAATGTTGTAGCTGTGAAAATTCTCTACAAGACTGACCTTTAGGTTTTTTTGTAGGTTTTAGAATTTTTTAGATATAGAGGAGGTTCAGTTAAAATTTTTAGGTTTTTATCCTAAGTCTTCAAGATTTTGCGTGGAAACCGCAAGTCTTATCAAAATGAGACTAAAGAAAATGTTGAAGCTGTGAAAATTCTCTACACGATTGGATGATTTATTTTTTCCTAGGTTGTACCATTTTCAATATATATAAGTTTAGTTTGGGAAATTGCAGTAATGACATTGTTTTATAAGGAGGCGATACAGTCAGTGTATTGTCTCAATTTGAACTTCTATATCTCAAAAACAGTAAAATCTACGAAAATATCATAAAGATCAATCTTGTGGAGAATTTTCACAGCTACAACATTTTCTTTAGGTATATTCACATAGGACTCGTGGCTTCCACGCAAAATCGTGAAAACCTAAAGAACCCCTAAAAATGTGAACTTAAATCGCGATTTATTTGAAAATCCCTCCGGCGATTTTTTTGTTTCTTGATATTTCTCATCTATGAGCATTGTAGTTTCAGAATCTGTAAAAACTTCCCAGGTGTAAGCACATTCCATTTAAATTTGGTTAAGGCACACCGTGCCTTATACGCATGTCTATTTTGACCGGACTATGAGAAAGTTTGATACACCCAACGAAGACTAAGTACCAAATTTTATTTATTTCCGTGGGATATTGAGGCCACAAACATAAAATTACCAAAAAGGGGGACGTTCAATAGGGCTATATAAAGGCATGGGCGTAAACCGACACATTTAAAGTGGAAAGTTGTATGCCTCCAACTAAGATTAAATACACCATTTCAGCTATTTTGGTGGGATACGTTTCTATGGGAGCTATATGAAAACGTGGACCTATACCGAAAAATTACAGACGGAAAGTTGTATACCCCACCGAAGACTAAATACCAAATTTCAGACATTTCGGTGCGATACTGAGGCACCGTTCTATAAGGGCTATATCAAAACGTGTACCGATATAGCCCATTTCAATACCAAGAATACTAGGAGTAATAGAAACTTATATACAAAATTAGATGACTCGATCTTAAAAATTGCGTCCTGTATATTGATTTCAACAAACAGACGCACGGATGTTTCAACTTATAATCTTATGTTAATCAAGAATATTGTTACGAAAGTAACTGGTAGAACAAAGTTAATTAAGGCGAATTCCTCTTAATTTAACTATTTGAATTGTAACGTAAATTTCATTAAGCATTTAGTTAATTTAAATCAAATTTCACGGTGTTCTTGAACCAACTTTAAATGAAAGGAGCTTACACCTAGAAAGTTTTTGTGAATTCTCAAACTACAATGTTCATAGATGAGAACAATAACAAAACAAACAAAAAATCACCGGAGGCTTATCCTGCAAGTCCTATCGAAATTGTATTAGAAAATATTGTAGATGTCAAAATTCTCTACAAGATCGACTTTTATGATATTTTTGTAGGTGTTACCATTTTTGAGTTATAGATGTTCAAATTGGGACAATGTACTGACTGTATCGCCTCCTTATAAAACAATGGCATGTACGGTGTGCCTTAACTAACTTTAAATAAAAACGGCTTACACCTGTGAAGTTTTGGCGGATTTTAAAAGAGCAATCTTTATAGACGAAAAGTATCCAAAAGAAGAAAAAATCGCTATAGGGATTTTTAGATAAATTGCGTTCAAAGTTTTTTTTAAGGTTTTTGCGATTTTGCTTGGAAACCACAAGTCCTTTCGAAATGGGACTAAAGAAAATGTTGTAGCTGTGAAAATTATCTAGAAGATTGACCATTATGATTTGTTCCTAGGTTTTACCATTTTTGAGATATAGAAGTTCAGGTCAAATTTTTAGATTTTTTTGTTAGGTTTTCACGATTTGATGAAAACGGTAAGTCTCATCGAAATGGAACTAGTTCCATTTTGATAGGGCTTGCGGTTTCTCAGCAAAATCGCGAAAACCTAAAAACCCTTAAAATGTGAACTTTGACCGCGAATTATTTAAAAGCGCTGCGGCGATTTTTTTGTTTTTTGATTTTCTCATCCGCAAAAATTTCCCAGCCGTAAGCACCTTCCATTTGAAGTTGTTTCAAGAGCACCGTGATTTACATTGTAAATTTTACAACAACAATTACTCTATAAGAATTTCAATCACTGCTTGTCTATGGTTGTTTTGCTATTGTTCCTGTTTTACCCTTATAGTTCTCTCTCTTATTTATTTATGTTGTGCATTCTGTTATGCTTCTGCATTGTGACGCATTTATTGTAACCCCTGCTCCTCTTCCTTATTTACTATCTGTGACCACATTAGTTGTTTGCATTGTGGAACATTTTGCGTTAAGGGGACTAGAATAGTCTATGTATAAGCGGACACGTATAAATACGGGAAAGGAACGGCTGGGAGTTTGAGTATCACAAGTAGATCGGATAGTAATAAAGTAGTGTGTATGATACCGAAGAGAAGAATGTAGCACAATGGACAATAAATACCAGTGCATAGCTTAAACGAGAAGATGAGGAAGGATAAATGTTTTTTTCTACATTATATAATTGTTCCACAAACATCCCACAAGGGACAAGGGAGACTTTTCTCATATCAATGAGTGCACCCCGATTCATATTAGCTCAATGATATGGGACCTACAGTTTATCGCCGAGTCCGAACGGCGTATCTAAGACACCACTTTTGTAGAGAAGTTTTACATGGCTGAAATAGTCAGGAAATGTCGCCAACATTACTGAGGGGTATTTTGCCACCGTTGAAAAGTGTTTTGATGTTGCCTGGCCGGGGAATCGAACCCACGACCTTATGTGTGCAAGGCGGGTGTGCATACCATTGCACCACGGTGGCACCCATTAAATATATGAAAATGAATATCGCATATTGCTTAACAATCAATAAATACGAATATTCTATGCGAGAGGAATGGATATCTGTACTTAATTTTGTATATACATAGAACAAATGTTCTGTGTCGGACAATAAATAATTTTATAATAGATTTGAGAAACTAAAACCAGCCCTATATCTGCTTATCTCTGTGCTAGACAAAGGAGGTGACAATGAACATTTAGATTAATAGAAATTGGGATCTTTTATAAAGGAGCAGGAGACGGCAGTCTTCAGTATTTCCCAGACAAAATAACTAGAAACTGCGGGCTATGGTTATTGTTTTTCATATCCATAATAATTTTGCATAATATTATCGGCAGGATACTTATCTCAAACTTTTAAAGGGCTTTTTTTAATTTTCTAAAATATAGTGTCCTCAACGTATTTTGTCGTTTTAATATATCTCCGATATAAGTTTTTTTATTGAATTTACTTAGTTCCAGTAATATATTTTCTCTAGGACATAGGACAGTTTAGCCAAATTTTTTCATTATTAATATCTTGATATGAATAGCGACAAAAATATAACTTTATTCCTTCTAAGCTTTTAAAAGCAAATCTTCTCAGCATCTGAATATCCATACTAAATTATCGTATTTCTTCAAAGCAGTAATCCATTCATGCCAAACTTGTCCAAATGGTAATCCTACTTTCATGTTTCTTTCACAAACTTTTTGTTTACTTTCACATTTACATTGGAACATGCTACGTATTTGGCATGATAAATGAAAAAGTCGTATTCAAGTGTAAAGAGAACAATGATTAATTTGCACCTGAGCACCCAAAAAGGAGGAAGAAAAAGTCAAAAACAAACACAAATACTACTGCAATGTTCCTTTTGTAGCCCACACTGATTTTTTTTTTACTTATCCATATCGGTATTGCATCTATAGGAGTTTAACAGTGTGTGTTTTTTGTTGCTTGTAGGAAAATATGCATTCTAGCAGACATTTGTCTGAACAGAGAGAAAAAATGGGCTTTGTTAGGGTGTTGGTGATAGCATTCAGAAAAAGAAATCAAGATGCCTACAAAGGCAACACCTTTCTTTTGAAGGTGCAAAAAGGATTTATGTTTCATGATTAAAAGTGCAGTAGTGAAAAACGTATGTGAATCGGAGGTGTTGTTCAAAGAAATCATTGCCGTGTTTTTGCTTTCTTTGATTAAAATATTTACGTTAAAGATTCAAATCTTAGGGAGAACATTAAATATGATACGAGGGTGATTTAGGGGATGAAAGGTACCAAGCAACGGTTCTGATCAGCTTTAATATGGTAAAGCCCAAGATATATCTTGGTCCCTCTTTCAACTCAAGTGGACAGTGAGCTCCACGTGGTGTCACCTGGGGAGACCCGTTAAACGTAGTGAGCTAACAAGTGCCGCGCGTCCAACCATAAGAACGTTAAAACTTGGGTTGGGCGTTAGACTAGTAACCCACCCCGCCAAAAAGCTACATACTATGAAAAACAGTTTAAAAGAAAAACAAACCCCTCCACAGTTGATGACCCCCGCAAACGTTTTAAGAACAGGATGTACGATGGATTTGGAAAGGCGACACAACAACACCTAAATATGGCGCACTATATTATAGCTGCCATGACACAAATCATGGGTTTGGTTGCGAAATTGTAGTTGGTCGGAGGTTAAGACACATGGTCTCCAGTTTAGAACAGATTAATGAGAGACTACTATTTGGATAAAAGCTAAATTGTTCAACAGCAATTTGTTTGCTCTCATGCTCCCACGGAAGACAAGGACAAACAGACCAAAGATATATTTTACGAGCGCTAAGAAGAAACATATGACCGTTGCCCTGCATATGACATTAAAATTATTCTAGGCGATTTTAATGCTAAAAAGCGAAAAGTCGTCGCCAGGCCGAATTTTATTCCTCCACCATAAAATATTCTTAAAAAAATGGAATAATTAGTTTCCTTTCCTGTTCACAATTTTAGGTGCAAAACTTTGTGACCATTGAACACCTTAAATGTCAGATTAAAGCTGGTTCGTTAAAAATAGAAGTTAAATCCTTAAAATACCGAATATCAGGAGGTATCGTTATATGGGGGCTATACCACAACATGGACCTATGTTTGCGATTTTAAGTGAAGCGGTTTAGTGACCAATTACAACCTCAAATGTCCAAATACAGCTAGATCGGTTGAAAATTTTAGCTAAACTCCTCAAAATACCGAAAAACGGGATATACCGTGGGGGCGATATCAAAACATGAAAATATGTTGACGATTTTTTGTTGAGAAGTTTCGTGACCACAGAGAACCTTAAATTTCAAATTACAGCTAGTTCGGTTAAAAATTGTAGCTTAAATTTAAAAAATACTGAAAATCGGGTGGTTGTATAGATATGGGTGGTTATATGGAGCCTATACCAAAACATGAACCTCTATGAACAGTTTTTGGAGGAGAAGTGCTGTGATAACTAGGAACCTTGAATATCTAATTACAGCAAGTTTGTAGGTAAAATCCTCAAAACACCCAAAATCGGGAGGTACCGTTATATGGGGGCTATAACAAAACATATATATATATATAACCTATGTAGACGATTTGTGTGTAGAAGTGACTACAGAGAACCTCAAATGTCTAATTACAGCTAGTTTGGTTAAAACCCCTCAAAATACCGAAAATCGGGATGTACCGTTATATGGGACATATATTAAACCGTGGACCTATCTCCACCATTACAAGCCACCAATGTAAAATTTCAGCTAATTCGGTCAAAAATTGTAGCTAAAATCCTCAAAATACCTTAAATCGGCTGGTAACGTTATATGGGCCTATACCAAAACGCGGGACCTGTACGAGGCGGTTCGGAAACTTCATAGCCTATCAATGAAAGAGAATAGTTAGTTTTTCAAAAATATTTTTATTTTTCAATATAATCTCCTGAAACTTCAATAAACTTAGTCCAACGCTTTTCTAGCAATTCTATCTCTTGATTAAAATAGTTTTCCTCAAGGTCTTCAAAATAGTGGTTTACAACTGTAATTGCATCTTCATTTGAGGTAAAACGCTTGCCAGCAAGGAATTTTTTTAGATTTGGGAACAAGTAAAAGTCACTGTGAGCTAAATCAGGAGAATAAGGTGGGTGGTCAAGCAACTCGTACTTTAATTCGTTGATTTTAACCATTGTTAAAACACTCTTGTGCGCTGGTGCGTTGTCTTGATGAAAAATTATTTTTTTGTGTTGTAAGCCAGGACGTTTTTCTCGAATTTGTACATTAAATTGATCCAAAAGGTTGCAATAGTACTCTGAATTTATTGTTTTACCCTTTTGAAGATAGCCAATCAATAAAATACCTTTGAAGTCCCAAAAAACCGTTGCCATAACCTTACCAGTCGATTGAATTGTTTTTGCCTTCTTTGGGGCACTTCCTCCAGTTTCAGTCCATTGTTTGGTTTGTTTTTTTGTCTCTGGAGTATAGTGGTGGATCCATGTCTCATCAACAGTTATGAAACGACGCTTAAAATCCATGCTATTTCGCTTAAAACGAACCAAACAAGCTTGAGAAATGTTCATTCTTATGCGTTTTTGATCGACTGTTAACAAATGCGGCACCCATCTTGCAGAAAGCTTTTTCATCTCTAGTTCTTCAAGCAAAATTAAATGGACTCGATCATTTGAGATGCCCATGATATTAGCAATTTCACGCACTTTTATTCGTCGATCATTTAATACCATATCATGCACTTTGGCTACAATTTCTGTTGTTGTTGCTGTTTTTGGACGTCCACTACGTGGTTCATCTTCAATGCTTGTACGACCACGTTTAAATGCAGCAACCCAATTTTTTACTGTTGCATATGAAGGAGCACTTTCACCTAACACATTCACCATATCATTATGAATTTCTTGTCCCGATAAACCTTTTTTATGTAAATATTTAATGACAGAACGCATTTCTAATTTTTCCATTGTAAAAAAAATTGCGGATGCGTCTTTTTTGAACACCTGTTTCTATATGAAGGAGTTGCCAGATCGAAACAAAATTTAACATGTGTTCATAACAGAGATAGAAGATTCCAAAACACTTAACTTTTTTCTGTTTATACCGCGCTATTTGTCTAGGCTAAGAAGTTTCCGAACTGCCCTCGTATAGCCCATCGTCGTACTTGACCTGCCTATGGAACAAGTAAAAAAATATCAGTCGGCTTTGCCGACAGAAATATACCCTCAGCCTGGGTATATTGAAAAATTTTTTTCTCAAAAAACGTATGCATTTAGGGGGTTTTAAAAATGTTGGGCGTTTGAACCGACAAAAATCTTGATTACGACTAAATATCAAAAGTTTTGTGGAGGAGATACTAAAAAAATGGATCTCCAGCCACTACATATGGTGTCATAGGAGGTTTTTACACCCTTCGGGCTGTTTGCTCAAGAAGTATGGACTTGCCCCTGAAAAAACTTTTACCATCGTAATTGAGCGAATGCAAGTTGCTTCAACAAAAATCAAAGTGATTGGATAGCAGGTCTTAAAGTGAACTTATCCAAAATATTTTGAGGGAGGTACCTGATGGATTGGACAAATATAGTCCATATTTGAACCTGATCTATATCTGGTAGATATATTAGGATGTGTAAAGGATGGACAAATTCGGCCACTCCCTTCAAGTGTTACCGTACGAACAATTTTTCCGAACATTTTTGAACTTTTGTGAGGGAGGTACCTGAAGGAGTGGACCGATATGGCTTATCTTCGAACTTAAACTATGTTTGGACAACATATTACTAAGGCGAAATTTTGGATCGAATCTGCAGATCCGTCCGAGAGTTATCTTGCGCTCCAACCACCTCACACGGGGTCATAGAATTTTTTGCAACTTTCAGGCTATTTTCTCAGAAAGTATGGGCTTGCCCCTTATGAAGCTTGTACCGTCGTATGGGGGGCAGTGAATACAAGTTGCTAAAAAAACCAAAGCGATTCGAGAGATGGCCCTAAACTGAACTTTTCCGAAATTTTGTGTGGGAGGTACCCGAAGGTGTGGACCGATTGCGTCCATATTGAAACCTTATCTAAGTCTGGTACACATTTCACGATGGGCAAAGTACGGATCACATCGGTTGCTCCCTTCCAGAGTTATCGTGCGCACAATTTTTCCGAACATTTTCGAACTTTTGTGAGGGAGGTACCGGAAGGAGTGGACCAATATAGCCCATCTTTGGGCGAAATATTACGAAAGCCAAAATTTGAACCGAATCGGTTGATCCGTTCGATAGTTATCGTGCGTTCCAGCCAGCCAGACAGACAGACGGACGGACATTACTCACTCGACTCCAAATTGTCTGAAACACATTTCGTCCAAACATACTTGGGGTCTAAAACCATTATTTCGATGAGGCACATTTTGCTCGTATGAAAGTGTATACGAGTATACCCTCGTTAGCATAAATGCTGAGGGCATAAAAAAGATATTCGGGTGCAAAATTTTAGCGTTCTATCTCAATTATTGCGTACGCTTGGGTTTTTATAAAAGAAGGACATGTCTGTCAAATGATGGTGCCCGGACATAACTCCCAAAATGATTTTGGGCTTTATGTCCGCTGCGCTTTGGGGACATAACTCCCAAAATTCGTTGGGAGTTATGTCAGTGAAGAAAAGCGGACATAACATCCAAAAAATCGCGGACATAACTCCCAACGAGTTTTTTTCTTAATTTATAAATAGACAGCGGAATCCTATGCAAATGCATATATGGTTAGGATGGTCGTAGAGAAAATCTGATTAGACAGAAACGCGTTTTATTACAAAATAAAACGAATTAGGCCCAGAAAATTTTGAATATTTTGCATATCGTGCATATTTTGACATATTTTTACATATCTGCATAAAATGAGCATATGCAAAAATATATTCAAGAATTTGTGATCTAAATATCCTACCCAAATGGCTGAAATTTAGTATTAAGTCTTCGTTAGGGGTATGCAACTTCACAACAGAAATCTATCCCCATAGGTCCACCTCTTCACATAGCCTCAGTATCCCGCCTCAGTATCCCGCCAAAATGGCTGAAATTTGGTATAAAGTCTTCCTTCCTTCCTTCCAACTTTTCACCAAAAATTTGTCAGTTTAAGTTCAGGCCGATTTTCAGTATTTTAAAGGTTGAGGCTGTGGTTATATATTTTTCTATTTTATTGACTTGTCTGAAAAGAATTTTAAACAGAAAAATTGTACATACAAAAATTTTTCTACCTATTATTGAAATATTTGTTGCATAAGAAAATATGTAAAATTTATGCATTTTGCTTAATTTTGTATGTCATATGTTTCGATTGCAATTTAATCAGAAGCCAAAAATATGAACAGTCCCAAAATTTGACATGAATCGGACCAAAAATAGAGGTTGCATAAAATTCCGCTGTCTATTTATAAACAAGTGAGAAAAGGCTATAGTCGGTACGGGGCCGACTATGTGATACCCTACACCACTACCTCTGTGCATTATCTTTTCACTCGAAAACATTTCTTTTAGGGAGATACGAAAGTTTTCACCTATCTGGCTTTTATACAAAATGACTTAATACGAACTGAACCAAAATAATTAATATTTAATTTTATATTTGACTACTATCGACATCACCAACATCAATAGGCTTCTATCTCTGTGAGAAAATTTCTAGATGATCCGATCAAAATTCCGACCTGTAGTGTGATTGCAGAAAAAGTAGAAAAAAAGGGATGCATTGCCGACTACATATTTCGATATCTCTATTATTTGACCACCTACGCCAACCTACTTTGCATAATTTTAAAGATGCGATTTTCAACTTTCTTAGTCAGGCTTTGCTTTTAGAAGGTCCCCAACCAAAGGTGTGATATCCGTCATTATTATCAAAATCGCATAAATGAAAAGTTTTGTTCTATTAGCGACTAATGCGATATCTTCGTTGTTTGACCACCTACGACAACCTACGTTACATCGTTGTAAAGGTGATATTTTCTACTTTCATTGCCAGGTTTTGCTTTTTGAATACCCTTTATAGACTCTGAGATATTTGCATTGGAATAAAATGTTGACTTTTTCAATAAATAAATTTTTTGCTCATTCCGACCCTAAATATTATCCGACCACGACCAAAATCAATAGGCTTCTCCTGTTGTGAGACCCCCACTAACCCTCGAAATTTCGTAACGATCCGATCAAAATTGCGACCTGTAGCGTGATTCCCAAAAAAATGAAAAAATGGGATGTATTACCGACTTTTGCGATATCTCAGTTAGTAGGTCAACTACGCCGACCTAGTTTGCATCATTGTAAAGATGGGATCCTCTACTTTCATAGTCAGGCTTTGCTTTTGGAAAGTCCCCAACCAAACCTGTGATATTCGTCATTATAATTGAAATCGCAAAAATTAAAATTTGGGTTTTATTTGCTACTGTTGTGATATCTTCGTTGTTTGATCACCTACGATAACCTTCTTTACATCATTAGAAAGGTGATATCTTCTACTTTCATTGTCAGGATTTGCTTTTGGTATATCCTATATAGAAGCTGATACATTCGCTTTGGAAAAAACGTTGTCTTTTTATGCAAATAAGTTTTTTGCCCATTACGACCCCTAAAAATTATCCGACCATCACCAAAATCAATAGGCTTCTTCATCTGTGAGACCCCCATTAACCCTCAAATTTTCGTGACGATCCGATCAAAATTCCGACCTGTAGCGCGATTTCCAAAAAAATAGAAAAATTGGATGTATTACCGACTATTGCGATATCTCCTTTATTTGGTTACCTACGCCGACCTAGTTTGCATCATTGTAAAGATGGGATCTTCTACTTTCATAGTCAGGCTTTGCTTTTGAATAGTTTCCAACCAAAGCTGTGATATTCGTCATTATAATTAAAATCGCAACAATGAAAATTTGGGTTTTTTTTTTGCTACTATTGTGATATCTTCGTTGTTTGATCACCTACGAGAACCTACATCATTAGAAAGGCTATATTTTCTACTTTCATTGTCAGGTTTTGCTTTTGGTATACCTCATATAGAAGCTGAGATATTCGCTTTTTAAAAAAACGTTGTCTTTTTATCCATATACTTTTTTTGCCCATTCCGACTTCTAAACATTATCCGACCATCACCAAAATCAATAGGCTTCTTCCCCTCCGGGACCCCCATCAACATCCAAAATTTCGTGACGATACGATCAAAATTGCGACCTGTAGCGTGATTACAAAGTTTAGATGGACAGACGGACAGACGGACGGACGGACGGACGGACACACATAGCCAGATCGACTCAGCTCGTCGAGACATTCATTTTGGTATATATAAGTATGGGTCTACGACCATTATTTCGATGCGTTACAAACTTTTTGGCCAAAACCAACTTATAATACCCTCCCCACATAGTGGTGTAGGGTATAATTATTTCTTTGCTTAATTTTGAAATTTATAGCTATATATATATTTTTTTTAAATTTTAGAGTAGAAGTTAGAATTTATGCGGACTTAACATTTGAGAAAGCCTAATTTAAAAACGAAATCATGCCCGCAATTATGTAAGTAGCAGTTCCAAGAAGTTTTAAATTGTAAAAATATTTGTTAAGAAAATCGCGCGATTTTTTTTCAAAAATATTTTCGTCGGCGCGCATTTCGTTTTTCAGAAAGTATTTGATTATTTTTACAAAAACTTTCTATCTTTTTAAATTGTGAAAATATTTTTGTAAAAATTATATAAAAAATCACTTAAATTTTAAAATTTATAAAAATCAGGAGGGTCGGCCTTTTTTATTTGGGATGACGACTTCAATTTTGTTTTTCAAAATAGTCAGGCTTAATCCCATAGTCGTTGTTTTAATATTATATTAAAACAACTTTAATTTATTAGTGGGAAAAGTTGTTTAATAAAAAAGTCATCATTTCAAAAACTGAAAAGCCAATTGATAATTCCCTTCGCCGGAATGAAATCATGATATTGGTAGCGATCAGTAAATTTTGTAAGCTGTCAGTGCGTTTTGTAAACATTATTCTCCTCAAAGAGAATAGTGATGAAGTTAAGCCAATGGGGGAATACTCCACACTTAAGCAATCATATGATTGAATCTTCAACTAAAACAAAACAAACAATCACTTAAATTTTAAAAACGGGTATAACTCCCATTGGGACTTATGTCCGCTAGGGGCGGTCGGACATAGCTCCCAAAGAGTTTGGGAGTTATGTCCGCCTTGGTTTGCGGAAATCCAAAAAAATCGTTTTTTGGAGTTATATCCGTGGGAGTTATGTCACGGCACCTCAAATGATTATTTCTTGATTGAATGATTACTATGGTGGAGGGTATAACAAAATACTAAAAAATACGAAATTGTATTTACCGTGATCGATCAATGTAGGTTCAGAAATCGTAATAAACAGAAGAGTATTTCATCAAACCAATACCATCACTGCGTATAACTATGTTGGTTGAAATAGCGAAATGTTAAACATACGTCCTAGTTGTTTGGATTCCAAATTTTGGAACCGATGCTACGTATTTAATAAGGTTGTCGGTTAGAAAACCTTTATCCCATAGGACGTAACATGAATTGATTTTCGCTCTTCCCTATCCGTTGATTCACCAGCCCAATTTTTTGTATCACAGATTTTTATATCTTCTTCCACTTTTTTACTCCATTGGAGTCTTGGTCTTCGGGAACTACATGTGGCCCCTATTTTTACGCCTGTTTAAGGGATTTGTCATTACTCATTGTCATGACATGGCAAAGCCAACTCAATCTTTGTAATGTTTTACAATGCCGATGGCGTTGTAAAACCTGTATAGCTTGAGGTTAATACAAGGCCGATAATATCCGCGGATTGCAAAGTATACATATGTACAACATTCTTATCTGTTTTCTTTATATGGTCGCAAATGATTAGTTCGATGTTACAAACAGAAAAACAAACTTAATATACCCTCTATACTATGGTGGAGGGTATAAAAAGGCGTATTAATACTAGCCACATGGCGGTACACGAAGAACTGGAAGGCCAAGGCTTCCATTGATCAAACAAATTTAAGACGAGATCGAAAAACGCATTATACTAAATTGGGAAAGCAAAGCAACAAATAGAGAGGAATGGAAATCTTTTCTAAAATAGGTTTTTAGACAAATTTTGAGTAGGGGGCCCAGTAAGTAAGTAAGTAAGTGAGATATGAAACATAATCACAAATAGTAACGTATAAATGATTTGTATTTAAAAAATGATTTGTATTTAAAAAGGAAGCCTTCTCTCATTTGGTAACGTCATCTTCTTCGGCGTCCAAAACTATTTGGTATTTTGCAGCTTTTAGGTAACTGTGTTCAAAACTCACGAAAATTTCATCTGCTATCCAAGAAACTTTATTTATTATTCAAAACTTAAATTATAAACCATCAAATCTACCGCATAAAAAATTAAATAATACTGAAATCGCAAATACATTTACCTAAAAATTTATGAATTTCCCGAAAAAAAACTAACACAAACAACTTCAAATTTAGTTTCCAATGTTCAATACTTGAAATGATTTTAATCTGAACACTTCAATGAACACTCTTCGAGTTTTGTTGTGGTAGTGGACTTTGTTTTGGTTTCATTGCTGAGACTCACAATATCGACTGCTGAATATGAGCAGCACAAGAATATAAGTCGATTTTTTTTGCATTCCCTAACAAAACAACTTTGGCAGTTTTTTGCAAAATAACGGGTTTTAATTTCGCTTTTAGGTGTTTTTTTTTCGTTTTTTTGTTTGAATTTTAGGTAGTAAAATTTGCTGACGCATTTTTTGTGGAATGGGGTATTTGAAGTTTCACTTATTTTCATAACGAGAACTGTGAAATTTTGCAGTATTCATTTGACTCTTGTAACAGGAAAAAAACCAAACATTTCAAATATTAAAAACTTGCATGGAATATTGTACAAAATCAGAGATGTACTAACATTGCTGTAGGTTAGCGAATAAATTAAAACAGTGTTTGTTTTTGTAATAGTTTGTATGTTATTTGTCCTGCTTAATCTGTCTCTCGGTATATCTCCACTTCCAGTAATGTGGCAACTTTGATGGGATGTAACTACATATCCTCTGGAGTAGGTAGGATTGCTAGAGCAGTTGAAAATGTGTAGTGTGTCGTGCGGGTCTATGTCGCATTCTTTGCAGGTGTTTTGCACGGTGTCATCGATCCTTGCCCTAAAGGAATTCAGGCGGCTGCATCATCCCGAGCGTAGTTGAGCCAGAACTACTGTGGTTTGTCAAGGAAGCTGATGCTCCTCACTTACGATAGATGGGGATGTTCTCCGAGGACGTCATTCACATGATAGTTGTTTATGGCATCTGCAGCTGCATCCGGGTGAATGCTATTTAAACCTGTTAGTTGATGTAGGGGTTCTCTTGTAAGGTTGGACCTCTCTTTCTTGATCTTCTTGATCCCTCCTCACATGCATGGGTGGGGGCAGCGTTTCCGACAGTTTTTGATCGGAAATCGTCAAATCGTCAACAATATTTGAAAAATCGTCAAAAAATCGTCAACATGGTCCAAAACTCGGTTTGGTTACCTTTTAATGCGATTTTTTGCTGATATTTTTGTGCATGCGGCTGACAACATAAGATATACAACCCACAGCAATAAATCTAACCCAATATCACTTAAATACTGCTATAAAAACAGCTTTCAGAAGATGATAGTTTTCATATGGTTATGGAGTGTAAAGTAATGCAGCATGGTTAAGCTGGGTACACATTGTCATTTTAAATAGTAGCTTAGCTCAAATATCGCTTGCTTGACAGTGTGACCGTCCATGTTTGTCCGTACACGTACATTTTGGTTGTTGGGCAGTCGAAAATCGATAAAAATTGTCATTCAAAACTGACAGCTTAAAGAGGGCATTTGTAGGAAGTTAATAAAGCTGAACTCATATTTTTCTATAACAAAAAAATATAATTAATATTTTATCTCGAAAACTTTTTAAGGAAGATTTTCATCCATTACCAAAACTAAACGAAAATTTTCAGCTCATGTAATTTGAATGTGGGGCGAAAACTATGAAATACCTGTGCCTAGATATGCCAGATATGTGCCTAAATATAGCCAATCCGTCTGGAAATTGCTATAAAACATTAAAAAAGCTCAAAAATCGAGTTTGGAACATTGCTTGCCTTAAAATGTTTCGTTAAACTTTTGTTATCGTCTTTTATTTCATGCAATTCTGGCTTACGTGAAAAATCGTCATTTTGGGCCATAAAATCGTCAAATCGTCATTTTTCAATTTTGGGCCAAAAAATCGTCAAAATGACGATAAATCAGCAAATTCGGCAACACTGGTGGGGGTCCCATCCACCATGGTTAGGATGGCTCTCACGGTAAAACCCAAGTACATACTGCAACAAAAGATGGGGCCAAAGAAATTTCTCTAAATACCACAATAATGGTGCGATCGATGAAAAAACTTTACCAGTTCAATATTGTGGTTGAAAAATGATTTCTACAACAAATTTTTAAAATCGGACCGGATGAACTGGTTTTCATCGATCGGACCATAATTGTGGCATTTAGAGAATATTGGTGAAAATGCGCCTTTGGCCCCATACAGATTACTATAGAAACAAAGATCGATAGGTTGGTACGGGTTAACCTTAACCGATCGCCATAAAATATCGTATATAAGGTAGGAAATCAAAAAAACAAAAAAAATGTTTTTTTGGGTCACTCTAATTAGGAGGCACCCTGTTGCGGTATTTTGGCAGGTTTGAATATTTGTCCATCGCGTTGCACTTACCACAAACCGACCTATCACATTGTGTGTGGATTCTTTATCTGAACCCCAAGTGCTGTCCGCTAGGGACTAGAGGACTTTGTTTCCACATCTCAGCGGGAAACCATGTCCATTTTCCAGAGTTCGAGAACGATGTGGATGGTTAGCGACAGATTGAGAACTTAAGTGAGATACTCGAATCTCCGTACATCTAGCTGTTTCAGCACGATTGTGACAGGTATGATCACTCCGATAACATCCAAGCAGGTACCGCATCGACAACATTTTGTTGTGGGGATGTAGACCGGTTATGACAAATCATGAATATGGTACATTGGTGCCATGAGGCAGTTTTTAATATTCATCACCTGCGTAGCTCTAATATTTGCATACCAAACTGGCTCCACATATCTTACCACAGGTGAGCCAATGGCTTTATAAAAGATCAACACGTTTTCTTTGTCAGCACCCCATATGCAGACGGCCAGCGACTTCAGGATTTTGTTTCTACTTCTGTCACAAACATCTGTGGCTTGTGTGGAAAGTAACGAAAGTAACGTCCATTCTCAATTCATTATTGTAGTCATTGGTCGGAATCAGAACACCATCGACCAATATTTTCAGAAGTAGCCTCATTTCAGCCTTCCTGGTAGTCAGGGGTGTGACAGCAGATTTAGTGGGAGATCTTTTCATATTCCTTAGATGGAAGAACTGCATTAAGTCAGCCACATCATCGACGATAGGACCCGACCCCATGATTGTACAATCAGCCACAAGTGTAGTGTAGGTGGATTTATTTGAGGAGGTTCTATTAGATTTCCTGCCTGACTTGATATACCGGCGCTTACAAACGCCACTGGTATTCTGTTGGTTGGTTGTAGGCACTCAAAAATGCCAATACAACTATTTGGTCAGCACTTCCAGAGTGCTAAATGAAACTAAGTTTTTATTAGTTGCCAATAAGTCGGCAGTAAAAACTTGATTAATTTATTTAGGAAATTTGTCCTACATATATATAAAAAGTAACGGGATTTACTTAATCATATTTTCTTATGAACTATTATCATTAAATGTATACAGTAAAACATAAACAAATAAAACATCTGTTGATGAAACAGCTGTTGCAACAGCTGATCAAGTGGGGATCTATAGGGATCTGTAGGTACGTGAATCGATAACATTCGATAACACTACACAAGCATCACGATCTATATGCCGTCTGGAGTTTGTGAAATTTTAGAAAGGAAAAAGTTAAACTCTTCCGATGATATTACTCCGCCTTGGCGAAATCTCTTTTCCACTCTACGGGTCTTAGACATCTTACTCCGCAATTACACAAACGACTGGGGTCCACACATATAGCCGATTATCCAAAGTTGCCCATACTGTTAAAAAAAAGTCTTCTCTATGTCCTCAAACAGCTCGGCATGGTTGACGGTATCGAAGGCCTTCGTTAGGTCAAGAGCCACCATGACTCTTCGGTCGCACGGCCGGTTCTGCTTCAGTCCTCTACTGATATGCGTTGGTATGACATAAAATTCTTTGTGGTACGGTATGTTTTCCGAAATCCATACCTTTGTTGAGCAAATGGGAAACACATTCTCGTCATGGGGAAGAGAAGTGGCAATGGTATCACCGTTACTGCAGACAGGCCTGTACAATACGCCTTTGTTGGCATCCTTTCCTGTCTTCAGTAGCGGAACCACTCTGCCAACTTTCCAGGCTTCTCGTACAATATGGTGGGTGGCTAACGATAAATTCAAAACACTTTTCAAATACTCAACCAGGGTTTCATACAGTTACAAATTAGGTTCCGTGTAGGCCCAACGCTTTAAATGATTTCTCGTTTCAGATGACATCTGCAACATCACTCATAGTGGTATCTCTCTTGGAGTAGTTACTGAGTGGGCTATTTTACGGTGTATCACACTCTTCTTCGTCCTAGCACTCTGAGGGTGCCCTACGAATTTCCGGTTAAAATAAAATGAAGACCTCCTCTGATCACTCACTGTCACGCCGTTGAAAGTAACAGCCGTTCTACCATCTTTCCTACCTTCCCGGATTCGAGTGTTATTTACCGTTGCCCACAATTTACTCGATTATGTATAAATGTTGCATTGCATGGGGAGGTCTAGCCAATTTTTTTCGCTTATGCTCGCCTACTAACCTACTGACTTCTAAGAGAAAGTTCCCTAAATAGTGGGTCTTCAGAATTCGTACGACGAAGCTCATCACGTGCATTTGTTCGTTCCGTCTCCACTGCTGGAAAATTTGGTCTGATTTAGGTTATTCTACTAGAGGGTCTGAGGGAAATGGGCAAGTTGGTAAATTCTATGAAACCTTGCTAATCAATTTTTCAATGGTTTAGAAAAGCTCGGTGATCAGAGATTATGAAGTCGTTTTTCTGTGGACGGAGACGATGATAGGAAGATGGTCTGACACAAGACAAATTACGAGTCGCCAGGTCACGTCATTTATTCTATAGCACCTTTCTGAAAGAAATGGTGCTTCTATAGCACCTGCTTTTTTGGCACCTTTCTTTCGCCTTTCTTGCTCTGGCGATATGAGGCAATCTTCTGTTATCCTCGCAGAGCGTCTTTGTTAACTGTCCAAAATGTGCAGCTATCAATTTGCTCGGCCAATAGCATTAAAAAGGGAGAAGTTCATTGCCTAGGATGGAATACCAAAGGTCATAATGAGCATTGATGTCCCCTAGCACCCGATGATTTTTACCCTCCAAAAGCGAATTGATGTCGGACACATAACGCAAGTCATAATTATTCATCGGCGGTATGTACACACTTAGAAACTCTACCTCGGCAGTCCTACGCTTTACGGCTACATCCATATATAATCACTAGAGTCAAGCTCCACGCATTACTGCTACGCACATATATTCCACGTATGAGTCACTAGAGCGGAGCTCAAGCTAGATATGTCTGTACTGGACGTACTGGTATACCCGTATAACAAAGTCAAATTCTCCGTCCCTTGTACGATCGTTCCGCAAAATGTATTAACCATCGTTGCAAACTGCCAGAAAAGATGTGCTGTGCTTCCAGGATCGCAGCGATCACCATGTTCTTAAGACTAAAGTCAACAACTTCGCTGCTTTGTTGTGGAGACAGTTGCAACTGAATTGCATTTTCGGGGCGATGAACAACAACATTTGGTGTTAGATGCTGTGTTGTTTCATATACCGACGACTATGAATCTAATGATGAAGTTGGAGTCATGTTGGGAGATGATCTGGCCTGACGATCAGTAATATAAATCCTCAGGCAGTAGTTCTGGAGGCGACTAAGATCGGAGCAGCCTCTGAAGTTCACCCATCATCCATTAGATCTTACTGATGTTGATATGTGGTGGATGCCGATTTGGCAAACGTAACAGATCCATGACCCATGGTTCTTCTGTATCTCGGCACGGACCAAAAGGCTTCGGAACAGGCATTAATGAATATATTGCCGCTCTCATGGTGAACAAATTCAAGAACACAAAGAAATTATTGTTGAGGTGACGGTCCCTGGTCCAAGATTCTTCGGAGTCAATCCGCTGCATAGAACCAACCATAAAAAACACATAACTGTTGAGGTGAAGGCCCCCTGCTCGAATCACTGTTCACAACAGAGCTGCAATTACAACTTACAACCGCTGCCTGCCGCACAGAACTTACTCAACTGCTTAATGAAAGCACTCTTAGTTCCCATAGCGTAGTAACGCAATTCCAACTAATAACCTATCTATACGCACAGCCGCAAAATACGTACTTAATCGGATACCAGACGTCTCTACTAATGAACCCAAACTAATACTAAGCTTGCTTAACTGCTACCAAGGATTAGAATGCGGTACATATGTACACCTTGTAATTGGCGCATATTAATGCCCCAATATGAAACACAAGCTATACCGACTTTACAACGACATCGACATAGTAAAATGTATTGAGTTATAACGATTGTTCCCACGAAGTCCCCAGACCAAGGCTCAGATGGGCTACACAAGAGGAAGTCGAAATAAAAAACTGTGATGCACAAAATTTCGAAAGTAAATCAACGGATAGGGAGAAATGGAAATCAATTCCTCGGACAAAAGTGCTCTAGCAGAAAACCTTAGTAAATATGTACCTAACATCGGTTCCAAACAACTAGGGCGTATGTTTAATATTTTGCTATTTTAGCTTAAACAGTTATACGCCATGATGGATATTGGTTTGATTAAATAATCTTTTGTTTATTGGGATTTCTGAAGAGGCTATTTTAGTAGGAAGTAATTGGCCTACATTGATTTTTCTACTACGGTAAATCCAACCTTTAGATGTATATGATATTCTAGCTTTTTTATTTTTTCAACTCGTGTATTCCCGGCATGACACCTCTGAATAGCTTTGAAACAGTAAAAAAACACGATTTCATTCCACTTTGATTTTCTGGAGTATTTTTCATTTTCTTTTGTAAAGAATAAAACACCCATGCACACATACATATTTCTACAAACCTATACAACGACAACCGCATCTATTGCTTGATATAAACTTTTTGATCAAGCATTGTTGCAAGCTACACCATGATTCATTATGAAGCGTCGACTCCATTACTGCCAATAACTACAACTCAGGTAATGCTTACAACAACAACAACAACAAAATGAACAACAGTAATACGCTTGCTGCATTTGCTATTTCTAGCTAGCATGACTGCCTGCTTCTGCAGCAGCAACAACAGGACTGCTGCTGTTCATCGTAATTTGAACAAACACAAAAAGCGTTTTGATTAAAATTTCTGATTACTAGCGTTAAGAGAACGAAAAAACTATATAGAGGAAGACGAATGGAAAATATAGAAAATGAAAAAAAAACAACAATACGAAATGAACAAATCTAGGAAGGTAAGAAGGAGTCGTTATGAAGGCAAGTGTAAACAGAAAAAAATTATCGTCATCATCGTCATAACTCGGGAGAAATAAACATTATTGAGAGCTAGAACATTTAATGTAAAGGTGCGAAGAACAGTGGGTTATGTGCTTTAATCACCTTACACAGGTTTTCCGCGGAAAGAAGCTCTAAACGGCTTCCATAAATAGAACAACCTCAGTATATTAAGTATATTTTGTACAGAAAGGTGTCTAGTTCACTCCTCTGTGAATTTAGAAATTTCCCTTGTTGTCTATTGACTTTCCAACATACAATCTGGTTCCCACTGTTTCATTACCATATTCCTCTTCGGCCACGTTAGCATTACTAACTCGGCATTAAAACAAATAACTCTTCACCGAATCATGGTTATAACGTCGTCACCCTTAACTGCCAAGGAAATATTGAAATTTTTGTGATTGTTAACAGAAAGTTGATTTAAAGTACGCCGTGGTGGTGCTGCTGCTGATGATGGTAGGTAACAGCGACGAAATTCGAACTAAAAACTTTAGATTTGTGTTTGGTTTTAATTAGTGTTATATTTCAGCAACGTGTTTAACTGCTTCAACTGGCACTTTTAGTTTTTTGAATCAGCTACTCAGCCAAGTAGTGTCAAACAGTTAAAAATTGCCCCAGTACTCAATATGGCAGGAGGCAATCGTCACACGGTTAGCCAGTTAGTTTGTCAGTTGATACGACAGGCAGTTTGTTAATTTTTCTTTTTATTCAAATACTCATGCAGTGTGGTGGATGGAAGGGAAACAACAAAAATTAAGATTGATGATTTCAATTTGATATTTTATGTTTGCATAGCCAATACTCTACTCATCGACATAGGTATCATCGTAGCCACTTTGGTTGCTATTTTGGAGTTTTTTTTTTGTACTCGCATGTGAATAGGGAAGGATTCTTAGCGGGAAAACACAAAATTCTATTAATATCCCATTACATGGACCGAAGATTTTTAAACAAGATTTTTCTAAGGACCCACAGACAAATAAGCGTGGATTTTTAAACAAGATTTTTCTAAGGACCCACAGACAAATAAGCGTGGATTTTTAAACAAGATTTTTCTAAGGACCCACAGACAAATAAGCGTGGATTTTTGAACAAGATTTTTCTAAGGACCCACAGACAAATAAGCGTGGATTTTTAAACAAGATTTTTCTAAGGACCCACAGACAAATAAGCGTGGATTTTTAAACAAGATTTTTCTAAGGACCCACAGACAAATAAGCGTGGATTTTTAAACAAGATTTTTCTAAGGACCCACAGACAAATAAGCGTGGATTTTTAAACAAGATTTTTCCAAGGACCAACAGACAAATAAGCGTGGATTTTTAAACAAGATTTTTCTAAGGACCCACAGACAAATAAGCGTGGATTTTTAAACAAGATTTTTCTAAGGACCCACAGACAAATAAGCGTGGATTTTTAAACAAGATTTTTCCAAGGACCAACAGACAAATAAGCGTGGATTTTTAAACAAGATTTTTCTAAGGACCCACAGACAAATAAGCGTGGATTTTTAAACAAGATTTTTCTAAGGACCCACAGACAAATAAGCGTGGATTTTTAAACAAGATTTTTCTAAGGACCCACAGACAAATAAGCGTGGATTTTTAAACAAGATTTTTCTAAGGACCCACAGACAAATAAGCGTGGATTTTTAAACAAGATTTTTCTAAGGACCCACAGACAAATAAGCGTGGATTTTTAAACAAGATTTTTCTAAGGACCCACAGACAAATAAGCGTGGATTTTTAAACAAGATTTTTCTAAGGACCCACAGACAAATAAGCGTGGATTTTTAAACAAGATTTTTCTAAGGACCCACAGACAAATAAGCGTGGATTTTTAAACAAGATTTTTCTAAGGACCCACAGACAAATAAGCGTGGATTTTTAAACAAGATTTTTCCAAGGACCAACAGACAAATAAGCGTGGATTTTTAAACAAGATTTTTCTAAGGACCCACAGACAAATAAGCGTGGATTTTTAAACAAGATTTTTCTAAGGACCCACAGACAAATAAGCGTGGATTTTTAAACAAGGTTTTTCTAAGGACCCACAGACAAATAAGCGTGGATTTTTAAACAAGATTTTTCTAAGGACCCACAGACAAATAAGCGTGGATTTTTAAACAAGATTTTTCTAAGGACCCACAGACAAATAAGCGTGGATTTTTAAACAAGATTTTTCCAAGGACCCACAGACAAATAAGCGTGGATTTTTAAACAAGATTTTTCTAAGGACCCACAGACAAATAAGCGTGGATTTTTAAACAAGATTTTTCTAAGGACCCACAGACAAATAAGCGTGGATTTTTAAACAAGATTTTTCTAAGGACCCACAGACAAATAAGCGTGGATTTTTAAACAAGATTTTTCTAAGGACCCACAGACAAATAAGCGTGGATTTTTAAACAAGATTTTTCTAAGGACCCACAGACAAATAAGCGTGGATTTTTAAACAAGATTTTTCTAAGGACCCACAGACAAATAAGCGTAGATTTTTAAACAAGATTTTTCTAAGGACCCACAGACAAATAAGCGTGGATTTTTAAACAAGATTTTTCTAAGGACCCACAGACAAATAAGCGTAGATTTTTAAACAAGATTTTTCTAAGGACCCACAGACAAATAAGCGTGGATTTTTAAACAAGATTTTTCTAAGGACCCACAGACAAATAAGCGTAGATTTTTAAACAAGATTTTGCTAAGGACCCACAGACAAATAAGCGTAGATTTTTAAACAAGATTTTTCTAAGGAACCACAGGCAAATAAGCGTGGATTTTTAAAGAAGATTTTTCTAAGGAACCACATGCAAATAAGCGTGGATTTTTAAACAAGCTTTTTCTAAGGAACCACAGGCAAATAAGCGTGGATTTTTAAACAAGATTTTTTTAAGGACCCACAGACAAATAAGCGTGGATTTTTAAACAAGATTTTTTTAAGGACCCACAGACAAATAAGCGTGGATTTTTAAACAAGATTTTTCCAAGGACCAACAGTCAAATAAGCGTGGATTTTTAAACAAGATTTTTCTAAGGACCCACAGACAAATAAGCGTGGATTTTTAAACAAGATTTTTCCAAGGACCAACAGACAAATAAGCGTGGATTTTTAAACAAGATTTTTCTAAGGACCCACAGACAAATAAGCGTGGATTTTAAAACAAGATTTTTCTAAGGACCCACAGACAAATAAGCGTGGATTTTTAAACAAGATTTTTCCAAGGACCAACAGACAAATAAGCGTGGATTTTTAAACAAGATTTTTCTAAGGACCCACAGACAAATAAGCGTGGATTTTTAAACAAGATTTTTCTAAGGACCCACAGACAAATAAGCGTGGATTTTTAAACAAGATTTTTCTAGGGACCCACAGACAAATAAGCGTGGATTTTTAAACAAGATTTTTCTAAGGACCCACAGACAAATAAGCGTGGATTTTTAAACAAGATTTTTCTAAGGACCCACAGACAAATAAGCGTGGATTTTTAAACAAGATTTTTCTAAGGACCCACAGACAAATAAGCGTGGATTTTTAAACAAGATTTTTCTAAGGACCCACAGACAAATAAGCGTGGATTTTTAAACAAGATTTTTCTAAGGACCCACAGACAAATAAGCGTGGATTTTTAAACAAGATTTTTCTAAGGACCCACAGACAAATAAGCGTGGATTTTTAAACAAGATTTTTCTAAGGACCCACAGACAAATAAGCGTGGATTTTTAAACAAGATTTTTCTAAGGACCCACAGACAAATAAGCGTGGATTTTTAAACAAGATTTTTCTAAGGACCCACAGACAAATAAGCGTGGATTTTTAAACAAGATTTTTCTAAGGACCCACAGACAAATAAGCGTGGATTTTTAAACAAGATTTTTCTAAGGACCCACAGACAAATAAGCGTGGATTTTTAAACAAGATTTTTCTAAGGACCCACAGACAAATAAGCGTGGATTTTTAAACAAGATTTTTCTAAGGACCCACAGACAAATAAGCGTGGATTTTTAAACAAGATTTTTCTAAGGACCCACAGACAAATAAGCGTGGATTTTTAAACAAGATTTTTCTAAGGACCCACAGACAAATAAGCGTGGATTTTTAAACAAGATTTTTCTAAGGACCCACAGACAAATAAGCATGGATTTTTAAACAAGATTTTTCTAAGGACCCACAGACAAATAAGCGTGGATTTTTAAACAAGATTTTTCTAAGGACCCACAGACAAATAAGCGTGGATTTTTAAACAAGATTTTTCTAAGGACCCACAGACAAATAAGCGTGGATTTTTAAACAAGATTTTTCTAAGGACCCACAGACAAATAAGCGTGGATTTTTAAACAAGATTTTTCTAAGGACCCACAGACAAATAAGCGTGGATTTTTAAACAAGATTTTTCTAAGGACCCACAGACAAATAAGCGTGGATTTTTAAACAAGATTTTTCTAAGGACCCACAGACAAATAAGCGTGGATTTTTAAACAAGATTTTTCTAAGGACCCACAGACAAATAAGCGTGGATTTTTAAACAAGATTTTTCTAAGGACCCACAGACAAATAAGCGTGGATTTTTAAACAAGATTTTTCTAAGGACCCACAGACAAATAAGCGTGGATTTTTAAACAAGATTTTTCTAAGGACCCACAGACAAATAAGCGTGGATTTTTAAACAAGATTTTTCTAAGGACCCACAGACAAATAAGCGTGGATTTTTAAACAAGATTTTTCTAAGGACCCACAGACAAATAAGCGTGGATTTTTAAACAAGATTTTTCTAAGGACCCACAGACAAATAAGCGTGGATTTTTAAACAAGATTTTTCTAAGGACCCACAGACAAATAAGCGTGGATTTTTAAACAAGATTTTTCTAAGGACCCACAGACAAATAAGCGTGGATTTTTAAACAAGATTTTTCTAAGGACCCACAGACAAATAAGCGTGGATTTTTAAACAAGATTTTTCTAAGGACCCACAGACAAATAAGCGTGGATTTTTAAACAAGATTTTTCTAAGGACCCACAGACAAATAAGCGTGGATTTTTAAACAAGATTTTTCTAAGGACCCACAGACAAATAAGCGTGGATTTTTAAACAAGATTTTTCTAAGGACCCACAGACAAATAAGCGTGGATTTTTAAACAAGATTTTTCTAAGGACCCACAGACAAATAAGCGTGGATTTTTAAACAAGATTTTTCTAAGGACCCACAGACAAATAAGCGTGGATTTTTAAACAAGATTTTTCTAAGGACCCACAGACAAATAAGCGTGGATTTTTAAACAAGATTTTTCTAAGGACCCACAGACAAATAAGCGTGGATTTTTAAACAAGATTTTTCTAAGGACCCACAGACAAATAAGCGTGGATTTTTAAACAAGATTTTTCTAAGGACCCACAGACAAATAAGCGTGGATTTTTAAACAAGATTTTTCTAAGGACCCACAGACAAATAAGCGTGGATTTTTAAACAAGATTTTTCTAAGGACCCACAGACAAATAAGCGTGGATTTTTAAACAAGATTTTTCTAAGGACCCACAGACAAATAAGCGTGGATTTTTAAACAAGATTTTTCTAAGGACCCACAGACAAATAAGCGTGGATTTTTAAACAAGATTTTTCTAAGGACCCACAGACAAATAAGCGTGGATTTTTAAACAAGATTTTTCTAAGGACCCACAGACAAATAAGCGTGGATTTTTAAACAAGATTTTTCTAAGGACCCACAGACAAATAAGCGTGGATTTTTAAACAAGATTTTTCTAAGGACCCACAGACAAATAAGCGTGGATTTTTAAACAAGATTTTTCTAAGGACCCACAGACAAATAAGCGTGGATTTTTAAACAAGATTTTTCTAAGGACCCACAGACAAATAAGCGTGGATTTTTAAACAAGATTTTTCTAAGGACCCACAGACAAATAAGCGTGGATTTTTAAACAAGATTTTTCTAAGGACCCACAGACAAATAAGCGTGGATTTTTAAACAAGATTTTTCTAAGGACCCACAGACAAATAAGCGTGGATTTTTAAACAAGATTTTTCTAAGGACCCACAGACAAATAAGCGTGGATTTTTAAACAAGATTTTTCTAAGGACCCACAGACAAATAAGCGTGGATTTTTAAACAAGATTTTTCTAAGGACCCACAGACAAATAAGCGTGGATTTTTAAACAAGATTTTTCTAAGGACCCACAGACAAATAAGCGTGGATTTTTCAACAAGATTTTTCTAAGGATCCACAGACAAATAAGCGTGGATTTTTAAACAAGATTTTTCTAAGGACCCACAGACAAAAAAGCGTGGATTTTTCAACAAGATTTTTCTAAGGATCCACAGACAAATAAGCGTGGATTTTTCAACAAGATTTTTCTAGGGATCCACAGACAAATAAGCGTGGATTTTTAAACAATACTTTATCAACCATTAAACAAATTTTTTTACTTATTGCATATGTCATTCTTCCCCTTAACTTTTGGACACAATTTGATTTTGCATATTTACAAGGTAAATATTTTGGTTGTCTCTTATATGTACATATACACATGCATAAAAACGAATACATATAAATTACAGCGTAACTGCTTCAGGGTACTTAATGTCAAATATCCGTTCATTTAAACCATGATGATGTACTGTGACGAAGTGAAAATTTTACTGCACAAATCATTTCACGTCGAAAAGCCATACTCACCATTGGTGGTAGTTCATAAATGCCCACCTGAATTGCGTCTCTTTTGACAGTCTGGAGTGTGTGGTGTGTGTATGCCAAAGGAGTATTGTATGTTATGCGCCAACTTTGGTCATTCCATAGCCAATTAATATATTTTTGTGCTGTCACAGCATGTTATGCAGTAATTAATCAAGTAACTGATATCAACCGAATTTTTTTTTTTGGCGATGCCGTTGTTTCCACTCAAATGCGGCCCTAATATGTCAGTTTGAGTTTTGAACGAACGGCGAAATTTCAACAATATTTAATTGTGACTGCTTGTCAGTGTGTGCCTGGAATTTTTCAGTGAAAATTTGATTAATATCAATTGATGTCTATCAAATGCCACAATAAATTTTTGTATAATTTTATTGAATATATTTTTGTAACTCACTCTCCTAGGTGGGTGGGGTTGCTGCCTAGGGGGCAAATTTGATGTTTCACATTTTTGACTGACTTCGGTAATGAAGCGGAAATGTAATGGAAACTAAATGAAATGAAATATTTGCTGTCATCAAATATTAATTATAATGAGAATTTCATATTGAGTATCAGGTGATAATTACCAAAGCATAATTAAGTTTCACTTTGAAATTCGTCATATTTGAATTGTAATTCATTAAACGTATTTTATAATGAAATATTTTTGCAATTTGTACTCTAACATGGAATAGAGTTTAATTTAAGTAATTAGTGAATGCTATAACAATTAAAACAATAACAAAAATTATACATTATATTATATAAGTTTTAATTCAGTGGTTCGGAAAATAAATAAAACAAGTATGAACCACTAAGTGTATTAACGTAAATAGAAACAATTTGTTTCTATTTACGTTAATGGAAAGGAAAGAGCCTTAACTGATAATAAATACACCCTTTAAAGAGTCATCATGTGATGTCGTTGTTGTTCTTTCCAAAGCATGGACCAATATTTAGAATTTTCCGAATTGAGATTTTGTATACTCTGGCAACACACAAAATTAAATTACAGCAATCCCGGAACAAAAATTTGACAAAAAACCTTTCGAAATACATAAAAATGGGCAATACCGGCTAGACTTAAACCAGGAGATGTGTTTTTCTATCTTCTGGCTACACAAAAATCCAATTAACGACCATTTCGCTAGAAAAACTAAAATCTTCAAAAAAAAAAACTTAATTGGTGGATACGCTTACAAAGGGGCTATACAAAAACGTGAACCTATACTGTCTGATTTTTTGTAAGGCACGTTTTGTACCTGTATAAATGTTTCGTACTTTAGCGAAGACTAAACACCAGTTATTTTTGGTTGAATAATGTGGCTAAAACTATCAAAACAAAAAATCGGAGGGTACCATTCTATGGGGGCTATATGAAGGCATGGGCCTATACCGACAAATTTCAGGTGAAAAAGGCTAAAAAAGCCTTCAAAATACCGAAAATCAGGAGGTACCGTTCTATGGCGGCTATATGAAGGCATGGACCTATCCTTACAAATTTCAGATGGAAAGTTTTATACCACCAACGAAGACTAAGTACACAATTTCAGCCTTTTCGGTGGGATATTGTGATCGCAATCTTCAAAATACCGAAAATCGGGAGGTACCGTTCTATGGGGGTTATATGAAGACGAGGACCTATACCGACAAACTTCTGGCTGAAAGTTGTATATCCCCAACGAAGACTATCTACAAAATTTCAGTCACTTTGTTGTTATATTGAACACACAACCTTCAAAATAACGAAAATCGGGAGTTACCGTTCTATGAAGGCTATATGAAGTCGTGGACCTTGTTATATTGACCACACAACCTTTAAAAAAAACGTAAATCGGGTAGCACAGTTCAATGGGGGCTATATGAAGAAGTGGACCTATACAGAACGGCTTTAACTCAAAATACAGAAAATCGGGAGGTACCGTTTTATGGGGGCTATATGAAGGCGTTTCATATCCCTAACGAGGGCTTAATACCAAATTTCAGCAATTTTGGTGGGATATTGAGGCCACTACCTTCAAAATACCGAAAATCGGGAGGTACCGTTCTATGGGGCTATATGAAGACGTGGACTTATACCGACAAATTTCGAGTGGAAAGTTTGGTACCCCCAACGAAGTCTAGGTATTCAATTTCAGCCATTTCGTTCCGATAATGAGGCGAAAACCTTCAAAATACCGCAAATCGGGAGCCACTTTTCTATGGGGTCTACATCAAAACGTGGACTGAGTAATAGAAACTTTTATACCAAATTATAAAGCTCTATCTTAAAAAATGTGAGTTGTATCTGGATTTCAACAGACGCACGGACGACATGGTTATGTCGATTTAGAATTTGATAAAGAATATATGGGGAATTCCAAGTGAAATCGGACAGTTCGGAGAAAAGTAATTTTTGATTTCAATTGTTTTTGGTTCAATTTATGCTCCTAGCCAACAGAACATTTTAGTATATTTTAAAATTATTTTTTGACCAACGGTACAGAGATATCGCCTATTGAAATTATCGCATTTTTAAAGAACTATGTTCAAATAAATACTCATAACTTCTTTAATATTGGTCCAAATGGGACCATCTTTTGTTGATTTGTTTGTTTTTTATCAGTTATAGAAAGAAATATTTATAAGAAAAATGCACAGTGGGCTTCAATGCAATTTTCGGGATTTAATATTTAAAATCAATTTTTAAACATGATTGCACCCTTCGATTTTTTCAAAAAAAAATTATGTTAAACTACGTTCAATTACAAAAATTTTAAGTCCTATGTGGTAATGGGATTCGGACGATTACTATTTTTTCTCAATTTTTTAAAATTTGTCAATTTAACATAAAATTTTTTTTGAAAAATCGTTTAAAAATTGATTTTAAATATTAAATCCCGAAAATTGCATTGAAGCCCACTGTGCATATTTCTTTTAAATATTTCTTTCGATAGCTGATAAAAAAACAAACAATTCAAAAAAAAGATGGTCCCACTTGGACCAATATTAAAGAAGTTATGAGTATTTATTTGAACATAGTTCTTTAAAAATGCGATAATTTCAATAGGCGATATCTCTGTACCGTTGGTCAAAAAATAATTTTAAAATGTACTAAAATTTTCTGTTGGCTAGGAGCATAAATTGAACCAAAAACAATTGAAATCAGAAATTACTTTTCTCCGAACTGTCCGATTTCACTTGGAATTCCCCATATATACTTTATAGGGTCTCCGATGAATATTTCGATGTGTTACAAACGGAATGTCAAACTTAATTATGGAGGGTATAAAAACTACTTAAAGTATCCCTCTGTACGGAGATGTTAATGTGTTCGAAACTATCCAGTATAATTGATAATACATCTTTCTTTTGCAAAGAACCATATATTGTTCTTATATATTAGGTGCCACGGTGGTGAAATGTAATCGACACCTACATTCTACGATGAATTTCCGTGTTGGATTCATAGATAAGCACAACATCACATTTTAAACGGTGATAAGGATATCCCTCAGCTCCACGTTGACGACATCCTCTTAGAATTTCAGCCATAAAAACTTCTCTACAAGTAGCACTTTAAAATAAACCGTTCAAACTCGGCAACACAAAATAAGCATAATATTTATGTTAGGCAACTCCCGATTTCTTCACTCAACTCACATTTTCACGACAGCAAGCGTATGAATGAATTGTAATAATAATAATAATAATAATAATAATAATAATAATAATAATAATAATAATAATAATAATAATAACAATAATAACAATAATAATAATAATAATAATAATAATAATAATAATAATAATAATAATAATAATAATAATAATAATAATAATAATAATAATAATAATAATAATAATAATAATAATAATAATAATAATAATAATAATAATAATAATAATAATAATAATAATAATAATAATAATAATAATAATAATAATAATAATAATAATAATAATAATAATAATAATAATAATAATAATAATAATAATAATAATAATAATAATAATAATAATAATAATAATAATAATAATAATAATAATAATAATAATAATAATAATAATAACAATAATAATAACAATAATAATAATAATAATAATAATAATAATAATAATAATAATAATAATAATAATAATAATAATAATAATAATAATAATAATAATAATAATAATAATAATAATAATAATAATAATAATAATAATAATAATAATAATAATAATAATAATAATAATAATAATAATAATAATAATAATAATAATAATAATAATAATAATAATAATAATAATAATAATAATAATAATAATAATAATAATAATAATAATAATAATAATAATAATAATAATAATAATAATAATAATAATAATAATAATAATAATAATAATAATAATAATAATAATAATAATAATAATAATAATAATAATAATAATAATAATAATAATAATAATAATAATAATAATAATAATAATAATAATAATAATAATAATAATAATAATAATAATAATAATAATAATAATAATAATAATAATAATAATAATAATAATAATAATAATAATAATAATAATAATAATAATAATAATAATAATAATAATAATAATAATAATAATAATAATAATAATAATAATAATAATAATAATAATAATAATAATAATAATAATAATAATAATAATAATAATAATAATAATAATAATAATAATAATAATAATAATAATAATAATAATAATAATAATAATAATTAATAATAATAATAATAATAATAATAATAATAATAATAATAATAATAATAATAATAATAATAATAATAATAATAATAATAATAATAATAATAATAATAATAATAATAATAATAATAATAATAATAATAATAATAATAATAATAATAATAATAATAATAATAATAATAATAATAATAATAATAATAATAATAATAATAATAATAATAATAATAATAATAATAATAATAATAATAATAATAATAATAATAATAATAATAATAATAATAATAATAATAATAATAATAATAATAATAATAATAATAATAATAATAATAATAATAATAATAATAATAATAATAATAATAATAATAATAATAATAATAATAATAATAATAATAATAATAATAATAATAATAATAATAATAATAATAATAATAATAATAATAATAATAATAATAATAATAATAATAATAATAATAATAATAATAATAATAATAATAATAATAATAATAATAATAATAATAATAATAATAATAATAATAATAATAATAATAATAATAATAATAATAATAATAATAATAATAATAATAATAATAATAATAATAATAATAATAATAATAATAATAATAATAATAATAATTGTTCCACAAACATCCCAGACGGGACAGGGAGACTTCTGAATGAATTGTATTTCTATATATTTGTTGCTTTATTTCTCCAATTTAAAATACCGCGCCTTTTGATCTCGTCTTCCACTTGTTTACTCCATCGATGTTTTGGTCTTCCAGTTCTTCATGAACAACCATGCGTCTTGTATTTATACACCTTTTAGCGGGTTCAACATCGCTCATTCTCATGAAATGGCCTATTCAAGGCAATCGTTGTGCCGCGATGCAATTAACTATTCTGATGTCGTTGTGTAGCAGGCACCCAGACACCAAGCACTGCCTTATCTGCTTGCGCAAGTACCTATGGCTTCCCAGCAAAATTTGAAAGAAAGGGTTCTATGCGATGACATGATTTTATGGCATATTTTGTATTGGTTCAAACCAAGTCGTGAAAGATCCGATCTTTTCATTAGCATTTAAACCCATGCAAAGGAAATCGTGAAAGATCCGATGTTTTCATCAGCATTTGAATCATTTGTACAGATCACTATAAACAAACAAGTCGATTTGTACATCCCTACATGTAGCGACATCAAAACAAAAGAGTATACATTTCCAAAATTTTTGTTATAAAATTACAAAATTACAAATTAAATGTAGGTTCACGAACTAGAAATTCTTAAAGGAGTGCTGTTGGAGTCCATGTCGAAATCTGAACTGGTGATGAGAAGATAATAGAAAAGCTTTTGTAAGATGAAACAAAATCAGTGGCAGAGAGTGGACGAAATAAACTCTGCTGCGGTGCAGCGGCGGTGCTTAAATTGAAATTTTGGGTGTAAACTTTAAGCTGATAAATTAGTTCTAGTTATTTCATGAATTAGTTTGAATTAATAAAGAGTTTGGTTTGTCATGAAAATCATATTTCAATATAGAATTTTCCATTTTCCAAACAAAATATGAAAATATCATGCCAAAGGGTTGGTGAAAATTACATGTCAAAGCATTGGTCAAAATGACATGCTTAGGATCCGAAAATTAATGTCATCTTATGGTGGCCACGCTCATATAAAATTCATGAGTGAAAATGCTAAAAAGATGACATGCAAGATCACTTGCACCCATGATTCAATAGCATCCTTGGCATCGAACATTTTGCTGGGTTTGGTTTTAAACTCCTTAGTATCAAATTAGTATCTGTTAGGAGCCACCGTGGTGCGGCTGTGTCAAATTCCCTCAGGGTAAGGTCGACTTCCATTTCCTTAGTATTTCAGGCATGAAAAGCTTCCCTACAAGTGCAGTCCTATTACACGCCGCACAGTGCGAAATATGGGAACTTTAGTGGAACTTTACTCAAAAATTAAAGTACATAAAACTAATGAGATTCTTGTTGAATTATATTGCTAAGAGTCCCATGACTAATGCCTCATATTCAGTTTTGCGACTTACCCGCGAAACAACTAGAAATGCACTTAAAAGTTGCACTTTTGTTTTACAATATTTATACCCTATACCACAATGTGGAAAAGGGTATTATAAGTTTGTTTTGGTAAAAATTCATGTAACACCGCGAAATATTCGTCGGAGACCCCCAATGTGGTATACCAATCTTCATATCTCGACGAGATAAAGCGATTTTGAGATGTGTGTCCGTCCGTCAGTCCGTCCGTCCGTCCGTCCGTCTGTCCATTATAAATTGTAAACACGCTCCAGGCCGCAATTATGGACCGATCATCACGAAATTTTGTATGGAGGTCGGGTTCAGATCAGAATAGATCCCTATTCTTATTGGTGATGATCGTGAAATATTTAGCCGGTGAAATGGACCAAAAACATAATATTTATCCAATTTTCTAGCGGCTCTGTAGGTCTCAATAATAGTCCGATCAACGCGTAATTTTAAATAAGGTAAGAGTATATCACAAAGGAGAAGCTTGCAATATGAGATGGCGATAGGATAATATTTAGAGGGTTAAATGGACCAAAACTTTTGTGTGAAAATTGTGAAAAATTTAAATATACAGCTTATATCTTAATTCCTGGAAGTGACATTCCGGACAAGTGAGATATACTTGAAAGTGGAACGCTTGACCTTTCAATGGATGTCAATTATATTGGTGTGCATGATCAGATAACAGAGTTACAGCCTAATATATTCCGTTAATTGTTTGTAGTGTAATAATAAACTCGCTAGAAGTCGCAATTATACATCAATAGTCACGAAATTTTGCACCGGGTAAGAGTATAGGTCGAAAAAGATGCCTACAATTTTGAATGATGATCTGATATTCTTTAGCGGGTGAAATGGACCATTACTTTTGTAAAAAATATAAAAATTTTATTTTTGGTCGATATTTTAATTCCTTGAGGACATAAATATTTCGCAAAGTAGCCTACATATGGGAAAAAACTACTGACCTATCCTCTGATGTAAATTGCAATAGAGTGTTTGCTAGATAACGGACCTACTGCCTAATATATAATGGGTTCTGTGTAGAGAACCACATTTTTATCCCATGCTACATATTGTCTCTCCAAAAGTTTATGTAACAACACGAAATATTCGTCCTAGACCCCATATTTGGTATGCCAAAATTCATATCTCGACGAGATAAAGCGATTTAGCGCTGTGTGTCCGTCCATTAAAAATTGTAAACAAACTTAAAGCCGCAATTATGGACCGATTGTAACGAATTTTTTAAGGAGGTAGGGTTCGGCCAGAACGAAATGATTACTTTTTGATGATGATCGTGAAATGTTCAGGGGATGAAATGGACCAAAAACAAAATTTTAACCAATTTTGTAGCGGCTCTGTAGGTCAAAATAATAACCCGCAAAATTTTAAACAAAGTTTGAGTTTATGATGAAGAAGAAGCGTACAAACCAACGTGAAGATCAGAGAATACTTAGCGGGTTAAATGGACTGAAGCTTTTGTGTGAAATTGGTAAAAATTTCAATAACGTAGCAGTTAAACAACGGAAGTAGTAGTACTACATAAGTGTGTTTCATTACATTTTAGTTTGTGTGAACCAAATTTTCCTTTCCTGCTACAAAAATGTCATGCTAGATAACTTTTTGGTATTGGTCATAAGTATTATACATTACATCTCTGATATTTGATTATTAAATTTTCACAATCATTGAAAATAAGTTCCGTGGAGAGCGATTGTCCAGGGATAGTGGTATAGGGTATCCCATGGTTGGCTCCGTCCGACTATAGACTTTTCTTACTTGTTATTTTCTTAAAAAAATGCTTCTAGCTTTGCTTAAGTAATATAGTGATACAAACAAATTGTACGTTAGTTGACTATAGTTTTTGATGCTGTTATAATTCGCGACAATTTTTTGATTATTTGGCGTTTAATGATTTGTAATACCTAATTTAGTTTGGTTGCTATTCGTTCCCCACAAATGTGATTTTTTAAAAGTCTACTAAATTTTTTTATAATCGAACATTGGTGGCGTCGTTTTTTTTTGGGTAGCTAATACTATTTTGTTTTTCAAAATAGTCTGGCTTAATCCATTTGTTGTTGTTTCATTATTTTAAAACAACTAATTTATTAGTGGAAAAAGGTTGGCATTGTTCGGCAAGGGGTAAGGCAAGGAAGACTAGTTTCGATCCACGCCACTGGATCTCATCAGTTCCCTTGTTTCTTGTTTATGGATATTCTCCACCGAAGTTATTTTTCAATAACTTCTTCAACGAGAAAAGTATAAACGTGAACAAAGAAAAAACTTCAATGAGAAGTTTTTCTTTGGCAATCTAACACACCAAGTTTTTATAAGTTTTGAAGGTTTTTTTAATGTATTGTGGTGAATTGCAGAATAAATCGCACATTTTCTGAGATGTAGGATATTTTAGGGAACCGCAGGTCTATGTGGTCCATATGTATCCACATACGACCCTCAACTATAAGAAACATTTTTGGAAAATTTATTAACCTACGTTCTTCACATTAAAAGTTGTGAGTAAAGTTCCACTAAAGTGCCCATATTTCGCACTGTGCGCCGTTTGGACTAAGCGATAAAAGTAGGTCCCATATCATTGAGTCAATATGAATCGGCGTACGCTCATTGAAATGAGAGAAGTCTCCCTTGTCTCTTCGGGGATGTTGTGGGAACATATGTACACGCAGAAAAATATATGTTAAAAAAATATTTGTTTGGGACTGATTGCAAACAAATATATGTTTGGATACAAACATAATTTGCTTGGGTCCAAACAAATATATGTTTGCAACATTTTGTAACATATCTCAATTTTATATGTTTGGGTACCAATCATGGCACAATTACCCAGGTAGTGGCATCGTAAAATTTTGAATATGTTATGTCAAAACTTTCTTTATGTTGTTGGGGAAATTACAACAAAAATAATTTTTTTATAAAGGGATTTGACTTTTCATATTCGATCAGCTGGTGTGATACCACTACCTGGTAGTTCTGCCATGATACCAACATATTTTTTTATGTTAGAATATGTATATGTTTTTTATGGGTGGAGAGGATTTTTGTCAAAGAGAGTAACAACAGAGCTGTGTGCATGGTGTAATAGGAGACGCATAAGTTTTGTGATGTGTGTTCATACAACACGTGTGTTTTGTGCTTTGTTGTTAACAACAACAACAACTAATAAAATGTAGCGAACGGAGTGCCCTTTTCACGACTCCGTTTGGACTGCATCCGGATGCTGTTAAATTGTGAGGAATTGGAGTGCCTTTTTCACGACTTCGTTGAACTGCATCCAGATGTTGTTAAAATGTGACAAGTGGATGTGATTCTTTGGATTGCATCCGAATGCAGTTAAAATGTTAGGAATGGAGGGCCTTTTTCACGACTCCGTTTGAACTGAACAAAACATGCCGTGAAAGAACTAGTCCACATTGCACTACTTCCAATTTATTTTGCTGGGTATTTATTACATTATACAATCATTTGAATCCAGATGCTGATTTTTCGCTGATGATTTGAACTTTGATGGCAATGTGTTTTATTTCACAACTAAGGAGAAGCGTTCAACGATGTTTTTATATAATTATTTCTTTTCAAAAGTGCGACTTTTTATAAGTTATTTCATTCAGTATTTTCTTTTATTAAAGTCTGTTTTGTCTTTCTTTGGAATTTTTTATGTACCTATGTGTCTGTTGTGCTTTTGTTTTTTTCTATGCCTTTCAATAAAACACCACCATTTATAAATGTGTGTATATGTTAAAGATAGCCAGTGAGGGCTTGCTGAGAGCAAGTGAGCATACATTTTAATGTGTTTCACATTGACATTTACTCCCTTGCTCTCAGAAAGCGCCCACTGGTGCATGTGATTGTTTTTTTTGTGGCTATTGGGTTTGTATTTGTTTGCACCCAAACATATAGTTTGTTTGCAACCTAACATATAATTTGTTTGCACCTAAACATATAATTTATTTGCACCCAAACATACATTTGTTTGCAGGATATATGTTTGGGACATATGTTAGAGAGGCCTTTTTTCTGTGTGTATATGTAACATATATTGGCCAATACAATTCTTGTTCCTATTTCACAACAGATCTTGTTTGTAGTGTTTATGGCGATGCCAGGTAGACGTTTGCATCTAGTATAACCTTTTCCAACATGATGTTGAAGAGATCACCCGAAAGACTGTCTCCTTGTCTTAAACCTCTTTTGATAGCACTGGTCAACACGATGTTTGTTTGAACCGATTTTTTCGTTTATAACTGAAATCGGCGAGTTATTTTCAAATCCGGTCGCGGCCTTGTTCTTGATATATAGCTCAAAATCGTTTTTACGAGTTTTACCCAGAATTTCGTTATTTTCGGATACAAACAAATATTTTTTGTGTGGATTTTACGACCCTAATATATAAAGGAGATGTTGTACGCTCGATACAAAAAGTTTTTGAAATAATTATGGTGAATATACATATCAGGAAAAATGTCTAAAATTGTCTTTTTCATTTCAAAAAAATCAAAAAAAAAATTTTGATACTACATCAATGATTTTTGATACTTAGATTAAGAAAAAAATCAGCATTCCAAATCTGTTTTCGTTACCAACTTTGATCGTTGCGCGCAAAAGATATGACTGTTTTAATTATGATAATAAGAAAAAATTCTAAAAAATCGCGGCTTAATATTGTTAGCTGTTATATTCTATTATCGTGAACTGAATTCGTAACCTTTGCGATGATGCAAAAAAATAATCGCAAAGTCTCAATGGATACGCGAAATATCAAATTTGTTAAATAATTTCACGTATTTACAAACATATTTTTGAAACAATAGCGCTCATACTTACGAAAAATATATAAAAAAATTATAACAGCATCCAGACATTTTGAGGAGTAAAGTGAAACCAAAGTTGTGAAGGTTGGAGCTATAGTATTCAAGTTATTTGCAAAAATACGAAGAAAATATTACGAAAAAATTAAAATCATATTATTCTAATTTTATTTTTTTATGGTTTTCTAGGAAAAGTTGGAGAAAAAATGTTTGAGTTCTTCGGCATCTTCGTCAAAATTTCACGCAATAATGATGATATTTCATTGTAACAAATTTTTCGCTTATAGTTTTCCTATTGGATAATATTATTAGAACCTTATATCAAATCACAAGAAATTCCAATGGTGGCATAACGTTAAAATAATGTTATATTGAATATTACAACATTTGAGATGCATATAAACCGCGCAATTATGAAAATGACATGATGCGCATCCGATTTTCAAACATGGCGAATCAATCCCTCCTATTTGATGTACAGTTTGTCAAATTCTATTTGGCGACCACGATGTAGCATCTGCTGCATATTAGGGTGCAAAATACAGTAAAATGGTCATAATTTCCGCGAAGTTCATTTACATTTTATGCGCATCCGATTTCAATAATCACCATTAAAAAATACATCATTCTATGCCGTTTCAATGCGATCCATCAAGAACCGTGAATGTAGCATCGCACTCAATTTTTAGAAAAAATCTATTATATCTCTGGATTTACGAGAGTTTTTAAATATCTGTTTTCGCGCAGTTTAAACACGCGTATCGATATATTTATTTGAGTAGAACTGACACATCCAAAACGCGTTTTATTATGCGATATTTTCAAAATAATTTTTTGCAAATTTTCGAAATTTGAGGGGTATCATATCCGCCGATCTAGTGGGTGGATTTTTACGCGTCGTGGCTTGTTAGATTCAGAACGCAAAAAAACTAAATTTACGCGGGTTTCCGCGGAAATCGATTGACGTTTGTAAATTTTAAACCAAAAAAATAGGTTTTTGAGAAAAATTTACGCACAAAAATTTCGTGTTTGGGCGCAGATTACTGTGATCCTGTGAGGGCTACACCCTCATGTTATACATTAAAAAATGCGAAATCGCGAGAACTATAATCAAATAATAAGCTTTTAGGGAAATCCAGCTGCGCGTCCCGATTAGAGCAAAAATTCAAAAAACCCTATTTTTCTGGTTTCAAAATGTCAGGATCCGTTTGAGGTAGATACAGTGGATATTAAAAAATCATACATTAGAAACTTCAACTCTGAAGTGTACTCTTTAACTTCTCCTTTGAGCATTAAGCTCTACATTGTGTTGTAAAACCACTAATTGGAAAATAACATAATGAAACTCGTTTAATTCAACGATTTTTTCCGATTTTTTTACATTAGTACGACCACAGCTTCCGCTCAAATTATTATTTTAAGAAATCCCTCGGTGAATCGGGCTAAAACAGTTTATTTTACCGAAATGCGGTCAAAAGTTATGGTATAGTAAAACGGATCGCGAGTTACAATACCCCATACCTCAGTTTCAACATAAGTTAATTTTCTACCAAAAGCTTGATATATCAAAAAATAAATAAAAAAGTATCAGTCGGCTTTGCCGACAGAGATATACCCTCCGCCTATGTGAATTGAAACTTTATACAGATTGAATGTATTTAGTTCTTTCCATATCCTAAGCACACTCTTTGTATCTGTTGCTAAATTACCTTGCTGGTCTCTACAGGAGAATGTGTCTGTACCAAAGTCACCAGTTTGTTGTTTCACTCTTTGGTAGAATTTTTGGACGTAATTCTGGCTTTTATTCATTTCAATTTTTTCACACTCCAGCTTTTCCATTTCTCTTTTTCCCGCTACTAGTTGCTACTGATTGTAGAGTAGACCTGCATGTCGAATTTTTCTCTTCGGTAGAAGGACGACACTCCTGATCATACCATCGATATATCAAAGTATGGTTTTTGTCGCAGTTTCCATGGAGCGGGCGATACTGTGCCACTATGCTGATATGTTATCGGGACGAGGAGTACTTTGATTAAGAAATGGCGGCAGTTGAGTGGAAGATGCTGTGGCTATCTGCGGTGATTCCAGGTTATAAATGTCAAACTTCCGTGTTGTGAATGTTCGTACTTTATTTGCAACCTTTAATCGGCTGCAACAAGGCTGTGGCCCGAGTCTATATTTGCTCCTCGAAACGATCGTACATCCAACTCGCTCGATGAACGTCTTCCATCTATCACAACGTGATCAATTTGATTAATTTATTCTTTTGGTCAGTAGACAGCCAGTTGCACTTAAGAATAGCGATGAGCTTAAATCGGGTACTGTTAGCTACTATGTGTTTTGCTGCTTCACTGTATAGACTAAATTTCCCGATTGTTGGGCCAAAGATATTATACTTTGCAATAAAATCGCATAGAATAATTTTAAATAAGGTGATGTTAAAGAATTTAGCTTTTATTCGAATTGTAGCAAGTATTTTATTCACTGGGATGAAGTTAGAGGCCAGATGTTTTAACTTCCGACCAACTACAAATCCGGTATTGGCATCTTTCATCCCCCCATGTCACTCGTTTATCTCTTTAATTCATGTTTTTATATTTAGTTGAGTTTATGAAATGTCTCCCATGTTTCGGCTATTTAATTTTTTAGGTTATGTCATCTATGAAGTCTGGAGGGCTTTATGACGTTCTTATTTACAGATGCAGTTCCCCAGCAAATAAGGACTGTGGTGAACAAAAGATTTATTGCATTCAATTACACTGTGCAACATTTTGAAGGTGATCTTGTGCAAACAATTCGAACTGAGGATTTTTGAAAGTACAGACCCAAACGAAAGTACAGACTGAAACCAATGCGAATTTTCTTCTGACCTCTGAAGCAAATTTGTAGATAAGGAAAATAATAATGGAGAAATAATGAATTCGAAAAACTACATTTATTGCCTCAAATTTCAAAATATATGCAAAAATTCCACAATTTTTATACATTTGCACCGTATCTCCAAAACCGTTAATTTTTCTCTGAATATTTTCTTCTGAAAAAATATTCTCTGGAATGTAATACAAAACTCTTCAAAATCATGTCATTGTTGTAAAATGCCTCTATGCCGTTGTTTTTAGTACATTTTCAACGACGATTTAATAAAAATGTCAATAATGTAGTGAAATCCGAAATGCGAGAATAAACTGTTGGTGTGAACTGTGTTTGAAATACGTCTTGTAAAAGATATGATGCAAAATATTGCTGAAACAACATGAAGTAAGCATTTCAGAGTTTCAGAATGTTCTAAAGAATTGTTGAGAACTTTATTTGGAAGATCTTTGCAAAAGGTTACTTTGTTCAACTCCCAATACTTTAGCCGTTACTGACCAGAATTTCAGCAATTATGTAAAATTTTCTATATTTTATAGATTTTGATGCCCTAGATGGAGTTTTTCTTATGTGTTTTTTTTTTTTCAAAAGATAAGTTCTACTAGTTTAGGGCTACAATATTGCTAAGGCCAAATTCCTATTCGTTTCTGAGATAAAGGCCTGATAAATGCAAAAAAGTGTACATTTAGCCCGGTTTAGATGAGGCCATAAAATCCGAACTGGATCTGACAGGACAAAACCCTACTAGGGTTTTTGTAGTCTAAATATGTACTTTCAAGAAATGCATACTAGAAGTTGTTTGCATTTTCAGTGTTACATAGTGTTAATAATGTGAACTTTTTATGAAGATGTATGAGTTTGTTCGCTCTTTCTAGAAAAGTGTCTGGAGTTTTCATTACTTTTCCTTACTTTTTATTATAGGACATTTTATGATTCTTACCACAGTTACACACACAAACCCGTATCCAATTGTCGTTATTATGTTAATGTATGGTATTTACACACACATATGAAAGCTCTTGAAAATACAACTCTCACGAAACTAGTTTTGCGTCATTGTCCAGATTTTTTATTGATGTCCGTCCTATTGCTATAAATTGGCGGAATTGTTGAAGTGTTGCCATAGTTCAACAAATACGTGTATGCGGTGGGGGTGTGGGTTTCACTAAAAGTATAATTGTGTATGTCACCGCTGCTGTATATGTTTATAGGTAACAATCATTTCATTGGTTAGTTTATGCGAACGTTTTGCCCGATTTTTATGTTTGTCGTATCATAATCATGAAACTTTATTTAAGAGGTCATCTTTGCAAAATGGGCAAATATTTACTCTCCTCCAACATGTGTACATTTATTGACGTTGTTGGTGTTACGTGACCAATAATCAACGTAAATATGACAGTGATTTCACGTTAATATAGTCAACAATAAATATTTAACAAAGTCAATAAGTTCTTTATATTTGTCGTAACACGAAGTAGACTCCGTTTCATTTCAATCATTTCATTCACATTTCAAATTGTTAGTGCCTACTTCATTTTAGTTGGCTTTTGTCGAATATACTGGAATATGTTTATATATCTTGTTTGGTAATCTTACGAAGTATATTTCATATCAGTACGATAGAATTTTTGCATCAGAACGTTTGAGTATTTTTCTAGTCAACTTTTGCAGAGCAGTGTCATTTGTCGAAATTTTTTTCGAAAAATTTGCACTTTCTCAAGGACAAAACTGCCCGATTAAGATTTCCAATGCTTTGCGATGTACTAGAAAGTTCTTAGTTATTGTCTTGGCTACAATTTTCTTCTTAGCTTTGGATCGAAAATTCCAATGGTTTAGCTGTTATATCCTCAAGTCGGGAGGCTCGATTTTCACCGTAGACTTATGCTCCAGTAGATTTTGTGCTCAGTACAATCCCAGGAATCAGAAACGCGACACGCCCATTAAGGCTCTCATATCGCCCCAGCCTAATATACATACCTATTAATCACCTTGTTTGCAAATAAGAGATTTTTCACGTTTTATAAAAATAATATTAAAAAATTAAAATAAAACAATAGAGAATGACATAAAGTAGGTCAGTAAATTATGCTTGTCATAGGGTTGATCACTAATAAACACATAGAGATGGTATTTACCCGGTAAATACCCACGCGTTGTTTGCATGGATACTTTAAACTCATTGATATTTTATACTCACTGTGCCAAATTACAGCCAATATGGTTGTAAAATGTGGCTAATAGGTAAAAAATACCTTAAATCGGGGACTATATCAAAACATGGAACCAGGGACTCTATTTTCAACACCTTTAAACATGCTAAGCCGAGGAGTTATCATGGTCCTTCTCTCATGTAAAGTCACCTGGGAAGCTGCCTTTAACACCCGTTAAAGATAGTGAGCTAACATGTACCGCGCATTCACACAAAAGAACGTTAAAAACTTGGGTTGGGCGTTGGGCTAGTAACCCACCCATCCTAAAAGCAACATACTATGAAAAACCAAAGGAAAAGGAAAACAAACACATCTAAAGATGACGACTTCCGTTAACGTTTTAAGGACCATGAACTGCGAATCAGCACCTAAAATGTTCGCACTCTTTATAGAGAAGGTGCCGTTCAGACCGACATTACTGCCATACAGGAAATGCAACACGTAAAGGTGACGAACTGTATTATAGTTACCATCACACAAAGCATAAGTCGGTGGATTTGTGGGTGTTCGGAGGTTAATACACATAACTCCATTAAAAAAAAGACTTGCTACAATACGGATAAAAGCAACATTATTCAACATCAATTTTATCTGCGCCCATGCTCCAACAAGGACGAACAGACCAAAGATATATTTTACGAGTGGTTAGAAGAAACATATGACCTGTTGTCCTGCCCATGACATTTGAATTATTTTAGGCGATTACAATGCCGAAATTGGAAAGAAGAAAGTCTTTAGTCCGGGAAATTCGGCATCCACAGTTAAACATGTGACAATGACAATGACATCTGATCGACTTTGCAGCTGCAAAAAACATGATAGTTAGCAGTACCAGATTTAAGCATCTCGCTAATCATAAGGGCACCTGGCTGTCTCCAGTGCAAAAAACCAGAAATCAAAGTGATTATGTTGTGATAGATGAAAGACAGAGGAATAAACATAGACTCGGACCACCACCTTGTTGCAGCAATGGTACATACCCGATTAAACGTAGCAAATAAAGTATGAACATACACAACACGGAAGTTGGACATCGGGAAGGCGCCAATCACAACAGATGGTCACAGCATATTCCAACCAACTGGCCCAATTGCTTAATCAAAGCACTAGAATTATGGCAATTGAACTATATTGAACGACCTAGTTCACTATCTAGTTCAATGGACACCGGTCGTTTGTATGAACAAACTGTGTATAAGTAATATTACACGTTAGTTTGTATGACGTTACTCATACACTTTTAGACTAGGTCGTTCAATTGCCCAATTCTACAAAGCACTCCTCGTGCTGATAACATATCAGCACAGTGGCAAGGTACTGCCCACTCCATGCAAACAGCCGCAAACCCATACTTGGTTACCAGAGACCTCCACCATGGAAAGCATGATATGACCAGGAGTGTCATGCTGCTACCGGAGACAAAAACACGACATAAAGGGATATTTTACAATAAAGTAGCAACGCGTTGCGCACGAGAGATAAAAGGAGAGAGGAAAACGTCTTTTCCGCATGGAAAAGAGAGAAAGTGAAAAGCGGTAAAGTGAAAAAATTGAGATGTACTTGAACCGGGATGAATTCGGAAAATACTACCAAAGAGTGAAACATCAAACCCATGGCATTGGTAAAGGCACATCGTCCTGTAGAGATCAAAAAGGTAATTTGGTAACATATACAGAGAGAGAGTGCTTAGGATATGGAAAGAATATTTTCCATATAACACAGTTCCAGAAGATATTATTGAATCTATACCGCCCGGCCAAGATGAATTAAAGACAGCAAAAACCAGCTGAAGAATAAGAAGTTAGCAGGAGTCGATGGCTTACCAGCCGTGCTGTTCAAACCCGGTGGCGACACGCTTATAAGGTGTATGCACGTGTATGAACGCGTACCCGACGATTAGAAACTGAGCATCCTGTGTTCCGTCCACAAGAAGGGGATACAACTGTGTGCTCTACCTACAAGGGCAAAAAGTCTACTCCCTTTTGCTTATAAGATAGTGCCAGGGATAGTGTGCGAAAGAATAAAGCCTGTGGGCAACGAAATAATTGGGCAATACCAATGCGGCTTTAAACCTGGCGAAAATCCTGTAGAAGACCCAAGAGATGGTGATCGACAACTACCATTTTTGTCGATTATACAGCAACTTTCGACAGCCCCCTACGTTCAAAGGAATTCCAAGCCATGTGTGAATTGGGTATCCCCGAAAAGGTCATTCGGCATTGTAAGATGACATTAACTGACATTAACTGAGTCGATCTGTGGATGTCCGTCCGTCTGTAGTAATCACTGTAGCATCCACAAAAATAGAGATAGGAAACTGAAATTTTGGAAAGATGCGTCTTTTGTTTGCAGGCAAGTCAAGTTCAATGATGGGCTATATCCACGTTTTGGTATGGCACCCATATAACGGTACAGCCCGATTTCAGGTATTTTGCCATTTTTATTCACATTTTCAAACTGAATTAGCTATAATTTGACATCTAGGGTTCGTAATGACCAACAAACCTATATTCCAGAAGATATGGGCGTAGGTCCATGTTTTGGTATACCCCCCATATAACAGTACCTCACGATTTTCGGTATTTTGAGAATTTTAGCTACATTATTTGACCGAACTACCTGCAATTTTACATTTGAGGTTCCCAGTGGTCACAAAACACCTCCACCAAAAACTGTCAACATAGATCCACGTTTTAGTATAGGCCCCATTTAACGGTACCTCCCGATTTTCGGTATTTTGGCGATTATAGCTACATTATTTTACGGAACTACCTGTAATTTTACATTTGTGGTTCTCAGTAGTCACACAACATCTCCACGAAAACCCGTCAACATAGGTCCATGTTTTAGTATAGTTCCCAAATAACGGCACCTCCCGATTTTCGGTATTTTGGGGATTATAGCTACATTATTTGACCGAACTACCTTTAATTTTACATTTGAAGTCCATAGTGGTCACAAAACATCTCCACCAAAAATTGTCAACATAGGTCCATGTTTTAGCATACGTCCCATTTAACGGTACATCCCGATTATCCGTATTTTGGGGATTTTAGCTACATTATTTGACCGAACTTCCTTTAATTTTACATTTGAAGTCCCTAGTGGTCACAAAACATCTCCACCAAAAACTGTCAACATAGGTCCATGTTTTAGCATAGGCCCCATTTAACGGTACATCCCGATTATCCGTATTTTGGGGATTTTAGCTACATTATTTGACCGAACTACCTGTAATTTTAAATTTGAGGTTCCCAGTAGCCACACAACATCTGCACCAAAAACCGCCAACATAGGTCCATGTTTTAGTATAGCCCCCATATAACGTTACCTTCCGATTTTTTGTATTTTGGGGATTTTAGCTACATTAGCAAAACCACCAAAATCATCGTGTTTTAGTATAGCCCCCATATAACGGTTCCTCTCGATTTTCAGTATTTGGAGGAATTTAGCTAAAATTTTTAACCGAACTTCCTGTAATTTGACAGTTGGGTTTCCTATTGATCAAAAAAATATTCAACAAAAACTGTCAACATAGGCCGATGTCTTGGAATAGCCCCCATATATCGGTACCTCTCGATTTTTGTATTTTGATATAGCCCCATATAAATCTGGCGCCCGATTGAAGACATTTTTAGATGCATTTAAGGTATCCATGGTCACAAAATATTTCCACCTACAATTGTGGACAAGAAAGAAAATAATATTCCATATTTAGTATCAGAATATTTTATGGTGGAGGGTATAAAAAGTTCGGCCCGGCCGAACTTAACTTTGTTTACATGTTTTTCACTAGAATCTCCTTATGTCATATTGTACGGACGGATCCAACTTTTTATACCCTCAACCATAAAATATTCTGAACTAGAATGGAATATTTAGTTTTCTTTCCGTTCCACAAGTTTAGGTGGATACCTCATATGCCTAAATTAAGTCAGAAAATGTATCTATAAATGTCTTCAATCAGGCGGCACCTTTATATGTATGCTATATCAAAGTATGGACCTATGTTAACAATTTTTAGTAGAGATGTTCTGTGGACACTCCTATGTCAAGAAAAGTCCTTAAAATACATATAGGGGATATACCAAACCAAGGGCTTAATTATATTGAACATATTCAATGGAGAAGTGTTGTGACCACTATGAACCTTAAATGGAAATTACAGCTAGTTCGGTTAGAAATTGTAGTTGACATCCCCAAAATACCTAAAATCGGTATTTTTGATGAAGATGTTTTGCGACCAATGAAAATACCGCATGACAAATTGCAGCCAGTTTGTTTAAAAATTGTAGCTAAAATTCTCAAAATATCTGATTAAAAGTAGATCGAATCTGAATTGTCCGAAAAAGATTTGGTTTTAACATATCGTCGGTGTCATGCTTAAGTTTTCCATACGACATTTTTTACATTTTGAGATACAAGTGGTTTCTAGGGTTTTCCGGTATGCTCTTTCTGAATTTCTAGTCGGCTTTCTCTTATCTGCTCTAGTTTCCGAGATATCCACGCCTCAACGAACAAGCATACACTTTTTTCAGTTATGAAATTAATATTTTAAAAACTTAGAAGTTTAAAAACACATTTCAAAAATCAGAATTTTAATTTTCGATTTAGAAATATTTAATTTATTGAGGCAAATATGGAAAATTTTTTTTGTTCCATGTGATTTACAATATTTCACATTTGTGTCATAAGTGCGGATATGGAACAAATCGACAAAAATTCTTTTTTTTAAAAAATCTCTATAACTTTTATATTCCAATACATACTATTATTAATATTTCAAGTCAAAAATATAAATATTTGCGTTAGTCAGCTCCACACAGTTGAGACGCAAAACATTAAAATGCGATTATCTCAAAACGGGCAAATGGCGTATGGAACACTTAAGCATGACACCGACGATATGTATATGCGATTTGAAAACATTATTTCCCAATATACATGTATAATGAGAATGAAAATCTTAAAATTCTCTGCTTAATATAAAGAACTGAAATAACCAATTATTATTAACAGAATTTGTATTCTTTAATTAGATGCACGGACGTGTTTGCAAAAAGTAACATACATTGATGAAAATCCCAGACTTAAACAATTAATGGATCTTTATGCGTTTATATTGCAAGAAAATATATATCTTGCAATTAGGCATTATGTGAAACAAATTTAACCTAAATTAGTATCCATCCAACACCATTTTGGACATATATTAGCTATTCCACAGAATACGAGTACTACAATCAACACAAATTATTAATACAATCCGGAACAATATAAAGGAACGAAAAAAACATGTTCCTTTATATTATTCTGGACAATAAAATCCTTACAACATTACAAGAACAAAATTACATGCAATAAACTCATGTTTTGTAGGTGAAACTTTAAGTGTTACTTTTTGATGTTAAACAAAGAAATAACTTTGTTTCTCAATCCTTCAAATGATAAAAATACATAAACACACATAATTCAAGAAGGTACAAGTACAAAACTTTCAAAAGATATTAACCCATAAAAATACGTGTTCTGTATTTGTATTGCTAGAAGAATCTTTATTGTCAAAAAGAAAGAAACAAAAATAAATCTTAACGATTTTATTTTCATCTCTTTTCATAACTGTCGTTGACAGTCTTAATGTTGTCATCCGTTTATTGTTGTCGTTACAGCTACTCCTACTGCTGCTGATTAAATAAAAAACAATGAGAAACAAAATAATGTTCGAATAGTGTCAAAGCCATAAAGATATAACACCGACATCATAAGAATGTATTTATGTATATTATTTTTCGTAGTTTTTATAGTTTGGTGTTGAGCACAAAAGACAGGAAGCGAGTCATTTAAACAGTCGAATTGAAACCCTCTCCAAACCAATCTCTAAATTGAAGATATTATATCATTTGCAGGCGGTGGTTATTGAATACCCCAATCATTGTTTTTGACAGTTATGAATATTAAAATGTTCGCCATTGTTTATATGGGGGCTGTTATCCATTAAAAAAGAGATAATAAATTCTAATGAGAAATATCAGAGCAATTCTTGACATACCCAATCAAACGATTTTATAAAATTGGCCAACTACTGTCCAAGCAATATTTTTAAATATTATTTTTAAGGACCTATGCAAATATTTAAATTATTTTTTTCCACGACTTATGCAAATATTTAAATTAATATTTTTTTCAAGGTCTTATGCAAGCTTGGATTTTTTAAAATATTTTTTTCAAGGACTTATGCAAGCGTGGATTTTTTTAAAATATTTTTTTCAAGGACTTATGCAAGCGTGGATTTTTTAAAATATTTTTTCAAGGACTTATGCAAGCGTGGATTTTTTAAAATATTTTTTTAAGGACTTATGCAAGCGTGGATTTTTTAAAATATTTTTTCAAGGTCTTATGCAAGCTTGGATTTTTTAAAATATTTTTTTCAAGGACTTATGCAAGCGTGGATTTTTTTAAAATATTTTTTTCAAGGACTTATGCAAGCGTGGATTTTTTAAAATATTTTTTCAAGGACTTATGCAAGCGTGGATTTTTTAAAATATTTTTTTAAGGACTTATGCAAGCGTGGATTTTTTAAAATATTTTTTCAAGGACTTATGCAAGCGTGGATTTTTTAAAATATTTTTTCAAGGACTTATGCAAGCGTGGATTTTTTAAAATATTTTTTCAAGGACTTATGCAAGCGTGGATTTTTTAAAATATTTTTTCAAGGACTTATGCAAGCGTGGATTTTTTTAAAATATTTTTTCAAGGACTTATGCAAGCGTGGATTTTTTAAAATATTTTTTCAAGGACTTATGCAAGCGTGGATTTTTTAAAATATTTTTTCAAGGACTTATGCAAGCGTGGATTTTTTAAAATATTTTTTCAAGGACTTATGCAAGCGTGGATTTTTTAAAATATTTTTTCAAGGACTTATGCAAGCGTGGATTTTTTAAAATATTTTTTCAAGGACTTATGCAAGCGTGGATTTTTTAAAATATTTTTTCAAGGACTTATGCAAGCGTGGATTTTTTAAAATATTTTTTTCAATGACTTATGCAAGCGTGGATTTTTTAAAATATTTTTTCAAGGACTTATGCAAGCGTGGATTTTTTAAAATATTTTTTCAAGGACTTATGCAAGCGTGGATTTTTTAAAATATTTTTTTCAAGGACTTATTCAAGCGTGGATTTTTTAAAATATTTTTTTCAAGGACTTATGCAAGCGTGGATTTTTTAAAATATTTTTTCAAGGACTTATGCAAGCGTGGATTTTTTAAAATATTTTTTTCAAGGACTTATGCAAGCGTGGATTTTTTTAAAATATTTTTTCAAGGACTTATGCAAGCGTGGATTTTTTTAAATATTTTTTCAAGGACTTATGCAAGCGTGGATTTTTTTAAAATATTTTTCCAAGGACTTATGCAAGCGTGGATTTTTTTAAAATATTTTTTCAAGGACTTATGCAAACGTGGATTTTTTTAAAATATTTTTTCAAGGACTTATGCAAACGTGGATTTTTTAAAATATTTTTTCAAGGACTTATGCAAACGTGGGTTTTTTAAAATATTTTTTCAAGGACTTATGCAAGCGTGGATTTTTAAAATATTTTTTCAAGGACTTATGCAAGCACGAATTTTTTAAAATATTTTCTCAAGGACTTATGCAAGCGTGGATTTTTTTAAAATATTTTTTCAGGGACTTATGCAAGCGTGGATTTTTTTAAAATATTTTTTCAAGGACTTATGCAAACGTGGATTTTTTAAAATATTTTTTCAAGGACTTATGCAAACGTGGATTTTTAAAATATTTTCTCAAGGACTTATGCAAGCGTGGATTTTTAAAATATTTTCTCAAGGACTTATGCAAGCACGAATTTTTTAAAATATTTTCTCAAGGACTTATGCAAGCGTGGATTTTTTTAAAATATTTTTTCAAGGACTTATGCAAACGTGGATTTTTTAAAAAATTTTTTCAAGGACTTATGCAAACGTGGATTTTTTAAAAAATTTTTCAAGGACTTATGCAAGCGTGGATTTTTAAAATATTTTCTCAAGGACTTATGCAACCACGAATTTTTTAAATATTTTCTTAAGGACTTATGCAAGCGTGGATTTTTTTAAAATATTTTTTCAGGGACTTATGCAAGCGTGGATTTTTTTAAAATATTTTTTCAAGGACTTATGCAAGCGTGGATTTTTTTAAAATATTTTTTCAAGGACTTATGCAAGCACGAATTTTTTAAAATATTTTCTCAAGGACTTATGCAAGCGTGGATTTCTTTAAAATATTTTTTCAAGGACTTATGCAAACGTGGATTTTTTTAAAAATTTTTTTCAAGGACTTATGCAAACGTGGATTTTTTAAAAAATTGTTCAAGGACTTATGCAAGCGTGGATTTTTAAAATATTTTCTCAAGGACTTATGCAAGCGTGGATTTTTTTAAAATATTTTTTCAGGGACTTATGCAAGCGTGGATTTTTTTAAAATATTTTTTCAAGGACTTATGCAAGCGTGGATTTTTTTAAAATATTTTTTCAAGGACTTATGCAAGCGTGGATTTTTTTAAAATATTTTTTCAAGGACTTATGCAAGCGTGGATTTTTTTAAAATATTTTTTCAAGGACTTATGCAAGCGTGGATTTTTTTAAAATATTTTTTCAAGGACTTATGCAAGCGTGGATTTTTTTAAAAAAAATATTTTTACAAGGACTTATGCAAGCGTGGATTTTTTTAAAATATTTTTTCAAGGACTTATGCAAGCGTGGATTTTTTTAAAATATTTTTTCAAGGACTTATGCAAGCGTGGATTTTTTTAAAATATTTTTTCAAGGACTTATGCAAGCGTGGATTTTTTTAAAAAAAATATTTTTCCGCGGACTTATGCAAGCGTGGATTTTTTTAAAATATTTTTTCAAGGACTTATGCAAACGTGGATTTTTGAAAATATTTTTCAGGGACTTATGCAAGCGCGGATTTTTTTAAATTATTTTTTCAAGGACTTATGCAAGGTTGGATTTTTTAAAATATTTTTTCAAGGACTTATGCAAGCGCGGATTTTTTTAAAATATTTTTTCAAGGACTTATGCAAGCGTGGATTTTTTTAAAATATTTTTTTCAGGGACTTATGCAAGCGTGGATTTTTTTAAAATATTTTTTCAGGGACTTATGCAAGCGTGGATTTTTTAAAATATTTTTTTCAAGGACTTATGCAAGCGTGGATTTTTTAAAATATTTTTTTCAAGGACTTATGCAAGCGTGGATTTTTTAAAATATTTTTTTCAAGGACTTATGCAAGCGTGGATTTTTTAAAATATTTTTTTCAAGGACTTATGCAAGCGTGGATTTTTTTCAAGGACTTATGCAAGCGTGGATTTTTTAAAATATTTTTTTCAAGGACTTATGCAAGCGTGGATTTTTTAAAATATTTTCTCAAGGACTTATGCAAGCACGAATTTTTTAAAATATTTTCTCAAGGACTTATGCAAGCGTGGATTTTTTTAAAATATTTTTTCAGGGACTTATGCAAGCGTGGATTTTTTTAAAATATTTTTTCAGGGACTTATGCAAGCGTGGATTTTTTTAAAATATTTTTTCAAGGACTTATGCAAGCGTGGATTTTTTTAAAATATTTTTTCAAGGACTTATGCAAGCGTGGATTTTTTTAAAATATTTTTTCAAGGACTTATGCAAGCGTGGATTTTTTAAAATATTTTCTCAAGGACTTATGCAAGCGTGGATTTTTTTAAAATATTTTTTCAAGGACTTATGCAAACGTGGATTTTTTTAAAAAATTTTTTCAAGGACTTATGCAAACGTGGATTTTTTAAAAAATTTTTCAAGGACTTATGCAAGCGTGGATTTTTAAAATATTTTCTCAAGGACTTATGCAACCACGAATTTTTTAAATATTTTCTTAAGGACTTATGCAAGCGTGGATTTTTTTAAAATATTTTTTCAGGGACTTATGCAAGCGTGGATTTTTTTAAAATATTTTTTCAAGGACTTATGCAAGCGTGGATTTTTTTAAAATATTTTTTCAAGGACTTATGCAAGCACGAATTTTTTAAAATATTTTCTCAAGGACTTATGCAAGCGTGGATTTCTTTAAAATATTTTTTCAAGGACTTATGCAAACGTGGATTTTTTTAAAAAATTTTTTCAAGGACTTATGCAAACGTGGATTTTTTAAAAAATTTTTCAAGGACTTATGCAAGCGTGGATTTTTAAAATATTTTCTCAAGGACTTATGCAAGCGTGGATTTTTTTAAAATATTTTTTCAGGGACTTATGCAAGCGTGGATTTTTTTAAAATATTTTTTCAGGGACTTATGCAAGCGTGGATTTTTTAAATTATTTTTTTCAAGGACTTATGCAAGCGTGGATTTTTTAAAATATTTTTTTCAAGGACTTATGCAAGCGTGGATTTTTTAAAATATTTTTTTCAAGGACTTATGCAAGCGTGGATTTTTTAAAATATTTTTTTTAAGGACTTATGCAAGCGTGGATGTTTTAAAATATTTTTTTCAAGGACTTATGCAAGCGTGGATTTTTTAAAATATTTTTTTCAAGGACTTATGCAAGCGTGGATTTTTTAAAATATTTTTTTCAAGGACTTATGCAAGCGTGGATTTTTTAAAATATTTTTTTAAAGGACTTATGCAAACGTGGATGTTTTAAAATATTTTTTTCAAGGACTTATGCAAGCGTGGATTTTTTAAAATATTTTTTTCAAGGACTTATGCAAGCGTGGATGTATTAAAATATGTTTTTCAAGGACTTATGCAAGCGTGGATGTATTAAAATATGTTTTTCAAGGACTTATGCAAGCGTGGATGTATTAAAATATGTTTTTCAAGGACTTATGCAAGCGTGCATGTATTAAAATATGTTTTTCAAGGACTTATGCAAGCGTGGATGTATTAAAATATGTTTTTCAAGGACTTATGCAAGCGTGGATGTATTAAAATATGTTTTTCAAGGACTTATGCAAGCGTGCATGTATTAAAATATGTTTTTCAAGGACTTATGCAAGCGTGGATGTATTAAAATATGTTTTTCAAGGACTTATGCAAGCGTGGATTTTTATACCCTCAGCCTTTAGGCTAAAGAGGGTATTTACACTTTGATACGACCAAAAATGTGCCTCATCGAAATAATGGTTTTAGACCCCAAGTATGTTTGTACGATATCCGTTTCAGACAATTTTGAGTAGATCTAGCAATGTCCGTCCGTCTGTCTGTCTGTCTGTCTGTCCGTCTGTCTGTCTGGCTGGCTGGTGCGCACGATAACTCTCGAACGGATCAATCGATTCGGTTCAAATTTTGGGTATCGAAATATTTTGTCCAGATTCGATTTAAGTTCGAAGATGGGTCATATCGGTCCACTCCTTCAGGTACCTCCCCCACAAATGTTCAAAAATTGTCGCAAAACTTGTGCGCAAGATAACTCTTGCAGGGAATGACCGATTTGGTCCATACTTTGCACATCGTGTAATTTCTACCAAGCTTAGATGAGGTTCCAATATGGACTCAATCGGTCCACTCCTTCGGGTACCTCCCACACAAAATTTCGGAAAAGTTCAGTTTAGGACCTGGTCTCGAATCGCTTTGATTTTTGTTTACGCAAGTTGTATTCGCTGTCCTCTATACGACGCTGTAAGTTTCATTAGGGGCAAGTCCATACTTCCTGAGAAAATAGCCTGAAAGTTACAAAAAACCCTATGACACCGTGTGTAGTGGTTGGAGCGCAAGATAACTCTCGAACGGATCTTCCGATTCGGTCCAAAATTTGGCTTTCGTAATATTTTGTCCATACTTAGTACAAGTTCAAAGATGGATTATATCGGTCCACTCCTTCCGGTACCTGCCCCACAAAAGTTCGAAAATGTTCGGAAAATTTGTGCGTACGATAACTCTTGAAAGAAGTAACCGATTTGGTCCATACTTACCACATTATGAAATTTTTACAAGACTTAAATGAGGTTCCAATATGGACTCAATCGGTAAACTCCTTTCAGTACCTCCCACACAAAATTTCGGAAAAGTTCAGTTTAGGACCTGCTCTCGAATCGCCTTGGTTTTTGTTGTAACATCTTGTATTCACTGTCCTCTATACGAAGGTACAAGTTTCCTCAGGCGCAAGTCCATACTTCCTGAAAAAATAGCCTGAAAGTTGAAAAACAAACCCTATGACACCATGTTCATGGGTGGAAGCGCAAGATAATTCTCGAACGGATTCCGGCCAAAATTTGTCCTTCGTAATATTGTTTCCAAACTTAGTTTAAGTTCGTTAATAAGCCATATCGGTCCACTCCTTCAGGTACCTACCCCACAAAAGTTCAAAATATTCGGAAAAATTATGCGTACGATAACTCTTGATGGGAGTGACCGATTTGGTCCATACTTTACACATTATCATAACATCTACCAGATATAGATCAGGTTCGAATATGGACTATATTTTTCCACTCCATCCCGTACCTCTCACACGAATTTTTGGATAAGTTCACTTTAAGGCCTGCTATTGAATAACTTTGATTTTTGTTGAAGCAACTTACATTCGCTGCCTCAATTACGATGGTAAAAGTTGTTTCAGGGACAAGTCCATACTTCTTGAGAAAACAGCCCGAAGAATGTAAAAACCCCCTATGGCACCCCCATGTTCTATGTCGGTCCATTCCTTTAAGTACCTTTTCCGCAAAACTTTTGAACTTTAATCCTAATCAACAATTTTGTCGGTTCATACGACCAAAATTTTGAAACCCCCTAAGTTTTTTGTGAAAAAAGTGTTTCAATTTGCACAGGCTGAGGGTATATCTCTGTCGGCAAAGCCGACTGATACTTTTTTACTTGTTTAAAATATTTTTTTCAAGGACTTATGCAAGCGTGGATTTTTTAAAAATATTTTTTTCAAGGACTTATGCAAGCGTGGATGTATTAAAATATTTTTTTCAAGGACTTAGGCAAGCGTGGATGTATTAAAATATGTTTTTCAAGGACTTATGCAAGCGTGGATTTCTTAAAATATTTTTTTCAAGGACTTATGCAAGCGTGGATGTTTTAAAATATTTTTTTTCAAGGACTTATGCAAGCGTGGATTTTTTAATATTTTTTCAAGGACATATGCAAGGGTAGAATTTTTAAAATATTTTTTTAAGGACTTATGCGTGCGTGGATTTCTTAAAATATTTTTTTCAAGGACTTATGCGAGCGTAGATTTTTTAAAATATTTTTTAAAGACTTATGCAAGCGTGGATTTATTAAAATATTTTTTCAAGGTCTTATGCAAGCGTAGATTTTTTAAAATATTATTTTCTATGACTTATGCAAGCGTGGATTCTTTAAAACATTTTTTCCAGGACTTATGCAAGCGCGGACTTTTTTAAATACTTTATTCAAGGACTTTTGCAAGCGTGAACTTTTTTTAAAATATTTTATTCGAGGACTTTTGCAAGCGTGAATTTTTCTTTAAATATTTTATTCAAGGATTTTTGCAAGCGTGAACTTTTTTTAAAATATTTTATTCAAGGACTTTTGCAAGCGTGAACTTTTTTAAAATATTTTTTTCAAGGACTAATGTACAAGTAGCTTTTTTAAATATTTTTTCCAATGACTTTTGCCAGCGTGGATTTTTTAAAATATTTTTTTTTTCAAAGACTTACGCAAGCGTGGATTTTTTTAAATATTTTTTTCAAGGACTTATGCAAGCGTGGATTTTTTTAAATATTTTTTTCAAGGACTTATGCAAGCGTGGATTTTTTTAAAATACTTTTTCAAGGACTTATGCAAGCGTGGATTTTTTTAAATATTTTTTTCAAGGACTTATGCAAGCGTGGATTTTTTTAAATATTTTTTTCAAGGACTTATGCAAGCGTGGATTTTTTTAAAATACTTTTTCAAGGACTTATGCAAGCGTGGATTTTTTTAAAATATTTTTTCAAGGATTTATGCAAGCGTGGACTTTTTTAAAATATTTTTTCAAGGACTTATGCAAGCGTGGATTTTTTTAAAATATTTTTTCAAGGACTTATGCAAGCGTGGATTTTTTTTTAATATTTTGTCAAGGACTTATGCAAGCGTGGATTTTTTTTAAATATTTTTTCAAGGACTTATGCAAAAGTGGATTTTTTTTAAATATTTTTTCAAGGACTTATGCAAGCGTGGATTTTTTTAAAATATTTTTTTAAGGACTTATGCAAGCGTGGATTTTTTTAAATATTTTTTTCAAGGACTTATGCAAGCGTGGATTTTTTTAAATATTTTTTTCAAGGACTTATGCAAGCGTGGATTTTTTTAAAATACTTTTTCAAGGACTTATGCAAGCGTGGATTTTTTTAAAATATTTTTTCAAGGATTTATGCAAGCGTGGACTTTTTTAAAATATTTTTTCAAGGACTTATGCAAGCGTGGATTTTTTTAAAATATTTTTTCAAGGACTTATGCAAGCGTGGATTTTTTTTTAATATTTTGTCAAGGACTTATGCAAGCGTGGATTTTTTTTAAATATTTTTTCAAGGACTTATGCAAGCGTGGATTTTTTTTAAATATTTTTTCAAGGACTTATGCAAGCGTGGATTTTTTTAAAATATTTTTTCAAGGACTTATGCTAGCGTGGATTTTTTTAAAATATTTTTTTAAGGACTTATGCTAGCGTGGATTTTTTTAAAATATTTTTTCAAGGACTTATGCTAGCGTGGATTTTTTAAAATATTATTTCAAGGACTTATGCAAGCGTGGATTTCTTAAAATATTTTCTCAATTACTTATGCAAGCGTGGATTTTTTAAAATATTTTCTCAATGACTAATGCAAGCGTGGATTTTTTAAAATATTTTCTCAATGACTAATGCAAGCGTGGATTTTTTAAAATATTTTCTCAAGGACTTATTCAAGCGTGGATTTTTAAAATATTTTCTCAAGGACTTATGCAAGCGTGGATTTTTAAAATATTTTCTCAAGGACTTATGCAAGCGTGGATTTTTTAAAATATTTTCTCAAGGACTTATTCAAGCGTGGATTTTTAAAATATTTTCTCAAGGACTTATGCAAGCGTGGATTTTTTAAAATATTTTCTCAAGGACTTATGCAAACGTGGATTTTTTAAAATATTTTCTCAAGGACTTATGCAAACGTGGATTTTTTAAAATATTTTCTCAAGGACATATGCAAGCGTGGATTTTTTAAAATATTTTCTCAAGGACTTATGCAAGCGTGGATTTTTTAAAATATTTTCTCAAGGACTTATGCAAGCGTGGATTTTTTAAAATATTTTCTCAAGGACTTATGCAAACGTGGATTTTTTAAAATATTTTCTCAAGGACTTATGCAAGCGTGGATTTTTTAAAATATTTTCTCAAGGACATATGCAAGCGTGGATTTTTTAAAATATTTTCTCAAGGACTTATGCAAGCGTGGATTTTTTTAAAATATTTTCTCAAGGACATATGCAAGCGTGGATTTTTTAAAATATTTTCTCAAGGACTTATGCAAGCGTGGATTTTTTAAAATATTTTCTCAAGGACTTATGCAAGCGTGGATTTTTTAAAATATTTTCTCAAGGACTTATGCAAGCGTGGATTTTTTTAAAATATTTTTTCAAGGACTTATGCAAGCGTGGATTTTTTTAAAATATTTTTTCAAGGACTTATGCAAGCGTGGATGTTTTTAAAATATTTTTTCAAGGACTTATGCAAGCGTGGATGTTTTTAAAATATTTTTTCAAGGACTTATGCAAGCGTGGATGTTTTTAAAATATTTTTTCAAGGACTTATGCAAGCGTGGATGTTTTTAAAATATTTTTTCAAGGACTTATGCAAGCGTGGATGTTTTTAAAATATTTTTTCAAGGACTTATGCAAGCGTGGATGTTTTTAAAATATTTTTTCAAGGACTTATGCAAGCGTGGATGTTTTTAAAATATTTTTTCAAGGACTTATGCAAGCGTGGATGTTTTTAAAATATTTTTTCAAGGACTTATGCAAGCGTGGATTTTTTTAAAATATTTTTTCAAGGACTTATGCAAGCGTGGATTTTTTTAAAATATTTTTTCAAGGACTTATGCAAGCGTGGATTTTTTTAAAATATTTTTTCAAGGACTTATGCAAGCGTGGATTTTTTTAAAATATTTTTTCAAGGACTTATGCAAGCGTGGATTTTTTTAAAATATTTTTTCAAGGACTTATGCAAGCGTGGATTTTTTTAAAATATTTTTTCAAGGACTTATGCAAGCGTGGATGTTTTTAAAATATTTTTTCAAGGACTTATGCAAGCGTGGATTTTTTTAAAATATTTTTTCAAGGACTTATGCAAGCGTGGATTTTTTTAAAATATTTTTTCAAGGACTTATGCAAGCGTGGATTTTTTTAAAATATTTTTTCAAGGACTTATGCAAGCGTGGATTTTTTTAAAATATTTTTTCAAGGACTTATGCAAGCGTGGATGTTTTTAAAATATTTTTTCAAGGACTTATGCAAGCGTGGATGTTTTTAAAATATTTTTCAAGGCGTGATTGCAAGCGTGGATTTTTTTAAATATTTTTTCAAGGACTTATGCAAGCGTGGATTTTTTTAAAATATTTTTTGAATATTTTTTCAAGGACTGACGCATAAGTGGATTGTTTTAAGTGTTTTTGAAGCATTTCCGGATTAGTAACTCATCTTTATAAAAACTTTCTACGATAAAAAATCTAAGAAAAAGAGACAAAATATAGTTAATTATTTCTTCATATTCACTTACCAAATGTATTATTGTATGTGAATTCAATAATATCTCACCCCAACAGATATCTAATTTATTCCATATTTCTCAGAAATATAATTTCTTTATTATGAGCAGAAAACAAATTCACAGTCATTCAAATGTCCATTATTCTTTAGCTATCTACCTCCCTCTGCTCAACAGACAACATGATTCCTCAAATCAACCATAATTGCATAACAAAATGTCAAAATGAATACTCGACAAAGACTGCACTTAAATATTCATTAGACAAAATTCATTCATTATACAAATGGTAGTCGAATATGAAGCAAAAGATGAATTCTTATTTCTTTCACATATTCTTGTTGCTGCTGCTGGTTGTTCTTGGTGTATAGTCAGTCTAATTTGAATGTTTTATGGTCATGTTTCTTTAGTCAATGAATAGGAGGAAGTCCATATGGAAATAAGAGTTTTCAAATATAATTTGTAGGGATGTCAAACCAAAATAAGGAATCAAATTTGACAATTTTTTTTATTGAGGGACAAGAAAAATATTTTTTCCGTTATCAAAATTATTAATTACATTACATATATTTTCATTAATTACATATTTCTGGAAAATTTTGTTTTTTTGTCCGTATTGTGTACAAAATTAGTGCACTCCAATTTAGGTTTTCCATATTTTTCCTGTATTGTTTGTACCAAAAATTCCTGGAAATTTTACATATTCCTAATGGGCTTAGATATTCCTGACCCCTTTCATATGAATGTGTGTTTGTAAATGTGTCTATACATTTATGAAACTATGCATATATCAAATTTATCCTCCTTTCAACAATTTGAAATGTGGCAAAATCATAGTTGCAATTCTATGAGGTTAGATGTTTTTTGTGTCATTTTCTGAATAATTGAAATATGAAAATGAATGATGAATATGTTGCAGTTACCAGCCAACATGAATATGGAAAGTAGATGCATACGCATTCACTTGTATGGATGTGTGTTTTCATTTGCATTCAACAAAGTTATCACCACGATAATTGAAAATAAACTTTTTTATAAATTTAATTTAATAAGAAGAACAACAGTGAAGTCGAATTTTTTGATAAGTATACTTTATTAGATGAAGTTCAGAAACGCTTTTTTGAATATAATGTGATACATTATATATACGAGCGTGTGCTGTGAGAGAAATATACTATGTTTTGATGAACGCCATTTAGTTTTAAAACAATTTCCATTACTGTCATAAAGTTTTTGATGATATAGAAGCTATTTGCGATTACGTCACATTGATACTTTCAGCTACAAGTAAGTACGGTGACCAACAGTACTATATTATAGAGTACAGTACTCTGTTTTAGGTGTCCGTACTCTATTTGTCCTTTATTTTCATCGCATGTACTCTATTTATATCCTACACCACAATCTGGAAAATTTCCGAAAATTCAGGTAACACCGCGAAAAATTCGTCAAAGACCCCCCATGTGGTATACCAAAATTCATATCTCTACGGGATGAAGTGACTTTGAGATGTGTGTCGGTCTGTCCGTCCATTAAAAATTGTAATCAAACTCTAGAGCGCAATTATGATCGACACGAAGTTTTGTATGGAGGTTGGGTTCAGACCAGAATAGACCCCTATAGTTATTGGTGATGATCGCAAAATATTTAGCCGGTGAAGTGGGCCAAACAAATGTTGTTAACCGATTTTTTGTTGTTGTAGACCGCATGCCGGTCGAATACCGGTTACTTACTTACTTAGCTGGCCCATTACAGAACATTTGTTCCATAGGCCGAACTCAGACAAGATCTCCATTCCTCTCTATTTGTTGCTTCGCACTCTGGAATACCGCGCCTTTTCATCTCATCATCCACTTGTTTGCGCCATCTATTCCTTGGCCTGCCAATTCTGCGTGCACCGCCAAGCGGTCCGTATTTATACGCCTTTTTAGCGGGTTCATCATCGCTCATTCTTATGATATGACTTAGCCAACGCAATCGCTGCATCTCGATACGTTTAACCGAATTGATGTCGTTGTATAGCAGATACAGTTCGTGGTTCATGCGACGTCGATATTCACCGTCAACGCAAATTGGTCCGTACATCTTTCATAGAATTTTTCACTCAAACACACCAAGCACTGCCATGTCTGCTTGCGCAAGTACCCAGGCTTCGGAGCCATACATCAGCACGGGTAGTATCAGTGTTTTGTAGAGCGTTATTTTTGTTTGACGAGATGTGGCTTTGTTTTTAAACTGCTTACTTAAACCAAAGTAGCATCTGTTAGCCAATACAATTCTTCTTTTTATTTCACAACTGATGTCGTTTGTTGTGTTTACGGAGGTGCCGAGGTAGACAAAGTCTTTTACTACCTCAATATTATAGGAACAAACTTCCACAGTCGGTCTGAGCTCAATGGACGCATTGCGCGTCGACACCATCAACTTGGTCTTCTCACCGTTTACCGCCAGACCCACTTTAGCAAATTCTCCTTCGACGTTCTTCAAGGTATCAGTTACTTCTTTTACTGATCGGCCCATGATGTCTATATCATCAGCAAAAGCAAGTAACATGTGGCTATTGGTGTAGATTGTGCTACTTCTTTTGACGTTTGCCTCTCGTATAACCTTTTCTAGCAGGATGTTGAAGAGATCACACGAAAGGCTGTCTCCTTGTCTGAAACCTCTTTTTGGTACCAAACTCTTCGGAGAGGTTATTTCCTATTTTAACTGAGGACCTCGTGTCAGTCAAAGTCATTTTACAAAGCCGGATGAGCTTTGCGGGGATACCAAATTCAGACATGGCTTGGAATACCTTTGAACGCAGCGGGCTGTCGAAGGCTGCCTTATAATCGACAAAAAGGTGGTAGGTGTCGATCTGCATCTCTTGGGTGTTCTCCAGGATTTGCCGCAGGGTAAATATCTGGTCAATGGTGGACTTGCCAGGTCTAAAGCCGCATTGGTATGGTCCAATTATCTCGTTGACCATAGGCTTGAGTCGTTCGCACAGTATCCCTGACACGATCTTGTAGGCAATAGGGAGTAGACTTATGCCCCTATAGTTAGAACATACAGTCTTATCTCCGTTCTTGTGGACGGGGCACAGGATACTCAGGTTCCAATCGTTGGGTACTCGTTCTTCCTGCCAGATGGTGCCAACTAGCTGATGAATACACCTTACCAGCGTGTCGCCTCCGGTTTTGAACAGCTCGGCTGGTAAGCCAGCGGCCCCTGCTGCCTTATTATTCTTCATCCGATTTATTGCTGTCCTTACCTCATCTTGGCTGGGCGGTATACATTCAATACCATCTTCTGGGATTGGGACTGTGGTATCTTCGTCGTCTTCGCTGCTATTGGATACCAACAGATTTGAAAAATGTTCTTTCCATATCCTGAGTACACTATCTGTATCAGTTACCAAATTACCTTGCTGGTCTCTACAGGAGGATGTGCCTGTACCAAAGCCATCAGTTTGATGCTTGACTCTTTGGTAGCATTTTCGGACTTCATTCTGGCTCCTGTACATCTCGATTTTTTTCACACTCCCGCTTTTCCGTCTCTTTCTTTTTCCTGCGGAGAAGACGTTTCTCCTCTCTCCTTTTATCCCTGTATCTCTCTCGTGCGCTACGCGCTGCTACGGATTGTAAAGTAGCCCTATATGCCGCATTTATCTCTTCGGTGGCAGCACGACACTCCTGATCATACCATGGACTCCTTGGTGGAGGTCTCTGGTATCCAAGTATGGATTTTGCCGCTGTTTGCATGAAGTGGGAAATGCTTTGCCATTGCGCTGATATGTTATCGGGATGAGGAGTGCTTTGATTAAGCAATTGGGCTAGTTGAGTGGAATATGCTGTGGCTATCTGTTGTAATTGCCGTTTACTAACTTTCGTGTTGTGTCTGTTCGTACTTTGTTTGCTACGTTTAAGCGGGTGCGTACCTTTGCTGCAAGAAGGTAGTGGTCCGAATCAATGCTTGCGCCTCGGAACGATCGTGCATCCAACACGCTCGATGATTGTCTTCCATCTATCACAACATGATCAATTTGATTTCTCGTTTTCTGATCTGGAGACAGCCAGGTGCCCTTATGAATATCGAGGTGATTAAATCTGGTACTGCTAACTACCATGTTTTTTGCAGCTGCAATGTCTATCAGCCGCATACCATTGTCAGATGTTTCACTGTGGAGACTGACTTTCCCGACTGTTGGGCCAAAGATATTCTCCTTTCCAATTTTGGCATTAAAATAGCCTAGAATGATTTTAATGTCATGGGCAGGGCATTGGTCATATGTTTCTTCTAAGCGTTCGTAAAATATATCTTTGGTCTGTTCGTCCTTTTCTTCAGTGGGAGCATGAGCGCAAATAAAGCTAATGTTCAAGAATTTAGCTTTTATTCGAATTGCAGCAAGTCTTTCATTCACTGGGGTGAAGCTGGATACAAGATGTTTTAGTCTCCGATTAACTACGAATCTGCAACCAAACTCATGCTTTACGTCATGGCAGCTATAATACAGTGCGTCCCCTTTAGGTGTTGTTGTGACGCCTCTCCCAATCCATCGTATTTCCTGTATGGCAGTAATATCGGCCTTGTACTTTTCAAGTACGTCTGCCAATGCGAAGACTGCACCTTCTCCTTAAAACGTTTGCGGTTTTCGTCAACTTTAGAGGGGTTTGTTTTTCTTTTCTTTCGTTTTATCATAGTAGGCTGTTTTTTCTAGAGGAGGGTTACTAACCCGACGCCCAAACCCAAGTTTTTAACGTTCTTATGGGTGAACGCGCGGCACATGTTAGCTCACTACCTTTAACGGGTGTTAAAGGCAGTTCCCCAGGTGACACCACGGGGAGGTCAGTGTCCACTTGGGATGAAAGAGGGACCAAGATAAATCCTGGGCTTTGCCATGTTAAAACCGGTCAGGACCGTTGCTTGGTATCTTTCATACCCTACGTCACGAACACCGGTTACTCAACCAAAATCCTTTTCCTCAATAATTTTGTATTTTAGAAGTTTCCATATTTTGTGGCCCCTTTTGGACGTATGAATTTGCCGGCAAAAAATATATGTTTTTATTCCTTTCGATAGATATCGCATCCACCAGTTATTTCAGTTGGCTACCGTATATCTTAGAGGTTTTGGATCACTATGTCTGGAAGCATGGACTTGCCCACGGAAAAGATAATGTTACGGAATTATATTTAACTAATCTCCGTGTAGACGTTGTTTTATTCCCCAGTACGATTTGTACCAAATAAAACAGGGTTCCTTTTAGATTACGTTTCTACAATGCTTTATTTACTTTATTACACTTATTCGGAACCGACTTTAATTACTAAGCACGCGGCTTCTTCTTTAACCAACTGTTCGGTTTAAAGTCTAAAACACAACTAACTCGCTGTTGCTGCATCCACCTGAATTTATCCCAATCCCTCCTTGTCGGGAATTCTCCAGAGAACAGGTAATATATAGCGCGTATTATTTTTGTGATATTTTTTTGATTTTCTGTGGATATACCGGAAAGTGTGGACCGATAGTGCCCATATTCCAACTTAAACTAAGTTTGGACAATATATTACTAAGGATAAATTTTGGACCGGATCGGTTGATCCGTTTGAGAGATGTCGTGCGCTCCAGTCAGCCAGACAGACGGACGGACATGGATAAATCAACTCCAAATTGTCTGAAACGAATTTCTTCCAAACATACTTGGGATCCAAAACCATTATTTGGATGAGTCACATTTTGCCCGTATGAATGTGTATATCAGAAAAAGTCAAAATTTTTAGTTTTCCATAAAAAAAATGAAAAAAATTAAGCTACATGAAAGATTTTTGGTACATGGATTGAAAAAAAATTCCCATTGTCAAATCTGTTCGAGAGTTGTCTTGCACTCCAACCACCACACATGCTCCATAGGGACTTTTTACAACTTTTGAGCTATTTTCTCATTAAGTGTGGACCGTACCGGGAGCTGGTCTCAAATTGAACTGTTCCGAAATTTTGTATGGGAGGTACCAGAAGAAGTGGACGGATTGGGTCCATATTGGAACCTCATTTATGTTTGGCAAGGAATTCACAGTGTGCAAAGTGTGAACCAAAGCGATATATCCCTTCAAGAGTTATCTTGTGCATAAATTTTTCCTGAAGGAGTGGACCGATATGAGTTAAACTAAGTTTAGACAAAATATTATGTAGGCCAAATTTTGGACCAAAGCGGTTTATCCTGTCGAGAGTTATCGTGCGCTCAAACCAGCCAGGCATACAGTCATACGGACATTGCTAAATCGACGCCAAATTGTCTGACTCAGATTTTGTCCCAACATTACTGGGATCGGCATTTATGCTAACGAGGGCATATTAGGGTTATGACTTTTTGACCCTTTTTCTCAAAAACGGTTTCCTGTAGCGGGAATGAATGAACGTTTGCCTGTTAGTCACTAAATTAATGTTTAATTCGTTGAAATATAAAAAAGTTCACGCTCAAATCGACTTAAAAAATGTTTTTTTGAAAAAATGTATAAAATAAAAAAAATCTCAAACATTATTTCCTGTTGCACGTGTGGATAAACTTAAGTCTACTTATTGGAAATGGTCATGCACCAATCAGTTTGAAAACATTTTGATTTTTTTAATTATATCTTTGGAAAATGCGTTTACGACATTTTTATGATTTTCAGAATTAGAGAAAATTAGTGAAAAACAAATGTTATGTCAGTTTGGTTATCTCATGTGGCTCTACAGTTTATATATCTGCTTAAAGGGACAAAATTGTCCATAATTCTGATAAAGTCAAATTTTAAAATCATTTTTTGCGTATGGTTTTTTTACCGAATCACCTTATACTTAACATTTTATATAATTTTATGACGCTGCGATACAGGGTTATGAGGTCGTAAAAAAGTCATAACCCTAGGATATATACACTTTCATACGGAAAACATTTGCGTCATCGAAATAATGGTTTTAGCCAAATCCTTTTCAGACAATTTGGAGTCGATTTCGCAATGTCGTAATATTTTGTCCAAATATAGTGTAAGTTCGAAGATGGGCCATATCTGCCCCCCCTCGGGAACCTTCCACACTAAATTTCGTAAGAGTGCAGTTTAAGACCTTCTCTCCAATCGGTTTGATTTTTGTTATAAAAAATTTTTATCGCTGACAAAATTACAACGGTACAATGTTTTTCTGGCGCAAGTCCATACTTCCTGAAAAAATGGCCCGAAAGCTGCCAAAATCCGCTAAGGCACCATATGTGGTGGATGCAGCGCACGATAACTATCCAACGGATAAACCAATTTGATTTAAAATTAAGCAGTCATAATGTTTTACGCAAACTTAAATCAAGTTTTAAGATGGGTCATATCGGTCAACCCCTTTGGGTTCCTCCCCAACAGTAGTTCAAAACTTTTCGCTAAAATGGTGCGCACGAAAACTCTCGAAGGCAGTGACCGAATTGATCTATACTTTTTACATTCTAATATTTCTATAAGACAGGCCTGGTCCTAAGCTGCACTTTTCGAAAAATTTTGTGGGGAAGGTACCCGAAGAATTTGTAATATTCTATATAAGAAAAATCCTTCAGGTACCTCCCTAGCAAAATTTCGGAAAAGTGCAGTTTATGACCTCGTCTCGAATCGTTTTGATTGTTCTTGCATCCGGTTGCTCTCAAGGCCCCTATAACGAGGTACAAGTTTTTTGAGTGGCAAGTCCGTACTTCTTGAGAAAACGACCAGAAAGCTGTAAACTAAAACTCCTAGCAAGCATGTGTAGATGTTGGTCCGCACGACAACTCCCGAACCGAATACTGCGTTGGTCCACATATCGTATTATTTCTTCGAATATAACATGAAATTCTAAGGTGGTGTTTATAGGTCCACTCCTTCCGGTACCTCCCTCACAAAAGTTCAAAAATATTCCCAAGAATTGTACGCGCGTTATCTCATAAATGATTTGATCAAAACTTTGGATCTCGAAATATTTCGTCCAATCTTAGTTTATGTAAGCCCTATCGGCCCACTTCTTGCGGTACCAACCACACAAATTTTCAACATTTTTGTGTAAATGCGGTTAGGCGTCTGTTCGAGGATCCTTCGGAGCTTGTTACCGAACGTAATCCTAGTGACCCTGTTTACAGCGATATTATGTTATTCCATGTTTCCTGATATAATGTTTCAAAAACTTTAAATTATATGGTAAAATAATTATATTTTTGGGAAAAGAAAGTGTTTCAATTCATACAGTCGGAGGGTACATCATTGTCGGCAAAGCCGACTGATACTTTTGTTATACCCTCCACCATAATATGGAGGGTATAATTTGTCATTCCGTTTGTAACACATCGAAATCATCGGAGACCCTATAAAATATATATACTCTTGATCAGAGTAAAATTCCAAGTCGATATAACCATGTTCGTATGTCCGTCGGTCTGTTGAAATCTAGATACAGCTCGCAATTTTTATACCCTCAGCATTTATGCTAACGAGGGTATATATACTTTCATACGGGCAAAATGTGCCTCATCGTAATAACGGTTTTAGATCCCAAGTATGTTTGGACGAAATATGTTTCAGACAATTTGGAGTTGATTTAGCCATGTCCGTCCGTCTGTCTGGCTGGCTGGTGCGCACGATAACTCTCGAACGGAGCAACCGATTCGGTTCAAAATTTAACTTTCGTAATATTTTGCCCAAACCTAGTTTTAGTTCGAAGATGGGTTATATCGGTCCACTCCTTCCGGTACCTCCCCCACAAAAGTTCTAAAATGTTCGGAAATTTTGTGCGCACGATAACTCTTGAAGGGAGTAACCGATTGGCCCACACTTTGTACATCGTGAAAGTTCTACCAGACTTAGATGAAGTTTAAATATGGACTCAATCGGTCCACTCCTTCGGGTACCTCCCACACGGATAAGTTTAGTTTTGTTGTAGCAACTTGTATTCGCTGTCCCCCATACGACGGTACAAGTTTCATAAGGAGCAAGTCCATACTTCCTAAGAAAATAGCCTGAAAGGCGCAAAAAATCCCTATGACACCGTGTGTAGTGGTTGGAGCGCAACATAAATCTCGAGCGGATCTGCCAATTCGGCCTTCGTAATATTTTGTCCAAACATAGTTTAAGTTCGAAGATAAACCATGTCGGTCCACTCCTTCAGGTACCTCCCTCACAAAAATTCAAAAATCTTCGGAAAAAATATGCGCACTATAACTCTTGAAGGGAGTGACTGATGTAATCCATACTCTGCACATCCTAATATATCAACCAGATATAGATCAGGTTCGAATATGGACTATATTTGTGCACTCCTTTGGGTACCTCCCACACAAAATTTCGGATAAGTTTACTTTAAGACCTGCTCTCGAATTACTTTGATTTTTGTTGAAGCGATTTGCATTCGCCAAGTTTAGTTTGATGGGGTAATACCGGTCCCCAACTTCCGGTACTTCTCCCCAATATTTAAAAAAAAATGTCACTAAAATGTTAGGACGATATCACTTGAATGGTGCTACCAATTTGGTCCAAACTTTGGATCTCCTAATATTTTGTCAAAATTTAGTTTAACTTCTAAAATGGCCCATATCGGTCCTCCCTAAGGATACCTTCCCCACAAAAGTTCAACATTTGTGTTAATTCCTAATACACATTTTTGTCGGCAAGTTCAAATGTTGAAAAGGGCCACAAAATTCTGAAGAGACGCTAAATACATTCTATATGTCCGTAGATGAAAGTTTCAATTCACATTGGCTGAGGGTATGCCTCTGTCGGCAAAGCCGACTGACACTTTTTTACTTGTTAAGATAGAGCTTTGTGATTTAATATATAAGTTTCTATTACTCCTAGGGTGTTTGGTATTGCAAATGGGCTATATCGGTCCACGTTTTGGTACAGCTGCCATAGAACGGTACGGTCCGATTTTCGGCATTTTGATGGTTTTAGCCTCATTACGCCGCGGAAATGGCTGGAATTCAATACTTTGTCTTCGTTGGGTGTATAAAATTTTCTCCCAGAAATTTGTTGGTATAGGTCCACGCTTTCATATAGCCCCCACAGAACGGTACCTGCCGATTTTCGGTATTTTGAAGGTTATGGCTACAATAATCCACCGAAATGTCTGAAGTTTTTTATTTAGTCTCCGTTTGGGGTATAAAAATATCCATATGAAATTTGTCCGTTTATGTCTACGCCTTCATTAGCCCCCATAGAACGGTTCCTCCGTTTTTCGTTATTTTGAAGGTTGTGGACCACAATCATCCACTGAAATTACTGAGATTTGGTATTTAGTTTTCCTTAGATGTACAAAACTTTCCATATGAAATTTGTCCGTATAGGTCCACGCCTTCATATAGTCCCTCCCGATTTTCGGTATTTTGAATATTGGGCCACAATAATCCACCGAAATTACTAAAATTTGGTATTAAGTCTTCGTATGGAGTACAAAAATTTCCATGTGGAATTTTTCGGTATAGGTGAACGCCTTCATATAGCCCCCGATAGAACGGTACCTCCCGATTTTCGGTATTTTGAAGGTTATGGCCACAACAATCCCCCGAAATGGCTAAAATTTGGTATTTAGCCTTCATTTGGGGTATAAAATTTTACATATGAAATTTGTCGGTATTTCGGTATTTTGAAGACTGTGGGCCACAATATTCCACGGAAATTACTGAAATTTGGTATGTAGTCTTCGTTTGGGGTACAAAAATTTCCATATGAAATTTGTCCGTATAGGTCCACGCCTTCATATAGCCCCCATAGATCGGTACCTTCCTATTTTCGATATTTTGAAGGTTGTGGCCTCAATAATCCACCGAAATGACGGAAATTTGTTATTTAGTCTTCGTTTAAGATACAAAACATTCCTTTATGTAGCCCCCATAAAACGGTACCTCCCGATTTTCGGTATTTTGAAGGTTGTGGCTTCAATATTCCACTTACATTTGGTACTTAGTCTTCGTTGGTGGTATAAAACTTTCTCCCAGAAATTTGTCGGTACAGGTCCACGCCTTCATAAAGCCCCCATAGAACGGCACCTCACGATTTTCGTAATTCTGAAGGGTGTGACGTCAATATCCCACCGAAAGACTGGGATTTATTATTTAGTCTTCCATGGGGTTATTATTCCATTGTCTCACCGAATTGTCGGAAATTTGGTATTTAGTCTTCTTTGAGTCTACAAATTTTCGGTCAGAAATTTTTCCTTATAGATCGACATTTTTATATAGCCCCCATGGAACGGTACCTTCCGCATATCGGTATTTTGAAGGTTAGCCACATTGCTTTACCGAAATTGTTGAAATTTGGTATTTACCCCCTGTTTTTGTAACAAATTTTATAGTTCTCACACGAATTGTCAAATTTTGTAGATCGATTTACTCGCCTTATCGCAAATGTGGAAAACTGATTTTTGAATGAGGAATTCTTAACTATATATGGAACGTGTCTACGAAGAATTAGGTCTGTATGTCATCTAGGGGCTGAGCTATTGATGCCCAAATTATTACGAATATAGACGAACGAACAAAAAACAGTTACAAAAACAAGGGGTTAGTCTTCTTCATAAACAAAAGGAAACTAATTGACCCATTTTACTTCAATACAACTCTTGGTGGAAGGTAAAAAATATTCGGCCCAGCCGAACTTAATGCCGTTCTTACTTGTTACTTCTTAGATAAGGGGTCTTAAATGGTTTGGTAGGTCGTCGTCAACCATCGGTGATATTTTCATTGTTCAATCGACTCCACAAGGCATTTTTTACGGTGAGCTTATTGCGCCGTATATGTCGCGATATGCCTTCGATAGAAGTGGTATAGGGCAAACGATGCGTGTTGCTTGCTTGGGTGCTTTATTACGAGTGAAGTCAATGACAATATTTACATCTTACTTACTAGCTGTGAGATTATTTACATGCACATCTTGTGTGCGCCACACAATGCGAACTGATCGCTATTGCTCTGCTCTGTATGTGCGTTGTGTGTTGCCGAACATATCGTGAGGATCCCAATATTACAACGGCAATTAGCTAATATGACTCTTTATGATATTGTTTGTTTTATTCAAAATTTTCGTTGCGGACTTTGACTTAACTTTCAGGAAAATCTGCTTTCAATATTTTCTACGGTACATATTGCAGACATGAGCAAGACTAGGAAATATTGCGTTTTAATGACAAAATCTAATATATTTTTTCCTTTTACTGTGTACTGACCTAATCCTACCGACAATAACAATTGTTTGCCTTTCTTAGTATTTCTGTCTGAGACATTGATTTCCACGGGGAAATCAAGAGTGTTGTGTATTGTTTCTGCTGTATGTTGTCGTAGGTTTATTTAATTATGCGACAGCATATGAGGCTCATAACAGTTTGTTTTCAACAACACACTACCATATGGTATGCGTTTTATTGGTTCGTTGAATATTGTTTGGTGATTGAAAATTTAAGAATTATTTTCAAGAAGAAAAGGCTGTAAATTAAATCAAAATAGAATAAAAAAGTTGTAGGCGATCCAATAATATAAGATATATATTTAAACATAATTTAAAATACTTTGAATCATTTTAAAACTAAAAATCTCCTGTAAAAATACACAACATTTATAAAAATCTATGGATATCATTTAAATTTAACTTATTTAAATACCGAACATAAATCATCAACTGTGAAGAAGAATTCCTTAAAAACCGTTTATGAACTTTCCTATTAAAGAACTTTTTCCAAAAAGTCAAATCACACATAATTTTCATGTCGCTCACTATTTGTTGCCAAGACTCCAATCCCTCTCGCCGGCTTTCGTTTTAAATTCTTAAAGTGATGCACCATAAACACATTGCCTGAGTTTATTTGCAAACGGATGTATGTACATAGTTGGCAGAATGATGGCATTATAACACGCTTGCATTTCTCGTGCTTATTCTTCTTCTGCTTGCTTTTAAGTACTCGGGCATTTTATGTGCTGAGACGCCATCCCGGTACATTTAATGTGGATGACACTTTTTATAATGAATGACCTGCAGCGGAATTTCTGTTGAATTACAAGTCTCAGAGTGAACGAAGAAGAAGAAGATTATTGCCTTCATTTTCATGAGCAACAAGACCTTGTCAAAAAGCCAACAAACTTAAACAGCAACGGCGAGACAGACATACAGGCAAACAAACTCAGACAACATAATTGTTGCTTAACAATAGTTGTTGCAACATATTCAATGTTCGAACAGTTTTAATTACTGTCACTGGTAAGATGTAATTTGTTGAGCTATTAAATTTTTAAGAATAAAATATGTAGAATATTCATAATTTTCCCAGCATCACATATTTTGTATGGCATCAAATGGAGTAAAACTTGGAAATCTCTCTATGTTTGACTTTGGAGGTGGCTACAAGGCCTGGACTTCGTCACCTCTGCCGATGTAAGCTCTGTCATTTTTATTAATTTCAATCAATGATAGCATTTATCATATAAAATAAAAATTATTATGTCCATCAGAGCTTAGGCATAACTTACTTACAAACAATATCATTTAATGTGTGTCAGCATTTTTCCATATGTCATCTTTGCATAATTGAAATATATTTTATTGTTTCTACTTCATTTTATAAAGTCCAATCTTATTGAAAAAAACACGTATGAGAAATTTCATTTTGGAAATTATATAAGAAAAGTTATTATATTTTAATTAAATATGTCTTAGATAACAGCCATGTAAATAAAATCGACAGCTGTAGATAGTTTGAAATATCTCATATAAAAATTTGCAGTAGCACAATATGTCATCTACAAATAAATGCTTCATAAATAACGAATACACAGTAGACTCTCAGATGAATATGGTTTAGTTTCGAAAATATATTTCATACAATAGTTCAAAAACAGTTCTAGCATTTTGTAAAAATGTCTTTGAATACTTGTTATTGAAATGAAATATAAAACTAATAAAGAAGACAATCATATACAAGTCTTAATCAGAAAATAAATGTAAAAAAAACAAGTAAGCCAAAGGTTATAGTCGGTCGGGGCCGACCATTTGATACCCTACACCACTATTCCTGGGAATTAGCTTTCCACAAATCAAAAGTTCTTAACGGAACAAATAAACTTTTTGTAAGAAATAACTTTGTGGATTCTGGAACCATATCACACCAAGCTTAAATAATAATATAATAATTATTTCACAAACATCCCAGAAGGGACAAGGGAGACTTCTCTCATAGCAATGAGTGAGTGTACGACAATTCATATTCGCTCAATAATATGGGACCCACAGCTTATCTCCGAGTCCGAACCGCAAGTCCTAAGACACCACTTGTAAAGAAATTGCACTTGGCTGAAATACTCAGAAATTGTCGTTAACTTACTGAAGGGTATTTTAAAACCGCACGATGGGACCAATGACAGGTTTTTGAGGCAACAAGTCATTTTTTCAAGTCAGTGATTGAAATCAAATAATAACGGAATAATATTCATAACACTTTCAAACCTACAAAACCAAAAAATTACAATCGGGCAACGGCCCCCCGCGACGTGTCAAGCTGCCATAAGATGTCATAATTTTTATTCCGTTTATTTCTGACATTCAGTCGTAATTAAACAATTTAAGTATTTTGGCGCCAAAACCTGATCTGTTGATATTATATATTTTTTAAAAATGGAAAATACGGGTAATGGTATGTAAATTAAGATTATTATTAAAAATGTAAATGTTATATTGGATGTGGTCAATAATTTGTTGTGTCAGTAAGTGATGCTTTTTGATGTAGTCTATGGTATCGTCCATGTGTTCATTGGAGTAGAACTTTCGGTATCGGTGTGTATTCTCGTAATAATATGTATCTGGTGAAAGGTGACAATGCCGGCTAACAAATTTTGAAAAGAAATTTTGCGTATACTTGCGAAAAAAAAATTATCAATTTCCAGATTTCGTAAAACTTAAAAATTTGGATATTTTAATTTTTGGTTGGAAAATCAGCGAAAACCTAAACACGTTATAGACTAGATTTCTGCGAAATTTCAACAACTTCAAGACGGGAGTTAAAAAACAAGTTTGTAACATTTGTGCACCCCTTAACCAAAAATGGATAAAAAATTGGAGGTCAAAAAGACGTGTATTACAATTTGAAAGCTTATGGTTAGCTAGCGACACAGTATTTACGCTAGAACAAGGTAATGCTACAAAGAAGAGAGGGCGCCCTAATGTGGATTATAGTGAAGGAAAAAAACTTGCTTCGGAAGTCTCCTACGAACACGGCAACAATACCAAGCTCTTGATTCATGCCGCCTCCTTCGACCAATTTGTCAAAAGAAAAATATTTAAACTATGTTCTCAAGGAAGTTCGGTATCAACCAACTAAAATGAGAAAACAATTAACTTCGACAGAGAAAATTTATGAACGATATATCCAAATCTGAACCGATTTCAATATGATGTCTCAATAATGTTTTCTAGACCAAATTTCGTCAGACACTTTAAATTTCATTACATTTGGACATATATAGCATGATTGCTGCACGAAATACCTAAAATCGGGTGAAAATATACATGGGAGCTATATCCAAATCTGAACCGATTTCGATATAATTTAGCATACTTTTTTCTAGACCTAATTCCGTTACACATTTTAAACTTCATCGAAATTGGACAGAATTTGCGTGTTTGTTACACCAAATACCTCAAATCGGGCGAAAATATATATGGGAGGTATATCCAAATCTGAACCGAGTTCAATATAATTTGGCAAACATATTTCTAGCCCGAATCCTGTCACACGTTTCAAATTTCAACGAAATTGGACAGAAATTGCGTGTTTGTTGCACCAAATACCTCAAATCGGGCGAAAATATATATGGGAGCTATATCTATATATGAACCGATATCAACCAAATTTGGCAGATTAGTTTCTAGGCCGAATATAAACATCTGCACGAAATTTTGAAGGTCTAGCGTTTTGAAAAACGGTGGCAAAGTGACCCATGCTGCAATGTATGTATAAAAATCTAATTGGAAATCTAGGGCACAAATGTAATTTATAATAATGCAAAAACTGGGAATGGGAAAATGTGTTTCTCTACACAAAACCCATTATATACTAGGCAGCAAGCCCGTTATCTAGCAGACACTTTATTGCAATTTGCATTAGGGCGAAAGGTCAGTAGTTCTTTTGCCATATGTAGGCTATACATATGCCCTCCAGGAAATAAAATATAGACAAAAAATCTTTTTTTATTTTTTTATTTTTCATACAAAAGTATTGGTCCATTTCAGCGTTAAATAATATCAGATCATCATCCAAAATTGTAGGCAACTTTCTCTACCTTTCTTCCTCTTCTTCTTCTTCTTCTTCTTCTTTCGTGGTTACTGAGTTATAATCCCGACATCTAGCGTGTTTATGATCACTCTACAAACAAATAACTGGGTATACATATGAGACTATGAGTCTGTTATCTTATCATCTACACCGACATTATTGACATCAAAAGAAAGGTCAAGCGTTCCTCTTCCAATTATAGCTTACTTGCCTAGAATGTCTCTTCCAGGAATAAAAATATAAACCGTATATTAAAGATTTTCACAATTTTCACACAAAAGTTGTGGTCAATTTAACCCTCTAAATATTATCTGATCTCCATCTGAAATGCCGAGTTTCTTCTTTGTCATATACTTTTCCCATATTTAAAATTTCGTTAATCGGACTGTTATTGCGACCTACAGAGCCGTTACAAAATTGGATAAATAATAGGATTTTGGTCAATTTCACCCGCTACATTTTTCACGATCATCACCAATAAAAATAGGGATTTATTATGGTCTGAACCCGACCTCCATACAAAATTTCGTGACGACCGATCCATAATTGCGGCCTGGAGTTTGATTACAATTTATAATGGACAGACGGACTGACACAAATCTCAAAATCGCTTTATCTCGTTGTCGTTTTACCAAAACAAACTTATAGTACCCTTTCCACATAGTGGTGTAGGGTAAAATTATAAATATTACGAAAAACAAACAAAAATACAAGCATTCATGCCTACGCCCATGTCTGGTAGATATATAAGGATGTGTAACGTATGGACCAAATCGGTCACTCCCTTCAAAAGTCATCGTGCGCACAATTTTTCCGAACTTTTTTTTTTAAATTTTGTGGGGGAGGAAGCTGAAGGAGTTCAGAGATATGGCTTATCTTTGAACTTAAACAAACTTTGGACAAAATATTATGAAGGCCAAATTTTGGACCGAATCGGCAGATCCGTTCAAGAGCTCCAACCAATACACACGGTGTAAGGTTTTTTGCACCTATCAGGCTATTTTTTCAGGAAGTATGACCTTGCCCCTCATGAAACTTATACTGTCGAATGGTGGGAGCAACTACAAGTTGTTACAAAAAATCGAAGCCATTCAAGAGCTGATCCTAAACTGAAATTTTGTATTGATGGTGTAGGTACACTTTATGTTACTTTACAATAAATTATTTATATCGTAGTTCACATTGTTTTGACTTTTATAAGTTTTCAGTTTGAATATGAAAAATATGTTTTCAGTTATTCATTCCAATTTTGTACGTTAATAAAATACATTGTCTTTTTTATAAAGAAATCGTGTGCCACAATTAATTGATATCATTGTGCATCAGATTGGGGCCACAATGGTAGCCGAATGAGTGGACCGATAGAGACCGTATTGGAAGTTCACCTATGCCTGGTAGACATTTTACGATGTATAAAGTATGGACTAAGTCGGTTGATACCTTTAAAAGTTATCGTTCGCACAATTTTTCCGAACATTTTCGAACTTTTCTGGGTAAGGTAACTGAAGGAGTGGACCGATATGGCTCATCTTCGAACTTAAACTTAGTGTGGACAAAATATTACGAAATCCAAATTTTGGACCAAATCGGTTCATCCGTTCGAGAGTGATCGTGCGCACCTTCCAACCAGACAAACAGACAGACGGACTGACATTACTAAATCTACTCCAAATTGTCTTAAATGTATTTCGTCCAAGGGTGACGTAGGGGATGGAAGATACCAAGGAACGGTCCTGACCGGTTTTAACATGGCAAAGCCCAGGATTTATCTTGGTCCCTCTTTCATCCCAAGTGGACACTGACCTCCCCGTGTAGTGAGCTAACATGTGCCGCGCGTTCACCCATAAGAACGTTAAAAACTTGGGTTTGGGCGTCTGGTTAGTAACCCTCCCCTAGAAAAAACAGCCTACTATGAAAAAACGAAAGAAAAGAAAAACAAACCCCTCTAAAGTTGACGAACCCCGCAAACGTTTTAAGGACCATGATCTGCGAATCTGCACCTGGAATGTTCGCACTCTTTATAGAGAAGGTGCAGTCTTCGCATTGGCAGACGTACTTGAAAAGTACAAGACCGATATTACTGCCATACAGGAAATACGATGGATTGGGAAAGGCGTCACAACAACACCTAAAGGTGACTCACTGTATTATAGCTGCCATGACGTAAAGCATGAGTTTGGTTGTGGATTCGTAGTTAGTCGGAGACTAAAACATCTTGTATTCAGCTTCACTCCAGTGAATGAAAGACTTGCTGCAATTCGAATAAAAGCTAAATTCTTCAACATCAGCTTTATTTGCGCTCATGCTCCCACTGAAGAAAAGGATGAACAGACCAAAGATATATTTTACGAGCGCTTAGAAGAAACATATGACCGTTGCCCTGCCCATGACATTAAAATCATTCTAGGCGATTTTAATGCCAAAATTGGAAAGAAGAATATCTTTGGCCCAACAGTCGGGAAATTCAGTCTCCACAGTGAAACATCTGACAATGGTATGAGACTGATAGACTTTGCAGCTGCAAAAAACATGGTAGTTAGCAGTACCAGATTTAATCATCTCGATATTCATAAGGGCACCTGGCTGTCTCCAGATCAGAAAACAAGAAACCAAATTGATCATGTTGTGATAGATGGAAGACATTCATCGAGCGTGTTGGATGTTCGATCGTTCCGAGGCGCAAACATTGATTCGGACCACTACCTTGTTGCAGCAAAGGTACGCACCCGCTTAAACGTAGCAAACAAAGTACGAACAGACACAACACGAAAGTTAGACATCGGTAAGCTGCAATCACAACAGATAGCCACAGCATATTCCACTCAACTAGCCCAATTGCTTAATCAAAGCCCTCCTCATCCCGATAACATATCAGCGCAATGGCAAAGCATTGCCCACTCCATGCAAACAGCCGCAAAATCCATACTTGGATACCAGAGACCTCCACCAAGGAATCTATGGTATGATGAGGAGTGTCGTGCTGCCACCGAAGAGAAAAATGCGGCATATAAGGCTACTTTACAATCCGTAGCAACGCGTAGCGCACGAGAGAGATACAGGGAGAAAAGGAGAGAGGAGAAACGTCTTTTCCGCAGGAAAAAGAGAGAGATGGAAAAGCGGGAGTGTGAAAAAATCGAGATGTACAGGAGCCAGAATGAAGTCCGAAAATTCTACCAAAGAGTCAAGCATCAAACTGATGGCTTTGGTACAGGCACATCCTCCTGTAGAGACCAGCAATGTAATTTGGTAACTGATACAGATAGTGTACTCAGGATATGGAAAGAACATTTTTCAAATCTGTTGGTATCCAATAGCAGCGAAGACGACGAAGATACCACAGTCCCAATCCCAGAAGATGGTATTGAATGTATACCGCCCAGCCAAGATGAGGTAAAGACAGCAAAAAATCGGCTGAAGAATAATAAGGCAGCAGGGGCCAATGGCTTACCAGCCGAGCTGTTCAAAACCGGAGGCGACACGCTGATAAGGTGTATTCATCAGCTAGTTAGCACCATCTGGCAGGAAGAACGAGTACCCGACGATTGGAACCTGAGTATCCTGTGCCCCGTCCACAAGAAGGGAGATAAGACTGTATGCTCTAACTATAGGGGCATAAGTCTACTCCCTATTGCCTACAAGATCGTGTCAGGGATATTGTGCGAACGACTAAAGCCAATGGTCAACGAGATTATTGGACCATACCAATGCGGCTTTAGACCTGGCAAGTCCACCATTGACCAGATATTTACCCTGCGGCAAATCCTGGAGAAGACCCAAGAGATGCAGATCGACACGTACCACCTTTTTGTCGATTATAAAGCAGCCTTCGACAGTCCGCTGCGCTCAAAGGTATTCCAAGCCATGTCTGAATTTGGTATTCCCGCAAAGCTCATCCGGCTTTGTAAAATGACTTTAACTGACACGAGGTCCTCAGTTAAAATAGGAAAGAACCTCTCCGAAGAGTTTGGTACCAAAAGAGGTTTCAGACAAGGAGACAGCCTTTCGTGTGACCTCTTCAACATCCTGCTAGAAAAGGTTATACGAGAGGCAAACGTCAAAAGAAGTGGCACAATCTACACCAATAGTCACATGTTACTTGCTTATGCTGATGATATAGACATCATGGGTCGATCAGTAAAAGAAGTAACTGATACCTTTATAAAAGTCGAAGGAGAATCTGCTAAAGTGGGTCTGGCGGTAAACGGTGAGAAGACCAAGTTGATGGTGTCGACGCGCAATGCGTCCATTGAGCTCGGACCGACTGTGGAAGTTGGTTCCTATAATATTGAGGTAGTAAAAGACTTCGTCTACCTCGGCACCTCCGTCAACACAACAAACGACATCAGTTGTGAAATAAAAAGAAGAATTGTATTGGCCAACAGATGCTACTTTGGATTAAGTAAGCAGTTTAAAAACAAAGCCACATCTCGTCAAACAAAAATAACGCTCTACAAAACACTGATACTACCCGTGCTGATGTATGGCTCCGAAGCCTGGGTACTTGCGCAAGCAGACATGGCAGTGCTTGGTGTGTTTGAGAGAAAAATTCTTCGAAAGATCTACGGACCAATCTGCGTTGACGGTGAATATCGACGTCGCATGAACCACGAGCTGTATCTGCTATACAACGACATCAATATTGTTAAACGTATCGAGATGCAGCGATTGCGTTGGCTAGGCCATATCAAAAGAATGAGCGATGATGAACCCACTAAAAAGGCGTATGAATACATGCCACATGGCGGTGCACGCAGAATTGGCAGGCCAAGGAATAGATGGCGCAAACAAGTGGATGATGAGATGACAAGGCGCGGTATTCCAGAGTGCAAAGCAACAAATAGAGAGGAATGGAGATCTCTTCTTAGTTCGGCCTATAGAACAAATGTTCTGTAATGGGCCAGCTAAGTAAGTAAGTAAGTATTTCGTCCAAACATACTTGTGTTCTAAAACCATTATTTCGATGAAACACATTTTGTCCGTATGAACGTTTATATGGCGAATAACAAAATTCCTTTACAATTCCATTTGAAAAAAATTAAAAAAATTTTTTGCGAGCACATCTACGATTTTTGGTACAGAGGTAAAGCAAAAAAATGCGGTTTCAAATCTGCTCGCGTTCACGAAATTGGACAATGCGCGCAAAAGTTATAGCGGTTTTTATTCTCATATAAAGAAAAAATATTTAAGAATATCTTTTTTGTTGTTATGAGAAAATGTATGCATAAATCGTTAACAGCATTCCATATCTATTCGTAGATGTTTAAATAGTTATTAAATTTATTATTATTTTCGCGGAAAATCAACAAATCATAAAAAAATGTTGAAGTAAATCCAAATTATCCTGTCACAGAATCCGTACAAACCCTCAAAAAATAAAATAAAAAAATGTGCGGAATCTAGACAATGCATAGAGAAATATGATACCAAATTTATAGAGATTGGGTACATAAATTGCATATTATAGCAACAACAAAAGAGAAATCTTATGGTTGGAAAATATTGTTGCAAATATTTTTTTGATTTGATTCTAAAAATTAGAAAAAAATATTTGGGAGTTCTCCAACTATTTCGCTAAAATCCCATAGAATAATGAATGCATACTGTTAAAACTTCATAAAAAATATGGTTTACCATCGCGAGAGTTTAACTGATAACTGTGATAACTTAAAAGGGCAGGAAATTAAGAGTAATATTGAAATTACAATCATTCAGTTAATATTAAAATTAAAAAGCCTGTTATTCGCGAATTAGTTAAAGTCGGGTGATGCGCATCCGTTTTTGGATAAAGCGAATCAATCTTTTTCAAAATTTATGCATATTTCGATGTTTCACTCAGGGGCCATTGTGTGCCGCCAGTTGCATCATACACTGCAAAAAACCTTAAAGTTGGCAAAAGTCGCGCAATGTGCATACGATTTTGATGCGCATCCGGTTTTATCAGCGCCTATCAAAAATACGTCAAAATATACCAATTTTAATTAGATTTTTCAAGAACCGCGGATGTGCCTCCACATTAAATTTTTTGTGAGAGACCCATATTACTCGCGTATCTCTTTTCTCTTATGACACGCGTTTTCGCAAATATTATAATCGCCAGTAAAGGTTTCCATTTATGTAAAAAATTTTAAAGAAAATCGCGGTTTAGTACGCGGATTTGTCAAAATATATTTTTGCTGATTTTCCGACTTTCAAGGTATCTATATCCGCGGTTTTAGTAGATGGATTCGATCAGGGAAGGCTTCATTAGAACCGTCGCGTAAAAAAACTAAATTCACGCGGGTTTCAAAGGAAATGGAATGACAGTTGTAAATTTTACACGCAAAAAATCGGTTTTGTAAGAAAATTCACGCATCAAATTTTGGCCTTTCGGCTCCAATTAATAGGATGCTGTAAGGAGCACACTCATGAGATATGCATCAAACGACGTAAAATCACGAGTTCTATAATCGTGTTAAGAGTTTGGAATATTATCTTCTTGCGCGTCCGGATTATTAAAAAAATTCATAAAACCCCGAAATTCCGGCTTCAAAATTTCAGCATCAATTTTAGGTGGATGCAGTGGATATATCGAAAAATCATACACTACAATCTTGTTGCCCATGGAGTCTTCTGTGATTCTTTCTTTGTGGATAGGTCTATAAAATGTAAGGTTAAGCCAGAAATCGTATGGGAACATAAAAAAACTTGTTGGCTTCAACCCATTTTTTACTCATTTTTCTACATTGATGCCAACACAGCTTCCACGAAAATTAATTTTAATGGTCGACATTATGGGATCCCTCCTATAACACTTTATTTTAAAGAATTGTAGTCATACTTTCTAGAATATGTTAACAGTTCGCGAATTCTGATAGGGTGAAACTCGGATTCATCGATTGCAAAACATTTTTGTTATTTACCATATACCCTCGTTACCATAAATGCTGAGGGTACAACGAGATAGACCCATAGTTTCTTTTGGGAATATACATATAATCACTTTCTCGATTTATGCATGTCCCTCCTGCCGTCCGTTCGCAATGTACAGGTCGCATTGGGGAATATCATTGAAAATGAAAATTGGGAAATATCATTTTCTGCGCCATAGGACGAACGCTATTATTTTATTGAAAATCGGTTCAGATTTCTTCCATACATATTTTCGGCGTATTTTATGCGTATTTTTTGCACAAGACACGCTATATATGTCCGATTTCGATGAAATGTAGAATGTGTGACTGAATTTGGCCTAGAATTAAATGTTTCAAATTATATCCAAATATTTTCAGCCGATTTCACGTATTTGCTGCACCGATTTCGATTTCCGATTTCGATGAAATTTGGAATGTGTGACTGAATCGGGTTTAGAAATAAATGTACCAAATTATATTGGACTTGGTGCATATATATTTTTGACCGACTTCACGTATTTGCTGCACAAAACACCATATTTCCATCCAATTAATTATACCCTCAGCATTTATGCTATGAAAATGTATATACGGGCAAAATGTGCCTCATCGAAATAATGGTTTTAGACCCCATGTATGTTTGAACGAAATGTGTTTCAGACAATTTGGAGTTGATTTAGCCATGTCCGTCCGTCTGTCTGTCTGGCTGGAGCGCAAGACAACTCTCGAACGGATCTGCCGATTCGGTCCAAAATTACGCACAGATAGTTTAAGTTCGAAGATAAGCCATATCGGTCCACTTCTTCAGGTACCTCCCCCACAAAAGTTCAAAAATGTTCGGAAAAATTGTGCGCACGATAACTCTTGATGGGAGTGACCGATTTCGTCCATACTTTACACATTCTAATATATCCACCAGATATAGGTCAGGTTCCAATATGGACTCCATCGATCCACTTCCTCGGGTACCTCCCACACAAAATTTTGGATAAATTCATTTATCCTGCTCTCGAAACACTTTGATTATTGTTGAAGCAACCTGCTTTCGCTGCCTCAATTACGACAGTAAAAGTTTTTCAGGGGCAAGTCCATACCATTGTAAAAAAAACCCTACGGCACCATATGTAATGGCTGGAGAGCTCGAACCAAATACTGCGTTCATCCACACTTTGAATATCGTAATATTTATTCGAATATTAGATGAAATTCGAAGGTGTTGCTTATAGGTCCACGTCTTCCGGTACCTCCCCCACAGAAGTTCGAAAATATTCGCTAAAATGGTACGCGCGATTTTTCATAGACGTAGTAACCGATTTGGTCCAAACTTTGGATCTCTAAATATTGTCAAAACTTAGTTTATGTTCAAATTTGGGCCGTATCTGTCCAATCCTTGTGGTACCACCCACACAAATGTTCAACATTTTTGTGTGGTTAAGGGTCTGTTCGAGGATCGTTTGGACATTTTTACTAAGGTTTTCCTAGTGGCCCTGTTTACAGCGATTTTATGTTGTTCGTAGGCTAGTGTGGTAAAAAAGCTCTATCTATCGATATCTCCGCAAATTTTTGAGCTTTAATCCTATTCATATTTTTGTCGATTCATACGCCCAACATTTTGAAACCCTCCTAAATACATGTTTCTTTTTTTTTTTTTTTTGTGGAGAAAAGTTATTTCAATCTACACAGGCTGAGGGTATATCTCTGTCGGGAAGGCCGACTGATACTTTTTTACTTGTTTTAATGGAATTTGGAATGTTTGAAGGAATTTGGTCCAGATATAAATGTGCCAAAATATATCGAATTTTAAGCTACTATATTAAGTAATGCAATTTGTTATTTTAAACTCAAATGAAGTATACAGCCCTAAGGATGAACGACTGGGCATTATAAAATGGAAATAAATTGAAATTGAATTGAATTGAAATCGGTTCAGATTTGAATATAGCTCCTAATACATATATTTTACATTTTCACTGTAATCATATATCATACAGTCGGCCTAGCCCGACTTTTATCCTTTCCTTACTGATATTATGTTGAAATTTTAAAGTTTTCTCCTGTCCCAGCTATTTTGCAAATTATTCCACATTTCTAACGTAAACAAATTTCACAATATGGAATAATTTAAAAAGTCTAATAGATGTTTATGATATCTGTATAAATATTTTTTAATAAGAATTTACGGTCCTTTCTTTGCTAGCTCATGTTTTTCTAATGAACATAACAAAATGTCCAATTCTATCTTAGCTACGTTTATTTCGAGGGATTATATTTCCATATTTCCTGCTGTCATCACGTTATCCACCCATGTCCCCTGGCTATAAACAACTTTAATCTCTACAACGTTGTCCTAATCCCATTTGACCATCAAATGCCCTTTAAGAGATAGGATAAATAAAAATAACATCCTGGAAGGATTACTTTTTAAAAGGCATGTGTGTAAGTGCGTGTGTGTGGTGTATCAACCCTTTTTTATTATTTCCAATAAAATGTGCAATAAAACGAAAGAAACACTCATGTCAAATAAAAATTCCTCTCACACATACCCACACTGCGGAACACCGAATGAAACGAACACATATAATTTTCAAAAAATAATCCCCCGAAAATAGGACATCATAAATGTAAGCCATAAATTCCGGGACACATCCATTAAATAACGACAAGCATTTGAAATTAATAATTTTCGTCCTTTCATATTGTTGACAGGGCAATAAAAAAGATAACAGCGGTTTATCTCGGTAGAGTGGATATTTATGAAAAGAAACCCCTGTGTAGAGCGTTTTAGAAAGGTATATTTGGCCATGACCAAAATGACCAACACCACTGTTAGCCAAATGTGTTAAATGCTGAGCTTATTGTGTCATCATCAACGATTGTTGTGTCACACAAGGGGGATATCTAAGACCAGTCCTACATTGGTTTCTTTGCTTTGCTGTTACTTAAAAGACATTTCTTTGCAATGCCCCACTTGTGTACTAAGCCATTATCTGCTTTTATAACGACATTTGAAATTTAATGTCTCTTTTTCCTATGCGAAATGATAAATCCCTGAAACCAGGTGTTGAAATGTCACAAAAATATGTTACGGATTTCTTAGGAATAAAGACGATGTGGTTTTACGTCAACAAGAAAGTTTAACACATTCTTATTTGTTACAGCTCAAAAAAGGAGGAAATAGATGAGCGTAATTTCTTAACTGTTAGTTGAATTCCTTAACAACCCATTTACCATAATCATAGTTCACGATGCCACACATAACAACAGCCCGTCGTCCGTCATTGATGAATTGGCCGAAAGAGAAATACTTTTGTTTAACTTGCACTGCCTGCCGACCAACAACCATGAGATTGCATTGCATTTGCTTTGTTGCTATGCAAAACTGTTCGTCCATAAGCACTTAAAAGTTGTTACATCAATTTTCTCACCCGTCTATTCTTTTCCTTGCTTTTTTGCTTTTGCATTGTTGTTACATAATGTTGGAAAGTGCGTGCATGTCTGAGCGTTAGTGGGTGCAGAAATTGAAAAGTTTCCGTGTTACTTTTCTATTTCTTTGCGTTTTGTTTGTTTTTTGTTGGAGATTTTCCATTTTTTTTGTTCGTCGTCGGTATGGAGAATAGAAACATAAATTTCATACAATACTTTTAATCACAATTGGTACCAAACCAAAACCAATAATCGCAAAAAGTTTTCCTTCATCTCATCGAATAGAAAAATGTTATGTTGCTCCCAGAGATCCCTGAAATGTTAAGGAACTTACTTTGAATAGACGAGCTAAGCCACACTCACATGCACGCCCAAGTTTCAAGCATTTATATTCACTCACTTTCTCACTTCAGGCATTCATATATTCGTTGGTTTCGGAATAGGGCATTACAGTTCTTCAAAGGAATGCTAACACATTTTTTGAAGTTGACCTATGAACGTTTTAATATAGCTCCCATAGAACTATGCCACGGTTTCGGTATTTTGAATGTTTAGCCACTGTATTCAAAAGAAATGGCCGAAATTTGGTCATCGCTCATTGATATTGTGATAGTTATAGGCACATTGCGAGGGCTGCATGATAACATCCTGGCCTACGCAACATACCACCACGTGTTGTGTTGCTTACAGTGATTTGGAAAACACAGTGGGGCCTAATTTTCACATACGTGATCGAGTTATTTTGATCGATATTTTCAGTATTAGGATCACGGCATCCGTTATCGAACACTCTTTCGACTGGAATCTTGTCCGCCACACATTTGCTCTGTGGGAGATTTTGCAATGAAACTAAATATAATCACATACTATATAACTTTTTTTAAATAATTTCGATCGCGTAAGGGAATCCAAAAATTTCGAACGTTCGTAATTAGTCTTCGAACAAAAATTCACTCGATGACGGAATTAGGCCCCTGATAATTTTCTGTGTGAAGAATTTCTACTCATTGAGATTCCAAAATACCTAATTACATCCACTTCAGAAGGAAAATGTAGAAACACTCTTTAAAAGAAAGAGCTCATCGTTGTTCTTTCTATCCTCTGACTAAACACAAACCTACACATATGTAAGTATATGGAAATTTTTTGCGAGTTTTCTATCTTCTAGAAACACAAAATTCCAATGAACAACTAACTCGGTATAAAAATGCGACTAAAATTTGGACGTATGTTGTCTGATTTTTTGCAAGGAATGTTTTGTACCCCTGCCTATAACTTTCTATGGAGGCTATATAAAGACCAATACCGACATACTGGTGGAAAGTTTTATGAGGTCAAAACAAATTCAAATTGCGAGAGGTTTCTTAATTTTACAGAAATTATCATTGTTAAAATTAGTGAGTCCATTTCTTCAAAACACAGTCAACAATGACGTTCATTGTCGCGTTTACCTTCCACTTTTGGAAAATGCACATGAATGAAATTCCCGAAATCTTTTTAGAAAATCTTGAATATCTCCAAAGACCGCGCGATACCGCAGCAGTTTTATAGCTTTGCGAACAGAGGAGAATCCAATTTTTCAGATTATATATATCTCAACACGTGACTGTACGGAACTCACTTTTGAAATGTCCACGGAAAATAAATAATTATAATTTTGAAAACTTAAAAAAAAATCACTTCTTTCCGACAAAAATTGCCCGAAAATAATAAGGATTTGTTGCATTTTTTAAAGTGCAAAATATCATAATTGTTTTGTAAAATATTAAGAAAAATAAATCATGGCATACTGTCTTACCATTTGTCAGCGCCACTCCATTTTTTAATGAATCAAAAATACATTTCTTACAAAACAAATTATTAAACAAAAGTGCAACTTTAAGTGCATTTTAAGTCGTTTCGTGGAGTAAATCGGCAAACTGAGTATGGACCAATTACAGTGGAGTACTTAACTAACTAATTCAATAAAAGTTTAATTAATTTCATGTACTTTGAAAATCCCTTAAAGTTCCACTAAACTTCCCAAATTTCGCACTGTGCGTCGGGTTAGTAATCCTCCCTAGAAAAAAACAGCCTTCTATGAAAAAACCAGGGTTTCGGAGTCGAGGTATTTTTGGCTCGACTCCGACTCCGACTCCAGACGAGTTTTTTTTCACGACTCCGGCTCCGACTCCGACTCCGAGTCGACTCCGAGAGTGAATTCCTATACCACTAAAAATGAATAAAATGTGCACACATTTTTAACAATTTTCCTATATTTTGGCCTATATAGGCTAATGCGTTAGTTTTTCCTTACGTCGGTTTTCCTTTTTTGCACGAGTATATTCTGGACGGAATTCTTCCGCGTGAGAAAATCTTTAAGCTTTCAAAATATGTGAAAATGAAGGGGCAATACAAATCATAAGGACTACATGCAATAAAAATTAGAGTCAATTCAAACTGGATGTAACCCAACATTTTAGTGCGCTTAGCCTTAAAAGGAGACCCCCAGTTGTAAAGCTCAATAAAAGCCATTTTTCATTATTTTTTCCGAGAAAACTACGTAACCTTTGCGTTATTTTTTCTTAATCTGAAAGCAAAAAATATTGCGAAGTTTTGAGACCGTCTACGAACTCTACCTCGAAAACTGATAAACCAATTGTCATATATTTTGGTGTCCGATTTCGAGAAAAACACAGTTTATTTGCTGCATACAAAATAAAATAAATTGTTCCCATCCAACGCTTATACTATAACAATATTGTTCCGATCGACTTAAAAATTTGATCACATATTCTATGCTATGCTATTTATACTAAAATTCAGCGCTCACATTTTGAACTTTGGTGTGGAGTGGATAATTTTATTGAAATATGTTTTTTGGAACTGAAAAATTAGCACACGAAAAAATTAGCATGAAAATATTCTACAAAAATGTTGCTAGGAAAATTTTCCATTGTCCTTTATCACTTTTACCCGATCATTTCTCATGAAAACTCTATGGTTATGTATTTCATTGAATTTCGTATATGTTATTGATTGTGTAGAAAACTCGGATACACATCAACTATGTCTGTTCCTGGCGGACAGATCCGGTTATTTGACTGTTTACATATAATGCCCTCATTGAGTACATAAAGAATCCTAGAAGAAAGATTCGCCGTTTGTCAGACTTCTGAGTTATGGATGCACGAATCTGTCGTTGACAAACAGCGAATTTAATCTGAATTTCATATATAGTTAATAGATTATGCGAAATTTACCGAAATACATAGAGACCACAATGTCTTTAATAGAAGACAAGGATGATTTCTCATAAAAAACAGGATGAGAATACCAATAGACCTTTATGAGAAGACCAGTAAAACTTCTGACGAAAGAGTTTAAAAGTCATATCTTAATTTTATTGTCATAGAACTTTACTTTTGTTTGCAAAAATGTAACGAATCATATGGATCAACAAAATAGGGATCAATAGCCTTCAGAGGATAGTAAATATCCTGTGAATTGTTCTTTAAATTAGTATAAAATACCGTTTGCATATATGTTTTCTTATAATTTTCTTTTAAAATAAATAATGATTTAAAAAAAAATGTTCTTGTTCCAAATTTAATCTTATGTTTTTATAACGTGGAAAAAAATTTGCCCGGAGTCGGAGTCGAGTTATTTTTTCCGACTCAGACTCCGACTCCAGCAAAATTGCTCGACTCCGACTCGTAGACTCCGACTCCGACTCCGAAACCCTGGAAAAAACGAAAGAAAAGAAAAACAAACCCCTCTAAAGTTGACGAACCCCGCATACGTTTTAAAGACCATGATCAGCGAATCTGCAGCTGGAATGTTCGCACTCTTTATAGAGAAGGTGTAGTCTTCGCATTGGCAGACGTGCTTGAAAAGTACAAGGCCGATATTACTGCCATACAGGAAATACGATGGATAGGGAAAGGCGTCACAACAACACCTAAATATGACGCACTGTATTATAGCTGTCATGATGTAAAGCATGAGTTTAGTTGCGGATTCGTAGTTAGTCGGAGACTAAAACATCTGGTATCCAGCTTCACTCCAGTGAATGAAAGACTTGCTGCAATTCGGATAAAAGCTAAATTCTTGAACATCAGCTTTATTTGCGCTCATGCTCCCACTGAAGAAAAGGACGAACAGACCAAAGATATATTTTACGAGCGCTTAGAAGAAACATATGACCGTTGCCCTGCCCATGACATTAAAATCATTCTAGGCGATTTTAATGCCAAAATTGGAAAGGAGAATATCTTTGACCCAACAGTCGGGAAATTCAGTCTCCACAGTGAAACATCTGACAATGGTATGAGGCTGATAGACTTTGCAGCTGCAAAAAACATGGTAGTTAGCAGTACCAGATTTAATCATCTCGATATTCATAAGGGCACCTGGCTGTCTCCAGATCAGAAAACAAGAAACCAAATTGATCATGTTGTGATAGATGGAAGACATTCATCGAGCGTGTTGGATTTACGATCGTTCCGAGGCGCAAACATAGATTCGGACCACTACGTTGTTGCAGCAAAGGTACGCACCCGCTTAAACGTAGCAAACAAAGTACGAACAGACACAAAACGAAAGTTAGACATCGGTAAACAACAATCACAACAGATAGCCACAGCATATTCCACTCAACTAGCCCAATTGCTTAATCAAAGCACTCCTCATCCCGATAACATATCAGCGCACTCCATGCAAACAGCCGCAAAATCCATACTTGGATTCCAGAGACCTCCACAAAGGAATTCATGGTATGACCAGGAGTGTCGTGCTGCCACCGAAGAGAAAAATGCGGCATATAGAGCTTCGATGGAGCAAACAAATGGAAAAATAGACGGAAAGTCGCAGTATTCCGAAAAGCGAAGCAACAAACAGAGAGAAATGGAGATATTTTCTTAGTTCGGCATGGAACAAATGTTCTTTAATGGACCAGGTAAGTAAGTAAAATCCCCAAAATACCGAGAATCGGGCGGTATCGTTATATGGTAGAGAAGTTTCGTGACATCTGGGAACCTCAAATATCAAATTATAGCTAATTCGCTTAAAAATTGAGTTAAAATAATTAAAATGCCGAAAATCGAGCGGTAACGTTGGGCCTATGTTGACGATTTTTGGTGGAGAAGTTTCGTGATACAGAAAATGTCAAATTACAACTATTTCGGTTACAAATTGTAGCTAAAATCATCAAAATGCCGAAAATCGGGAGGTACCTTTATATGGGGGCTATACCAAAAGATGAACCTATGATGACGGTTTTTGGTAAAGAAGCTTCATGATCTCTGGGAACCTCAAATGCAAATTATAGCTAGTTCGCTTAAAAAATTGAGCTAAAATCCTCAAAATACTTATAATCGGGAGATACCTTTAGGTGGGGACTATACCAAAACATGAAACTACGCCCATAATTTTTAGAATATAGTTTTTTTTTTGGCTACTAGAAACCCTAAATGTCAAATTATAGCTAATTCGGTCTAAAATTGTGAGAAAAACTTCAAAATACTTGAAACTTTGCTGTGATGAAGAATATATTTTTCACCTGAAATGCCCATATATACTTTACAGGGTCGCAAATTATCAAACGGCATGGTGCTCTTGAATCAAATTTAAACGGAAGGTGCATACACCTGGAAAGTTTTTGCGGATCCTGAAACTACAATGTTAATTTTTAAGGGTTTTTTAGATTTTCACGATTTTGCTTGGAAAGGGCAAGTCATACGAACATTCCAGTTGCAGATTCGCAGAGCATGGTCGTTAAAACGTTTGCGGGGTTCGTCAACTTTATAGGGGTTTGTTTTTCTTTTCTTTCGTTTTTTCATAGTAGGCTGTTTTTTCTAGGGGAGGGTTACTAGCCCGACGCCCAAACCCATGTTTTTAACGTTCTTATGGGTGAACGCGCGGCACATGTTAGCTCACTACCTTTAACAGGTGACACCACGGGGAGGTCAGTGTCCACTTGAGATGAAAGATGGACCAAGATAAATCCTGGGCTTTGCCAGTCAATCCATTGTCCTAATTTGAGCTTCTATATCTCAATAACGGCAAAAACTACGAAGACATCATAAAAATCAATCGTGCAGATAATTTTCAAAGCTGCAACACATCTTTATTCCCATTTCGTAAGGACTTGCGGTTTTCAAGCAAAATCGTTAAAACCTAAAAAACCTTTAGTGCTCCGGCGATTTTTTTTTTTAGTTTTTTGATTCTTCTCATCTATGATTATTGTAGTTTCAGAATCCGCAAAAACTTCCTAGGTGTAATCCCCTTCCATTTAAATTTGATTCAAGAGCACCGTGACGGAAAAACAAACTTATTATACCCTGCATACTATGGAGGAGGATTTAAAACATAAATTAACTTTCATTTTCCTCTTGGAGTTTCAACTAAAACCCTAAAAGGAAAACGTTTATTGTCCTCTTTGGACCTACACGCAGAGAAAAAATATGTTTGATCTAACAATATTCCAAGAGCAAAATATGTATTGTTATTATATTGTTGGATTCCTCATGTAGTATTGTAAATCCAAAAATAGTTTGTGTCAACTGAACAATATTTCTCTCTTTTCTTCGAAAATTTGTTTCTCTGCCGTGTTGAAAAAACAATTTTGGTGAGTTGTGGTGTGTTTGTATGACATGCTGCCTTTACCTTTGTTTTTGTGTGTATGTACTTGTGAGATTCTTGTTTTTATTTGTTTCATTCTTCTTTCCTTTTCATGTTTGTTATGGTGTTTAATTATTCCTTATGTTGTGGTGGCTGCTTGTTGCTTTTAGTTTGTCTTTGTTGTCAACTAAAGTAGCAAACCATGTATTGCGTTCATCAATGCTCGTAATATTATACGCGATATTTACATCAAAGTTGTGTGGAAAGTGTATATGAGAAGTATATACACTCAAATCAAAAAATTTAGTATCTGGTTTTCGGGGCTGACAATATGTTTTGTAAAAAATTTAGATTATGATTGTTCCTACAATCGGCATTGTTAACGATTTTCACAATATTGCTGAAATTCGAAAGTTGTTTTTGTTTTCTATGTTCGGAACAAAAGATGGTATTTTTGGATTTGGATTACAGTATTTGTACAAAACAAACACATTTTTGGAACCAAAATAAATATTTTTGTTCCAACAAAACCGAAAAATATTTTTTCTCTGCGTGTACCTAACAATCCTAATTAATTGTCAGCAGGATTATTGTCCTCCTTAAGTCTTCAACAATCCAAGTTCGTGACCTTTTTGGGTGCTCCTTCCAAAAACATCGGGTTTTTTTAAACTTCTCAGGAAATCATTGTTGGTGGTCTTTTTGAAAAATTTTGAAAGAATGATTTCACTACCCTCTTTGGATCCTATTAAAAATCTTAAAAAATCGTCATTTTTCGTACTCCGAAAAATCATTGAAAACACTCCTTCAAAGTCGTTGGCCAATTGGAAGATTGCTAACTACTAGATTACGCATTTGTGAAAACTTTCCAATCGTAAAACTTACACTTTAACAAAAAAAATGTTGCCAATTCTTAGAAGAAGTTTTGCAACGTTTTCATTGCTAACGTTTTTCGTTTTTTATCCACCCCCCTCCCAATACACAATTGTACAATAAGTTATGCAAACTTTATTTTTGCATCCTTCTCATTCGATTCAGTATTAGATAGTTTTTTCCCTTCAACCTAACATCTCAACGTTGTACACTTTTGCATATGGATTCCACAAAAAAGAAGAAGAAAACAAATTTTCTTAGAAAAGCTTCCATATGAAGCCGTGTAATAAAGATTTTGTTATGCAAAGAAAACCGACAGAGAGTTATTGCAATAATGTCGATGAGGCAGCAGCATCAGATGATAATGGTGATGCGTTGGCAAAAAAATCTATTGATGCTCTTCGATATTTGTATTTTCAATTTGTTGACTTTTAAGAAAATTTTCATTTTCCTTATTTGACTGTAAATTATGAAAAGAGGGCAAAAAATTTTTGGGACATTTATTTTAATTAACGTTGATGTTAAATGTGCGTCATTGGTTTAAATGTGTGGCCTTCGATCACATATCATCACCATTCATTGCCCTTGTTATTTACATATTTACTGTTTATTATGTCTACTCTTTAATACTCAATCCTATTCATTATAGCCATAATATTATTCATTCATTTACTCACTTAAATAACCAAATAATATTTTACATATACACACATATAGACGACTATATGGTATAACAGCAACAAACAAACAATTTATGATCAACAATTAATTCGTAATATATTTATTATTTTCTATAAAAGTAACAACAACAAAATAGCACAACAGCAACAGTCAATACGTTTGCAATTAAAATACTATATTCCATTATTGCAATAAAATTTAATTGTATGCCGATTATTATTGCAAACGTTACGTTTTCAAATAGTCAGCTTAAAAATTAAAATATGTATTTTTGTTTAATAAACAAAAAATAAAACAATAAAATTCACACACACACAAATATATAAATATATAAATACAAATACATTTGTATATGTATTTATATACTTTAAGTGGCAATTATAAAAAGTGCTTTATTTTCATTTGTTGCGTAACGAAAAATACACTTAAATCGAATAAATAATAATGATGACGCCGATGATAATCATGATGATGAGTTCATGTGCAGTGCTTAAAATGAGTGCTAATGAACTTCCATTTAATAAGTAAATATTTATTTGTGAAAAAAGGAAATCAAAATAAAATAAAAAAAAATAAATCACAGCTGTTTATCATTCATATCGTTATCATTATAAACATATACATATTAATCACCTTGATTGCATATAAAAGCATTTTAAAAAATATTAAACAAGTAAAAAAGTATCAGTCGACTTTGCCAACAGAGATATATCCGCAGCCTGTGAGAACTAAAATATTTATTTAAAAAAAAATGTAGGAGGTTTTTAGAATTTTGGGCATATGAACATGCCGACAAAAATATGGATTTGGATTAAAGCTCAATATTTTTCTGGGGAGGTACCTAAAGGAATGGACCGAAATAGTCCATTTTGGAATTGAGTCTTACTTTGGGAGTCATTATTGTGCATAAATATCTCGCCCACCAGTCATCGCAGTTAGTCACCATATAATTTAGACCCACGACAAACATATTATGGCTGTAAACAGAGACACTAGAAGTACCTTGGGTAAACATTTTCAAACAAAAATGTTGAACGTTTTTAATTAATTAATTGGATTAATCGAGCTAACATAGCCTCAGGAGTTTTGTATTGAAAAATGAATACTAGCCTGGTGGTTTAAGCCAGGCTCATCAGGCGTATTTGAAAGCTAATGGCTAGAAGACAAAGGCTGATTTTGATAACTTCTATTTCATAGCCGACCAAGAAGAGAGCACACAAAATTCTGAATATTGCCAATTTTTGACAGTGTGTTAGTAAGGTTGTATTCCCACATGCTGCAAAACAAAAACAAATCAAAACATTTGCTCTCTTTTGTGTGCTCTTTCCTTGCGTTCGGGTCATGTGTGTGTGAATAGCCGAAAAACTTCGTAACGTTAACAATATCAAAGAACGACATTGCTCTATTTATACAAACATTTTTACAAATTTGTAATTATGAAGTATTTATTGAAGTCTTTTTCTTTATCAAGTCACCCTAGTGTATTGTCTAGGAATCATTTTCTCAATACATACACATATACAATCTAAGGGGGGTTTCCTTCATGAATTGTAATGACTTCGGTTTTTGAAGTTTTGAATATCATGTCGACTAGTTTGCTGGAGAGGACCCAGGTTTAAACCTCAGCCGGGGCAGCCGGGCTCAGCTGTGAAGTTTATTATTTATTATTGTCTTTTTAGGAACATTTGTGTGGATGGCAGTGGACCGATAGGTCCCACTTTTGAACATAAACTAAGTTTGGACACAATATTTCGAGATCCAAAGTTTGGACCAGTCGCTACACTTGCTGCTGCGGTTTTTACAGCTTTCGGGTGATTTTCTCAAGAAGTGTCGACTTACCACTCAATAACCGTGTACCATCGTAAAAGGGACCTAGAGTGCAACCTGTTACAAGAAAAATCAGTACGATTCGAGAGGAGGTCCTAAGCTGCACTTTTCCGAAATTTTGTGTGATCTGTGTCTCATAGAAATATCACGGCGTGCAAAGAATGGACCAAATCGGTTACTGCCTTCGAGAGTTATCGTGCACACCCAAAGGAGTGGACCGATATGGCACATTATAGAACATGATTTAAGTCTGCAGAAAATATAAGGATCGAATTGGTTAATTCGTTGGAGAGTTATCGTGCGCTGCAACCACTACACATGATGCCTTAGCGGGTTTTTTACAGCTTTTGGGCCATTTTCTCAGGAAGTATGGACTTGCCACTTAAAAAACATGTACGGTCGTGATGGGGGAAGCAAATATAAGTTGTTACAAAAAAAAAATCAAAGCGATTCAAGAACAGGTCTTAAACTGAACTTTTCCCAAATTTAGTTTGGGAGGTACCCAAAGGAGTTGTAACGCCAAAAAAGTCGTGATCTCGGATCTCTCGTTTTTAGTTACAGAATTTATGAAATTGATGGAATAAAAAATAAATTTAATTCAAAGGATTTTTGAATTTTAACCGCCAAACGACGACCTCTAATGTCAACAGATGGTACTACCACATCAGCGTCACCCCTAGCGGTAAAGTAAATAAACAACAGCATACCAACTGCATACAACTTTTGAAGAACAGACGCAACATCCTCTTACAGGAACACCAATAAGTAGAAAAGAAGTTGAAACTGCTATAAACAGTCTGAGAGATAAGAAAGCCTGTGGGCCTGACGAGATTCCCTCGGAAATCCTAAAACTAATAGATGAAGAAAATATAGAAATTATAAGAAAATTATTTAACCATGTATATGATACAGGCCGATTCCCGCAAGATTGGCTAAAATCAACATTTATTACCATTCCGAAGAAATGCCATGCAAAATATTGTAGCGAATACAGACTTATTAGCCTTATGAGCCATGCTCTAAAAATATTTCTGCGTATTATCCACTCCAGAATATACTCAAAATGTGAAAAAGCCATGGGAACATCCCAGTTTGGATTCAAGGAAGGTATGGGAGCCCGAGAAGCACTTTTTTCAATACAAACATTGGTTCAGAAATGTAAAAACGCACAAAAAGACGTATTTCTATGCTTCATTGATTACGAAAAAGCTTTTGACACAGTGTTACACGATAAGTTGATTGACATCCTCATCTCCATTGGCCTAGATCAGAAAGAAGTACAATGTATTAAAAGTCTATATTGGAATCAAAATGCACAAATAGAAGTGAACGGGGAAATGACAAATATTATTGATATATCCAAAGGAGTCAGACAAGGTTGCATATTATCACCCTTGCTATTCAATATCTATTCAGAAAAAAATTTTGAAGAATCGATAAACAAAATTCCATGACATTCATCTTGATCATGACATTAATCTTGAAACAAAGATTCGTTTTATCAAAACCTATGTCTGGTCAGTGCTATTGTACGCAATGGAAGTATGAACCATAAAAACAGCTGATATAAGAAGACTTGAAGCTTTTGAAATGTGGATCTACAGGAGAGTTTTGAAAATTCCTTGGACAGCCCATGTGACAAATGCCGATGTTCTAAGAAGGATGCACTGCGAAAGAGAACTTATTTCAGTTATAAAAAGACGAAAGGCAGAGTATTTGGGACATATAATGCGAAATCAAAAATATAAATTACTGCAAATTGTAATCCGCACAAGGATAGAAGGAAGGCCTGCTAGAGGTAGAAAGGAGACAACATGGATCGATAACATCACAGAATGGACTGGCATCCGAGACATTACAACCCTATTGTTTAAGGCTAGAGATAGAGAGACATTTGCAGATATACTAAGCAATCTATAAACAAAAAAATATTACAAATATTGTATCCATATGTATTTATAAAAAAAATATTTGTATTGTATTGGTCGCTAACATTCGGAAAACGAATTAGCAAATAAAGAAGAAGATACCAACTGCAGTTGACTCCAGTTGGTTGGCGCAGCCACCACCGCCACGCTATAAAAGGGGATGCCTTGCAGTCAATCGGGGCAATTGTCTGTTGACCGGTGATGAGTTAACTAGGGTATGATCAGTACCAATCTTTTAACTCTGTGGGGTAGTAGTGAGTTAACTGGGGTATGATAAGTACCAATATTTTAACTCTGTACTGTAGTTATTGTAGTGAGTTAATTCGGGTACTGAGAGCAATCGACGTACCAATCTCTTAACTCTTTGGTGTTGTGTGTGAGTCATAGATGAACAAGATGAGAACTCGCCTTTACGTTTTCGTACAATTCACCATACAAATGCTCTCTTCTTGTTCATGATTGGTGTGAGTTAATTGGGGTACAGAGAGGAATCAACGTACCGATCTCTTAACATCCTTCGACAATTTTCATATTGACGCCATCGCATTAAGAGGTAGTTTTCACTATCTATCTATGCCATATGACACGAAATAAAAACACTCCATATCTACCCACGCAGTCAATGTGGAGACGTAATTTTATTACATTTTTGCTGGTGTGGACGCGCAAAGTAAATTGCGTAAGGAAAATCCCCAATATTGTACATATTAGCGACTATATAATGATGGAAAATTTCATGTCATATGACATTTACATATAGTGTAAACTACCCCTAAGCAATCAGGAACAAGAAGAGAGCAATTGTATGGTGAATCGTACGAAAACGTAAAGGCGAGTTCTCATCTTGTTCATCTATGTTATTAAACCACCAGCATATGACAGTTAACAGAGATAGTGATTCGCCAAACAGTTACTACCCCGTGCTGCCGTCGAAAAACAAGAATCACTCCCGTATCCGTGAACTAGTCGGATGCTCAGCTCTCCTGTTACACTATGCAACACTGAAAATGCAAACAACTTCTAGTATGCATTTTTTGAAAGTACATATTTCGACTACAAAAACCCTAGTAGGGTTTTGTCCTGTCAGATCCAGTTCGGATTTTATGGCCTCATCTAAACCGGGCTAAATCTACACTTTTTTGCATTTATCAGGCCTTTATCTCAGAAACGAATAGGAATTTGGCCTTGCTGTCTTTAGCAATATTGTAGCCCTAAACTAGTAGAACTTATCTTTTGAAAAAATCACATAAGAAAAACTCCATCTAGGGCTTCACAATCTATAAAATATAGAAAATTGTACATAATTGCTGAAACCCTGGTCAGTAGCGGCTAAACTATTGGGAGTTGAACCAAGTAACCTTTTGCAAAAATCTTCCAAATAAAGTTCTCAACAATTCTTTAGAACACTCTGAAACTCTAAAATGCTTACTTCATGTTGTTTCAGCGGTATTTTGCATCATATCTTTTAAAACACGTATTTCAAACACAGTTCAAACCATCAGTTTATTCTCGCATTTCGGATTTCGCTACATTATTGACATTTTTATTAAATCGTCGTTGAAATATGTACTGAAAACAAGGGCATAGAGACATTTTACAACAATGACATGTTCTGAAGAGTTGTGTATTACATTCCAGGGAACATTCTTCTAAAAGAAAATATTCAGAAAAAATTAACGGTTTTGGAGATACGGTGTGAAATTTACAAAAATTGTGGAATTTTTGAATATATTTTGAAATTTGAGGCAATAAATGTAGTTTTTGGAGTTCATCAGTTCTCCAAATATTTTATTCTTGTCCTTATATACAAATTTGCTTCAGAGGTCAGAAGAAGATTCGCATTGATTTCACAGATATAGCCCCGAATTTCTTTAAAAACGCAATATTTAACCATGTTTAGATGGGGCCATAAAATCCGAGCTGGATCTGACACAACAAAACGCAACTAGGGCTTCTTGTCATTTGGTTCCGTACTTTCAAAAAATCCTCAGTTCGAATTGTTTGCACAAGATCACCTTAAAAATGTTGCACAGTGTTATTAAAAACTGCGATTGATCAACTGCGCTGCCGCAGCCTCTGGAACTGTGCCTAAGCGAAACTGAATAACAAGATTGATGTTATTATGAAGATGAAGTGTTTAATGAAATTGTTTACATGCAATATGATCTGGTACCCCCTTGGTCCATATGGTAACCCTACTAGTGCCTAATATTGCTGATACTTGTCAGCAACTAATCCTTGTTAAGAATAAAATTCATAAAATGTCATGATTTTTTAACATTTGCCGAAAACATGGGGTATTTGGAACCTTAATTACATTTTGAAAACATTTTGTTGGCACCTTGCAGCACATGTTAACTATTCTATTGGTTATTGTTGTTGACCTAAGTGGGTTAATTTTTTATTTATCCATTCAGTTTGGTCTTAAATAAGTCGACCAATTTTTTTTTTGCGTAAATCCCGACATTTTTATCACAACTATTTGTAATTTTTTACTATGTACTTAATGCATGGAAAGTGTTCGTTTTCTCAGATTGAAAACATTTCCTTGGCAAACTGTATATTTTTGATCAGGGTGAAATTCTAAGTCGATATAACCATGACCGTCTGTCTGCTGTAATCAAGATACAGCTTGCAATTTGTAATTTGGTATAGAAGTTTATATTACTGCTAGGATATTTGGTTTTGTAAATGGGCTATATAGGTCAAGGAACGGTACCAACTTTCCAGCAGAAAATTGTCGGTACATAGCCCCCATAGAACGGTACCTCCCAATTTTCGGTATTGTGGCCACAATAACCCACCGAGATGGCTGAAATTTGATATTTCGGTACAGGTCACCGCCTTCAGATAGCGCCCATAGAACGGTACCTCCGGATTTTCTGCATTTGGAATATTGTGGCCACATCTAGTCTTCATTCGGGGTACAAAACTTTCCATATAATTAATAATTTGTCGGTATAGTCCACGCCTTCATATAGCGCCCATAGAACGGTATTTTGAAAGTTATGGCCACAACAACCCACCGACATGCCTGAAATTTGGTATTTAGTCTACTGAGAACTTTGTTATTTAGTCTTCCATGGGGTTATAAAATATTCCAGAAGAGATTTATCAGTATAGTTCCACGTTTTCCTATATCTCACATAGAAGCGTAAGTCTTGATTTTCGGTATTTTTAAGGTTTTAACCACATTATCTTACAGAAATATCGGAAATGTGGTATATAACCTTCTCTGAGTCTAAAAACTTCTCGCCAGAAATTTGAAGGTATAGATCGACGTTTTAACATCTAAAAACCCCTCGGACAACGTTGGCACATAATGATGTAACACCATCCCACTTGCATACAATTGCTGGCTTTTACTAAAAATATTTTAAATTTTCATTTAAATAAACATTTTTTTCTGAATTAATAGCTAAGTATGTGCTAATATCAACATAGACATCATGCTCTTCACACCATTCTGTATATAGACGATATATTTTTTGTAAATGCGTTTTTAGTTATTTTTAATTAAACTTTCACAAAACCATGTCATAATCCAAATTTCGTAAGTCTTTTTGGAGCAATTCCAGTTTTGTTTTATTACATTAATTTACTGCATTGCAGAAATGTGAACCACACTCTAATTTCTGTTGCTTCGTTATGCTCCAAATGCAAAAGATTCATAAAAAAAAAGCTCGTTGGCAGGAGACGACAAAAACGTATTTCAACAATACACTTCAAAAACTAGGCAAAAAGAATTTGCCACAGACAATTTCACTTTTATATTAGGCCATTTTTAGAAGAGTTTTTCAAAAAGTTTCATCAGTTCAGTTTCCATAACCCACCGGATGTTTTTTGTTTTTTTTTTTTTTTTTTTTTTGCTGTGCTCTATTATTTTTCAACTTTTAACAATAAAAGCCCAAAAGACAATACACCAAAAGAGATATAAAATGCTTTAGCAATTTCACTTTGGAAAACCACTTTAAAACCGGGAGATGGGTGGTCTGGTTGGTGTGGATGGAGTGTAGAGACTCACGAACCGACCAACTAAATTGGATTTCATAAAGTAAAGGTGGCAGCAATTCACATGAAAGCTTTGACATCAAAAATGAAATAACCTAAAAAAACAACCAATGACAAAAGCCTTCCAAACAGAGTTATGGCAAGGCGACAAATCCAAAACGGCCATTGTTAAAGGGAACACAGTCAATCAGTGTATGATGTTATACCTCTAGACAGAGAGGTGGTGGTGGTTAGAAGGCTGACAGTTAGATTTAATATTGTTAAAAGAATGCTTGAGAATTCTGAGTTTTTTATTCTTTTTTTTGTAATAAAACCAAGTTAAATGGATGAGGACATCTTAAAGTTATCACTTCTCTTTTCGACGTTGCCAAGTGAATGAGGAACATTTATTTCTTTATGAAATTGCCTTTGTTAGGATATTATTGGAAAAAAACTTGAAATATGAATATTGGCTTCGTGACATAATATGTTCTATTTCCTCCCTTCAGTAAGAGGTTGATAGAATTTTTATCACCAATTTGCTGTTTATATTAAATTCTTAAAATAAAAACTCAGGTTAGTTTATTTGTTGATAAAAACCCTTTGTAATATTTTTATATTGGGGGGAGTCTTCGAAGGTTTATGAAATTTATGACCTGTTTCTATAAAACGATTCGAATTAAAATTAGTCCGAATTACTACCAACTCCTGGGACTGTATTCTTGTTCTATGAAAGTTTGAAATGAAAAATATTTTCTTTATAATTTGTTTAAATTGATAGATTTTCCTTTATAAACGTTTTTATTTGACATTTTCATAGAACCAGAATTGATACCATGTTGTTGTGGAAAATGTTTGTTTGATTGGAAACAAAAATTAAAAAATATTTGTCAAAAAAGCAGAAGTTTGTAGTAGTTCGAGTTCGTACGAATTTGTATTCGAATCGTCTTAGTGAAACAGACCATTAGATACTGTGCAAAACAAAAATTAGCAATGAAAGTGAACAGATTGGGCATATAAGTCACGGCGAGAAAATATTGGCCGTTTCACACAGACAATATCGTCAGATCATTGCAAACAAAATTCGTAGATGGTCTATGTCGGCCCACATTTTGGTATTGTAACGAGGTTTTGTCGTAGGCTGGGGTAGACTTAGTCGTGTGCAGGGTCGCCATAAGGGTCCACTAAACCTTGCGGAATAATAAGACGGGTAATCTCCCCTTTCCTGGGGGGTTAAATGGGATATTTATTGATGTAAAACGGATTTATAATCTACTGATGTTCAAATACGATAAGAAGGGTTTAAATAGCAAGTAGTATATCGGATAATTGACTAGGGGATCTGAAACTTGGATTCAGTATTTGTGGTAGGAAGCTTCGTACGAGATACGTGGCTGGTGGAGTGTTAAGGTCCAACGACTCGTTATTAGGTTCGCATGCGCCGATTCGCAGATGCCCTGGAGCTGGATGACTCGGTGTTCAGCAATATGCGGAAGAACGACCGACTTGGGGATTCGTTGCTGTTGTAGTAAAAGATTTAATGATGATCGTGAACTCGGTGATTCGCTGTTCGGTAGTAGGTGATTTGACGTTAATCGGGATCTCGATGATTCGTGTTGTAGATGTTCGGTTACTCGGGGTTCGGGATCTCGATGGTTCGTGTTGAAGATGTTCGGCTACTCGGGATTTGTATGTGTTCGCCCACTCGGTGTTCAGGGTTCGGCCACTCGGTGATTTGTGTTGTAGATGTGCGGCCACTCGTTGTTCGTATGTGTTCGGTCACTCAGTGATTCGGTGTTAGGGGTTCGGCCACTCGGGGTTCGTATGTGTTCGGTCACTCGGTGATTCCGTGTTCGGGGTTCGGCCACTCAGTGATTCGTGTTGTAGATATTCGGCCATACGACTCTCGTGTTGTAGGGGTTCGGCCAATCGGTGATTCAGCAGTAGGTTCGGTCGTTCCGGTTGCGGTTAGTTATTGTTAGTTCTAAGTTAACCTCTACAGTATACTAGGAGTACTGACTAGTGGAACAACACCCTAAGGTGGATTGGAACAACACCCGGAGGTGGAGTGGAACAACACCCGAAGGTGGAGTGAATGTACATATTAGCCACCGCACAAAGTGTGTAGCTCTCAAAAATACTTCCCAACACTCTGTATACTCCCGTGTATGTTGGCTGACTACGAATACTTAGTTGTACTCAAGCCCGTGTGACTAGCTCCCGGCAGTAGCAAGCCTGATCTTTCCCCAACAAACTGAAATATACGAGGGCAGTTCGGAAACTTCTTAGCCTAGCACAAAAAGCGCGGTATAAACAGAAAAATATTAAGTGTTTTGGAAACTTCCATCTCTGTTATGAACATATGTTAAATTTTGTTTCGATCTGGCAACACCTTCATATAGAAACAGGTGTTCAAAAAAGACGCATCCGCAATTTTTTTTACAATAGAAAAATTAGAAATGCGTGCTGTCATTAAATATTTACATAAAAAGGGTTTATCGGGACAAGAAATTCATAATGATATGGTGAATGTGTTAGGTGAAAGTGCTCCTTCAGTAAAAATTTGGGTTGCTGAATTTAAACGTGGTCGTACAAGCATTGAAGATGAACCACGTAGTGGACGTCCAAACACAGCAACAACAACGGAAATTGTAGCCAAAGTGCATGATATGGTATTAAATGATCGATGAATAAAAGTGCGTGAAATTGCTAATATCAAGGGCATTTCAAATGATCGAGTCCATTTCATTTTGCATGAAGAACTACAGATGAAAAAGCTTTCTGCAAGATGGGTGCCGCATTTGTTAACAGTCGATCAAAAACGCATAAGAATGAACATTTCTCAAGCTTGTTTGGATCGTTTTAAGCGAAATAAAATGGATTTTAAGTGTCGTTTCATAACTGTTGATGAGACATGGATCCACCACTATACTCCAGAGACAAAAGAACAATCCAAACAATGGACTGAAGCTGGAGGAAGTGCCCCAAAGAAGGCAATAACAATTCAATCGGCTGGTAAGGTTATGGCAAACAGTTTTTTGGGACTTCAAAGGTATTTTATTGATTGACTATCTGCAAAAGGGTAAAACAATAAATTCAGAGTACTATTGCAACCTTTTGGATCAATTAAATGTACAAATTCGAGAAAAACGTCCTGGCTTACAGCACAAAATAAAAATAATTTTTCATCAAGACAACGCACCAGCGCACAAGAGAGTTTTAACAATGGCTAAAATCAACGAATTAAAGTACGAGTTGCTTGACCACCCACCTTATTCTCCTGATTTAGCTCCCAGTGACTTTTACTTGTTCCCAAATCTAAAAAAATTCCTTGCTGGCAAGCGTTTTACCTCAAATGAAGATGCAATTACAGTTGCACTATTTTGAAGACCTTGAGGAAAACTATTTTAATCAAGGGATAGAATTGCTAGAAAAGCGTTGGACTAAGTGTATTAAAGTGTCAGGAGATTATATTGAAAAATAAAAATATTTTTGAAAAACTAACTATTCTCTTTCATTGATAGGCTAAGAAGTTTCCGAATCGCCCTCGTATGTGTGTGCTGTTGCACAAAGCGATTGGGAATTACACCGAAGTCGTAATCCTATCGATCACCTCCAATCGCACTGTAACACACACCGTTACCCCGGATTTTATGTGTTTTGAGGAGATTAGCTACATTTGTTGACCGAACTATTGTCAATATAGGTCCTTGATTTGAAAGAAAAAAACTGAAAAAACTAGGTTTTCAGGTTTTCACGATTTTGCTTGGAAACGGAAGGACCTACCGAAATGGGACTAAACAAGTAAGAAAGTAAAAGTCAGTTGTGCTGACGGAGATATATCCTCAGCCACTGACAAAAAAAGAACAACAACAAAACTACACCAAACACAATAATTATTTATTTAATGTGAGACTTCGCGTATAGCTCGTTAAGGCGGACCCTTGCAGATTTCTTTGAGTTTTTCAGTCTAGTAGTTTATGAAACCCCAGAAAATACAGTGGGACTAATAACTTTGGAATCCAAGAGCGCTATGAAGTTTTTCTTGTACTTGGATGTACTTGGATTTTCATAAAAATGCTTCCTTACCCTTAAAACCCGAGATTTATAGGGTGTATGTAGACTATTTGGGTTGATTTTGTATCACGAGTTTGCTTTAAAATCTGTAGGTACCGTAATGTGGGGCTATACCAAATAATTGACATATACCAAATATTTTTCTTAACCAAACTTCTTCATAAAGGACTCCAAATATTAAATCACGTTAAACTAACTTTGGAAGAAATTTTGTGAAAAAGTTTTGGAGTTATCTTGCACATTAGCCATTTAAGTATGCGCCGGCAGGGTTTTGGAGCTTTTGGGCCGTTATCTCAGGACATTTATACTCCAGAAAAATATCTCAGGAAGTATGGACTTGCGCAAGAAGAAAATTGTACTTTCGTAATGGAAGCCGCACGGACAACCTACGGAAAAAAATTCAAAACGATCTGAGAATAGCTCTTAAACTTCACTTTATCCGAATTGTGAATGGGAGGTACACGAAGGAGTGGACCGATATAGTCCACATTACAACCCTATACATGACTGTATAAAATAATACGACGTGCAAATTCTGCACCAGTCAGAAACTCTCTGAGAGAATTATCTTGCGGATTTTCCATTTTGGTTGGTGCCGTCAGGGTTTCTTTTATGCCAATATCTCAGGAAGTATGGACTTGCACAAGAAAATAAAAAATTATACCGTCTTAAAGGAAGCCGAAAGGACAACCTACTGAAAAAATTCACTTCACTTTATCCGAATTTTGTGTGGGAGGTACCCGAAGGAGTGGACTATTTGAACCCAATCTATATCTGGAAGAAATAATACGATGTGCAAAGTTTGGACCAAATCGATTTCGAGGGTTATCGGTCACACCATTTTAAAGAAAATGTTTGAACTTTTGTGGAGGAGGTACCCGAAGGAGTGGACCGATATGGCCCATCTTCGAACTTAAACTAAGTTTGGACAAAATATTACAATGCCCAAAATTTGGGCAAGTTACAGGGGTAAGTTGAGGGGGACATCGCGTGAAACCACTTCCATATATGTTTTTGTGCGAATGTACATAGGTGCTTTTGATAGTTATCGTGGCCTCCAGCCGTTTTCTATCGCAACCAACTCGTCATTGTGTCAAGAAGCATGGACCAATATGATAACTTACTTATATAGCTGGCTTTTACACAACATTTGATCCATAAGCCGAACTATGGAATGATCTCCAATCCTCTCTGTTTGCTGATGTATTTTCCCAATCAAGGATATGGAATTTTCTGATGTCGCGTTTAAGTTGTTCGCTCCAACGAAACCTTGGTCTTCCAGTTATGCCTCTACCGCCATGCGGTCCGTATTTATACGCCTTTTCAGCGTGTTCATCATCGCTCATTCTTACGACATGGGTCCGTCCACGCAGATTGGCCCATAGATCTTCCGAAGAATTTTTCTCTCAAACACACCAAGCAAGCACTGCTTTATCAGCTTTCACAAATATCCAGGATTCGTAACCATATATTACACGGTTAGTATCAGTATTTTGTAAAATATTATTTTTGTTTGACTAGATGTAGCTTTGTTTTTTAAACTGCTTAATTAGAGGTGGTTTACACTATATATCAATGTCATATGACAGGAAATAAAAAAATCCATATCTACCCACGTGAGCAATATGGAGACGTACTTTCACTGCATTTTTGGTTGTGTAGACGCAAAAAGTGAATGGCGTAAGGAAAATCCCCGATGGAAAATTTCAGCACATATGACATTGATAGCTAGTGTAAACTACCTCATAAGCCAAAGTAACATATGTTAATTCACAACTGATGTTGTTTGATGTGTTTACGGAAGTGACGAGGTAGACGAATTATTTTACTACCAAACCAACTTCGATTGTTATCCTTATCTTCTGTTGGAGCAAGAGCACAAATAAAACTAATGTTGAAGAGTTTTTGGGTGCCACCGTGGTGCAATGGTATGCACGCCCGCCTTGCACGCAGACGGTCGGGGGTTCGATTCCCCGGCCAGGCAAAATCAAACATTTTTCAACGGTGGCAAAATACCCCTCAGTAATGTTGGCGACATTTTCTGAGTATTTCAGCCTTGAAAAACTTCTCCATAAGTGGTGTCTTAAGACACGCCGTTCGGACTCGGCGATAAACAGTAGGTCCCATATCATTGAGCTAAATATGAATCGGGGTGCACTCATTGATATGAGAGAAGTCTCCCTTGTCCCGTATGGGATGTTGTGGAATAATGTTTTTGTTTGTTGAAGAATTTTGCTTTTATACAGGTGGTGAAGCTGTAGAGCAGATGCTTTAACTTCCGACCACAAACAACAAATCTGCAACTCAACTTTTGCTTTGTGTCGGCCTTGTACTTTTCAAGTACTTCTGACAATGCGTAAACGACATCTTCTCTATAAACAGTGGGAACGTTCCAGGTGATCATGGTTTGCGGGGGTCGTCACCTTTAGAGGGGTTAGTTTTTCTTTTCCTTCGTTGTTATACCCTCAGCATTTATGCTAACGACGGTATATGCATTTTCATACGGGAAAAATGTGCCTCAACGAAATAATGGTTTTAGACCCCAAGTATGTTTGGACGAAATCCGTTTCAGACAATTTGGATTTGATTTAGCCATGTCAGTCCGTCTGTCTGGCTGGCGGGAGCGCACGATAACTCTCGAACGGAACCACCAATCCGGTCCAAACTTAGTTCAAGTTCGAGGATGGGTTATATCGGTTCCCTCTTTTATTCGGGGGCAAATTTATACTTCCTGAGAAAATAGCCTGAAAGTTTTAAAACCCCCTATGACACCATGTGTAGTGGTTGGAGAACAAGATAACTCTCGTACGGATCTGCCGATACGGTCCAAAATTTGGCCTTCGTAATATTTTGTTCAATCCAAGTTTAAGTTCGAAGATAAGCCAAATCGGTCTACTCCTTCAGGCACCTCAACCACAAAAGTTCAAAAATGTTCGGAAAAATTTTGCGCACGATAACTCTTGAAGGTTTGATCCATACTTTACACATCCTAACATATCTACTATATAGATCAGGTTCGAGTATGGACTATATTTGTCCACTCCTTCGGGTACCCCCACCACAAAATTTCGGATAAGTTCACTTTAAGACCTCCTTCCGAACCACTTTGGTTTTTGTTGAAGCAACTTGCATTCGCTGCCTCAATTACGACGGTAAAAGTTTTTTTTAGGCAAGTAAATACTTCTTGAGAAAACTGCCCGAAAGCTGTAAAAACCCCTTTGGCACCTTATGTGGGGCTGGAGAACACGACAACTATCGAACTGATCAACCCATTTTGTCCAAACTTAGTTTAAGTTCGAAGATGGACACTATCGGTGCGCAACTTCCGGTATTTCACAACCAAAAGTTAAAAAATGTCACCAAAATGACACGTGTCATTTCTGTTAAAGGGAGTGACCGTCCAAACTTCGGATCTCCTAATATTTTGTCCGAATTTGGTTTAACTTCTAAAATTACCTATATCGCTCCTTTCCTTAGCGCACCTCACCCCCAAAAGCTCAACATTTGCTTAAAATATTAAATAATCTTTATCCCCCATAAAACAAAAGCTCGCTTATTACCAAACTACAACATTTAGCCGATTGCCGTTGTCAGTAATTTTCAAGTCGTACATCACATCATTTCAAATTCACTTTGCTGCAGGACAATGTGGCATGAAATACGTGGCGGCGGAACAATGCGGCAAACTAGGGAAATGGTGGAATGCTCTTGAGATGATGCTGTTGTTGTTGTCATCTTTGTTGACGATGATGTATTCATGCTTTGCTTAACAAATGATTTCAATTTCATTAACGCTTTTGTTGTCTGATGATTTAGTGGCGACCATTGTCACAGCGCTTTATGAGAATTGTTCCATTTGAATGAATGTTATTTGGATGTTGAAGTTGGCGACTAAAAACGCTTATTATCTACGTGTCTATTGTAAAACTTGCAGCTTTATGTAAAATGCGAATCACGTTATGGATTGGCGTGTAGTAAGTAGACAAGTCAAGCTTATTTGAAAACATGATAACGATATGATTCAATTATTTCTTTTTAAGATTAACTGCATACCTTTTTACAACATCAGTGTCCGGATAAGGAGATGAAGGCAATAGATGGGAGTTTAGAACCCCTAAACACCGCGCTCACTTATTCGTTTTATTATACACGGTGTGTTTGAACCAACTGTGAATGGAAGGTGCTTACACCGGGGAAGTTTTTGCGGATTCTGAAATCGCAATCAAAGTTGACGTCTTTAGGATTTTTTTAGGTTTTCACAATTTTGCTTGGAAACCGCAAGTTCTATCGAAATGGGGCTATATAAAATTTTGTAGCTATGAAAATTCTCTAGAGGATTGACCTTTATGATTTTTTCCTACATTATACCATTTTTGAGATATATAAGTTCAAGTCACATTTTTAGGTTTTTTTTTTTGTTAGATTTTCAGGATTTTGCTTGAAAACGATAAATCTTATCGAAATGGGGCTCCAAAAAAATCGTATAGTTCAGAAAAGTCTCTACAAAATTGGTTTTTGCATATTTTTACTAGGTTGTACCATTTTTGAGATACATAATTTTAAGTTGGGAAGTTGCAGTCATGACATTGTTTTATAAGGGACAATACAGCCATTGCATTGTCCCAATTTGAACTTTTATATCTCAAAAATGATATAACCTAGGAAAAAATCATAAAGGTCAATCCTATAGAGAATTTTCATAGGTACAACATTTTCTATAACCCCATTTCGATAGGACTAGCCATTTCCAAGCACCGTGGTGCAATGGTATGCACACCCGCCTTGTACGCGGAAGGTCGTGGGTTCGATTCCCCAGCTAGGCAACATCAACATGTCAACGGTGGCAAAATACCCCTCAGTAATGTTGGCGACATTTCCTGAGTATTTCAGCCATGTAAAACATCTCTACACGCCGTTCGGACGCGGCGATAAACTGTAGATCCCATATCAATGAGCTAAAATGAATCGGGGTACTCTCATTGATATGAGAGAAGTCTGCCTTGTCCCGCCTGGGATGTTTGTGGAACAATTATATAATTATCTCAAAAATGGCAAACTTGTAAAGAATTTTTACTGCTACAACATTTTCCTTAGTTCCATTTTGAAAGGGCTTACTGATTCCAAGAAAAATCGTGAAAACCTTAAAAACCCTAAAAATTTCAGATTTGACCGCGATTATTTAAAATGCTCTCCTGCGATTTTTTATACCCTCCACCATAATATGAGGAGTATAATTAAACTTGTCATTCCGTTTGTAACACATCGAAATATTCATCGGAGACCTATAAAGTATATACATACATATGTATATTCTTGATCAGGGTCGATATAACCATGACCGTCCGTCCGACAGTCTGTTGAAATCAAGATACATCACCTTATTTTTTAAACAGAGCTTTGTAATTTGGTGTAGAAGGTTATATTTCTCCTAGGATATTTGGTATTGCGAATGGGCTATATCGGTCCACGTTTTGATATAGCACGGTTCCACCCGATTTTTTCGACGGTTTTATCCTCAATACATCGAAATGGCAAAACGTCCCCCCAGAAATTTGTCGGAATAGGTGCACGCCTTCATATAGCCCCCATAGAACGGTACCTCCCGATTTTCGGTATTTTGAAGGTTGTGGCCTCAATATTCCACCGAAATGGCTGAAATTTGGTATTTGGTCTTCATTTGGGGTACTTAACGCGCCACATAAATGAAATTCATATAGCCCCCATAGAACGGTACCTCCAGATTTTCGGTATTTTGAAGGTTGTGACCTCAATATTCCTCCGCAATGGCTGAAATTTGGTTTTAGTCTTCATTTGGGATACAAAACTTTCCATATGAAATTTGTCAGTATACACGCAGGGAAAAAATATTTTTCGGTTTTGTTGGAACAAAAATATCTATTTTGGTTCCAAAAATGTGTTTGTTTTGTACAAACATTGTAATCCAAATCCAAAAATACCATCTTTTGTTCCGAACATAGAAAACAAAAACAACTTTCGAATTTCCGCAGTATTGTATAAATCGTTAACAATACCGATTGTAGGAACAATCATAATCTAAATTTTTTACAAAACATATTGTCAGCCCTGAAAAGCAGATACTAAATTTTTTGATTTGAGTGTATATACTTCTCATATACACTTTCCACACAACTTTGATATAAATATCGCGTTTAATATTACGAGCATGATTAACGCAATACATGGTTTGCTACTTTAGCTGACAACAAAGACAAACAAAAAGCCACAAGCAGCCACCACAACATAAGGAATAATTAAACACCATAACAAACATGAAAAGGAAAGAAGAATGAAATAAAGAAAAAGAATGAAACAAAACAGAAACAAATAAAAACAAAGCGTCTCATTGTTGGTATACATACACACAAAAACAAAGATAAAGGCAGCATACAAACACCACAACTCACCAAAATTGTTTTTTCAACATGGCATCGAATAGAGAGAGAAGAGAAAAAGAAAAGAGAGAAATATTGTTCAGTTGACACAAACTATTTTTGGATTTAACAAAAACGATTGTTGGATTCACAATACTACATAAGGAATCCAACAATATGTTAACAATACATATTTTGCTCTTGGAATATTGTTGGATCAAACATATTTTTTTCTCTGCGTGTAGGTCCACGCCTTCATATAGCCCCAAGATGTTCGGTATTTTCAAGGTTGTGGCCTCAATGTACCACCGAAATGGCTGAAATTTGGTATTTGGTCTTCATTTGGGGTACTAAACGTTCCATATAGAATTTGTATAGAACGGAACCTCCCGTTTTTTCCGTATTTTGAAGGTCGTTGCCACAGCAACCCACCGAAATGGTGTTTAGTGTTTGTTGGAGGTAAAAGCATTTCTGACTAAAACTCGTCGGTATAGGACCACGTTTTGATATAGCCCCCATAGAACGGTACTACCCGACTTTCGTAATTCTGAAGGTTGTGGCGTCAACAACCCACCGAAAGACTGAAATTTAAAATTTAGTCTTCCATGGTGTTATCATATATTTCAAAAGATAATTATCAGTATAGGTCCGCGGGTTCATATATCCCTCATAGAAGCGTACCTATTGATTTTCGGTATTTTGAAGGTTTTGCCGAAATATTGGAAATTTCGTATTTAGACTTCTTTGAGGCTAACAACTTTCCGCCAGAAATTTCGACGTTTTGATATAGCTCCCATGGAACGCTACCTCGTGAATTTTGGTATTTTAATGTTATCCACATGGTTTTACCGAACTTGCTGAAATTTGGTATTTAGTCTTCTTCATAAACAAAAGGAAACTAATTGTTCCATTTTATTTCAATACAGGGAGGGTGTAACAAACTCGGCTTGGCCGAACTTAACGCTGTGTTTACTTGTATCAATACTTCGACCATTTTTAAAATAGGAGAAATTTGTCTGATAAAGTTATGCAGAGAGGAAGATTCTCTCTAGCAAAAGGCCACAAATACTAAATTATATATGTATATAGATAGGTTTAAGAGGCCTAATTGAGTATAGCTACAGTCAGGGACGTACGCAGGATTTCATTTCGGGGGGGGCCCAACTTGACCAAAAATCATGAAAAATTCAAATGTTGTGTAGCGTTACGTAAAGCTATTTTAATGGGTTATGGCCACTTATAAGAATCAGAAAAGCAATTTTCATGCAGTTTTTATAAGAAATCTATAAAACCTTGAGTTACCTCCTATTTTTATTTTTTTTGTTTGTTTTTTTTTTTTTTTTTTTTTTTTGAAAAATCTTTCTGACGAATACCCACGTAAAAAGCACTGTTTTTACTAAAGCAGTTTGCGGTACCCACTGTAGTTTGAAAAAGAGTAAACCGATCAGCATGTTTTTTTGTGGGATCATTGCGAACTTAATAATCTTGTCCATTATCGAAACGGAATTAAAAAAATAAATTTTTAAACATTTTGAACAGTTAAAATCAAAATTTCGATTTTAACAAAAAAAAAAAAAAACTGTAAAATAATGATATTTTGTCGGACTCCATCAGCAGTTATTTAAGGACTCTCTCGGTTAATCGCATGCTTTATGTGTATAATAGTCCCACAAAAACATATAAAGACCGGAGCATCTGTTTTCGAGCACCGCTTTCAAAAGTGTATCTTCGAGGAAAAGACGTTTTTAGATTCTATGCAGTCCGATGGACTGGAGATTTTGGCACATATTCTAGTCTACGTGTACTTTAAAATGAGCCAACAAAATTTAGATTTTTCGAATTTTATATGAAATATTGGTACATAGTATATAAATTCAATAGAATGAATTCATAATATTTAGGATACAATTTTAAATATTTGCAGAGTAGGATATTTAGAATTGAAAATAGGCAATATCGAGCCACGTTGGTAAAGTTTTTAATCATACAGGTCCACGTTATGGTTTATCGCAGAATTTTACAACCACAAAGAATTGCCGTTGTCGTTACTATAGCAATATTTTCATTATTTCGATGATCTTAGCTTAATTTTTAAGAATATCGTCTGTCATTGTCGTGGATATGTTTCCAAATGAACACATTAAGAAAAATTTAACAGAGTTGGAGATATGGTGCGAAATGTATACAAATTATGGAATTTTTAGATATATTATAACATTTGAGGCAATAAATGTAATTTTTCCAGTTCATTATTTCTCCAGAGATATAGCCCCGAGTTGCTTAAAAAGTCAATATTTAACAATGTTTAGATGAGGCCATAAAATCCAAGCAGGATCTGACTCAACAAAACGCAACTAGGGCTGTTATATTTTGGGTCTGTACTTTCACAAAATCCTCACTTCACATTGTTTGCACAAGATTACCTTAAAAATGATACACAGGCTGGGGGTGAAAAATTCTTTTTTTGGCTATGAATGTCGATTAAGATAATATGATGAACCCGGAAGGACAGTTTTGCCATAGGTCAAACTTCTGAGTTATAGAGAAATGAATTCTTTCTTGACAAACTATACATACCTACATGACAAAAAACCTAGCGAAATTTTATCACGCCATAACTCAGAAGTTTGACCTATGACAAAACTGTCCTGGATTTAATGTCGGAATATCCGGTTCAAAAACTGAGATAACAGGATCTATCCTCCAAGAAAATTTTTTTTTAACGTGTTCATCATTACAAGAGCTATTTGTGGTAAATATTTTAAAAGCACCCCAGATGTCAACATAAGCAATAACCAATTGTTATGCCTACATATCTATACATAACCAATAACGAATATACAGAAAAACAAAACATAGTTTAATTCTGAACCTAGTCCGAATAAATGCCAAAAATGGCAATGAAAGCGGGACAAAATCGATTAGTTGCCAAAGAAAACCGTACCTAAAATATTCTGAGGAACATTTTTGTAGAATATTTGGTGCTGAAAAATCTCACCTTGTGGTATTTTCACTACGGTTCAGAAATAAAGGACGAAAAGGACATTAAAGGCATTGAGTTAGAAGAATGAAATGTTCTACAAAAAGATTCGCCAATCGATTTGACTGAAGGTATATCACCTCAAAACGAAGCTACGCCAAACAGAGATATGGAGCTGTTTTCCCAAGTATTATATGTTAAAAATCAAAAACTTCATCGCGCAATATATCAGAAACTTGACCTATGGCGAAAATTTCCTTTTCGGTTCTTAGTATACTCATTAAGGGCTTTCATGTCCAAATGAAATTTTAAACCCCCAAAAATGCTGCTGCACAGTGTAATAAGCTAATTAATTTTTGAAATGTATCTTATTTTGAGATATTTATCGCGCCCATAAGTTATTTTAGTTGGTCACCGTCGTATTTAGAGCTTTGTCAGGAAGCATGAACTTGTCCACGAAAAATAGGATATCGCTGTAAACAAGACTACAAAATGTCCAAAGGATCCTCGAACAGTATTTAAACTGCAATTATGTTAGACTTCTATGAGGGACCTGAAGATGTTGTCCAAACATATTCTCTTGGAACCTGATGTACTTTTGGAAGTAATTTTGCGAGTGAACGAAGATAGTCCATATTAGGTCCGATTTTAGACGGAATCGGTTAGTCCCTTAGACCATTTTAGTGAAAATTTTTGAACTTTTATGGCGGAGGTACCGATATGACTTAAATTTAATTTGGACAAAATATTACAAGATCCATAACTTGGACAAAATCGGTTGATCCGTTCAAGAGTTTTCATGAGTTCCAACCTGCCAGACAAACAGAGATAGAGACGGACGGACGGTGGTAAGTACTTCCATCTTGTCTGAAACGAATACCGTCCAAACATATGTATGTATGTGGAGTCAAAAATTATTATTTTGATGAGACCTATTTGTATCGTATCCTAGGGTATATAATCTCGTAACCTTAAAATCTGGGGCTACAATTATACTTCGGTGATGATAGGGAAAACAAAGTGACGCACAAAAATTCATTTGTCTTCATTATTTTCTCATACTGTTTAGCAGCAAATTTGTCTAAAATAGAATAACAAAATTTTGGCGATGCAATACATTTTATCCAATAGACATTTTTTCATATACTTCCATTCCCACAATACTGAACTCGTTTTTTTGTTGTTACACGATGAGTTTTAATCCCCGAGAGCTCTATATAGTTCGAATATGACATAAACTTGGCGTATATCCATTAAGTAATTCGCATTTGATAGTTGAATGTTATAACATGAAGAAGTGATTCAGATTTCATTGGACGTTTCTCTCAAAAACAGCATACAAACAAAAAATTGTAAAATATTTTCTTACAAAACTTGTTAATGATGTACATTTTCTGTTCAGAAACTTAAGAAAATATAAGTTTTAATTTGAAATTTGCAAACATAATAACATTTTTAACATTATGAGAAAAAAAATATAATAACTAGTTACAGTAGCTTAACAAATTTTATTCGACCGAACCATTTCGGGGGGGGCCCGGGCCCCCTGTGCCCCCCCCCTGCGTACGTCCCTGGCTACAGTAGCTTATGTGTAAGTGAGGTGCGTGGTTGCTGTCTTCAGCGAGAATATTGCAAGAAGCAAGCAACTGCGTAATCATCTAGGGAGAGTGTAAAGGCAATCATATACATATCATATCTGCATATAGAACAACTTCAACATCGGCACTGTCTGTGCTGGGATTCCGAACAATGGATGGAAAACCTCCACATAGACAACGATCAATAAAGGTTCATGTTTTGGTATATACCCACCGATTTGGTATATACCTACCGATTTTACGTATTTTGAATTTGGTATATCGTATTCTCATTGGGTAAAAAACATCTAGGTCTGTTATGAATAATATAAAAAATTATACAGTGAGTCAATTAAGTATTTTGCCTCTTTAGAATATTGAAAAAAATTCAATAAATTCGAGTGAAATCATCAAATTAGTGGTCAAAAAGTCGAATATTTGTGTTTAGTATGTTTGTGGATAGTTTAGTATCCAATATCTGCAAGAACCGCTGCGAAAGGCTTAATGGTCTTCTAGATATTGACAAAAATCTATAACAACACAAAATATTTTACATCAAAAAAGTATTTTGCCTTTTACATATTTTTTGAGAAAAATACATTTTTGTTACACGCTAAAGATTTTTATAGTAACCGTTGGAGATTATCACATTATACAACTGGTTTGGCACCAGTTCCACCATCTTGCGACATGTTTTCGCGGTTATTTTCTCCAATTTTCCTACATTACTTTCTTTGACAATATGTTTTATTAATTTTGGTCTTTACCGACATAAATCTCTAAGAAAATCAGTGAAAAATGATTCGCCTCTACCTTCAAATCCTAACAAAAGCGTAAAAAATAAATAAAAAGCTAAGATGCATCGCAAATAGTGAAAGAAATTACAGTTTGGAACTATGAAAATTAAGAACAGAGACAAAAAATTATTTAAAAAATCGCGAAGATCCTTCCTGACCGCTTCCAAAAATGAATCGTGTCTTCAATATTAATCTCGGAACCAATGTCTTGGATGAAGTGCCCACAAGGTTCCAAAATTCAGAGATATTGATGGTTATGTAGCAAATAAAACATTAGAAAATTATTGGAAAGTATAGGGAAACAATCATCCCTTGCCAAGTCCTCTGAAGTTATAAAATTGGATTTTAAAAATGGTGCGGTTTAGTGGCGAAGGTATTTAAATATATTTGCATCGAATGACCCTCACATGTTGCGGGAAAATATCAATAAAGAGTGATCTATTTTGTCTTATTTATTACAAAATAATATGGTTTTTTCTTGCCATAATACCGTCAATATCTTTGGATTTTGGAACCTTGTGGGCACTTCATCCAAGACATTGGTTCCGAGATTAATATTGAAGACACGATTCATTTTTGGAAGCGGTCAGGAAGGATCTTCGCGATTTTTTAAATAATTGTTTGTCTCTGTTCTTGATTTTCATAGTTCCAAACTGTAATTTCTTTCACAATTTGCGATGCATCTTAGCTTTTTATTTATTTTTTACGCTTTTGTTAGGATTTGAAGTTAGCGGCGAATCATTTTTCACTGATTTTCTTAGAGATTAATGTCGGTAATGACCAAAATTAATAAAACATATTGTCAAAGAAAGTAATGTAGGAAAATTGGAGAAAATAACCGCGAAAACATGTCGCAAGATGGTGGAACTGGTGCCAAAACAGTTGTATAATGTGATAATCTCCAACGGTTACTATAAAAATCGTTAGCGTGTAACAAAAATGTATTTTTCTCAAAAAATATGTAAAAGGCAAAATACTTTTTTGATGTAAAATATTTTGTGTTGTTATAGATTTTTGTCAATATCTAGAAGACCATTAAGCATTTCGCAGCGGTTCTTGCAGATATTGGATACTAAACTATCCACAAACATACTACACACAAATATTCGACTTTTTGACCACTAATTTGATGGTTTCAAGCGAATTTATTGAAATTTTTTTCAATTTTCTAAAGAGGCAAAATACTTAATTGACTCACTGTATCTTACACCTGGAGATATCACTACATGAGTGTTATACCAAAACCAAGGATTTTCGGTATATCGGTTCGAAAATTCAACTAAAAATCAAAATAAATAAAACATGGGCCTTTTTGAAATAGGGGACCTTTTTTCAGGAAAGGCTTGTGCAAACCAGGGTTTCTGAGTCGGAGTCTGAGTCAAAAAAATAACTCGACTCAGACTCCGGGCAAATTTTTTTCCACGTTATAGAAATATAACATTCAATTTGGAACAAGAACATTTTTTTTAAATCATTATTTATTTAAAAGAAAGGTATAATAAAATAAATATGGTAATATTCAAAAAAGTTTTACAATCGTTGAAGTTGAGGTTCACCATTTAATAAGTCGCGAACTGTTAATATATTTTATAAAATATGGATACATTTATATTAATTGAAGTGTTTTAGCCAAGATCTCGTAATATGGACCACAACAATTAATTTTCGTGGAAGCTGCGTTGGTGGTAATATAAAAAAAATGGGAAAAATGTGTTGAAGTAATCAAGTTTTTTTGTGTTCTTTCTTGATTTCTGGCCAAACCACGCAAAATTCAAACCTGTGCTCAAAGAAAGAACTAAAGAATACCCCTTGGGAAACATGGTTCTAGTGCATGACTTTTCGATATATACACCACATCCCACTAAAATCGATGCTGACATTTTGAAGTTTTGATTTCAGTGTTTTTCGAATTTTTCTTATAATTATATGGTGCAACTGGATAATATTTTCAAACTAGTTACAGGATTGTAGAACTCGCGATTCCACGTCGTTCGATGTATATCTCATGAGTGTGCTCCCTACAGCTTCCTAGTAATAGGAGCCCAAAGGCCAAAATTTGGTGCGTAAATTTTCTGAAAAAACCTATTTTTTGGCTTTAAAATTTACAACTGTCGTACAGGTACCCCTGAACCCCGCGTGATTTTAGTTTTTTTACGTGCCGGATCTAATAAGACCTTTCGCGTTCGAATCCATCCACTAAAACGCCGGATATATATACCTTGAAAGTAGGAAATTCTGCAAAAATATATTTTGACAATTCCGCGAATTGAACCGCGCTTTTCTTTGATTATTTTTACATAAATGTAATCCTTTATACGCGATTATAAAATTTGCCAAAAAGAGGTGTCACAAATTACAAAGATTCGGGAGTAATATCCCTATTTATCCCAAAATAGGATGTGGTGGCACATCCGCAGTTCTTGTCGAATCTGTCTAAAATCATTTATATTGACGTATTTTTAATAGGCGGCCATTGAAATCGGATGCACCTTATAATCATATGCACATCGCGTAATTTTTGCCCATTTGAAGGTTTTTTGAATAGTAAGATGCAACTGATGGCACACTTTGGCCGCTGAATAAAACATGGGAAAATCCATGCATATTGATAGACATGGACTCCCTGTATCCGAAAAGCACATGCACCTCAACTGATTTAAACGGATTCGCGAATTACACGCTTTTTAACTTTTGTGTTTTTTCTTTGATTGTGATTTCAATATTACTCTGTACTTCTTATTTCTATTGCTTATCACAGAAAGCAAATATACTTTCACGATGACTAATTACTTTTTTCGTAGAAGTTTAAGCAAAATACTTCAGGATTTGGATGGAAATTTAGCGAAATAATGGAATAACTACCAACATTTATTTTTCAAATTTTTCGTATTTAACCAAAAATATATTTTTGAAATAATTTTCAACAATAAGTTTCCGTTCTTTGTTGTTGGTGTAATATGCAAGTTATAAGCGCGATCTTTATAATTCTGGTCTCACATTTTTCTACGCGTTGTCTAGATTCTGTACATATTTTTAAATTATTTTTTTAGAGATTTTTTGGCTTCTGATTTAGAATAAATAAAATTTATTCCAAGATTTTTTCAATATTTTTTGATTTTCCGCGAAAATAAAAATAAATTTAGCAAATATTTTAGCATCTACGGATAGATATCAAATGCTGCTAACGATTCATATATACATGTTCTTATTACAGCACAATAGGAATTTTTAAATATTTTTTCTTTACAAGAGAGTAAAACCGCATATAACTTTTGAGTGCAGCATCCAATTTTGTGAACGCGAACAGATTTGAAACCACGATTTTTTTCGTAGCCCATGTACCAAAAATGGCGGATGTGCTCGCCAAAAAAGTTTTTAATTTTTTTTCTATGTAATTGTAAAGGAAATTTGAAATTTACCATATGCAAATTATATAAAATTACTAAAGGACAATTCACAGGATATTTACTATCCTCTGAAGTGTAGTCTATGCATCCCTATTTTGTTGATCCAATTGATTCGTTACATTTTTGCAAACAAAAATAAAGTTCTATGACAATCGAATTAAGATTGGACCTTTAACCTCTTTCGTCAGGAGTCTTACTGGTGTTCTCACAAAGTTTTATTGTTAGTCTCATCTTGTTTTTTATGAGAAGTCACCATTGTCTTCTATTAAAGACATTGTGGTCTCTATGGGAAATCTTACTGAATACCTTGTGACACAAAATGGAAGTTAAGGTATGGGGGAGGAAAATTCCTTTTGGGAATGAAAGCCCCAATTGAGAACCCCAAAGGATCCCATAGCTGAAATTTCTGAGTCAGGACATAATGATTTTTTTGATTGGCCCACATCAATCATTGAGATAATAGCTTTATATCTCTGTTTGGAGATATTGTTTCATCATTTTTATATGACATGTTTTCAGTTAAATGGAATGAGGAACCTTTCTGTCAAATATGCTGTCTTTCTAGCTCAGTTTCTTGCATGTCCTTTTTGTTCTTGAACTCAAAAAGTAAAACAAAATGAAATTTTCTACAAAAATGTTCCACCGAAAATTATATGTAGGTTTCCCATATCCAAGAAATCCATACTGTTACGTTGTCATTGTCCTTTATCAGTTTTACCCGTTACTTTGTCAAAAAAAAAACGTATTTCGGTAAATTTCGCATAATCTATTAACTATATATCAAATTCGGATGGTTACGCTTCTGAATTAGGCATAATAAATTCGTTGTTGCTTAACGACAGATTCATCCCGCTATAACTCAGAAGTCTGACAAAGGGCGAATCTTTCTCCTAGGATTCATTATATACTCAATGAGGGCATTAGATGTAGACATTCAAATAACAGGATCTGTCCGCCAGGAACAGATATATGTCATTGAATTTCTTATATGCAATTGATTGTGTAGAAAACTCGGATACACATGAGTTTTCTACACAATCAAATGCATATACGAAATTCAATAAAATACAAAATCATAGAGTTTTCATGAGAAAGGATCGGGTAAAAGTGATAAAGGACAATGAAAACATGACTATGTCGATTTCTTGTCCTAGTGAACCGACCCCACGTAACATTTTCCTAGCAACATTTCTGTAGAATATTTTCATACACGAAATCTCATCGTTTGCTAATTTTTCAGTTCCAGAAAACATCTTACTGCCTACGTGCTGAGTGGTGTACACAATATATCTCAAATATTTCAATAAAATTATCCACTCCACACCAACGTTCAAAATTTGAGCTCTGAATTGTAGTTTAAGGGGTGATCCCTACTTATAAATTTCAGAAAAAATTAGAAAGTATAAATAGCATAGAATATGTGGTCAAATAGTTAAGTCGATCGGAACAATATTGCCTTAGTATGAGCGTTGGATGGGAACAATTTATTTTATTTTGTATGCAGCATATAAACTGTGTTTTCTCGTAATAGGCCACAAAAATATACGACAATTGGTTTACTAGTTTTCGAGCTAGAGTTGGCACCGCAAAATGCTATAATAACAAGTAAAAAGTCTTTAAGTTGGCCGAGCCGAACTTTTTATACCCTCCACCAAAAAATAGTCTTATGCTTGGTTTACATTTACGAAACCCACTCGATTTTAACTGTCAATTCCATTGCTTAAACGTCAAATGAAATCGAATGGATTTCAGAAGAATTTTCATTTGACGTATACACAAAGGAATTGACAGTTGAAATCGAGTGGATTTCGTAAATGTAAACTAAGAATTAATTAAAATGGAATAATTAGGGTCCTTTCACAATTTTAGGTGGAACAACTTTTCGACAATGGATAGACTCCTACTGCCTCCCACTATTGCTTAAATTAGACTGTGAAAACAAATGTTGAGGCAGAGATAATTCCTTTTGGAAATGAAAGCCCTTGGTGTATGTATATTAAAAACCCCGAAGGACAGATGCGCCGTGAGTCGAACTTCCGCGTTAAGGCGCGATAAAGTTTTTGCAAGAGACCCTGTAAGCCATCATGAATTAGCATTATGTCTTTGTTTGTTGTTTTTGTAGAGCACTTAAGCAACAGTGAACAAAGATATAACGCTAATACCTGATGGCCCACAGGGTTTCTAACAAAAATTTCGTCACGCCATAACGCGGAAATTCGACTCACGGCGCACAGTGGTTCAGAATCGTTTTTTCCTGGTCAAAATTCTGTAACTTTTGAACGGATAGATTAATATTTATAATTCTTTTTTGTTAGACAGATAACACAATCAGCTTTTAAACGAATTATAAGCGGTCACGTTCGGTCTAGTAGTTGCAGAGAAATTCAAGGTCAAAGTTAAACTTTTGAGTTTTTTAACTATTTTTCATCAAAATATGAGTGTTTTTGTGGTTTTTATATCTTCCTATGTATTAAAGATGGTCAAACACCAACAAATAAACAAAATAATTACCAGAAAACTGAAAAAAAAAAATTCGAAAAAATTTCGGAAATTGTTTTTTCCAAAATGTGTAAAAAAAATTTTACAAAAAAAAATTAAATTTTTTCAAAAATTAAAAAAATTCTCCTTGGGTTTTAATAAAACTTATACAACTCGTATAAAAACTCATATACTCAAAAAAAGTTGTAATTTGTGCCAAAAAACTGTAATTCATATGGAAACAGTATAGAAAAACACACATTTTTACCCATGTAATTTCAATAAATTGAAAAAAGTGTTAAACGAACGGAACGGGACGGGTACAAAAGTATATATGAGCTGGAAGAAGAGACTTTCGGGCATCTTTCTGTGAAAATAGAACTTTGTTTCATGTTGTTCCACAAAAGTTCTAGTCCACTAAATTTGGAATTTCATAAAATTTAGTACCTGAGGAAAAATAAAATAGATCATGTTGTGTTAACGCTACGGTAATTTACTAAAACGATTTTTAAAGGCCACAATCCTACCCACCTTACAAAAAAACAATGAACACAATAACTGTTATACTTTCAGAGAAATAGCATCGTCTTTCTCCAGAAATTTACAAAAATGACGTATTTCCCAAAAATGGGGAAAATGCTCGTTTTTAGGGGCACGCCACGCCCACACCTTCCAATATTTTGGCCTAATTTTTTGGTTTCCTTAGTTTCAATATGTTTACGATCGAATCCTATATAGAAATTAAATATCTTTGACAAAACAAATTTTGATTTTTGGCCAGGAAAATCGATTCCTGAACCATTGTGCGGCGGATCTGTCCTTCGGGGTTCATAATATACTCACCAAGGCCTTTCTTCCCCAAGAGGAATTGTCCGTGCCCCAGACTTTCACCTCCATTTTGTCGCACAGTGTTATCTAATCTAATCTAAAAAAATGTGTTCAGCTAGGTGAAAGGTACCACCTACGGGGCTATACCAAAGAGTCAACCTATCTTTAAATTTTTTGGCGGAAAAGTTTTATAGCTGCAGGGAACTTCAAGAGTCAAATTGAGGGTAGTTTCATCAAAATAATGTAGACCCTCAAAAATGGACCCATGTTGACGAATTTTAGTGAAGAAATTTCGTGACCACTGAAAATTCCCGAAAATCGGGAGGTACAGTTATATGGGGGGATATACCAAAACATGGACCTATATTCACGATTATTTTTGAATAGACAAAATTGTAGCTAAAATTCTCAAAATACCGATCATTACAACTAGTTCGGTTAAAAATTGCAGCTAAAATTCTCAAAATACCGAAAATCGGGAGATACCGTTATATGGGGGCTATACCAAAACATGGACCTATGTTGACGATTTTTCGTTGGAGATGTTTTATGACCACTGAGAACTTCAAATGTCAAATTACAGCTATTTCGGTTAAAAACTGTAGCTAAAATTCTCAAAATACCGAAAATCGGGAGGTACCGTTATATGGGGGATATACCAAAACATGGACCTATGTTGACGATGTTTGGTGGAGATGTTTCATGACCACTGAGAACCTCAAATGGCAAATTACAGCTAGTTCGGTTAAAAAATGTAGCTAAAATTCTTAAAATACCGAAAATCGCTAGGTACCGATATATGGGGGCTATACCAAAATATGGACCTATGTTGACGATGTTTCTTGGAGATGTTTCATGACCACTGAGAACCTGAAATATCAAATTACAGCTAGTTCGGTTAAAAATTGTAACTAAAATGCTCAAAATACCGAAAATCGGGAGGTACGGTTATAAGGGGGCTATGCCAAAACATGGACCTATGTTGACGATGTTTAGTGGAGATATTTCATGACCACTGAGAACCTCAAATGGCAAATTACAGCTAGTTCGGTTAAAACTTGTACCTAAAATTCTCAAAATACCAAAAATCGGGAGGTACCGATTTCCACGATGTTTCGTGGAGATGTTTCATGACCACTGAGAACCTCAAATGTCAAATTTGGGGTATATGTTTGTTGGTCACTAGGAACCCTAAGTTCCAAATTATAGTTAATTCGGTCTGCAAATGTGGCGAAGAACGTCAAAATACCTCAAATCCACACTCTATCTTAATTATTGCGGACGCTAGAGTGATTACAACAGACGGACGGACGGACGGACAGACGGACATGTCTAGATCGTCTTAGAATTTTATCCTGATCAAGAATATGTATATACACTTTATAGGGTCGCAAATGATTAGTTCGATGTGTTACAAACGGAATGACAAACTTAATATACCCTCCATACTATGTTGGAGGGTATAAAAACAGGGTCTCGTAGACGCCTCAAAACTTCGTAATTTTTTTCGCTTTCAGATGAAGAAAAAATCTACCAAAAATTACGTAGTTTTCTCGAAAAAAACATTAAAAATGGCTTTTATTGAGCTTTACAACTGGGGGTCTCCTTTTAAGGCTAAACACACTAAAATGTTGGCTTACATCCAGTTTGAAACTGGTCATGAATTGCTTATAATTTTTATTGTATGTAGTTCTAATGATTTGTATTGCCCCTTCATTTTCACATATTTTAAAAGCTTAAAGATTTTCTCACGCGGAAGAATTCCATCCAAAATATATATATATATATATATATAGGCCAAATATAGGAAATAGTTAAAAATTTGTGCACATTTTATTAATTTTTAGTAGTATAGGAATTCACTCTTGGAGTCGACCCGGAGTAGGAGTCGTGAAAAAAACTTTCCTGGAGTCGAGCCAAAAATACATCGACTCCGAACCCCTGGTGCAAACTAAAAAAAGTTTTGTATGGAGGCTTTGCACTTGCTAAAAACCATGATGAATAAGATTGATAGATACGTTACTAAGGTTTACACGGTGAACCCAAACAAAGTGCCAGCAACGCGGACTGGTCAACTTGAAAAAGTAACACAAAAGCAGATTTACTACATGAAAAAAAAATCTACAAAAATGTTCCTCCGAAAATTTTATGTAAGTTCCCCACATCCAAGCTATCGACATTGTAACGTTTTTATTGTCATTTCTCAGTTTTACCCGTTTCTTTCTCAAAAAACCCGTATGTTTATGTATTTCGGTACATTTCGTATAAGTTAACTAAGTAGGAAATTCGGATGGTAATAACACGGTAGACTTTTTTACAATGTAACGCCCAAAAGTCAACGAGCTCGTTTTTGGAGTTAATTATCTAATCTATATATATAAAAGAGTAGTGAGGTGAGTGACTGACTGACTGACTGACTGATTGACTGACTGATTCATCAGCGCCCAGACGAAACCGCTGAAGCTAGAAAGTTGAAATTTTGGTTGTAGGTTGCTGTTGGTGTGTAGGGGTGAGATAAGGCTGGGTTTTTGGAAATTCGACCCAGAAGTGTACGAAAAGTACTAAAAGGTACTAAATATGGTACCCCTTGTATTAGGGAAACGGTAAGGGCTAGAATTCTGAAATTTGGAGTAAGGGTAACTGATGGAGAGCTAGAAAGATGTACCAACGGGTTTTTGGAAATTCGAACTACAAGGGTACGAAAAGTACTAAATGGTACTAAATTTAGTACAATTTGGATTTGTGTGAACGGATAGAGCTGGAATCCTGAAATTTGAAATTAAGGTAACTTGTGGAAAGTAACAAAGAAAGGTTTTTGGAAATTCGAACTATAAGTGCGCGAATAGTACTAAATGGTACTAAATTTAGTACAATTTGGATTTGGGTGAACGGATAGAGCTGGAATACATGCATTTGGAATGAGGGTCACTGATGAAGAATAATAATGAAAGGTTTTTGGAAATTCGAACTGTAAGGGTACGAAAAGTACTAAATGGTACTAAATTTAGTGCAATTTTGATTTGGGTAAACGGATTGAGCTGGAATACAGACATTTGGAATGAGGGTCACTGATGAAGAGTAACAATGAAAGGTTTTTGTAAAATTCGAACTATAAAGGTGCGAAAAGTACTAAATGGTACTAAATTTAGTACAATTTGGGTTTGGGTGAACGAATAGAGCTGGAATCCTGAAATTTGGAATGAAGGTCACTGATGGAGAGTAAAAAAGAAAGGTTTTTGGAAATTCGAACCACAAGTGCACGCAAAGTATTAAATGGTACTAAATTTAGTACAATTCGGATTTGGGTGAACGGATAGGGCTGGAATCCTGAAATTTGGAATGAGGATCACTGATGAAGAGTAAAAATGAAAGGTTTTTGGGATTCGAACTATAAGTATACGAAAAGTAATAAATGGTACTAAATTTAGTACAAATTGGGTTTGGGTGAACAAATAGAGCTGGAATCCTGAAATTTGGAATGAAGGTCACTGATGAAGAGTAAAAAAGAAAGGTTTTTGAAATTCGAATTACAAGGGTACGAAAAGTACTAAATGGTACTAAATTTAGTACAATTTTGATTTGGGTGAACGGATTGAGCTGCAATACAGACATTTGGAATGAGGGTCACTGATGAAGAGTAACAATGAAAGGTTTTTGGAAATTCGAACTATAAGGGTACGAAAAGTACTAAATGGTACTAAATTTGGTACAATTTGGATTTGGGTGAACGGATGGAGCTAGAATCCTGAAATTTGGAATGAGGATCACTGATGAAGAGTAAAAATGAAAGGTTTTTGGAATTCGAACTATAAGTGTACGAAAAGTAATAAATGGTAGTAAATTTAGTACAATTTGGGTTTGGGTGAACGGATAGAGCTGGAATCTTGAAATTTGGAATGAAGGTCACTGATGGAGAGTAAAAAAGAAAGGTTTTTGGAAATTCGAATTAAAATTATACGAAAAATACTAAATGGTACTAAATATAGTACAATTTGGGTATGGGTAACGAGTAGGGCCGGAATCCTGACATTTCGAATGGGGGTCACTGATGAAGAGTAAGAAAGATGTACCAAAGGTCGAAAAGTCCTAAATGGTAGTGAGTTTAGTATGATTTGGATTTGAAGAGCTGGAATCCTGAAATTTGGAATTAAGATTACTCTTGGAATATAGAATTTAGATATGGAGGTAGCTTTGGAAAATCGTACTAATGTGCACGAAGTAGTACTAAATGGTACGAAATTCGCTATAATTTGTATTTGCGTGAACAGATTATTGTTGGAGTGTAGGATTGAGGTAGTTTTGGAAATTCGTGCTTATGGAAAAGTGCTAAATGGAACTACATTGGCTATAATTTGGGTTTGGTGAACGGATAGAGCTGAGATATGAAAGTACATTTTGGAAAATCGTGTACGAAAAGTGCTAAATGTTACAAAATTTGGTACCTTTTGGTATTTGCTATATGGTATAGAATTTTGTACAATTTGTGATTTTGTAAAGGGTAGAACTGGAATTTTGAAATTCGGTATTAGATTAGCAATTGGTGTTTAGAGTGGAGGTAGGGAGGTGGTTTTGAAAATTCGTACTTATTTCAACAAAAACTACTAAATAGTCCTCAAATGGGTTTCAGGGGAACTGGAAAACTGAATTGGGGTTAGGATATATGTTGGGTAACATGTTGATACCAAAACCGTTTTAAATAGTTAAGGTACTAAATTTGGTGTTGGGTGTAGGAACAAAGCTGGGATTATATAATTTAAAAATACGCTATTTGTACAAAAAATACGAAATTGAAAAATATTTGCTCTGAAGTTTGAGACAAAGTTCTGAGTTTGAAAAATTGTACTGAATATTGTCCCATTGATTTGATGTTAACGCCAAGGAGTTTCTAAATAATGTACTGAAATTAAGTAGTCAAACGTGAAGTATCTTTTCAAAAAATGTTTTTTGTCTGACCGCTTTGGTATGTAAATTTGAAAACGTGGTTCAATGCGACATTTTTGTTAACTAGAAGGTATTTACCCCCTGATATTAAAAAATCCTAAATTGAAATGCCTTCAAAAAATTTGCCGTTATATACGGTTGACATACCGGTGCACATTAAGTACAATTTTTTGTAAAGAAGTTTTCTAACCTTTCATGCCTTAAATTCCGAATTGCGGTTGGAAAATGTGCAGAAGATCTTCAAAATACTCTAAACCTTCAAAATATCTCTTCTAATAAACGTGGATTGAAGTGGAGATTTTTTAAATTAAGCTTCTTATCCTCTGAGTATTCAAGGTCCAAATTTAAAGAAAATTGGAAAATATACATTTGATCTTTTTTAAAAATACACTAAGTCGAGAGGTACCGTTATATGGGGATGTACGAAAACGTGGCCGAAAATTTAACGGACCTATTCGGGTTCTGGGCGAAACCGCTAAAGCTAGAACATTGAATTGTGAATGTGCGTGATTGTTGTTGTGAAGGGGTGAGATAAAGTTTAGTGTTTGGAAATTCGTACTGGAAGAGAATGCTTTGTTAGTGAAGGGGTAAAACCAGGAGTCTAATCTGAAATTTGCAATATGATACGTAGTTTTGGAAATTCGAAATAAAAAATATGGTAGCTGTGTAGGGATGCGATACGGCAATTTTTTTTTTTTTAAATTCTGACTACAATCGAAAAAATATTGGTAATAAAAATAGGTCTTAGTACAACAGAATCTCCAGTATTCACCATTCCCGTATTAAATATTGTTTATATATATTTCGTTTCCTTTCCGCATACGAAGTAGCGGGCATTTGCTAGTCTATATATATAAAAGAGTAAAGTGATGATGTGATCTACAACGCCCAGACGAAACGGCTGAAGCTAGAATCCCCAAATTTTGTGTGAGGATTAGTCTTGGGGCAAAGGTGCTCGATAAGGCTGGGTTTTTGGAAATTCGTCCTAGAAGGGTACGAAAAGTACTAAAATGTACTAAAAATGGTACCATTTGTGTGGGGGGCCGACTAAGAATCAACGCCCAGACGAAACGGCTGAAGCTAGAATTCCCAAATTTTAGGTGAGGATTAGTCTTGGGGCGAAGGTGCTCGATAAGGCTGGGTTTTTGGAAATTCGTCCTACAAGGGTGCGAAAAGCACTAAAATGTACTAAAAATGGTCAAATTTGTGTGGGGGGCCGACTAGGAATCAACGCCCAGACGAAACGGCTGAAGCTAGAATTCCCAAATTTTGGGTGAGGATTAGTCTTGGGGCGAAGGTGCTCGATAAGGCTGGGTTTTTGGAAATTCGTCCTACAAGGGTGCGAAAAGCACTAAAATGTACTAAAAATGGTCAAATTTGTGTGGGGGCCGACTAGGAATCAACGCCCAGACGAAACTGCTTAAGCTAGAATTCCCAAGATTTGGGTGAGGATTAGTCTTGGGGCGAAGGTGCTCGATAAGGCTGGGTTTTTGGAAATTCGTCCTACAAGGGTGCGAAAAGCACTAAAATGTACTAAAAATGGTCAAATTTGTGTGGGGGGCCGACTAGGAATCAACGCCCAGACGAAACGGCTGAAGCTAGAATTCCCAAATTTTGGGTGAGGATTAGTCTTGGGGCGAAGGTGCTCGATAAGGCTGGGTTTTTGGAAATTCGTCCTACAAGGGTGCTAAAAGCACTAAAATGTACTAAAAATGGTCAAATTTGTGTGGGGGGCCGACTAAAAATCAACGCCCAGACGAAACTGCTTAAGCTAGAATTCCCAAGTTTTGGGTGAGGATTAGTCTTGGGGCGAAGGTGCTCGATAAGGCTGGGTTTTTGGAAATTCGTCCTACAAGGGTGCGAAAAGCACTAAAATGTACTAAAAATGGTCAAATTTGTGTGGGGGGCCGACTAGGAATCAACGCCCAGACGAAACGGCTGAAGCTAGAATTCCCAAATTTTGGGTGAGGATTAGTCTTGGGGCGAAGGTGCTCGATAAGGCTGGGTTTTTGGAAATTCGTCCTACAAGGGTGCGAAAAGCACTAAAATGTACTAAAAATGGTCAAATTTGTGTGGGGGGCCGACTAAGAATCAACGCCCAGACGAAACTGCTTAAGCTAGAATTCCCAAATTTTGGGTGAGGATTAGCCTTGGAGCGAAGATGCTCAATAAGGCTGGGTTTTTGGAAATTCGTCCTACAAGGGTGCGAAAAGCACTAAAATGTACTAAAAATGGTCAAATTTGTGTGGGCCGACTAAGAATCAACGCCCAGACGAAACGGCTGAAGCTAGAATTCCCAAATTTTGGGTGAGGATTAGTCTTGGCCGAAGGTGCTCGATAAGGCTGGGTTTTTGGAAATTCGTCCTAGAAGGGTACGAAAAGTACTAAAATGTACTAAAAATGGTACCATTTGTGTGGTGGGGCCGACTAAGAATCAACGCCAAGAAGAAACGGCTGAAGCTAGAATTCCCAAATTTTGGGGAGATTAGTCTTGGGGCGAAGGTGCTCGATACGGCTGGGTTTTTGGAAATTCGTCCTACAAGGGTGCGAAAAGCACTAAAATGTACTAAAAATGGTCAAATTTGTGTGGGGGCCGACTAAGAATCAACGCCCAGACGAAACGGCTGAAGCTAGAATCCCCAAAATTTGTGTGAGGATTAGTCTTGGGGCAAAGGTGCTCGATAAGGCTGGGTTTTTGGAAATTCGTCCTAGAAGGGTACGAAAAGTACTAAAATGTACTAAAAATGGTACCATTTGTGTGGGGGCCGACTAAGAATCAACGCCCAGACGAAACGGCTGAAGCTAGAATTCCCAAATTTTAGGTGAGGATTAGTCTTGGGGCGAAGGTGCTCGATAAGGCTGGGTTTTTGGAAATTCGTCCTAGAAGGATGCGAAAAGCACTAAAATGTACTAAAAATGGTCAAGTTTGTGTGGGCGCCGACTAGGAATCAACGCCCAGACGAAACGGCTGAAGCTAGAATTCCCAAATTTTGGGTGAGGATTAGTCTTGGGGTGAAGGTGCTCGATAAGGCTGGGTTTTTGGAAATTCGTCCTACAAGGGTGCTAAAAGCACTAAAATATACTAAAAATGGTCAAATTTGTGTGGGGGCCGACTAGGAATCAACGCCCAGACGAAACTGCTTAAGCTAGAATTCCCAAATTTTGGGTGAGGATTAGTCTTGAGGCGAAGGTGCTCGATAAAGCTGGGTTTTTGGAAATTCGTCCTACAAGGGTGCGAAAAGCACTAAAATGTACTAAAAATGGTCAAATTTGTGTGGGGGGCCGACTAAGAATCAACGCCCAGACGAAACTGCTTAAGCTAGAATTCCCAAATTTTGGGTGAGGATTAGTCTTGGGGCGAAGGTGCTCGATAAGGCTGGGTTTTTGGAAATTCGTCCTACAAGGGTGCGAAAAGTACTAAAATGTACTAAAAATGGTACCATTTGTGTGGGGGCCGACTAAGAATCAACGCCCAGACGAAACGGCTGAAGCTAGAATTCCCAAATTTTAGGTGAGGATTAGTCTTGGGGCGAAGGTGCTCGATAAGGCTGGGTTTTTGGAAATTCGTCCTACAAGGGTGCGAAAAGCACTAAAATGTACTAAAAATGGTCAAATTTGTGCGTGGGCCCGACTAAGAATCAAGGCCCAGACGAAACGGCTGAAGCTAGGAACCTGAAATTTTGTGTGAGTGTTAGTCTTGGGGCGAAGGTGCTCGATAAGGCTGGGTTTTTGGAAATTTGTCCTACAAGGGTGCGAAAAGCACTAAAATTTACTAAAAATGGTAACATTTGTGTGGCTGATTGATTAATAATCAACGCTCAGACGAAACGGCTGAAGCTAGAATCTTGAAAATTTGGGTGAGGGTTAGACTTGTGGCGAAGGTGACCGATAAGGCTGGGTTTTTGGAAATTTGTCCTAGAAGGGTGCGAAAAGTACTAAAATGTACTAACAATGGTGCTTTTTGTATGACTGACTGATTAATAATCAACGCTCAGACGAAACGGCTGAAGCTAGAATCTTGAAATTTTGTCTGAGGGTTAATCTTGGGGCGAAGTGCTGGATAAGGCTGAGTTTTTGGAAATTCGTCCTAGAAGGATGCGAAACCCAGCGAAAAGTTTGCCTCCAAAGAGGCAGTTAAATGATATGTACAAGTGATTTGGAAGTGCATCAAATTATGCATTTTCACTCATGATTTTTACAAGGGAGTGACCCCGGAAAGAGGCACTCCATTGCACCGCATTTTAACTGACCCTTTGGCATTGCATTTTAACTGAACCTTTGGCACTGCATTTTAACTGACCCTTTGGCATTGCATTTTAACTGACCCTTTGGGGTAGAATAGGAGGCAGTCCAGAGCACGTGTTTTGAATAACAAAATAAAATGCATTTATTATTTGTGTAAAACAAAAATATTAATAACTTTATTAAATTAACATTATGAAAATTCTCTATTGAATTCAATAACAAACATGTGTGTTCCTTCGCTCTTTATTTAATCCAAGCTTAAGTGCTTTTGCTTCTTCTGCTAAATGGGTTTGATATTGTCTTCCCATCACTAGTTAAGATTTCGACATGTACTCCAACAGCACCCCATTGGGAAATTTTCTTCTCGTGAGTTACCGGAAAAATGTTCACAAATTAAATATTATTTAGTTTGTATTAACAAATGTTTGGAAATGTTAACGCGATTATCTCTTTTATTCCGCTGCCTGCAGAGATGTATAAACTGATTTATGTACATGTAGGGATCTCTAACAACTGCTAATAAAATGTAGTGAACGGAATTCTGAAATTTGGGATGAGGGTCACTGGTGGAGAGTTAGAAAGATGTACCAAAGGGTTTTTGGAATTTCGACCTAGAAGTGTACGAAAAGTACTAAAAGTTATAAAATTTAGTACCAGTTGTATATTTTGAACGGCTATAGCTAGAATCTTGAAATTTGGTATGGAAATAAAGGATGGGAGGTGGTGTTTATGAAAGGAAATTCGTTCTCATGTGTACGAAAAGTACTAAAGTGTACTAAATTTAGTACAATCTGGATTTGAGTGAACGGATAAAGCTGGAAACTTGAATTTTAAAATTAAGACTAGTATTGAAGAGTAGGATTGAGATATGAGGGTTATTTTTGGAAATTCGTACTTATGTGTACGAAAAGTACTAAATTTGGTACAATTTGGATTTGGGTGAATGGATAGAGGTGGAATCCTGAAATTTTGAACTATTATTACTGTTAGAGTATAGGATTGAGTTTTGAAAATTTGTACTTATTCGCACGAAAAGTACTAAACGGTCGTGAATTTGGTACAATTTGGATTTGGGTGAATGGATATAGGTGGAATCCTGTAATTTGGAATCAAGATTACTGTTGGACTGTATTATTGAGTTAATCTTGGAAATTCGTACCTATGGGTACGGAAAATACAATGGTACTAAATTTGGTACAATTTAAATTTAGGTAAACGGACAGAGCTGGAATCTTGAAATATTGAATTAAGATTTCTATTGGGCTGTAGGATTGAACAAGTTGTACTAAATTTGGCATAATTTGGATTTGGGTGAACAGATAGAGCTGGAATCCTGAAATTTATAATTAAAGTTACTTATGGGTTGTAAGATTGAGGTAGTTTTGGAAATTCGTACTTATGGGTACGGAAAGTACTAAATGGTACTAACTTTGGTGGTCGTACAATAAATGTACTAGGAGTATTAAATAATACTAAATATTGAAGCACTGGTATTGGGTGAATCGATAATTGAAATTTGTTGTGAGGATCACTGTTAAGATTGGATCAGAATGTTTATTAAAATCCACCTTTAAATGTATTAAAGGTTTCCACATGTAATACTATTGACATTGGGTGAAAAAGTAGAGCTAAAACTGTAACAAGCTAATGAGCTAAGGTTCTGGATTCTAAAAATTGTACTGAATAATGCTCTTTTGTTTCTATGTTAACTCGAATTCGGTTTCTCAATAATGTAATAATTAACATCCAGTAACATCCCAGACGGGACAAGGCAGACTTCTCTCATATCAATGAGTGCACCCCGATTCATATTAGATCATTGATATGGGACGTACTGATTATCGCCGAGTCCGAACGGCGTGCCTTACGACACCATTTGTAGAGAAGTTTTACATGACTGAAATACTCAGTAAATGTCACCAACATTACTGAGGGGTATTTTGCAACCGTCGAAAATTTGATGTTGCCTGACCGGGGAATCGATCGGTTTTCTACATTTTGATATCACAAATTCCAAAATTCGGACTGATATTTAAAATGGAGGTCGCTGTTGAAGTGTAGAGGTCTGTTTTTTTTTTTTGAGATTCGAACAAAACATGCACGAACAGTACTTGAAAGAAATTAAATATCAATTTAAATAGCTATAAGTACATAAAAATGTTCAGTGTTCACCATATTAAAAGTTTATTTGAATATTATTTCTTTTCCGCATACGAAGTAGCGGGCATTTTGCTAGTTACTTATATTTGATCTCATTTACTATCTCTTATCTAATTAATTATCTGTACTTATTATTTACTGATTTTATTGCCCAAAATATGAATTTGTTATGTTTCCTTATATTATTTTATGTTAAAAATGAATTAAATATTACTTTACAATTTAAATTAATCTTTTATTAACGGTCGAGCAGTCCACCTAGCGGGTAGAAGAATCATTAACCTAAATGTAGTAACAAGGAACCCCCAAGCGGCTAATAGTGGTACCACAGCGACAGTTCATCGTACCACTGACAACACAAATGCCGGTAAACACTGCTGTTGGGAGCAACGGAGTGCTGGAGTGACAAGCCGAAATGGTATAAAAGGAGGTGTTGTTCACTCAATGGTGGCAGTCGTCTGTTGATGGCTGGTGAGTGAAGGTTGATTGTGAAGAAGAAAAGGTGCGCAACTTCGGTTGGTCGGAGCCTTAGTAAGCTGAACAATTATCATTTACTCTTTGTGGTGACGCCTACTGACCGCAGGGCCAAGTGAGGGCTGTAGCAATACACCCTATTCTTCGGGCAGCGCTGACGCCTACTGACCGCAGGGCCAAGTGATGGCTGTAGCAATACACCCTATACTGACCGCAGGGCCAAGTGAGGGCTGTAGCAATACACCCTATTCTTCGGGCTGCGCTGACGCTTACTGACCGCAGGGCCAAGTGAGGCTGTAGCAATACACCCTATTCTTCGGGCTGCGCTGACGCTTACTGACCGCAGGGCCAAGTGAGGGCTGTAGCACTACACCCTATCCTTCGGGCTGCGCTGACGCAACGACTGCCCTAGACAAAGACTGTACGCGTCGTCATTCTTCGCTACGGGCCGCTATTGTGCCAAAGTCGCCCACATCGTACATCGCGCCTCTGCTGTACCCAAAGCCGCTAACGTAACGCATCGGGTCGCTGCCGTGCCGACCTAAGTCATCGTTATTTGCATCGGGCCGCTGAATTGCCTAAACTGTTACGATCATCGCTCCGCGTTTACTCATCAAGCTGCTTCGGTGTCAACGTCGCTGCCGACATAACTCGCCGAAATCCGACTATAGCTGCATCCAACTACTATCTCAACAACATATCCCGTTGCTGTAGCGTCATTGCCTTATATCATCGATTAAATGTTTGTGTGTTATTGTTGTCGTGCAAGCAAAGTGTCAAGTGTAGTGTTTTAAGTAAATAAAGACATTTATAACGTTTTATTAAGAAAATTAACTGTGTGTTTCACTCCCTTACGTCCACCATCAAAATAAAAAAATAAATTCTTGTGACGACCCTGGCACCCGCTAAACCTACCCCAGCTTCAAAGTGATAAAACATGTCGTCACAACAACCCCATATCATATTTTGATTTTTCAAATTGTGTATGCCCGTGTATGACCAAAAAACTACATTTTAAGCCAACAATTGAAAATTTGACTTTCTTATCCATTATTTTCCTAAAATCGATTTTTTTACATAATCGATCGATGAATATGTATGAAAGAATATGTTAGGAAAACCCAACAGATTAGCCTCTATGGGCCCAAACATAGGAAAAAGTAAAAAAATCTGAAAATTTTCCACTCGGAATCGGCCCGGAGTCGGAGCCGGAGTAGTGAAAAAAACGGGTCTGGAGTCAGAGTCGAGTCAAATATGCCTCGACTCCGAAACCCTGTATGTTACAAGTACATTAATGCGATCTTGAATTTATTAGAAAGTATGAGGAACTGTCCGTAAATATTTCTTACATATACACATCCACATATTTCAATTCCATGCCCCTTCCTAAACTTTCATCATTTTAACTTTACTTTTTCAATAAAAAAAATTGTCCATCACACCTGCTTAAAATAGCAAAATTTTTAATCGGATCACTGCTATTAAGTGGCTACTTATTACTTATTTTTCACACCCATTGTTTATGTTTTTCTTGGAAATCCCCATCAACGGCATGGAATTACTTTTCCCACGACTAAAGACTCCATTAACGCAACTAACTAATGGCCGACCAAATGAAAGGATTTAAATCTCTTGTTTTTAATCCGCAAAAATAACACACGCACACACCGACAACAACTAAATACTGTTGCATTTACGTTTCTGTTGTTGCTATTGTTGTATAAGCCTTATTGTCATAATAATCATTTTTTGTTTATGACAATTGGGCAAATGGAAAAGTGGTGCAACAAAATAAAAATAAGAATTTAAAATAACAACTATTACTTAATGTAAGTTAAGATACAAAAACAACAAAATCACATTGAATCTAAGTGGTAATTAAAAGCTTAGCACGCTGTGTCTTCACTGCTAGTTTCCTTCACTTCACCGCCAGTTTTAGCTTTGTGAAGCAAAAAATAAGCTGTTGAAAAAAAAAACAGGAACAGTGTTGTGCCAAGAATTTAGGTATGTATGTATAAAGGAAGGATAATTGTTTTCACCAATTTAGTTTTTAAAATAAAAAAAGAAAATTTACACGGTGCGCCTTAACTAAATTTTAATGAAAGGTGCTTTCACCTAGGAAGTTTTTGCGGATTCTGAAACTACAATGTTCAGAGATGAGAAAAATCAAAAAACAAAAAAAATCGCCGGAGGGATTTTCAAATAAATCGCGGTCAAAGTTCACATTTTTTGGAAACCGCAAGTCCTATCGCAATGGGACTAAAGAAAATGTTGTAGCAGTGAAAATTCTCTACAAGATAGACCTTAAAGGTACTTTCGTAGGTTTTCTCATTTTTGAGATATAGAAGTTAAAATTGGGACAATGCACAGACTGTATAGCCACTTTATTAAACAATGTCTTGCACGATGCGCCTTAACTAACTTTACACGAAAATCGCTTATACCTAAGAAACGGCAATGTTAATAGACGAGACAATGCAAAAACAAGGAAAAATCGCTAAAGGGATTTTTCAAAAAAAAAAACAAGTAAAAAAGCATTAAGTTCGGCCGGGCCGAACTTTTCATACCCTCCACCATAAAATATTCTGAACTAAAATGGAATAATTACTTTTCATTCCTGTCCCCAACTTTAAGTGGGTACGTTAAAATGTCAGATAATGTTTATGTACATTTATGCTTCATTCGGGAGGCCCTTTTTTATGGTGCCTATATCTAACTATGTATGTTGACAATTTTTGGTGGGCTAGAAATTGGGAGGTACTGTTATATAGAAGTTATAATAAAACATGGACCTATGTTGACAGTTTTTGATGGGAGCCTTTAATGTCAAATAACTCCTAATTCGGTTAAAAAATTTAGCTAGAATCTTCAAAATATCGAAAATCGGCACATAACGTGGGAACTTCAAATGTCATTAACAGCTAGTTCGGAGGTATCTGGGCTATACGAAAATATGAACTTAAATGAACCGTTATATGGGGGCTATACCAAAACGTGGACCTATGTCCACAAGTTTGGTTATATAAGTTTATTGACACTTAAGAACCCTAAGTGTCAAAATATAGCTAAAGCGGTCTGAAAATATAGCTAAAACTGTCAAAATACCGTAAATCGGGGGGTACCGTTATATGGGGGCTATACCGAAACGTGGACCTATGTCCACAACTTTTGTTATATAAGTTTATTGACATTTAAGAACCCTAACTGTCAAATTATAGCTACATCGGTCTGAAAATGTAGCTAAAAACGTCAAAATACCGCAAATCGAAGGGTACCGTTATATGGGGGCTATACCAAAACGTGAACCTATGTCCACAACTTTTGTTATATAAGTTTATTGAGACTTAAGAACCCTAAATGTCAAATTATAGCTATATCGGTCTGAAAATGTAGCTAAAAACATCAAAACACCGTAAATCGGGGGCACCGTTATATGGGGGCTATACCAAAACGGGGACCTATGTCCACAACTTTTGTTATATAAGTTTACTGACACTTAAGAACCCTAAATGTTAAATTATAGCTACATCGGTCTGAAAATGTAGCTAAAAACGTCAAAATACCGTAAATTGGGGGGTACCGTTATATGGGGGCTATACCAAAACGTGGACCTATGTCCACAACTTTTGTTATATAAGTTTATTGAGACTTAAGAACCCTAAATGTCAAATTATAGCTATATCGGTCTGAAAATGTAGCTAAAAACATCAAAACACCGTAAATCGGGGGGCACCGTTATATGGGGGCTATACCAAAACGTGGACCTATGTCCACAAGTTTGGTTATATAAGTTTATTGACACTTAAGAACCCTAAGTGTCAAAATATAGCTAAAGCGGTCTGAAAATATAGCTAAAACTGTCAAAATACCGTAAATCGGGGGGTACCGTTATATGGCGGCTATACCGAAACGTGGACCTATGTCCACAACTTTTGTTATATAAGTTTATTGACATTTAAGAACCCTAACTGTCAGATTATAGCTACATCGGTCTGAAAATGTAGCTAAAAACGTCAAAATACCGCAAATCGGAGGGTACCGTTATATGGGGGCTATACCAAAACGTGGACCTATGTCCACAACTTTTGTTATATAAGTTTATTGAGACTTAAGAACCCTAAATGTCAAATTATAGCTATATCGGTCTGAAAATGTAGCTAAAAACATCAAAACACCGTAAATCGGGGGGCACCGTTATATGGGGGCTATACCAAAACGGGGACCTATGTCCACAACTTTTGTTATATAAGTTTACTGACACTTAAGAACCCTAAATGTTAAATTATAGCTACATCGGTCTGAAAATGTAGCTAAAAACGTCAAAATACCGTAAATTGGGGGGTACCGTTATATGGGGGCTATACCAAAACGTGGACCTATGTCCACAACTTTTGTTATATAAGTTTATTGATACTTAAGAACCCTAAATGTTAAGTTATAGCTAAATCGGTCTGAAAATGTAGCTAAAAACTTCAAAATACCGCAAATCGGGGGGTACCGTTATATGGGGGCTATACCAAAACGTGGACCTATGTCCACAAGTTTTGTTATATATGTTTATTGACACTTAAGAACCCTAAATGTCAAATTATAGCCAAATCGGTCTGAAAATGTAGCTGAAAACGTCAAAATACCGTAAATCGGGGGGTACCGTTATATGGGGGCTATACCAAAACGTGGACCGATATATCCCATCTTCGAACTTGATCTTCCGACGGCTAAAAAAATGGTATTCCCCAATTTTCAGCGAAATCGGTCAACAAATGCGACCTGTATGTTGCGAACGGACGGACGGACGGACGGACGGACATGCATAAATCGACTCAGAAAGTGATTCTATGTATATCCCTAGAAGGAACTATGGGTCTATCTCGCTTCCTTTTGTATGTTACATACAAATGCACTAACACATAATACCCCTTACCACATAGTGGTGTAGGGTATAAAAAACGGACAAATTTCCCAATTTTTGCTTTATTTTAGGTTTCCAGGATTTTGTTTTTAAACCGCAAGTCCTGTCAAAATGGGACTAAAGGAAATGGTATAGGGGATTTACACTGCTACAACATTTTCCTCAGTCCCATTTCGATAGGACTTGACGCTTCCAAGCAAAATGCTAAAAATCTAAAATAAACCTAAAAATGTGATCTTTGACCGCGATTTTTTTTAAATCCCTTTAGCGACTTTTTCTTGTTTTTGCATTTTTCTCATCTGTAAACATTGCTGTTTCAGAATCCACAAAAACTTGCCATGTATAAGCGATTTTCGTTTAAAGTTAGTTAAGGCGCATCGTGCATGACATTGTTTTATAATTTGAACTTCTATATCTCAAAAATGGTAAAACCTACGAAAATACCATTAAGACAAAATTTTTTTTAGTCCCATTGCGATAGGACTTTCGGTTTACAAAATGTGAACGTTGATTGTGATTGATTTGACAATCCCTCCGGCGATTTTTTTTTTTTTGATTTTTCTAATCCCTGAACATTGTAGTTTCAGAATCCGTAAAAACTACCCAGGTGTAAGCAACTTTCATTTAAATTTAGTTCAGGCGCACCGTGTTTATTCAAATGATAATTTACTTTTTCATTCACCCCCTGTTTATGTATTTCGAAACGAAAACGTGTGCGCATGAAACACACCCAAACTTTAGTTTTTGAAATATTATTGCCCTTGCTTTTGCTTCAAAACAACAAACAAATTTGAAAAACACACTCAAATTTGGTAGTTTTTCTTGCGCATTCATTTTCTATCGACATACATTAACAGGCCCTCAGTCTAGGGAATTCAAACATTGGCCATACCAAATGTCAGCTATTTTTTATTTTATTTATTTATTTATGCTCATGTAAAAACCTAGCCCATAGGGCCATGATCGGTTCCAAAAACCACTATACTTTTACTACTCTCAATGGATTATTGTGGCCATAATCTTGAAAATACCAAATATCGGGACACATTTTATATGGAAAGCTTTATATCCCAAATGAACACTTAATACAAAATTTCAGGCATTTCAGAGGAATATTGAGGCCACAATCTTCATAATACAAAACATCGGGAGGTACCGCGACATATTTAGAGGGGAAAGTTGAATACCCCCAACGAAGACTAAATACAAAATTTCAACCATTTCAAAGGATTATTGCGGCCATAATCCTGAAAATACCGAAAATCGGGAGCAACCGTTCTATGGCGGCTATATTAAAGTGTTATACCCATGTGGAAAGTTGTATACCCCAAATAAACACGAAATACCAAATTTCAGCCATTTCGGTGGAATATTAAGGCCACAACCTTCAAAATACCGAAAATCGGGAGGTACCGTTCTATGGGGGTTATACGATATGTGGGCCTATACCGACAAAATTCTGGGAAAAAGTTGTATACCTTCAACGAAGTCTAAGTACCAAATTTCAGCCATTTCGGTGTGATAATGAAGTTAAAACCTTCAAAATACCGAAAATCTGGTGGTGCCGTTCTATGGGAGCTATATCAAAACGTGGACCGATATAGCCCGTTTGCAATACCAAACATCCTAGGAGTAATAGAAACTTCTATACAAAATTGCAAAGCATAAAAATTCTGTATCTTGATTTCAACAGACGGACGGTCGGGCAGACATGATACGGACAAGGACGAACAGACCAAAGATATATTCTACGAGCGCCTGGAAGAAACATATGACCGTTGTCCTGCCCATGACATTGAAAGTATTCTAGGCGATCTTAATGCCAAAATTGGAAAGGAGAATGTCTTTGGCCCAACAGTCGGAAAATTCAGTCTCCACAGTGAAACGTCTGACAACGGAATGAGACTGATAGACTTCGCAGCGGCAAAAAACTTGGTAGTTAGCCGTACCAGATTTAAGCATCTCGATGTTCGTAAGGTCACCTGGCTATCTCCAGATCAATGAACAATACGAGGGCAGTTCGGAAACTTCTTAGCCTAGCACAAAATGCGCGGTTTAAACAGAAAAAAGTTAAGTGTTTTGGAAACTTCCATCTCTGTTATGAACACATGCTAAATTTTGTTTTGATCTGGCAACTCCTTCATATAGAAACAGGTGTTCAAAAAAACGCATCCGCAATTTTTTTACAATGGAAAAATTAGAAATGCGTGATGTCGTTAAATATTTACATAAAAAAGGTTTATCGGGACAAGAAATTCATAATGATATGGTGAATGTGTTAAGTGCACTTTGCTCCTTCATATGCAACAGTAAAAAATTGGGTTGCTGATTTTAAACGTGGTCGTACAAGCATTGAATATGAACCACGTAGTGGACGTCCAAAAACAGCAACAACAACAGAAATTGTAGCCAAAGTGCATGATATGGTATTAAATGATCGACGAATAAAAGTGCGTGAAATTGCTAATATCATGGGCATCTCAAATGATCGAGTCCATTTAATTTTGCATGAAGAACTACAGATGAAAAAGCTTTCTGCAAGATGGGTGCCGCATTTGTTAACAGTCGATTAAAAACGCATAAGAATGAACATTTCTCAAGCTTGTTTGGATCGTTTTATGCGAAATAAAATGGATTTTAAGCGTCGTTTCATAACTGCTGATGAGACATGGATCCACCACTATACTCCAGAGACAAACGAACAATCCAAACAATGGACTGAAACTGGAGGAAGTGCCCCAAAGAAGGCAAAAACAATTCAATCGGCTGGTAAGGTTATGGCAACGGTTTTTGGGACTTCAAAGGTGTTTTATTGATTGACTATCTGCAAAAGGGTAAAACAATAAATTCAGAGTACTATTGCAACCTTTTGGATCAATTAAATGTACAAATTCGAGAAAAACGTCCTGGCTTACAACACAAAAAAATAATTTTTTATCAAGACAACGCACCAGCGCACAAGAGTGTTTCAATAATGGCTAAAATCAACAAATTAAAGTACGAGTTGCTTGACCACCCACCTTATTCTCCTGATTTAGCTCCCAGTGACTTTTACTTGTTCCCAAATCTAAAAAATTCCTTGTTGGCAAGTTTTTACCTCAAATGAAGATGCAATTACAGTTGTAAACCACTATTTTGAAGACCTTGAGGAAAACTATTTTAATCAAGGGATAGAATTGCTAGAAAAGCGTTGGACTACGTGTATTGAAGTTTCAGGAGATTATATTGAAAAATAAAAATATTTTTGAAAAACCAACTATTCTCTTTCATTGATAGGCTAAGAAGTTTCCGAACCGCCCTCGTAAATCAAATTGATCACGTTGTGGAAGATAGAAGACATACATCGAGCGTGTTTGATGTACGATCGTTTCGAGGAGCAAACATAGACACGGACCACTTCCTTGTTGCAGCAAACAAAACACGAACAGATACAACACGGAAGTTGGACATCGGTAAGCTGCAAACATAACAGATAGCCAAATCATATTCCACTCAACTGTCCCAATTGCTTAATGAAAGCACTCCTCTTCCCGATAACATAGTATGACAATGACAAAGTATTGTCCACTCCATGCAAACAGCCGCAAAATCCATACCTGTATACCTGAGTCCTCCAGCAAGGAACCCATGGTATTGCCAGGAGTGTCGTGCTGCTACCGAAGAGAAAAATGTGGCCTATAGGGCTACTCTATAATCAGTAGCAACGCGTAGCGCACGAGAGAGGTATAGGGAGAAAAGGAGAGAGGAGAAACGTCTTTTCCGCAGGAAATGGAAAAGCGGGAGTATGAAAAATTCGAGATGTACAGGAGTCAGAATGGAGTCCGAAAATTTTACCAAAGAGTGAAACATCAAACTGATGGCTTTGGTACAGACCCATCCTCCTGTAGAGACCAGCAAGGTAATTTGGTAACTGATAGAGATAGTGTGCTCGGGATATAGAAAGAACATTTTTCCAAATTACTGGTATCCAATACTAACGAAGACAACGATAATACCACAGATCCAATCCCAGAAGATGGTATTGAATATAAACCGGCTGAAGAATAATATGGCAGCAGGAGCCGATGGCCTACCAGCCAAACTGTTCAAATCCGGCGGCGGCTTGCTTATAAGGTGTATGCATCATCTAGTTAGCACCATCTGACAGGAAGAACGCGTACCCGACGATTGGAACGTGAGCATCCTATGTCCAGTCCACAAGAAGGGAGATAAGAGATCCAATTACAGGGGCATAAGTCTGCTCCCTATTGAATATAAGATAGTATCTGGCATATTGTGTGAACGACTAAAGCCTATGGTCAATGAAATAATTGAACCCTATCAGTGCGGCTTTAGACTGGTTAAATCCATCATTGACCAGATATTTACCTTGATACAAATAAAACTTTACAAAACACTGATACTGCCTGTGCTAATGTATGATTCCGAAGCATGGGTACTTGCGCAAGCAGCTAAGGCAGAGCTTGGTGTGTTCGAGAGAAAAGTTCTTTGAAAGATCTACGGGCTAATCTGTGAACATCGACGTAGTATTAACAACGAGCTGTATCTACTATACAACGACATCAATATAGTTGAACGAATCGAGATACAACGATAGCGATGGCTAGGCCAAGTCATAAGAATGAGTGATGATGAACCCGCTAAAAAAGGCGTATAAATACGGGCCGCAAATGTGGAAGGTCAAAGCTTCGTTGCAGCGAACAGGTGAAAGGAGACATCAGAAAGCTACATATCCCAGGTTGGGAAAATACAGCAGCAAAGAGAGAGTATTGGAGATATTTTCTTAGTTCGGCTTATGGAACAAATGTTCGGTAAAAAGCCAACTAAGTAAGCAAGAAAGTAAGTAATAGGTCCGATGAATATTTCGATGGGTTACAAACGGAATGACAAATTTAATTATACCCTCCATATTATGGTGGAAGGTATAATAATTTTATGATTAAAATGTTACATTATGCTGAACGTACGAATGTCGTATAAATATTTAAATATTTAAATTTGTAACATATTAAACACACATTTCGAGGAAAGCATGAGTCGGTTCCGCAAACAGAAATATAACCTAAGTCTATGACTGCAAAGTCATTAAACTCGGCCTTCTGTCGCAAATCGGAAAGAACTAGAGGTGGACGATTGTTGTGTTCGTGGCACTAGAAAACACGACACGACAACAAATAAGCACATAATCAACAACACTTTAGCGACGACTAACTGCTAAACCTTTCTTTGTTGTGTCTTTTGGTACCACGAAACACGACAATCGAACACCTATAGGAAGAACCCACGCTGGCTACACAAACAGAATATTGTTTTTGGGGCAGCAGTTATTTTTCCATAACTTTCATGCCCTGTATAACCTATTTTTGTATGAAAGCGGCAACACTGTACGGCGTGTTCTAAGATACCACTTATAGAGAAGTTTTATATGGCTAAGATACTCAGGAAATTTCGCCAAACATTGCGCCGTGGGGTATTTTGCCACCGTTGAACATTTTGATCTTAGCTAGTCTGGGAATCGAACCTGGGCATCCAGCGTGCAAGGCGGGTGTGCATACCATTGCACCTCGGTAGCACAACGTTTTGATATAGACCTTATAATAGGTACATCCCGCTTTGCAGTATTTTCAAAGTTTTAGCCGAATTATTCTTTATAAATGGGTGAATTCGGTATATGGTATACAGGATTCCTGTCAGGAATTGTCGATATAAATACCTACCGATTTTCCACCATAATATGGAGGGTATAATTAAATTTGGCGTTCCGTTTGTAACACATCCAAATATTCATCGGAGACCCTATAATGTATGTATATTCTTAATCAGGGTAAAATTCTAAAATTCCGTCCGTCTGTTGAAATCGCAATTTTTAAGATAGAGCTTTGTAATTTGGTATAGAAGTTTCTATTACTCCTAGGATGTTTGGTATTGCAAATGGGCTACGTTTTGATATAGCCCCCATAGAACGGTACCCGATTTTCAGTATTTTGAAGGTTTTAGCTTTATCATCACACCCAAATGGCTGAAGTTTAGTACTTAGTCTTCGTTGGGGGTATAAAACTTCCCCCCAGAATTTTGTCGGTATAGGTACACGCCTTCATATAGCCCCCATAGAACGGTACCTCCCGATTTTCGGTTTTTGGAATGTTGTGTCCTCAATATTCCTCCGAAATGGCTGAAATTTGATATTAAGTCTTCTTTGGGGGTATACAAATTTCCCCCAGAAAATTTTCGGTATAGGTCCATGCCTTCGTATAGCCCCCATAGAACGGTACCTCCCGATTTTCGGTATTTTGAAGGTTGTAGCCTCAATATTCCTCAGAAATGGCTGAAATTTGGTAGTTAGTCTTCGTTGGAAATATACCACTTTTCCCCAGAAATGTTTCTGTATAGGTCCACGCCTTCGTCTAGCCCCCATAGAACGGTACCTTCCGATTTTCGGATTCTATGTATATCTATGTATACCTATATCTATGTATATCTATAAAAGGAACTTTATGTCTGTCTCGTTGCCATATGCATGTTTTATACAAATGCACAAAGACATGATACCCCCTTTGGCACAGTATTTGATGTAGCGTATAACATTTTTTTTCTGTTTGTTTGAATAAAACCTCTGAAGATTGCCTAAATACTGTACCATTCGTCTATAGAAAATCCTTCTTCATACAGACTATATCAGCTCAGGTTGTAGCTTAAAATATTATTTACTGTTCTTCGATTTTTGTTGTAGGTAACAACATTTTATATGTATTTTCGAAAACAAGTCGTCTAGGAATGCTGTGTATACTCTCATCGCCAACAGTTATATATTGTTGCATGCAGCAAATACAATCATTTAAATTGCTCTGATAAATGTCAAACGACATTTGCGTATTCAGCATTCGGGAGGGTTTTCGACATTCGGGCAGAGATAAATGTCATTTGGTTTTCTAGTGTTGTAAAATCCGAGAACATTTGATGGCTTTGGGTTGTGATGCGGTTTTGGAACTGATGTTGATGCGTCTTGTTGATGTTACTGTAGTAGTGCAGTTGTAACTGTATTTAAGTTTGTATAAAAGTAAACTATGTCCATGCAATATTGTTGTCGACAAATAAATGATGACCAAAAGTAAATGGTGTAAAGGTGAAGGGATATGCTTGTATGTCAGACTGGGGATGTCGCTGTAGAGAGCAATTGCACATTTTGCGTTAAGTTATTTGAAATGTCATGGCGATAATCATGTGTGGTAAAATCAAATAGTTGCATTTACGAGGTTCGGGTGATAAACAACGACAACGAAATCGGTAGTGCTCATAAAGACGTAAGAAATCGGGTATATGACCGTATGAGACAAGCAAGGGATGAAGTGGAGAGGAGAGCCTTAAGAGGGGCAGTTTCCATAGATAGTCCAAAGAAGTCTTTCTAAGAATGTGAAGAATGTCTTTAGAGATGGACAAAATTCGATGTTTAAAGATGACAAAAATAAAAGCTTTATAGAAAACCTAAAGAGAGTGGTTTGAGAACATGTCAGTCGACAAGTCGAGCACACAAATAATTGTGATTTAAAGCTTATACTTTAACTCTACAGATCCTGTAAAGACTTCCTTTTCGTAGTCTGGCTTCTCTCTATGCATGCCTTTTTATTTGTGCAAAACTACCACTGATATGTTCTCATCCTTATTTTTCAGAAATTAGAAATCCCCTTTAAAAGTCTCAACACCCAGCTGCTTGTCTACCATTACTTTACCTCTCTCCTTGCAAACTAATTTCAAGTCTTAAATCACACACCCACACCTCCAAAACTTTCAACTTTCTTCTGCAAACATCCGTTCAAAATCATTATTTGATTTTCACAAAGTTGCCTTATTAAACATTCTTCTCATATTTCTCTGGCTAATTCATATTTGCTGTTCCTCCAGTGGTTAATGACCGATTTATAAGGTGTTGTTATTATTGTTGTCGTTGCTGTTTTTGGTATTTGCTATTGTCGTCCTTAAAATGTTTTTGCTATTTCGTTAATACAATTTCTGCGTGCTGGAGAGAAAACTTTTCAGAAATGTTCGCCAACAAATAACCACACCAACCCGACAACATCACCAGCATCAACAATTCGTTTGGATTTTGAAAACAGAAACTGGCTAAAACTTTTACTTTTACAGTTGTGGTCAGGTTTTGTCGCTTAAAATGCGTTAACTAAATATGATTTAGAGAAGAAAATCACGAAGGAATATTTACTCAATTAGTATGGACCGCATACAAAGAAGATGTAGGTAGGTTTCAACACAAAACAGCCACCATTCCTACTAACGGTTCAATCAACAACAAAGTTCACGTACAACGAAAAGTTTCTAGCCGTGGAAAGGATATTTGTGGGTTTGAAGCATACGTCAATAACAGTGGCGGAATGAGGAGGTATATAATTTTAATTTCGACGAGATCATAAGGGGAAACTTAGCGGTTCTTTAAAGACGAACTGTCGGGAGTCTTTATAGACGAGCTATATGCGACTTTATATGCGAGCTATAGCGCCTTTTAAATACAAGCTGAAGGCCATCATTGTAGAAGAGCTAAAGGAAGTATTTATAAAAAAGTTAAGAAAGTCTTTATAGACGAACTGAAGCACGACTTTATAGACAAACTGGCGCACGTCTTTATAGACGAACTGAAGCACGTCTTTATAGACAAACTGAAGCACGTCTTTATAGACGAGCTGAAGCACGTCTTTACAGACAAACTGAAGTACGTCTTTATAGACGAGCTGAACACGTCTTTATAGACGAGCTGAACACGTCTTTATAGACGAGCTGAATCACGTCTTTATAGACAAGCTGTAGCACGTCTTTATAGACGAGCCGAAACACGCCTTTGTAGGCGAGCCGAAGCACGCCTTTATAGACGAGCTGAAGCACGTCTCTGTAGACGAGCCGAAGCACGTCTTTATAGACGAGCTGAAGCACGTCTCTGTAGACGAGCCGAAGCACGTCTTTATAGACGAGCTGAAGCACGTCTTTATAGACGAGCTGAAGCACGTCTTTATAGACGAGCTGAAGCACGTCTTTATAGACGAGCTGAAGCACGTCTTTATAGACGAGCTGAAGCACGTCTTTATAGACGAGCTGAAGCACGTCTTTATAGACGAGCTGAAGCACGTCTTTATAGACGAGCTGAAGCACGTCTTTATAGACGAGCTGAAGCACGTCTTTATAGACGAGCTGAAGCACGTCTTTATAGACGAGCTGAAGCACGTCTTTATAGACGAGCTGAAGCACGTCTTTATAGACGAGCTGAAGCACGTCTTTATAGACGAGCTGAAGCACGTCTTTATAGACGAGCTGAAGCACGTCTTTATAGACGAGCTGAAGCACGTCTTTATAGACGAGCTGAAGCACGTCTTTATAGACGAGCTGAAGCACGTCTTTATAGACGAGCTGAAGCACGTCTTTATAGACGGGCTGAAGCACGTCTTTATAGACGAGCTGAAGCACGTCTTTATAAACGAGCTGAAGCACGTCTTTATAGACGAGCTGAAGCACGTCTTTATAGACGAGCTGAAGCAAGTCTTTATAGACGAGCTGAAGCGCGTCTTTATAGACGAGCTGAAAGGTCGTCTTTATAAACGAGCTGAAAGGTCGTCTTTATAGACGAGCTGAAAGGTCGTCTTTATAGACGAGCTGAAAGGTCGTCTTTATAGACGAGCTGAAAGGTCGTCTTTATAGACGAACTGAAAGGTCGTCTTTATAAACGAATTGAAAGGTAGTCTTTATAAACGAGCTGAAAGTTCGTCTTTATAGACGAGCTGAAAGGTCGTCTTTATAGACGAGCTGAAAGGTCGTCTTTATAGACGAGCTGAAAGGTCGTCTTTATAGACGAGCTGAAAGGTCGTCTTTATAGACGAGCTGAAAGGTCGTCTTTATAGACGAGCTGAAAGGTCGTCTTTATAGACGAGCTGAAAGGTCGTCTTTATAGACGAGCTGAAAGGTCGTCTTTATGGACGAGCTGAAAGGTCGTCTTTATAGACGAGCTAAAGGTCGTCTTTATAGACGAGCTAAAGGTCGTCTTTATAGACGAGCTAAAGGTCGTCTTTATAGACGAGCTGAAAGGTCTTCTTTATAGACGAGCTGAAAGGTCTTCTTTATAGACGAGCTAAAGGTCGTCTTTATAGACGAGCTAGAGGTCGTCTTTATAGACGAGCTAAAGGTCGTCTTTATAGACGAGCTAAAGGTCGTCTTTATAGACGAGCTAAAGGTCGTCTTTATAGACGAGCTAAAGGTCGTCTTTATAGACGAGCTAAAGGTCGTCTTTATAGACGAGCTAAAGGTCGTCTTTATAGACGAGCTAATGGTCGGCCTTTTAGACGAGCTAAAGGTCATTTTTATAGACGAACTGAAGGTCGGCTTTATAGACGAAATAAAAGGTCGGCTTTATAGACGAGCTAAAGGTCGGATTTATAGACGAACTAAAGGTGGTCTTTATAGACGAGCTTAAGGTTGTCTTTATAGACGAGCTAAAGATCATTTTTATAGACGAGCTAAAGGTCGTTTTTATAGACGAGCTGTAGCACGTCTTTATAGACGAGCTGTAGCACGTCTTTATAGACGATCTGTAGCACGTCTTTATAGACGATCTGTAGCACGTCTTTATAGACGAGCTGTAGCACGTCTTTATAGATGAGCTGTAGTACGTCTTTATAGACGAGCTGTAGCACGTCTTTATAGACGAGCTGGAGCACGTCTTTATAGACGAGCTGGAGCACGTCTTTATAGACGAGCTGGAGCACGTCTTTATAGACGAGCTGTAGCACGTCTTTATAGACGATCTGTAGCACGTATTTATAGACGAGCTGTAGCACGTCTTTATAGATGAGCTGTAGTACGTCTTTATAGACGAGCTGTAGCACGTCTTTATAGACGAGCTGTAGCACGTCTTTATAGACGAGCTGGAGCACGTCTTTATAGACGATCTGTAGCACGTCTTTATAGACGATCTGTAGCACGTCTTTATAGACGAGCTGTAGCACGTCTTTATAGATGAGCTGTAGTACGTCTTTATAGACGAGCTGTAGCACGTCTTTATAGACGAGCTGGAGCACGTCTTTATAGACGAGCTGGAGCACGTCTTTATAGACGAGCTGGAGCACGTCTTTATAGACGAGCTGGAGCACGTCTTTATAGACGAGCTGGAGCACGTCTTTATAGACGAGCTGTAGCACGTCTTTATAGACGAGCTGTAGCACGTCTTTATAGACGAGCTGTAGCACGTCTTTATAGACGAGCTGTAGCACGTCTTTATAGACGAACTGTAGCACGTCTTTATAGACGAGCTGTAGCACGTCTTTATAGACGAGCTGTAGCACGTCTTTATAGACGAGCTGTAGCACGCCTTTATAGACGAGCTGTAGCACGTCTTTATAGACGAGCTGTAGCACGTCTTTATAGACGAGCTGTAGCACGTCTTTATAGACGAGCTGAAGCACGTCTTTATAGACGAGCTGAAGCACGTCTTTATAGACGAGCTGAAGCACGTCTTTATAGACGAGCTGAAGCACGTCTTTATAGACGAGCTGAAGCACGTCTTTATAGACGAGCTGAAGCACGTCTTTATAGACGAGCTGAAGCACGTATTTATAGACGAGCTGAAACACGTCTTTATAGACGAGCTGATGCTCGTCTTCATAGGCGATCTGAAACACGTCTTTATAGACGAGCCGAAGCACGCCTTTATAGACGAGCTGAAGCACGTCTTTATAGACGAGCTGAAGCACGTCTTTATAGACGAGCTGATGCACGTCTTCATAGACGAGATGAAACACGTCTTTATAGACGAGCCGAAACACGTCTTTATAGACGAGCCAAAGCACGTCTTTTTAGACGAGTCGAAGCACGTCTTTATAGATGAGCTGTAGCACGTCTTTATAGACGAGCTGTAGCACGTCTTTATAGATGAGCTGTAGCACGTCTTTATAGACGAGCTGTAGCACGTCTTTATAGACGAGCTGAAGCACGTCTTTATAGACGAGCTGAAGCACGTCTTTATAGACGAGCTGAAGCACGTCTTTATAGACGAGCTGAAGCACGTCTTTATAGACGAGCTGAAGCACGTCTTTATAGACGAGCTGAAGCACGTATTTATAGACGAGCTGAAACACGTCTTTATAGACGAGCTGATGCTCGTCTTCATAGGCGATCTGAAACACGTCTTTATAGACGAGCCGAAGCACGCCTTTATAGACGAGCTGAAGCACGTCTTTATAGACGAGGTGAAGCACGTATTTATAGACGAGCTGAAGCACGTATTTATAGACGAGCTGAAGAACGTCTTTATAGACGAGCTGAAGCACGTATTTATAGACGAGCTGAAGAACGTCTTTATAGACGAGCTGAAGCACGTATTTATAGACGAGCTGCAGCACGTCTTTATAGACGAGCTGAAGCACGTCTTTATAGACGAGCTGAAGCACGTCTTTATAGACGAGCTGAAGCACGTCTTTATAGACGAGCTGAAGCACGTCTTTATAGACGAGCTGAAGCACGTCTTTATAGACGAGCTGAAGCACGTCTTTATAGACGAGCTGAAGCACGTCTTTATAGACGAGCTGGAGCACGTCTTTATAGACGAGCTGAAAAGTCGTCTTTATAGACGAGCTGAAGCAAGTCTTTATAGACGAGCTGAAGCAAGTCTTTATAGACGAGCTGAAGCACGTCTTTATAGACGAGCTGAAAAGTCGTCTTTATAGACGAGCTGAAGCAAGTCTTTATAGACGAGCTGAAGCAAGTCTTTATAGACGAGCTGAAAAGTCGTCTTTATAGACGAGCTGAAAGGTCGTATTTATAAACGAGCTGAAAGGTCGTCTTTATAGACGAGCTGAAAGGTCGTCTTTATAGACGAGCTGAAAGGTCGTCTTTATAGACGAGCTGAAAGGTCGTCTTTATAGACGAGCTGAAAGGTCGTCTTTATAGACGAGCTGAAAGGTCGTCTTTATAAACGAGCTGAAAGGTCGTCTTTCTAGACGAACTGAAAGGTCGTCTTTATAGACGAATTGAAAGGTTGTCTTTATAAACGAGCTGAAAGGTTGTCTTTATAAACGAGCTGAAAGGTCGTCTTTATAGACGAGCTGAAAGGTCGTCTTTATAGACGAACTGAAAGGTTGTCTTTATAAACGAGCTAAAGTCGTCTTTATAGACGAATTGAAAGGTAGTCTTTATAAACGAGCTGAAAGGTCGTCTTTATAGACGAACTGAAAGGTCGTCTTTATATACGAGCTAAAGGTCGTCTTTATAGACGAGCTAAAGTCGTCTTTATAGACGAGCTAAAGGTCGTATTTGTAGACGAGCTAAAGATCGTCTTTATAGACGAGCTAAAGATCGTCTTTATAGACGAGCTAAAGATCGTCTTTATAGACGAGCTAAAGATCGTCTTTATAGACGAGCTAAAGATCGTCTTTATAGACGAGCTAAAGATCGTCTTTATAGACGAGCTAAATATCGTCTTTATAGACGAGCTAAAGGTCGTCCTTATAGACGAGCCAAAGGTCGTCTTTATAGACGAGCTAAAGGTCGTCTTTATAGACGAGCTAAAGGTCGTCTTTATAGACGAGCTAAAGGTCGTCTTTATAGACGAGCTAAAGGTCGTCTTTATAGACGAGCTAAAGGTCGTCTTTATAGACGAGCTAAAGGTCGTCTTTATAGACGAGCTAAAGGTCGTCTTTATAGACGAGCTAAAGATCGTCTTTATAGACGAGCTAAAGGTCGTCTTTATAGACGAGCTAAAGGTCGTCTTTATAGACGAGCTAAAGGTCGTCTTTATAGACGAGCTAAAGGTCGTCTTTATAGACGAGCTAAAGGTCGTCTTTATAGACGAGCTAAAGGTCGTCTTTATAGACGAGCTAAAGGTCGTCTTTATAGACGAGCTAAAGGTCGTCTTTATAGACGAGCTAAAGGTCGTCTTTATAGACGAGCTAAAGGTCGTCTTTATAGACGAGCTAAAGATCGTCTTTATAGGCGAGCTAAAGGTCGTCTTTATAGACGAGCTAAAGGTCGTCTTTATAGACGAGCTAAACGTCGTCTTTATAGACGGGTTGAAATGATGTTTTTTAGAGGAGCTAAATACAGCGTTCTTTATAGACAGTTAGAGGGAATTTTTAGAGTCGAGCTGAAGGGAGTTGAAGGGATTCCTGATAGAGTAGATGAAGAAAGTCTTTTTAGACGTCTCTAAGGCAGTCTTTATAGACGTATTCAAAGGTAGTCTACATAGACGTTTATCAAGGGTATCTTTATAGACGTCCACAGGGGTGTTCTTATAGATATCGTGGAGGGAGTCTTTATAGACGTCATATGGGGAGTCTTTAGAGACAACCATAAGGAAGACTTTGTCGACGTCCGCAAGACAGTACTTTATACCATCACATAGTAGTCTTTATAGACGAGCTGAAGGTCTTCACGATAGTCTTTATAGACTTTCATAAGGGAGTCTTTAAGACGATATTAAAGTAATCTTTATAGACGACCTCAAGAGTGTCTTTATAGAGGTCCGCAAGGTTGTCCTTATAGACATATTTTAGACCACGTCATAGTTGTCTTTAAAGACGTCCTCAAGGTAGTCCATATTTTCGAGGGAGTCTTTATAGACATCTTGGAGGGTGTCTTTGTAGACATCCTTATAAGGATCTTCGAAGGAGTATTTATAGTTATCCTCAAAGTAATCTATATATAAATTTTCAAGGTAGTCTTTATAGACGTCCTCAAGGTTATCATTTTACGATGCCATAAACGACATCAAGGGGGAATGTATAAACGTCCTTAAGAATGTATTTATAAAAAGAATCAATATATTTTTTCATATTTCCTCCACTGTCCTTGACTTAATCAAATCGCTAAACTTTTAAATATTGTTATTTAAAGTTTTGTTGTTCTGTTTGGGCGTGGATATGTGTGTGTGCTTTTGTGTATATGTGGATTGTTATCGTCTCGCTTAATAAATATTGCTGATTTCTCGTACAACGAAGCAATCCGACGTTCGATGTTTTATTATATTGAGTTGAGTTGTTTATTACATTCTTAGTACGAAATTTTCAAAAACCTGAAAATGTTTGCCAACAATTTCTATTGAATGCCTCATCTCTTAAAACTTTATTCAGGTTGATAATTTAAATTTAACCCACATCAAATATCGAAAAGTTTTGATGATACGCATATAAATGATTTTATATAAGTTTACACACAAATTCTTTGGGGAATATTGGATTTCAGTGAAACATGAAATTTAAATAAGTTAAATTGATGACGATGAATATTAAAAATTGTCTGTAAAATTCGGCATTTATGAGAGTTCATAAAAAATATTTACCACAAACATTAGAGGAGGAATATAAAGGGGACATATGGCTCTGTCCAATGGATATTTCCTTCACCGGGAGCGATCAGCAAATATTGTATTTCTCTGAGTTTCGCATTGAAATATCTCTCTAGTGTATTCTATTATATTCTGTAAGTCCATTTACATCTGAATTCATCTCTTCTATTTGGATTTTATTCATGAGATTTGTTTTAAAGTTATACAACGTAACTGATTCATTAACGTCTTCATCAACGTAAATGTTATCTTATTAAATTCCATTTAAATTCTTCGCCTTTTTCTTCATATTAAAAAATGATGAAAACAAAAATCCCTTCTAATACAGAAGCTGACGTAATATTACAGTAACATTACCAACAAACTGACATTTTGATTAATTTTCTAAATAAGCTACTGTCAGTTAGTTGGTCAGTACAGCACACAATTTGTTTGTTTTTTTCTGCTATACATTAGAATGGATCTCTTTCTCTTACTCCAACGCCATTTTCATTTGTATTAACATTACTCATCCCCCAAAACATGAGGCAACTCATATTTAACAGCTGTCATTTGTTTGGTTTCCTTGACCTCCCGCTAGTCCATTATATTGGGGTGTACAGAAGAAACTGGACTTGATTATGGAATATTTTTGTTTTGTTTGCAACCCGTTTTATCCTTTTCTTCCACTGGAGACTAGCAAAACGAAGGAACAACAACATTATGGAACATTAGTGGTAAAGTTGTAAAATTGTATGCGGTTTTAAGCGCTTTGCACGTCAGATTATGCTGTTGCAAAATAATTAAACATAAAATTTCGTGTATTCGAATAGTGAAAAGTGAACATGTTTTTTCATGTTGCACAACACGGAGTACTAATAATTAATCATAATGCTAACATTGACAACAATAACAAAATACAACTAGGAGTTAAAGTTAGTGTGGACAACTACACGCAGAGAAAAAAATATGATTGATCCAACAATATTCGAGGAGCAAAATATGTATTTTAAAGATATTGTTAGATTCTGTATGTTGTATTGTGACTCCAACAATCGTTTTTGTCAACTACAACAAATGTTTCTGTCATATCCAACAATAGTTTTTGGACAATATTATTCTCTTTTCTTCGACAATTTTATTCTCTTCTCTCGGTATTCCATGCCGTGGTAAAACAACACGCTTGGTGAGTTTTGTTTATCTTTGTTTTTGTGTATGTACACCAACAATGATCATTGTCTCGAGACTCTGACTCTTGTTTGTATTCGTTTTTGGATTGAGAATTATCAAATTATATGCATTCAAATCCAATCAATCATATTTTTTTTTCTCTGCGTGTATATAATAAATCTTTTCGTGTAAATGCAACACAATTACGATGATGAAGATTAATATAAAAAAGTATCAGTCGGCTTTGCCGACAGAGATATACCCTCCGCCTGTGTGAATTGAAACACTTCTTTACCAAAAAATTAAGTATTTATTGAATTTTCAGAATTTTGGGCATATGAACTTGTCGCCAAAAATATGGATTTGGATTGAAGCTCAAAGGTTTTGCTAGAGGTACCTAAAGGAATGGACCGATATAGTCCATTTTGGAAGTAGGTCTTATTTTGGGAGACATTCGTATCTATAGATATCGCGCCCACCAGTTATTTCAGTTGGTCACCATACAATTTAGACCTTTGGACCATTATAAAGGAAAAATGGACTTGCTCACGAAAAACATGTTATCGCTGTAAACAGCGACACTAGGAAAACGTTCGGTAAAAATTTCCAAAGGATCCTCGAACATTTAAACAAAAATATTGAACATTTGTGTGGGTGGTACCCCAAGGAGTGGACCGATAGAGCCCACTTTTGAACATAAACTAAACTTGGACACAGTATTTCGATATCCAAAGTTTGGACCAAATCTGTTAATCCGTTTATGATATATCGCGCGTACCATTTTAGCGAATATGTTGGGGGTGGTACCGGAATAAGTGGGCCTATTTGTATTTTGAATTGTACCTAATATTCGAAGAAATATTACGATATACAAAGTGTGGACCAACGCAGTATTCGGTTCTAGAGTTGTCGTGCGCACTAACCACTACACTTACTGGCCATAGGGTTTTTTTACAGTTTTTGGGTCATTTTCCCAAAAAGTATGGACTGGCCACTCAAAAAACTTGTACCATCGTAATATGGACCTTGAGTGCAATCTGTTGCAAGCAAAATCAAAGCGATTCGAGAGGAGGCCCTAGACTGGACTTTCCCGAAATTTTGTTTGGGATGTACCCGAAGCAGTTGACATAGAGTCAATATTATAAGCTGATCTATGCTTCGTATCACGATGTGCACAGTAAGGACCTAATCGGTTACTGCCTTTGAGAGTTATTGTGCTCACCATTTTAGCGAAAAGTTTTGAACTGTTGGGGGGGAGGTATCCAAAAGAGTAGACCAATATGGCCAATTTTAGAATTTGATTTAAGTTTGCGCAAAATATTACGACAACCAAATTTTGGATCGAATTGGATTATCCGTTGGAGAGTTATCGTGCGCTGCATCCACTACACATGGTGCCGTAGCGGGTTTTTACAGCTTTCGGGCCATTTTCTCAGAAAGTATGGACCTGCTCCTGAAAAAACTTGCACCGTCGTAATGGTGGTAGCGAATTCCAGTTGTTACAACAAAAATCAAAACGATTAGAGAGGAGGTCCTAAACTGCACTTTTCCGAAATTTTGTGCGGGATGTACCCGAAGGAGTTGACATAAATAGTCCATATTATAATCTGATCTATGTTAAGTAGAAATATCACGATGTGCACATACAATTTTAACTCTTGTGATATGGCCCATCTTTGAACTTAAACTAAATTTGTACAAAATATTGCCAAAGCCAAATTTTGGACCAAATACGTTCGAGAGTTGTCGTGCACTCCAGCCAGCCAGACAGACGGACGGACATTGATAAATGTACTACAAATAGTCCGAAACTGATTTTGTCCAAACATATTTGGGGTCTAAAACATTTTTTCGATGAGGTACATTTTTTCCGTATGAATGGTAAATTTCAAATCTCCTTTACGATTTTTGGCACATGGGTTAAGAAAAAAATCGTGGTTTCAAATCTGTTCGCGTTCACCAAATTGGGTTAACAGCATTTGATATTTGGATACGATACGATATTTTACGATATTTTATTTTAACTCAGAGTCAATAAAAAATCTATAAAAAAATTAAATAAAAATACGTACAGAATCTAAAAATGGGAGACAAAAATTATAAAGATTGGGTTTATAACAAGCATATTACAGCAACCATAAAATACCAGAACATATTGTTGCAAAATAATTTAAACAATATTTTAAAAAAGGCAAAACAAAACATTATGAAGTTATTGTTAATAAATATTTACAGGAATATCATATGTCTGTGTCAGCAAATTTCATACTCTTTAAATTATGATATTAAAATAATACACAATAGTTTTAATAATTCTAAGCAATGATTGTTTTAAATACCTTATTATTGAAAACAAAAAAAGTCTCAATAAAACTAAATCTAAATCTAAAGGCAAAAAATATACCTTTTGGTTTAATACGAAAAAGTAAAGAAAAATGTTTGGAAGTTATTCTACTATTTCGCTAAATTTCCGCACAAATCTGCCGTTTTAGTGGATGGATTTTAACGAGGAAAGACTCATTACCTGTGTTTCAGTTGCAATTTCTAAAGCGAAAAAATAGGTTTTTTTTAGAAAATTTCGATTTTAGCTCCTATTACTAGGAAGCTGTACAGAGCACACTCATGAGATATGCATCAAACCACGTGGTTGCGCGCTCTAATTATAACAAAAATTCAAAAATGAAAATTTCAGCATCGATTTTTGTGGGATGCAGTGTTTATATCAAAAAAAGCATATATTAGACCAATGTCTCTTTAATTCTCTCTTTGAGCACAGGTCTGAATGTGGCTTGGTTTGGTCAGAAATCAATCAAAGAACAAAAAAAACTTGTTTACTTCAACAAATGTTTACCCATTTGTTGTATTACCACACAGCTTCCACGAAAATTATTTTTTAAGCTCCATATTATGAGATCGTGGCTAAAACACGTCAATAAACAGAAATATTTGCAGATTACCTAAAATATATTTACAGTTCGCGATTAATTAAATGGTAAACCTCAACTTCAACGACTGTAAAATATTTTTGAATGTTACCTTATACCCTCTTTACCCACAGTATAAAAACAGGTTCGGACATATTGACAATATATGTAGACACGTTATGCAAATTCAACTAAAACTAATTTGGGATGACTCACGTCTCGCGAGGGAATTATCAGTCTCTTAACCGCACGTCGCCGGCCTGTAGACACTCTAAGCCTACACTTGTTAAGCCTACACCACTATGTGAGGAGGGTATTATAAGTTGGTTTTGGCCAAAACTTTTTTAACTCCTCGAATTAATGGTCGTAGACCACCGACGTAGCCAGGGAGTCATTCCTTTCAAAAGATATTGCGCCAACCAGTCATTTCAGTTCGCCACAATATAATTTTCACCTTTTGACTCTTATGTCAGAAAATATGGACTTGCCACCAAAAACAAAATACCGCTCTAAACACAAGGAATACCTTCAGTAAAAATGTCTAAAGATCCTCAGAAGAAATATACCGAAAAGCACCATCTTAGAATTTTGTATGTATAAGGCTCGCTGAAATATTGCGATAAACAAAGTTTGGACCAACGCAGTATCCGGTTCGAAATTTGTCGTCGCACTAGCCACTACACATGATTGCCTTAGGAGTTCTTTACAGCTTTCGGGCCATTTTCTCTGGAAGTATAGACTTGCCTCTGAAAAACTTGGACGGTAGTAATAGGAGCCCGAGAACACTTGTTGCAAAAAAGCAAAGCGTTTCCAGAGAGTTTTTTTGCTTTGTATTAATTTATTAATTTCATATTTTTACTTATAACTAAATTATTAGCATAAAGGAAGTGAAGCTATGACCATTGAGATCTTAAGCTTACACAGCTTATCCAGAGAGGTCTTAAACTGCACTTCGCTGAACATTTTTGAAATACTCTGCGGAAGTTTGCCGAAAGAGTAGATCGATATGGCCCATCTTCGAAGTTGATTGAAACATCACGAAGGCCAAATTTTGGACCGAATCGGTTGATGTGTTTGAGAACTATAGTGCTCTCCAGGCGGCTACCCAAACGATCGGACATAGCTAAGTCAACTCCAAGTTTTCTGAAACAGATTTCTTCCAAACACACTTTGGTCCTAAAGCCATTATTTCGATGAGGCACATTTAGCCAAAAGGCTGAGAGTATAAATGTACATGTATAGACCTTGGATTGGGCGACATAATTTCATTTTAAAAGATGTTAAGACTGGATTCCAGAGTTCCCCTTGTTTCTGATAAATTTATGAGAATATCCAGAATTTCTATAAGAGAAGTCCGACGATTGGACGCCAAAATTAGTCTATTGACAGATGCACGATTTGGCGACAGAATTTGTCATTTACATAACCGTGATTAGGTGCTAGAAATTGTTGATGGATAGAAATTCAGAAATTTTTTGTGATAAGTAGACATCGGATGTTGCATATTTTTGAAAATTATAATGTTAAAATATTTGAAAATTAAATGTTATGATATTTCTAAGGGTTTCCATTGTATTCGCTTTCTTTTGGTCTTACCGAAGTGATATAACTGAATTTCATAACATTCACTGTATTTGTGAATTATTTGATAAATGATACGCCCAATAAAATATGGTATTATTAATATTTTCATTGTTTTGACCATATATTAACTTTCACATATTGTCAAAAAAGTTCTAAAAACAAGATAAAATTGGCCAAGAAGTCTTACGTTATTTGAAATAAGAAAAGGAATGAAAATTATTTCATCAGTAGAATAAGTCTAAAATAAGGTTTACATCTTTGCTAAATAAGACATGTTCGCTAACATGAACTTTCAAAATTTTGGTCAGGTGACATCCCCCCCCCCCCCCCATCCCCCGAAATGAAATCCTGGCTACGTCCCTGTCGTAGACCCATACTCATATATACCAAAATAAATGTCCCGTCGAACTGAGTCGATCTGGCTATATGTGTCCGTCCGTCCTTCTGACCATCTATACCTTGTAATCACGCTACAGGTCGCAATTTTGATCGGATCGTCACCAAATTTTGGGGTCCCAAAGGCGAAGAAGTTTATTGATTTTGGTGATGGTCGGATAATATTTAGGGCTCAGAATGAGCAAAAGCTTATTTGGAGAAAAAGCCAATGACTTTTTCCAAAGCGAATATCTCAGCTTCTATAAGGGATATACCAGAAGCAAAACCTGACAATGAATGTAGAAAATATCACCTTTCTAACGATGTAACGTAGGTTTTCGTAGGTGGTCAAATAACGAATCTATCGCAATAGACGCTAATGAAACCCAACTTTTCATTTTTGCGATTTGAATTATAATGACGAATATCAGCTTTGGTTGGGCCTGACTATGAAAGTATAAAATCCCATTTTTACAATTATGCAAAGTAGGTTGGCGCAGGTGGCCAAATAACGGATATATAGCAATAGTCGGCTATAAATCCCGTTTTTCCATTTTTTATATCACGCTACACGTCGCAATTTTGATAGGATTGTCACGAAATTTTTGGTGGTTAATAGGGCTCCCAGATAGGAAGAAGCACATTAAGTTTGGTGATGGTCGGCTTTATTCACGAGTTGGAATGGGAAAAAACTTATGTGGACAAAAATTCAAAGTTTTATTCTTATGCGAATATCTCCGCTTCTAGTTGTATTATTCCAAAAGGAAAGCCCGTCAATGAATGAGGTAAACATCACCTTCATTATGATGCAAATAGGTTGGCGCACATCCAACTTTCCCATTTTTTATTTGAATTATACTGACGAGTATCTCAGCTTTGGTTGGATGCGTTGCAACAATGAAGTCATTCTGAACTTTAAAATGTTCCCAATTGCGTTACCAAAATTGGTGAAATGTTTGTAATGTTGAAAAAGACACTGGGACATCCCAATTTCCAATTTATGGAATTGTATTTCCATGTCAGATATTATTGCTTCTGTTGGACATATTTCAAAGAGGGAGTTTGATACTGAAACTAAACCATCTGAGCTTAAAACTAAAACAAAATGTGGCATTTTTGGTAAATAATCAGAGTTTTTGCAAAAGGCGCTAAGCTATCACAATTTTAATATTTTGAAGTTTTTACTTTAACAAATACCTTTGCTTATATTTGGTGTATTAAAGACATGTAAAATGCTAATCCAGAATACCAGGAAAGCTTTCAATCAGTACTATGTAAATGTCGACAGTAGTCAAATATAAAATTAAATATTAATTATTTTGGTTCAGATCGACGTAAATCATTAGATATAAAAGCCAGATAGGTGAAAACTTTAGTATCTCCCAAAAAGAAATGTTTACGCACAGGGGTAGTGGTGTAGGGTATCACATTGTCGGCCCCCTCCGGACTATAGCCTTTGCTCACTTGTTGACAGTTTGAATTGGAACAGAAAATTAGGTGTTTATAGAAGATCTAATTGAAACAACTCTTTATAGACGACCAGCAGGGAGAGTATCTCAAGAAGTCTTTATACACACTGTCAAAAGAAGTACTTACAGACTATCTGAGAGAAAATTTATAGAGAAGAGGCCCTAACAAGCATCCTAAAGGAGTCTTTATAGACGTATAGACAAGGACTTTAATAGAAAACTTCAAAGAATATTTATAGGCCACCTCAAGAAGTCACTAGACAACATGTAAGTGGCCTTTATAGATTACGATATCACTAAAAACGTTCATCTTTACCCACACTTGTCTGTAGGCATGTTTTATACCAATGTCGAATACTATATACCAAATTTTAACCGTAAATCAACCTTCAAAATAACGAAAATCGCGTCGTACGTTCTATGAGGGTCATATCAAAACGTGAATCTTTACCGACCATTATCAGCGGGAAAATGTTGTACCAGCAACGAAGACTAAATACGAAATTAGCCATTTTCGTTAGTTAATTTAACTAAAACCTTCAAAATCCCGAAAATCGGGACGTACTTTCTATGAGGTTACATCAAAACGTAGACCTATACAGATAATTCCTGACAGGAATGCTGTATATTCCCAACGAAGACAATATACCGAATTTACCCATTTCTATACGATAATTCGGCTTAAACCTTGAAAATACCGCAAATCGGGAGGTACCTATTATAAGGGCTATAGCAAAACGTGGAACTTTGCCAATAATTTTACGCAGGAATGCTGTACATCCCCAACGAAGACAACATACCGATTGTTACATATTCCTGTAGGATAATGCGACTAAAACCTTCAAAATACCGTAAATCGGGTGCTACCGTTCCTTGTGAACTATATCAAACAGTGGACCTATACGTACAAATTTCCGGGGGACTTTATTCCAAAAAAGACAAAATAGCAAATTTCAGTAATTTCAATGAGATAGTATGGCAAAAACCTTCGTAAGGTACTGATATAGCGGTGGAGTTATACCGATACACCTCCCGGAGAAGACTCAATACCATCTTTTACCCATTGCGATAAAATATGGTTATTACCTTAAAAATACCGAAAATCGGAAGGTAAAAAAAATTCTTAATACCAACGAAGACTAAATACCAAATTTCAGGCATTTCGGTGGTATATTGAGGCCACAACCATCAAAATACCGAAAATCAGGAGGTACCGTTTTCTGGGGACTATATGAAGACGTGGACTTATACCGACAAATTTCAGGTGGAAAGGTTTATTCCCCAACAAAGACTAAATACCAAATTTCAGCCCTTTCGGTGAGATATTGGGACTAAAACATTGAAAATACCGAAAATTGGGAGGTACCTTTCTATGGGGGCTGTACGAAGACGTGGACCCATACCAATAAATTAATTAAATTAATAAATAAATACTGGCTTGCTGGTTGAAACGCCCGATATTAATATCGGCACACTACATCGAAATATCTCCAACACAAAAGTTCAAAATGTTTCGCTAAAATGATGTGCACGATAACTCTCGAAGGAAGTAACCAATATTTCTAATATACATAGATCAGGTTCGAATATTGACTATATCGGTCCACACCTGCGTATGCCACCCAAACAAACTTTCAATAATTTTGGCACAAGTGCAGTTTAGGGATACTACTGTCCCCCTTTACAAAGGTACAAAGCTGTAAATAACTTTGACGGCACCAACTCAATGATTGATGAGCACGGACACTTACGAATTGAGTAACCAATTTGGCCGAAAATTTGCATATAGTAAAATTCCATCCGAATATTCATCAAGTCCCAAGATGAGTTATAAAGGAGAACATATTCGGGCAACTCGCTCACAAAATGTATAGTTTGTATTTATTATCTGTCCTGTTTACAGCGACATCATATTTTGCGTAGGCAAGTCCATGATTTCTGACTGGACACGATGATTATCAAAAGGAGTGATTGGCATTTGGCCAATCTTTGCGTATCGCAATATCCTTTTCACTATTAAATCATGTTTGAATATAGACAGACAAAATTCCCCCAAATTGGTTCTTGTGTGGTATTTTTTTGGTTATATCACTAATATCATACCTGTTCACATTATGATGAATTTTTTTAACGTGCATATGACATGTCAACTGTCACCTTGCAGTCACACCTGAGAATAAATACAAAATCTCTCATTAAAATATCAAATTGTCTCCTTTTGTCCCAAAAGTTTCATAGTATTAATTTTAAGACCTTTCTTTCCGTCTGCAAAAAGCAAACATCTTGAAAAATAATAAGTATCAAATTTTAAACATAAAATCTCATGATAACGGTTATGGTTATTGCCGTTCTCCTGCCGTTCTTCATGAACAAGGCAACAGTTCGAATCCCTTTTTCTTTAAACAACGAAGAGATGTTCATTGTTTCTGGCATCGCAACACATATCGTCGTTGACAATCTATCTATTGTTGAGAATCTCATTTTATCTTTTGGCAATATTGGCGAAAAATTGCTTTGAACCGACCGACACTTGCTCTTCAACCGCAAATAATGTTTCAAAGAATGGTAACAACAACACAATAACACGTGAACGTATTTGGCATTTTTTGTTGAGTACTTTTACCATTGCCAGGAAACTGTAATTTCAATTGAATATTAAGATAGAAATCTTAATATGAGATTAGTGAAGACAACTACCGTTTACATACTCGTAATGGAGGTGAGATATGACGGTAAAAGGTAGTTATGTGGTTATTAAATAACCCAAGGATATATTGAAGGCATGGCGCAGCATATCTGTATAAGATAATAACTTTAGTTTGAATAAAAGAGTAAGAAAACTGTCTCACTGATAATGAGTTTGGATTTTTGCTGATTTTTTTCAAAGAATTCAAGGAGGACCATATAAGGGGGTTTTTAGAGATTTTTAGCAAGTCTCAAACGGACATAGAGCAGGCAAATAAGTTCAAAGATTTTTTGGAAGACCCCAAAAGGTCAAATAATGTGAAGTTGAATTCTAAGAGCGATAAAAGTGTGCAACTCTCTTGGATTTGAAAAAACTGGAAGAGAAAAAAATCATGGAGGTAAAGGATAATTAAATTTGGTTTTTAAGTTCTTCCTTTATTTTGTGTTATAGTTGACCTTTGGACTTATTCTTCTTGGAGTTTTGGTTTGGCTTGCGGTCAAGGAACATAAAAACAACAGTTTGTAGTTGGTTTTAATGTATCACTTTATTTTACGGAAGAATTATTGAACTGCCCTGACGCCAAAATGTTGAACTTTTGTGAGGAAGGCAACCAAAAGTGTTGTCCGATATAGCCCCACGGTGCGCTCGAAGTAACTTTAAATGAAAGGTGCTTACACCTTTTCAAATAAATCGGGGTCAAAGTTTAAATTTTCAGGTTTTTTTTATGTTTTCATGATTTTGCTTGGAAACTACAAGTCTTGTCGAAATGGTACTAACGAAAATGTTGTAGCAGTGAATTCTCTACAAGATTGACCTTTATTATGTTTTCGTAGGTTTTACCATTTTTGAGATATAGAAGTTCAAATTGGGACAATGTACTGACAGTATCGCCTTCTTATAAAACAATGTCATGCAATGTGCCTTAACTAACTTACACGTTGGACGTTTTGCGGATTCTGAAACAGCAATGTTCATAGATGAGAAAAATTAAGAAACAAGAAAATATCGCTGGAGGGATTTTGCTTGGAAACGGCAAGTATCGAAATGGAACTACAAAAAAATTCTAGCAGTGAAAATTCTCTATAACATTTTTTTGTCCCATTCGATAGGACTTGCGGTTTCCAACAAACTCCTGAAAACCCTAAAAATGTGTACTTTGACCGCGGTTCATTTAAAAAGCGATCTTTTCTTGTTTTTGGATTTATCTGATCTATGAACATTGCTGTTTCAAAATCCGCAAAAAAACGTTTCACCAAAAGCAATAGCGATCATACTATGGCTAAAAATGATCTTCCCCATTTTCAGCTGAATCGAATATAAGTGCGACCTGTACGTTGCGAACAAAATACATGGACACACGGACGGTCGGGCTTGCAGAAATCGACCAAGAAATTGATTCTATGGATATCCGCAAAAGGAACTATGGGTCTATCTCGTTTCCTTTTCCATGTTACATGCGAATGCACAAAGACATAATACCCCTAACCACAATGTGGTGTAGGGTATAAAAACAAGTAAGAACGGTTTTAAGTTCGACATGGCCGAATACTTTTTTACCCTCCACAACAGTATTGAAGTAAATATCAACAATTAGTAACTACTAACCTCTTTCTCTACGTTAGGTATAATTCCTTGGAGGAGAATAATCCGGGCAATCATGGGTATTTTTCGCACGGAAAATAATTTAAAATGTGAAATTCTTTACAAATCAATATTTTAATAGCATGTTCCCACGAGCGTCTAAATTACGTTGTTCGCCTGTCGATCGACGTACACGAATTAACCCGTTTCCACGACACCTTTCTGACTTCCTGTTTCCTGTTTTTTAGGGAAATTAAAAAAAATGCACATAATATACACTAACTTGAACACAACAGTAATTAGCTTCGTTCCAGAACTTTTTTATTGGCAAAAATATTAAAAAAGAAAACTGACAAATTTGCTCTCTGAACACATACATATGTATTTGTTCAAAATGTTCAGGAACGGAAAATATAGTAAAGTTAATTAATACGTTAAGAATAAAAATCGTCAGACGTCATATAGAAATAAATAAATAGTTACGAATTGTGATTTTGAATTGTTTTCCTTTTTATATCGAATGTTATATACATCATCTGATGCAAGTCTCTTATGTTCTTTTAGAAATTATCGAAAGAGTGGAGGTCTAAAATGTTCACAAAAGGCGGGTGATAATCCTCAGTCAAATCCAACCATCAATGTTACGAACACATATTTGGAACGCCTTTGGGACAACAACAAACATAAACCCTCTAAACAATTTGGTGTAGACCCATATAAATTGTATTGTCTATGAAAACTACAATAAAATTAATGTTAATTCCTCTAAAGATTTATTGAAATAGCACGAAGTTTAGGCAAAACATTGAAGTTTAGGTACTATTTCATCGTTGGCTTTTTAACTAGTCGGATTAAAGAACCATCATCTGCAACATCTCAGCGTTGCATTAAATTCAACATTCAAACCAGCAGGATCCTCCACATTATCCAGCTACATACCTTTGCCCTTGGCATAAAAATCGATGGAACATCTTACCCATGGGGGCCATATAGTGTAGTGCTTGATATGCCCTTGATTGGATTGAATTTAACATCTGTGTGTAATGCGTCCACATACATATTTCGAATATTTAGCCTATGTAAAAACCTCATTTATGTTGCTTCGATCTATGTTCAGTACTCCGGAGAAATATCGACTGACCTATATCATGTCGATAAAATAGAATTCTAATCCTATCCTTTCCATACTGTGATGTTAGTGGGAAAGCTAACAACTAGCCTTTGGAAAAAGGCATTAGGCTTCTGTATACCAAGCAGTTGTTCCAACGAAGATATTGTTGAACGTTGAAGGACAATATAAATCAAGTTCTTGTAGCGGACGTGCGCAGAAGATAATCTTGAGGATATATTTGTTTATGTTTTTTAAGTGAAAATGTGAAAATCCTTGGTCGCAATTGCCGTAGTTGAACTGTAAGATTGTAATTATTTAATAATTATGAGCTTCGCGAAATTTTGTTATTCATTATTACTCATTTTTATAAAACGATTTAACGACTATTTCCGAAATATCTTAATTTTATGTTGGTTGGAATTGTTTTAAATTTATTTTTTATTGATGTTTTTCTGACTTTTTATTTTTCGTTATTTCAAAAAATGTCAAATATTGCCTTTGCGCAATTTACTATTTTTTATTACACAATAAAATAAGTGTAGTAGAAAATAGTAGAAGAGAACGCCATTCCGAGGCATTTTTGTTTAAAGAGAACAGAAAATTTTGCAAGTTTTTGTCGTACGGGAACGCATTTTATCGAGCAATTTTAACAAGAGTACTAAATAGTCCTATTTTGCAGGTTCTGGAACACAGCTTCTCGGAGGGAGACGATACCGTCAGTGAATTGTCTCAATTTGAACTTCTATATCTCAAAAATGGTAAAAACTACGAACATATCATAAAGGACAATCTTGTACAGAATTTTAACAGCTACAAGATTTTTTAAGTTCAATTTTTGTAGGCTTGCGGTTTCCCAACAAAGTCGTATATATGTACGTAAAAAACACCTAAAAATGTGAACTTTGAACGTGATTTATTTAAAAAGCGCTCCAGGGATTTTTTGTTTTTTGATTTTTCTCATCTATGAACACAGTAGTTTCAAAACCCTTTCATTTAAATTTGGTTCAAGAGCACCGGCTTATTATAGAATATTTTCGCCAAATCAACAAAAATATTCCCTTCTTGGATGCGGAAATAAAAAATTTTGAAGTTGGGAAGAGAAAACAAATTGAGCACGGAATTTTATTCATGACTGCCCTAAATATCTTTACTGATGATAATCACTTTATACTGTGTGGAGGTGTTTTACCCATTGAGATTCCAAAATTCCTAGCTACATCTACTAAAGAAGGAAAATGAAGCAACCCTCTATAAAAGAGTTCATCTTTATTTTTTCTATCCTCTGGCTCAACTCAATACCAAATCTCGGTTCGGAAATTTGATAAAACCCCTCGGAAACATAAAATTGGCTAAAAATTTCAAACTAAATACCAAATTTCAGCCATTTCGAGGGATATAGGTCCACGACTAAAAGAGGACGTGGACCTATACCGACAAATCTCAGGTGAAAAGTTGTACACCCCCAACGAAAACTAAATACCTCCATCCTTGAAATACGGCAAATCATAAGGTACCACTCTATTGGGGCTATACGAAGGCGTTGACCTATACCGACAAATTTCAAGTGGAAAGTTGTATACCCAACGAAGACTAAATACCAAATTTCTGCCAATTTAGTGGTATATTGAGGCCACAATCTTCAAAATATGGAAAACACCGTGAGGTACCGTTCTATGGGGGCTATATGAAGACGTGGACTTATACCGACAAATTTCAGATGGAAAGTTTTGTACCCCCAACGAAGATTAAATACCAAAGTTAAGACATATCGGTGGGATATGTAGGCTAAATCCTTCAAAATACCGAAAATCGGGAGGTATCGTACTATGGGGGCTATATGAAGAGGTGGATCTATGCCGACAAGTTTCAGGTGGAATGTTTTATACCCCCAACGAAGACTAAATACCAAATTTTAGCCACTTCGGTGGGGTAATGAAGATAAAACCTCCAAATTGCCGAAAATCGGGAGGTACTGCTCTATTGGAGTTATATGAAGTCGTCGATCTCTACCGACAAATTTCAGGTGGAAAGTTTTATACCCCCAACGAAGTGTAAGTACCAAGTATTCGCCGTTTCGGTGGGATAACGAAGCTAAAACCCTCAAAGTACAGAAAATCGGGAGGGACCGTTCTATGGGCTTTATATCAAAACTTGGACCGATATATGTATTACATTTCCAATACCTTCTATACAAATTATAAAGCTCTATCTTAAAAATTGCGAGCTGTATCTTGATTTCAACACGCGGACGCACAGACGGGCATGGCTATTTCGACTTAGAATTTTATGATGACAACAAATTCCACATCAACCGTTCTGAAAAATGGAACATTTGTTTTTATCTTATTTTCTACTGCTAGTGCCCATAGAATAACTAGTTATTCAGTGCGCCATGCCCTTGGTAAAATAATGGGTTAGAGCAACTTTAAGAAATTATTACGATTTTTTTCTCTAAAAAAAAATTTTATTTTTGGAATTTTCAAATGAATACTTAGATTGTTTTGAATGTCATGCACTAAATATGTACCTTATGAACAAGTTTTTTCTCATGTAATTTCATTTTAAAATAATAAGGGTCGAGGAAATCTATAGTGAATATAAAGGTGGAGTTTAGTATTGTGAGGATTGGAAGAGCATGAAATGACATGTTTACTGGACAAAATGTACGATATATCAAGTGTTTCCGTGGAGTATATCTCTAAAACCAATAAGAAAATTGTTTTACTGCCATAATTTTTTTATTATTTATTTCATTTTGAATTTTTTCCTATCATTAAAAAGTTGTAGCTGAAAACAACCGCAAACAAAATAATGCTCAAACATTGGTTAAATGGTATTTAAATCTGCTGTTTCGACAAAATCCGCTTCAAAAAATTTGGTGTCGATTTAGCCCAGTTTCTTCGTCTGTCTGGCTCGAGCGCATGATAAATCTCGAACTGATCAACCGAACTTTAAGTCATATCGGTCCACTCCTTTTTCCCACAAGTCTACAAAATGTTTCGCTAAAATGGATCGCTAACTGTCGAAGGTCCAAATCGATTTCCTCGAGACATAGATTAGGTTCGAATATGGATTATATCGGTTCACTTCTTCAGGTATCTCCCATACAAAATTTCAATATCCGATTTCACCGAAACTTTGAACATCCTAAAATTACTTCCGAACGTACATATGTATATCAAGTAACAAAATTTCAACATAAGTACAATATAAGGGCTGTTCGAGAATTCATTGGACAATTTGGCCAATGCTACTCTTTGCGGTCTTGTTTACAGCGATATTCTATTTTTCGTGGGTAAGTCCATGCTTCCTGACATAACGGTTCAAAATCTCTAAATCTTACCATGCCCAACTAAAATGACGGATTGACACGATAACTATCAAAAGGAATGACTTCCACAATTAAGTCCAGTTACAAAATGGACCATTCTTTCAGGTATTTTCTCCACAAAAGTGCAAAACTTTTGCGCTATTATCGAAGTCAAATTTATGACCACAACATAAAAAATTATGTGAAATGTTTCGATATTTTGTCCAAAAAAGACCACGAAACTCTTGAACTCCCTGACTACACAATTTTTAGGACAGACATAAAAGAATATTATTTTCCTACAATAGTTGGCAATGTTTGATTTAAAATGTTCGGTACAAGTCTAATCTGCACTCGGGGATTCGAGTTATTCTTTTTTTGAGTTTTTTTTTTCTTTCAATTAATTAATGGTATACAAATAACATTAATAGGTTTTTTTAGATAGATCTTCTTATCAGCATCAGTCCTCGCGGTAAAAATGTGTCCAATTGATAACTTAATAAGGCAAAAGTAACACAAAAGTTTTTTAATGGGGCTGAAGTTAATGTGTGATATATAGATATGTACTCTAAAGAATAAGAAATACTGAAAATCTTTGAAATAGAATCGTAAATGCCGAAAAAGATCTGTTGTGGTTAAAAATTCTGGGATACACCAAATCGTAAACCTACATGTGTAATATTCATTTGTACGTTTTTAGTTATTGCGTCAATTCTATTGGAGAATTTGGTTAAAAACTTCAAAATAGGCGGGACTTTTGTATGGGGACTACTGAATGCATTATGACATGCTTCATTTTACTATGTTCCAAATTTCAAACTTATATCTATAATATTGTAAACTCTCTCTATTGAAATTATATACTTTGTGTCAATATTTCATATAAAATCAACTAAAAACCCCATGGTAGAACAAATACAAGGTAAAGTTAATACTACAACAAATACAACTCGAACAACAACCACAAAGGAATTTGTTTTTGTTTGTAACGTTACTGCCAGTTGTATTTGTAAACAAAACAAGGAAATGCCAATAAATTATTGGAATTTAAAAAACTAATAATTTTTCACATTTGGTTCAATATTTTGGAAAACATGAATGAAAATTCGTTACATTTTCAATTTTTATGTTTCCACACCATTCCACTAAATGCATACATTCTCGCAGAAATTAGAATTCTTGCAGAAAAGTTTGGGGTCGCTGGAAATTCATAGAAAAAGGAGAAGCTGTTTCAATGTTTTGTTTCAGAAATCAAAGAAGCACACGTTTATTAGGGCTTTATTTTTTTAAATTTTAACAAAATACCTCACATATTAACAAACGTTGTATCGCCTCTACAAGCGGTGATTTACTGCGCGGCTTATCGTTCGAACATGGAGGAGGTTACATATCATTGATATGAAGAAGTCTTTCTGTGAAATGGTTTTTTTCCGAATGATATATTTTTTTCTCAAAAAATATATGTCCCTAATGTACATCGAAATAGAAATAAATGTATAAAATGTCATATGAAATTTGACACTAACACTACAACCCAGTTCAGTCAGCTGGGTATTGCTGCTACCTTTTCTTGTTCTACCATGTAAAAACCCTTTAAAATAGCTTTATGTTACGCTACACAAAATTTTTAAATTCATGATTTTTGGTTGTCAATATTTTTCTGTTGTCAATATCCTTATTTTCGTTCAATGTTTTAAAGTCAATGTAGAAGACTTTATTCATCCTTTAACCTCTAAAAAAAATTCTTGTACCAACTGTTATGATGTGAAGCCAAATAAGATATCATCGATAAAAGAAGAGACCTAAGGACAATCACCAAAAAAGTAATGACTGCCATTGTTTCCGGGTAATAAAGTCGACATAATGTTAATTAAATGAAAACACTTAAAGGTCGATTGATTCATCCCGCTTTATAACGACTAATTACTTTTGACTATGAAACAATGATGAGTATTTCATTAGGACATCAATTCTTCTTATTGTTCTTATGTTTTTGTTTTCCACCTTCAAAGAGGATAGGTCCTTTAAAGGTTTCAATTCCATAATGACGAGTTTTCTTTCCACATTTTTTTTCTATTCTATCTTCGAAGCGTTGATGTAAAATATTACGCTTCAGTTGCATTTAAGTCAACATAAATATAAAGACAAAGCTGTTACTAGAAAACCACAAAGGATATTTTTAGAAGTAAAGTTGAATTGTGTCACATAAAATTCTCAAAGCACCAAATGCAATTACAAACATCTGTGTGGCGTTATTATCGAATTACTTTGTGTGGCATAAGGTTTGTAGAATGATAATTTCACGTTTTTATGTTCTCTAGCGTGGGACAAAAAGGAATGTGTAGACGATGGTCAGGAAGTAAATGTATGAATGCATTAAAGCGACAACATGTAGAAATATCAGGAGGTGGGTTTGTCAAGTTTGCGTATAAGTTATGTACCAATAGCACACATATTATTCATACGACATCCAGTACCAATGTCTTAACGAACATCTCAGATAAAACATGTTTTATAATTGTGGTATATACCCGCAAAACATCCACCAGACAAATTATGCAGGACACTACAAGTCAGTGCAAATTTACCCACATACCAACCGAATAAAAGAGATAATATCCGTTTCGAGAAGCTAAAAAGCTCAGATGTTTATATGCAGAAATGCCAGTGTGATGAAACCTTTAGCATGCCGCCACGAGCTCTCGTCTCCCGTCAGTCGACCAGACTGTTATTACTATGCAGAAAATCAACGTGTCCCTGAATGGGAAATAGTTTATGGGGTATAATTAAATTTGTCATTCCGTTTGTAACGCATCGAAATATTCGTTGGAGACCTTATGAAGTATATATCGACGCCTCCAAACAATAGTATGCTAAGTCGACTTAGCTTGTTTTCAAGTTCTTTACATTTTTATATTTAAAGTCCTTTAACTTAAATTCTGTCAAATTTTGGTAATAATCGGGCAATCCGAACAGAAGTTATAAACAAATATTTACTTAGTATAGTACTGAAGGTCAAAGAAATTTCCAAACTTTTAGAGCTTGTCCTGCAAAACTCACTGTTCAGAATTAGCAAACTATTATTTGGAGGTGTCGAACGTCCTTTAACTTAAATTCTGTCAAATTTTGGTAATGATCGGTCAATCCGAACAGAAGTTATAAACAAATATTGACTTAGCATAGTACTGAAGTTCAAAAAAATTTCCACACTTTGAGAGCTTCTCCTGCAAAACTCACTTTTCAGACTTAGCATACTATTATTTGGAGGTGTCGATATATTCTTGATCAACATACATATGTAAGTCGAAATAGCTATGTCCGTCTGCTGAAATCAAGATACATGCCGCAATTTTTAAGATAGAGCTTTATAACTTGTCATAGAAGTTTCCGTTACTCCTAGGATGTTTGGTATTGAAAATAGGCTATATATCTGTTCACGTTTTGATATAGCCCTCATAAAATGTAACGTGATTTTGTCGTGGGTGGGGTGAGTTCAGTCGTATCCAGGGTCACCATAAGGGCCCACTAAACCTTACGGAATAATAAGACGAGTAATCTCCCTTACCTTTGGGTTAAATCGGATAATCGGAAACTCGGTGATTCGCTGTTCGGTAGAAGTCGATTTGAAGATAATCGGGAACTCGGTGATTCGCTGTTCGGTAGTAGGTAACCTGAAGATAATCGGGAACTCGGTGATTCACTGTTCTCTAATAGGCGATTTGAAGATAAACGGGAACTCGATTATTCGTGTTGTAGATGTTCGGCCACTCGGTGATTCGGTATTCAGGGTTCTGCCACTCGGTGATTCGTGTTGTAGATGTGTGGCCACTCGGAGTTCGTATGTGTTCGGGCACTCGGTAATTCCGTGTTAGGGGATCGGCTAATCTGGGTTCGTATGTGTTCGGCCACTTGGTTATTCGTGTTGTAGATGTTTGGCCACTCGGTGTTCCTATGGGTGCTCGGGCCCTCGACTCTCGTGTTGTAGGTGTTCGGCCAATCGGTGATTCAGCACTCGGTTCGGTTGTTCGGGTCGCCGTTAGTTAGTGTTAGTTCAAGTTAACCTCTACAGTATACTACGATTACTGACTAGTGGAACAACACCCGAAGGTGGAGTGAATGTATTAGCCCCCGCGCAAAAAGGGGTAGCTCTAACAAGTACTTGCCAACCTCTGTACACTCCCCTATCGGTTGGCGGACTACAAACATACAACTGTACTCAAGCCCGTATGGCTGGTTCCCTGCAGTAGCAGGCCTGACCTTTCCCCAACAAACTGAAATATTTGTGTGTACAGTAGCACAATGCGATCACCTCCAATTGCACTTTAACACACACCTCACAAAGTAATGCACCCAACAGTGTGTATTAGTTGACTGGTTGTGACGCTGTTAGGTACTGGGGCGTTATTGTTGGTTGGCTAGTTGTGATGTTGTTGGGTATGGGGGCGTTGCTGTTGTTGGTATTATGTACTTGTTCATCTTGTCACGTTACAAAAATGCTACCTCCAGATTTTCGGTAATTTGAAGCATTTTGCTTTAATATCCCACCGAACTGGCTGCCTGAAATTTAGTCTTCGTTGGGGGCATAAAACTTTTCACCTGAAATTTGTCGGTATAGGTTCACGTCTTAATATAGCCCCCATTGAACGGTACCTCACGATCTTCGTTATAGGTCAACGTCTTCATATAGTCCCATGGAGTGGTAACTACCGATTTTCGGTATTTTCAATATTTTAGCCTTAATATCCCAGTGAAATTGCTGGAATTTGGTATTTAGTTTTCGTTGGAGGTATAAAACCTTCCGCCTGAAATTTGTTGGTATAGGTCTACGACTTAATATAGCCTGCATAGTTCGATACCTCCCGATTTTCCGAATTTTTAAGGTTAAAATCAAGATACAATCCGCAATTTTTAAGATAGAGCTTTATAAATTAGCATAGAAGTTGCTATTACTCCTAGGATGTTTGGCATTAAAAACGGGCTATATCGGTCCACGTGTTGATATTGCCCTTATAGAACTGTACCTTTCGGTTTTCGGTATTTTGAAGGATTTTCTCCAATATCCCACCGAACTGGCTTAAATTTGTTATTTAGTCTTCTTCTTTCCACCTGAAATTTTTCGGTAGAGGTTCACGTCTTCATATTGCCCCCATAGAACAGTATCATACGATTTTCGATAATTTAAAGGCTGTGGCCTTAATATACCACCAAAATGGTCGATGGGGGTATAAAACATTCCACCGGAAATATGTCTGTATAGGTCAAGGTCTTAGTATAGCCCCAATAGAGCGGTACCTCCCGATTTTCCGTATTTTGAAGGTTTTCGGAAATGGCTGGAATTTGGAATTTAGTCAAGGTCTTGATATAGAGCGGTACCTCCCGATTTTCGGTATTTTAAAGGTTGTGGGCTCAATATACCCCAGAAATGCCTGAAATTTGGTATTAAGTCTTCGTTGGGGGTATCAAACGTTCCACCTGAAATTTGCTGGTATAGGCCTACGTCTTAATATAGCTCGCATAGAACTGTACCTCTCGCTTTTCGGTATTTTCAAGGTTTTAGCCTTAAATTACCATGGAAATGGTTGGAATTTGGTATTCAGTCTTCATTGGGGGTATTGAACTTTCCACCTTAAAATTGGTAGTATAGGTCAAGGTCTTAATATAGCCGCAATAGAGCGGTAACTCCCGATTATCCGTACTTTGAAGGTTGTGAGCTCAATATACCCCGAAATGGTGGAAATTTGGTATTTAGTCTTCGTTATGGTTATAAATCTTTCCATCTGAAATTTGTCGGTATTCCGAAATTTGTTATTTAGTCTTCGTTATGGTTATAAATCTTTCCATCTGAAATTTGTCGGTATTCCATCCGAATTTTGGTATTTTGAAAATTGTAGCCTCAATATCCCCCGAAATATTTGGTATTTAATCTTCGTTGGGGGGTATACAACTTTCAACCTGAAATTTGTAGGTATAATTCCACGTCTTCATATACCTTCCGATTTTCGATCTTTTGAAGGTTTTGGCCTCAACATTCCACCGAAATGGCTGAAATTTGGTATTTAGTCTTCCCATCAGAAATTTGTAGATATTGCGAAAGTTTTAGCCAGTTCCCCTGGCTGGCATTATAACAGATACAAAACATTCCTTGCAAAAAATCAGACAGCATATGTCCACGTTTTGTCAAAGCGTAATTAAGATTTTTTGAAGATTTATTCACATTTTCCTACCGAATTGGTTGTTAATTGGAAGTTTGTGTACCCAGAAGATAAAAAACTTCTCACAAAAAACTATCCATATACATAAATGTAGGTTTTAGTCTAACCTCATGGACCGGTATTGCACAATTTTATGTCTTTAGATGGGTTTTTGTAAAAAATGTTGTACCGAGATTGCTGTAATTTGGTACAAGGGCTACACGAAAACTACCTGGCCTAGGCAACACGCGTATTGCCAGGCGCCATTTGAAAAATGTTTTGGAGAGTTTGACAGTTTTTAGCCTGGACTTACTCAGGACAGTTTGCGTACGACCATGTTGTTTACAGTGACTTGAAAAAATCGTGTTGCAAAAGAATAGAATTTACTTGTGAGCATTTTCGTCCAAGAATTTTTCACAGATTTCGATGTGGATAATCACGGCAAGAGTGCATTGATAAAATTAAATCTTTGTATAGCGACAAAGGACCATCCTATAGGACTATGAAAAACTAGTTTAATGAATTCAACCGTGGTCGGCACTCGCCAAAAAACGAAGGTCATGAGGGTCGCCGAAAATCGGTCAATGGGCCAGAAAAAAATATGACGTACATGAACGGATAATGCGGGATCGCCATGTGAAATAACGTGAGATACAGGCATCCTTGGGCATTTCTTCCACAAACTAACATTTGATTTTATTTATTTATTTATTTCATATTTATACTTATAACTAAATTATAAGCATAAAGGAAGTGAAGCCATGACAACTGAGGTCTTAAGCTTTCACAGGTATTTATTAATTAAACATTTCTAAACTTAATATAATAAAATTTAAATTTAAATGAATAATTATTCTTAAATGGAATAGTAAAGGTTGCAAATTTTCAGAAAATCAATGAGATATTTTTTATTGTCATTACTTAAATTTTTTAGTAACTCTACGATATTTGTATGTGGTAAGTGCATTCTTTCTAGGGTTTTTAAATTGGGGCATGATACAAAATGTTGAATATTAGAAGTTGTTTGTTTACACAGACAACATCGCTTATCTTTTTGTTTGTCCATTAAATGATCGTGAGTAAGTTTGGTGTGACCTAGTCTAAGACGAATAGTCACAATTTCATCTTTTCTCGTCAAAATTTTGTCTTTATTAAGATAGTTCGGAATCGAATTTCTGTCCGTATTTAGGGTTTTGTACCAGGTAGAAGTCATATTCCAGATTTCATTACTTTTCATGAGAAAAATTGATTTAAAAAATTTATTAATATCTGATGTTGTGAGGTTTTCTGTTAGCATCAATGGTCTGCTATGAGCTGATTTTGCGGTTTTATCAGCTACTTCATTGCCGGTTATGTTCTTATGTCCTGGTACCCAAACGAGTTTACATTTTGGCATTTGTTGGATTAATAGATTCCTTATGGACGATATGTAGAAATCAGAGTTATTAAGATTCGAGATTGAATCTAATGTAGATAAAGAGTCAGTGAATATGACATACTTTTTATTCGATTTTTTGGCATGTTGAAGGGCTTCATGTAATGCGATAACTTCAGATGAAAATGAGGAGGTGTATGATGGTAGAATTGATATTTTAACGATATCTGAGTTTTCGATTACACTGAATGAAACCTCTTCATCATATTTAGAACCGTCTGTGTATATGGGAGTGAATCCTCTTAATTTTTCTTGAATAGTGTCTAGTTCATGTTTGTATATTTCACTGATAGTATGTTCCTTATTGTATCTTCTTAGAGAGGTATCAATAAGTAATGGATCGAATTTCAAGTATGGTTGGGAAATATTGCTTAGTTTTTTGTTATACGGAATGTTCCAATCATCGCATATGGAGACTATACGATTTAAAACGGAATCTGTGGCCTTGAATATGTTAGTGTTTTTGACTTTATTTAAAAGTAGAGGTATTGGGGATCCATCATTTATAAGTATTGTTTTGAAGAGTTTGCAAGTATATAAGTACTTATAATTTTCTATGGTAGATAAATTCGCTTCAAAAAGCATGTTTGATATTTTTGTTGTCCGGTGAGCACCAAGACACATTCTCAATGCAGAATTAAATATTGTTTTAGTTTATTTAAATTACTTTTTGAAGTATTACCATAGAGGTAAATACCATAAACTATTTTAGATAGAATCAAGGGAGTAATTAATGATATCAGGGATGCAGTGCTACAGCAAAATTTTTTGTTGCAGAGGCATTTTAATATGTTTAGTTGTTTGTTTAGTGATGTTGTCAATTGCTCTATATGACTGTTCCAACTATATCGTTTATTGAAAATTATTCCAAGTATTTTTAGGTTATCGACTGATTGTATATGTATGTTGTTGGATTTTAAAATTGGCGAACAAATCTTTTTCCTGCATATATGCAAATGTTTGCATTTACTTAATGAAAGTTCTGCGCCAGAGTACTTGCACCATTCTTCAATATCACTCACAAGAGTGTCAATAACAACGTCTTGTTTATATTTCCTTCCTAGTTTTTTTATTATAATGAAATCATCAGCATATGCTATGAAATCTAAGTTTTTGTGCAGTTGAATCGATTGAGAAAGTTTGTTATAAGCTATGAGGAATAAGATGACAGAAAGGGGAGATCCTTGCGGGATTCCATTTTCTAATTTCATTGGTTCTGAATAAGACGTGTTTATTCTGACCCTAATTTTTCTATTTTTTAAGTAGTTGCGGATATAATTATACATTTGGGGTCCAACTTTCCAATCTTCCAATTGATTTAAAATGGTATGTATTCCGACTTTGTCAAAAGCTTTTGCAAAGTCTAGAGATACTATAGATAAGTGACTGCTAGTTTTCAGAGCCTTTATAATAAAGTAATCTAAGTAAATGAGAGGATCTGCTATTGACTTCCCTTTTTTAAAGCCAAATTGATTACTATTGATAAGTTTGTTAGAATTAACAAACCACCATAGTCGGTTGGCTATTATTTTGTCCAGTATTTTGGAACAGCATAAATTTAATGATATTGGACGATAGGAAGTTACACATGTTTTGTCACTGTTGGGTTTTAGAATAGGGATAACCAAGCTATTCTTATAGAGTTGAGGTATACATTTTGAAAAAATATGATTATATAAGTTTACAATTCTTATTTTGCTAGAGAGAGAAAGGTTTTTTATCATTTTGTAAGTTATGCCGTCGATTCCTGGGGTTTTATCTTTAAGTTTCGCCAATGCGCTACAAAATTCTATTAGGGATATTTTGCTGTCGATAATTTCGGCACTTTTGCAAGGCACCAAATGTTTTGGTCCTTGGAGAACGGTTTTCTTAGCATTTTTAAATATTTGAGGAAAATTGGAGTCGTGTGATAGATCGGACCAATGTTTGCAAAATGAGTTTGCAATATCAGTCCTATCTGTAATTGTTGCGTTACCATTTTCAGATATGCAGTGGATTCCGATTTTGGGATTTATTCCACAAAATCTGCGTATATTCGTCCAGACTTTTTCAGAAGGTGTGTGTTGGTTAATTACTGCTGTGAATTGTTCAATCGATGTTTTTTTGGAAATTTTAAGTTTTCTTTTATATATTGCGTTGGCTTTTTTATAGCTAATGAGATTTTCATTAATGCAATTTCTTTTAAATTTGCTAAAGAGATGATTTCTTTTCTTTTTTAGATCGGCTAGTTCTTGATTCCACCAGGGAACAAAGGGTTTATTTTTGTTAAGAGGATATCTTGGTATGGATTCGTTAGCAGATTTTAGAATAATTTTTTGTATGTTGGCTGCTTCTTTGTTTATATTAGTACTTAACTGTATTTCATTGCAGCATTTGTTGGATAAGTCATGATATTTGGGCCAGTTTGCTTTATTTGTATTAAATAAAGCTTTATGGCGCATGTTGTTTTCTACCGTGTCTTCTATGAAACAAGATGTTAAAATTGGGTAATGATCACTGCCATAAAGGTCAGTATCTATTTCCCAGTTAGAGTGAATTGCTAATGATGGTGAGGCCAAAGTTAAGTCGATGTGTGTAAATGTCCTGTGAGTCGAAAAGTGAGTCGGTGATCCATCGTTAAGAACGATGAGGTTTGATTGGGTAATAAATTTGTACCAAATTTTGCCCTTACAGTTATTTGTTTTGGAACCCCATAAAGAATGCCAGCAGTTCATATCACCAGTTATTAATAGTGGTTGATATGAACTATCATACATTTGTTCGAGTTCTGAAATTGAATATGTTTTAGAAGGATTGATATATGTCGAAAAAATTGTGAAAACTATCTTGGAAAAAATTTTAACTGCTACCGAATCGAAATTTTCATAAGTCGCTATATATTGGTGTTGTACAGAGTTATGTATAAGTAGCGCAGAATTTTTAGATTTATAAATGGTAAAATTTATTGGTGTTGGGGTAGGTTGTGTACTCTTAAAGTGTGTTTCCTGTAGAGAAATTATGGATGGGTTAAATTTTTTTATAAGAGTTTGTAGTTCACAGTAGTTGTTGTTGTAACCTTTTATATTCCATTGGAGAATTTTAAGAGTCATAATAAAAGAGATAAAATGGTTTATAAAATTTGAGTAAATATGCGGTACTTGTAATATGCAAGAGAACTACAAAATAAACAGGTTGTTTGCAATGATATGAATTGAGATCAAAGTATGAACATATTAACATGTATTTTGTAAATAATTGAGAGTAAGGAAATAATGTTATACTGGAGAGCAACAAAAAAGAAGAGATATTAATTAACAAGAGTAATAGAAATAAACAATGTAAAGAGTAGCATGAGAGAGAATATTTATAAAATGAGATTATCAATAATAATTTGTACTCAGCATCGAATGTAGAGACTGCAAAAAATTGAGTAATTGAGCAAATTGTAAATGACATTGATGTCCCGTTAAAGAGATTAGGTGTTGTTGTTGCTGTTTTAATCATCCAAATCATTACCATCATCGTTGTTGCTTTTGCAATGTTTCTTAGCATCATTTGAGAGAGCAAGTTTAATATCTTTGAGTGTTCTTTTTGATGTGTTTTTTGGGAGAATCTGAATTTTTTTCTCAGTTATTTTTTTTTTGTGTCTATTGGAATTTGAGAGATCGTTTTTTTAGTTGTGTTTAATTTTTCATCTCCTTTGTCTGTTTCTTTTTTGTTCTCTTGTGGTTTAATTTTGTTTGAACAGCTTGGTTGGTCATCAGAATTGTATGTTACGACTTTACGTGCAATTGCTGAAGTAGAGACGTTAGATGGGTGACGTTGTTTGTAAATTTTGAGAGCTGTTTTGTTGTCGACTTTGCTCAAGGTCTTAATAGCTTGTATTTCTTTCTGTTTGAGAAAAATTGGACATTTCTTGTCACGAACAGAATGATTGAAATTTGGAATGTTGTTTTCTTCACAGTTTATGCATTTTAGTGGGTTAGAGCATAATTCCTCTTCAGCCAAATGTTGTTGTTCACAACAAATGAAGCAAACTGCGTCAGTTTTGCAATATTTTGCTGAGTGGCCAAAGCGTTGGCAGTTGTGGCACCTGATGGGCAATGGAATGTATGGACGTACATCGGTTGTTTCATACCCAATTTTCAATGAATCAGGAAGAGTGATAGTTGAAAAGGTTATTATGAGGAGACCTGTTTCAACAATATTTTCTTCAACTTTCTTCATTATTTTTTTGATGGCGATTACGTTTTGCTGCTTTAATTCTGCAAGAATCTCTTCTTCAGAGATATCTCGCAGGCCGTTGCTGTATATTACACCTTTAGTATAGTTAAGATAGCTATGCTCGGTTACGTTTACTTTAATATCGGGTGTCAACGATATGAGTTTAATTAGTTTGGTTGCCTGTGTGGCTGTTTTTGTTTTTATTAGAAGATCACCACTCCTTAGTTTTTGGCACATATCGATTTCACCGCAAACACTGTCGATGATTTTTTTTATGAGGAAGGGGGATACCCCTTTTAATGTTTCCTCACTTTCAATTCTTGACATTAATAAGTATTTTGGACCGGCAGATAAAACTCTTAATAGTTTATTGTTGTCTAATTCGTATTGCAAATTAGACTGTTTTACAAATTGTTGTTTGCTCATTACGAAAATATGAGTATAACAGATGAGAGAGATAAATAAACAGACGTTAGCACACGTTCACAGTCAAAATGCGACTGGACTAACATTTGATATTGCATAAACACCTAGATTTTTCTCGTTAGATCCAGCAAAACTGGGCAATCGCTCAAAAATAGCTCCTGTGAATTGGTTCAAAGAAATGAGCATAAAATCGATCGCGGTGCTTCAAACGAAGTTTGTAAAATCGTCACAGACGACGAATCTAGGATTTATGCATAGGAGGCTGAAACAAAGCAGGAATCGGCCGTTTGGGTCTTCGAAAGCGAGCCAAATCACACGAAAATTGTTCATATAAGAAGCACTTCGAAGCAAAAGGTTGCCTGTTTCTTCAGAAAAACTGACCGTATGGCGGCTATACGGCTTGAGAAATATAGGACGGTTAATTCTGAGTGGTACACTATAATTTGTTTGCCTGAAGTCTCCTGAGAAGTTCGAAAAATGAACAAGAGAATGAATTGTCATTATGCATCATGACAATGTGGGCTCTCACAAATCGATTCAAACCAGCGCATGTTTGACCGGACAAAACGTGGAATTGATGGGTCATTCGTCGTACAGCCCTGAATGACTTCATTTGATTCCAGCACATCAAGAAAAAGGCTTGGTCAACGATTTTTGTTGCCTGAGGATGTTGCAAAAGCTTTCAAAAACCATGTTTTGAAGGTGTCTCAATCGGAGTGGAAAAAGTGATTCACCAATAGGTTTGAGCGCACGAAAAACTGCGTAAATCATGGTAGTCTTCAGCATAAAATCGGTTTTGATGGTAAATATTCGCGTTTTTATTATTAGGCCAGATAGTTATCGTTCAGCCCTCGTATTGTGTTTAGTCAGAGGATAGAAAGAACAACGATGATCTCTTTTCAAGAGGTTTACAACATTTTCCTCCTGAAGTGGATGTAAACTGGGATTTTTGAATCTCAATGTGTAGAAAACCTCCACACAGCAAATATTTAGTTCGAAGTGTTTATTATCCGTTAAGATATTATTACCCTTCAAGAAATTATACTTAACGTAGAGAAAGAGCTTAGTAGTTACTAATTATACATATTTACTTCAATACAGTGGTGCTGGAGGTTATAAAAATTCGGGCCGTCCAAACTTAACGCCGTTCTAACTTGTTTATCATTAAAATATTTTAGTTCCAAAACAATTATTTTCAACACGCATTTTCAACCTATTTATTATTTTCATATAATACAATCCATCCCAAAAGATATCGATTGATGTTTGCAAATATAGATTTACAGTCCTTTAACCTTTGGTGCATATGCATTTTTCATGACATAAGAATTTCGCAAAAGAAGAAAAAAAAAAAACACTTAACTGAAATAATCCAAGACGAAAGTGCAACCAATAAAATGAAATCCAATCAAAACCTTAAAGAAGGAGAAACAAAAAGAACCCATATTTGAAATAAAACGGCAACATCTTCTCTTTTTTGTGGAAAAGAAGTGGTAATAACATTAACATTTATTCTTATTTTTATAACATTTCCATAAGTTCAATCTAGACATGCCAAAAATGTGTGGGCGGTTGTTGTTAATTAGGGTGTAACAAAAATATTTTATACACTAAAAAAGATTCAGACAGTTACCTAAACATGCAAAATATATATTATAGGTGCACCATAAGGAACACCTATATTTTTATATTGGACCTGAATTTTTATCGTGACATTTAAAGTGCAACGGACATTTTACTGCTCACAGTAAAGAAAATAATATATTTCCCACAAGGGTGGGAAAATGCAGCCCCCAACGTAGAACGTTCGAAGTAATAGATTGGGTAAAGTGTTCAAGTATCCGATTCAGATTTTTCTAAGAGCACTCTGGAAGGAAAAAGGAATCTTGACATTGTCTTATATGGAAATCGTTAACAGTGTTTTGTCGAGTTTTGTAGAAGGGGACATAACCAATCGGAGGTAGCGAAATAATTAATGTGAATGAAACTTTGTACAAGTTTTTTTATTTAGCTCCACAGACGTATAATCGGAAGCAGCGAGCGAAAATGCCAAAAAAACGGCCCTGACTTGCTTTAAAAGGGAAAATCCTAGTACTAATTTCGGTCTCATTTTCATCTCACTGACTCCCCGTGGCACCACATAGGGATGTGCCTTTTACACCCGTTAAAGGTAGTGAGCTAACACGTACCGAGCTTCACTTATAAGAATGAAAAAATGAATTGGCATCTGGTTAGTAACATATGGGTATGTTACTATCCCGATGCCCAAAGAACAAAAAAATAAAACACTCTAAAGACAACGATTGCCGAAAATGTTTTATAGGTCATGATCTGCAAATCTGCTTACGCTTAGAAAAACGATGGATTGGGAAACGGGACACAACAACATCTAACGGTGATTCACTCCATTATATCTGTAGTGATATGAAGCACGAGTTTCCTTGCGGATTTTTAATTATTTAGTAAATAAAGCATTTGGTTTACAATTTCAACGGGTGGATGTGAGACCTTCAGCATCAGTCTTATGTGCGCCCTGTCCCTACCGAAGACAAGGGCGAGCTGACCACAGATATATTTTACGGGCGCCTCGATATTGGTTATTTTGGGGTCCATATCTCATATATCGTGAGCTCTTGGATTTTGAGGTGGATTCATTGAAGACCAATATGTCTTCTTATAGAAGAATTACAGAAGACCAGCTAATTTATGGGCCTGTTTATGTATGTCGATAAGAAAATAAATGCGTAAGAAAAACTACCAAATTTGAGTGTGTTTTTATACCCTACACCACAATTTGGAAAGGGTATTATAAGTTTGTTTTGGTAAAAATTCATGTAACACCGCGAAATATTCGTCGGAGACCCCCTATGTGATATACCAATCTTCATATCTCGACGATATAAAGCGATTTTGAGATGTGTGCCCGTCCGTCCGTCCGTCTGTCCATTATAAATTGTAAACACGCTCCAAGCCGCAATTATGGACCGATCGTCACGAAATTTTGTATGGAGGTCGGGTTCAGACCAGAATAGATCCCTATTCTTATTGGTAATGATCGAGAAATATTTAGCGGGTGAAATGGACCAAAAACATAATATTTATTCAATTTTCTAGCGGCTCTGTAGGTTGCAATAATAGTCCGATCTATATATGTATGTATATGACAGAGAAGAAGCTTGCAATTTGAGATGGCGATCAGATAATATTTAGAGGGTTAAATGGAGCACAACTTTTGTGTGCAAATTGTGAAAATTTTTTATATACAACTTATATCTTTATTCCTGGAAGATACAGTCCGGACAAGTAAGCTACCCTTGGAAATTTAACGCTTGACCTTTCAATTGATGCCAGTTGTGTTGGTGTGCATGTTCAGATAACAGAGTTACATCCCAATATTTTCAGTTATTCGTATATAGTGTAATAATAAACTCGTTAGAGGTCGATATTTTACCCCAATAGTCACGGAAATGTTCACCGGGTAAGAGTTTAGTCAAAGAAGATGCCTACAATTTTTAATGATAATCCGATATTATTTAGCGGGTGAAATGGACCATTACTTTTGTATGAAAAATATACAAATTTTATTTTTGGTCGATATTTTAATTCTTTGAGGACATATATCGGCAAAGTAGCCGAATTTGATTTGTAAAAAGCTAATTCCCAGGGGTAAAGGTGTAGGGTATCACATGGTCGGCCCCGTCCAACTATATCCTTGGCTTACTTGTTCAAATTTGTTTTTTGTTTTGAAGCAAAAGCAAAGGAAATAATATTTCCAAAACTAAAGATTGGGTGTGTTTCATGCACACACATTTTCGTTTCGAAATACATAAGCAAGGGGTATCAGTAGGTCTTCTAATAGAGGTCCAATAGGTATTTTCATAAAAGACCAAGAGGCCTTCTCATACAGAGCAGGTAAGGTATGTAAGTCTACATGAACATACCTCTTACTAGGAGAACTAGAAAAGTTTCTGGCCTAGGCAACACGTAGTGTTGCCAGACTGCATTTGACGCTTTTGACTTCTAGGGTGTTTTGTATTGCAAATGGGCTATATCGGTCCACGTTTTGATGTTCGGTATTTTGAAGATTTTAGCTTCATTATCACACCAAAACTGCTGGTACTTGGTCTTCGTTGCGGGTATAAAACTTTCCCCCAGAATTTAGTCTGCTTAGGTCCACACCTTCATATGGCCTCCATAGAACGGTACCTCCATATTTTCGGTATTTTGAAGGTTGTGGCCTCAATATTCCTATAAAATGGCTGAAATTTGGTATTTAGTTTTCGTTGGAGGTACAAAACTTTCCCACAGAACTTTGTCGGTACAGATCCACGCCTACATATAGCCTCCATGGAACAGGACATACCAATTTTCGGTATTTTAAAGGTTGTGGCCTCAATATTCTACCGAAATGGCTGTCCTTTGGTATTTAGTCTTATTTTGGGGTACATAACTTTCCAGATGAAATTTGTAGGTTTAGGCGCACGCCTTCATATTGCCCCCATAGAACGGTACCTCCCGATTCTCGGTATTTTGAATGTTGTGGCTTCAATATTCCACCGAAATGGCTGAAATTTGGTATTTAGTTTCGTTGGTGGAATAAAACTTTCCCTCGGAAATGTTTGCGTACAGGTCCACGCCTACCAAAAACTACCCGTTGTGCCAGGAATAAATTAATCCGTGCGTAATGCAAGATAGAGACATCTTTGGACATTTCTTCCACTAAATAAAATGTGATATTAGATGAACACCTGACCGCATAAATTGGTTTTTCCCGTTAGATCCAGCACAATTTGGCAATCGCTCAAAAAAAGCTCTTGTCAATTGGTGCAAACAAATTGTTAATAAATACGATAGCGGTGCTATAAACGACGTTCACAAGACCGTCACGAACGACAAATCTTGGATCTAAGCCCTATATAAAACAGCAATATACCGAGGGGGTCCTCGAAGGCGAGCCAAATTCAACGAAAGTTTCTCATGGAAGAAGCACATAGGACGCCTATTTCTGAGTGGTACACTATAATTTGCCTGAAGTCTCATGAGAAAAACGAACGAAAAAACAAGTAAGAACGGCTTTAAGTTTGGCCAGGCCAAACTTGTTATACCCTCCACCAAGAGTGGTATTTAAGTAAAATGGAACAATTAGTTTCTTTTTGTCTATGAAGACTTAATGGGCTCTTTATAAAAACATGGACCAATATAAACATTTTATGGTAGAAATATTTATTAGCCTGTGGAAACACAAACTTACAACCGATTCTGTGGTCAAATGGGACTAATACATTCAAAATATCTTAATGTGACGCGTACTATATATGGGGCGTTATATGGGGGCTCTACCAAATCGTGGAACCATACCAACAAAATTCTGGGGGGAAATTGTATGCCCCCAACGAAGGCTAAGTACCAAATTTCACCCATTTCGGTGTGATAATGAAGCTAAAACCTTCAAAATACCGAAAATCGGGTGGTAACGTTCTATGGGGCTATATGAATGCGTGGACCTGTAACGACAAATTTCTGGGGGAAAGTGTTATACCCCCAAAGAAGACTAAATACCAAATTTTAGCCACTTCGGATGAATATTTAGGCCACAACCTTCAAAATACCGAAAATGGGAAGATACCGTTCTATGGGGGCAATATGCAGGCGTGGACCTATACCAAAAAATTTAGAGGGTAAAGTTGAATACCCCCAACGAGGACTAAATACCAAATTAGAGCCATGTCAATGGATTATTGTGGATATAACCTACAAAATACCAAAAATCGGGAGGTACCGTTCTATGGGGGCTATATGAAGGCGTAGACCTATACCGAAAAATTTCAGAGGAAAGTTTCGTACCCACAACGAATTCTAAAATTTGAGGCAACATCCTTCAAAATACCGAAAATCAGAAAGTACCAACAAAATTCTAGGGAAAAGCTTTATACCCCCGATGAAGACTAAGTACCAAATTTCAGCCATTTCGGTGTGATAATGAAGCTAAAACCTTCAAAATACCGAAAATCGGGTGGTGGACCGATATTGCCCATTTGCAATACCAAATATCCTAGGAGCAATATAAACTTCTATACCAAATTACAAAGCTCTATTTAAAAAATGGCGAGCTGTATCTTGATTTCGCGGGAGCATAAAACTTTCCTCCCGAAATTTGTCGGTATAGGTCCTCGCCTTCATATAGTCCCCATTGAACGGTTCCTCCCGATGTTCGGTATTTTGAAGATTGTGTCAACAATAATCCACCGAAATCGTTGAAATTTGGTATTTGGTCTTCATTTTGGGTTACTAAGTGTTACATATGAAATCTGTCGCCATAGGTCCGCGTCTTCCTACAGCCCTCATAGAACGTACTTCCTGATTTTTTGTGTTTTCAAGGTTGTGGCCTCAATATTCCTCAGAAATTGCTGAAATTTGGTATTTAGTCTTCATTGAGGGTATAAATCTGTCCCCAGAAATTTGTCGGTACAGGTCCACGCCTTATTATAGCCCCCATAGAACGGTACCACCCGATTTGTGGTATTCTTTATGTTTTAGCCTCACTACTATATCCTCCATAGAAGCGTATCTCTTGATTTCGGTATTTTGAAGGTTTTACCGGAATATGGGAAAATTGATATTTAGTCGTCTTTAAGTCTAAAAATTTTACGCCAGAAATTTGTCGGTACGGACGTTTTGATATAGCCCCCATAGAACGGTACTTCACGAACTTCGGTATTTCGAAAGGACACTTATTGTTCCATTTTACTTCAATACAACTCGTGGTGGAGTATATAATAACTTCGGCCTAGCCGAACTTAACGTCGTTCTTACTTGTTATAAGTTGTTAATAATGGTTTGACCGTTTTTATACCCTCAGCCTTTAGGCTAGAAAGGGTATATACACTTTCATACGGGCAAAATGTGCCTCATCGAAATAATGGTTTTAGACCCCAAGTATGTTTGGACGAACTGTGTTTCAGACAATTTGGAGTTAATTTAGCAACGTCCGTCCGTCCGTCTGGCTAGCTGGTGCGCACGATAACTCTCGAACGGATGAACCGATTCGGTTCAAATTTTGGCTTTCGTAATAATTTGTCCAAACTTAGTTTAAGTTCGAAGATGGGCTATATCGGTCCACTCCTTCCGGTACCTCCCCCACAAAAATTCCAAAATGTTCGGAAAATTTGTGGGCATGATAACTCTCGAAGGGAGTAACCGATTTGGTCCATACTTTGCACATCGTGAAATTTCTATCAGATTTAAATAAGGTTCCAATATGGACTCAATCGGTCCACTCCTTCGGGTACCTCCCACACAAAATTTCGGATAAGTTCAGTTTAGGACCTGCTCTCCAATCGCTTTGATTTTTGTTGCAACAACTTGTATTCACTTCCCCCCACAAAACGGTACAAGTTTCATCAGGGGAAAGTCCATACTTCCTGAGAAAATGGCCGGAAAGTTGCAAAAAGCCCCTATGACACCTTGTGTAGTGGTTGGAGCGCAAGATAACTCTCGAACGGATCTGTCGATTCTGTCCAAAATTTGGCCTTCGTAATCTTTTATCAAAACATAATTTGAATTGGAAGATGGGCTATAGCGGTTCACTCCTTCAGGTACCTCCCCCACAAAACTTCAAAAATGTTCGGAAAAATTTTGCGCACTATAACTCTTGAAGGGGTGACCGATGTAATCTATACTTTGCACATCCTAATATATCTACCAGATATAGATCAGGTTCGAATATGGACTATATTTGTCTACTCCTTCTGGTACCTCTCACACAAAATTTCGAATAAGTTCACTCTAAGACCTGCTCTCGAAACACTTTGATTTTTGTTGAAGCGATTTGCATTCGATACCTCCAATACGACGGTAACAGTTTTTTCAGGGGCAACTACATATTTCTTGGGAAAACAGCTCGAAAGGTGTTAAAAAACCCTATGTCACCATATGTGGCGGCCGAACTGTTCAAACGATTTGGTCCAACATTTGGTCTTCGTCATATTATATCCAGTTAGTTTCATGGACAATACCGGTCCACTACTTTCGGTACTTCTCTCCCATATTTAAAAAATTTCACTAAAATGCTAGGATGATATCACTTGAATGGGGAAACCAATTTGGTCCAAACTTTGTATATTTGGAATATTTTAAAAATTTAGTTTAGCTTTTAAAATGGCCCATATCGGTCCTCCCTAAGGGTACCTGCCCTACAAAAGTTCAACATTTGTGTCTTAGTGCAGTTAATTCCTAATCCATATTTTTGTCGGCATGTTCAAATGTCCAAAAAGGGCCACAAAATTCTGAAGAGGCCTTAAATACATTCGAATGGACAAGTTTCGCTTCACATTGGCTGAGGGTATATATCTGTCGGCAAAGCCGACTGACACTTTTTTACTTGTTAATATATAGGAAGATATAAAAACCCACAAAACACTCTTATTGGAATGACAAATATTAAAAAACTTAACAATTTAACCTTGACTTTTGACCTCTGCAAATACTAGATCTAATTTGACCTAGCGGAAAGTGTTATCAGTCGAACAAAAAAAATATGCAAAAAAAAACTATCCTATCACAGAATTTTGACCAGGAAACAGCGATTCTCAACCACTTTGCGCCGTACTCGGAGACTATCCGTCGCAGCAGAAGAAAGACAGCTGCCAAGGAACACTCGAGAGTGTAGCTCAATAAAGATCGGGACGATATAGCCGTCTTAATTCGTATCGAATCCGAATTGATGGCAGGATGCGCAACACATACCCTGCAGGCTTCGAATACACAAAAAGTTTATTTATGTGCAAAACTAATGATGGTGGTTTTGTTTCTGCTGCTAATTTCGTAATGTCTCTGCAATGCTTGGACATCTGAGATTTAAAGCTTTTGGAGCATTATATCAGGAAGCACAGTCTTGCCCACTACAAGAAGTAGCTTCGGTAAAAATTTACAAAGGATCCTCGAACAGATCGTTAAGTGCACTGATTAACCTTCGTGAGAGAGGTGCTCCCAAAGAAACGGAACTATATGTCGCATTTTCGAAGCGTTGTTCTAGTGTATTATATCCAACAATGAACAAAAATCTTAAAAGTTATGAATTTGGACTATAAATAATCTAACAAAGTGTGTACAAAATATTTAAAAATAATAATCCCGTTCCCTGTTCCTGTGAACACCATGCAAGTATGCCTAAATCCGTAACATACCCTAATACACATATCTATAAATGTGGGTTGTAAAAAATATAAAACGTTCAAGTAACCTCTTTCCGCCCCTGCTCTTTTATCACATATCAATGCAAAACGACGTTTCGACATTGTTTCTACTTTTTGAAGGCTGCATCGTTGCCGCAATTTTCCCATGGGATCTGTGTGTGTGTGGAAAAACTACTGAACTACTAAACTAAAGTGTTGACTGACTGGCTGACTGAAATGTCTTAAAATCAAGAAGAACGAAGAAAAATACGTTCTTCTCCAACAATGACTGACAGAAGGCGAATTAGATGCAGTTAAGTGTGAAAATACTTTCAAATGTCATTGTCCTTGTTATTCGATAATGTCGAGGGTTTTTTTGTTTTCTTCTTCTTGTTCTGCAATTGCGACAGTCAATCCCTAGACGACAGAATGTCTTTACGCTCCAACATGTAAATGATAAATGTCTTTTGCCAAACGATTGTCTTTATCGTCGCCAATAATCATCATCAAACATTAAGTGATTGGTTGAAGGATGCCTTTACCACAATCAAATGGGGGCAATTGCATTGGCACATATTTCACTGGCTTGCAGCGTCACATATTTTTTCTTTTGCGTTTGAGCCATAAAGTAATCTTTTATCAGATACTTTGATGAGTAGTAATGAGGAATGAAATGTTTTTACAGAAGTTTTTTTTGCGAAGAAAAACAATAAAATAGTTAGTAAAGTAAATGTTAAAGGTTTGATGGATAAAAATCATAATTAACCACGTTTTTGTTTTGTTTTTAATATCTATCTCCATATTTATATCGGATTACTCCGTCTAGTACCTCCCTATAAACGTTTATTTATACCCAACACCACTTAACACATCGAAATAATGGTCGTATACCTTAAGAACCGCGAAAAATCAAAAACAAAGTTGAGTTTCGAAAAATTTGGAATTAAAATAAAGACATGAATTTTTTTATTTTTGTCGTTGGGCGCATCGTAACGAAATCGGAACAAATTTGGAACGCTACGTCCGATGTCGGATACGAAATCGTAACGATATCTTAACGAAAGTTGTATGAAGTGGTTAACATAATAAGTCTGTCTGGTTACCCTAAAATTTGTAACAATTTGTACCAATTGTTGCTGGAAGTCGTCTGTTAACACAAAAAGTCAGCAAAAGTGAGCGATTCGAGAGAGACATTTTGACAGTTCGTTTACTGAGAGTTTGCAAATTCTTGCTGGACAAATTTCTTTTAGCATGCACTAGCAACTCTTCTTCTTCCTGAAAACAATCAATCATCTGTATTTAATTTTTCGTTGATTTATGTTTGTGAAAATTAAAAACAATTTCATTGTGGCAATAGCAAGCCTTATTGTGTTGTTTGTTTGGAGAACAAAGTTGCAAAGTGGAAAAAATACTATTTTGCCTCATTTTCCTTTTTGTTTTGAATAAAATACAACATTTTTGCTTCCTTTGGTTCCTTCATTGGCGGACAAATTGTTCTGTTTTGGCAAGTCAGCTGATTGTTTGCTGGGAAGGTGTCTGTTTACTTTTTACAATATTCTTGCAAAAGAGAATAAAAACTCCTTACTCTCTGAGAAAGTTCTTGCTGGACAATTCTTGATGGAAAAGTAACCTGACAGACCTAATTTAGGAACGAAATGTCTGAGCGAAATTCAATCGATTTCGGACCGATTTCCGAACAAAATCTGAAGAAAATCCTTGAAAAATTCGGAAGGAAAATTTATTTCCGTCATTAGCTCCGATATCGGAACCTAATCAGTACAAAATCTGAACTATCTCCCCTAAGAAAAATCGTTTAGAAATCGGATGTCCCGCACATCTAAACAATTTCGGAAGCAAAATCGTTCAGATTTCGTTCTGATCACTGTACGATTTTTTGTAGGAAAATTCGTTCACATTTCGGAGAGAATGTCGGAAGCAGATTTCCCTTCGAATATACCAATGTTTTTCTTCCGATTTCGCAGCGAAGTGTCGGAAACAAATTTCATTTCGCACAACCACCACGTTTCGGGTGTATCTACCCAGCAAAGCAAATATCGGATGTCCGACACATCTGAACAATTTAGGAAGCTAGTCATTCAGATTTCGTTCCGATTTCTATACGATTTTTCGTAAGGGAATTTGTACAGATTTCGTTCCAATTTTGAAGAGAATGGCGGAAGCAAATTTCCCTTCGTTTATTCGAATGTTTTTCTTCCGTTTCCGGTACGAATTCGGATCGATATGTCGGAAACAAATTTCCCTTCGCACAACAACCAAATTCTCTATATATTTAACAGTAAGGAGTTGTTTTCATTTTAGTTTGTTGTCGAAAAACAAATTGGTTGGTTATAAAATTCGAATAAACCATTTTTTAATATTTTTAATACAAATTCAACATATAATAATTCAAGCTATCAGTAATACTGTCAGAAGTGATGTATCGGTGTTTAATAATTCGTCCCCACTGGTGACATTTTCAGAAAACTTTTCTGCAGATGGAACCGTAAAAAGTGAGGACAATATATGGCGACAGAATAAATTCCTTAAAGCTTCCAATATTAGGGCAGGTTAAAAAAGAAGATCTAATCGCAAATTCGCAGGTCCGGATGGAATTCCTGCCATTGTGTTAAGGAGAACTGACGGTGCTGCTTGGAAACATATTGCAATTATCTTCAACCACTGTATAAACCTGGGATATTTTGCGGACTCATAGAAAAGGGCAATTGGAATAACCATCCTGAAACCTGGTAAGGATCCGACATTATGCGGTAGCTAAAGGCCAATTAGCTTACTCTGAAATAAGAGAGAAGTTAGAGGATGGACCAATCCTATCTGACAATCAGTTTGGCTTCAGGCAGAGTCATTCAACGTCACATGCCCTGATGGTCTTAGGGGAATATGTGACTAGAGCTCTAAATAACAAGTGTATAACTATCGCTGTTAATTTGGACTTAGCCAGAGCGTTCGACAACGTCTGGCAAAACGCAATCATATATAAAATGAGAAGGATAGGCTTCGAATTTAATATATGCAGGCTAGTGACTAGTTTCCTAACGGAAAGAAGTATTGTGGTAAAAGTTGAAGAGGACCTTTCTTAAGAAAGGGCAGTCAATGCTGGGGTTTCACACGGATCACTCCTAGGACCTGCCCTCTTCAACATATTTATTAGTGATATACCTCGTGCGCCCGAAGGGCACTTACTCCTGATTTATGCAGATGGCATTTTTGTGGTTGCAGCAGGAGCTCACGCAGGGAATACTAATAACAGATTAAATGCATATTTGGAGCAACTCTCTGAATAATTCCAAACATGGAAAATGCATTTAAATGTCGATAAGTGTGAAGCGATAACCTTCAAAGGCAAGAAGAAATACTTATACCGCAGCGCCAGGCAGTATGAGCCTAACCTTGCAATTGGAGGCCAAGATATCCGAAATTCAGACCAGGTTAAATACCTGGGCGTTATTTTGTATAGCAACTTTGTATTCGTTCGACATATTGACTATCTTTTAAGAAAGGTCAAGGGAATATATTGGGCCTACCAGCGTGCCATCAGTGCCACTGGGGGGCTAACTGTTAAGGTTAGGTTACTAATCTACAAACAGATCATCAGGCCACTAATTGCGTATGCCTTCCCCGTCTGGTTCGGGATTTCTTCCCATCAAACTGAGAGGCTCCGTATTTGGGAAAGGCGGATTTTTAGATCCTATTTGGCCTTAGACCAACAGAAGGTAGAATGGGATCTGGCGTCTACCACCCAACAGGGTGGTATATGATTCCATTGACTTCAGCCGTATAGAACATTTTCTAATGGCAAGCACTCTAAAGTTCCTAGACAGAGCTGCTACTTTAGATAATAGCTTAGTTAGAGATAGCCTATTGCACAAAACGGACGTACAAGGGCTGACTGTAGCACAGTGTCATTTATCGAAATTTTTCGAAAAGTTTGCACCTTCTCAAGGCCAAAACTGCCTGAAGCAGCGTTCCAATGCTTTTGCGATATATTAGAGAGTTCTTAATTAATGTCTTGGCTAAAATTTTTCCTTCGATTTCACTGTGCAACACGAAAATTATTAACCATATTCTGACACCGCAGCGTGATAGAAGACCAAAAAGAGAGGACACGTGTCTCGCCGTTTTTTCGTATCTCATCAACTTTCGCGGTTATAGGCCTCCAAAGGTTTGAGGCTTTGATGAAGAAAGGGTCATTTAGTCAGGACTATATCTTCCAAACCGTTAGGAAATTTGAATTTATCTCAGAGGCAAAGTTGTAGCTCTTGTCTTAGAGAACAAAAATTGTGAACACATATAATCCATCAAACTTCATCTGCAAGGTCAAAATCGCCATGGTCAAATTTCTTTTAAATAGTTTTCTCAAGTTTTGTTATACAGCTATCAAGCCGATCAAATTTGAAGCAAACAACCAACTACAAAAATGTACTTCAGATCTCAATAAACATCTATCTAGAATATACGAACTCTGCAGAAACGGATCTTAATGGTAAAAATAGCAAAACCATTGCGATTTTTATCCTCTTTTCTCGGCTTCTGCTCCATAGATACTAAACCGTTCAAAATTCAAGAAAACAATCAACCAAAATAGTGTAGCAAATGCATCAATAAACAACTTTCTGGAACATGCGAAATGTCTATGAAGGGTTCTTAATGGTAAAAATAGCAAAAATCTTTTGAAAATATCCAATTTTATTCTTTTTTATTATTTAGTTCGACCTTTATTTTGATTATTATAAATATATGTTTAAATAAAACCGAGCTCGAGGTCTTTGTTTTTTGTTGTTTTTATTTATTATTTAAATCGATATTTCGTCTTTCTTCGAAAGACATCATCAGGATCTTTCGGAAAACATTTTTATTATTTTTATGCATACATGCTATTGCTTGTTGTTGCACTTACAAATAATACTTAAAGCTATTACAACAATAACAATAACATCGCCAAGCACCAACGTCGACCTTGTATCGTTGTCATCTGTTTTGTTACTGCAGGGCTCTCTTCTTATTCCACCCTATTTATTTTTCTGATCAGATGCCTATAACTTTGTGCTAAATTCTCCGTATCTGTTTTGTAGTTTATTCGTTGTGATGTTGGAGTATTCATTATGTGTAGAGTTTCCAACATCAGTCTCTTATTGTAGTTGTTTTCACATTGTAGTACTTTCACACTCTCCAGTTCTGGATAATGTTGTTCGGTGGCACAGTGGGAAGAAAGTGCTGTCTTCTGTGACATGTTATATGATCTATTTTTGATGTCTGATTTGTGTCCGAATAACCGAGTTTTTAATTTGCTTTTGTGGTCCCTATATAATATTTTCCGAATTTTTCATTTTCGTTGCCATTGCATTTTATTTTGTATATTAAATTCTATTTTTCCATAGTGTCTATTTTTGATTTTAATGGCGTAAATAAGTTTTGTAAAGTGTTATATGTTTTGGACGCTATTGCATAGTTGATGTCTTTATAACATTTTGAGTTCTTAAGGCGTTCTGAAAGGCCGGATATATATGTAACCGATTTATAAATTTTAATTGGTTTTTCTGTGTTTTGTTGATTTTTATTATTATTATTATAGTACTGCTTGATTAGAATATTTATGATATTTGATGGGAAACTATTTTGTCTTAATATCGATGTTATTTGCTTTATGTTTTCTCTGTGAAATTCCTTGTCACTGATATTTAGAACGCGACTTATAAAATTTGATGCCGTGTTCATTATTATTGTTTTTGGATGTTTCGAATGGTAATTTAACAATTATTATTCTAATAATAATATTATTAATATTATTATTCTTTCTTGTGATTAATACATCTAAGTATGGGAGTTGGTCGTTATTTTCGTTTTCTATCGTGAACTTTATGCGATGGTCGTAGCTATTGAATGTCGTCAGGAGATTGTTTATTGCACTTGATTTAATTATTCGTATACTAAAATTTTGCATCTGTGATAACCGATATTTTAGATATAAGAATAATTTTTACCAACAAAAGAAAGGTCTACCCATGGGATCCTCTGCATCTCCGATAGTAGCCGATATTGTGATGGAAGAGCTATTGGATCGATGCCTTGAAATCTGTGATATTAGACCTAAGTTTTTGACAAAATACGTTGACGACCTTTTTGGAATAATTAAATCAAGTGCAATAAACAATCTCCTGACGACATTCAATAGCTACGACCATCGCATAAAGTTTACGATAGAAAACGAAAATAACGACCAACTCCCATACTTAGATGTATTAATCACAAGAAAGAATAATAATATAACGACGAATTGGCACCAAAAACCCACGGCATCGGGGAGATTGGTAAATTACCATTCGAAACATCCAAAAACAATAATAATGAACACGGCATCAAATTTTATAAGTCGCGTTCTAAATATCAGTGACAAGGAATTTCACAGAGAAAACATAAAGCCAATAACATCGATATTAGGACAAAATAGCTTCCCATCAAATATCATAAATATTCTAATCAAGCAGTACTATAATAATAATAAAAATCAACAAAACACAGAAAAACCAATTAAAATTTATAAATCGGTTACATATATATCCGGCCTTTCAGAACGCTTTAAGAACTCAAAATGTTATGAAGACATCAACTATGCAATAGCGTCCAAAACATATAACACTTTACAAAACTTATTTACGCCATTAAAATCAAAAATAGACACTATGGAAAAATCGAATTTAATATACAAAATAAAATGCAATGGCAACGAAAATGAAAAATTCGGAAAATATTATATAGGGACCACAAAAAAAACAAATTAAAAACGCGGTTATCCGGACACAAATCAGGCATCAAAAATAGATCATATAACATGTCACAGAAGACAGCACTTTCTACCCACTGTGCCACCGAACAACATTTTCCAGAACTGGAGAGTGTGAAGGTACTACAATGTGAAAACAACTACAATAAGAGACTGATGTTGGAAACTCTACACATAATGAATACTCCAACATCACAACGAATAAACTACAAAACAGATACGGAGAATTTAGCACACAGTTATAGGCATCTGATCAGAAAAATAAATAGAGTGGAATAAGAAGAAAGCACTGCAGTAACAAACCAGATGACAACGATACAAGGTCGACGTTGGTGCTTGGCGATGTTATTGTTATTGTTGTAATAGCTTTAAGTATTATTTGTAAGTGCAACAACAAGCAATAGCATGTATGCTAGAGTTGTGTCGTTCATGAACGAACCGGCTGAAAGGAACGATTCCGTCAAAAGAACGAACGGATTCGTATCCAGCTTATTCTTTTATATCGTTCATTTAGATCCCCGATGGACGAGTCATTGCTGCTAACAAAATTAACAGCATTGGTTTTGCAGTCAAACTCTAAACAAACGTTGCCTTAGCGCAAGCAGCACAAATTTCCACACAAAACAAAAATGATTCAGAGAGCTACTCTCGCTCAGTAACTCACCTCATTCAGTAGCACATATCGGTCATATCTTTCTTTTGCATCATTCGTTCATCTGGTTCTTTCATATCAAAACCACCACCACTACGTTCAGAAACAAAACCACCCCCATTAGCACACAAACAAGCAAGTAACACAACAGTTGTGTCATTCGTGAACGAACATTTTCATAAGAACGATTCGGTGAAAAGAACGACGGAGTCATATGCAGCAGAGAACGAACGACTTCAAAAGAAAATAATACAGTCAAATGTATTGTTGAACGAAAAAGAGCCAACGAACGAAGTAAACGACCCGGATCTTTTTGGTGAACGGAATGAAAAAGATCGATCCGCTCAATGAACGAGATTGCCCAACACTAATGTATGCATAAAATTAATAAAAATGTTTTCCTACAGATCCTGATGATGTCTTTCGAAGAAAGACGAAATATCGATTTAAATAATAAATAAAAACAACAAAAACAAAGACCTCGAGCTCGGTTTTATTTAAACATATATTTATAATAATATCCAATTTTTATACTTTTTTCTCCGACTCTGGTCCAAAGATACGCAACCGCCCAAAAATTAAGGATACAGTCAACTACAAAAAAGTACCTTAGATCTCAACAAACAAGTTTCTAGAACAAATGATGATGCAGATGAAGTTTGATGGATTATGTTTGTTCACAATTTTTGTTCTTTAAGACAAGAGCTACAACTTTGCCTCTGAGATACATTCAAATTTCCTTACGGTTTGGAAGCCTTAAACCTTTGGAGGTCTATAACCGCGAAAGTTGATGAGCTACCAAAAAACGGAGAGGCATGTGTCTTCTCATTTTTGGTCTTCTATCACACTGTGGAGTCAGAATATGGTTAATAAAACATGACTCAAAAAATTACACACAATGTTTTCATAAGGCACTATTCCAAAATCGTTCAGAAATCTTAACGAAAGTTCGGAAGGTACATCCAATTTTCATGCGACATTTTTCGGAAATCATTCAGAAATCTGTACAAAAATTTGGAAGAAAAAAATCGCAATCCGAATTTCCAAAGGATTGTGTTTCGATTTCTGATCGAAATCGGTCCGATATCGATCTGACATTTCATTCCGAAATTATGTCAAGCACTGCATACAACTTTCGTTAAGATATCGTTACGATGTCGCATCCGAAATCGTAACGATATCTTAACGAAAGTTGTATGAAGTGGTTGACATAATTTCGGATCGAAATGTCGGAGCGAAATTAGATCGATTTCGGAACGAAATCTGAAGAAAACCCTTGTGACATTTGGAAGAGAAATTTATTTCCGACATGCTAAACGAAATCGTTACAAAATCTGAACTATTTCGCTTTAAAAATTGTATATGCGAATTTTATAACCAACTATTTTGTTTTTCTACAACAAACTAAAATGTTCCTTGCTAGATATGTACATACAAAAGTTGGTTGTTATGTGAAAGAAAAATTGCTTCCGACATATCGATCCGAATTCGTACCGAAATCGGAAGAAAAACATTAGCTTATTCGAAGGAAAATCTACTTCAGACATTCTTTCCGAAATCGGAACGAAACCTGAACGAATTCCCCTACGAAAAATCGTATAGAAATCGGAAGGAATTCTGAACGATTTTGCTTCCGAAATTGTTCCGATGTGTCGGGCATCCGACATTTAGTTTGCTGGGGAAACAATCTTCGGCTTTCCTTTTTCACTTGCATCATTGGTCATTAAGCTCAAGAAATTAATTAAAAAATTAATATTAACAAGTAAAAAAGTATCAGTCGGCTATGCCGACAGAGATATACCCTCAGCCTGTGTATATTGAAACAATTTTTTCCCCAAAATGTTGATTAGGATTAAAAATCAAAAGTTTTGCGGAGGAGATACTAAAAGGAATGGATCGACATTGACCGTTATGGAAGTGGATCTCCAGCCACAACATATGGTGCCATAGGGGATTTTTACACTCTTCGTGCTGTTTGCTCAAGAAGTATTGACTTGCCCCTAAAAAACGATTACCATCGTAATTAAGGCAGCGAATGCAAGTTGCTTCAACAAAAATCAAAGTGAATTGATATCAGATCTTAGAGTGAACTTATCCGAAATTTTGTGTGGGAGAAACCGGATGGAGTGGACAAATATAGTCCATATTTGAACCTGAATTATATCTGGTAGGTGTTTTAGGATGTGTAAAGTATAGACCAATTCGGCCACTGCCTTCAAGAGTTACCGTACGAACAATTTTTCCGAACATTTTTTAACTTTTGTGGGGGAGGTACCTGAAGGAGTGGACCGATATGGATTATCTTCAAACTTAAACTATGTTTAAACAAAATATTACTAAGGCCAAATTTTGGACCGAATCGGCAGATCCGTTCGAGAGTTATCTTGCGCTCCAACCAATACACACGGTGTCATAGAGTTTTTTTAACCATTCAGGGTATTTTCTCAGGAAGTATGGACTTGCCCCTGATGAAACTTGTACCGTCGTATGGAGGGCAGTGAATACAAGTTGCTAAAACAAAAATCAAAGCGATTTGAGAGATGGCCCTAAACTGAACTTTTCCGATATTTTGTGTGGGAGGTACCCGAAGGAGTCGACCGATTGATTCCATATTGAAAGCTTTTCTAAGTCTGGTAAATATTTCACGAAGGGCAAAGTATGGACCAAATCGGTTACTCCCTTCAAGAGTTATCGTGCGCACAAATTTTCCGAACATTTTTGAACTTTTGTGGGGGAGGTACCGGAAGGAGTGGACCGATATAGCCCATCTTCGAACTTAAACTAAGTTTGGGTAAAATATTACGAAAGCCAAAATTAGAACCGGATCGGTTTATCCGTTCGAGAGTTATCGTGCGCTCCAGCCAGACAGACGGACGGACATTGCTCAATCGACTCCAAATTGTCTGAAACACATTTCGTCCAAACATACTTGGGGTCTAAAACCATTATTTCGATGAGGCACATTTTGCCCGTATGAAAGTGTATATACCCTCGTTAGCATAAATGCTGAGGGTATAAAAATGATCTTCGCCCTAAAAAGAAAATTTTTCAAATACGTATATGAGGAAAAGTCAAAATTTTTTAGTTTCCATGAAGCCAAGGTTTGCACTATTATAATACGCGAACTATTGTAGTTTACCAGTAACTATGACTATTGCTGGATTATTTTAGATGTTTTTGTACAAAGCTCAAAAATTTTGCAAAAAAATTTAATTTACGTGGTAGTTACGACCGCGTAAAGGAAAAAACATAGGTAAAAACACGTTGAAGCTAAACAGGTTTTTTACATTGCTATTCGATTTCTGATTAAACCATTCAAATGACGGGCATCTGTCCAAAGTAAAAGTAGGAGAATACAAAATGAAGATTACACTTCTAATGTATCATTTTCCAAAATTTCCACTGCATCCACCTTTTATGGATGCTGACATTTTGAAGCCGGATTTCAGGTGTTTTTTGTATTTTTTATGTAACTGGGACGCGCATTCGGATATTTCGAAAACCCAATTATAGGATTAAAGAACTCGCGATTTCGCATAATCTGATATGTATATTGAGTATGTAGCCCACACAGCAGCAGAGTAATCTACTGCCAAAGGCCAAAATTTAGTGCGATATTTTTTCTAAAAAACTTATTTTTTGGGTACAGTATTTACAATATCGTTTTGAGTGTGCTGGTACCCCGCGATATTTTAGTTTTTCGACGATCCGGATCATATGAATCACAGATCGTAAAAATCCATCTACTAGAACGGCGGAAATGGTTACTGCAAAAATTGAAAAATTTGCGAAACATGTTTTTCAAAATATCGCTGACTAATTCGCGTTTTATGTGGATCGTTTCCATTTCAATGAAGAAAGTGAATCATCACTCGCGTTTGTGCGAAAACAGAGGTTTGAAAAATTTAGTGGTGTGGGAGCTGTATCCGATTTATCCAAAAAATACTGTGTGATGCTACATCCACGGTTCTTGATGGATTTTATTGAAATATGTTTAGATCGATGTATTTTTTCACGGTTGATAGTGAAATCGGATGCGCATAAAAAGTGTATGCACTTTGTGCAAAATATAAGCGTTATACAGTTTGTTGCACACTAAACTGCAGACGATGCTACATCTTAGCGACCAAAGTAAATCCTGGCAAATGTGTACAAATTAAAAGAGAAGAATTCGCTGTATTGGTAAACCGCATGCGCATCAAGTGATTTTGAGGATTTCGCGATTTACACGCATTTCAAAATGAACATTACCCGATACAATTTTATTTCAAGATTATACCCCATTTAAAGGAGCCAAACATTTATTTGAAAGATATCCATATCTTCTGCTAGATGTTAGCGTGTTTTCGAGAAGTGATTAGAATAAAAAATGTGATTTATTGCGTGAAATTTAACTAAAATAGAAGAAAAACTCCTACCTATTTTTCTTACATTTCGTTCAACTAACTCACAAAATAAATTTTAATAAATATTTTCTCTTACAAAAATTTTATAAATTTCCTCAATATATTTTTTGTTTTTTGCTATAATATGCAAACCGCTAAACGGATTTGTATAGTTTTGGTTTCATTTGAATCTTCGCGATGTTAAGATTACGTACATATTTTTTATATATTTTTCAGATGCATAAACAGCTTGAATTTTATTAGAACAAGTTGTAAACTACCAATTGTTTTGAATGCTTTCCTGATTTCCGCGAAAATGTACAACTTTTTCACTAAAGTAATGGGACCCCAGTAAACATATAGTATGTAGGCAGCCCCTAATTAAGAGAGTTTCTCAATATAATGATTAGAGTCTTTTACAGATTTTTTTCTTTTTATCAGAATTGAAACCGCCATAACTTTTGCGCGCAACAACCAAAATTAGTATCTCGAACAGATTTAAGAATGGGATTTTTTTCCCAATCTGTGTACCAAAAATCTTTCATGTAGCTTAAAAAAAAATTTTTAATTTTTTTTTTATGGAAAACTAAAAAATTTTGTCTTTTCTTCATATATTCTTGATCATAGTAAAATTCTAAGTCGATATAAAAATCTCCGCCTGTCCGTCCGTCCGCCGGTTGAAATCAAGGTACAGCTCGAAATTTTTAAGAGAGAGCTTTGTAATTTGGCATAGAAGTTTTTATTACTCCTAGGATGTTTGGTATTGCAAATGGGCTATATCAGTCTATGCTTTGATCTAGCCCCAATTGAACGGTACCAACCGATGTTCGGTACTTTGAAGGTTTAAGCTTCATTATCACACATTATCACAATTATTATTGCAGCCGGTCAGGGCCGTTGCTTGACATCTTTGATCCTCTATGTCACCCCGGAGAAAAGATGATGAGAAACAAAGAAAATCTCAATCTTACCTTGGATACCGATTTTCACTCCGACACTAACATTCGTTGCTTTGTAACTTCCACCAATTTAAGGCTCTCTCTCTACTTGCGGATATTTTTCACGTCATTATAAAAACTGAAAGCAAAAGCACTAAAAATATTCTTTTCTTGACATGACAAAAATAATAGGCTTTTGTGTTGTCATATCAATTTATGCTATTAACACTCGCAACATTACCCGTCACCAATCACCTCACTGCCACACACCCAAACAGAGACAAAGGAGCACTTTCAATGCAAACGATGTCATGTCACAAATAAATCTTCTTATAAATTGATATTTCTTCGAATAAACACTTAGAGAATGTCAACAGTATTACATTTCATTAATTACAGCTTAAATGTTGCAAATGAGTTCTTATTTAGAATATTTTAAATCGCTGTTGTTGTTGTTGGCGTTGTTGCTGATGCTGTTGTGGTCGGTGTGGTACATATGGTGGTGATATAAATACATATCATTATAGGTAAATACAACTCATTAAAATTATTGATAGCAGTATTTGAACTGTGATATGTTGAAGAGCAAGAAGAAGAGGTTGTCAAATCATGTCAATGGTCATGAAGTGATGTTTAACCCTTCGTTGGACACCAATATTGTTTGTCATATTCATAACACATGAGTCTGGCCAGACCCATAAAATTATTTATACTTTTTTAGTAAACTTAATTAACATTTTCATATAAAAAGTTGTAGAATATGTTTAAAGGACCCTAATCTTTAATAAATAATCCTTATTTTTCAAAAAACATGCCGAAAAACTACACATTTAAATGATATTATCAAGTTAGTAAAACAGGACATATGCCTACGAAGTAGAAAATTCGTAGTTTTCTTGTCTCTATGCTCGAAAATCCTATTTATATTTCATTTTGAAGCACTTTATTTTAGTTTTGGCCTATTATTCAGAATGAAGAGTGTCTATTTTATAACTTTACAGCTTATTGCAGTGCAATAACGATGATTTCAAGAGGTAAATAAAGGCATATATCCTAAGGATTTTCTTATAATTCATGTGGAGAATCCTTTATTTGGACCAATCCACCCCACAAAAAGAGCAGAAAAGCTAAGTAATGGGTTTTATTAGTCCAGTTATGTGTATAATTGTTTAGAATACAAGTGTAACCCTATTTGCGAAGGATTTTTTTAGGTTGTGGTACATTCACTGATTTCAAACCCATATCCTGCTATTGCGACCTTTTTATGTGAAATTTTGAAGACATGGTAGGGTGAAATGTGACAAGTTTCATAAAAGGGTATTCATTTTGTCAAATAATGTAGGAAAAATCAAATTTTAAGATAAATTTCGGAAAATTTTCAATAAAAAATTGGTGGGGTCTGGCCAGACTCATGTGTTACGAATGTGATATGTATGTCAAAAAATCCTTGTAGCTCCTTCTCTGGTGATCCTTTTGACTTCTTGTTTCCTTCATTTGAAAGGTAAGAAAATTTCATGAAGCTACCTGGAATCTCAGGTTCATAGCTTTATCGTAACCCAGTTTAAAATGCAAAATAAAATGAAAAAGGCCTGGCCAGACTCTGGTGTCCAACGGAGGGTTAATGAATGCGTTAATGTGCGAATAAATCTCTGTATGTACATATATATGTACAGACATGGACATATATACATTAGAAATGTGTGTGTGTATTTGTATAAATGCATTCGACAGCCGTGCTTATAAGATAGATTTGTTCCAAAATGTTTAAATAACAAGCAAGTAAAAAATTGTTAAGTTCGACCGGATAAACTTTTTTACCCTCCATCAAATATTTTTTAACGTATATGGAATAATTAATTTTCATGTTGACAATTTTTAGTGCAGAAGTTTTGTGGCCACTAAATGTAAAATTACAACAAGTTCACTTCAAAATTGTTGCTTATATCCTTAAAATACCGAAAATAGAGAGGTTGCGTTATATGGTGGCTACACAAAAAAAATAGCCAATCATCGAATTTGACCTACCCATGGAAAAATACACTACAGATTTTAGACGATAGAGTGATTACAATATATGGAAAGACTGAGATGGCCAGATCGGCTCAGAATTCACATTTTTTTGACAGAAGTACCTGCTGTTTGATTTTTCCATAAACATTGTTAACATAGGTTCACACTTTAATATAGCCACATACCGCCCATGGTACAATAAGAAAGGTAGATGCATCGGCGAATTGCTACAACAAAGCAACTTTTTTTGTAATGTAAACTGTCAAAATTTTCGCCAAATGGTCTCTTGTTGTCTCTTTTTATCGCTTGTGTTTGCCTATAAAGTGTAGACATGCTATCTCTTACTTACCGAATCATGTGGTTTTTTGCTGGGCTGATCTAATTGTACCATGATACCGCCTAATTCACACATTTTTATATACACCCTATGATTTAATTTTGGCAATTGGAATATTACTTACTTACTTAGCTGGCCCATTACAGAACATTTGTTCCATAGGCCGAACTAAGAAAATATCTCCAATTCTCTCTATTTGTTGCTTCGCTTTCTGGAATACCGCGCCTTTTCATCTCATCATCCACTTGTTTGCGCCATCTATCCCTTGGCCTGCCAATTCTGCGTGCACCGCCAAGCGGTCCGTGTTTATACGCCTTTTTAGCGGGTTCATCATCGCTCATTCTTATGATATGGCCTAGCCAACGCCATCGCTGCATCTCGATACGTTCAACAATATTGATGTCGTTGTATAGCAGATACAGCTCGTGGTTCATGCGACGTCGATATTCACCGTTAACGCAGATTGGTCCGTAGATCTTTGGAAGAATTTTTCTCTCAAACACACCAAGCACTGCCATGTCGGCTTGCGCAAGTACCCAGGCTTCGGAGCCATACATCAGCACGGGTAGTATCAGTGTTTTGTAGAGCGTTATTTTTGTATGACGAGATGTGGCTTTGTTTTTAAACTGCTTACTTAAACCAAAGTAGCATCTCTTGGCCAATACAATTCTTCTTTTTATATCACAACTGATGTCGTTTGTTGTGTTTACGGAGGTGCCGAGGTAGACGAAGTATTTTACTACCTCAATATTATAGGAACCAACTTCCATAGTCGGTCCGAGCTCAATTGACGTATGCGCGTCGACACCATCAACTTGGTCTTCTCACCGTTTACCACCAGACCCACTTTAGCAGATTCTCCTTCGACCTTCATAAAGGTATCAGTTACTTCTTTTACTGATCGGCCTATGATGTCTATTTCATCAGCATAAGCAAGTAACATGTGACTATTGGTGTAGATTGTGCCACTTCTTTTGACGTTTGCCTCTCGTATAACCTTTTCCATCAGGATGTTAAAGAGATCACACGAAAGGCTGTCTCCTTGTCTGAAACCTCGTTTAGTACCAAACTCTTCGGAGAGGTTCTTTCCTATTTTAACTGAGGACCTCGTGTCAGTTAAAGTCATTTTGCAAAGCCGTATGAGCTTTGCGGGGATACCAAATTCAGACATGGCTTGGAATACCTTTGAACGCAGCGGGCTGTCGAAGGCTGCTTTATAATCGACAAAAAGGTGGTAGGTGTCGATCTGCATCTCTTGGGTCTTCTCCAGGATTTGCCGCAGGGTAAATATCTGGTCAATAGTAGACTTGCAAGGTCTAAAGCCGTATTGGTATGGTCAAATTATCTCGTTGACCATAGGCTTTAGTCGTTCGCACAATATCCCTGACACGATCTTGTAGGCAATAGGGAGTAGACTTATGTCCCTATAGTTAGCGCATACAGCCTTATCTCCCTTCTTGTGGATGGGGCACAGGATACTCAGGGTACTCGTTCTTCCTGCCAGATGGTGCTAACTAGCTGATGAATACACCTTATCAGCGTGCCGCCTCCGGTTTTGAATAGTTCGGCTGGTAAGCCACCGGCTCCTGCTGGCTTATTATTCTTCAGCCAATTTATTGCTGTCTTTACCTCATCTTGGCTGGGCGGTATACATTCAATACCATCTTCTGGGATTGGGACTGTGATATCTTCGTCGTCTTCGCTGCTATTGGATACCAACAGAATTGAAAAATGTTCTTTCCATATCCTGAGTACACTATCTGTATCAGTTACCAAATTACCTTGCTGGTCTCTACAGGAGGATGTGCCTGTACCAATGCCATCAGTTTGATGCTTGACTCTTTGGTAGAATTTTCGGACTTCATTCTGGCTCCTGTACATCTCGATTTTTTCGCACTCCCGCTTTTCCATCTCTCTCTTTTTCCTGCGGAAAACACGTTCCTCCACTCCCCTTTTCTCCCTGTATCTCTCTCGTCCGCTACGCGTTGCTACGGACTGTAAAGTAGCCCTATATGCCGCATTTTTCTCTTCGGTGGCAGCACGACACTCCTGATCATACCATGGATTCCTTGGTGGAGGTCTCTGGAATCCAAGTATGGATTTTGCGGTTGTTTGCATGGAGTGGGCAATGATTTGCCATTGCACTGATATGTTATCGGGATGAGGAGTGCTTTGATTAAGCAATTGGGCTAGTTGCGTGGAATATGCTGTGGCTATCTGTTGTGATTGCAGCTTACCGATGTCTAACTTTCGTGTTTTGTCTGTTCGTTCTTTGTTTGCTACGTTTAAGCGGGTGCCTACCTTTGCTGCAACAAGGTAGTGGTCCGAATCAATGTTTGCGCCTCGGAACGATCGTACATCCAACACGCTCGATGAATGTCTTCCATCTATCACAACATGATCAATTTCATTTCTTGTTTTCTGATCTGGAGACAGCCAGGTGCCCCTATGAATATCGAGATGATTAAATCTGGTACTGCTAACTACCATGTTTTTTGCAGCTGCAAAGTCTATCAGCCTCATACCATTGTCAGATGTTTCACTGTGGAGACTGAATTTCCCGACTGTTGGGCCAAAGATATTCTCCTTTCCAATTTTGGCATTAGAATCGCCTAGAATGATTTTAATGTCATGGGCAGGGCAACGGTCATATGTTTCTTCTAAGCGCTCGTAAAATATATCTTTGGTATGTTCGTCCTTTTCTTCAGTGGGAGCATGAACGCAAATAAAGCTGATGTTGAAGAATTTAGCTTTTATTCGAATTGCAGCAAGTCTTTCATTCACTGGAGCGAAGCTGGATACCAGATGTTTTAGTCTCCGACTAACTACAAATCCGCAACCAAACTCATGCTTTACGTCATGGCAGCTATAATACAGTGCGTCACCTTTAGGTGTTGTTGTGACGCCTTTCCCAATCCATCGTATTTCCTGTATGGCAGTAATATCGGCCTTGTACTTTTCAAGTACGTCTGCCAATGCGAAGACTGCACCTTCTCTATAAAGAGTGCGAACATTCCATGTGCAGATTCGCAGATCATTATTCAGGAAAGTTATTTTTAACATAAAAAGTTATGACTATATCAAGTGCTTTGACACTTAAATTTAAGATTCTTCAAAAAGTGGAGTTAATCGATGTGAGCACTGAACGACTCATATAGCCCATTTGCAATACCGAACATCCTAGGAGTAATAGAAACTTCTATATCAAATTACAAAGCTCTATCTTAAAAATTGCGAGCTGTATCTTGATTTCAACAGACGGCTGGATGGACGGACGGACGGACAGGCGAACAGACGGACATTGTTATATCGACTCAGAATTTTAACCTGATTAAGAATATATCACAAATATTGTCAATTATTTCATATTCCATTTCAGAAAAAAAGGATAAATTTTTTCGCCCAACATCAACGATTTTTGGTATATAGATTAAGAAAAAATGTCCGAGTTCGAATCAGGTCGCGTACGTCCATGATGACCACCGACAAAAGAACTCAAATAACGTACTTCTAATAGCCCAGCAAACTCAACAAATACATCATCAACAATGGAAGTTTCACGAGTAGCTGTGAAAGCTTCTCCATTTTGGCGTTCCGATCCGCTGTTTTGATTCAAGCAAATAGAATCACAATTCTACAAAATTGCACACCATTGTTGCATCGATTGAAAGCAATATTTTGGAGAAAGGTGCAGATATAATCATCAATCCTCCGCCTGAAAATATGTATGACACGTTAAAAGGCAAACTTATTAGCCGTTTATCGGATTCAGAGGAGAAGCGTCTCAAGAAGCTTTTGACGAACATTGAGCTCGAAGACAAGAAGTCTTCAGAACTGTTATTCGAAATGCGGTTTTTATATCAGGATAGGGTTTCCAACCATATTTTAAAGCAGCTGTGGATGCAATGACTTCCGTCACAAATGAAAGTAATTTTATCCGTTAGTGAAGACAGCCTGGAAAAATTGGCAGCGGTGGCCGACAAGATTGCGGATAGCAGCGAATCAGATGTATGTAGCTTCTCTCCATCAAACACTCGTTCAGAAGAAATAGAGAAGAATATAGGGTTTTGGAGTCGGATTCGGAGTTGAGCAATTTTGCTGGAGTCGGAGTCTGAGTCGAAAAAAATAACTCGACTCCGACTCCGGGCAAAATTTTTTCAACGCTATAGAAATATAATATTCAATTTGGAACAAGAACATTTTTTAAAAAATCATTATTTATTTTAAAAGAAAGGTATAAGAAAACATGTATGCAAACGGTATATTATACTAAGTTAAACGACAATTCACAGGATATTTACTATCCTCTGAAGTGTAGTCTATGCATCCCTATTTTGTTGATCCAATTGATCCTTTACATTTTTGCAAACAAAAGTAAAGTTCTATGATAATAGAATTATGATTGGACCTTTAACCTCTTTCGTCAGAAGTCTTACTGGTCTTCTCACAACGGTCTATTGGTAGTCATTTTTGACATTTACCCTGTTTTGGCTCAGAAAAGTACTATATTTTGTTTTTTGTATATTCGTTACAGAACAAACAGGGGTAAATGTCAAAAATGCCTATGAAAACGCTACAAAATCGATTAGTTGTCAATGAGAGCCGTACCTAAAATTTTCTGAGCGAAATTTTTGCAGAACATTTCCAAGCTGAAAAACGTTATCTTCTGGTACTTTTATAGCGGCTCTTAAAAAAAGGACGAAAAGGACATTGAAGGGAGCGAGTTAGAAGGTCGAAGTGCTCTACGAAAATAATCCTCATTCGATTTGACTGAAGACATGTCATATCAAAATATGCTAAAACAACAGTGAACTAAGATATAACTATAATTCCTGATGCCTGGGTCTCTAGCAAAAACTTCATCACGCCATAACGCGGAAGTTCGACTCACGGCGGATCTGTCCTTTGGGATTCTTAATATACTCACCGAGGGCTCTCATTTCCTAAAAATCGGGAAAAAAAATAAAAACAATCGTTCTCGCTTTTATGTGTTCAATAAGCTCACCCAACCGTATGAATATCGGTCAATTCGTTTTCGAGCTATCCGTGGCACCGACTTCAAAAATGTCATTCCAAGAAAAAAGGGTTATGTTGCACCTCTACACATAATACACAACGGGTTCTTTAATCTGAACGGCCATATCTCAGTCAATTTTGCTGCGATCGACTTGAAATATTTTGCAGCGTACTCTATACTACCTGTTCTTCAAAATAAGCCATTAAAATTGTTTTATTCGAATTTTTTGAAAGTGATAAATCCAGGTAATCCCTTAACAGCAGCAACTCCTTTAGTGGGTGCAGTGATGATAATCTATCTATCTAATATACACCTTATAAGCGGCTTAAGTAATGGTATCAGCTATCGTATGAATATTATTTTCACAAACTATAATCCTATTTACTGCATCTGTTTTTTTTAATTGTATATCGTACCTCAGTTTTATTACACCAATAGAAATATCAAACATTACATTCAGTCTCTCTTTCTCGTTATAAATCCAATAAAATAACAAAACACCACGTACTCACCACAAATCAAACAACTCCAAAGACCACAAGAATAACGGACAGAATGACCACCAATGAGAGAAGAAAAACATCACAAAACTTTGAATATTTGAGGTGGTAATATTTGTTTAGATTCTGTGAGTGATTCTTGAATATTTCATTGTTTGCTTGATTGGTTGTTGTTGGGTGTAGCAGTAGGGCTTTTTATACCATAGTACCTATTATTGGTTTGTAGTGTTGTGTAAATGTTATACAAGTGGTTCTATAGATACGATAATATTTAAGGTGGAAAAGTGGATACTTTATTTGTCTGTTGAACATTTTAAGTCGACTTGATGTTAGGCTACTACGAGTACTTCGTATTGTAGGGCAAATTCATTCTTGCTGTTTTAACAATTTAAATACAGTGCTGCTCAAAACATTTGCAACTCAGCTGTATTTTCCACATTTGATCTATTTGTACACTCTGCTTTTAGGCTAAAGACGGTATATACTCTTTGATACGATGAAAATGAGACTTATCGAATTAATGGTTTTAGACTTCAAGTATGTTTGGACGAAATCTGTTTCAAACAATTTAGAATCGATTCAGCCATGTCCTTTTCTCTGTCTGCTAGGCTGGCTGAAGCGCACGACAACTCTAGAATGAATCAACAGACATCTATCCACTCTTTCGGTTACCTCCCCCACAAAAGTTTAGCATTATTCGGTAAAATGGAGCGCACGATAACTCTCAAAGGGGGTAGCCGATTATGTTTAAACTCTTCAAGCCGTAATGTTTCCCCAAGACATAGATCAGCTTCGAATAGGAGGGCTGCAAGCTAACTTTCTGGCCTAGGCAACACGGCGTGTTGTCAGACGCCATATGATTTTGCGGAAAGTTTGACAGTTTTTAGCCAACAGTTGAGTTTCTTACAGTGACTTGAAAAATCACTTTGAAAAACAATTACGAACGGCTTTAAGTTCAGCCGGGCCGAACTTTTTATACACGATCTATACTGAAGTGAATAAAAAACAATTATTTTCCTTTCGTTTATAAAATTACTAAGTACTTCCTCTTATTGTAGAAGTAGTATATTGTAACTGATAATACCCCCATCAAAAGAGTTCATATGGGGCTTCATCGCAGCTCATTCCAAAACATGGATCAATATTTACAATTTTACGAATAGATCGGTTATAGAATTTAACAAAAAAAAAAACAAGTAAGCAAAGGCTATAGTCGGACGGGCCGACCATGTGATACCCTACACCACAACCTCTAGGAATTAGCTATGTTCAACCGCCTTGGACGCTGAATGTCCGGGTTCGGTTCCCAGGCCTGTCCACATCAAATTTTCAACGCTGGCAAAATACCCCTTTGTAATGTTGGCGATATTTCCTGAGTATTTCAGCCATGAAAAACGTCTCTACAAGTGGCAACTTAGGACACGCTCGGCGATAAAAACTATCAATAACTTAATATGAATCCATTGATATGTATAAGAGAAGCCTCCCTTGTCCCTCCATTGGCCAATTATTTAAGGAAGTATGGACTTACTCCGGAAAAATTGTACCGTTGCAATAGGGACCGCGAAAAGAACCTCCTTCAAAAAAATCAAATAGATCCGATACGAGTTCTCAAACTGCACTTTTCCCAAATTTTGTGTGGGAGGTGCTCGAAGGACGGGACCGATATAGTCCATATTCCAACCTGATACATGACTGGATGAAATAATACGATATGCAAAGTTTGGACCAATTAGAAAATCCCCTTGAGAGTTATCTTGCGGATTTGCCATTTTATTTAGGTTTCTTGTTTTTTTCAGGGTTTCTTGGAGGTTTTTTGGGCAATAATCTTAGGAAGTATGCAATTGCTATTGCAATTGTACCATCGTAGATGACAATCTGCTGAAAAAATTCAAAACGATTCGAGAGGACTCTTAAATTTCACTTTTCCGAATTTTGTGCGGGACGTACCCGAAGGTGTGGATCGATATAGTCTTACGCGATCGATCGATTGCTCACTTCGCAAGTTATCGTTCACACAATTTTTCGAATTTTTTTTTGAACTTTTATGGGGGAGATGTGGGTCTATAAAGCCTATATTTGAACTTAAACTAAGTTTGTGCAAAATATTACGAAGTATAAAATTTGGTTCGAATCGTGCGCACCACCCAGCTAGACAGCAAAAGAAACAGATGAACGGACAGGGCGAAATCGACTTCAAATTGTCTAAAACCATTATTTCGATGTGACACATCTTTGATCGTATTGTATGTATCCCCTTTACCCGAAATCCGCAGGTATAAAATAGGAGGCGAGGCGACCCCATGCTGCAATATTTGTATAAAAAATCCAATTGGACAATTGAACTGAAAATTTCTCTGTCATGATAGAGACAATTTGTATCATGGGAAAAAATTGTGGTTATCTACACAAAACCCATTATACACTCCGGTTCATCTGAATAGAACCAGCCAATATTTGTCTACAAATACCGTTATATCTGACGAAAGGAGAGGAATTATAAATTATAATTTTGTGGACATGTAGTGTATATAGTAGCCGATATTTTCATTACCTAACATGTTTCACATATGCGACATAACAGTACTTTTTACTCGCTTTATTAAAAAAATGTCAAAATATTAGCATTTTTTAATGGTTCACCAGGATAGAACCACCCTAAGAATTTACACAAATCCTTTGTTAGATGTGGTAAACTTTAAGAAAAAACTATTTATAATTATAAATAAATGCCGTTAGTGTTGATTGCCAACAAATATTGTGCAATAATTTGTATTAGGGTCTTGAAATTTGATGAAAATCGAGGCTTAGAGCTCCAAAAAATATTTTTATGAAGAAATCGGTAGAAATAATTTACAAAGTCAAAATTTTATACTGAATTATGTTCAAAATTTTCTATACTACAATGAAATTACAAAAAGTCACATTTGATAGGTTTATGAGTCCGAAACAGAGGAAATATGGTAAACATAATTCAAAATTCTACCTTTCCAATCCAAAATTTGATATTTTATCTCAGGAAAGTGAATGCAAATCGATGGGTTCCACCCAGTTTCGTCGGCTGTGGACATCTACAGGTCCAAAAAATAAAGAAAATTCCACCGCCGAACGCTTCATGTCACCATGACTATATTTGTCCATATTTGAACCTGATCTATATCTGGTAGATATATTAGGATGTGTAAAATATGGACCAATTCGGCCACTCTCTTCAAGAGTTATCGTGCGCACAATTTTTCCGAACATTTTTGAACTTTTGTGGGGGAGGTACCCGAAGGAGTGGACCTATATGGCTTATCTTCGAACTTAAACTATGTTTGGACAAAATATTACTAAGGCCAAACTTTGGACCGAATCGGCAGACCTGTTCGAGAGTTATTTTGCCCTCCAACCTCCTCACACGGTGTCACAGGGGATTTTTTGCAACTTTCAGGCTATTTTCTCAGGAAGTATGGACTTGCCCCTGATGAAACTTATACCATCGTATGGAGGGCAGTGAATACAAGTTGCTAAAGCAAAAATCAAAGCGATTCGAGAGATGTTCCTAAACTAAACTTTTCCAAATTTTTGTGTGGGAGGTACCAGACGGAGTGGACCGATTGAGTCCATATTAAAACCCGATCTAAGTCTGGTACACGCTCCACGATGGGCAAAGTATGGACCAAATCGGTTACTCCATTCAAGAGTTATCGTGCGTACAAATTTTCCGAACATTTTCGAACTTTTGTGGGGGAGGTACCGGAAGGAGTGGACCGATATAGCTCATCTTCGAACTTAAACTAAGTTTGGGAAAAATATGACGAAAGCCAAAATTTGAACCGAATCGGTTCATCCGTTCGAGAGTGCGCTCCAGCCAGCCAGACAGACAGACAGACGGACGGACATTGCTCAATCGACTCCAAATTGTCTGAAACACATTTCGTCTAAACATACTTGGGGTCTAAAACCATTATTTCGATGAGGCACATTTTGCTCGTATGAAAGTGTATATGGTAATATTCAAAAATGTTTTACAATCGTTGAAGTTGAGGTTCACCATTTAATAAGTCGCGAACTGTTAATATATTTTATAAAATATGAATATGTTTACATGAACTGAAGTGTTTTAGCCACGATCTTATAATATGGACCATAACAAACAATTTTCGTGGAAGCTGCGTTGGTGGTAATATAAAAAAATGGGTAAAAATGTGTTGAAGTTAGCAAGCTTTTTTGTGTTTTTTCTTGATTTCTGGTCAAACGAGGGAAAATTCAGACCTGAGCTCAAAGAAAGGATTGAAGAATACCCCTTGGGCAACATGATGCTAATGTGTGACTTCTCGATATATACAGTGCATCCCTCTTAAATCGATGCTGACATTTTGAAGTTTTGAAATCGGGGTTTTTTGAATTTTTCTTATAATTGGAGGGCGCAACCAGATAATGACCTAATCTATTTATTGGATTGTAGAACCCGTGATTCCACGTCGTATGATGTATATCTCATGAGTGTGCTCCCCACAGCTCCCTAGTAATAGGAGTCCAAAGTCGAATTTTTGGTGCGTAATTTTTCTTTAAAAACCTATTTTTTGGCTTCAAAATTTACAACTATGACTCAGGTACCCTTGAACCCCGCGTGATTTTAGTTTTTTTCCGCGCCGGATTCAATGAGCCCTACCGCGATCGAATCCATCCACTAAAACCGCTGATATAGATACCCTGAAAATAGGAAAATAAGCAAAATTTTATTTTGACTAATCCGCATACTTAACCGCGATTGCCCTTAAATTTTTTTACATAAATGGAATCCTTTATGCACGATTATAATATTTGTCAAAAAAGGGTGTCATGAATTTCAGAGATTCGGGAGTAGTATTCGTATTTAACCAAAAATAGAATCAGGTAGCACATCCGCGGTTCTTGACGAATCTGTATAAAATTTGTCTTATTGACGTATTTTTAACAGGCGGTCACTGAAATCGGATGCGCCTTATAATCATATGAACATCGCGTTATTTTTACCCACATGAAGCATTTTGGTGTAGTAAGATGCAACTGATGGCACACTTTTGCGGTTAAATGAAACATGGAAAAATGCAAACATATTGACAGACATGCACTCGCTCTATGCGAAAAGCACATGCGCCTCAACTGATTTTAACTATTTCGCGCGTTATACGGTTTTTAACTTTTATGTTTTTTCTTTGATTGTAATATCAATATCACTCTTTATTTCCTAATTCTATTGCTTATCACACTATGCAAATATACTTTTACGATGATAAACTATTTTCCTTGAAGAGGTTTTAGCAAAATAATTCAGGTTTTGTTAGGAAATTTAGCGAAATAGTAGAATAACTCCAAAAAATTTTCTCAAATTTTTCGTATTAAACCAAAAAATATATTCTTGAAATAATGTTCCAACAATAAACTTTTGTCTTTTGTTGTAGCTGCAATATGCAATTTAAAATCCTAATCAATAAAATTTTGGTCTCACATTTTTCTGGACATTGTCAAGATTCTGTACGTATTTTTAATTTATTTTTTAGAGATTTTTATGGACTCTGAGAAAGAATAAATAAAATTTACTCCAAGATTCCTTCATTATTTTTTGATTTTCCGCGAAAATGAAAATAAATTTAGCTAATATTTAGGCGTCTACGGATAAATATTAAATGTTGTTACCGATTTATATATAAATTTTGGTATTGCAACACAAAGGGAATTTTTAAATATTTTTTCTTTATAAGGGAATAAAACCCCCCATAACTTTTGGGCGCAGCATCCAATTTTGTGAACGCGAACATATTTGAAACCACGATTTTTTTCTTAACCCATGTAACAAAAATCGTGAATGTGCTTGTCAACATTTTTTTAATTTTTTTCTCGATGGAATTGTAAAGGAAATTTGAATTTTACCATATACCCTCGTTAGCATAAATGCTGAGGGTATAAAAATAGTGTGTGATGCTACATCCACGGTTCTTGCTTTATCGTCTTGAAATGGATATATGTATATCGATACAGATTTTCATGGTGAACACTGAAATCAGATGCGAACAAAAATTGTATGCACTTTGCGCAAATTAGCGATATTTTATAGGTTTTTTAATGCTAAAATGCAGTCGATCTTAGCCTCCAAATTAAATTTCGAAAAATATGTATATACAACTTAAAAGATATTGTCTCTCTGTACATGAATATCACATGCGGACAAAATAATTTTGATAATTACGCAATTTACACGTATTTTAAAGTGCGTATATATTAAAATGGGTTATTTGACCTCTATTTCCATTTCAGAAGCTTTGAACCCAAATATCTTCCTCAATGGTAAAGCTTTAATATGAATGTTTATAAAGCAAAATCTGTCTATTTTATTGGGATATTTAGTCGAAATGAAGGAAGATTCCTATAGATTTTTCGAATATTTTCTACTACTCAATACATGTGAAAAAATATTTTTTTAAACAAAAAATTATTTTTGACCAAAATATGTTCTTATTTTGGCTGTAACATCGAAACTATAATACCAAAAAATAATTATATTACGGTAATCATGATCACAAGGATTATTCGCCATTCAAACTGTAACACGATCCAAGAAGTGGTCCGCTATAAAATTTCAACTCGATCCGAGAAGTAGCCTTAAATCGGTTCTAAAGGCCTGGGTACATAAGCTGCTTTACCTGGTTGCCTTGCTTTCCTGCTTCATTTTTGACATAATAAAAATAAAAGAATAAAGGAGGCCGAGCAAATTTCGAACTGGGTTGCCCTTTTCTTTTTTATTCTTTTATCAGAAGCAAGCAAGGCAACCAGGCAAGGCAGCTTATGTACGTAGGCCTTAAAAGTGTTGAACTTTTGTGGAAATGTATCGGAAGGAATTGGAATTGTTTGTTCCAAAAACACAACGGATACTTCTCTTATATCAATGAGTGTACCCCGATTCATCATATAAAAACCCATTTATTTCCATAAAGACTATACAGGTCTGGTAAAAGAGTATGTCGTCACCCTAAATGCCAAAAGCCGTAACTAACAAAATAATAATTTTACAGGAGAAGCAAAAAAGTTATAAAATTAAGAACTGTTTTATGGAGTATTAATCTTATGAAGGCGAGTATATGGAATATTATCAATCATATACGAATAGGAGTAAGTAATGAAACCAAAACCGCGGAAACGCTTGGTTTTGGGATCCGTCATTACAACAAAATCTGCAATGTTATCCCATTTTCCGAAATATCTTTTCTTGAATAGGATCGTTATTTTTTAACGTAGAATCTTGAAATTTTGCAAGAGCACTAATTTTTAATTTTTTGGAGATACGACTTCGGGCATTTATGGAGGCATCTGCCGGGCCGAACTTTTTATACCCTCCACCTTAAAATATTATTATCTAAACTGGAATAATTATTTAATTTCCTGTCCACAATTTTAGGTGCAAAAACTTTTCGACCACTGATACACCAAATGCCTAAATTATCAAATCTAAAAATGTGTTCAATCAGGTGGTGCCTTTATAAGGGGGATATATCAAAGTGCGGATATATGTTGACAAACTTTACTGGAAATGTTTTGTGAATGCGGAGAACCTCAAATGTGAAATTACGGGTAGTTTGGTTAAATTTTCAGTTAACACCCGGTATATAGGGGCTACATCAAACCATGGACCCATGTTGACGTTTTTTTGATGGAGAACTTTCGTGATCACTGATAACCTCAAATGTCAAATTACCGCTAGTTCGGTTAAAACTTGTAGCTAAAATCTTCAAAATACCGAAAATCTGGAGTTGCCATTATATGGGGCTATACCAAAACATGGACCTATATTGACGATTTTTGGTGAAGAAGTTTCGTGATCATTAGGAATACTAAACGTCAAATTACAGCTAGATCGGTTGAAAAATGTTGCTAAACTTCTCAAATTATATAGGAGCTATACCAAAACATGGACCATAAGGGACAAGGGACAGCTATAATTGTTCCACAAACATCCCATAACGGACAGCTAGTTCAGTTAAAAATTGCAGCTAAAATACTCAAAATACCGGTTCCGTTACGTGGGGGCCATACCAAAACATGGACCTATGTTGAATATTTTTTGTGCGAAAGTATTGTGATCATATCAAATTACGGCAATTTTGGTTGAAAATTGTAGCTTAAATCCCCAAAATACTGACAAACCGGATGTACCGTTATATGAGGGCTATACCAAAACATTGACCTACATATATTGAAAATTTTTGTTTGAGAAGTGGTGGAACCACAATGAACCTTAAATGTCAAATTACAGCTAGTTTGGTTAACTATTGTACCTAAAATCCTCAAAATACCGAAAATCGGAAGGTATCGTTATATTGACCTATGTTGGCAATGGACCTATGCTGCCAATTTTTTGTGGAGAAGTGTTGCAACCACTAAGAACCATAAATGTCAAATGACAGCTAATTTGACAAAAAACACTCTGGTGCAAAAATGTAGCGTTCTAGCTTAACTATTGTGGACGCTGGAATGATTACAACAGGCGGACATACGACTCAGAATTTTACCCTGATCAAGAATATTATACTTTATAGGATCGCAAATTAATACTTCAATGCGTTACAAACGAAAAAAAAAACTTAATATACAATCCATTATGGTGGAGGGTATACAAATTAAGAAAGTATCTGTCGGTCTTTTCAACAGAAACATACTAGGACAGATCCATAACTCACTACTGGAACAAAATACTATTTTCCTATATTTTTAACACTGGCTCTAACTCGGTCACTTAACTCGGGAAGTACTGGATGCTCCAACAACAAAATTGTAAAGGAAACGGTGTAGGCCCATTAAATTTGATAGACGTTTCAGAGAAGTATTATCATGTGCAAAGTTTTGGCCAAATCGTGAGCACCATCTAATTAGCCAGAGAAACAAACGGACGTAAATAAATCGGCTCTAACTTGTCTAGAGACGCATTTGGTCTAAACATATGTTGGTTATGACATTGGTTATGACAAATCGGCATTTTAAATTTTGTATGGTGGATATAAATTCCAATTTCTTTTTTTAAAACTGCCCATTTTGTCTAATTTTATTTAAAATTGTCCATTCAGTATTACTAAGTTTATTTAAACTATTTCACAATAATGGACATTATCACGTCTATGCCATAAAGTTTTGTAGGGGCTTCGAGACAGTGAAAAAACTACAAAGTTTATCGTAGATATTCTCTCATAACATCAACTGTTGTGGTACGTGTTTACTACAAATTCAAATCGAAGAAGAAAGAATTCAAACAAGGCCACTTGAAGTCTTAAAGAACTATACAAACACAGCACAGATGAACAAACACATACCCACAAAATCAACAAAATAACAAAGTAATCACGTTTGCATAATGTCCATACCTACAAGGCCAATAACATGGTTAAGAATAACAGCCCCACAGAGATACTGAATGTCTTTTGGAATGTGGATGTTACTGGTAAGGACATTGCTGATGCTACTGGTCCTGTGGTCATCGCCGAACAACTCCAATATTATAAGCAACAACCCCAAATATCCATCTACCTATACCTGCAGATGATGATGATGCTGGTGACCAAACACAAAGTGGGTAAAAGTACTTGAGATACCCCTAGTCTATATTAGTATTGGGTACAACTTCTTTTCTAGCTAGCCAATATCATTGACGTTCAAGTGTTAGTAGCTTTGTGGTTAAAGTTGTACTCCATCCTTGTTTTTTTCGTGTTGTGTCTTGGAAATCCTTAAATAAACTTAAAGGTGTGATACTAGAATATTTGTTGAGCATTATCGGTAAAGAGTTGTTGTACACGTTTTAGCATTTATCCAAAGAGATACATTGGAAGGACATGTATGGACATTTTTCAACGAGAACTAAAAACAGTAAGACAACAAAGTAAGAATGAGGGAAGAATGAGGGCGGTAATAAAAACAGGAACCCAAATGCTTGTGGTTTCATTTTGGTATTTGACAATACAACCCAAAAGCAATTTTATACCAAATAAGCATTTTTAAATACAATAATCGCATGGAAGGTAGTATGTTAGGCATAAGTAAATAATGGTATATCTGTATATCGATTTTGAGATTATTGTTAGCCAAGGGAACGCAACATTCCTAATTTGGAATAACAGGTAATACAATGCATCTGTATTATGGATACGTAGGGAATGACAGATACCAAGTAATGGCCCTAACAGCCTTTAACTTTCCAAAATCCAGGACTTAACTTGGCCCCTTCTTCATCTATAGTGGACACAAGACTTGTTTTAACTCAAAAAGTAAAATCGATGTCGAATTTTTTTATGCGGCACCCCCTAAAGTATTAAGTTTAGTTAGATTTTAAGATTGCCAAAGTTTGGGCACAGGCTCACGAAATCACACAATACATACAAACAATTTTGAAAATAGGGTCGGATTTTAATATGAGCTATATATAGGCCTCACTGGACACTGCTCCCAACGTGGTGTCACCTGGGGAACTGACAATAACTTCAGTTGCTAGTAATGAGCTGGTATATACCGCGCGTATACATAAAAAAACAATTAAAAAAATTAAGTTTCAGTGTTTTATTTACAAATGCACTTAAAACTAGAAAATGATTCGTCGCTTAGCCTCAATAAGTATATTCTTCCTCATGATGAAATCTCTCAAATAAAACTCTTGCCATTTAATTTTTGAAAAAGTCATATTTTTTCCCACCAGTATGGATTCAATAAAGGTTCGGGTACGCAGGAAGCTTTAGTAAGAGTTGTAGATAACATATGTGATGGTCTTGATAATGGATACAAAGGGGTGGCGGGTGTTTTTTACGATCTATCAAAGGCTTTCGACTTGGTAGATCATACTATTTTAATTAAAAAGTTAAAATTCATTGGTTGCACCCCTAGGACATTACTATTATTTCAGGATTTTTTTGAAAAACAGAAAACATTACGTTCAAATAGGTAATATGAGAAATAGTATGCTTCCTGTTAAGTCATGTGTACCCCAGGGTAGCATTCTTGGCGCTCTTCTACAACTATAGCTATACCACTGTTCTGCAAACTGATATTGAGTATGATGCGGCAATACTTGTAGAGTATCTAAAATTAAATAAGTATCTAAAATTGAACAGCAGCAAAACGAAAATTGTTAGGTTTAGCCCACGTACTCCCAGACTTGATACTGTTTTTAGCGCTCATATAGATGGTCAATTAATAAGAGAATCAGATTCAGTGAAATACCTTGGAATGATATTAACTAAAAATTTGTCGTGGGACAACCATATTCGTTTTTTTGAAGTCTAAAATATGTTCCGGGATTGGAATACTATATAAGTTCAAAAGGAAGTTGGATATAAATGTAAAACCCATGATATACCAAGCGTTGGTCCATTCACACTTGAGTTATCTTCCTATTATATACGGGTATAAAATGACTCAAAGTCTGAAAAGCTTGCAATCAGCTCAAAATAAAGCTTTGAAAATTATATATAATCTGCCAATAAGAACACACACTGAAAACTTATACAGAGATCACGCTAAAACCATTTTGCCTATTAGGGGCCTTTATATGTATCAACTTTTGGTGCACGTTTTTCGATCCTTAGAAGGAAATTTATTGCAAACTATTCATTTTCAGAGGAACATAGATTTGACTCGGACAAATACAAGGCAAGCCTTGAGCTTGAGTATTGTTAGATGTCTGTATGAAGGTACTAACAGCGTGTTTTTGTAAAAAGTTTTTGCCCATTCGTTCGTCGATTTCATGAACGAAGACACAATTTGGTTTTCATAGAGGTTGACGTTTGTATTAGTGTGACAACGAAATGAAAGCTTTTTATTTTCGTATTTTTTTTTTGGTTTTCGTAACAAAATCAGACGAACGAATGCGTCAAAAATAAACGAATGGAAAATACCCATCGTTTTGAATGAAAATTAAATAATTTGAGTAGTAAATGGCACAAAACACACGAAAACTGGAAGGGAATGCAATTTCATTTATTTCCATAGAAGCACACGCGTGTATGTACATCCGTTATTTCATATTATCACAATTATTTTTGGACAAATTTGATTACATTTTTTTCTTATTTTTTGTTTGTCATCTGTTTATCGGGGCTGCCATCAAGTAACACATATTACGTGCAGATGCCTATGCAAAATTCACAAACTAAATATCATGGAAACCCTGAAATATAAAAGCTTTTCTGAAATAGACGAAAGCTTTTAGATACAAACGAATGGTTCGTAAAATTTTACAAGAACCAAATTTTGAACGTATACGTTTTAGTACGAACGCTTCGTGTGACAGGCAAGCATTTTTACAAAAACACGCTGTAAGCAGCGAGTTTCTTTTAGTGGCCCGAACGAGTATAACCAACTGCCGCAAAGTTTAAAAGAAATAGTAGTCTTGTCTTCTTTTAAGCAATCTCTTAAAGAATTTTTGTTGGGAAATGTGGAAATACTTCTATCATAATGTTAACACTTTTTTTATTACTTTTAATTATTTAATATATTGAATTATATGAAAAAATAGAATATATTCTTGAAATTATAAAGTTGCCTAGTAAGTCTCTATAAAGCCATTTTGGCGCTGAGGCATACTATACCATTGTGAATTGTAACATTTAAGAATATTAATAAATAAAAAAATTAAATTGCCACCATTTTTAATTTAAATGCAAGCGTTTTATTTGAAAGATTCCATCATGAGGAAGAATGTACTTATTGAGGCTAAGCGACAAATTATTTTTTAGTTTTAAGTGCATTTATCAATAAAACACTGAAACTTAACTTTTTTAATTATTTTTTATTTATTTCTTCATAGCAAGATGTCCACCCCATTTTTTGTTTTTTTTTTTTTTTTTTGTGTATACGTGCGGTATATACATACCAGCTCATTACTAGCAACTGAAGTTATAGTCAGTTCCCCAGGTGACACCTCGTTGAGGGCTGTATTCAGTGGGCCCTATATATAGCTCAAATTATAATCCGACCCGATTTTCAAAATTGTTTATTGTTTGTCAGTTTACTCATTGCGTCGCACAGTGGGGTAAGATCCTAAAAGAGGCAGATTAATTCAGGCGAGCATATTGGTGGTCTAATGTTAATATTTTTCGAATGTCTACGCCTTAATCAATATAACGGAACACAGTTTTGGTGCATACCAGGGGTTAAAAGAGGGGTTGTCAAAGCCCCCATAAATTGGTACGATGAAAAATATGAAGTATTTTCACGGTTTTATCTGTATTTCTTATTTAGATCATCTAAAATTTTTCAATACGTTCAATTATTGATTAAACTAATGTATTGTGAAAATGTAAAAGTTATATCAATGCTTTAATGTGGCTCCCCTATGAGGGTATATCCCGATTTTGTGTATTTTGAGGGTCTTGAACACATTTTTTAGAATATTTCTCTGCATATAAGGATTTATTGTTCTAAGTGCCTATGAATTCATCTTGCAAAAAATTGTTCATATATGTCAATGTCTTGGAATAGTCCCCATATAGAGGTGCAGTCATATTAGGGAGCGAATATTTCACGCACATATTGCAACTAAAGTTGATTAAATTGTGAATTGTGCATTTTGAAGGGGCTACAAATAGTTTTACTAAACATCGTCCCATACATTCTCGTCTTGGAATAACCTCCATATATAGGAGCAGTCAAATTTGACATATTTTAAAGATATTACCCATGCATTTAGTAGCATTTTTAAAAATTGTGGTTAAGGTCAGGGTTTCGGAGTCGGAGTCGAGCAATTTTGCTGCTGAAGGGTGCTGGTATTCCGTGTAAGTATTAATAACCGATCTACATACATATGTATTTATATATCTACTCCTTTTTCCGATGCTGTTTAAGTTGCATTTGCAATTCGAAACATTTCACTTGTAATTCGAATTATTTCATTTGTAATTTGAATCATTCCATAGCCGCATTATCCTGCCGAAGTGACTTAAATTTGGTGTTTAATGGGAAGGGTACCTCCCGGTACACAAATGAGTACCTCCCGGTTTTAGACATTTTCAAGGGTTTTAGCTAAATCAATCAAACGAATTGGATATAATTCGATATTAGGAGGCATTAAATATCCGTAGAACAGTATCTCCCGATTATAGATATTTTGGAGGTTGTAATTTCATTTTCCTACCGAAGTGGCTATAATTTGCTTTTAGTCTTCTTTGTGTACAAAACCTTCCAGGTTTTATATATAGCTTCCAAAGAACGGACTGAAGTTCGGCCCAGTTGAACTTAACGCCGTTTTTAGATGTTGTTAACAATGTACTGTTTCACTGAACACATTTTTATTTTATTACCCTAAATATGAAACCTTTAGTAATTCTAAAACAAATTACCTTTAAATGTAACTTGGAATTGTCGAGACCGCGATATTTTACTTCGCGATGACTTTTCAGGGTCAAGACAGTAATTACCATAGTATTGCAAACAATTTTTAAACACTACGTTCAAAAATATCTTTGATTTTATGTTTTCTTACAAAAATTGTGGGGGGAGGTACCCTGGTCATTTCACTGACCAGTACATTCTCAGATCTAAAAACACCACATGCAAAATTTCATTAAATTCGGTCCAGGAATTTAATTTCGAACATGATGGCAGACTTGAAGAATTTTATATATACATATATAGATATCCACCGAAATATCATAGAATATATGGTAAAATTTTCAAGTCAATCGTAACAATATTGCATTAGATATGAGGGTGTTTTTTTTTTCGAAATGACATTTAGAAATCGGCCAGAAAAATATATGCCAATCATCTTATAAGTTTTCGTGCAAGATTTAGCACCGCATAAAAATTACTTTTATTGGGCTTTACAACTGTTGTCTCTTTTTAAGGCTAACTAGATTGGCTTACATCCAGTTTAAAACTTGGCTATGAATTGCTTATAATTAGTAGCATTTAGTACTTATGATTTGTATTACCTCTTCATTTCCATATTCCGTCCAGAATATACTCTTGCAAAAAACCCGTAAAACCGACAAAAACTTTCTTCCTTTTTTCAATATAGATACGAATTTTACTTAATATTTATGTTCTGTAGTTGAGTATTATATTCAAACGAATGCCATTTCTAAAGAATATGTAAGGAAACACCAACAGATTAGCCTATATAGGCCAAAATATAGTAAAAAATTAAAAATTTGTGCACATTTTATTAATTTTAGTGTTACAGGAATTCACTACCGTAGTCGACCCAGAGTCGGAGTCATGAAAATACTGGTCTGGAGTCGTTCCAAAAATATTTCGACTCCGAAACCCTGGTTAAGATATCGCAAAAATTACGGTTAAACATTTTGTTATATTGGTGCCCATATATACTATACCTACATATACCTTATACTATAGACCCAAAAATTTTTCAAAGTAGGTAAAAAGCATTTTTGGTTGTTTCTATGTACATGAATTGTTACATTTTCTAAAAAGAAATTATTCCTACTTCACTATTCCAATTTAAAATTTTCACTTTTGATCCGCAAAACCAAAAATATTTCACTTTAAAAGCAGCAAATTTTATTTTTTGTAGCTACTTTTAAAAATGAAAATAAAAGTTCAACTTTAGCACAGCGTAACTGCGAAAGTAAACAACAAATGACCTTGATATTTTTTGTACATACGTAGAATTTTCTACCCTATAACCGTATAAAAATAGTTGTTCCAAAAACCTAATTTCATTTTTTGAATTTATTTGCGTGTGTTGCGATCTTAACCCTCTGTGCGTCGTCAAGACATATGTTGGTACAACACGATCGTAGCTTAAAACTAGACTCAGTTCTCATAAGTCGGAACAGAAGGCAAAAAATAAGCCATTAGAACAAAAACAGCTCTTGGTGCCAATTGTATGCAAGAAGGACACACACCTAATTTCAAAGGCGTGGGAATTCTAGAAACAAACTTTGTCTGTTTTTTAATTATTTTTTTATTTTTAACTTTTTAGTAAATACATTTTTTTACCACTGAGAAGTCCGTAACCAAATTACAGACAATTTAGGCCGAAAATGTAGATAAAAACTTTAAATTGCCTGAAATCGAGTGGTATCATTGTATGGGGGCTACACCGAAATCTGACCCATGTCCACAATTTTTGGTGGAGGAGTTTCTGTACAATTGGTAACTCCAAATGCCAAGCTACAGCCAATTCGGACAAAAAATGAAGACAAAATGCACAAAACACCTGAAATCGGGTGGTAACGCTATACGGGGGCTATAGAAGAAATGTCTTAATATTGGCTTTGGTTTCATATTCATGTATTATCATCCAAATCTGAAAAGTGTGCAAAGTTTCATTTCGATTTGTCAACTGCAACTGTATTAAACATGAGTTACTAGATTTGAACTAACCGGACACCAAAGCAAGTTAAATAAAACACTGTAAAAATGAACATCTATATGAATAACAAATAAAAAGTCGTTAAGTTCCGCCGTGCCGATCTTTTTGTACCCTCCACCATAAAATAGGCTTAATTAAAATGGAATAATTAATTCCCTTTCCTGTCCGCAATTTTAAGTGCAAAACTGTTTCGACCGCGGATACAGCAAATGCGTAAATTATCTAATCTAAGAAATGTGTTCAACAAGGTGAAAGGTACGACATATGTAGCTATATCAGAGTGTGGACCCATCTTGATGGAACTGTTCTGTAACTGCAAGGGGCCGGGTAGTTCCGTCAAACAGTGTAGCTAAACCCCTCAAAATACCGAAAATCGGGGGTACCGTTATATGGGGGCTATACTAAAATATGGACCTATATTGGGGATTTTTACTGAGGAAGTTTCGTGACCACTGAGAACCCGAAATGTCATGCTACAGCTAGTTCAGTTTAAAACTTTAGCTAAAATCGTCAAAATACCTAAAATCGGTAGGTACCGTTATATAGGTGCCATTTCAAAACATGGACATATGTTTTATGATTTTTAGTGAATAAGTTTCGTGACCACTGACTGAGAACCTCAAATGTCAAATTCCAACTAGTTTGGTTTATAACTTTAGCAAACATCCTCAAAATACTGAAAATCGGAAGCTACCGTTAATTGGGGTCTATACAAAAACATGAACCCATGTTGATGATTTTTGTTGGAAAACTTTCGTGACCCCTGAAAATCTCAAATGTAAAATACAGCAAGATTGGTTAAAAATTGTGGGTAAAATCGTCAAAATACCGAAAATCGAAATGTCATGGAATATAAGTTTTGTGATCACTAGGAACCCTAAATGTCAAATTAAAGCTAATTTGGTCCAAAAATGTATAACGTCAAATCACCGGAAATCTGGGGGTACCGTTATATGGGGGCTATATGAAAACGTGGACCGATATAGCCCATCATCGAACTTGACCTGACTGCAAACAAAAGGAGCATCTTCTCAAAATTTCAGCGTCCTATCTTCATTTGTATGGATGCTAGAGTGATTACCCGAATAATTTGTAAGTGCCACAGTGGTGCAATGGTATGCACACCCGCCTTGCACACATAAGGTGGGTTCGACTCCCCGGCCAGGCAACATCAAAACACTTTTAAACGGTGCACAGTGCGAAATATGAGCACTTTAGTGGAACTTTACTCAAATTTTGAAGTACGTACAAATCATGATATTCATATGAAAATCCATAGGTAAGTATCCCACCATAAATACCTCATACTTAATTTTGCAATTTTCCCCGCGAACTAAGCAGAAATGATCGTAAAAGTTGAGCTTTTTATTCATTATTTTTTTATTTATAAATAGCACATCGATTTACTTAAGTTAATAAAACTATGGTAACAAATGGTAATCCAGTAGGCTATGACTTTTCGTTGTTGTTGTATTTTGGAGGAAATTGTGATTTTTTGGTGTTTACAGAATTGCAAAACATGATTTAGTTTTTGTGTTATTCGTCCGCAAAAAATTGCTTTTTAATAAGTTCTTGAGAAAAAATATATATATTCTTTGGAAGATTTCTTTAAACCCAGCGTGGACCAGCGTACTAAAATTTATATCATTTGAAAGGTAGGAACTTCTTCTATTGGAAAGTTAAAAAATTAGCTGCGATTATTTGCGATTCTTAGTAATATGCCATGATTTTCAGTATGACCCCGAAAATATCATATAACAGTATTTTTCAAAAATGGAGAGAAGAACCGACATTGGAAGGTATTGTTGGTTTTGTTGTAGAAAAAATGGGTTCACCAGTTCTAACAAATGATGCTCTTAGTAGTTTGAAAACTACTCATGCTGTTGTAATTGATACTATAAAGAAAAAATGGAAGAAATGTGTTCGAAATTTAATTTTTTTAGCAATAAAAATGCTAAAGGGCTTGGATGTAACGTTAAATTCTCGAAGGCGGTAAATGATGGATTTCTTAGTAGTACAAATGCATGGAAACCTATAAAAGAATTTAAAAATTTTCATCCAAAAGTTCAAACCAGAAAAGTAAAACACATTGTGCAGACAACTAGCTACGAGGAGTTAGTTAAAGCAACTTCTACAAGCCTATACCAATCAGGAAAATGAAACTCTGCAGCTTTAGTAAGGGAGCTAGCATTTGCTCTGTTCAGGGTTAGAAGGGATTCTAAGTTCCCTATCAAGTTTTGAAAAATTAAATATTATCTTAAAATGGGGTTGTGATGGAGCTGAGCAGGTGAGTTATCGGCAAAAGTTTACATACATAAAAAGTTCTGATGACAGTATGTTTAGTATATCAATGGTACCAATTCGATTGTGCGTCGTAAATGGAAAAACCCTGCACCCTCATCAACACGCTAGTACTGTGTACATTAAAAAAAGGAAACAAAGTGTATTTTACTTTAATGACAATATAATATCTAAAGTATATGTTTTTCTAATTATTATTTTTAATGCATGTAGATGCTCGAAAGAGGGACGGTTAGGTCCAAAGCATGTTGCAAATTGCTTTATTATAACATTTTCTATTCACTGTATACAAAATATAAAATAAACTAACCTAGTTGGCAATAATAATCTAACACCTGAAATATACCTTATACCATTTGTTTGGATGTTTTCTGCTACTGTGAACATTAAATGTCAAGTTGTGCTTATAAATGGAAAATGTTAAACATTCAAAATATTTCGATGTGGGATATACGAAATCGCGATGCACAATGTCGCGAGTTCATATAAACTGTGGCCAAAAATAGAAGGAGTTGTCGTAGGTGCATCAATTTTGGTACACGTACCTATTATTGACTTACAATCTTCAGGACAAAAAATTGGGCTGGTCGGTCCACGTTTTGATATAGCCCCCATAGAACCGTACCTCCCGATTTTCGGTATATTGAATGTTTTAGACATAATAACCAACCGAAAGTATTCAAATTTTGTGGTTAGTCTTCGGCAGAGGTATCATACATTTCAACAGAGAATTGTGGGCTTAGGTCCACGTTTTGATATAGCCCCCCATACATACCTCCCGATTATCGGTATTTTGAAGATTTTAGCCTCATTATTACACCGAAATTGATGAAATTTGGTATTTAGTCTTCGAAGGGGGCATTATATCTTCACCTTGAAATTTGTCTGCATAGGTCCACGCCTTCATATAGCCCCCATAGGACGGTACTTCCCGATTTTCGGTATTTTGGAGTTTTAAGCCTGATTATCTCACCGAAATGGCTGAAAACTGGTATTAAGTCTCCGTTGGGGGACTTATAACCTTCCACCAGAAATATGTCGGTATAGGTCCTCGTCTTCCTATAGCCCCCATAGAACCGTGCCTCCTCATTTTCGGTATTTTGAGTGTTGTGGCCTCAATATCCACCCGATATGACTGAAATTTGGTGTTTAGTCTTCATATTGTCTGTGAGCATATTGAATATATCAAACTCTTATCTTTATATATGAGAAATTTCCTTTAAAAATTTTTTTACCGATTAGTGGTCAAAAAATGGCCAATTTGTTGTAAAAAATCGAATATTGATTTTCGCTGTTCACAATTTTTTTAAAAATTGATATTTTTATAATTCTCTCGTTTTAAAGCAAGATTATTAGGTACTTAATAAGCCCACAAAAATATATGATGATCGGTTCATTCGTTTTCGCGCTAAAGCGATTTGTTAAAAAAGGGGGTATCCTCTCAGTGAGGTGGTCGCTGAAAAAGAGAAATGACACATTCGTCTGCAAACCTCTGCAGCTGGGACCTTTATATATTTGAAGTACTCACTTTTTGCTACTCATACAGCAAAAAATATCGATATACACTTTTATACAATTTTTTTCCCACTCCACTCAATTTAAAATTTGCTTCAGAAAATTAATAAACTTAGTAATACATGTTTTGGTAAATGTAAACACCATATGATTAATATTTACATGCAAACAAAAGTGTAGCCAAGTTTATTATATCCCAAGAGAACTTTGGAACCATTTTTGCAGCGACCGTTACTTTTAAATTTTAAATATTAACGCATAACATAATTTATTAATTTTAGAAAAAAAAACACAAAAATGCGTATTAACTAAAATTGTCGGATTTAAATCCTCATACAGCAGAAACTACTTCACGTATCAGTACCAAGATTCAGATTCTTCTTAATTAATATGTTTTCTATCAGTCCCCATCAATAAATTTGTTCAACGAAGTATTTAGTTTTTACCATTTTTGGCCACGGTCGTGACACTGTGCGATGCTATCGTCAAAATATTTTATAGAGAAGTTTTCTATCCACTAAAACCACGATATATAAATTTGCAGCAAACTCGGTTGAAAAATGCATTTTATACGTAAAAAGTAGCGACACCGTTATATGGGGGCTACTGGAAACCGCGGGTCTATCTGGCCCATATTGAGCCCCATGCTGCCCACATACATAAGAAACATGTTTGCAAAATTTTGGTAATCTACGTCCTTTACATTAAAAGTTATTAGTAAAGTTCCACTAAAGTGTTCATATTTCGCACTGTGCGGTGGCAAAATACCCCTCAGTAATGCTGGCAACATTTCCTGATTATTTCAGCCATGTAAAACTTCGTAGCTAATATGAATCGGGGTGCACTCATTGATATGAGAGAAGTCTCCCTTGTCCCTTATGGGATGTTTGTGGAACAATAAATACAAAAATAAAACAATTTTACGTGGTCAAATAACTTCTCCACCTACAATATTTTATGGTAGAGGATGTAAAAAGTTCGACACGTTTGAACTTAACGCTACGAGTATATGGCGTTAAGCAGTCGCTTCCAAGTCGCTATTTTTGAGTAACTTTACAACAATGCCGTTCTCCCTAGTTGTAGGCGGTCTTTCGTCCTCCCAAGCTGATCATGGTCAAAGTAACCCAGCTGCGGTTCTATCGTCATTGAGTCATTGTTAGTAAGTAGTTTACCATTACGATTTTACTGTTTGGTTGGTACACCTTCGATTTGTGAGACTATTTATTGCCTGGTGCTTCCTCGGCTGCTTTCGACAGATCTTCTAGAAACTTTCTTTTTTCATTTCTTGAAGTTTTCTTCACTTATTTTTCTAGTTGTTAATACCCATCATTTGTGATGTTGTTGCTCAACTGCATCTTATGTTCACCTCATTGATAAGATAGGTTCCATTACAATTAGATGGATTACATTTGGAGTTTGACGTATGACCTCCTTACTGTTATTATTATTATAAGTTACACGAATTACCAACGTAATAAAATTAACATGTAAGAAATCGATAAGTTCTGCCGAACCGATCCACAGTGGAAAAAAGTACCGATTTAGCGCGCCAAAAATAAAAGTCTATGTTTTATTGTATGTTTGTCCATAAATTCGATATGAACAGCAATAAATTGACAATTTTACTTCATTTATTAATATATTTGGTAAATTTGTATTTTTACCGTAGAATGGTACCTATCGATTTTCGGTATTTTAAAGATTTCTACCACATTATCCAACCGAAAGGGCTAGGATTTGGTATTTAGTCTCCGTGGGGGTTATGCATACACTCCTATAAACATTTTCGGTATAGGACCATGTTTTCATATAGCCCCCATAGACCGGTACCACCGATTTCGGTAATTTTGGAGGTTTTAGCCATATTATCCAACCGATATAGCTGAAAGTTGACATTTAGTCTTCGTTGGTGGTATAAAATATTCTGACGGAGAATTTTCGGCACAGGTACACGCATGGATATGGTCCCCATAGAAAGGTACCGCTCTAATTTCAGCATTTTTACATAAAAAATGATATTAATAAAAATAGTAATAAAATAAAATGTTGCAGTTTGTTGCAGCTGAAATTTTACAAATTAGTTAAGAACTATGTGTACTAAAAATAAAATAAAAAATCTACGCGCCATCCCGCGACACTCCTTAATAATAGCTTTAACAAAGTGCTCAATTTGGAAAAAAATCTGATGTGACATGTTTTAAGAGTAAAATCCGAGTTGCAATAAATAACATCTTATATTCAACATTTTTTAAATCACCTGCTTCACGAAATGTTAAATTCAATAAAGCTTTAAAATTACTTTGTAGGAAGAGTGCATGCGACGATCACAAATTTACTACTAAACTATATTATGAAAACTAGTTAAAGATATGTCAACGAAAAACGGACCGTTATTCCGCTTAGACTGATGCAAAACAAATTATTTTAAATGCCGTTGCATTCTGTGGACACCTTAGATTAATACTGCAACAATCATTTTTAAATTGGCGTATGTGATTTTTTTGACTTTTGGCGCGCTAGATCGGTATTTTTTTCCACTGTGCGATCTTTATATATGTACCCTCCACCAGCAACGTACACACAAATTCATTTCGGGGGGCCGACTAGAGCAAATATTACATTTTGAAAGAATAATGTTAAATAAGGGGGCCGAGCCCCAGTGCCCCCTCCCTGCGTACATAACTACCCTGCACATTACATTGGAATAATTTCCCTTTCCTGTCCACAATTTTAGGTGAAGAAATTTTTCGACTACGGATACTCAAATTGGCCAAATTAGGTCATAAATAAATATCGTTATATATTGGAGAAGTTATGTGTTGGGAGGAAACTTCAAATTAAGGGTAGTTCTGTCAAAAATGTAGCTAAAACCCTAAAAACACCGAAAATGGGGAGGAAGTTATTGGGTTAATGGAGCTATACCAAAATATGGACCTACGTTAATAAATTTGATGGAGGCGTTTTGTGACCACTGGGAAAGTCAATGCTGAAATAACGGGTAATGCGGCCAACCTATGTTGAAAATTTTTAGGGGAAAAGCGTCTGCTGGAATCTTAAATGTCAAGTTAAGGGTAGTTCAGTCAATGGAAAAGCGGGAGTTTAAAAAAATAAAGATGTACAGGAGCCAGAATGAAGTCCGAAAGTTCTACCAAAGATTGAAATATCAAACTGATGGCTTTGGTACAGGCACATCATCCTGTAGAAACCAACAAATTCATTTTGTAACTGATACAGATCGGTTGCCTAGGGTATGGAAACAACATTTTTCCAAAATGATGGTATTCAATAGTAGCGAAGACGACGAAGATACAACAGTACCAATCCCAGAAGATGGTATCGAATCTTGGCTGGGCGGTAGCCAACATAAGGTAAAGAGACGATGGTCTACCAGCCGAGCTGTTCAAATCCTGAGGCGACACGCTAATAAGGTGTATGCACGAGCTAGTTAGCACCATCTGGCAGAAAGAACGCACACCCGATGATTGGAATCTGAACATTCTGTGTCCCGTCCACGTGGTGGAGGGTACAGGAAGCTGAAAAATAATATAATTTTTTTCAAGAAACAAGTATTATACAAGCAGTTTTATGCATTGCACTAATGACCTCTTCACAATATTTCTGGAATTATTTTTTCTCTCAGGTTGATCTTAAAAACCCAACAGATTTAAAATCAATGAACAAATTTCCATTCGACCCTCATATTTTTTATTTAAAATAATAAAGATATATCCTTTTAACATATTTACTTAACACTCAACCAAACATTGAATACCATTTTTGTTGAAACAAATAAATACATTCATCCGCAAAGAGGACTTTATCTCGGATAAGAGTATTAAATTTGGCATTAAAGAAACTAATTAAATTTTAAGTAAACCTCAAGTTTGTTCATATGAGATTTTGATGTCCTTACATGTTGGGGTTTTTGTTTCCCTGATTGGCTTTATTTACAAAATAACACATTCACTCTATCACACACAAACACACACACACATGTAGGAACTTGAACTAACATTTGTATCATTTGTCCTTTTTAAGTGTCTATTTGAAGATATCCAGGAAAATTGAAGTGTCTTAGACATTTTTGGAAGATTTCAATGACAAGAACAACAATTTTGTGCTGTTGTTGATGCTGAACTAAGCAAATCGTTAAGGTGGTTCGGTATGAAATTCTACACATAAGTAGAACCCAATTACCTTAAGAATTTTTTGGTTAAATTGCATTTTTGTGGTAAAATACATCCGGTGCAAAACGGAAAAGGAAAACGTAACGAAAAGTAATTGCAATTTTTAAAGAAAGATGCATTCCATTTAATGGCTTTATAACAAGTAGAGTTTTTGTTAATTTTGTGGGAGGAAAAGAAGCATTAGAAGAAATGGATGAAGAAGAAGATCTGGTCTCGGGAGAGAGATTAGTATTAATTGGCTTGCATTGTTGGAAGATGTAGATATTAAAAAAATAAAATGTATTTAATTAGAAATTTCAGGTAAATTTTATTTAAATACATTGGAACTTAAGACTTCAGTTCTCAGATTTTAGATAGTCGTTGTTAGTTCAGCACTTAATAAACAGCCTTTATGATCCTTACTCATACATTCCCTGATGTATTTTTTTATTCTTGCTGAAATCCGATTTTTCATCATTCCTCTTCATGCTTGACAGATTGTATCAAAGCGTTAGTTTCAAAGTTTTTTTTTTTTGCCTTTGAAATATGTGTAATTCATTTTCATGACCCCCTGTAAATTGTTGTCTCGCATTCATGCATACCAACCTCATATCTTTCCAATTTTCGTAGTTCAGCCTTTAGATGTCCAATGCTGTCAGATTAAAATGTTGCCATGTAATTAAAAAAGGCGAAACAAATTGTTTTGAATATTTTTTCTACATAACATTACATACTATTATTTGAGAAAAAACGACAGTTATCCCTTTGATAGTCGGTGGAATGCCCGACTAGCAGGATGGCTGGCTACATGCCATTCAGCCTAACATCCTTCGCATTCATCAATCAACATTACGATGGCTACTACTACCACTCTACAATGTGCCATGTTCAAATTTGCTGAACATTCATGTAAAAATATGACTTTATTAAATGGCATTCATCATATTCATAGACTGCAGTACATGCATGTTTGCAATACCCTATAACAGGGTACAGGAAACAAAAAATATATGTTCTATTGAAGAACCTGCAAGAATCTACTAATGTTACTATTTTTTCAATAGCATAAAGGAAACAAGTAAGCAAAGGCTATAGTCGGACGGGGCCGACCATGTGATACCCTACACCACAACCTGTAGCAATTAGCTACATAATAAATAAATATATATACCATACAATTTGGTATATTTGATAATTGCGAGTTTATTGAAGATCTATCGTCCAACAATTTTGCACTTGTACCTCACATATGCTTCGAAAATAGTTCATTGTGGGCATATATTGTGATATCAAAAATATATTTTATACCGGTAGAAATAACTAACAATGAATAGAAATTCAAAAATTTTGCATGCAAACAAATTTATAAATCCCAAAATTATTCATTCAATTATACAGCAAAGAAGATAGTATAAGTCAACACGAGTTTGCTTCAAAATACGTGGAGTCTGTAGGTATCGTAATATGGGGCTATACCAAATTAATTTTAGTAAGCTAAATTCTGAGTTTTGGAAATATTTGAGAATTATTTATTCAGATTTGTAATTTTAGTTGGAGCCGGCAGGGGTTTTTGGAACTTTTGGACTATTATCACAGTATAAATATAAGTTACCCCGGTAAGTATAACTTACCCCCGGGAAATGGACCAGAATAGGGACAGTAAAAAGAACCTTCTTAAAAAAAAATCAAATAGATCCGATACGGGTCCTCAAACTGCACTTTTTCAAAATTTTGTGTGGGAGGTACTCGAAGGACGCACCGATATAGTCCATATTCCGACCTGACTCATGACTGGATGAAATAATACGATGTGTAAAGTTTGCACCAATCAGAAAATCACATATAGAGTTAACTTGCGGACTTGAAAAAAATTCAAAACGATTCGAGAGGACTCTTAAATTTCCCTTTTCCGAATTTTGTGTGGGAGTTACCCTAAGGACCGATATAGTCTTATCCGATCTATATCTGGAGGGAATAATAATATATGGAAAGTTTGCAAATCGATTGCTCATTTCGCCAGTTATCGTTCACACAATTTTTCGAAAACAATTTTGAACTTTTTTGGGGGAGGTGTGGAACGACATAGCCTTCATTTGAACTTAAACAAAGTTTGTACGTTTGTACGTTGTATAAAATTTGGTTCTAATCGGTAGATCCGTTCGAGAGTTATCGTGCGCACCAGCCAGTTAGACATTAAGAGAGACAGATGAACGGCCAGCGCTAAATAGACTCCAAATTGTCTGAAACGAATTTCGTCCAAATATACTTGGGATCTAAAACTAATATTTCGATGAGACACATCTTTGGTCGTATTTTGTTTGTATCCCCTTTACCCTAAATCCTGAGGTATAAAATAGGTGGCGAGGCGACTTCATGTTGCAATATTTGTATAAAAATCCAATTTGACAACTGAACTGAAAATTTCTCTGTCATGATAGAGACAATTTGTAGCATGGGAGGAAATTGTGGTTCTCTACACAAAACACATTATATATCAGGCAGTAGGTGCGTTATCTTGCAGACACATTATTGCAATTTGCATCAGGGGAAAGGTCAGTAGTTATTATTCCATATGTAGGCTACTTTGCCGGTATTCCCTCCAGGAATGAAAATATGGACCAAACATAAAATTTGTATATTTTTCATACAAAAGTAATGGGGTATGTCAACCGCTAAATAATATCAGATCATCATGCAAAATTATAGACATTTTCTTCAACCTAAACTCTTACCTCGTGCAGAATTTCGTGAATATTGAGCTATAATTGCGACCTCTAGCGGGTTTATGATTACACTACGAACAAAAAACTGGATATATTAGGCTATAACTCTGTTATCTGATCACGTACATCAACATAATTGACATCAATTGAAAGGTCAAGAGATCGTCTTCCAAATATAACTCACGAGTGGGGAATGTGTCTTTCAGGAACAAAGATATAAGCTGTTTATTAAAAATTTTCACAATTTTCACACAAAAGTTGTGGTCCATTTAACGATCTAAATATTATCTGATCGCCATTTCAAAATGCGAACTTCTTACCTGTCATATACTCTTACCTTATTTAAAATTTCGAGGCGATCGGACTATTATTGCGACCTACAGAGGAGCTACAAAATCGGATAAAAATTATGTTTTTGGTCCATTTCACACGCTAAATATTTCACGATCATCACCAATTAAAATAGCGATCTATTCTGATGTGAAACCGACCTCCATACCAAATTTCGTGACGATCGGTCCATAATTGCGGCCTGGAGTTTGATTACAATTTATAATGGACAGACGGACACACGGACGGACGGACGGACACACATTTCAAAATCGATTTATCTCGCCGAGATATGAAGATTGGTATACCACATTGGGGGTCTCCGACGAATATTTCACGGTGTTACATGAATTTTTCCCAAAACAAACTTATAATACCCTTTCCACATAGTGGTGTAGGGTATAAAAAGTTAGCCCATACTTACATTGGGCAATTTTCCTTGCGCCTTCTACCTAATATAAATATGGACTTATCGAATTGGAATTTTTAGATTCCTACGAGGGCTGCAGAAAACTACCTGGCCTAGGCAACGCGGCGTATTGCCAGGTGCCATTTGCACATTTTGTTGGATAGTTTGACAGTTTTTAGCATAAACTTACTCAGGACAGTTTGTCGTACGACCATGTTATGTGATGTTTACAGTGACTTGAAAAAGTCACTTTGCCAAAAAATGGAATTTACTTCGGAACATTTTCACAATTTTCGACGTTGATAGTCACGGGACGAGTGCATCGATAAAACTAAATCTTTCTATGTGGATTACGGGCCTACCTATAGCACTCTGAAAAACTGGTTTAATGAATTCAACCGTGGTTGGCACTCGCCAAAAAACGAAGGTCGTGAAGGTCGCCCAAAATCGGTCGTTGTGCCAGAAAAAAATAGGCCGTGCATGAACGGATAATGCGAGATCGCCATGTTAAATACCGTGAGATAGAGGCATCCTTGGGCATTTCTTCCACCAACAAACATTAGATATTGCAGAAACACCTGTCCACAAAAATTGATTTTTTTCGTTAGATCCAGCAAAATTGGACAATCGCTCAAAGAAAGGCTCCTGTGAATTGGTTCAAAGAAATTGTGTATAAAATCGACGACGTTTATAAGATCGTCACAGGCGACGAATCTAGAATCTAAGCATAGAGCCTGAAACAAAGCAGGAGTCGGCCGTTTGGGTCTTCGAAAGCGAGCCAAATCAAACGAAAGTTTTTCATGTAAGAAGCACTTCCAAGCAAAAGGTTGTCTGTTTCTTTAGAAAAAACTGACCGTGTGGCGTCTATACGGCTTAAGTAATATAGGACGGTTAATTCTGAGTGGTACACTATAATTTGTTTGCCTGAAGTCTCCTGAGAAGTTCGAAAAACGAACACGAGAAGACAAATAATTCTGCATCATGACAATGTGGGCTCTCACACATCGATTCAAACCAGCGCATGTTTGACCGGACAAAACGTGGAATTGATGGTTCATCCGTCGTACAGCCCTGACTGGGGATCAAATGGCTTCATTTCACTCTAGCACATCAACATAAAAGCGTTCCAAAACCATGTTTTGGAGGTGTGTCAATCGGAGTGGAAAAAGTGCTTCGCCAATAAGTTTGAGCGCACGAAAAAATTTATAAATCATGCTGGAGACTACTTAAGAAAACAATAAAATCGTTTTCGATGCTAAATATTCGCGTTTTCATTGTTAGGCCAGATAGTTATCGTTCAGTCCTCGTACAGGTCCCGAAACAGAGCAATTATTATATGAAAGTTTGAATCTATAACAAGTAAGAACGGCGTTAAGATCGGCGGGGTCGAACTTTTTATACCCTCCACCACGAACTGTATTGAAGTTTAGGAACCTTTATGAAAGTACATATTAAACTCTTCCTCTTATTGCAGTAGTAGTGCAAATATCCCAACTGGTAATACATACTCCCTTCAAAACATCTGATATGGGGTGTCATCGTTGTTGTTTCCAAAACATGGAACAATATTTACAATTTTCCGAATTGAGCGAAATACATAAAATTAGGCAATACCAAAACCTAGATATTCTGGATTTGGATAGTTAACGAATATCGGGAGCACCGTTCTACGGAGGATTGACCGATAAATTTCTGGAGGAAAGTTTTGTAACTGCAGCGAAGACTAAATACCAAATTTCAGTTATTTCGGGTTAATAATGTGGCTAAAAATTTCATGGAAGTTACTTACTTACTTACTTAGTTGGCCCATTACAGAACATTTGTTCCATAGACCGAACTAAGAAAAGATCTCCATTCCTCTCTGTTTTTCGCTTGACTTTTTGGAATACCGCGCCTTTCCATTTCTTCATCCACTTGTATGCTCCATCGAAGCTTAGGCCTGCCGATTCTGCGTGCACAGCCATGTGGCATGTATTCATACGCCTTTTTAGCGGGTTCATCATCGCTCATTCTCATGATATGGCCTAGCCAACGCAATCGTTGCATCTCGATACGTTTAACTATATTCATGTCTTTGTATAGCTTATATAGCTCGTGGTTCATACGACGTCGATATTCACCGTCAACGCAAATCGGCCCGTAGATCTTTCGAAGAATTTTCCTCTCAAACACACCAAGCACTGCCTTATCTGCTTGCGCAAGTACCCAGGCTTCGGAGCCATACATTAGCACGGATAGTATCAGCGTTTTGTATAGTGTTATTTTTGTTTGACGAGAGGTGGCTTTGTTTTTAAATTGCTTACTTAGACCATAGTAGCATCAGTTGGCCAATACAATTCTTCTTCTTATTTCACAACTGATGTTGTTTGTTGTGTTTATGGCAGTGCCGAGGTAGACGAAGTCTTTAACTACCTCAAAATTGTAGGTACCAACTTCCACAGTTGGTCCGAGCTCTATGGACGATTTGCGCGTCGACACCATCAATTTGGTCTTTTCGTCGTTTACCGCCAGACCCACTTTCGCAGATTCTGCTTCGACCTTCCTAAAGGTATCAGTTACTTCCTTTACTAATCTCCCATGATGTCTATGTCATCAGCATAGGCAAGTAACATGTGGCTATTGGTGTAAATTGTGCCATTTCTTTTGACATCTGCATCTCGTATTACCTTTTCCAGCAAAATGTTGAATAGGTCACATGAAAGGCTGTCTCCTTGTCTGAAACCTCTTTTGGTACAAAATTCTTCGTAGAGGTTCTTTTCAATTTTAACTGAGGACCTAGTATCAGTTAAAGTCATCTTACAAAGCCGGATGAGTTTTGCGTGGATACCAAATTCAGACATTGCATGGAATACCTTTGATCGGAGGGGACTGTCGAATGCTGCTTTATAATCGACAAAAAGGTGAAATGTGTCGATCTGCATCTCTTGGGTCTTCTCTAGGATTTGCCGCAGGGTAAATATCTGGTCAACGGTGGACTTGCCAGGTCTAAAGTCACATTGGTATGGTCCAATTATTTCGTTGACCATTGGCTTTAGTCGTTCGCACAATATCCCTGACACTAACTTATAGGCAATAGGGAGAAGACTTATGCCCCTATAGTTGGAGCATACAGTCTTATCTCCTTTCTTGTGGACGGGACATAGGATGCTCAGGTTCCAATCGTCGGGTACGCGTTCTTCCTGCCAGATGGTGCTAACTAGTTGATGCATACACCTTATCAGCGCGTCGCCTCCGGTTCTAAACAGCTCGGCTGGTAAGCCATCGGCTCCTGCTGCTTTATTATTCTTCAGCCGGTTGATTGCTGTTTTTACCTCATCTTGGCCGGGTGGTATACATTCTATACCATCTTCTGGGATTGGATCTGTGGTATCATCGTCTTCGCTACTATTGGATACCAGCAGATTGGAGAAATGTTCCTTCCATATCCTAAGCACGCTATCTGTATCTGTTACTAGGTTACCTTGCTGGTCTCTACAGGAGGATGTGCCTGTACCAAAGCCATCTGTTTGATGATTCACTCTTTGGTAGAATTTTCGGACTTCATTCTGGCTCCTGTACATCTCGATTTTTTCACACTCCCGCTTTTCCATTTCTCTATTTTTCTTGCAGAAAAGACGTTTCTCTTCTCTTCTTTTCTCCCGATATCTCTCTCGTGCGCTACGCGTTGCTACTGATTGTAAAGTAGCTCCATATGCCGTATTTTTATCTTCGGTAGCAGCACGACACTCCTGATCATACCATGAATTCCTTTGTGGAGGTCTCTGGAATCCAAGTATGGATTTTGCGGCTGTTTGCATGGAGTGGGCAATATTTTTCCATTGTGTTGTTATGTTATCGGGACAAGGAGAGCTCGCGTTAAGCAATTGGGCTAGTTGAGTGGAATATGATGTGGTGCTCGTAATATATATCTTTGGTCTGTTCGTCCTTTTCTTCAGTGGGAGCATGAGCGCAAATAAAGCTGATGTTGAAGAATTTAGCTTTTATTCGAATTGCAGCAAGTCTTTCATTCAATGGGGTGAAGCTTGATACCAGATGTTTTAGCCTCCGACTAACTACGAATCCGCAACCAAACTCATGATTTACGTCATGGCAGCTATAATACACCTTTGCGTCACCTTTAGGTGTTGTTGTGACGCCTTTCCCAATCCATCGTAATTCCTGTATGGCAGTAATATCGGCCTTGTACTTTTCAAGTACGTCTGCCAATGCGAAGACTGCACCTTCTCTATAAAGAGTGCGAACATTCCAGGTGCAGATTCGCAGATCATGGTCCTTAAAACGTTTGCGGGTTTCGTCAACTTTAGAGGGGGTTGTTTCTCTTTTCTTTCGTTTTTTCATAGTAGGCTGTTTTTTCTAGGGGAGGGTTACTAACCCGACGCCCAAACCCAAGTTTTTAACGTTCTTATGGGTGAACGCGCGGCACACAGGTAGTGAGCTACCTTTAACGGGTTTTTAAGGCAGTTCCCCAGATGACACCACGGGGAGTTCAGTGTCCACTTGAGATGAGAGAGGGACCAAGATAAATCCTGGGCTTTGCCATGTTAAAACCGGTCAGGATCGTTCCTTGGTATGGAAGTTAAATGTCAAATTTCAGTCATATCGGTGGTATATTGATGCCAGAACTTTCAAAATACCGAAAATTTGAAGGTACCGTTCATGGGGCTATATGAAGGCGTGCACCTATAAAGACAAATTTCAGGTGGGAAGTTTTATACCACCAACGAAGACTAAATTACTAAATTTCAGCCACTTCGTTGGGATATTGTGGCAACAACATTCACAACACCGTAAGTCGGGAGGTATCGTTCTCAGGTGGCTATATGAAGGCGTAGACCTATATCGAAAAATTTAAAGTGGAAAGTTTTATACCGCCAACGAAGATTAACTACCAAATGTCAGTAATTTCGGTGGGATATTGAGGACACAACCTTCAACATACCGAAAATCAGGAGGTACCGTTCTATGGGGACTATACGAAGACGTGGACCTTAAGCGAAAAATTTTAGGTTAAACGTTCTGCACAACAGCTAACACTAAATACAAAATTTAAACCATTTCGGTGGGACATTGAGTACACAACCTTCACAATAATATAAACCGACGAATTTCAGATAGAAAGTTTTACTTTTATTTGAAAATTTTGCCTATTAGGCGAAGGTCATTTTTTATTATTTTTTTTTTTATAATTAATTTCTCGTTAGAGACGAGCTTACTGACCAAGATGCTTTTTGAAAAAGGAAAGCCGACGATACGAACCCACACAATCACCACTGTGTGACATGCATGTTTCGCCTTTGGTTTAGGAAGGCTCCTCAGGAAACATGCATGTCACACAGTGGTGATTGTGTGGGTTCGTATCGTCGGCTTTCCTTTTTCAAAAAGCATCTTGGTCAGTAAGCTCGTCTCTAACGAGAAATTAATTAAAAAAAATAATAAAAAATGACCTTCGCCTAATAGGCATAACTTTCAAAGGCTACGCTAAGCGTTTGTCATGAAAGCCATACAAAGATTTGAACAAAAAATTCAACTTTGTAAAAAAACAACTTGCATTTGAAAGAGGAAATAAGTTAGAGGATAGCGAAGCCGCCCCACAGTCGATGTGTCTGAGGAGCCTTCCTAAACCAAAGGCGAAACATGCATGTCACACAGTGGTGATTGTGTGGGTTCGTATCGTCGGCTTTCCTTTTTCAAAAAGCATCTTGGTCAGTAAGCTCGTCTCTAACGAGAAATTAATTAGAAAGTTTTACTTCAACGAAGACGTAAGCACCAATTTTCAGCAATTTCAGTGGGATATTGAGGCCACAACCTTCAAAATACAGAAAATCGGGAGATCTTGTTCTATGTGGGCTATATAAAGGTGTGGACCTATACCGACAAATTTAAAGTAGAAAGTTTTAAACCCCCAACGAAGACTAACCAACAAATGTCAGTCATTTCCGTGGGATGTTGCGGACACAACCTTCAACATACCAAAAATCAGGAGGTACCGTTCAATGGGGGCTATATGAAGACGTGGATCTATATCGACAAATTTCAGGTTGAAAGTTTTGTACCTGCCACGAAGATTAAATAAAAAATTTCAGCCATTTTGGTGTTATAATGACGCTAAAACCTTCAAAGTATCTAAAATCGGGAGGTATCGTTCTATGGAGGCTATATCAAAACGTGGACGGATACCGATACATTTCTGGGGGAGGTTTTGTAACCCCGCAAAAGACTAACATGGACAACTTTCAGCCATTTCGGTGTGATACCAAGGCTAAAACCTTCGAAATACCGAAAATCGGGATGTACCTTTCTATGGGGGGTATATCAAAACGTGGACCGATACCGAAAAATTTTCTGAGAGAACGTTTTGTAGCCCAAAGGAAGACTAAATACTTAATTTCAGCTATTTTGATAGGATAATATAGTTAAAACCTTCAAAATACCGAAAATCGGTAGATACCGTCCTATACCAAAACGTGGACCTATATTAACATTTGTTGGTAGAAATGTGTTTTAGCCTCTGGAGACACAAAATACCAAATTACAAACGATTCTGTGTCAAATGGGACTTATATATGCAAAATATCTTAAAATGGCGCGTACTAATATGGCGCGTTATACGAGCGCTATGTCAAAACGTGGACCTATATAAACCATTTTTGGTAAACATGTTTTTAAGTCTCTGTATACACAAAATACCAAATTACAACCAATTCGGTGGTCAAATGGGACAAATATCATAAAAATTCCTTAAAATGACGACGCATATACGTACATACAATAGATTTTACGAAAATTTCATTCACCTACTTCAATCCGTTCGGACGCTAGAGTGATTTTCACGGACGTACGGACATGGATATATCGATATAGAATTGCACCCTGATCAAGATCAAGAATATATATAGTTTGTAGGGTTTAAAATTATTATTTCGAGTAGTTATGTACAAACGGAATGACAAACTTAACCCACTTAAAGCCACTGGTCGTTTAAACGCCACAAAAAATGGTTGCGAAAATTGACGTAAAACTCGGGTATTTTCGCATATTTTTGTGCAATTTGTTGCCTTTTTTTATAGTATTGACTATTGTCTATATTTCCACGCTTATAAAGTTTCATTAGGCCTATGCGTTTTCAAGCATATGGCCTAAAACCAAAGCATTTCAAAAAAAATCTACTTTTTTTTGTAATTTGCGATTTTTAATGAAAAATTTAAATATGCCATATAAATTTAATCATAAATGTTACGTTCAAATAAATGCAGGGATTTGTTAGGAATATAGTAAGAGTATTTTCTCCATCAAAAACCAATGGATACTCATGTAAGAATTCACCTATATTACCCTTGCAAATTTTCGGCATTTTTAAAGGAGGACCCGATTACAGGAAAACTATACGTTTTAGAGAAAAAAGTTATTTATTTTTAAAAAATGCTCAGAAAGCCTCAAGAATATCATTTTCGAATAAAATTTTAAGTTTTCTCCCAACATAAGTTCTCGGCGCTAAGTGGGTTAATAAATAGTATGGTGGAGGTTATAAAACCTAGAGATTTAGGGACCGTCAATAAGACGTATTAGTTATATTTACGAAAATAAATAAACCCATACATACGTCACATGGTACAAATTCATAATTTGTGTTAACGATTGTGGACTTTCCGAATAAATGGATATACTACATATTTTGCTAAAAAAAATGATCTAAATTAAATAGGAAAAGCTTTGATGTTTTGCGGAGGAGATACCGAGGCACCGGTACCAATCAAAAATACTGGAATACTGATGAACGGACATCAATAAATCAACTAGTAATTCTCCGAAAAAAATTTCGACCAAAAATACTTTGGGTCTAAAACTATTATTTCGACGAAGCACATATTGCAACTACGCAGAGAACTGGAAAAGTTTTTGGCTTAACAATAAAAACGCGAATATTTACCATAAAAAAAGTTTTATTGTTTTTTTAAGTAGTCTCCTGCCTTCGCAGACCCACATGTTCGTTTGCTGTTTTGTTTCGGGCTCATACGCGTAGATCCAAGATTCGTCATCTGTAGAGTGTGTGTTAAAGTATGCTGGATCTAACGAGAACACAGCATTTTTACGGCCAGGTGTTCATACAATATCAAATGTTAGTTGGTGGAAGAAATGCCTCTATCTCACCGTTTATAACATGGCGATCTTGTATTACCCGTTCACGCACTGCTCCATTTTTTTCTTAGCATAAGGGTCAGGTTATACAAACATTAACTTTATTAAAATTATTTTTAGAGAGAGCGGTACCTAAAGGAGTAGAATGATGCAAATTGTTTCTATACCCTCAGCATTTATGCTAACGAGGGTATATCACCAATATTTTTGAACATTTAACATAATTGAAGCCAAGGTTTACCCTTTTAGAACGCGCGACTTGTCATTCTATATTATACAAATTAAACATTTTTGGATAAAATTAAATGTTTTTGGACGTGGCAAAAAATATTGGTCTTAAAAGATAATTTTTGTGGAAGCTATGTCTTTTTTTTGTGAGCAAACCACACTTCTCACGATTTTCCTGTCAAAGAAAAAGTTGAAAAGTAAATAAGGACAATCTCACTAATGTATTACCTTTCAAAATTGTATATGCTTCTACCATTTCAATGTTTTTTATACCCCACACCGCTATGTGGAAAGGGTATTATAACTTTGTTTTGGTAAAAATTCATGTAACACCGCGAAATATTCGTCGGAGACCCCCAATGTGGTATACCAATCTTCATATCTCGACGAGATAAAGCAGTTTTGAGATGTGTATCCGTCCGTCTGTCCATTATAAATTGTAATCAAACTCCAGGCCGCAATTATGGACCGATCGTAACGAAATTTTGTGTGGAAGTCTAGTTCAGGCCAGAATAGATCCCTATTTTTATTGGTGATGATCGTGATGATTTAGCGGGTGAACTGGACGAACAACATAATATTTATCCAATTTTATAACGGCTCTGTAAGTCGCAACAGTAGTCCGATCAACGCGAAATATTTAAATAAGGTAAGAGTATATGACAAAGAAGAAGCTTGCAATTGGAAATGGCGATCAAATAGTATTTAGAGGGTTAAATGAACCACATCTTTTGTATGAAAATTGTGAAAGTTTTTAATATTCAGCTTATATCATTATTCCTGGAAGAGACATACTGGGCAGGTAAGCTCTACTTGGAAGAGGACCACTTGACCTGTCTATTGATGTCAAATGTGTTGGTGTACATGGTCAGATAACAGAGTTACATCCTAATATATCCAGTTATTTGTTTGTAGTGTAATCATAAACACACTATAGGTCGCAGTTATAGCTCAATAATCACGAAATTTTCCACGAGGTAATAGTTTAGGTAGAAGAAGATGCCTACAATTTTGGATGATGACCTGATATTATTTAGCGGGTGAAATGGACCATTACTTTTGTACGAAAAATAAAAAAATATTATTGGTCTATATTTTATTTCCTGGAGGGCATATACCGGCAAGGTAGTCAACATTTGGAAAATTAACTACTGACCTTTCTCACTGATGCAAATTGCAATAACGTGTCTGCTAGATAACGGACTTACTGCCTAATACGAGTATATAATGGGTTTTGTGTAGAGAACCACATTTTCCTTCCATGATACAAATTGTCCACAGCATTATTGCAAAGTACGTGAAGCCATAGCGTATTAATTGCTCAATTGGATTTTTTATACATATGGGGGCAGGACGGGGTCGCTTCGCCCCCTTTTTGTTAAAATGTTCTCGATGTCGCTACCGTTAAAATTTTTTGAAGTATTAATTTTGGTGAAGGCTTGTTTACCTTGTTTTTTAACCAACCAATTTTAATAAAATCTATCACAACAAATTTTTGGGATAATTTGGATACAGTTTCCATACCGCTAAATTTTTACAACTCTAATCCGCTATATTTTCAAAAACATTTTACTAGTGCAGCATCTTCGTTTTAGCGGAAAGAGATTAAAAAAACTTCACTGATAAGGGAGCTATAATCATTTTATCCCTAAAAAATAGTGCGTAATGCAACATCCACGGTTCTTGTTTGATCGGCTTGAAATAGATATATATTAGGCCGGGGCGATTTGTATGGAAGGAAAAAAGTGTCATCGGGCGACTGGAGATTCTGATTCTTGGGATTGTACTGAGCAAAAAAGTCAACTAGACCATATGTCTACGGTGAAAATCGAGCCCCCGGATTTTGACTTGAAGTTTTTTTTCAAGGATTTTTGGATATTTTGGCATATAACAACCAAACCACTGAGATTTTCGATCCAACACAAAGACAACAATTGTAGCCAAGACAATAATAAAGAACTCTCTAGTACATCGCAAAAGCATTGGAACGCTCCTTCAGGTAGTTATGGCCTCGAGAAGGTACACATTTTTCGGAAAATATCGATAAACGACACTGTGCTACAAAATGGAACTCAAAGTCAGTGGGTGGAAAATTTCTTTTGGAGATGAAAGCCCTTGGTGAGTGTACTGAGAACCCAAAAGGAAGTTTTCACCATAGGTCAAGTTTCCGAGATATTGCGTGATTAATGGTTTAATTTTGGTCCCTTAATTTGTGATCAAATAGCTTTATATCTCTCTAAAGCGTTATTGTAGCTTCATTTTGACATTACATGTCTTCAGTCAAATCGAATGGTGAATCTTTTTGTAGAATACTTCATCCCTCTAACTCAATTCCTTTCATGTCCTTTTCGTCCTTTATTTTTTGAACCGTAGTAAAAGTACCACAAGGCGAGATTTTACAGCATCCAAATATTCTACAAAAATGTTGTTCAGAAGATTTTAGGTACGGTTCTCATTGATGACCAATCGATATTTTCCCGTTTTCATGGTCCTTTTTGACATTTTACCGGTTTTTGTTAAGAAAACTATGTTTTGTTTTTATGTATATTCGTTATAGGTCTGTGGTGCTTCTGAAATACTTACCATAAATAGCTCTTGTAATGACGAACACGTTAATAACAAATTTTATTGGAGGACAGATCCGGTTATCTAAATTTTTGAACCGGATATTCTGATATTAAAACCGATTTTGGAACCGGTTTTAAGTAACCGATTAACCGAATATGTATATCATTAGAAAGCTAATAAAATGGTCAATCAAATGACAGCAAGTAGCTGATTACAACTTTGTCGGTTACGAAGCTTTTCAAAATAAATATTGAACAAAACAAAAAACATAGTTTTGGATAAAATGTAGGAAAAAAAAGAAATATAACATTTAATTTTTTATTTTTTTTTTTTTTTTTTTTCAAAATAGTCTGGCTTAATCCCTTTTGTTGTTTTAATATTTAAAACAACAAGTTTATTAGTGGAGAAGGTTTGGCATTGTTCGCCAAGGGGTAAGGCAAGGAAGACTAGTTTCGATCCACGCCACTGGATCTCATCAGTTCCCTTTGTTTCTTGTTTGTGGATATTCTCCACCGAAGTTATTTTTCAATAACTTCTTCAACAAGGAACTTTTTATACCCAAACATCAATCGTCAGCTCGAAGTATAAACGTAAACAAAGAAAACCCTTCAATGAGAAGTTTTTCTTTGGGTACCTAACACAACTCCGACGAAAGTGTTTACGAAACAAAGCAAACCTTCTTCCACTCGTATGTGTCGTTGATTTTTCAACAAATGCACATACCCAAATGCTGTTTGGTAGCTTATATACCAACAACACACAAAACCGTGCCAGTGTTTCTCAAATAGAACATTGGTGGCGTTTATTTAATTGGGATAGCTGTTACAATTTTGATTTTTCGGTGGAGAATATCCACAAACAAGAAACAAAGGGAACTGATGAGATCCAGTGGCGTGGATCGAAACTAGTCTTCCTTGCCTTACCCCTTGGCGAACAATGCCAAACCTTCTCCACTAATAAACTTGTTGTTTTAAATATTAAAACAACAAAAGGGATTAAGCCAGACTATTTTGAAAAATCAAAATTGTAACAGCTATCCCAATTAAATAAACGCCACCAATGTTCTATTTGAGAAACACTGGCACGGTTTTGTGTGTTGTTGGTATATAAGCTACCAAACAGCATTTGGGTATGTGCATTTGTTGAAAAATCAACGACACATACGAGTGGAAGAAGGTTTGCTTTGTTTCGTAAACACTTTCGTCGGAGTTGTGTTAGGTACCCAAAGAAAAACTTCTCATTGAAGGGTTTTCTTTGTTTACGTTTATACTTCGAGCTGACGATTGATGTTTGGGTATAAAAAGTTCCTTGTTGAAGAAGTTATTGAAAAATAACTTCGGTGGAGAATATCCACAAACAAGAAACAAAGGGAACTGATGAGATCCAGTGGCGTGGATCGAAACTAGTCTTCCTTGCCTTACCCCTTGGCGAACAATGCCAAACCTTCTCCACTAATAAACTTGTTGTTTTAAATATTAAAACAACAAAAGGGATTAAGCCAGACTATTTTGAAAAATCAAAATTGTAACAGCTATCCCAATTAAATAAACGCCACCAATGTTCTATAACATTTTATAATTTTGCGCTATGGAAAAATGAAAATGATAAGGACAGTTATTGACGTGGTTCAAACTTCTGAGTTATGGCGAAATTAATTCATTCTTGATGAACTTTAAGTGCATGATAAAAAAACAACATAACACAAATTCATCTCGCCATAACTCAGAAGTTTGACCTATGACATAACTGCCTTTCCAGATTTATAATATTATCTTAATCGACTTTCATCGCCAAAAAGAACCCAGTGATATTTTACATCAAAATCGGTTTAAGAACGCGGTTTTTTTTGTTGTAATCAGCTACTTGCTGTCATTTGATTGACCATTTTATTAGCTTTCTAATGATATACATATTCGGTTAATCGGTTACTTAAAACCGGTTCCAAAATCGGTTTTAATATCAGAATATCCGGTTCAAACATTTAGATAACCGGATCTGTCCTCCAATAAAATTTGTTATTAACGTGTTCGTCATTACAAGAGCTATTTATGGTAAGTATTTCAGAAGCACCACAGACCTATAACGAATATACATAAAAACAAAACATAGTTTTCTGAACAAAAACCGGTAAAATGTCAAAAAGGACCATGAAAACGGGGAAATATCGATTGGTCATCAATGAGAACCGTACCTAAAATCTTCTGAACAACATTTTTGTAGAATATTTGGATGCTGTAAAATCTCGCCTTGTGGTACTTTTACTACGGTTCAAAAAATAAAGGACGAAAAGGACATGAAAGGAATTGAGTTAGAGGGATGAAATATTCTACAAAAAGATTCACCATTCGATTTGACTGAAGACATGTAATGTCAAAATGAAGCTACAATAACGCTTTAGAGAGATATAAAGCTATTTGATCACAAATTAAGGGACCAAAATTAAACCATTAATCACGCAATATCTCGGAAACTTGACCTATGGTGAAAACTTCCTTTTGGGTTCTCAGTACACTCACCAAGGGCTTTCATCTCCAAAAGAAATTTTCCACCCACTGACTTTGAGTTCCATTTTGTAGCACAGTGTCGTTTATCGATATTTTCCGAAAAATGTGTACCTTCTAGAGGCCATAACTACCTGAGGGAGCGTTCCAATGCTTTTGCGATGTACTAGAGAGTTCTTTATTATTGTCTTGGCTACAATTGTTGTCTTTGTGTTGGATCGAAAATCTCAGTGGTTTGGTTGTTATATGCCAAAATATCCAAAAATCCTTGAAAAAAAACTTCAAGTCAAAATCCGGGGGCTCGATTTTCACCGTAGACATATGGTCTAGTTGACTTTTTTGCTCAGTACAATCCCAAGAATCAGAAACTCCAGGCGCCCGTGATGGTGTTCAAATCGCCCCACTCTAATATATATATATCGATGTAGATTTTCATTGACCTATATTTCCATTTCAGAAGCCTAGATATATATATTCAGCAACCCAATTATCTTCCTCAATGGAAAAGCTTTAATTTTAATGTCAAAATCCATCTATTTTATTGGGAGATTCAAGCAACATGAAGGAAGTATTCCTATAGATCTTTCCAATATTTTCTACTACATAACACTGTGCGACACGAAAAAAATTAACCACATTCTGACACCGCAGCGTGATAGAAGACGAAACATAAGAAGACACGTGTCTCGGCGTTTTTCCCTGTTACTTCGAATTTCGCGGTTATGGGCCCCCAAAGACCTGAGGCCTTGATGTCAAAAAGGACCATTTTGTCAGGCTCATATCTTCTAAGCCGCTAAGAATTTTGGTTTACTCGTGGAGGCAAAGTTTTAGCTCTCATCTTAAAGAATAATAATTGTGAAGACATAAAATCCATTAAACCTTATCTTCAAGGTCAAAATCGTTAAGGTCAAGTTTCCGTTATAATTTTTTCTCAGATTTTGGACTACAGATATCAAACCGATCAAAATTGAATCAAACAACCAACTACAAAAATGTACCTTAGATCTCAATAAAAAACTTTCTGGAACATACGAACCCTGTGGAAATGGTTCTTAAAGGTCAAAATAGGAAAACAAATGCAATTTTTATTTTCTTTTTTCGGTTTCTGCTCCATAGAAATTTAAGAAAACATTCAACTAAAATAATTTAGCGAATATATCAGTATACAACTTTGTGGAACATCAGAGTTCATAGAGAGCTGTTTTTAAAGGTTAAAATAGCAAAAAAACCTTAGAAAATATTCGATTTTTATACTTTTTTCCCCGATTCTGGTCCATAGATACCGAACCGTTCAAAATTCAAGAATAAAACGTACTACAAAAATTTACCTAAGATCTCAGTTAACAACTTCCTAGAACATATGAACACCGCGAAATTCGAAGTAACAGGGAAAAACGCCGAGACACGTGTCTTCTTATTTTTCGTCTTCCATTACGCTGCGGTGTCAGAATATGGTTAATTTTCCATGACACAAAAAATTACACACAGTGTAATGCATGTGAAAAAAATATTTTTTCAAACACAAAACTATTTTTGACCAAAATATGTGCTTATTTTGAATGTAACATCGAAACTATAATACCAATCTGAATGATTTTAGTGTCATTTGATTGACCGTGAAGTTTTGATCCACAACAAATTTTATGTAGTTTAATGACCGGTAAATGGACCTTTATTTTGAAAAAAAAGTTTACTTATATTCATTAATTTATCAATATTATGTAGATTCCGTGAATTCTGAGTATATCATATGCAACCGGCTCGCTAAAATCACTTCGAGAGACCTTTTTAGTTTGTGCTCATTAAAATAATTAGCGTTTTTATAATATTTTCTTTCTTAAAAGCCGAAAGAAAACCACCATAACTTTTGTCAGAGTTTGTTGATTTAGCCATGTCCGTCCGTCTTTCTGGCTGGAGCACACGGTAACTCTAGAACGGATCAACCGATTCGCTCTAAGATTTGGCTTTTGTAATATTTTGTCCAAACTTAGTTTAAGTTCGAAGATGGGTTATATCGGTCCACTCCCTTCGGTACCTCCCCCATAAAAGTTCGAAAATGTTCGGAAAATTTGTGCGTACGACAACTCTTGAAGAAAGTGACCGATTCATACTTTGAACATCGTGAAATTTCTACAAGGCTTAGATGAGGTTCCAAAATGGACTCAAACCCACTACTTCGGGTACCTCCCACACAAAATTTCGGATAAGTTCAGTTTAGGACATGCTCTCGCTTTGATTTTTTTTTGTGATAACTTGTATTCACTGTCCCTTATACAAATTTCATCGGGGGCAAATTCATACTTCATGAGAAAGTAGCCTGAAAGGTGCAAAAAATCCATATGACACCGTGTGTAGTGGGTAGAGCGCACTATAACTCTCGAACGGATCTGCCGATTCGGTCTAAATTTCACTATCGTAATATTTTATATGAACTTAGTTTAAGCCCGAATATGAGTCATATTGGTCAATTCCGTTAGGTAACTCTCCCAGAAAAGTTCGAAAATGTTCCGTCCAAAATTTGGCCCTCATAATATTTCGTACAAACTGAGTTTAATTTTGGGCGCTTTCGGTGCGCATCTTTCGGTATGTTACGAAAATATGTAGTACACGCAATATCTGTTGAACCGAGCAACCGTCCAATATGTTGTCTAAATGTAGTTTTACTTCAGAAATGGTTTATATCGGTCTTCTGCTTAGGGCAGAGTGAGGCATTGGGTCTCCCGTGAGCATAAATTTACTCACGCTCACCAACAGAGTCTACTCAGGTTGCGAGCATGAGTAAATTTACTCTTACGGAAGACCCATTACCTCACTCCGCCTTAGAGTATCTCCCCTACTAAAGTTCAACATTTGTGTTTAAGTGTTCGAAAATCCTTTGGAAATATATACCGATGCTACTTCTAGTAGTCCTATTTAAGCGATATCATGTTTTTCGTGTTCAAATCCATGCTTCTTGACATCGTGGCCCAAAACCTCTAAGTTTTACGGTGACCAACTGAAATGACTGGTGGGCAAAATATCTATAGAAAGAAATGACTCCCAAAACAAGATCCACTTCCAAAATAGATTATGTTGGTCGATTCCTTCCAATTCATCCTCCGCAATACTTTTGAGGTTCAAACCAAATACATATATTTTTTGTCGGCAAGTTCATACTTCCAAAAATGGCCGCAAAATCTGTCAATAGATGAAAGTTTCAATTCACAAGGACAGAGTCTATATCTCTGTTGGCAAAGCCGACTAATACTTTTTTACGTTTTATACCCTCAACACCATTGTATTGAAGTAAATATGAACAATTAATAACTAATATGCTCTTTCTATACGTTAAGTATAATTCCTTGGGGAAGAATAATAGCTTAACTGATGATAATCCCTTTATACTGATAATTCTGTGTGGAGGTTTTCTACCTATTGAGATTCCAGAAGCCCAGTTTACATCCACATCAGAAGGAAAATGTTGAAACATTCTTTAAAAGAGATAATCGTTGTTCTTTCTATCCTCTGACTAAACACAATATCAGATTACAACCCAACGAAATACATAAAATTGGGCAATACCGATCCATGGGGGTTAGACAAAAAACTGCACAAAATTCCAATTAACAGCAAATTCGGTAGGAAAATGTGACTAAAATCTTGAATTGGGTGGCAACCTTACGAAGGCTGCTGCTTGTTTTTGCAAGGATTGTTTTGTACCTGTTATAAAATTTTTACCCCTGGCTTAAAGTTTCAAAATATCGAAAATCCGTGAGTGCCGTTTTATGGGGGCTATATAAAGACCTATACCGACAAATTTCTGGTGGAAAGTTTTATATCCCAAACGAAGATTAAATGCCAAATTTTAGCCAATTCGGAGGGATATTGAGTACACAACCTTCAAAATACCGAAAATCGGGAGGTACCATTCTATGGGGGCTATATGAAGACGTGGACCTATACCGTCAAATTTCAGGTGGAAAGCTTTATATCCCCAACGAAGACTGAATACCAAATTTCAGCCATTGCGGGGGGATATTGAGGCCTCAACCTTCAAAACACCGAAAATCGGGAGGTACCATTCTATGGGGGCTATATGAAGACGTGGACCTATACCGACAAATTTCAGGTGGAAAGTTTTATACACCCAACGAAGACCGAATGCAAAATGTCAGCCATTTTGGTGGGATGTTTAGGACACAACATTCAAAATACCGAAAATCGGAAGGTATCGATCTATGGGGACATATGAGAACCGACAAATTTAAGGATAAAAGTTTTATACCCCAAAGACGACTAAATACCAAATTTCAGCCATTTGAGGGAATACTGAGGCCACAACCTTAAAAATACCGAAAACCAGGAGGTACTGTTCTATGGGGGCTATATGAAGAAGTGGACCCATATCGAAAAATTTCCTGTGGACATTTTAATAACCCCAAAGAAGTCTAAATACCACACAACCTTCAAAATACCAAAATTCGGCCGGTGCCGTTATATGGGGGCTATACCAAAACATGGACCGGTGTAGCCCATCATCAAAATTGTACTGCCTGCGTCCTATCTACATTTTTGTGGATGCTAAAGTGATTACCACAGAAGGACGGACAGATGGACATGCAAAGATCGACTCAGAATTTTACCCTGATCAATGATTATTTCATACAATGGAGATTTAGTGACCGCCAATAACGCGTATAAGTTATAATTAGGTAAATAAATTAACCCACTTATACGTCACCTGGTAAAACATTCATAATGTGGACCATTTATGTTAACGATTGTGGACTTTACGAATAAATGGATACATATTGCTAATAAATTTAATTTAAATAAAACCGCAAAAGTTTTGATCTTTTACGGTGCATGTATCGGTACCAGCCAATAAGACTGGGAAGCTGAATATCTAATATCGATAACTCGACTCTAAAGTTTCTAAAACTATTATTTCGACGAAGCACATTTTACATATACCCTCGTCAGCCTAAATGATCAGGGTTTAAAAATACCGAAAATCGGGAGGTACCGTTATGTGGGGCCTACACCAAAACGTGGGCCGATATAGCCCATCTCCGAACCTCACCTGCCTATGGCAAAATGCGCTCTGGTGGCAAAATATACATAGCTCGATTATTGTGGACGCTAGATTGATTACAACAGATGGACAGATGGTCATGGGTATTTTATAGAGTCGCAAATTATTACTTCAAGCGGAAAAACAGAAGTTCAATATTTTCTCCATAGGGCTTTAAGCTCTATACTATATACATGACTCAGCACTTGTGCTGAGCAAAATTGACAAAACTTTCAAAAAAAAATATCGCTAATATACGAGTATGTAAGTCGGCTTAGATAACGATAACATAGTTTTTAGGCATTACTTTCAGTAGTTTGTTAAACTTTGTTATTGCCTTATAGGGTGCTGCATGCTACGAAAATCTGTTGTGTGTCCTCTACCACAATTTTTATATTTCAATTTAAAAAATATTTTTCACAACTTTTGTTTGTGTTTCTGTGCACTACAACTAAAATTGTCAGCCATCACTTTCATGTGTTGGTCTCGTGTACTGTTTTTTTTAATAAATCCATTATTTTGTTGCAGCCGTTTACGAAAGAAAATAAAACAAAAAAGTTTAACTTTATAATCTCAACATATGAACAACATGTAGGTCCACATGTGTTGTATGTGTGTGCGTTTATAATTGTTAAGTTATTTTTTGTATTTCTTTGCTGCTGAACTTCGGGAATTTAATTTGTTTTCATACCTTTCACTTTTATCTTTTTCAAAATATCTGAATAAAGTTTTATCCTTAAATGAAAATATAACAACTTTCAGTTGAGTAGGGAAGTTATGATTCTTTTATGTTTTAAGTAAAACTTAGAGGAGGATAAGTAAACTAAAATAACAACATATATACAAAATGTAAGAACATATATATTTGTTCGTTGACTTTCTATAAGAAGATGCAAAGTTTTTCTTTTTGTAATTTTAAGGTAAGAACAGTTAGTAGTTTATGAGATAATTTTAGAAAGACTGTAGCTTATCTCAATCTTCCTGCTGCAGAAGATTTTCATAAGGTGCTTTATTTGTAAAGAAATATTAATAAACTATAATACAAGGAGGAGTCTCTCCAAAGAATACTATGTTGTAAAATGTTGGACGAAGCAAAGGGTAGACATTGAAATTTTGTTGTTGAAGCGGTATGTTGTATAAGCCCAGTAAAAAGTGGGAGTCGTGCAATGTGAAGTTAAGATTTAAACAAAAGGAGTTGTGATACATCACAAAGTTCGTTACATCTTAACTGCATCCTTATTGCATACAAGGGATTTGTGACAACGAGACTCGTTAGTAAGATTTTAACAGCATCTATTGACACCTACACACTCAACCATCGTTTGTCTCAAATATAAAAAAAAACAAGTAAAAAAGTTTCAGTCGGCTTTGTCGACAGAGGTATACTCGCAGACTCTGTGAATTGAAACACTTTTTTCCAAAAACCGTGGGTCTTCAGAAGTTTGGGCGTATGAACTTGCCGACAAAGATATGGATTAAGATAAAATCTCAAAAGTTTTGCGGGGGAGGTACCTCAAAGCGTGGACCGACATAGTCCATTTTGGAAGTGTGTCTTCTTTTGGGAGTCATTCCCCTCGATAGGAACATTATATCAGGATACATGGACTTGCCCACGAAAAACATCATATCGCTGTAAATAGGGCTACTAGGAGTACCTTAGATAAACATTTCCAAAAGATTTTCGCACAGACCCTTAACCGCACTTAAACAAACATTTTGATCATATGTGTGGGTGGTACTTTAAGGAATGGACCGTAGCGTCCACTTTTGAACATAAACTAAGTTTGGACAAAATAGTTCGAGATCCAAAGTTTGGACCAAATCGGTTGCTCCGTTTATGAGATATTTTAGCGGATATTTTCGAACTTTTGTGGGGGAGGTACCGAAAGAAGTGGACCTATAAGCACCATCTTCGAATTTCATCTAATATTCTGAGAAATATTACGATACGCAAAGTGTGGTCAAACACAGTATTCGGTTCGGGATTTGTCGTGAACCAGCCACTACACATGCTGGCCGTAGGGTTTTTTACAGTTTACCGGTCATTTTCTCAAGAAAAATGGACTTGCCAATGAAAAAACCTGTACCATCATAATTGAGTGCAACCTGTTCCAAGAAAAATCAAAACGCTTCGAGAGGATGTCCTAACCTGCACTTTTCCGAAATTTGGTGTGGGAGGTATCTGAGATATATCCCCGGTCTGTGTGAATTGAAACACTTTTTCCCCAAAAAAAAACTTATGTATTTAGGAATTTTTCAAAATGTTGGGCGTATGAACTTGCTGACAAAAATATGGATTTTGATTAAAGCTCAAAGATTTTGCAGGGGAGGTACCTAAAGTAATGGACCTACATAATCCTTATTTTAAGTAAGTCTTATTTTTGGGGTAATTTTTCTCGATAGATAGACATAAAACATAATTTCGCTGTAACCAGAGCCACTAGGAGTACCTTCGGTAAAAATGTCCAAAGGATCGTCGAACAGACCCTTAAGCGCACAAAAATGTTGAACATTTGTGAGATTTTGCCCCTAGCAATGGGCCGATATGGCCCACTTTTGAACCAAATCGATTGCTCCGTTTAGAGCAGTGCCGACCAAAAAGAGAGAACACAAAAATGTGAATGTATTAAAAACATTGTCGATTTATGACAGTGTGTTAGTAAGTTTGTATGCACGCTACCTACAAAACAACAACAAATCAAAACATTTGCTCTCTCATGTGATTTGCCGAAAAACTTCGTAACGATTTTTTGTGTGGGAGGTATTGACAAGAGTGAACCTATGAACACTATCTTGGAATTTCATATAATATTCTAAGAAATATTACGATATGAAAAGTGTGGACCAACGCAGTATTCGGTTCGAAAGTTGTCGTACGGACCAGCATCTACACATACTGGTCGTAGAAGTTTTTTTTACAGATTTCTGGTCATTTTTTAAGAAGTACGGACTTGCCACTCAAAAAACTTGTACGTAATAATAGGGTTCTTGCAAGAACAATCAAAACGATTCGAAAAGAGGTCGTATCCGGTATCCGTAAGATTTGACAGGTACAGTTCATATTCCAACCTGGCCTACGTCTTGTAGAATAATAACGATATGCAAAGTATGGACCAAACCGGTTATTTTTAATTAATTTTTCGTTAGAATCAAGCTTAACCACCCATGATTTTTGCAAGTGAAAAAGGAAAGCCGAAGATTTGAAACCTACATAATTGCCACTATGTGACATGTTCCGCCTTTGGTAGAGACTCATCAGACATATCGGCTGTGGAGCGGCTTCGCTGTCATCAAAGTTTTGTTGTGTATTATGAAGATGTGGAACCATATCCATAATTTTTGGTGGACAATTTTTTGTCAAATGTCAAAAATATAGCTTAAACCCTTAAAATACCGAAAATCGGGCGGTACCGTTATATGAAGGCTATACGAAAAAATGGGCCGACAAAGCCCATTTTCGAACTTGGTCTAAGTTAACACCAAAGACACATAATGACAAAATTTCAGCACTCTATCACGCTGATGAAGAAAATATATATTGTAGTGGGTATAAAATGATTATTACGATAAGTTACAAACGGAATGACAAACGTAACATACCCCTTATTTTATGGCGGATGGTATAAAAATATCCAAATTCTTTAGTTTTACGTCAACTAAAATCAGATTTGTATGAAAGGGCGCGGATGGGCGCGACTATTTTTTTCACAAAATGATAGTACACATTAATACCTTTCACCACATATACATATATAATATCACAGATACACCCCGATACCAAAAGTTATACTCCAGAGAACACATGGACGGAAAAGCAAGGAAGTTGTGGCGCAGGTTCTAACCCCAGTCTGATTTTTATTTATTTGTATAACTTGCCTTTTAGGGTGAAGATCACTTTTAATATTAATTTTAATGAATTTCTCTTTAGAATCGAGCTTTATTGCCGATGACTTTTGCAAGTGAAATATGAAAGCGAAAGATTCGAACCCACACAACCACCACTATGTGGCGGTTACTGCCTTCGAGAGTTATCGTGCACAACATTTTAGCGAAAAGTTTTAAACTTTTATGGCTGAGCTATCAAAAGGAGTGGACCCATACGGACCATTCTAGAATTTAATTTAAGTTTGGGCAAAATATTATGACTGCGCTCCATCTACTACACATGGTGCTATATCGGGTTTTTAGGAAGTATTGATTCGCCCCTGAAAAACCTTGTACCGTCGTAATGGGGCAAATACAAGTTGTTACAACAATAATCAAAATGACTCGACAGGAGGTCTTATACCGTTTTTTTGCGTGGGAGGTACCCGAAGGGTACGAAATCGGTTAGTCCCTTCGAGAGTTATCGTGCGCATAATTTTTGCGAAAGCCAAAATTTGTACCAAATCGGTTAATCCGTCCGAGAGTTATCGTGCGCTCCATCTAGCCGGACTTTGGTAAATCGACTCCAAATTGTCTGAAACGGATTTCGTCCAAACATACTTGGGGCACATTTTTCCCATATGAAAAAAAAAAAATAAATATATATTTTCGCGCTACAATAACGATATTTGGTACATAGGTTAAGAAAATATTCCCCAGTACAAATCCACTCGCGAGAAAGTTTTTGGTTGTTGCGGACAAAACTTATCGCGGTTTTACTTCTACCTTTAAGAGAAAAAATATTATAAAACCACTAATCATTTAATTAGCATAATTGTCACTAAAAAGTTATAAAGAGTATATTGCATAATATTTGTAAAATGTTACTCAGTATTCGCCGAATTTACAAAAATTGACAAAATTTTAAATGTAATCCGACTCTTTTTAATATATAGGTTCATTGAGCTAATATGAATCGGGGTGCACTCATTGATATGAGAGAAGTCTCCCTTGTCCCTTCTGAGATGATTGTGGACTAATTATTAAAATGCACATATACATATCCGTTAAAATGGTAGGAGCATCTTTATAAATTTTCGAAGCCTTTTTGTCTTTAAAAAAAGGTACCCAAGAACAGGTAAAAATAGAATCAGTCGGCTTTGCGACAGAAGCAAACCCCGTTTGTCGAAAACATTACTGCAGTAATTCGTACTGAGAGAACTCTCCGAAAAAAAGTTTAAAATTTATTCACGAATACGTCTGAACCTGTTCGTATGCCTATATGTTTAAGAGCTTTAATGGGTGGGAGTAGGGTTTTCAGAGTTTTAGGATAATTATCACAGACAGTATGGATTTACCCCGATAACACCTATATTGTCGCAATATGAGACTCGACGACTACCTGCTTTCAAAATTTCAAAACGCTACCCGTAAATTGATATTTTGGCATTGGCCCCATGTGACAATACCACCTGATATTCGGTACGTTGAGAATTTTAGCTACATTCCATATTTTGGATGGCCCCCACACAAGGGTGCCTCCCGTCTACAGCTATTTTGAAGTTTTTATTTATTTTTATACCCTCAGCATATGTATATGCTAACGAGGGTATATACACTTTCATACGGGCAAAATGAGCCTCATCGAAATAATGGTTTTAGATCCCAAAAGTTCGAAAATGTTCTGAAAATTTGTACGTAAGATAACTCTTGAAGGGAGTAACCGATTTGGTCCAAACTTTGCAAATCGTGAAATGTCTACCAGACTTAGATGAGTTTCCAATATGGACTCAATCGGTACACTCCTTCGGGTACCTTCCACACAAAATTTGGGATTAGTTTAGTTTAGGGCCTGCTCTCGAATCGCTTTGATTTTGGTTGTAACAACTTATATGCACTGCCCCCAATACGACGGTACAAGTTTCATTAGGGCCAAGTCCACACTTTCTGAGAAAATAGCCCCAAAGTTGCAAAAAAATCCTATGACACCGTGTGTGGTGGTTGGAGCGCAAGATAACTCTCGAACGGATCTGCCGATTCGGTCCAAAATTTGGCCTTAGTAATATTTTGTCCAAACATAGTCCACACCTACAGGTACCTCCCCCACAAAAGTTCAAACATTTTCGGAAAAATTGTTCGTACGGTAACTCTTAAAGGGAGTGACCGAATTGGTCCATACTTTACACATCCTAATATATGTACCAGATATAGATCAGGTTCAAATAAATTTGTCCACTCCATCCGGTACCTCGCACACAAAATGTCGGATAAGTTCACTTTAAGACCTACAATCGAATCACTTTGAAACTTTTTTTCAGGGGCAAGTCTATACTTCTTGGAGATCCACTTCCATAATGGTCAATGTCGATCCATTCCTTTAAGTATCTCCTCCGCAAAACTTTTGATCTTTAATCCTAATCAACATTTTTGTCGGTTCGTACATCGAAAATTTTTAAAACCCCCTAAATAAATGCGTTTTTTGGGAAAAAATTGTTTCAATATACACAGACTGAGGGTATATCTCTGTCAGCAAAGCTGACTGATACTTTCTTACTTGTTTTCATTGAGGTTCACATGTCCAAAATTTCTCCAGCGCTAATTGTTAACGTTTAGTAGTCAAGTATTATAAAGTTTGTATTATAAAGTTTGATTTCCATTACGCAGAAAACTTCCTAATTATTTCTTTTTAATCCATAATATTTCATGGTGGAAGGTATACAAATTTTGGCCCGGCCGAACTTAATTTTTTTAATGGTTTATGTCTAAAATTCCTCGACTAGCGCAATATCGATGTGTCCTTCTGTAAAGTTATCTGCATAATGGTAAACGTGTGATGCTAATGCCCAGAAGTATATCCTTCCTAGACCACAAATTAACAACTTAGCTTCGTGGTTTCGTAGTTAGTTATTTGAGATCAGAATTCAATAATTACCTATCCGAAGATCGTCTTTTTGCTTCTCAACTTATTGAAGGAAGAAGTTCGTACATAAGTTTATGAAATGATTCCTAATTCTGACCTCCTTTCTAAGAGCCAAGATGTATACTGCCTAGATTTAACTTGTCTGAGAGGAGAATTTTCCTAAGAAGATCCAATAAAATAAGCCATGTCAATAAACACTACAATCATATCATTGGAGACCATCAATCGCCTAATTTAACAATAGAGTCCTTGTTGAAGACTGCCCTTAATGTTTGAAATTTGTTTTGAAGTCAGAGATTTTAAGTCAGACCGACCATGAATGTCATTTGAGTGCAAAGTGTTATCGTACTATGTTCGTCATGCCGTTCAACCTGGGTGATAAAACTGAGGTCCCACTGATAATAATAATAATTGTTCGAAAAATATCCCAGACGGGACAAGGGACACTTCTCTCATATCAATGAGTGCATCCCGATTCATATTAGCTCGATGATATGGGACCTACTGTTTATCGCCGAGTCCGAACGGCGTGTCCAAGGACACCACTTGTAGAGAAGTTTTACATGGCTGAAATACTCAGGAAATGTCGCCAACATTACCGAGGCGTATTTTGCCACCGTTGAAAATGTGATGTTGTCTGGCCAGAGTGTAAGGCTGGTGTGCATTAGGGTTAAGACTTTTTCCAACCACATATCCCTGTCTCATATTTTGATGAGCTTTTACCTAAGATTAGATAAAATCATAATTATAAGGTGATTCGATAAAAAAAGCTCACACACAAAAAGATTTTAAAGTTTTTGTTTATGACTTTTTTTTTTAATTTAAGCATATATAAAACTCAAAACTAGCTTTAAAGGCACACGAAAAACTCAACGAGAGTAGGCTCTTCTGACCTTAAAAATGTTGTTCAAGTTCTCCGATGATTTAAAGCAAAAAGAGTTGCTTCACTTTACACCCCCCATATTTCACTTATCGCCAGCGTTAGCAAGCGGACTTCTTGTAATGAAGTAAAATTTATTTATTTTTTAAAACTTTTCAACATCACCGACCAAACATAGTTTTTGTTCTTTACATTTCACGCTATCTCTTGGCCACTTGGAAGTTTTTTTTTTCGTTCATCATAAACAATGAATGAGAGTACCACTTGCAATTTTGCGATATGGCATGTTTCGCATCAACTTTTTGCGTATAATGGTCAAGAAAACAACAACAAAAAACACACAGTAATAACTAACACGCAAGTAAGAAAATATGTTACTCCATGATTGTGGTAAAAATCCAACTGTCTTCCAATATTCCTTAAGGAGTAACTTTTACAAAATGGAGTTGCCATGGCAAAACACCCGGCAAGGGAGCTTCACCACATTGAAATGTGTGTCAAAATTAATTAAAAATTTTGATTTATATGCAAAACTTTCGACGTTTTTTTTTTATATAGCGACTTTAGTATTACTTGTTACGAGCTCTTTAGTGGTGAAAAAGTTGACCTAAGAAATGGGAGAAAATATTGATATAAATGATGGTGATTGGTTGGTACAGAACGGGGTGTTGGACTACAGGGGTGGGAGGATTTTATCAGTGGAAAATTGAGAAATATTTACCCAGTCATTAATATTAATAAATTTATAGGTTTTTTTTTTGTTTCAAATCAATTCCTTTTAACCGGCCACTAGTAACCCACATCACCAGCTGTAAGGTTCACAAATTATCCTGAAATGCTTCAATTTTAAAAGAAAAGAAAAAATATTGCCATAAACTTCGTAGAAACTTTGTTGTTGTGGTCAGCTAAAAACTTGATGTTCTCCTTCACATAAATAAATCAATGCTTAAGAAACTTGAACTTTAGTGTGTTTCATAAATTTAAAACGTAATGGCTAAGAGTCGTTAATAAAAATAAAATTTAAACAGAGGATTGGTTAGTTTTGAACAAGAGGAGCTGATTTATGAATTGGTAGAGCAAAAATAACGCTAGAGCGTGAATGGCTTCAAAACTAAAATTTTAAATTAAAATAAAAAGTGTTGGATTTTGAAAAGCGACAGACTTTCGCAAAGACGTTAAAGATGATTGTAACATGTATAACCTATGCTCCGTCCACAAATAACAAGACAGATTATCTATGTACGATAATTGTGGTTATGACTTTTTTTCTCAAAAATGATTTCCTGTAGCGGGAATGTATAAACTTTTGCCTATTAATGACTCATATTACGTTTATTGTATTTAAGTATCAAAAAAGGTAAGCACAAACCACTTACTTACTTACTTAGTTGGCCCATTACAGAACATTTGTTCCATAGACCGAACTAAGAAAAGATCTCCATTCCTCTCTGTTTTTCGCTTGACTTTTTGGAATACCGCGCCTTTCCATTTCTTCGTCCACTTGTATGCTCCATCGAAGCTTAGGCCTGCCGATTCTGCGTGCACCGTCATGTGGCATGTATTCATTCGCCTTTTTAGCGGGTTCATCATCGCTCATTCTCATGATATGGCCTAGCCAACGCAATCGTTGCATCTCGATACGTTTAACTATATTCATGTCTTTGTATAGCTTATATAGCTCGTGGTTCATACGACGTCGATATTCACCGTCAACGCAAATCGGCCCGTAGATCTTTCGAAGAATTTTCCTCTCAAACACACCAAGCACTGCCTTATCTGCTTGCGCAAGTACCCATGCTTCGGAGCCATACATTAGCACGGGTAGTATCAGCGTTTTGTGTAGTGTTATTTTTGTTTGACGAGATGTGGCTTTGTTTTTAAATTGCTTACTTAGACCATAGTAGCATCTGTTGGCCAATACAATTCTTCTTCTTATTTCACAACTGATGTTGTGTGTTGTGTTTATGGCAGTGCCGAGGTAGACGAAGTCTTTAACTACCTCAAAATTGTAGGTACCAACTTCCACAGTTGGTCCGAGCTCTATGGACGCTTTGCGCGTCGACACCATCAATTTGGTCTTTTCGCCGTTTACCGCCAGACCCACTTTCGCAGATTCTGCTTCGACCTTCCTAAAGGTATCAGTTACTTCCTTTACTGATCGTCCCATGATGTCTATGTCATCAGCATAGACAAGTAACATGTGGCTATTGGTGTAAATTGTGCCATTTCTTTTGACATTTGCATCTCGTATTACCTTTTCCAGCAAAATGTTGAAAAGATCACACGAAAGGCTGTCTCCTTGTCTGAAACCTCTTTTGGTACAAAATTCTTCGGAGAGGTTCTTTCCAATTTTAACTGAGGACCTAGTATCAGTTAAAGTCATCTTACAAAGCCGGATGAGCTTTGCGGGGATACCAAATTCAGACATTGCGTGGAATACCTTTGATCGGATGGGACTGTCGAATGCTGCTTTATAATCGACAAAAAGGTGAAATGTGTCGATCTGCATCTCTTGGGTCTTCTCTAGCATTTGCCGCAGGGTAAATATCTTGCCAGGTCTAAAGCCACATTGGTATGGTCCAATTATTTCGTTGACCATTGGCTTTAGTCGTTCGCACAATATACCTGACACTATCTTATAGGCAATAGGGAGAAGACTTATGCCCCTATAGTTTGAGCATACAGTCTTATCTCCTTTCTTGTGGACGGGACATAGGATACTCAGGTTCCAATCGTCGGGTACGCTTTCTTCCTGCCAGATGGTGCTAACTAGCTGATGCATACACCTTATCAGCACGTCGCCTCCGGTTTTAAACAGTTCGGCTGGTAAGCCATCGGCTCCTGCTGCTTTATTATTCTTCAGCCGGTTGATTGCTGTTTTTACCTCATCTTGGCCGGGCGGTATACATTCTATACCATCTTCTGGGATTGGATCTGTGGTATCATCGTCTTCGCTACTATTGGATACCAGCAGATTGGAGAAATGTTCCTTCCATATCCTGAGCACGCTATCTGTATCTGTTACCAGATTACCTTGCTGGTCTCTACAGGAGGATGTGCCTGTACCAAAGCCATCTGTTTGATGTTTCACTCTTTGGTAGAATTTTCGGACTTCATTCTGGCTCCTGTACATCTCGATTTTTTCACACTCCCGCTTTTCCATTTCTCTCTTTTTCTTGCGGAAAAGACGTTTCTCTTCTCTCCTTTTCTCCCGATATCTCTATCGTGCGTTACGCGTTGCTACTGATTGTAAAGTAGCTCTGTGTGCCGCATTTTTCTCTTCGGTAGCAGCACGACACTCCTGGTCATACCATGAATTACTTTGTGGAGGTCTCTGGAATCCAAGTATGGATTTTGCGGCTGTTTGCATGGAGTGGGCATTGTGTTGTTATGTTATCGGGACAAGGATTGCTCGCGTTAAGCAATTGAGCTAGTTGAGTGGAATATGCTGTGGCTATCTGTTGTGTTTGCAGCCTATCGATGTCCAACTTCCGCGTTGTGTCTGTTGGTGCTTTATTTGCAACGTTTAGACGGGTACGTACCTTTGCTGCAACAAGGTAGTGGTCCGAATCAATGTTTGCGCCTCGGAACGATCGTACATCCAACACGCTCGATGAATGTCTTCCATCTATTACAACATGATCAATTTGATTACTTGTTCTTTGATCTGGAGACAGCCAGGTGCCCTTATGAATGTCGAGATGATTAAATCTGGTACTGCTAACTATCATGTTTTTTGCAGCTGCAAAGTCTATCAGCTTCATACCATTGTCAGATGTTTCACTGTGGAGACTGAATTTCCCGACTGTTGGGCCAAAGATATTCTCCTTTCCAATTTTGGCATTAAAATCGCCTAGAATGATTTTAATGTCATGGGCAGGGCAACGGTCATATGTTCCTTCTAAGCGCTCGTAAAATATATCTTTGGTCTGTTCGTCCTTTTCTTCAGTGGGAGCATGAGCGCAAATAAAGCTGATGTTGAAGAATATAGCTTTTTTTCGAATTGCAGCAAGTCTTTCATTCACTGGGGTGAAGCTGGATACCAGATGTTTTAGTCTCCGACTAACTAAGCACAAACCACTATGACAAAAAAATAAAAAAAATACTATAAAAATACAATAAATTATTTCCTGTTCCACGAAAAAATTGCTTTTAACCTATTATTAATTATAACAACTTTTATTACATTTAAATATTGAGAAAGCTCACGCATAAACCACTTTTAATCGGTATGATATATGAAATAAAATTATATCTATATATATAAAAGCAAATGGTGTTAGTTACTACGCTTATAACTAAAGAACGGCTGAACTGATTTTAATAATTCGCACCATTCGGGTGCCACCGTGGTATACACACCCGCCTTGCACACATAAGGTCGTGGTTTCGATTTCTCGGCCAGGCAACAATAAAAACACTTTTAAACGGTGGCAAAATACCCCTCAGTAATGTTGGTGACATTTCCGGAATATTTCAGCCATGTAAAATTTCTCTACAAAAGTGGTGTCTTAGACACGCCGTTCGGACTCGGCGATAAACTGTAGGTCCCATATCATTGAGCTAATATGAATCGAGGTGCACTCATTGGTATGTGAAGGATATATTTACCATTTCGAAATGACAGAAAAGGATAAAACCTAAAAAAACACGTAAATCCGCGAGTGCCATTGACAACGAGATGCGTAACTGAGATGGTTATGAAGATAGATAATTACCCAGCGAAATGTTTGCCTCCAATGATGAAATTAAAGCATAAGTACAAGTGATATGGAAGTGCAACAAATTATGCATTTTCACTCATGATTTTTACAAGAGCGTGACTACTGAAAGATGCTAACCCTTCGGCACTGCATTTTAACTATACCTTTGGAATCGCAATTCAACTAACCTTTTGGGGAAGACTAGGATACAGTCCAATTTGCATCCAAAGCACGTGTTTTTATGCAGTGCTTTGGATTGAATTTAAAGGCACTCTTCGGAATGTGTTTTATGCAGTTCAAAAATGCAAGCCATTGCAAACAATCCCAAAACAAATAAAAAGAATTTATAATTTGTATAAAACAAGAATAAGATAAAAGGATTGGCATAAGAGGAGAATAACCGTTTTTTTGAGTATTTAGATAAATTTGACATTTTCATTCTTTCTGAAACACATACGAGTATTGAGGCTAAACAAGAAATAAACTTTGCAAACAAATTTAAAAACTTTAAGATTCAATAGAATGCTGCTACAAGAACCAGTGCAAGGGGACAAGGCATTGGAGGACAGTTATATGGATTGCGCAGAGATTTTGAAAAAGCTGGCTTCAAGCATACTTTTACCAATAACGGAGACCAATATATAATTCAATGTGAATTGAATTCTTTTCGATTTGAAATAATTCCAGTATACTTAAGGGGTACATGTTGGTATGAAGATTTCGAAAAACTGCAATATGTCGTGGAAAATCAAGGAAGCACTAAGATTGTAATAGGAGACCACAATGTTCGTATTGGTGAGGAACAAGAAGTACCCACAGAAATTCTTAAAAACTGCCCATATAGTAGAGCTTTAAAGGAAAAAAATGGTAATGCAAATGGTAGAAAATACATAGAATTCTGTAATAATAATGGTCTTATAGTTTTAAATGGGAGAATGGCAGGAGATGAAGAAGAGAAATTCACTTTTGCGAACAAAAATGGTAACTCTGTTATCGACATATGTGCAGTGACGGTAGATACTATAAATTTTATCAAGACTTTCCGAGTGGTAGACCAAATCTGGTCAGGTCACAGGGACGTACGCAGGGGGGGGGCACAGGGGGCCCGGGCCCCCCCCGAAATGGTTTGGTCGACTAAAATTTGTTGAGCTACAGTAACAAATTACTACTTTTTTTTCTCATTTTCTGATATTTCTTTTGAATTTTAAATGAAATCTTATATTTTTCTGAAGTATTTGGACTAAAAATAGTACTTCATTAAGAAATATTTTAAAATTTTTTGCTTGAATACCCTTTTTGAGAGAGACTACCAGTAAAATCTGAATTACTTTTTATGTCATTATATTCCATTTCCAAATAATAAAGGAACGCGGAATTACGTAAGAAATATTCTCCATATTTGATACGCTATTTCGATCTGTATAGAGGTCTCGAGTCTTTATACTTATCTTTCTTCCAAAAGAATACTAGTTTAGTATTGTGTGAGTGGAAGTGCATAAAACGAAATGTCTATTGGACAAGATGTACCATATATCGTTTTTTCGTGGAGTATATATCGAAAATCAATTAGAAATTTGTTTCAGTGCCTTCGCCAAAATGTTTAACTCTATGAGAATTCCGTTTCAGACAATTTGGTGTAATTTAGCCTTATACACCCTGTATATCTGATCTGAGCGAATTAACCGATTTGGTAAAGATATTGGATTTCGAAATATTATGTCCAATTTTCTTTTAAATCGAGATTCTATTTTCCAAGTGAAGTCCATGCTTCCTGACATAATGGTAAAAAATATACGGTGACCAACTACATAAAATGGCTGGTGGACGTTATAACTATTGAAAGGAAAGGCTCTTAACATAAAATCCATTTACAAAATGGATATGTCGGTCCCTTCATTCAGGTACCATCTCCCAAAAGTCAAATCAAATTGTTTAACAAAACGCAAGTATTTATTCGGAACGTTCACAATCACAAATATAAATTCCCAAAAAGTTTGGGAATTTGGGAATTCTGAAAACTCCCTAAATGCATAATTTTTGAGGATCTGTCATAGATAAAAGTACCATTTCATACACAGGCTGAGAGCATATTTGTCGGCAAAGCCGACTGATATTTTTTACTCGTTTTCTAGAAAATAAAAGTCATGAATTTTCATGAGCTTGCTTCCAAACGTATACAAGTTATGACAAATTAAAAAAGGTTTTGGGCTCAACTTTATTTGGGGAACGAAGACTAAGCTTGGAAACTAGCATTATACGTACATCATCCGAAAATTTTATATACGAAATAATGTCAGTTATTTAATTCAAAACTTCTCCAATAGTTCGAATTGGCTGGATACCCTATCTTTCAATGTTTTATTACAAATACTATGGCAGCTTGGTCTTCTGTATTATAAGATTTGATAATCAGAATTTGTCATCGAAAGCTTTGGCAAGTTGATAGTGACTTAGAAAGCTGAGACGACTGTAACCGGCCGGTTGTCGGAGACCCAGGCCACAGCCTTGCTTATGCTGATTATTTTGTTTTGCCTTATAAGGTGACGGCCATTTCATAGTGATATTTTAAATAATTACCGGGGAACCCCAAATACCTAATTTTAGCTAATTGGGTCAAAAAAACTTGAAAACACCTGAAATCGGGCGATATCGTTAATTGGTGGATATTGCAAAACGTGGACCTATCTCCATAATTTTGGGTGGTGAAGTTTCTTGTCTATCGGAACCCAAATGCAATATTATAGCTAGTTAAAAACGTCAAACTACCAGAAATCGTGCGGTACTGTTACATGGAATATATACGAAAACGAGGACCGATACAGCCCATCTTCAAATTGCGGAGTCCTTTCTCAATTGTTATGGATGCTAGAGTGATTACCTCACACGGAGGAACGCGCGGACATGCATGGATCGAGTCAGAAATTTGTCCTGATCAAGAATATATATACTTTATATTGTCGTAAATGATTATTTCAATGCGTTACAAACGGAAGAACAATCTTAATTTACCCTCTGATGGAGGGTAGAAAATTGTGCGAATTGTTTTTGCAATAAATAGCAAAAACGGTGTCCTCCAAAGTTTTTAATGTCTTCGAGTCCAAAAACGCGTACAATTAAGAAAATAATACGACTTCTTCTGTAACATTATACCAAAATTAGAGAATGATGACTGAACAAAAATCATGGAGTTTTTTAACATGTAGAATTTTGTCGGGACTTAGAAAAAAAGTATCTGAAAGTTGGTTTCTGACATTATTTTCTGAGATGTTTGAGATATTTCTGGTAAAATAGCAATGCTTTTATACTGTGAAGACATAAAATAGTATTATTGTTATATATTTTAGACACAAAATCTGGATTAGAAATATTCGACAAACAGTCCAATCTGCATTCGCGGATTAGAACTACTCATCTTTTTGGAGGTATCTAATTCAAAGAAGTCGTTTTGGTTGCATTCAGGAGTTAACGAAAACCCTGCAGATTCTATTCAGATAAATATTATAAAAGTAGTTTATAGAGGAAATATACTGAGTTAAAAAAATATCATGTCAGATTACTGTATACCAAATACCATTAAAATGTTTATAAGATGGTAATATAGGTTAAATGTGATAGATTTGTGATAACGGGATATGAACTTTAAAGAAGAACAACAAATGTTATGTTCGGATCGCACTTTTTATAGCCTCAACGACTTTAAACCCCTTCGTAACTCTATTCGACATATTCGCGAATGAAATTATCTTTGATTGCATTGAGATTCTGCAAACCAAAATGAATCCCAAAATCCATATCATAGACCCGGTCCACACTAGTGTGAATTTCATTAAAAAATTGCATGCGATTAGGCGTATCGAATTTCCCACTACAACAATTTCGTGATTTTTCTCTAGTATTGAACTCGATCTAGAAACGCCTAATTTCATGCAATTTTTTAATGAAATGCACGCTAGTGTGGACCTAGACATAGCCGATGTTCTTATAAAATATGTTAAGGTCTTCGAAATACTCAAGATCTTGCGATATCGAAAACAATGTCAGTTCGCTGTGGAGATTAGAACATAAAATGCCTATTAAGAGCAAATGTGATCAAAAATTTTTGGGATATATGTTCCAAACCGAGAACATATGTAAATGGTTAATAGTTTCAAATGTTCGGTATCATTTTCTGTTGAAGTTATATACATTGTGTCAATAATTCATAAAAAATCAACTAACTACACCCTAAAGTTGCTTTACGTAACGCTACACAACATTTTTAAATTTCATGATTTTTGGTCAAGTTGGGCCCCCCCCGAAATGAAATCCTGCGTACGTCCCTGTCAGGTCATTTCCCTATAGTCTTAACCCTATCCATACCTTCATCGGGACCGAATATGTCAAAGAAACATAATCTTCTACCAAAATTACTATGGAAGGGAAGCAAGAAAGGTGTATATCAAAACTCTCTAAACCAAAACATCGATTATTTGACCCCACAACCAAAACTGAACGAGCTGACGAGAATTATACATGAGTCTTATCCGAAAAACACAACCAAGAAAAATATAATGTTCAAAAAAAAATGGTTTGATACAGAATGCTTTAAAGCAAGGCAAAAAACAATGAAACTCCTCAATAAATTCAGAAGAACTGGAGAAAGTTAGCAAAACTTTTTGGTCTTTGGCAAGGGAGATCAGACAGTTAGATGAGGGAAGTAACTGCTGTATCTCAGCAGATGAACTCAAAACATATTTTGGAAACCTCCTCAGCCCTATCTGCAATATTTCACCATTTCATTTTGCACCAAATATATCAAGTGATATACACATGGATACCGCAGTTACTATCGAAAAACTGAAAGAACAATTAAAAAAAAATCAAAAAACAAATAAAGCACAAGGGGAAGATTGAGTACCCTATGCATTTTTTATTCACACAACAGACAGTTATCTAGAAATTCTGTGCAACAGTTTCAACAATATTTTTAATGGTTTTGATGATTTTGAAACTTTTCGTTCCGGCATTATTTTTCCAATTTCCAAGAAGGGAGATGTAACGGAAGTGAGCAACTATCGAGGCATCACATTTATGAACAGTGTAAACTGCCACGGAAACCATCCAGCAAACTACAGAGGATGTGAAGTAGCAAAAGAGCTACAAAAAATTAGAGAAAAGTCCCGAGCAACCTCAAATTATACATATAATGTAGTCAATGATAAAGTTGACAGTATACAGTTGGAAAAAACACCAAAATCAACGGCCAAGATGCCCAGAAATACTAATTCAAGCCAACAACGCCTCCCAAAAGAATCATACGCCTCTGTATCTAATAAACAACAAAACGATATACTCTCAGAATTACTAAAAAGTATTGAGAAAATAAATCAAAGACTTGATATACAAAATGAACTAAATATAAAAATAATTGATAAACTAAATCGCATTTCATAAATATGCCGTTTATTCGCATTGCAACATGGAACTGTAATGGTCTTCTACACACAGAAAAAATCGAAATTTTATTAATCGCTGAAAGTCATCTTACAAATTCTTCTTTTGCCGTTATCAAAGGCTACAAAATATACAACTCTGTCCATCCTTCGCAAAGAGCTCGTGGGGGAGCATCTGTAGTAATCAAAGACACCCTACAACACACTGAAGATCTCAAAATAGAAACTGATATTTTCCAAATTGTTAAAAACAAAAAAACAAAATTCCAATAACAACCGCACAGGCAACTGTGTTGGTGTTCTTTTCAACTCAAGTTCCTAGTTGATACGTGCTGACATGTTGCAAAATATTTTGATTTTGGTGTTTCTTTGGAAAAGCCGAAAAATGAGTGTGATTCTCATTCATATGAGAATACTAGACACTTAAAGAGTTCGGTTTTTCGCTAAAAAGGCATCATTTCAAAAACTGAGAAGCCAATTGATAATTCCCTTCGCCGGGATGAAATCATGATATTGGTAGCGATCAGTAAAATTTTGCAACACTGTCAGTTCGTTTTGAAAAACATTACTCTCTGTAATAGAGGGTAATAAATGAAGTTGAGCCAATGGGGGAAAACTCCACTCAAGCAATCGAAAAAAAAACAAGTAAGAAAAGCGTTAAGTTCGGTCGGGCCGAACTTTTTATACCCTCCACCACAAATTTCAGCCATTTCGGTGGATTAATGTGGCCACAACCTTCAAAATACTGAAAAATCGGAAGGTATCGTTCTATGGGGGCTATATGATGGCGTGGACCTATACCTACACATTTCTGGAGGAAAGTTTTATACGCCTAAAGAAGACTAAATACCAAATTTCAGCCGTCTCGGTGTGATAATGAGGCTAAAACGTTCAAAATATCGAAAATCGGGAGATATTGTATTATGGGTGCTATATCAACCAGTGGACCTATATAAACATTTTATGGTAGAAATGTTTCTTAGCCTCTGGAAACACAAAATACAAAGTTACAACCGATTCTTTGGTCAAATGGGTCTAATACATTCAAAATATATTAAAATGACGCGTACTTTATAAGGGGCCTTATGTGGGGCTATACCAAAACGTGGACCTATATAACCCAACTTTGGTAGGAATGTTTTCTGGCCTCTGAAGACACAAAATACCAAATTACAAACAATTCTGTTGTCAAATGGGTCTAATACATTCAAAATATATAAAAATGACGCGTACTTTACATGGGGCCTTATATGGGGGCTATACCAAAACGTGGACCTATATAACCAACTTTGGTAGGAATATTTTTTGGCCTCTGGAGACACAAAGTACCGAATTACAACCAATTCGGTGGTAAAATGGGCCAAATATCTTAAAAATTCTTTAAAACGACGACGCGTCACGCGTCATTTTGTATGGGGGCTATACGAAAGCGTGGACCTACATAGCCCGCTTTCAATACCAAAAGTCCTACATAAATATAACATATTTTTCCAAAATTTCATCAACCTACGTCAATCCGTTCGGACGCTAGAGTGATTTCCACAGACGGACAGACGGACAGACGGACAGACAGACAGACGGACAGACAGACAGACGGACAGACGGACGGACATGGCTATATCGATGTAGAATTGCACGCTGATCAAGAATATATATACTTTGTGGGGTCTACAATGATTATTTCGAGTTGTTACAAACGTAGTGACAAACTTAATATACCCCCATCCTATGGTGGAGGGTATAAAAATTGCTGCAAATGTCTAGGAAATCACTTTATATTAGGAGGCGACTTCAACGCAAAAAACAAATTATGGGGCTCTAGACTCACTAGTCCAAAGGGCTATGAACTGTTCAAATCGTTAAGAGGAAACACATGTCATGTAATTTCTGGCAATGATCCTACATACTGGCCGTCAAACCCAGAGTTAATACCTGATCTAATCGACTTCTTTATAGTCAAAAACATATCGAAATCATACATAAATGTCAACAACTATATAGGTCTATCATCCGATCACTTATAATGACTGTAGGTGACAGAATAATTGAAAATCCAACGCAAGCAAGATTTACATCACTCAAAACAAATTAGAACTTATTCAGATATCTTCTAGATCACAAAATTACTCTGAACTTCTCTCTAAGGTCTAAATCTTAAATAGATAATGAATTAGAACAATTCACTCAGGCTATTCAACAGTCTTGTTGGGAAAGCACACCAGCTAATCAATCACAATTTATAAACTCCAAATCTTACCCAAAAATTTTCAGAGATTTCATATCTACCAAACGTAACGCTAGAAGACAAGTAAGCAAAGGCTATAGTCGGACGGGCCGACCATGCGATACCCCACACCACAACCTCTAGGAATTAGCTATGTTCAACCGCCTTCGACGCTGAATTTCCGGGTTCGATTCCCAGGCCCGGCCACATCAAATTTTCAAAGCTGGCAAAATACCCTTTACCCAACCATGAAAAACGTCTCTACAAGTGGAAATTTAGGAATTTTTTCGGACTCGGCGATAAAAACTAGGTCACATATCAATAACTTAATATGAATCCATTGATATAAGAGAAGCCTCCCTTGTCCTTGGACCATTATTTCAGGAAGTATGGACTTACCCCGGAAAAATTGTACCGTTACAATAGGGACCGCGAAAAGAATCTTCTTCAAAAAATTCAAATAGATCCGATACGAGTCCTCAAACTGCACTTTTCCCAAATTTTGTGTAGGAGGTACTCGAAGGCCGGGACCGATATAGTCCATATTCCAACCTGATACATGACTGGATGTCATTCATTCAGTAAGTATGGACTTCCTATTGCAATTGTACAATCGTAAAGGGGACCGCAAGGACAATCTGCCGAAAAAATTCAAAACGATACGAGAGGACTCTTAAATTTCACTTTTCTGAATTTTGTGCGGAACGTACCCGAAGGTGTGGATCGATATAGTCTTACCCGATTTATCGATCGATTGCTCACTTCGCCAGTTATCGTTCACACAAATTTTCGAAAATATTTTGAACTTTTGTGGCGGAGATGTGGACCTATAAAGCCTATATTTGAACGTAAACTAAGTTTGGGCAAAATATTATAATAATTTTTCTCTCATCTCCTTTGGGCAAAATATTACGAAGTATAAAATTTGGTTCGAATCGTGCGCACCAGCCAGCTAGACAGTAAGAGAGGCAGATGAACGGACAAGGCTAAATCGACTCAAAATTGTCTGAAACAAATTTTGTCCAATCATTCTTGGGTCCTAAAACCATTATTTCAATGAGACACATCTTTGGACTATTTTGTATGTATCCCCTTTAGTGTATATCCTGAGGTATCAAATAGGTGGCGAGGGGACCCCATGCTGCAATATTTGTATAAAACATCCAATTGGACAACTGAACTGAAAATTTCTCTGTCATGATGGAGACAATTTGTAGCTTGGGGGGAAATTGTGATTCTCTACACAAAACCCATTATATATTAGGCAGTAGGCCCGTTATCTAGCAGACACATTGTTGCAATTTGCATCAGGGGAAAGGTCAGTAGTTATTTTCCCATATGTAGGCTTCTTTGTCGGTATGTGCCCTACAGGAATTAAAATATGGACCAAAAATAAAATTTGTATATTTTTCATACGAAAGTAATGGTCTGTCACCCGCTAAATAATGTCAGATCATCATGCAAAATTATAGGCATTTTCTTAAACCTAAACTATTACCTCGTGCACAATTTCGTGACTATTGAGCTATAATTCCGACCACTAGCGTGTTTATGATTACACTACAAACAAAAAACTGGATATATTAGGCTGTAACTCTGTTATCTGATCACGTACATCAACATAATTGACATCAATGGAAAGGTCAAGAGATCGTTTTCCAAATATAACTCACGAGGGAGGAATGTGTCTTTCAGAAACAAAGATATATTAAAAATTTTCAAAATTGTCACACAAAAGTTGTGGTCCATTTAACCATCTAAATATTATCTGATCGCCATCTCAAATTGCAAGCTTCTTCTTTGTCATATTCTCTTACCTTATTTAAAATTTCGAGGCAATCGGACTATTATTGCGACCTACAGAGCAGCTACAAAATCGGATAAAAATTATGTTTTTGGTCCATTTCAACCGCTAAATTTTTTTACGATTATCACCAATTAAAATAGCGATTTATTCTGATGTGAAACCGACCTCCATACCAAATTTCGTGACGATCGGTCCATAATTGCGGCCTGGAGTTTGATTACAATTTATAATGGACAGACGGACACACGGACGGACGGACGGACACACATCTCAAAATCACTTTATTTCGCCGAGATATGAAGATTGGAATACCACATTGGGGGTCTCCGACGAGTATTTCGCGGTGTTACATGAATTTTTACCAAAACAAACTTATAATACCCTTTCCACATAGTGGTGTAGGGTATAGATATGGCAGAAAAACCGAACGAGAGAAAATAAAAGACGTCTTAACCAATTAACGAACGAGTTAAAGAGCTTAATAAATGATATAGAAAATAGATATATGGAAGATTACTTAAGCAATTTATCCTCAAATAAAGAAAACAATTGCAGTCTCTGGAAAGCGACAAAACATTTGAATCAAGTAAAGCCAAAAATGCCACCTTTGAAAAACGATGAAGGTAGTTGGATCCGAACCGATAAAGATAAAGCAGAGCTCTTTGCGACATGTTATGAAACACGTTCTTACCACTGCACTATAGGTAATTTGCCCTGTTTTTGAGGCAAACATAAATAACAGCGGAATTAAAGGATTTTTTAACTTTTTAAATTATTTATGTGTAAAAGTGAGATAAAACAAAGATTTCTACAGATAAATTCGGATATAACGAACAGTTTGTCACCATTATTTATTTTACTTGCAATGAAATTGTAAACAACAATATTTTTATATTCATTATTTATTACCTCAAACCAAACTTACACAATTTTAAGACTTTTTATTGAGAAGTAACCTTATGAAATCTGATCAATATCATAATAATATTATTTTAATAAAGTCAATTTTTCCACAAATTTCTATCGAGCTTCGCGTTTAGAGTAAATCTTGGCACTTAATTGGTCATTTTTTTGAGAAAATTGTATTTGCACCTACTGTGAGCATCCATTGTACGCCTTTGTCAATTTTTGAAAGTTGTATAGAATTTTTTATTCACAATCAAATCGATTTTCATTTATTTTCAAGCGTCTTTTTAGGAAATTAACTCGAAAAATGGTTAAAATGGCTTAGTTTAGAGTTTGTAAAGATTAGTGGTGGTTTCGGTCAGACACCGATTGAAAATACTAAAATGATAATGCCCAAAGTGGTTTCCACAGTTTTGAGGAAAAAGGTACAAATCCACAAAATTGGTGGGTTAATTGAAACATCAAGAGCTCCGAGGTAATTTCATTGGAAGTGAAGTTGTGGCATATACGAGTATGTATACTTTTAAACCGTAGATAAACTTCCGATGTATGCGGTATAATATTTAAGCTGTACCAGATATATTTTAATACTGTTTAGATTCTGTCATGATTCAACAAGTAGGAAAAGCGTTATGTTCGGTCGGGCCGAACTTTTTATACCCTCCACCACAAATTTCAGCCATTTCGGTGGATTAGTGTGGCCACAACCTTCAAAATACCGAATATCGGAAGGTACTGTTCTATGGGGGCTATATGATGGCGTGGACCTATACCTACGAATTTCTGGGGGAAAGTTTTATACCCCAAAAGAAGACTGAATACCAAATTTCAGCCATCTCGGTGTGATACTGAGGCCAAAACCTTCAAAATACCGAAAATCGGCAGATATCGTCCTATGGGGGCTATATCAAAACGTGGACCTATATAAACATTTTATGGCAGAAATGTTTCTTAGCCTCTGGAAACTCAAAATACAAAGTTACAACCGATTCTGTTGTCAAATGGGACTAATACATTCAAAATATATTAAAATGACGCGTACTTTATATGGGGCGTTATATGGGGGTAATACAAAAACGTGGACCTATATAAACCAACTTTGGTAGGAATATTTTTTGGCCTCTGGAGACACAAAATACAAAATTACAACCAATTCGTCGGTAAAATGGGACAAATATCTTAAAAATTCCTTAAAACGACGACGCGTCACGCGTCATTTTGTATGGAGGCTATACGAAAGCGTGCACCTACATAGCCCGCTTTCAATACCAAAAGTCCTACGTACATATTATAGATTTTCCCAAAATTTCATCCACCTACGTCAATCCGTTCGGACGCTAGAGTGATTTCCTTAGACGGACAGACAGACGGACCGACATGGCTATATCGATGTAGAATTGCACGCTGATCAAGAATATATATAGTTTGTGGGGTCTACAATGATTATTTCGAGTAGTTACAAACGTAGTGACAAACTTAATATACCCCCATCCTATGGTGGAGGGTATACAAACATACATATGTACATTGGTACTGTTGGTACAATGTATGTATGTCATTAGAAAAAAGGATGATATTCAAAATTGGAAAAAACAAGAAATCAGAGGTACTGGAGTTTTTTGGTCGAATTATCTGACAAATATTCTTTATCGGCGACATAATTTGACTATGTTATTTACGTCGAAATTAAATATAGGGTGACCAAGTAATCGACAACAGTCACGTGTTAGTGTGACAAGACTTCAAGCATCCGAAACACACAAAGAACGGCAACTAATAGAATATCTCTATCCATGTTACCAGAGCCATTGCATCTAATACTGAATATGCAGTGCAAGTAGAATTCGGGAGATCATATTAAATAGAGAAGTCAGCAAAAATAAGTAAGAAAGCGTTAAGTTCGGCCGGGCCGAATTTTTATACCCTCCACCATAAAATATTCTGAACTAAAACGGAATAATTATATTCTTTCCTGTCCACAATTTTAGACGAAGATATTTTGAGACCTCAACTGTCAAATTACAGGTAGTTCGGTTAAAAATTTTAGCTAATATCCTCAAAATACCGATAATCGGGAGGTACCGTTAAATGGAGGCTATACCAAAACATGGACCAATGTTGACGGTTTTTGGTGGAGATGTTTTTTGACCACTGGGAACCCCAAACGTGAAATTACAGGTAGTTCGGTCAAAAAAATTTAGTTAAAATCCCCAAAATACGGAAAATCGGGAGGTAGCGTTATATGGGGGCTATACCAAAAAGTGTTCCGATATAACCCATCTTCGAACTTGCCCTGTCTATGGAAAAAAAGACGCTCGGGTGCAAAAATATAGCGCTCTAGCTCAATTATTGCGAACGCTAGAGTGATTACAACAGACGGACTGACCGACAGACGGTCATGGCTAGATCGTCTTAGAATTTTATCCTGATCAAGAATATATGTGCAAATGATTAGTTCGATGTGTTACAAACAGAAAAACAAACTAAATATACCCTCCATACTATGGTGGAGGGTAAAAAAACAGACGAAGGTGGCTGATAACGATCGGATCTTTCTGCTCAAAATGGGTTAATTGATTAAAACGCAAATTTAAATAAGCACTATATTCAGCATTAAATTCAAATTCATATTCAATTGCTTTAGTGAAATATCGTGTTCAGTGGTGGAAACAAGAATTGCAGAAAACCATCGATTATGAAACGAGTAGGGCGTTATGATATTATTTTGCTTCAACTGCGCTACCAAATATTTTTATTTACATCGCAAAACGTGTTATTTGCTTAAAAAATATATCTTAGTCCCGATTTAGAGTTACCTAATTTTTCTCGCGGCTATTGCCAATTTATAGAAGAGAGAGTCGAGGAAAATAGAAACACTTTGCCTCTCAGTACCTACCTTCTCCCTTCGTCAAACTGACAATTGTCTAATGTGCATCTGCTTCAAAGATCGTCCTAAACAGTTCAAAACAAAGAAATATTTGCCATTGAACAAGGTGATAGCAATAATAGTATTATAGGTTTGAACCAAAGCCATAAAGTTCTGTACCTAACAAACTGCGAGACGAAGTTCGCCGGGTCCCCTAGTATTAAATAAATTACTCTCGCAATTGCCAATCTATTCTATTTTACATATATTTATATTTGTTTATTTTTCCGCGGTTTTAAATACATTGAAATATGCCTTACAATATATATTTTTTAGTTCTCTTTCGAAATTCTCACTTTGACTGCAATTTTAACCTCGATAACGAAATTTTGACATGTTCTTTTTTAATATTAAAAGTTGCAAAATCGACTTTTTGCATTAAAAACTGGGCAAATTAGATATATAGTGCATTGACAGGCTTTGCCTTTGCAATACCTCTATTAGAAGCGGAGATATTCGCATAAGAATAAAACCTTTTCTTTTTTCCACAGAAGTTTTTTGCCCATTCCGACCCCTGAATATGATCCAACCATCACCAAAACAAATAGGGTCTTTCCCTCCAGGACTCTCAGCAAGCGCCAACATTTACTGACGAACGGATGACAAATTGTTGTCTTTAAGATCTGTTTCAATAAATTATCGTAGCGTTTACCCGAAGTGAGCTATTGCATTTTTCCTCAGGTACTAAATTTTAGTAAAATTCGAATTTTATTGAACTAGAAATTTTAGGGAACAGCTTAGAACAAAGTTCCGTTTTCACTAAATGGTGCCTGAGGGTGTCCTCTTTCAGTCCATATACACTTATGTACCAGCCCAGTTCCGTCATTTTAACACACTTTAAATTTTTTGAAATTACAGGGTAAAAATTGTGTTTTTTTCCATACGGTTTCCCTTATGAATTATAGCTTTTTTAAACAAGTGGACATTTTTTTAATATATGTGTTTTTATAAGAGTTATATGAGTTTATGAAAACCCAAGGAGGATTTTTTGGTTTAGTTCAAATCTGGTAACTCATTTTTAAACAGTTGCAGTTGACCAATCCAACTAAAACTTTGCACACTTTTCAGATTTGGATGACAATACATGAATATGAAACCAAAACCAATATGGGTCCATTTTTCCTACCGCCCATATAACGGGAAACCCCGATTCCAGGTAATTTGAGAATTTTGTCTTCATTTTAGTTCGAATTGGCTCTAACTTGGCATTTTGATTTCCCAATGGTCCAGGAATTTTCCTACTAAAAATTGTGGACATAGGTCAAGGTTTAGTTTAGTCCCCATATAGTTACTAGATTTGCTACCCTTTGTAATTTAAATGCAAGCATTTTATTTGAAGTATTCCATAATACTTATTGAGGCTAAGCGACAAATTATTTTCTAGTTTTAAGTGCATTTATGAATAAAACACTGAAATCTAACTTTTTTTAAATAACTTTTATTTGAAAAAAATTTTCTAAAAAAAATTAAAGAAAAGTTTCCAAATGTTTTTCTATTTGTGTATTTTTATGGTTTGTTTTTTTGGCGTTTGACCTTGTTAAATATTTAGAACATGTGAACATATGAAAAAAAAATCAAATTTTTTTATTATCATTATTATTTTTTTTTTATCTTTGACCTTAAATTCCTCTGCAACTAATAGACCGAATTTGTTGTCGAATGTTATCTGCCCAACAAAAAAAAATTATGAAAATATCTCTATCCGTTCAAAAGTTACAGAGTTTTGACCAGGAAAAAATTATTCTGAACCATTGTGCGTCGTTTGACCACGTACGTCAACCTGTTTTTGCATCATTGTAAAGGTGAGATTTTCTGTTTTCTTAGTCAGGCTTTGAATGTCTCCACAGTCTAACATCTGACAATGGTATGAGACTGATAGACTTTGCAGCTGCAAAAAACATGGTAGTTAGCAGTACCAGATTTAATCATCTCGATATTCATAAGGGCACCTGGCTGTCTCCAGATCAGAAAACAAGAAACCAAATTGATCATGTTGTGATAGATGGAAGACATTCATCGAGCGTGTTGGATGTACGATCGTTCCGAGGCGCAAACATTGATTCGGACCACTACCTTGTTGCAGCAAAGGTACGCACCCGCTTAAACGTAGCAAACAAAGTACGAACAGACACAACACGAAAGTTAGACATCGGTAAGCTGCAATCACAACAGATAGCCACAGCATATTCCACTCAACTAGCCCAATTGCTTAATCAAAGCCCTCCTCATCCCGATAACATATCAGCGCAATGGCAAAGCATTGCCCACTCCATGCAAACAGCCGCAAAATCCATACTTGGATACCAGAGACCTCCACCAAGGAATCCATGGTATGATGAGGAGTGTCGTGCTGCCACCGAAGAGAAAAATGCGGCATATAAGGCTACTTTACAATCCGTAGCAACGCGTAGCGCACGAGAGAGATACAGGGAGAAAAGGAGAGAGGAGAAACGTCTTTTCCGCAGGAAAAAGAGAGAGATGGAAAAGCGGGAGTGTGAAAAAATCGAGATGTACAGGAGCCAGAATGAAGTCCGAAAATTCTACCAAAGAGTCAAGCATCAAACTGATGGCTTTGGTACAGGCACATCCTCCTGTAGAGACCAGCAAGGTAATTTGGTAACTGATACAGATAGTGTACTCAGGATATGGAAAGAACATTTTTCAAATCTGTTGGTATCCAATAGCAGCGAAGACGACGAAGATACCACAGTCCCAATCCCAGAAGATGGTATTGAATGTATACCGCCCAGCCAAGATGAGGTAAAGACAGCAATAAATCGGCTGAAGAATAATAAGGCAGCAGGGGCCGATGGCTTACCAGCCGAGCTGTTCAAAACCGGAGGCGACACGCTGATAAGGTGTATTCATCAGCTAGTTAGCACCATCTGGCAGGAAGAACGAGTACCCGACGATTGGAACCTGAGTATCCTGTGCCCCGTCCACAAGAAGGGAGATAAGACTGTATGCTCTAACTATAGGGGCATAAGTCTACTCCCTATTGCCTACAAGATCGTGTCAGGGATATTGTGCGAACGACTAAAGCCAATGGTCAACGAGATTATTGGACCATACCAATGCGGCTTTAGACCTGGCAAGTCCACCATTGACCAGATATTTACCCTGCGGCAAATCCTGGAGAAGACCCAAGAGATGCAGATCGACACCTACCACCTTTTTGTCGATTATAAAGCAGCCTTCGACAGTCCGCTGCGCTCAAAGGTATTCCAAGCCATGTCTGAATTTGGTATTCCCGCAAAGCTCATCCGGCTTTGTAAAATGACTTTAACTGACACGAGGTCCTCAGTTAAAATAGGAAAGAACCTCTCCGAAGAGTTTGGTACCAAAAGAGGTTTCAGACAAGGAGACAGCCTTTCGTGTGACCTCTTCAACATCCTGCTAGAAAAGGTTATACGAGAGGCAAACGTCAAAAGAAGTGGCACAATCTACACCAACAGTCACATGTTACTTGCTTATGCTGATGATATAGACATCATGGGTCGATCAGTAAAAGAAGTAACTGATACCTTTATAAAGGTCGAAGGAGAATCTGCTAAAGTGGGTCTGGCGGTAAACGGTGAGAAGACCAAGTTGATGGTGTCGACGCGCAATGCGTCCATTGAGCTCGGACCGACTGTGGAAGTTGGTTCCTATAATATTGAAGTAGTAAAAGACTTCGTCTACCTCGGCACCTCCGTCAACACAACAAACGACATAAGTTGTGAAATAAAAAGAAGAATTGTATTGGCCAACAGATGCTACTTTGGATTAAGTAAGCAGTTTAAAAACAAAGCCACATCTCGTCAAACAAAAATAACGCTCTACAAAACACTGATACTACCCGTGCTGATGTATGGCTCCGAAGCCTGGGTACTTGCGCAAGCAGACATGGCAGTGCTTGGTGTGTTTGAGAGAAAAATTCTTCGAAAGATCTATGGACCAATCTGCGTTGACGGTGAATATCGACGTCGCATGAACCACGAGCTGTATCTGCTATACAACGACATGAATATTGTTAAACGTATCGAGATGCAGCGATTGCGTTGGCTAGGCCATATCAAAAGAATGAGCGATGATGAACCCGCTAAAAAGGCGTATGAATACATGCCACATGGCGGTGCACGCAGAATTGGCAGGCCAAGGAATAGATGGCGCAAACAAGTGGATGATGAGATGACAAGGCGCGGTATTCCAGTGTGCAAAGCAACAAATAGAGAGGAATGGAGATCTCTTCTTAGTTCGGCCTATAGAACAAATGTTCTGTAATGGGCCAGCTAAGTAAGTAAGTAAGTAAGTTAAAAGTGAGAACGGCAAATGGGTCGGTCTGTAACGGTCTAGTTATCAGGAACTAATGGGTAGATGATACAAGCAACGGCCCCGACTGGTTTTAACATGGCACAGCCCAGGACATATCTTGGTCACTTTTTCATCACAAGTGGATACTAACCTATCCGTGGTGTAACCTGGGGAACTACCTTTAACACCCGTTAATGGTAGTCAACTAATATGTGCCCCGCGTTTACCCATAAGAAGGACAAAATACCGAAAATCCGAATGTAGTATATGGAGTCTATACAAAATGTGGAGCTTCGTTAACAATTTGTGGTGGAGATGTTTTGTGATCACTGGGAACCTCAAATTCTTCTCCTTACAATCGGGAGGTACCGTTATATGAGGGCTCTACCAAAACATGGACCTATGTTAATAAATTTTGCTGGAGAGGTGCTGTGACCGGTAGGAACTAGAGCTGGCAAACTATCGATAGTCCGATTATCGTTTTGATTGCTGCCGTAAAACAAAGGTTACGGCGGCCATTAAAACAAGTTATTTGGGTTATCTATTCCGAATTATTTAAAACATAGTTGCATCCGAGTCCATTATAAACAAAGCTATAGTCCGACTATCGATAGTTTGCCAGATTTTAGCTTCTTCGGTTAAAAATTGTGGTTAAATCCGGTTCCGAAAATCGGAAGGTACGTAATAAGGAGGCTATACAAAAACCTGTATCTATGTTGACAATTTTCTGTGGAGAGGTGTTGTGGCTGCTAGGAACCTCAACTGCCAAATTACATCTAATTTGGTTAAAAATTGTAGCAACAATCCTCAAAATTTGGAAAATCGGAAGGTACTATTAATGGGGGCTATACAAAAACGTGGGCCGATATAGCCCATCTTCGAGTTTACCCTGTCTATGGAAAAAGAAAACTCAGGTGCTTTAAGTTCGGCCAGGACGAACCTGTTATACCCCCCACCACGAATTGTACTGGAGTAAACTGGAACAATTAATTTCCTTTCGTTTAAGAAGAAGGCTAAATGCCAAATTTAAGCAAGTTCTGTAAAAAAATGTGGCTCGCCTTCAAAATACCGAAATTCGGGAGGTAACGTTCCATGGGGGTATATCAAAACGTCAATCTATACCTACAAATTTCTAGCGGAAAGTTTTTAGACTCAAAGAATACTAAATAACAAATTTCAGTCTTTCGGTAGGATATTGACGTCAAAACCTTCAGAACTACGAAAATCGGGAGGTACCGTTCTATGGGGGCTATATCGAAACTTTAACCTATACCGATGAATTTCTTTTGGAATGGAATTTTTTCCAACAAAGATTGAATACCAAATTTCAGCCATTTCGGTGGGTTGCTGCGGCCACAACCTTCAAAATACCGAAAATCGGGAGGTACAGTTCTATGGGGGCTATATGAAGGCGTGGACCTTTACCGACAAATTTCTGGGATAAAGGTTTACATCCTCGACGAAGTTTAAGTACCAAATTTCAGCCATTTCTCTGTGATAATGAGGCTAAAACCTTCAAAATATCGAAAATCGAAAGTTTAATACCCCAAATGAAGATCAAATACCAAATCGCACCCATTTCGGTCGAATATTTAGGCCACAACCTTCAAAATACCGGAAATAGGGAAGTACCGTTCTATGGGGGCTACACTAAGGCGTGGACCTGTACCGACAAACTTATGGGGGAAATTTTTAGACGAAAATTTGGAGGCACCGTTCTATGGGGGCTATATCGAAATGTTAACCTATACCGACGAATTTCAGTTGGAAAGGATTTTTTTCCAACAAAGACTAAATTCCAAATTTCAGCCATTTCGGTGGGTTTCTGCGGTCACAACCTTCAAAATACCGGAAATTGGGAGGTACCGTTCTATGGGGGCTATATGAAGGCGTGGACCTATACCGTCAATATTCTGGGACAAATGTTTATACCCCCAACGAAGACGGTGTGATAATGAGGCTAAAACCTTCGAAATACCGAAAATCGGGTGGTACTGTTTTATGGGGCTATATCAAAACGTGCACCGATATAGCTCATTTGCAATATCAAACATCCTAGGTGTAATAGAAACTTCTACACCAAATTACAAACGGACATGGTTATATCGACTTAGAATTTTACCCTGATCAAGAATATATATACCTTATAGGGTCTCCGAAGAATATTTCCTCCATATTATGATGGAGGGTATAAAAACGTGAGCGTGAGAAACTCGATGTGTTCAGGAGTCAAAATGAAGTTCGAAAATTTTACCAGAGAGTTAAACACCAGACTGAAAGGGTATGGTGCAAGCACATTCTCCTGCAAAGATGATAAAGGGAATCTGGTATCGGAGAATCTGGAATTTGAATTTAATGGAGCTCTTGGTATCGAATATCAAAGCGTAAGCGACGACATTGAATGTCTAACACCTAGACAGAGCTAGGTCAGGAAAGTAATTAATCGGCTCAAAACCAATAAATCAGTTGGAACTGATGGTGATGCCTGCCGAATTGTTCAAGACCGGTGGCTGATAAGGGGTATGCATCAGTCAAGTCTCCTACCCATCGCATGTAAAGTGCTGTCGAGCGTACTGCGCGAACGTCTACAACCTATGATCAATAAAATTATCGGGTCATACCAAGTCGGTGAGTTTGGAAATCTATTCTTAGCATGTCCCAGATAAACAGGAAAATTATATTGCAAAGTAGAATCAGCTTCCTTAACCCAATCCCTGCCGTAGATTTAAGAAAAAACACAAAGGCCTTAACTCAGCTCGTCATGAATTAGTAAATTGGACAAAAAAGTTGGGGGACTTCAGAAAACACTGATTTTTAAAACTCTTCTTTTAAGGGAACCTTATTTTTTGGATTAGCCTTAGGCGTTCATATTTCCTTCAGGCCCCTCCTTCCTCTTTTTCACTTAACCATTACCGATACCTTAAATTTGTTTATGACTTTTCTCTATTTTAAAATGTTGAAAGTTCTTCAATTAAAGTTAGAACATTAAACCAAACAACCAACCAGCCAATGAGCCAACTTATCCATGCAACACGTTTTAATGTTTAAACTGTTTCTTTAGTTTACATTTTAACGTTAATTCCACCATTGATGCCATTTTAAAACAGGAACTTTACGGATTCTTTTATTGATATTTTTCACACACACACACAAATGCCAAGAAATAACGCTGACCGTAACTCCTTAAAGTTCGACGAAATGCACTTCTCATGAACATGTATTGTTCCAACTGACACTCAGCAAAACTTCAAAGATGAACATGAAGATTTTTAAGTTCACGTCGACTGACAAGGGGCCTTAGAAAATGCAATTCAATAAAATTGAAAATTCTATTGAATTCGATGATATAAAAGCCTCCTGTTTTCAGAGTTTTTATACTCTCCACCATTAGATGGGGGGGTATATTAAGTTTGTCATTCCGTTTGTAACTACTCGAAATAAACATTGTAGACCCCACAAACTATATATATTCTTGATCAGCGTGCAATTCTACATCGATTTAGCCATGTCCGTCCGTCTGTCCTCTGTGGAAATCACTCTAGCGTCCGAACGGATTGAAGTAGGTGGATGAAATTTTGGTAAAATCTATTATATGTTTGTAGGACTTTTGGTATTGAAAGCGGGCTATGTAGGTCCACGTTTTCGTATAGCCCCCATACAAAGTGACGCGTGACGCGTCGTAGTTTTAAGGAAATTTTAGGATATTTGTCCTATATGACAACCGAATTGGTTGTAATTAAAAAAATATTTCTACCAAATTTTGTTTTGGTATAGCCCCCATATAAGGCCCCATATATAGTACGCGTCATTTTCAGATATTTTGAATGTATTAGTCCCATTTGACCACAGAATCGGTTGTAAGTTTGTATTTCCAGAGGCTAAGAAATATTTCTACCATAAAATGTTTATATAGGTCCAGGTTTTGATATAGACCCCATAGGACGATATCTTCCGATTTTTGGTATTATGAAGGTTTTAGCCTCATTATCACACCGAAATGGCTGAAATTTGGTATTCAGTCTTCGTTGGGGGTACAAAACTTTCCCCCAGAAATTTGTAGGTATAGGTTCACATAAATCCACCGAAATGGCTGAAATTTGGTAGTTGGTCTTCATTTGGGGTAGTAAACGTTCCATATGAAATTTGTTGGTATAGGTCCACGCCTTTATATAGCCCTCATAGGACTTACCTTTTCGGTGTTTTGAAGGTTGTGGCCTCAATATTCCCCAGAAATGGCTGATATTTGGTATTTAGTCTTCGTTGGGGGTATACAACTTTCTGCCAAGAACATGTCGTCTCTATAAGATTGGCATTCGTAATTTTTTCCTATGTTGTACCATTTTTGAGATATATAAGTTTAAGTTGGGAATTTGCAGTCATCACATTATTTTATAAGAAGAAGTGAATTTTCCCAATTTGAACTTCTATATCTAAAAAATGGTATAACCTACTAAAATATCATAAAGGACAATCTTCTTGAACTTTGACCGCGATTTATTTTGATTTTTCTCATCTATGAAAATTGTAGTTTCAGAATTCCCATGTGTAAGCTCCTTTAATTTAAAGTTGGTTCGAGAGCACCGTGATATAGGTCTATCTCGTTTCCTTTTGAATGTTACATACAAATGCAAAAACGTATAGTACCTCTTACCACAGTGTGATGTAGGGTAATATCAGTAATATCACCCCCACTACTTGACTAATATAATATCACATATAAAGGCCCTTTATCTGAGCATAAACTTCTTTGATCATTCCCACCTTTGGTAAAACAATAAAAAAAACTGTTCTCTGCGATTACACGTTCGTATTCATGTTCTTCAACATGTACATACTTAAACGTAAAAGTTGTATTTATATATCTACTTAAAAAATTGTTATATCATTCACTTATTTAGTATTACGATCATTGTTGTGGTCCAGTTCAATATGTTCTCCATTGTTGTTCGGGTGTTCTTGTTGTTGTTGCAGTTCTGTTTTACCCAACACCAACAAGCATCCATTCATCCAGTCATTGTGAAACTTTTTAAGCAACAATGGAGGCTTAAGCATCAGCAACAGCAGCAGAGTAGCAGAAACAGCAGCACTACAGAAGTGAAATAAGCATACATGCATGCACTTCAAACTATTGAAACAAAAGGATGCATTAATGAATGAGTATCCTTATTACTCAACCGGTATATACAGATATGTACAATGTACGAGTATGTACACTTGCGTGTGTTATTTTTATGAGAAACCCAGCATGAACATTAGCTTAAATTTAATAATATTCGTATATTTTTGTCAATATTTACAAGGAATATTAGGAATATTAGGGTGACGTAGGTTATGGAAGATACCACGGAACGGTCCTGACCGGCTTTAACATGGCAAAGCCCAGGATTTATCTTGGTCCCTCTTTCATCTCAAGTGGACAATGACCTGCCCGTGGTGTCACCTGGGGAACTGCCTTTAACACCCGTTAAAGGTAGTGAGCTAACATGTGCCGCGCGTTCACCCATAAGAACGTTAAACATTGGTTTGGGCGTCGGGTTAGTAACCCTCCCCTAGAAAAAACAGCCTACTATGAAAAAACGAAATAAAATAAAAACAAACCCCTCTAAAGTTGAGGACCATGATCTTCGAATCTGCACCTGGAATGTTCACACTCTTTATAGAGAAGGTGCAGTTTACGCATTGGCAGATGTACTTGAATAGTACAAGGTCGACATTACTACCATGCAGGAAATACGATGGAACGGGAAAGGCGTCACAACAACACCTAAAGGTGACGCACTGTATTATCGTCCCGATAACATATCTGGACAATGGCAAAACATTGCCAAATCCATGCAAACAGCCGCAAAATCAGTACTTGGATACCAGAGACCTCCACCAAGGAATCCATGGTATGACCAGGAGTGTCGTGCTGCTACCGAAGAGAAAAATGCGGTATATAGGGCTACTTTACAATCAGTAGCAATGCGTAGCGCACGAGAAAGGTATCGTGTGAAAAGGAGAGAGGAGAAACGTCTTTTCCGCAGGAAAAAGAGAGAGATGGAAAAGCGGGAGTGTGAACAAATCGAGATGTACAGGAGACAGAATGAAGTCCGAAAATTCCTACTAAAGAGTGAAACATCAAACTGATGGCTTTGGAACTGGCACATCCTCCTGTAGAGACCAGCAAGGTAATCTGGTAACTGATACAGATAGTGTGCTAAGAATATGGAAAGAGCATTTTTCCAAACTGTTGGTATCCAATAGTAGCGAAGTCGAAGAAGATACCACAGATCCAATCCCAGAAGATGGTATTGAATGTATACCACCCGGCCAAGATGACGTAAAGACAGCAATAAACAGGCTAAAGAATAATAAGGCAGCAGGAGCTGATGGCCTACCAGACGAGCTGTTTAAAATCGGTGGGGAAACGGTGATAAGGTGTATGCATCAGCTAGTAAGCTCCATCTGGCAGGAATAACGAGTACCCTACGATTGGAACCTGTGTCCCGTCCATAAGAAAGGAGACTGTATGCTCTAACTATAGGGGCATAAGTCTACTCCCGATTGCCGATCGTGTCAGGGATATTGTGCGAACGACTAAAACCTATGGTCAACGAGATAATTGGGCCATACCAATGCGGCTTAAGACCTGTCAAGTCCACCATTGACCAGATATTTACCCCGCGGCAAATCCTGGAGAAGACCGAAGAAATGCAGATCGACACCTACCACCTTTTTGTCGATATAAAGCAGCCTTCGACAGCCCACTATGTTCAAAGATATTCCAGGCGATGTCTGAATTTGGTATCCCCGCAAAGCTCTTTCGGCTTTGTAAAATGACTTTAACTGACACGAGATCTTCTGTTAAAATAGGAAAGAACTTCTCCGAAGAATTTTGTACCAAAAGAGGTTTCAGGCAAGGAGACAGCCTCTCGTGTGATCTCTTCAACATCCTGCTGGAAAAGGTTATTCGAGAGGCAAACGTCAAAAGAAGTGGCACAATCTACACCAATAGCCACATGTTAATTGCTTATGCTGATGATATAGACATCATGGGACGATCAGTAAAAGAAGTAACAGATACCTTTATGAAGGTCAAAGGAGAATCTGCCAAAGTGGGTCTGGCGGTAAACGGCGGTAAGACTAAGTTGATGTTGTCGACGTTGGTTCCTATAATTGACGTTGGTTCCTATAATTGACGTTGGTTCCTATAATAATAATTTTGATGTAGTAAAAGACTTCGTCTACCTCGGCACCGCCGTAAACACAACTAACGACATCAGTTGTGAAATAAAAAGAAGAATTGTGTTGGCTAACAGATGCTACTTTGGCTTAAGTAAGCAGTTTAAAAACAAAGCCACATCTCGTCAAATAAAAATAACGCTTTACAAAACACTGATACTACCCATGCTAATGTTTGGTTCCGAAGCCTGTGTACTTGCGCAAGCAGATAAGGCAGTGCTTGGTATGTTTGAGAGAAAAATTCTTCGACCAATCTGCGTTGAAGGTGAATATCGACGTCGCATGAACCACGAGCTGTATCTGCTATACAACGACATCAATATAGTTAAACGTATTGAGATGCAACGATTGCGTTGGCTAGGCCATATTATAAGAATGAGCGATGATGAACCCGCTAAAAAGGCGCTTGGCGGTGCACTCAGAATTGGAGGCCAAAGAATAGATGGAGCAAACAAGTGGATGAAGAGATGACAAGGCGCGGTATTCCAGAAAGAGAAGCAATAGACAGAGAGAAATGGAGATCTTTTCTTAGTTCGGCCTATAGAACAAGTGTTCTGTAATGGGCCAGCTAAGTAAAGTAAGTAAGTATCCAATTTACTAAACCAATTTTCCTGAAATTTTCAGAGAATGTGGAGAAAATAGGCTGTATATTTAGTTGAATTTTGGAGGGTGCGGGGAACCTCCCCTATGTCCCAATTATTAAATTAAAATTATTTTGCGAAGCAATGGTGGTTGTGTCTCATTTGGGGCGTAAATACCCGACCACGCCCACTTTTTAAAAACGCTATTTTATATATCCAAAACTACTTAACCGATTTTTGAAATTTCGGTTTTCGAGAATATATTGGTATGATCAGTGGTGAAAATAGGTTAAATATTTGGTTGAATTTTGGAGGGATCGAGGTACCTCCCCTATTGGCTATTTTTTATAAAATGCCATATTTGCAAAACTTACGAAAGTATCGGTGAGAAAATTAATTTGGAAGGCAATGGTGGTTGTGTATCCGACCCTAGGTACTTATTAGGGGCCTAAAGACCTACCACGCCCACTTTTTTTAAATATGTTATATCTCAAATACTACTGAACCGACTTTCCTGAAATTTTCAGAGAATGTACGGAGATAGCCCTTGGTGAAAATAGGCTATATATATTGTTAAATTTTGGAGGGGCGGGGTACCTCTTCTATGTCCTCTTTGTAAAAATGCAATATATCAAAACGTACGTGTCGGTTAGAAAATTAATTTGCTAGACCCTCGCTGCTTATTTGGGGGCATAGGAGCTGACCATGCCCAACTCTTTATATATGTTATATCTTGAGAAGTAATGGACATACTTTCATGAAATGTTCAGAAAATGTCCTGGAATGTGCCGTGCCTATATAAAAAAGTATACTTTTAAACTTATGAACGCATCTGACGGTATTACCGGTAATTCAGTGATTTAAGGGATTCAGCTTTATTTTATTGTTAATTTTATCTGTTATTTTACAGTTGAGGTTCTCAATGGTCACAAAACTTTCATATAACCCATAAAACCCAAAAAAGGTGTAGGCATAAGGATCCCTCTTCGTACATTTGTTGTAAGTATTTTCATTGCAGTTTAGCCTTCCCTTGGGGCGTATACCATCGCTGAATCTGTAGCTCAACAATATTTGCTATATCGCCATTTTTTGTTGTTTCAAGCGTTTTACTGCTTAATATGGTCAATCTCCGGTTTTAGGAAATAACTCAAAGCTACTGTAAATAGTGAAATTGCTTTGACAGGGCAGGTGAAAAGATGCAGTGTGTCGTGCGGGTCTGTATGCTGGGAAGAAGTTTTGCACTGTGTCATCAATTCTTGCCCTATAGGAATTTAGACGATGCAGCCGAGCCTTAAACTGCTCAGTTTTGTCGTGGAAGCTTGAGCTCCTCAGCTGAGACAGATGCCATTCACACCGTAGTTGTCTATTCAAAACCTGCTAGATAGGATCGCGGATATATGCGTTTTCTCCTGCCTTTCCAGATCATGAAGATCCCTCCTGACATGCCTGGGTCCCATCCACCATACGGTGATTAGGATGACTCTCATAGTAACACCCAAGCAAGTACTGCAACGGAAGCATCTCATGGTGTTGCTTTACTCGAAGAATCTTTGTCTTTCTTTGTCTCCTTGGGGTAGTGGTTGGAATACCGCTACCATCGACTATGACCTTTAAGTCCGATCTGACGTTGAGATCATTCAGGGAAGTTAATTGACTAGAATATCGTACAATCATACGCTACGGTCTCAAAGTCATCTGAAGGGGGAGGAGTATAGGAGAATTAGAGATTAATCTTATACGGAGATATCACTCCACCTTGGGAAACTCCTTAATGCTTGAGAGTATCAAAACCTTTTGAAAAGTCGAGCCCCACCAACACTGTCCTCTCGCATGGATTAACTCTAGTTGAGTCATCGACTAATATGAGTGGAGATGACGTGCAGCACTGTAGTCGTGCTGTACTGCTTACGAAATCCATGCTGGGGAGGAGTAAAGCCTCAAGTGTTTTTGCTACGGGCGACATCGTAGCGAAATCAGTCAGTGCGATTTACCTTTGCTGACATCATTGCGTGGCTTCAGTAGCGGACCACCCTTCTCACATTCCAGACTTCGGGAACGATGTGTATTGCTAGTAGGTTGGATATTTGATGGAATCTCCATCTATTATGGAGATTCCATCAAGGCCCAACGCTTTGAATGTTTTAGCGTTCCTGATGGCATTTGCAGAAAGGGATCTAATACGACGTTGTACGCTTGGTACCCAGGTATAGATTTCTTCAGAATTATCAGGACAATAGCGCCGTCTTCTAACATGTAAGTAAGGTGAGCGTAGTATGCGTGCAATCGGTAGTTTTTACTAGTTCTCGGCATACTGTTTTCATCCTGTGTTGAATTGCATTTTTTGATGCAGCATTAACATGAATGGGTACATCGGCTGCAACAAGGAAATGGTCCGAATCTATGTTTACATCTCGAATCGAGAATATTTTTCGAAAATATGATTATTTTAGTCAGACTATCAAATTAACCATTTGGATGTACAATGCTTGGATGAAATCGTCTACACAATTCAAGAAATATTGTGCGCACCAGCCAGACAGAGAGATAGACGAACATGGCAAAATTGACAACATAAGGTTGTGGATATAAATTTGAAAGCTTGATCACCATGCCCAAGATGTTTACTGGGTGATTTATTGACCTATTGAATAGTTCGAGTTTAAATTAACTTTTCTTTATTGTTTAAACAAAGAAAATTATTGTAGAGGATATAACCGGCCATTGAACGGAAACCAACAATTCGAATGTATTTGGGAAGTAAAAAAAAACATGAATTTATTGCTATCTGTTTCACTATCCTCCACTTCTTATCCTGAATAAGTGCTGTTCGCATAAGATCAACAACTTAAAGGAAATACAAAAAGCGTTTAATGTTTCTTTTGAAGAATTTTGACTACGTTTTATTGTTTCCCTTCTCATATCGTTTGATTGTGTGTGTGTGAACCATGATACTCACATTTATCAAAATCTTTAACAAATGTTAAAAAAGTTTTTTCTTTATTTTTTTAAGTTTTCTCCAACTCCAACAGTTTTTTTTTTTTTTTTTTGAAAAGCAGCAAATGGAACTCTATCTTAAGTTTGGCATTTGAACAACTGTTAGACGTTTTTGGTTGCCTTATCATTTTTGCATACAAAACAGGAATATAGAAAAACAAGCCAAGAAGAAGAACAACAACAACAATGAGAAAAACTTACCAAATTCTAATACCTTAAGAAAAATGCGTCTTTCTTTTTTCTTTTTTGTGTCGACTTTGTTATCTAAAACACAAATATTTTTCGGCAAAAGTTTTTCTCAAAATACATGCAAAATAAATCACACACCAATGCAACAAATCGAATCAACGAGAAATAAGTAGAAAAGTTCCAACACTTATTTTTGTGTTACGCGACAGGACAGAGTTGAAATGCCACCAAAGTATCGTGTTTGAGTCAATGACGTTGCTTTAACGACAACAGCCATAAGAAATCTCAAGAAAAATATACTACACTATACTACACTATACTACATACACTATACTACTTTCTCCCCAGAAGAAAGTGTCTTCTAAACATCATTCATAAATTTATGGACACCTAAGCACACCGTCTATGTACATTGCATCCAACACTTTAATATCTTTGACGAGGCTTTTACACAAATTTTAATGTCTTCACTTTACACGTATCATATTTACATATAACCTACGCCACTGTTCTTAAGCTATAATTCTTTGTCCATTTCTACATTTGGCAAGCGCCTGACTTGCCAACTTAATATTTCCTGATTCGAGTTGCGAACAAAGAAGACAATAACCTGGATATTTTCAACCGCAACATCTCTAAAATAGTTCAATGGTATGAAAATGTTAAGTTTGAGAAGATTTTTTCGATAAATAAGGGGACATTCTAAAGGAACCTTCCCATTGTTAGCTTACTAATGTGGTTTTATATTCTTCACAGAACGTTTTGTTCTATAAGTCGAACTAACAATATATTTCCAAACTCACCGATCTCCATACCGTACGCATCGTTGTAACTTGACGCAGACTGATCCATACATGTTTCGAAGAATTTTTGTCTTTCGCAAGAACCAACGCATTAAATGCTTCAAATTCATAGGTAAGCATGGGTGGTGTCAGTGAATTGTTGACTGTGCTTTTTGTTTGGCGAGAGTTGATTTTGCCTGTAAACTTTTTACTTGGACCTATGTAGCATGATGTGCCAAGAGAGGAAAATCTCTTTATTTGAAAACTGGTACAAATTTGTTTTATTTATGACCATGAAAAGATAGATGGAGGTGTTAACTACCTTAAAATTGAATTTCTCAACGTACTCGTACATAGTTGGACCGGGTATGTTAAAGGTCTTGTGTGTTGATAGCATAAAGATGAACGTTAGGCCATTTTCTGTCACACTTTCACAGGCTCTTTTTATTTTTTTCAAAGTTTCCTATTACAACTTGCTTCGATCGAACTTACATGTTGATGTCGTCTGTAACATTATTTATCAGAGAGGTCCTTTCGTTTTATATTTGCTAAAATTGTGCCAGTTAATGTTATCATGACGATATAGCTGGTAACACCTTTTATCTTTCATGGGTTGTCGAAAGCCGCCATTTAATCGATGAATATGTGGTAGGTCTTGAGCTGTTTTTCATAAGTCTACTCTATAGGGTATTTGCCAGGTCTACAACCACATTCATACGACCCGAATATTCCATTGACCATATGTTTTAATCGTTCACACAATATGCTCATCAACACTTTGGCTAGCCATGTCATGAATACTCTTTATAAGCATGTCGCCATCGGTCTTCAATCGTTCAGCTGGAAGTCAATTATATCCTGCTGCCGTAGTGTTCTTCAATCGTAAATTGGTGTCATGACCTTGTAACGCCCCAAAAGTCGTGTTCTCGGTTCTCTCGTTTTTGGTTACAACAATTATGAAATTGTTAATGTTATCAAAAATATTTTTAATTCAAATGACTTTTGAATTAAACTTTAAATTAACGGCCGAACCTCATACTCTAGTGCCAACGGATATGACTACCACAGCAACGAACCCCTCTAGCGGGGAATGAAGTAACAAGAACAATTGTTTAACCTGAAGTTGGTCGCAGTTGATTGGCGCAGGCACCACCACCGCCACGCTAAAAAAGGGGATGCCTTGTCGTCACTCGAGACAGTCTGTTGACCGCTGTTGAGTTAACTGGGCTAAGATAAGTTCGTACCAATCTTTTAACTCTGTGGTGTAGTAGTAAGTTAAATGGGGTATGATAAGTTCGTTGTTGTTGCATGAGTTAACTGGGGTGCGTTTAAAACATATCGATCTTTTAACTATAACCGACGAATTGTTGTGTTTACGTAAGCGCCTTAACGCATGTGTATAGAGGCATAGCCGTACCAGCTATTGGTAACCGAGTTGCTACAAACTCCGTGTCGTCAATGTGCGCGGAATCGCTTCCGTTGCAAAGAACGTGTATAACAAAGCCAAATAATATGTCACCACATGAGAATACCCCGTTCCCCGCTCTTTTGTCATTCTCTGATTTAAACCATAATCATATATCAATGCAGCCACGCCACGTCAACTGGATCTCGTGAACTGAATAACTAATTTCGATAAAGTGCTGAATGTAATATAGTGTGTAGTGTTTTTCAATAATCAGATTAAATATTATAACGTTTATTAACATGTAAAAAATATGAGTGAGTTTGGCCGACAGAGATATACCCTCAGCCTCGGACCTGAAGAAAATAAATAACACGCAATACTTCTGACGTCTATTTAATGCGATGTACAACGTTTGGACCAAATAGGTTTCGCCCAGTTTAGTTGGTGCTGGCAGGCTTTTTTTGAGCTTTTGGGCTATTATCTCTAGAAGTAAGGACTTGCCCTGAAAGAACTTGTACCGTCGTAATGGGGAAACCGAATAAAAAACTGCACTCTTCACAAAATTTGCGTGAGAAGTACTCGAAGGAGTGGACATATATAGTCCATATTCGAACCTGATCTATGTCCCGTAGAGATATTACGATACGAAAAGTATGGACCAAATCGGTAACTCCCTTCAAGAATTATGGTGTGTACAATTTTTCCGAACATTTTCAAACTTTTGTGGGAGGTACCGGGAGGAGTAGACCGATATGGTCTATCTTCGAACTTAAACTAAGTTTGGACAAAATATTATGAACGCCAAATTTTAGACCGAATCGGCTGATCCGTTCGAGAGTTATTGTGCGCTCCAACCACTACTATTTTCTCAGGACTTGCCCAAAATAAAACTTGTACCGTCGTAAGATGGCAGCGAATACAAGTTGTTACAACAAAGCGTTTCGAGAGCAGGTCCTAAACAGAACTTTTTCGAAATTTTGAGTGGGAGGGAACCGATAGAGTCCATATCAAAATCTCATCTATGTCTGGTAGAAATTTCACGATATGCAAAATAGGGACCAAATCGGTTACTCATTTCAAGAGTTATCGTGGGCAAAATGTTTCCGAACATTTTCTAACTTTTGTGGGTGAGGTATCTGAAGGAGCGGAACGATATGCATCATCTTCGAACTTAAACTAAGTTTGGGTAAAATATTACTAACGCCAAATTTTGGACCAAATAGGTTCATCCGTAAAAGAAATATCGTGCGCACCAACCAGCCAGACAGACGGGCGGACAGACATGGCTAAATCGACTCCAAATTGTCTGAAACACATTTCGTCTAAACATACTTGGTGTCTAAAACCATTATTTTGATGAGGCACATTTTGCCCTTATGAAAGCGTATATGGCGAAAACCAAAAATCCTTTGCAATTCCATTTGAAAAAAATTAAACATTTTTTGCGAGCACATCCACAATTTTTGGCATAGAGGTTAAGAAAAAAATTCTGGTTTCAAATCTGTTCGCGTTCACAAAATTGGAGTTATAGCGGTTTTTATTCTCATATAAAGAAAAAATATTTAAAAATATCTTATTTGTTGTTATGAGAAAATGTATGCATAAATCGTTAACAGCATTCCATATCTATTCGTAGATGTTTAAATAGATATTAAATTTATTATTATTTTCGTGGAAAATCAACAAATAATAAAAAATATTTAAAGAAACTCCAAATTATCCTGTCCCAGAGCCCTTACAAACCCTCAAAAAATAAATTAAAAAATATATGCGGAATCTAGACAATGCGTAGAAAAATATTATGCCAAATTTTTAGAGATTGGGTACATAAATTGCATATTATAGCAAAAACAAAAGAGAAAAACTTATTGGTGGAAAATATTGTTGCAAATATATTTTGTTGGTTGATTCGAAAAATTAGAAAAAAATATTTGGGAGTTCGCTAACTATTTCGCTAAAATCCCATACAATAATTAATGTGTACTGCTAAAACTTCATCAAGAAATATGGTTTACCATCGTGAAAGCTTATTTGCTTACTGAGATAACTTATAAGGACAGGAAATTAAGAGTAATATTGAAATTACAATCATTCAAAAAATGTGGAAATTAAAAAGCCTATTATTCGCGAATTAGTTAAAATCAGTTGATGCGCATCCGTTTTTGGATACAGCGAATCAATTTCTTTCAATATCTATGCATATTTCGATGTTTCACTCAGCGGTCAAAGTGTGCCGCCAGTTGCATCACACAATGCAAAAAACCTTAAAGTGGGTAAAAATCGCGCAATTTGCATACGATTTTGATGCGCATCCGGTTTCAGTATCACCCATCAAAAATACGTCTATATACACATATTTCAAACAGATTCTTCAAGAACCACGGATGTGCCTCCACATTCTATTTTGCGTAAGATGCCCATATTACTTGCGAATCTCTATAATTTATGACACGCTTTTTCGCAAATATTATAATCGCGTATAAAGGATTCCATTCACGTAAAAAAATTTGAAGAAAATCGCGGTTAAGTACGCGGATTTGTCAAAAAAAATTTTGCTGATTTTCCTATTTTCAGGGTATCTATATCCGCGTCGCGTTAAAATATCCGTCGCGTAAAAAAACTAAATTCACGCGGGGTACAATGAAAATTGAATGGCACTTGTTAATTTTAAACGCAAAAAATAGTTTTTTTTAAAAAAATTCACGCATCAAATATTGGCCTTTAGACTCCAATTACTAGGATGCTGTAAGGAGCACATTCATGAGATATGCATTAAACGACGTAAAATCACGAGTTTTATAATCCTATTATGAGTTTTGAATATTATCTTGTTGCGCGTCCGAATTATTAAAACAATTCAAAAAACCCCGAAATTCCGGCTTCAAAATGACAGCATCAATTTTAGGTGGATGCAGTGGATGTATCGAAAAATCATATTGCCAATGAAGTATTCTTTGAGTCTTTCTTTGGGCATATGTCTATAAAATGTAAGGTTAAGCCAGAAATCGCAAGGGAGCATAAAAAACTTGTTGGCTTCAAGAAATGTTTACCTATTTTTCTACATTGATGACAACACAGCTTCCACGTAAATTAATTTTAATGGTCGACCTAAAACACTTCATTTTAAAGAATGTGTATCATACTATATAAAATATGTTAACAGTTCGCGAATTCTGAATGGCTGAAACTCGGATTCATCGATTGTAAAACATTTTTGGTTTTTGCCATATACATATGTTTTCTTATACCTTTCTTTTAAAAAAAATAACGATTTAAAAAAATTTTCTTGTTCCAAATTTAATGTTATATTTCTATAACGTGGAAAAAATTTTGCCCGGAGTCGGAGTCGAGTTATTTTTTTTCGACTCAGACTCCGACTCCAGCAAAATTGCTCGACTCCGACTCCGAAACCCTGTTCTACACTCGAGTAAAATGTTCGGACTTCATTATGTTCCCTGTATATATGGAGTTTCTACGCTTCTCCTATCTGTTCTCACGTTCTTTATTTAGCACTTCCTGTAGCTACATGATTGTCCTATACGCCGCGTTCTTCTTCTATGAAGCCTTACAACAATGTTGATGTACCATGGATTAATTATGCGCTTCCACTTTAACCGGACAAGGAGTGCCGGCATCCAGCATGTTGGAAAGTTCAGCTTTCTTCTTGAGATAACACTTTTGCTGCAACATTAAGACGAGTCCGTACCTTGGCTGATTTCTAGTTTATCTGATCTGTTGTTCAATATCCTGTCCTTAACACGGTTCTGCAATCCCACGACGGCGGGTTCTTGACATCTGATTGACACGTAACCACAAAACATCTGGGTTCAGTGCTGCGGCTGCCACCTCAGCGTAGATATCTTTGTATTTGCATCGTTTTCTGTGACGGGAACAGCAAATCCCGGAATGCCTGTGCCGGATTCTTTCGGTCCGTACCAGGATGGAACAAAACCTAGCACCAATTTCGAGGTGCTTGGTTTTTCACATTCGCATCGACCACACTCAAACTTCGGTGAGATGCAAGAGATGTCGGGAGTTGTTGTTGCTGTAATAGTGTTTCTATTATATGTTTGTATATCTGTTAATTCTGGCTCTGGGTCAATCTCCAGTTCCAGGAATGTGGATGCTTCAATGGGATGTAACCACAGATTCATTGGAGTAAGTTGAGTAGGTTTGGTGGGACATTTGAAAAGGTGCCGTTTGTTGTGCGGGCCTGGGCCGTATGCTGAACAGATGTTATGCACGGTGTCGTCGATCCTTGCCCAATAGGAGTTTAGGCGGCTGCATTTTCCCGAGCGTAGTTAAGCCAAAACTACTCTGGTTTGTCGTGGCAGCTGATAGATGGGGGATGTGCTCCGAGGACTACTCTCAAACTATATCTACTTGTGGTCTTAGCAATTGTGTCCGTGTGAATGCTATTTAAAATTGCTTGGTATGCCTGTTGATCTTGGGGAATTCAGGACCGTGCTCCTACATTTCAGCTTTTCGCGTTTTTCGCGGGCGCGGACGACGTGGAGGTAATGTAACCCCAATAATTTTGGGCAGTTTGTGGCCGGAATTCTGCTACCGTCGACCACGACATTCAATTCTCTTCTAAACTGCACCGTCCGTGTAGTGAACAGAGTGGCCGTAGATTTAGTGGTGGATATTTGCATATTCTTCGCGTGGAAAAAGTTGTTAAGATCGGTCAAATAAGAGTTCAGTCTTTCAAAAATGTCCCGGATCGTAAAATCATCGTCATATGTTACGATCTCGTTGCCGTCTGGAAGGGGGCGGAAAACAGAAGACGTAGAGGATAAACAAATTCGGAGATGTCACCCCACTTTGGGGAACTTCCTGTTATACTCTACGGGTTTTGGACTTCTTGTTCCTGAATTTCACGTACGACTGGCGTCCACACATATAATTGACTATCCAACGTTTCAAGCTTCGCCGGGGGTTGTCTGCTCAATTTCCTCATGCAGCGTGGTGTGCTTGACAGTATCAAAGTCTTTTGATATGTCAAGCGCTTTCATCACTGTTCTATCACAGGGCTTTCTCTGGTTGAGTCCTCGACAAATGTGGGTGGAGATGGCGTGCAGAGCTGTTATCGTGCTGTCCTACTGTTGCTGATGATCGAAAACTGGATAGCTATTTCTGACACTGGTGTGGACTAAGGCCTCAAGGGTCTCTGCTAGGGGCGACAAAAGAGAAATCGGCATGTACGATTCACCTTTGCTGGTATCCTTGCCTGGCTATCGGACTTTGTGAGTCGGAAGAATATCATGGTGGTGGCGGCGCTGGAAACCAAGCTCAACAACAAGTGTAACTTACAGCCTTTTGATGGTTGCAACGTACTGAGGGAGGATTGCACCAGAAGTGGATGTTTAATACAGATCTATCTCACTTGAGCCTGACTCTAATGACATGCTCAGGTTATGTTACTTAACGCATATATCCCACCGATTAATAGCGGTAGTCCAGGACCACTATTAGCCCGCTTCTCATAAAGTCATAACCGACTGGTCTTAGGGGTCTTTAAAACTATATACTTGCAGGGGCCACGGGACTGGCAAACGAGCGTGATAGGCTTTGTACAGCCAACCCTAGTGACCCCAGGCTTAGGGTGCTGATTCTGGAAGTTGATGAGCGCAAGCGGAATAATCATTGAACCACTGGAGCCGGAAATAGTAAATTGTACAATTGGTTATGTCACTCTTGTACCCTGGACAGAAGGTAGATAGTGTAACGTGACAAGATGATCACGTACATAATACCAACCCCCCACTACCCAACAACATCACAACTAGCCAACCAATAACAAGGCCCCCTCTACCCAACAGCGTCACAGCCAGTCAACCAATACACACAGTTGGGTGTACACGAGGAGGTGATCGACAGGCTTACGACTGCGGTGTAATTCTCAGTCGCTTTGTGGAACTGCACACACATATATTTCAGTTTGTTGGGAAAAGGACAGGCTTGCTACTTCAGGGAGCTAGTCACACGGGCTTGAGTACAACTAAGTATTTGTAGTCCGCCAACTTACACGGGAGTATACAGAGTGTTGGGAAGTATTTTTGAAAGCTACCCCTTTGTGCGGTGGCTAATACATTCACTCCACCTTCGAGTGTTGTTCCACTCCACCTCCGGGTGTTGTTCCACTCCGCCTTCGGGTGTTGTTCCATTCCACCTCCGGGTGTTGTTCCACTCCACCTTCGGGTGTTGTTCCACTCCACCTCCGGGAGTTGTTCCACTCCACCTTCGGGTGTTGTTCCACTCCACCTACGAGTGTTGTTCCACTCCACCTTCGGGCGTTGTTCCAATAGTCAGTACTCGTAGTATACTGTAGAGGTTAATTTAGAACTAACACTAACTAACCGCGACCCGAACAACCGAACCGAGTGCTGAATAGCCGAGTGACCGAACCCCTACAACACGGGATCACCGAGTGGCCGAACACATACGGACCCCGATTGGCCGAACCCCTAATTCCGAATCACCTAGTGGCCGCAGATCTACTACATGAATCAGCGAATGGCCAAACCCTGAACACCGAATCACCGAGTGGTCGACACATACGAACTCCGAGTGGTCGAACATCTACAACACGAATCACCGAGAGGCCGAATACATACGGACCCCGAGTGGCCAAACCCCGAGCACCCAATCACCGAATGGCCGAACACATACGAACCCCGAGTGGCAGAACATCTACAACACGAATCACCGAGTTGCGATTATCTTCAAATCGCCTACTACCGAAAAGCGAATCATCGAGTTCCCGTCTATCTTAAAATCGCCTACTACAGAACAACAAATCATCGAGTTCCCGATTATCTTCAAATCGCCTACTACAGAACAACGAATCATCGAGTTCCCGATTGTCTTCAAATCGCCTACAACCGAACAGCGAATCACCGTGTTCCCGATTATCTTCAGATCGCCTACCACCGAACGGCGAATCACCGAGTTCCCGATCATCATAAAATCATTTCCTGAAACCAAGTTACCGATCCCCGGCCAATTATCCTTCTTATCGTATTTAAACATCAGTAGATTATAAATTAGTTTTACATCAATAAATATCCGATTTAACCCCCAGGAAAGGTAGATTACTCGTCTTATTATTCCGTAAGGTTTAGTCGGCCAAAACCACGTTACAATAGGACCACAGTCACGTGTAGCGACGTAGCGCAGGCTGATTCGAAGAGGTTCGCATGTTATTTTAATCGACTATTTGTCGAGCACCCCAGTAGCGAGAGAGCGAAAAGAAAAGTAATACGTACTACTGCCGTCCACCCAGACGGACATAGCTAAATCGACTTGGATATGTCTGAAATGGATTTGGTCTTAAAATATTTCGGTGAGGCAATAAGTATGGGAGTTCTTTGCTTTGATCCAAAGTTCCACTAGAACATTTTCTTTTTTTTGAAAAAAGCAATGAAAGCAAACACCAGTGTCTGTTATTTATCCTAAGCCGTAACCGCACCGCAAGCTTCTATCTCTTGTCGTTTGGGTGTTAGACATAAAACCTGTATAACATGTTTTTTGTTTAACTTTCAATCTGAATAATGACTAGTACTTTAGCTTACACCATGAAGTTAAAATTGTTTACATTTCATGAAAATAAATTTCCTAATTTTATACCGCAAACTTTCATAACGGACATAATAATGTTCCGCCATCACCGTCATCATCATCATATGGTTGTTGGTTATGTTATTTAATTTTATACATTTTCCCCAGTTAATAACGATTATATGGTATAACACCACGATACAAAACCCATTCGCTAAAATATAACCTCCAAAACAAATTCAAAAAGGACAACTTGCAACATAAGGACCGGCGGAATACCTACAATAAACATAACATGTATCCCTTTTAACGACCTCCACAAGCCAACGCCAACAAGATCAACAATCAACTAAAACAGTACCAACAAATGGGAACCACTTAAAGTTATGGCCACATACCATGGCCACAGTCATAGCCCAGGCCAAACACATCAAACACACACACGCACACACTCGCAACGCTCACACATTTCCAGAAACGCAAACATGCAACAAATTAACACTACATCAGACTTTCGAAACGCCACAAATCTCTTTGGACATTTTTATTTTTAATGCCACTTAATTATGTTCTTGTCTCTTTCATTGCCGGTTCTTGCGCCGGGTTGTTTGTTGTTTGCTGTATGGGTGTAAGAGTGTGGGTTTGTATTTATCCTCCTTTTTCTGCCGGTGTTTTGCGTCATAGTCGTCCTAAGTGTTGGCTGGCTGAAATGTCATACACGCAACATATGTTACCCGTCCAGCATAATACTGCAGACCGACCATAAGCGTGAGTAAGAGTGACAAACACTTCGTATTCACTTGGCTACAAATGCTGTCACAATAGCAGCAGCAAATGAAAGAAGTACGAATTTTAATCCCAAAGAAAAAGTGACACTTTGGTAAATATGTTTCTTGTAGTGTGAGATGCGTGCGCAAGAGTTCTACAGTACTTATGTAGCTGAGGATAACTGGTGGCATATGATGAATTTGGCTTAAGGTTTTTTGATTGTTGTTTCCCTTTGGTTATTGTTCTTTTCCGCTTGTTAGTACGCTAAATAAACGGGATGATATTTTGAATGTGCTTCGCAATATGTTGCAAAAACAATGTTAAATGCCTTCAATATATCGATCCGTTCGTTTATTTGACAGAGACAAGGACTATCTAACTGAAGAGTATCACTTGCTTTTAAGCGAGGTATATTCCCTGTAGATATATTTTATCGAAACTAGGTAACACATCCAAACTAGGTAACACAAGTAAAAAAGTATCAGCCGACTTTGCCGATATAGATATACCCTCATATAGGGACAGGTCGAATGTATTTAAGGTATTCTCACAATTTTGTGGCCTTTTTTGACATTTGCCGACAAAAATGCGGATTAGGATTAAAGTTGAAAAGTGTTGCAGAGGAGGTACTTAAAGGAATGGACAGAAATTGTCCATTACTGAAGTGGATCTTATTTTGGGAGTCATATCTTTTCGATAGATATAGCGCCCACTAGTTATTAACTTATGGACCAGTTTATCAGGAAGCATGGACTTGTCCAAGGAAAACATAATACCGCTGTAAACAGGACCACAACGAACAGCATCGGTAAACATTTCCAAAGAATCTTTGAACAGACCCTAAACTGCACTTAGACACAAATGTCGAACTTTTGTGGGTGAGGTACACTAAGGAGAGGACCGATATGGACAATTTTAGAAGTTAAACTAAATGTGCACAAAATATTTTTGAGATCCAAATTGCTTGCTCCATTCAAGAGATTCCGTGCATACCATTTTTGTGATTTTTTAAGTATTGGGTGGAAGTGCCGTAATTTGTGGACCCGTTTTACCTATCTTTGAACTGAAACTTAGTTTAGACAAAATATGACAAAGGCCAAACTTTGGACCAAATCGTTTGATCAGTTCGAGGATTATCGTGCTCTCCAGCCACTACATATGGTGCCATAGGGTGTTTTACACCCTTTTGGTTGTTTTCTCAAGAATTATGGACTTGCCTCTGAAAAATCTTTTACCATCATAGTTAATGTAGCGAATGCAAGTTGCTTGAACTTATACAAAATTTTGTGTGGTAAGTACCCAAAGGAGTGGACAAATAAAGTCCATATTCGAACTTGATCTATATCTGGTACTAGCAAAATACCCGCTACTTCGTATGCGGAAAAGAAATAATATTCAAAAAAATATTTAATATGGTGAACACTGAACATTTTTATGTACTAATACCTACTTGAATTGATATTTAATTTCTTTCAAGTACTGTTCGTACACGTTTTATTCGAATCTCAAAAAAAGACCTCTACACTTCAACAGCGGCGTACATTTTAAATTATAGTCCATGTTTTATAACAACGGTATGGGTATTTCGAAAATTTTATCCACATTTTCCAACCGAATTTTGGAATTTGTGATATCAAAATGTAGAAAACCGATCGATTCCCCGGTCAGGCAACATCAAATTTTCAACGGTGGCAAAATATCCCTCAATAATGACATTTCCTGAGTATTTCAGCCATGTAAATCTTCTCTACAAGTGGTGTCGTAAGGCACGCCGTTCGGACTCGGCGATAAAAAGTAGGTCCCATATCATTGAGCTAATATGAAACGGGGTGTCTATGGAACAATTATTACATTATTTAGAAACCGAATTCATGTTAATATAGAAACAATAGTATATTATTCAGTAAAATTTTTAGAATCCAGAACCTTAGCTCATATGTTACAGTTTTAGCTCTACTTGTTCACCCAATGCCAATGGTATTACATGTAGAAACCTTTCATACATTTAAAGGTCGATTTTAATAAACATTCTGATCTAATCTCAACAGTGATCCTCACAACAAATTTCATTTATCGATTCACACAATACCAGTGCTTCAATATTTAGTATAACTTAATACTTCTAGTACATTTATTGTACTACCACTTCTAACAATGAACCTGACAAATAAATAATATACCAGAATTCCACTTCTATTCCTTAGACCAATACCAAATGTTTTGCATTGCGTTTAGTACATTTCGTATTTCTCAATAAGTCAGCCAGCCCTCAGCCTAATTTCAGAATTTGTATGCATTTCAAAAAATCCTTATCTAAACACCAACACCATACCTCATACAACAATTGGAAATTCCACCTTTAACCCTTCAAGCAACGCCAAAATGGTACCAAATTCAGTACTTATAATATGTATAAGTTAAAAAACTACTGTCTTTTATCCAAAACTAAATCAAAATCGCATAATCGTATACATAATAAAGAATTTCACAATTTCAGCTCTACTAATTTACACAATAACAATTTGAACCAAATTCTGTGCCATTTGTAATTTTCGTACACTTATTGTAGGTATATCCACAACCACATCCATATCTCAACCCTACTGATGTGTAGGTAGAGGGTCAATAATACCAAATTTCCGAATTCCATCTCTATTCATAATACCATTAATACTTTTTGTATGAAAATACGATTTTCAATAACTATCTCCAACAGTAATTCCAAATTTCAGGATTCCACCCTATCCGTCCACCCAAAACTAAATTGAACCAAATTTAGTACCATTTAGTACTTTTCGTACCCATAAGTACGAACTTCCGAAACTACCTCAATCCTACACTCCATAAGTAATCTTAATTCCAAACTTCAGGATTCCAGCTCTATCGGTCCACCTAAATTTAAATTGTACCAAATTTAGTACCATTTAGTACTGTTCGTACCCATAAGTAACAATTTCCAAAACTAACTCAATCCTACAGTCCAACAGTAATCTTAATTCCAAATTTCAGGATTCTCTCTATTCGCTCACCCAAATCTAAATTGTACCAAATTTTGTACCATGTAGTACTTTCCGTACCCATAAGCATGAATTTCCAAAATTACCTCAGTCCTTCAATCCATCAGTAATCTTAATTCCAAATTTTAGGTTTCCAGGCCTATCCAAATCCAAATTTTACCAAATTTAGTACCATTTAGTAATTTCCGTACCAATAAGTACGAATTTCCAGAACTACACTCCAAAAGTAATTTTAATTCCAAATTTCAGGATTAGTACTTTTCGTACCCATAAGTACGAATTTCCAAAACTACCTCAGTCCTTCACTCCATCAGTAATCTTAATTCCAAATTTCAGTTTTCCAGGTCTATCCAAATCCAAATTTTACCAAATTTAGTACCATTAAGTACTTTTCGTACACATAAGTATGAATTTCCAAAACTACCCCCATATTTCACTTCGACTGTAATCTAAATTTCAAATTTCAGGTTTTCAGCTCTATCCGTTCACCCAAATACAGATTGTACCAAATTTAGTACCATTTATAACTTCTCGTACACATATGTAAGTACGAACTTCCAAAATCATTTCCTTATATCAACACCACTTCCCAACCTTGATTGCCATACCAAATTTGAAGATTGTATATCCGCTCAAAATATACAATTGGTACCAAATTTAGTAACTTTCAGTACTTTTTGTACACTTATAGGTGGTATTTCCAAAATCCATACCAAAGGGTTCTCTCTATAACTCTCCTTCAGTGACCCTCGTTCCAAATTTCAGAATTTTAGCTCTTCCCGTTTGCCTAATACCATGGATACCATATTTTGTACGAAATAAGTACGAAATTGCTGGGTTCCAGCTCTATTCGTTCAACCAAATCCAAATTGTACCAAATTTGGTACCATTTAGTACTTTTCGTAAACAAAAGTACTAAAACTACCCCATATATCAATCGTACACTTCAACAGTTATCTTAATTCGAAATTTCAAGTTTTCAGCTCTATCCGTTCACCCAAATCCAAGTTGTACAAAATTTAGTACAATTTAGAACTTGTCGTACACATAAGTACACATTTCGAAAACTACCCCATATCGCAATCCTATACTCCGTCAGTAATCTTAATTCCAAATTTCAGGTTTCTAGCTCTATCCGTTCATCCAAATCCAAGTTGTACTAAATTTAGTACTTTTCGTACACATAAGTACGAATTTCCAAAACTACCCCTATTTCTCAATCCTATACTCCGTCAGTAATCCTAATTCCAAATTTCAGATTTCCAGCTCCATCCTTTCACCCAAATCCAAATTGTACTAAATTTAGTACCATTTAGTACTTTTCGTACACATGAATACGAATTTCACAAACCATTTTCTTTTTATAAACACCACTTCCCAACCTTCATTTCCATACCAAATTCCAAGTTTCTAGCTAAATCCGTTCAAAATATACAATTGGTACTAAATTTAGTACTTTTCGTACACTTGGAGGTCGAATTTCCCAAAAGCCATTGGTACATCTTTCTAACTCTCCATCAGTTACCCTCATTCCAAATTTCAGAATTCTAGCTCTTCCCGTTTGCCTAATACAAAGGGTACCATATTTAGTACCTTTTAGTACTTTTCGTACCCTTATAGGTCGAATTTCCCAAAACCCAGCCTTATCTCACCCCTACACACCGACAGCAACCCACAGTCAAAATTTCAGCTTTCTAGCTTCAGCGGTTTCGTCTGGGCGATGATATACATGTCACTCACTCACTCACTCACTCAGTCATCACTAAGCTCTTTTATATATATAGATTATTTATTATTTATTATTTATTATTTATTATTTATTATTTATTATTTATTATTTATTATTTATTATTTATTATTTATTATTTATTATTTATTATTTATTATTTATTATTTATTATTTATTATTTATTATTTATTATTTATTATTTATTATTTATTATTTATTATTTATTATTTATTATTTATTATTTATTATTTATTATTTATTATTTATTATTTATTATTTATTATTTATTATTTATTATTTATTATTTATTATTTATTATTTATTATTTATTATTTATTATTTATTATTTATTATTTATTATTTATTATTTATTATTAATTATTTATTATTTATTATTTATTATTTATTATTTATTATTTATTATTTATTATTTATTATTTATTATTTATTATTTATTATTTATTATTTATTATTTATTATTTATTATTTATTATTTATTATTTATTATTTATTATTTATTATTTATTATTTATTATTTATTATTTATTATTTATTATTTATTATTTATTATTTATTATTTACTATATATTATAATTTTCGGATTCCATCGCTATCTCTCCATCCAAAGGCAATTTATACCAAATTTAGTATTTTCCGTACTTAAAAATACGAATTTCAGAATTACCTCAATCCTACACTTCAAAAGTAGTTTTAATTGCAAATTTTAGTATTCCATCTCTATGCGTTCACTCACATCCAAATTGTACCAAATTTAGTACTTTCCGTTTCTATAAGTATGAATTTCCAAAACTACCTCTATCCTACATTCCATCAGTAAACTTAATTCGAAATTTTAGGATTCCAACTCTATCCGTTCAACTAAATTTAAATTGTACCAAATTTAGTACCATTTAGTACTTTCCGTACCCATAAGTATACATTTCCAAGACTAACTCAATCCTACACTCCAAAAGTAATTAAATTCCAAATTTCAGGATTCCAGCTCTATCCGTTCACCTAAATAGAAATTGTACCAAATTTAGTACCGTTTACTACTTTTCGTACCCATAAGTAAGAATTTCCAAAACTACCTAATTCCTTTACTCCATCAGTAATCTTAATTCCAAATTTCAGGTTTCCATGTCTATTTAAATCCAAATTGTACCAAATTTTGTACCATTTAGTACTTTTCGTACACATAAGTATGAATTTCCAAAAGTACACCCATATCTCAATCGTACGCTTCAACGGTAATCTAAATTCTAAGTTTCAGGTTTTCAGCTCTATCCGCTCACCCAAATCCAAATTGTACCAAATTTAGTACCATTTAGTACTACTCGTACACATAAGTACGAACTTCCAAAATAATTTCCTTATATCAACACCACTTCACAACCTTGATTTCCATACCAAATATGAACATTGTAGCTATATCCGCTCAAAATATACAATTGGTACCAAATTTAGTAACTTTTCGTACACTTATAAGTCGAATTTCCAAAAACCCTTTGGTACATCTTTCTAAATCTCCATCAGTTACCCTCATTCCAAATTTCAGAATTCTAGCTCTTCCCGTTTGCCTAATACAAAGGGTACCATATTTAGTACCTTTTAGTACTTTTCGTACCCTTCTAGGTCGAATTTCCAAAAACCCAGCCTTATCTCACCCCTACACACCGACAGCAACCCACAGTCAAAATTTCAGCTTTCTAGCTTCAGCGGTTTCGTCTGGGCGATGATATACATGTCACTCACTCACTCACTCACTCACTCACTCACTCAGTCATCACTAAGCTCTTTTATATATATAGATATATTAGGATGTGTTAAGTATGGACCAAATCGATCACTCCCTTCAAGAATTATCGTGCGCATAATTTTTCCGAACACTTTTGAACTTTTTTGGGGGAGGTACCCGAAGGAGGGGACCGATATGGCTTATCTTCGAACTAAAACTATGTTTGGACAAAGTGTTACTCAAATTTTGGACCGAATCGGCAAATACGTTCGAGAGTTATCTTGAGCTCCAACCACTACATACGGTGTCGTAGAGACTTTGGCAACTATCAGGTTATTTTCTCAAAAAGTATGGACTTGCCCCTGATGAAACTTGTACCGTCGTATGACGGGCAGTGAATACCAGTTGCTACAACAAAAATCAAGGCGATTCGAGAGCAGGTCCTAAACTGAACTTTTCCGAAATTTTGTGCGGGATATACCCGAATGAGGAGTCCATGTTGAAACCTCATCTAAGTCTGCTATAAATTTCGCGATGTGCAGAGTATGGACGACATTGGTAACACCCTTCGAGAGTTACAGTGCAGTACCTCAACAACCCTGTGCCCCGGCATGCGTTGTTGAGGCTACAAGCCATGTGTCGTCTAGAACAAGCGATTGTTATCCCACCGTTTTTGAGAAACTATGGCGAACCAGCTATTTCTAAGGACAACGATAGAGCAAATATTGATTCAAATCGGTCCACGGCTGACAGGACCGATGTTTTGAATATTTTGAATATTAAATATAGTTTAGAGCGACAAAGTAGCGAACTCGAAGATCACTAGACAGACTGGTTCCAGATGAGCAGAACCAACCAAGTCAACTAGGGAAGATATATACCACGGCAGCGGGATCTTTGCCAACCCAGTATCAAACCTATGGTGTTACAACATCAACAATTAAGGAGGATGAGAGTAACATGGATGAACGAAGTACGGACTCAGATGCTCAACTGACCGCAAGCCCACTTCCAGCTGGTCCTATATCGGCACATGGTGGTAAAAATCTTCAATTGCAGAAGAAGGCTTCAACATCAGTGAATGACTCTAAGGACAGATCTGCCAGAGAAGTTAAAGATACAGGAGGTCTTCTGCATCTGAAGCAAACTCAGGTACATAAGGAAATTCGAGAGAACTCATGTACAACGACGGGATCTTCAGTTGATCTTCTTTCCACAGTCTACAGCTGCTCAAGCCAAAGCTTGTAAGACAGCTGCTGCTGCAAACAAAAAAGGAGAAATGACGAAATCTTCCGCCCAAGCCGAAACGAACTCAGAAGGGAATGAAGAAGGCTAAAGAACCTACCCCTAAAAAAACGACTTCCTTAAAGGAGATCAATTGGCGAAAGGAAGGGTTAAGAGGAGGAACAATCCGTTTTAGGAACCTCCGTAGGTTGCAAAGAAGTCAAGTGGTTAACTGAAAAACCAACGTCTTCCTAGAGGACGAACAATGCTTAACAGAAAAAAACAAGAAACGCTTGTTTCAAGAAGAATAAGCCCAACAGTCAGAATACAGTTACCTCCTCGAGAAAAACTACCTTTATGGCTCATGAAGAAGGGCGCAATAAACCCTATGCTGGGCCGGCCCCAATGGTGCCCACTGACTACCTTCGAGTGGCAATCATCGAAGAGCCGAACTTTCTGCGGTCTCCACATCTGAAACGAAATCGAGAAAGTAGTTTCCAACATGGATTCCTCCACCTACCATTGACAAGGAGTTCATACTGAAAATGCTGGATCTTCAAAATCCAGATCTCCTCACATTTGGCTGGACTAGTCTAGTAGTCTATGCAAATTATGGTGGCTGTGGACTCCCTAGGCGAGGTGTATTTAAGGAATCGTGAGGGAATGCTGAATTTTTTGATTGCGATGGATTCGGTTCCGTCTGAATCCACCTCACGCAATTCAGTATAAGGAGGAAAGCGGTAAACGCATAGCGAAGGTCATATGCACTACCGTAAAGCCGACATTGTCTTAGTTCAAGAATCATATATCTACAAAAATATAGTTTCTGGACTAAGCAATGCCAACTTTGACGTGTTCGATTCGTCCAAGGGAAAACGCGAGGACAAGTGTATTAGGCAGGAAGAGCTTAAATTTTATCTTTTTATCTAATTAGAGTACTGGAAACATGTGTACGATCAGACTGTATCATGGTGCGGAGAAAGTCAAACTCCTATCGTCAGTTACTTGCCTACTGAGGACCCGGGCGAACCTGGATATTCACAAAATGCTGGACACAAAGATAATGTCGTACTGGGATGTGACGCAAATGATCACCATTTTCAATGGGTTTATAAGGACACCACCATATAATATACGAACAGGTAACAAGGGTAGTGACCCGACTGTTAAAATTAGGCACAGATATGAGTTCATTGATTTAAATTTTCCCAATCTAGATGACTCTGTCATCAGAAACCGTAAGGTATCTGACAAATGTTGCTTTTCGGACCATATAAAGATACTTTTCGAGATCTCTTTTGACGAAGCTTGCCAAAATCCTTAAATAAAACTGTGATAGGTACTGTAACGACTATTGGTAAAAAAACGTTAAGTTCGGCGAGGCCGAACTGTTTCTAACCTCCACCATTAAATAATTTGAACTAAAATGGAGTAAACAGTTTTTACTCTTGTCCACAGCTTTCATGACCACGGATACCCCCAATGCCTAAATTGGGTCAGAAAATGTACCTAAAATTGCCTGCATTTAGGCGGCACTTTTATATGGTCCCTACATCATGGTTTGGACCTGTGTTGAAAATTTTTAGTGGAGAAGCAACTGGGAACCCCAAATTACAACTTGCTGTGAGTTATATAAAAACAAGGAGCTACCTTGACAACTGATTGTCGATATTTGCCGTCAACGCAGATTTGTCCATAGATCATTCGAAGAAATTTTTCTCTGAAACACATCAATCACAATTCTTGGGCAAGTACCCAGGCTTCGGAACCATCATACATTAGCACGGATAGTATCAGTGTTTTGTAAAGCGCTATTTTTGTTAGACGAGATATGGCTTTGTTCTTAAACTGCTTACTAAAGCCAAGGTAGCATAATTCTTCTTGTTATTTCACAACTGATGTTGTCGTTTGTGTTTACGACGGTGCCAAGGTAAAATAACTCTGTTACTACCTCCAAATTGTAGGAACCAACGTCAACAGTTGGTCCGAAATCTATGGACGCATTGCGTGTCGACAACATCAACTTGGTATTTTCGCCGTTTACCGCCAGACCCACTTTAGCAGATTTCTTTTCTAAAAGTAACATATGGCTGTTTGTATATATTGTGCCACTTCTTTTGACCTTCGCATCTCGTAAACCTTTTCCAGCAGAATGTTGAATAAGTCACAAGAGAGGCCGTCTCCTTGTCTGAAACCTCTTTTGGTACTAAACTCTTCAGAGGTGTTCTTTCCACCTGGACCGAGTATCAGTTAATGCCATTCTACAAAGCCGAATGGACTTTGCAGGAATACCAAATTCAGACATGGCTTGGACTACCATTGAACGTAGGGGGCTGTCGAAGGCTGTCGAAGGCTGTCTTATAATTGACAAAAAAGTGATAGGTATCGATCTGCATCTCTTGGGTCTGCTCCAGGATTTGCCGCAGAGTAAATATCTGGTCAATGGTGGACTTATAAGGTCTAAGGCCGCATTGGTATGGCCCAATTATTTCGTTGACCATAGGCTGTAGTCGTTCGCACAGTATCCCTGACACTATCTTGTAGGTAATAGGGTGCTCCCTATTACCTTGTAGACAGGGCACAGGATGCTCAGGTTCTAATCGTCGGGTACTCGTTCTACCTGCCAGATGGGGCTAACCAGCTGATGAATACACCTTATCAACGTATCGCCTCCGGTTTTGAACAGCTCGGCTGGTAAGCCATAGACTCCAGCTGCCTTATTATTCTTCAACCGGTTTATTGCTGTCTTAACCGCATCTTGGCTGGGCGGTATGCATTCAATACCATCTTCTGGGATTGGATCTGTGGTATCTTCGCCGTCTTCGCTACTATCGGATTTCAACAGTTTGGGAAAATGTTCTTTCCATATGCTGAGCACACAATCTGTATCAGTTACCAAATTACAATGCTGGTCTCTACGGGAGGATGTGCCTGTACCAAAGCCATCAGTTTGATGTTTCACTCTTTGGTAGAACTTTTGGACTTCATTCTGGCTCCGGTACATCTCGATTTTTTCACACTCCCGCTTTTCCATTTCTCTCCTTTTCCTGCGGATAATACGTTCCTCCTCTCTCCTTTTCTCACGATACCTCTCTAGTGCGCTATGCGTTGCCACTGATTATAGAGTAACCCTATATGCCGAATTTTTCTCTTCAGTAGCAGCTCGGTACTCCTGGTCATACCATGGATTCCTTGGTGGAGGTCTCTGGTATCCAAATATGGATTTGCGGCTGTTTGCCATTGTGTTGTTATGTTATCAGAACAAGGAGTGCTCGCATTAAGCAATTGGGCTAGTTGAGTGGAATATGCTGTGGCTATCTGTTGTGTTTGCAGCCTACCGATGTCCAACTTCGGCCTTAAATCTGTTCGTGCTTTATTTGCAACGTTTAGACGAGTACGTACCTTTGCTTCAAGAAGGTAGTGGTCCGAATCTATGTTTGCTCCTCGGAACGACCGTACATCCAACACGCTCGATAAATGTCTTCCAACTATCTCAACATTATCAATTTGATTACTTGTTCTTCGATATGGGTACTGCCTGGTGCCCTTATGAATATAGAGATGCTTAAATCTGGTACTGCTAACTACCATGTTTTTTTCAGCTGCAAAGTCTATCAGCCTCATTTCATTGTCAGATGTTTCACTGTGGAGACTGAATTTCCCGACTATTGGGCCAAAGATATTCTCCTTTCCAATTTTGGCATTAAAATCGCATAGAATAATTTTAATCTCATAGGCACGGCAATGGTCATAAGTTTCTTCTAAGCGGTCGTAAAATATATCTTTGTTCTGTTCGTTCTTGTCTTCAGTGGGAGCATGAGCGCAAATAAAGCTGATGTTGAAGAATTTTGCTTTTAATCGAATTGTAGCGAGTCTTTTATTCACTGGATGAAGCTGGAGAGCAGATGTGTTAACCTCCAACCAACTATAAAACCGCAACCAAACTCATGCTTTGTGTCATGGCAGATATAATACTGTGCGTCAACTTTAGGTGTTGTTGTGACGCCTTTTCCAATCCATCGTATTTCCTGTTTGGTAGTAATGTCGGCCTTGTACTTTTCAATTACATCTACCAATGCGTAAACTGTACCTTCTCTATAAAGAGTGCGAACATTCCAGGTGCTGATTCGCAGATCGTGGTCCTTAAACGTTTGCGGGGTTCGTCAACTTTAGAGGGGTTTGTTTTTCTTTTCTTTCGTTAGGTTACTAACCCGACGCCCACACCCATGTCTTTTTAACGTTCTTATGGGTGAACGCGCGGCACATGTTAGCTCACTACCTTTAACGGGTGTTGAAGGCAGCTACCCAGGTGACACCACGGGGAGGTCAGCGTCCACTTGAGATAAAAGAGGGACCAAGATAAATCCAGGGCTTTTCCATGCTAAAGCCGGTCAGGACCGTTCTTTGGTACCTTTCATCCCCTACGTCACGCAGTGCTTGAAGTACTACACTGTACTACACTTCGGAACATATCCCGAACCATTCTATAATTATTATTTACTTCAGATATATCCTATACTTATTCTTAATTTCTTCCATTTGTAGCGCTCTCTACAGCCTGTTCGACACACAACTTGTATCGCATTTGTCAGCTTTCTTCCTTCCTTTCATATTACTGTACGGAAATGGTGGCAACAATTATGGTATGATTGTTAGAGCGTTAGAGATGTGTTGGCCTTTTGTCTCAACTTGAAGCGGCTTAAATTTATTAAGTCAACAGTGTTAAGTGTATTTGAGGGTCGCTTTTACTTTGGAAATATATGACGTGTACGACGATGGTTATGTCAGACATATGATATGTGTTTGGTAACATATTTCCCCCTGTACAAAGTCGACTTCTTCTCAACTATTTCTTCATCTGTCCTACAGTCCTTTAGTGCCCCAAAATGATAATCATTAGAGATAAGAGGGTCAAAATGTTAACAACAAAAGAATAAAATGACATAAGAAGTAGAATGAAGGGACTATACAAAGTTTAGTTTAAAAAAAAAAAAATATAAAGAAGAATTCAATTTCACACTGCCACACATGTGGTGACTTGAGGGTGGGTGATGTTGAGGCGAAAACCAAGATGTGAGCAGAATTTATGTTACGCCACAAAGACCTTTTGTACATTGAAGGTAATTTCATTTTAAAAACCACATAAGGTTAGAAATGAGAACTCTTGTTGGCAACAATGTGGCGAATAACCAAAGAAAACTGAGATTTTCCTTTTTCAATTTCTTTGAAATGTTTGAAAAGAAGTAGCAGCAGCAGAAGCAGGCAGCATCCCCAATGGCATAAATTGATGGCCTTTACACAATTTATTAAAATTTGGTAGTAGATGTATGTATGTCAGTGTATGTGTGTGTTTGTTGAATGGATGTATGAGCGATAAAATCGTTTCATTTTAGGCTTAATATAAAAACGCAAAAGGTGAAAATGTTATTGCCAAGAAGGTAAGTGAACATTTTAAATTGAGTAATGGTCGAGCTGATTGAATTAGAAAATAAATGTAAAACAGAACATAAAAACCTTTTTAAAAGGGTAAAATCGAATGGAAAGGCTGAGCATGATTAAACTAAATATAAACTAGTAAAAAGGAATAAGTCAGTTTTGCGGAAAACTTATGACTGTACAAAAAAGGATCACACATGTCGGGAACCTAAAAGTAGAAATCTGGTCTTAACAGCATTTTTACATTTTACATTTAATATTATATTTTAAATTCTATATTTTATATTTTATATATGGCGAATAACAAAATTCCTTTACAATTCCATTTGAAAAAAATTAAAAATTTTTTTTACGAGCACATCTACGATTTTTGGTACAGAGGTAAAGGAAAAAATACGGTTTCAAATCTGCTCGCGTTCACGAAATTGGCCAATGCGCGCAAAAGTTATAGCGGTTTTTATTCTCATATAAAGAAAAAATATTTAAAAATATCTTTTTTGTTGTTATGAGAAAATGTATGTATAAATCGTTAACAGCAGTCCATATCTATTCGTAGATGCTTAAATAGTTATTAAATTTATTATTATTTTCGCGGAAAGTCAACTAATAATAAAAAAAAATTGAAGTAAATCCAAATTATCCTGTCCCAGAATCCGTACAAACCCTCAAAAAATAAATTAAAGAATATATGCGGAATCTAGACAATGCGCAGAAAAATATGATACCAAATTTATAGAGATTGGGTACGTAAATTGCGTATTATAGCAACAACAAAAGAGAAAAACTTATTGTTGGAAAATATTGTTGCAAATATTTTTTTGGTTTGATTCTAAAAATTAGAAAAAAATATTTGGGAGTTCTCCATTTATTTTGCTAAAATCCCATAGAATAATGAATGTATACAGTTAAAACTTCATCAAAACATATGGTTTACCATCGCGAGAGTTTAACTGATTACTGTGATAACTTATAAGGGTAGTAAATTAAGAGTAATATTGAAATTACAATCATTCAATTAATATTATAATTAAAAAGCCTGTTATTCGCGAATTAGTTAAAGTCGGTTGATGCGCATCCGTTTTTGGATACAGCGAATCAATCTCTGTCAAAATTTATGCATATTTCGATGTTTCACTCAGGGGCCATTGTGTGCCACCAGTTGCATCATACACTGCAAAAAACCTTAAAGTTGGTAAAAGTCGCGCAATGTGCATACGATTTTGATGCGCATCCGGTTTCGTCAGCGCCTATCAAAAATACGTCCAAATATACCAATTTTAATTAGATTCTTCAAGAACCGCGGATGTGCCTCCACATTCTATTTTTGGTGAAAACCCCATATTACACACGAATCTCTGTAATTTATGACACGCGTTTTCGCAAATATTATAATCGCGTATAAAGGATTCCATTTACGTAAAAAATTTTCAAGAAAATCGCGGTTTAGTACGCGGATTTGTCGAAATAATTTTTTGCTGCTTTTCCTATTTTCAGGGTATCTATATCCGCGGTTTTAGTCGATGGATTCGATCGCGGAAGGTCTCATTAAATCCGTCGCGTAACAAAACTAAATGCACGCGGGGTACAAAGGAAATTGAATGGCACTTCTAAATTTTAACCGCAAAAAATAGGTTTTTAAAAAAAAATCACGCATCAAATATTGACCTTTAGACTCCAATTACTAGCATGCTGTAAGGAGCACACTCATGAGATATGCATTAATCGACGTAGAATCACGAGTTTTATAATCCTAATGTGAGTTTTGAATATTATCTTGTTGCGCGTCCGAATTATTAAAACAATTCAAAAAACCCCGAAATTCCGGCTTCAAAATGTCAGCATCAATTTTAGGTGGATGCAGTGGATATATCGAAAAATGATACACTAGTATCATATTGCCCATGAAGTATTCTTTGAGTCTTTCTTTGGGCATATGTCTATAAAATGTAAGGTTAAGCCTAAAATCGGAAGGGAGCATAAAAAAACTTGTTGGCTTCAACCCATTTTTACCTATTTTTCTACATTGATGCCAACACAGCTTCCACGTAAATTAATTTTAATGGTCGACCTTATGGGATTCCTCCTAAAACACTTCAGTTTAAAGAATGTATATCATACTATATAGAATATGTTAACAGTTCGCGAATTCTGAAAGGGTGAAACTCGGATTCATCGATTGTAAAAATTTTTTGTTTTTCGCCATATATATTATATTTGGGTGACGTAGGGGATGGAAGATACCAAGGAACGGTCCTGACCGGTTTTAACATGGCAAAGCCCAGGATTTATCTTGGTCCCTCTTTCATCTCAAGTGGACACTGACCTCCCTGTGGTGTCACCTGGGGATCTGCCTTTAACACCCGTTAAAGGTAGTGAGCTAACATGTGCCGCGCGTTCACCCATAAGAACGTTAACAACTTGGGTTTGAGCGTCGGGGTAGTAACCCTCCCCTAGAAAAAACACCCTACTGTGAAAAAACGAAAGAAAAGAAAAACAAACCCCTCTAAAGTTGGCGAAACCCGCAAACGTTTTAAGGACCATGATCTGCGAATCTGCACCTGGAATGTTCGCACTCTTTATAGAGAAGGTACAGTCTTCGCATTGGCAGACGTATTGAAAAATACAAGGACGATATTACTGCCATACAGGAAATACGATGGATTGGGAAAAGCGTCAACACAACAACTAAAGGTGACGCACTGTATTATAGCTGTCATGACGTAAAGCATGAGTTTGGTTGCGGATTCGTAGTTAGTCGGAGGCTAAAACATCTGGTATCCAGCTTCACCCCAGTGAATGAAAGACTTGCTGCAATTCGAATAAAAGCTAAATTCTTCAATATCAGCTTTATTTGCGCTCATGCTCCCACTGAAGAAAAGGACGAACAGACCAAAGATATATTTTACGAGCGCTTAGAAGAAACATATGACCGTTGCCCTGCCCATGACATTAAAATCATTCTAGGCGATTTTAATGCCAAAATTGGAAAGGAGAATATCTTTGGCCCAACAGTCGGGAAATTCAGTCTCCACAGTGAAACATTTCACAATGGTATGAGGCTGATAGACTTTGCAGCTGCAAAAAACATGGTAGTTAGCAGTACCAGATTTAATCATCTCGATATTCAGAAGGGCACCTGGCTGTCTCCAGATCAAAGGAGAAGAAATCAAATTGATCATGTTGTGATAGATGGAAGACATTCATCGAGCGTGTTGGGTGTACGAACGTTCCGAGGCGCAAACATTGATTCGGACCACTTCCTTGTTGCAGCAAAGGTACGTACCCGTCTAAACGTTGCAAATAAAGCACGAACAGACACAACGCGGAGGTTGGACATCGATAGGCTGCAAACACAACAGATAGCCACAGCATATTCCACTCAACTAGCCAAATTGCTTAATGAGAGCACTCTTTGTCCCGATAACATAACAACGTAATGGCAAAATATTGCCCACTCCATGCAAACAGCCGCAAAATCCATACTTGGATTCCAGAGACCTCCACAAAGGAATTCATGGTATGACCAGGAGTGTCGTGCTGCTACCGAAGAGAAAAATGCGGCATATAGAGCTACTTTACAATCAGTAGCAACGCGTAGCGCACGAGAGAGATATCGGCAGAAAACGAGAGAAGAGAAACGTCTTTTCCGCAAGAAAAAGAGAGAAATGGAAAAGCGGGAGTGTGAAAAAATCGAGATGTACAGGAGCCAGAATGAAGTCCGAAAATTTTACCAAAGAGTGAAACATCAAACAGATGGCTTTGGTACAGCACATCCTCCTGTAGAGACCAGCAAGGTAATCTGGTAACAGATACAGAGAGCGTGCTCAGGATATGGAAGGAACATTTCTCCAATCTGCTGGTATCAAATAGTAGAGAGTAGAGTAGAGATGATGCCACAGATACAATCCCAGAAGATGGTATAGAATGTATACCGCCCGGCCAAGATGAGGTAAAAACAGCAATCAACCGGCTGAAGAATAATAAAGCAGCAGGAGCCGATGGCTTACCAGCCGAGCTGTTTAAAACTGGGCGATGCGCTGATAAGGTGTATGCATCAGCTAGTTAGCACCATCTGGCAGGAAGAACGCGTACCCGACGATTGGAACCTGAGCATCCTATGTCCCGTCCACAAGAAAGGAGATAAGACTGTATGCTCCAACTATAGGGGCATAAGTCTTCTCCCTATTGCCTATAAGATAGTGTCAGGGATATTGTGCGAACGACTAAAGCCTATGGTCAACGAGATAATTGGACCATACCAATGTAGCTTTAGACCTGGCAAGTCCACCATTGCCAGATATTTACCCTGCAACAAATCCTAGAGAAGTTTCAAGAGATCCAGATCGACACATATCCTCTTTTTGTCGATTATAAAGCAGCATTCGACAGTCCCCTCCGATCAAAGGTATTCCATGCAATGTTTGAATTTGGTATCCCCGCAAAGCTCATCCGGCTTTGTAAGATGACTTTAACTGATACTAGGTCCTCAGTTAAAATTGGAAAGAACCTCTCCGAAGAATTTTGTACCAAAAGAGGTTTCAGACAAGGATACAGCCTTTCGTGTGACCTATTCAACATGTTGCTGGAAAAGGTAATACGAGATGCAAATGTCAAAAGAAATGGCACAATTTACACCAATAGCCACATGTTACTTGCTTATGCTGATGACATAGACATCATGGGACGATCAGTAAAGGAAGTAACTGATACCTTTAGGAAGGTCGAAGCAAAATCTGCGAAAGTGGGTCTTGCGGTAAACGGCGAAAAGACCAAATTGATGGTGTCGACGCGCAAAGCGTAGAGCTCGGACCAACTGTGGAAGCTGGTACCTACAATTTGAGGTAGTTAAGGACTTCGTCTACCTCGGCACTGCCATAACCACAACAAACAACATCAGTTGTGAAATAAGAAGAATTGTATGGGCCAACAGATGCTACTCAACTATGGTTTAAATAAGAAATTTAAAAACAAAGCCACATCTCGTCAAACAAAAATAACACTATACAAAACGCTGATACTACCCGTGCTAATGTATGGCTCCGAAGCATAGGTACTTGCGCAAGCAGATAAGGCAGTGCTTGGTGTGTTTGAGAGGAAAATTCTTCGAAAGATCTACGGGCCGATTTGCGTTGACGGTGAATATCGACGTCGTATGAACCACGAGCTATATCAGCTATACAAATACATGAATATAGTTAAACGTATCGAGATGCAACGATTGCGTTGGCTAGGCCATATCATAAGAATGAGCGATGATGAACCCGCTAAAATGGCGTATGAATACATGCCACACGGCGGTGCACGCAGAATCGGGTTCGATGGAGCATACAAGTGGATGAAGAAATGAAAAGGCGCGGTATTCTAAAAAGTCAAGCGAAAAACAAAGAGGAACGGAGATCTTTTCTTAGTTCGGTCTATGGAACAAATTTTCTGTAATGGGCCAACTAAGTAAGTAATATTATATTTATATTATATTTATTATATATTATATCAGGCGTCCGTTCTCCATGTCACATGGTGCTATTAGGCTTATGCCTACACCATATAATTTCGTCACCTCAACTCTTGCTGCTGAAAATGTCTGGGCATTTTAAATTCGATTCCATCATCTGGGATAGATTAGTGCTGTGACCTCGTCATCATCGCTGCTGCTAGTTACGCTATGTGTACGCTTTGTGTATCTGTTGATCTGTTGCCATAATCAGTTCTACTGGAGAATGTGCCTGTACCATAGTCGTCAGTTTGATATTTCACTGTTTGATAGAAATTTCAGGCATCATCTTGACTCCTGTACATGGATTTTTTATGTATTATAAATACAGTATTTTAATGAATCTCATATGAACCTATATTTAAAACTTAATAATATACATAAGAAAGGGGTGTGCCATCCAATACAAGTAACATAAATTCATGGTCATAATATTGTACTTTAACAATTTTGCATGTTTTTGTAAAAAAAAATATTGAAATTATTTTCTTTCGTATTAAAGTTCTTCTGGTTCAGATCATTTTCAAGTAATCGCTTTTCAAGTGCAGTTCAATTGCTGCTCTGTTTTTGTTGTGTTTGTTCTTAAGCCTGCTCTCGTTGAATCGATTCAATGAATGCCGAACACATTTTTTGTTCTCCATTGAAGTTAACCAGACCGTGATGATATTTAAAAGTTATTTTAATTCCACCACCATGTTGCCGAAGAAGAAGAAATACTTGATGTGCTACCAGTTTTTACTCCCCTTTAATTCAGTATTCAATCGGTGGCAAGAAAAGAATTGACGATATTCGTTGGTATGATGTTGTTCAATATATTATTCGTGATTCATATTGAAGCGGTTAAGTTGTATTAATCTCCTGTAGCATAATGAAACCACAACAACAGATGAAAACAAAACCACTCATTTCTGTCTTTCGATTATTTTTCAATGAAAGATTGAAATCAGGTTAAGTTATCAGCTTCAATGACATAAGAAATTTTAATAAAGACAACTGAAATTAATTATTGAAATTGAATATTTATAAATGTAGGCATTAATTTCGATAATGTTATGTTGCGTTGTTTCATTGTATTTTGTATTTTTTATGCTCTCCACCATAAAATATTCTTAACTAAACAATAGTAAATCTTAATAAAAAATTATTTTCCTATCCACAATTTTAGTTGCAACAATTTTCCGAATATATCAAAGTGTGGAACAATCTTGACAATTTTTGGTGGAAAAATTATAACTGCAGGGAACCTCAAATTTCAAATTACGGGTAGTTCTAAGACTCTCAAAATACTGAAAATAAGGAGGTGCCGTAATATGGGGGCTATACTAAAACATGGACCTACGTTGACGATTTGTAGTGAATAAGTTTCGTGATCACTGGGAACTTCAAATGTCAAATTACAGCTAGGTTAAATTTTCAGCTAAAATCCTCAAAATACCGAAAATCGGGAGATACTGTTATATGGGTCAATACCAAAACATGGATCTATTTTGACGATTTTTAGTGAAGAATTTCGTGACCACCAAGAACCTCAAATATGAAATTACAGCTATATCGGTAAAAATATTAACAGAAATCCTCAAAATACCGAAAATCGGTAGGTACATTTATATGAGAGCTTTACCAAAACAAGAACCTATGTTGACCATTTTTGGTGAAGAAGTTTCTTGACCACTGAAAACCTCGAATGTCAAATTGCAGCTAGATCGATTACAAATTGTACCTTAAATTCTCGAAATACCGAAAATCGGAAGGTGCTGTTTTATGGGGGCTATACCAAAATATGGATCTATGTTGACGATTTTTAGTAAAGAAGTTTCGTCACCACTGAGAACCTCAATTGTCAAATCACAGCTAGATCGGTTAAAAAAAGTAGCTGATATCCTCAAAATACTAACAATAGGTACCGTTATATGGGGGTTATAACAAAACATGGACCATCGTTAACGATTTTTGTTGAAGAAGTTTCGTGACAACTGAGAACCTGAAATGGTAATTAACTGCTAGTTCTGTTAAAAATTGTAGCTAAAATCCTCAAAATACCGAAAATCGGGAGGTACCATTATATGGGGGCAATATATAAACAGGGACTTATGTTGACGATATTCGGTGAAGAAGTTTCGCGACCACTGTGAACTTCAAATGGTAAATTGCAGTCAGTTCGGTTAGAAATTGTAGGTAGATCTCTCAAAATACCGAAAATCGGGAGGTACCGTTATATGGGGGCTATACAAAAACATGGATCTATCTTGAGGATTTTCGGTGAAGAAGTTTCGTGACCACTGCGAACTTCAAATGGTAAATTGCAGTCAGTTCGGTTATAAATTGTAGGTAAAACTCTCAAAATACCGAAAATCGGGAGGTACCGTTATATGGGGGCTATACCAAAACATAGGTCCTTGCTTGATGACGATTTCTATGCCCTCACCATTTATGCTAACGATACACAATTTCATACGGGCAAAATCTGCGTAATCGAAATAATGGCTTTAGACCCCAAGTATGTTTTGACGAAATGTGTTTCAGACAGTTTGGAGTCGATTTAGCCATATCCGGCTGTGTGTCTGTCTGGGTGGTGCGCACGATAACTCTCGAACGAAGCAATCAACCTGGTCCAAAATTTTGCATTCGTAATATTTTGTGGGTGACGTAGGGGATGGAAGATACCAAGGAACGGTCCTGACCGGTTTTAACATGGCAAAGCCAAGGATTTATCTTGGTCCCTCTTTCATCTCAAGTGGACCCTGACCTCCCCGCGGTGTCACTTGGGGAACTGCCTTTAACACCCGTTAAAGGTAGTGAGCTAACATGTGCCGCGCGTTCACCCATAAGAACGTTAAAAACATGGGTTTGGGCGTCGGGTTAGTAACCCTTTCCTAAAAAAACAGGCTACTATGAAAAAACGAAAGAAAAGAAAAACAAACCCCTCTAAAGTTGACGAACCCCGCAAACGTTTTAAGGACCATGATCTGCGAATCTGCACCTGCAATGTTCGCACTCTTTATAGAGAAGGTGCAGTCTTCGCATTGGCAGACGTACTTGAAATACACAAGGCCGATATTACTGCCATACAGGAAATACGATGGATTGGGAAAGGCGTCAAAACAACAACTAAAGGTGACGCACTGTATTATAGCTGTCATGCCGTAAAGCATGAGTTTGGTTGCGGATTCGTAGTAAGTCGGAGGCTAAAACATCTGGTATCAAGCTTCACCCAGTGAATGAAAGACTTGCTGCAATTCGAATAAATTCTTCAACATCAGCTTTATTTGCGCTCAAAGCAAAGATATATTTTACGAGCGCTTAGAAGAAACATATGACCGTTGCCCTGTCCATGACATTAAAATCTTTCTAGGCGATTTTAATGCCAAAATTGGAAAGGAGAATATCTTTGGCCCAACAGTCGGGAAATTCAGTCTCCACAGTGAAACATCTGACAATGGTATGAGGCTGATAGACTTTGCAGCTGCAAAAAACATGGTAGTTAGCAGTGCCATATTTAATCATCTCGATATTCATAAGGGCACCTGGCTGTCTCCAAATCAAAGAACAAATAATCAAATTGATCATGTTGTGATAGATGGAAGACATTCATCGAGCGTGTTGGATGTACGATCGTTCCGAGGCGCAAACATTGATTCGGACCACTACCTTGTTGCAGCAAAGGTACGTACCCGTCTAAACGTTGCAAATAAAGCACGAACAGACACAATGCGGAAGTTGGACATCGATAGGCTGCAAACACAACAGATAGCCACAGCATATTCCTCTCAACTAGCCCAATTGCTTAACGCGAGCACTCCTTGTCCCGATAACATAACAACACAATGGCAGAATATTGCCCACTCCATGCAAACTGCCGCAAAATCCATACTTGGATACCAGAGACCTCCACCAAGAAATCCATGGTATGATCAGTAGTGTCGTGCTGCCACCGTAGAGAAAAATGCGGCATATGGGGCTACTTTACAATCAGTAGCAACGCGTAGCGCACGAGAGAGATATCGGGAGAAAAGGAGAGAAGAGAAACGTTTTTTCCGCAAGAAAAAGAGAGAAATGGAAAAGTGGGAGTGTGAAAAAATCGAGATGTACAGGTGCCAGAATGAAGTCCAAAAATTCTACCAAAGAGTGAAACATCAAACAGATGGCTTTGGTACAGGCACATCCTCCTGTAGAGACCAGCAAGGTAATCTGGTAACAGATACAGATAGCGTGCTCAGGATATGGTAGGAACATTTCTCCAATCTGCTGGTGTCCAATAGTAGCGAAGAATAATAAAGCAGCAGGAGCCGATGGCTTTCTAGCCGAGCTGTTTAAGACCGGAGGCGACGCGCTGTTAAGGTGTATGCATCAGGTAGTTGGCACCATCTGGCAGGAAGAACGCGAACCCGACGATTGGAACCTGATCATCCTGTGCCCCGTCAATAAGAAATGAGATAAGACTTTATGCTCCAACTATAGGGGGGATAAGTCTTCTCCCTATCGTCTACAAGATAGTGTATGCGAACTACTAAAGCCTATGGTCAACGAGATAATTGGACCATACCAACGTAGCTTTAGACCTGGCAAGTCCACCATTGACCAGATATTTACCCTGCAACAAATCCTAGAGATGACCTAAGAGATACAGATCGAAACATATCCCCTTTTTATCGATTATAAAGCAGCATTCGACAGTCCCCTCCGATCAAAGGTATTCCATGCAATGTTTGAATTTGGTACCCCGCAAAGATCATCCGGCTTTGTAAGATGACTTTTACTGATACTAGGTCATCAGTTAAAATTGGAAAGAACCTCTCCGAAGAATTTTGTACCAAAAGAGGTTTCAGACAAGGATACAGCCTTTAGTGTGACCTATTCAACATTTTGCTGGAAAAGGTAATACGAGATGAAAATGTCAAAAGAAATGGCACAATTTACACCAATAGCCACATGTTACTTGCTTATGCTGATGACATAGACATCATGGGACGATCAGTAAAGGAAGTAACTGATACCTTTAGGAAGGTCGAAGCAAAATCTGCGAAAGTGGGTTTGGCGGTAAACGGCGAAAAGACCAAATTGATGGTGTCGACGCGCAAAGCGTCCATAGAGCTCGGACCAACTGTGGAAGTTGGTATCTACAATTTTGAGGTAGTTAAAGACTTCGTCTACCTCGGCACTGCCATAAACACAACAAACAACATCAGTTGTGAAATAAGAAAAAGAATTGTATTGGCCAACAGATGCTACTATGGTCTAAGTAAGCAATTTAAAAACAAAGCCACATCTCGTCAAACAAAAATAACACTATACAAAACGCTGATACTACCCGTGCTAATGTATGGCTCCGAAGCATGGGTACTTGCGCAAGCAGATAAGGCAGTGCTTGGTGTGTTTGAGAGGAAAATTCTTCGAAAGATCTACGGGCCGATTTGCGTTGACGGTGAATATCGACGTCGTATGAACCACGAGCTATATCAGCTATACAAAGACATGAATATAGTTAAACCTATCGAGATGCAACGCTTGCGTTGGCTAGGCCATATCATGAGAATGAGCGATAATTAACCCGCTAAAAAGGCGTATGAATACATGCCACTTGGCGGTGCACGCAGAATCGGCAGGCCAAAAAGCGATGCGAAAAACAGAGAGGAATGGAGATCTTTTCTTAGTTCGGTCTATGGAACAAATGTTCTGTAATGGGCCAGCTGAGTAAGTAAGTATGTGTTGTGGATGGAGCGAGCGGTATCTCTCGACGGATAAACCTATTCGATCCAAAATTTGGCAATTATAATATTTTACCCAAAGGTAACTCAAGTTCCAAGATTGGCCATATCGGTCCACTCCTTTGGGTACCTCCCCCACACAAGTTCAAAACTTTTCGCTAAAATGATGCGCACGATAACTCTCGAAGGCAGTAACCAATTTGGTCCATACTTTGGTCATCGTAATATTTCTACGAGATATAGATCAGTTAAGTATATGGACTATATATGTCAACTCATTCGGATACCTGCCACACCAAATTGCGGAAAAGTACAGGTTAGGACCTCCTCTCGAATCGTTTGTATTTTTCTTGCAACAGGTTGCACTCAAAGGCCCTATTACGATGGTATAAGTTTTTACAGTGGCAAGTCCATAGTTCTTCAAAAAAATGACCCGAAAACTGTAAAAATAGCCCCTAAGGCCAGCATGTGTGGTGGCTGGTGTGCAGGAAAACTCCCGAACCGAATACTGCGTTGGTCCATACTATGCATATTGCAATATTTCTTAAAATTCGAAGATGGTGCTTATAGGTCCACACCTGCCGGCACCTCCCCCACAAAAGTTCGAAAATATTTGCTAAAATGACAAGCGCAATATCATATCAACGGAGCAACTGATTTGGTCCAAACTTTGGATCTCGAAATATTTGGTCCAAACTTAGTTTATGATCGGTCCATTTCTTAGGGTACCACCCACACAAATCATCAACATTTTTGTTTAAGTGCGGTTAAGGATATGTGCGTGAATCCTATGGAAATTTTTATCGAAGGTCTTCCTAGTAGCTCTGTTTATAGCGATATAATGTATTTCGAGGGCAAGTCCATGTTTCCTGATATAATGGTCCTATCGAGAGGAATGACTCGCAAAATAAGAAAACCAGTAAGGAAAGGATCAAAGTCGGGCGGGGCCGACTATATAACACCCTACATCACTGTGAATATGTAAAATATATGGGAGCTAAATCCAAATCAGAACAGATTTCGATATAATTGTTCACATTTATTTGTAGACCAAATTCCGTCCAAATTTCATCAAAATTGGGCATATATAGCGTGTTTCGTGCATGAGATGCCTCAAATCGGTCGAAAATATATATGGGAGCTATATCCAAATCTTAACCGATTTCAATATAATTTGGCACACTTATTTCTAGGCCAAATCCCGGCATACATTCCAAATTTTGTTGAAATCGGACATATATAGCGCGTTTCGTGCATCAAATACCTAAAATCGGCCGAGAATATATATGGGAGATATATCAAAATCTGAACAGATTTCTATATAATTTGGCACACTTATTTCTAGACTAAATACCGTCGCACATTCCAAATTTCATTGAAATCGGACATATATAGCGTGTTTCGTGCACCAAATGCCTTAAATCGGTCCAAAATATATATGGGGGCTATATCCAAATCTGAAACGATTTTTACCAAAATAAATAGCGTTCATCCTTCGGCCAAAAAAAAATATCTTCTCCGATTTGCATGCGAATCGGACAATAAATGCGACCTGTACTTTGTTTACAAAAATACATGGACAGACGGACATGCGTAAATCGACTCAGAAAGTGGTTCTATGTATATCCCTAAAAGGAACTATAAGTCTATCTCGTTTCCTTTTGCATGTTACAAACTAATGCACAAAGACATAATACCCCTTACCACAAGGTGGTGTAGGGTATATATACATACATACGTTTTCTGGGAAAAATGTGTTTCAATTCACACAGGCTGAGGGTATGCTCTGTCGGCAAAGTCGACTGATTCTTTTCTACTTGTTGCTGGAGAAGTTTCGCGACCACCGAAAACTTTAAATGTCAAATTGCGAACTTGACCTACCTATGGCTAAAATATAATTTTTGCGGTCGAAAGAGTGATTACAACAGGCGAACATGGGTAGATCGACTTCGAAATTTGTCCTGATCAAGAATATCCTGATCGCAAATGATTATTTCAATTTCAAACTGAAAAACAAACTTAACATTTCCTCCATACTATGGTGGAGGGTATAGTAAATATTATATAATAAATTTTATTATTTTCACCCAACCCTGTATCTAAACGATTTTGACAAACTTTTCTCCTACATTTATACAATATTTCCAAGATAGTACAAAAGGAAGAATATTGACCGCTCATTTAGGCTACCTCCCGAATTATTATTTTTTGTCAGTTTTTCGAACGATATAGGATTAATTATTATTTTCGTAGAAATGTTTTAACTTTCAAGGAATCAACGCCAACACAAACAAATCACAATTTAAAATTGATTTCCTTAGCAACATTAACCTGCATTATTTCTACACGCACACACTATCACCCCAAATTTTTGTTGGTTGCAGAATCAACAATGAAATTGTCAAATGACAATCAATTTTTCATTCTTGCTCAAAATTTGCTTTCTTCATTACTTTCTTTATGGTATGTCATTCATTCATTCATAGTGAAGCTGATGACAAGCCCTTGCTGCAATCACAAGATTCGACTCAGTTCATTTTGTAACCAAACGACAAAATACATCGTGGTTGTCGTTCGTAAAATGTCATTGTGCCACTAAAATTTACGGCGACTAATACATCAAAGCTTCAAATTGAACGGCAAACAAAACATCGATTTGGAATTGATTTCTTAGTGTTGTGTTTTCTTTTCTTTCGTGCTACTCATCATCGTGATCATCGTCAACATCATTATACCCTCAGCCTTTAGGCTAAAGAGGGTATTTACACTTTGATACGACCAAAAATGTGCCTCATCGAAATAATGGTTTTAGACCCCAAGTATGTTTGTACGATATCCGTTTCAGACAATTTTGAGTAGATCTAGCAATGTCCGTCCGTCTGTCTGTCTGTCTGTCTGTCTGTCCGTCTGTCTGTCTGTCTGTCTGGCTGGTGCGCACGATAACTCTCGAACGGATCAATCGATTCGGTTCAAATTTTGGGTATCGAAATATTTTGTCCAGATTCGATTTAAGTTCGAAGATGGGCCATATAGGTCCACTCCTTCAGGTACCTCCTCCACAAATGCTCAAAAATTGGCGCAAAACTTGTGCGCACGATAACTCTTGTAGGGAATAACCGATTTGGTCCATACTTTGCACATCGTGTAATTTCTACCAAACTTAGATGAGGTTCCAATATGGACTCAATCGGTCCACTCCTTCGGGTACCTCCCACACAAAATTTCGGAAAAGTTCAGTTTAGGATCTTGTCTCGAATCGCTTTGATTTTTGTTTACTCAAGTTGTATTCGCTGTCCTCTATACGACGCTGTGAGTTCCATTAGGGGCAAGTCCATACTTCCTCAGAAAATAGCCTGAAAGTTACAAAAAACCCTATGACACCGTGTGTAGTGGTAGGAGCGCATGATAACTCTCGAACGGACCTGTCGATTCGGTCCAAAATTTGGCTTTCGTAATATTTTGTCCAAACTTAGTTCAAGTTCAAAGATGGATTATATCGGTCCACTCCTTCCGGTACCTCCCCCACAAAAGTTGGAAAATGTTCGGAAAATTTGTGCGTGCGATAACTCTTGAAGGAAGTAACCGATTTGTTCCATACATTGCACATTATGAAACTTCTACCAGAGTTAGATGAGGTTCCAATATGGACTCAATCGGTAAACTCCTTCGAGTACCTCCCACACAAAATTTCGGAAAAGTTCAGTTTAAGACCTGCTCTCGAATCGCCTTGGTTTTTGTTGTAACATTTTGTATTCACTGTCCCCTATACGAAGGTACAAGTTTCCTCAGGGGCAAGTCCATACTTCCTGAAAAAATAGCCTGAAAGCTGAAAAACAAACCCTATGACACCATGTTTACGGGTGGAAGCGCAAAATAATTCTCGAACGGAAATGTCGATTCCGGCCAAAATTTGGCCTTTGTAATATTGTTTCCAAACTTAGTTTAAGTTCGTAGATAAGCCATATCGGTCCACTCCTTCACACAAAAGTTCAAAAATATTCGGAAAAATTGTGCGCACGATAACTCTTGATGGGAGTGACCGATTTGGTACATACTTTACACATTCTCATAATATCTACCAGATATAGATCAGGTTCAAATATAGAATATGGAGTGGACAAATATCCACTCCATCCCGTACCTCCCACACAAAATTTTGGATAAGTTCACTTTAAGACCTGCTATTAAATTACTTTGATTTTTGTTGAAGCAACTTACATTCGCTGCCTTAATTACGATGGTAAAAGTTGTTTCAGGGGCAAGTCCATACTTCTTGAGAAAACAGTCCGAAGGGTGTAAAAACCCCCTATGGCACCCCCATGGTCTATGTGGGTCCATTCCTTTAAGTACCTTTTCCGCAAATTTTTTGAACTTTAATCCTAATCAACATTTTTGTCGGTTCATACGACCAAAATTTTGAAACCCCCTAAATACATACTAAGTTTTTTTTGTGAAAAAAGTGTTTCAATTTGCACAGGCTGAGGGTATATCTCTGTCGGCAAAGCCGACAGATACTTTTTAACTTGTTTTAACTGTTCATTTTTATCAAACAACAAAGAAAATTGCATACACTAGCAGTGGCGTAAGTGGAACATAAAGAATATTTCCAAGCAGAAAGGTCCATGTCCCTAAACCAAATATAGGGACGAAAATCCTCTTCGTCAAATAAATTAGCTCCACCAGTGCCTTTAAAATAAATTAATGGTAAAATTTGTAGGAACATCAACAATTGTTTTCTCGCACCAGCAACTACTCCAAAATGCAGTTTTCTGTTGCGCCAAACATAGTAACTTGCACCATTTCACTGCATTTGCTATTCAGTCAATGTCAAGAAGACGAACACCAAATTGATGAGCTGGGATAGATGGTACCATCTTCCATACCAAGTGTTGACATATCAATAATGATGAGAACGTAAAAGTGAATTATAATATTGATGTTCAATTTATTGTGAAATTTTATAGACTACATTTGTATGGGGAGAACTGTACAAGTGGTGGTATCGCTATGCATACAAACAAAACGTTTTAGATATATAAATGAACTAGCAATGTGGCCGCTACTTAGTATGCGGAATAGACAATATTTGATATGGAAATTGTGAAGAATGAACATCATTATCATCACTTGCATCATTGGTAATTAAGCTCGATTCCAACGAGAAATTAATTAAAAAATTAATATTAAAAATGATTTTCGCCCTAAAAAGGCAAAATTTTCAAATAAACATTTTGTTGTTAATACGGAAAAACAATGAATTTACATTAGTTTTATTCATTAATAAATCTGACCAAAAAAGCCCATTAAAAATAAATAAACAATCATTATATTCAATTGGTCACAGTAAACAAATTACATTAAATTTCATTTAAGTACTCTTAGTACCAATTATTTCAATTAAGGGATAAACACCTTCTTGTAAAAAAATTGTCACATATGTCTACGTTTCAAAATGAACGTACTAAAACGATAAAACCAATTTTACTTTACGTTTGAAATCTTAATTTCAGTGTGTTATTCAAAAGCCGCCTTCGCGTTCACATAAAACCAATACACAGTGACCAAATTTAATGAATTTGTGTGTGTTCTTATACTTATACCCTCAGCATTTATGCTAACGAGGGTATATACACATTCATACGAGCAAAATGTGCCTCATCGAAATAATGGTTTCAGACCCCAAGTATGTTTGGAAGAAATGTGTTTCAGACAATTTGGAGTTGATTGAGCGATGTCCGTCCATCTGTCTGGCTGGCTGGCTGGAGCGCACGATAACTCTCGAACGGATAAAAAGATTCGTTTCAAATGTTGGATTTCGTAATATTTTACCCAAACTTAGTTTAAGTTCGAATATGGGCTATATCGGTCCACTCCTTTCGGTACCTCCCCCACATAAGTTCGAAAATGTTCGGAAAATTTGTGCGCACGATAACTCTTGATTTGGTCCATACTTTGCCCATCGTGAAATGTGTACCAGGCTTAAATAGGGTTTCAATATGGACTCAATCGGTCCACTCCTTTTTAGGGCCATCTCTCGAATCGCTTTGATTTTTGCTTTAGCAACTTGTATTGACAGCCCTTCATACGACGGTACATGTTTTATCAAGGGCAAGTCCATACTTCCTGAGAAAATAGCCTGAAAGTTGCAAAAAAAAAACACCTATGGCACCGTGTGAGGTGGTTGGAGCGCAAGATAACTCTCGAACGGATCTGCCGATTCGGTCCAAAATTTGGCCTTGGTAATAGTTTGTCCAAACATACTTCAAGTTTGAAGATAAGCCATATCGGTCCACTCCTTCAGATACCTCCCCCACAAAAGTTCAAAAATGTTCGGAAAAATTGTTCGTACGGTAACTCTTGAAGGGAGTGGCCGAATTGGTCTATACTTTACACATCCTAATATATCTACCAGATATAGATCAGGTTCAAATATGGACTATATTTGTCCACTCCATCCGGTACCTCCCACACAAAATTTCAGATAAGTTCATTTTAAGACTTGATATCGAATCACTTTGATTTTTGTTGAAGCAAATTGCATTCGCTGCCGCAATTACGATGGTAAAATTTTTTTTTTTTTTGGGCAAGTCCATACTTCTTGAGCAAACAGCCCGAAGAGTGCAAAAACCCCATATGGCACCATATGTTGTGGCTGGAGATCCACTTCCATAGCGGTCAATGTCGATCCATTCCTTTTAGTATCTCCTCCGCAAAACTGTTGATCTTTAATCCTAATCAACATTTCAACACCCAAAATTTTTAAAAACCCCCTAAATACATACATACGTATTTTGGGAAAAAATTGTTTCAATATACACAGGCTGAGGGAATATCTCTGTCGGCAAAGCCGACTGATACTTTTTTACTTGTTTTTTATATTTTTCATATTATTATTTATTTTCATATGACGGCCTTAGGGGCATACAAGGGGTCTTTAAAAAATGTGATCGTATTAGATGAAAATATTCTACAAATTTATTCGCCATAAAACTTCACTATAGATCCTAGAATAAATTAAAACTCTACATCTTATCAAAACTCCAGAAATATGCAAAAATTAAAGACAATTTTAGGGTTAAAGTCGTACTTCATCTGAGTTTATGCAAAATTGTCTTAAAAAACATTATTTGAGAAGAATGATGTCAAAGGCAAACATTTTCCCCACTAAATTTTACTATATGTTACCAAAGATATGAAATCTGTATTTGCATTATATACCAAGTAAATATAGGCATCGATCTTGACATAAATTCTACTATAGGTCTCGTAATACATCAAAACTCTAAATTTTACCTAAACACCAGGAAGTGACCCTATTCTATATACTGACATTCTGAATCAACGACATTTTGTATATATCTGCAAGAAAAAATGCCACATAAAAACGAAAAGTGCAAATTTGTGCAGTATCTTTCGATGAAAAATGGTAAAAAACTCTTCCCTTTTTATGAAATGATTCCAACTTGATCTTACTCAGAACTATTTTCATAATCTATTGTGAAACGTAACTTTGAAAAAAAAATAACAAGTACCGACATACATTATTAAACAAGTGAGAACGCCGTCAAATTCGGCCTGGTCGAAGGTTTTATACTCTCCACCATGAGTTGTATTGAAATAAAATGGAACAATTAGTTTCCTTTTGTTTATGAAAGTACCAAATTCTGTTCCACGTCAAGGCTTATTCCTAGGAGAAGTGGAATATGCTAACTGGAGTATATCAATTTATTTTAAGCAAGGTTTTATACCAATGAGACATCGATGTTTTATACCCATTCAGAATCGGAAATGTCATGTTACAGTCATTCCATTTCGACGATGCGTGCGCAAATGAAAATATGCAAACTCGGGAGTCAGCTGCTTACATACCAAAATATTAACCTATATCATTTTCTTCACGGGCCAAGGGTCTGTAGATTTCAAAACTGTCTAGATTTTTGGTGAACATCTACGGTTTGGGCAGTTATAAACAATAGTTAAGCTCGGTTTTTAGGGACTGAATTTATATTTTTTAAATTTCTATTTTATAAATCGAGATATAAGTCATATAAGGAGTATACCACATCATGGTCCAACACGGAACATTGTTAGCGGAGACGTTTACCGGTACCGGATTATAGAATATTGGGTTAAACAATGTTTGGTAACAGTAATATACTTTAATTCACGATGACACATGCGAAAACTTGGACAAGGAGTGCAATATTTCTGTTCGGATGTTTTTAAGCAACCAGGACCCATTGATAAACATTTCAGTTCGATATATCATCTAGAAATATTTTTGTCACACCTTCACATGTATGCGCCACTACTATGCAATGGGGCTAAAACCATCAAAATTACGAAAATCGGGGGCTATTTCAGAACTTGGATATTTACCGACCATTGTCAGCGATAAAACTTATTCCACCAAATCAGCCATTTTGGTTAGATACTGTGGCTAAAAACCATCAAAATCTTGAAAACGGAGAGATACCATTTATGGGGTTACATCAAAACGTAGACCTATGCCGACAATTCCTAAACACCGAATTTTATCCATTTTTGTGACATAATGCGCCTACAACCTTGAAGATACCGCAAATCGGGAGCTACCTATTATAAGGGCTATACCCAACGTGGGCCTTTACCGATAATTCTTTGCACGAATGCTGTATATCCACATAGAAGACGACATACCGAATTTTACACATTTTGCATAATGCGCCTAAAACTTTCAAAATAACCAAAATCGGAAGCTGCAGTTCTGTGGGGGCTATATCAAAACTAGGACCTACATGGAAAAATTTCTGGTGGAATGTTTAAAACCCCCAAAGTTGCTTTTCCCTATAAACAACATAATAGCAAATTTCAGTTATTTCGATGAGATAATATGGCTAAAACATTCAACATACCGAAAATCGGGAAAAAAAAACTTTATATGTGGGTTATATAAAAAAGTAGACATATATGTATTTATAAATTCCCGGGGGTTTCACCCTTTTCGGTAGGATACTGAGGCCACAACCTTCAAAATACCGAAAATCGGGAGGAACCCTTCCATGGGGACTATATGAGGGCGTGTACCTAAAAATTTCTGGGGGGAAAGTTGTATACCCCAAAGAAGACAAAAGACCAAATCGCAGCACTTTTGGTGTGATTTTGAGGCACAACCTTCAAAATACCGAAACTCGGGAGGTACAGTTCTATGGAGGCTGTATGAAAATATGGACGTATACTGACAAATTTGAGGTGGAAAGTTTTGTTCCCCAATCATAGACTAAACGCCAAATTTCAACTATTTCGGTGTGTTAATGAGGCTAAAAACTTCAAAAGGAAATCGGGAGATATCGTTCTATGGAGACTATATTCAGGCTATATGAAGGCGTGCCGACAAATTTCACGTGGAAAACTTGTACACCCAATGAAGCCTAAATACCAAATTTCAGCCATTTCGATGTGATAATGAGGCTGAAAGTGCCAACGTGGTGCAATGGTATGTACGCCCGCACCACAAAACAGCAACAGTGTAGCACCAGATTTCCCCTAAGTGCATTAAAAATCCCACCCACTGTCACTCCGGAATCCATGATGAGTAGACAGCGGTATTTTATGCAACTCCTGTTTTTGGTCCGATTCATGTCAAATTTTGGGACTGGACATAGTTTTTTCGTTTGATTATGGATATGACATATGCAACATTATGCAAAATGCATAAAATTTGCATATGAAAAAACAAATAATATGTGCATATGCAAAATTTATGCATTTTACATATTTTCTTATGCAGCAAATATTTCAATAATAGGTACAAACATGTTTGTGTGTAAAATTTTTCTGTTTAAAATTCTCTTCAGTAAATAAAATAGAGAAATGTATAACCACAGCCACCTCCTCTGGGGGTTACATGAAGGCCTGCGCCTCAACCAACAAATATAAGGGGGAAAGTTTTTTACCCCCTAGGAAGACTTAAAGCGGACCTGTGCCGACAAATGTCTCGTTGAACGAAGTCTAAATAACAATTTTCAGTCATTTCGGTGGGATATTGAGGCCAGAACTTTCAAAATACCGAAAATCGGGAGGTACCGTTCTATGGGCGCTATATAAAGACGTGGACCTATACCAACAAATTTCAGGTGGAAAGTTTTATACCCCCAACAAAGACTAAATGCCAAATTTCAGTCATTTCGGTGGAATGTTGAGGCCACAACTCTCAAAATACCGAAGCTCGTGGGTTCGATTTCCCGGCCATGCAATATCAAACATTTGTGTGGTGTCTTTGGACACGCCGTTCGGACTCGGCGATGAACTGTAGGTTCCATATCATTCAGCTTAATATGAATCGGGGTGCACTCAGTGATATGAGAGAAGTCTCCCTTGTCCCTTCCGGGATGTTTGTGGAACAATTATTATAATGAGGCTAAAAGCTTCAAAATACCGAAAAACGGGAGGTACCGTTCTATAGGGCCTATCAAAACGTGGACCGCTATAACCTATTTTTAATACCAAACATCCTGGGAGTAATAGAAACTTCTATACTGAATCAAAAATTTCTACATAAAAACTGCAAGCTGTATATTGATTTCCACAGACGGACATAGAAAATAATTTGTAGCTTAGCCTCAATAAATATATTCTTTCTCATGGTGGAATCTCCCAAAAAAAACGCTTGCCGTTTAATTTTGCCACCATTTATAATTTAAATGCAAGCATTTTATTTGCGAGATTCCACCATGAGAAAGAATATATTTATTGAGGCTAAGCGACAAATTATTTTTTAGTTTTAAATGCATTTCTAAATAAAACACTGAAAATTAATTTTTTTTAAATTGTATTTTATTCAAAATTTTTTTCTAATCTTAGTTTATCGTAATTTAATATTTCGATTTTCCAAATTATTTATTTAGGAAAAATTGGGCCCATATTCATGCATTGTCATCCAAATCTGAAAAGTGTGCAAAGTTTCAGTTCGAATGGTCAACTGCAACTGTGTGGAAAATTAGTTACCAGATTTAAACTAAACGGACCAAAGCAAGTTAAATAAAACACTGTTAAATAAAAACAGAGTTATCTTTCACATTTGCCATTTTTGTATGTGCCGGCAGGGGGTTTTGCAGCTTTTGGACGTTATCGCAGGAAGTATGGACTCACTCCGGAAAAATTGTAATAGGGATTTTCACCTTCTGCAAAAAATTTGAAATAGATCCGAGACGAGTTCTCAAAGTGCACTTATCCAACATTTTAAGTGGGAAGGACGGGATAGTCCATATTCCAACCTGATACATGAATGTATAAAGTAATACGATGTGCAAAGATTGTACCAATCAGAAACCCCCTGTGAGGGTTATGTTGCGGATTTGCACATATTAGTTGGTGCCATCATGGTTTCTTGGAACTTTAAGGCCATTATCTCAGAAAGTATGGACTTACGCCCGACAACAATTTTACCGTTTTAAAGGGGTCTGCAAGGACAACCTGCTGAAAAAAATTTCAAAACTATCCGAGAGGATCTCTTAATCTTCACGTTTTCCGAATTTTGTGTGGACTGATATAGTCCATATTCGAACCCAATCTATATCTCGAAGGAATAATATGATGAACCATGTCGATTGCTCCCTTCGAGAGATATCGTTCACACCATTTTACATAAAACAAGTAAAAAAGTATCAGTCGGCTTGGCCGACGGAGATATACCCTCAGCCTGTGCATACTGAAACAATTTTTTCCCAAAAAACGTATGTATTTAGAGGGTTTTAAAAATGTTGATTAGGATTAAAGAGCAAAAGTTTTGCGGAGGAAATACTTAAAGGAATGGATCAACAATGACCATTATGGAAGTAGATCTCCAGCCACTACATATGGTGCCATAGGGGGTTATACACCCTTCGGGCTGTTTGCTCAAGAAGTGTGGATTTGCCCCTGAAAAAACTTTTACCTTCGTAATTGAGGCAGCGAATGCAAGTTGCTTCAACAAAAATCAAAGTGATTCGATTGCAGGTCTTAAAGTGAACTTATCCGAAATTTTGTTTAGGAGGTACTGGATGAAGTGGGCAAATATATTCCATATTTGAACCTGATCTATATCTGGTAGATATATTAGGATATATTAGGAACAATTTTTTTGAACATTTTTTGGGGAGGTACCTGAAGGAGTGGACCGATATGGCTTATCTTCAAACATAAACTATGTTTGGACAAAATATTACTAAGGCCAAATTTTGGACCCAATTGACAGATCCGTTCGAGACTTATTTTGCGCTCTAACCACCTCAAACGGTGTCATAGGGGTTTTGTGAAACTTGCAGGCTATTTTCTCAGGGAGTATGGACTTGCCCCTGATGAAACTTGTACCGTCGTATGGGGACAGTGAATACAAGTTGCTAAAACAAAAATCAAAGCGATACGAGAACAGGTCCTAAACTGAACTTATCCGAAATTTTGTGTGGGAGGTACCCGAAGGAGTGGACCGATTGAGTCCATATTGAAACCTCATCTAAGTCTGGTAGACTTTTCACGAGTTGCAAATTATGGACCAAATTGGTTGCTTTCTTCAAGAGTTATCGTACGTACAAATTTCCGAACATTTTCGAACTTTTGTGAGGGAGGTACCGGAAGGAGTGGACCGAGATAACCCATCTTCGAACTTAAACTAAATTTGGACCGAATCGGTGGATCCGTTCGAGAGTTATCGTGCACTCCAGCCAGCCATACAGAGAGACAGACAGACGGACGGACATTGCTCAATCGACTCCAAATTGTCTGAAACACATTTCGTCCAAACATACATATGGTTTAAAACCATTATATCGATGAGGCACATTTTGCCCGTATGAAAGTGTATATACCCTCGTTAGCATAAATGCTGAGGGTATAAATATATGGCCCATCTTCGAACTTAATTTAATTTTGGGAAAATATTACGAATTTGAGAGTTATAGTGCGCACCAGATAGACAGAAGCGTCTGCATGGCTAAATCGACTCCAAATTGTCTGAAATGAATTTCGTGCAAACATTCCGGGTATCTAAAATCATTATTTCCATGAAGCTAAACTCTGAGGGAATAAAAATAGTTTTGGTCCTATGAGAGGGAATAAAATAGTTTTGGACATGAGAGAAGAAACCGCTTATTTTTTCTGAGTGACCAACTAAGATTGGATAACATTTTAGGGGCTAAATTAGATGAAAACCGATCGGAAATATGTAGTTTTCATCCGCGGAAAAATAATATCTAAAAGTAGTGGTGTACGGTATCACATGGTCGGCCTTCGACTATAAGGGTTTCTTGCTAATTTATTATTTTATATATCAACATCTTTTTTATAAAACACAAAATGATTTAGAATTAAAATAAAACTAACTGTCAGATGTCTTAATTTAAGGTCACAAAATTTCCATATCTTACCAAACGAAATAAATTCTATTATTAATGTCATATTGTATTTTCAATTAAGAAACCCAATTAAGAAACCCAACCCCAGTGGCTTCCTTCAATAATTGAGTTGTGCCCGCAAGAAAACCCTCGCTCACTATTACTACGTGCTGATACTCAAATATAAATTTACCACCATAACTAACGCCATTATATTTTGAACTTCAAATATTTCCGTATACAAATTTATGATGCCCCAGATGATGGTTTTTGTGAATCACTTAAGGAAGACCCGGCATCTGTAATTATTCACCATCATATGTCTAGACAAACACTATGCCATTGCCAACCAACAGAGGGAACATACACACATACCCTTCACTCGCTCTCTGTAAAGCTAGACAAAATACGGCCAAATGTATCCTTAGACACCTTTCCCGAAACGTTCTGCACACACACACACACACAGACAATAACAATAAATGGTATATCCGGAAAAATAAGGGGACGCACAAACAACCGCATCTAGACTGGCGGAGGAAGAACACTGACTATTTATAACGTCATAAAGTTTATTTCTACTTTTTTTGGCTAAAGTCAGAAAAAAACGAGTTGCATTCCAAAGTTAAGTAAATATAGAGAATTATTATAAAAACGGAAATAACCAAAAGGCTGAGCAGTAATAGTATATCAAGATACGAAAGATGAAGGTTTTGGTCTCTATTTGGGGTTTGAGTAAATAAATTATCCAAAAATAATACCCAGCATGTAGCAATAGCAACAATGGATCTGACATTGGCAGTAACGGCAGCACCACACTTTTATTTCGTCGACCTTCGTGGTTTCCTATGACTGAACTGAAGATGCAATTTCCCAAATGAACCATAATGAAATGTATTGTTGCCACTGCCATTCCATAAACTTTCAATGTTATGGGCCCCAGAACATACTTCAATGCCATGGTAAATATTTAAGCCAATGAATGAAATAAAAAAGCCAATTCAAACGCTTCTCTTGTCGTAGTCTATGAAGAAACCCGTGGTATCGTTACCATAGAACATTTAAGAAAGAAGTTTTATTTTCTTCTTGTGACATTGAAGTTAAGATGGGTGTGCGTTCACATTGGCAATTACGATAGGTAAATACCCTAGGAATGCACATTTTAAAGTTTGCATATGCCGCTCAGATAGTCAAAAAATATTCTTTAAAAAATCCACGTTTTGTGAAGGTGGGTCAAAAAATATTCTTTAAAAAATCCACGTTTTGTGAAGGTGGGTCAAAAAATATTCTTTAAAAAATCCACGTTTTGTGACTGAAGGTGGTCAAAAAATATTCTTTAAAAAATCCACGTTTTGTGACTGAAGGAGGGTCAAAAAATATTCTTTAAAAAATCCACGTTTTGTGACTGAAGGAGGGTCAAAAAATATTTTTTAAAAAATCCACGTTTTGTGACTGAAGGTGGGTCAAAAAATATTCTTTAAAAAATCCACGTTTTGTGACTGAAGGTGGTCAAAAAATATTCTTTAAAAAATCCACGTTTTGTGACTGAAGGAGGGTCAAAAAATATTCTTTAAAAAATCCACGTTTTGTGACTGAAGGTGGTCAAAAAATATTCTTTAAAAAATCCACGTTTTGTGACTGAAGGTGGGTCAAAAAATATTCTTTAAAAAATCCACGTTTTGTGACTGAAGGTGGTCAAAAAATATTCTTTAAAAAATCCACGTTTTGTGACTGAAGGAGGGTCAAAAAATATTCTTTAAAAAATCCACGTTTTGTGACTGAAGGTGGTCAAAAAATATTCTTTAAAAAATCCACGTTTTGTGACTGAAGGTGGGTCAAAAAATATTCTTTAAAAAATAGAATATTGTCAAACAACATTCTCTATCAAATTATCGTTTTGTGACAGAAGATGGGTCAACAAATATTCTTTAAAAATCCAAGTTTTGTGACCGAAGCTGGGTCAAAAAATATTCTTAAAAAAATCCACGTTTTGTGCTGAAAAGCTACGTCTTCTGACTAAAGATCATTCAAAAAAATTTTTTACAACATTCACGATTTGTGAGCGTTTTTCTCAAAAATAATCCTTTGTTGGTATAAACTGCCTTGCTCTTGTAGGGTATCCAATTTATTACTGTATTCCTCGAATACACCTTGTCACATATAAAGACAAAAATAAAATACAACATTTCGTCTACAACTTCGCACAATTGGAAATTCCGAAAAAAATTATTAACCTCTAGTTGATGCAATTAAGAGAAAACGCCTGCACCTGAGTTCAGCATTTGACAAATGAGGAAAACGGGTAGACAGTCTCAACAACTGCAGTAGAGACAGTTGCGACATAACAAAAAACGGCAGCAAGAAGCAACAACAAAGAAGCATCCACAAACTAAAGGGGTACAATAAAGGAGGTATTTTATGGCCAGACAACGTCTTCTGCACAGCATGAAATGTAAGTTTATGTCCGCATTCAACCGGTGCTATGTATGATGTTTTTATATCCTCTTTAAGGAACAACATTATGCAGGATGTGCCTCTACATTCGAGTGTGTGTGTAGGAACAACTGACAAAAAATACAGAGAAACAATGTAAAAAAAAAATTCGTTTAAGTCGTAAAATCACAAACAATGACAGCAAAATTTCATTTCGACTACTTTAGCACTGCCGTGACAGGTCTATTGTGCCGTTATGGGCTTTTTTAGCCGAACTAACAAATGTGTCTTGAAATAAGACGGCAGCACTTCCACGATATTTTTGGAACGTAATTGTAATGTTTTTTATACCCTCCACCATAATATGGAGGGTATAATTAAATTTGTCATCGGAGACAATATAAAGTATATACATACATACATATATTCTTGATCAGGGTAAAATTCCAAGTGCATATGACCATGTCTGTCTGTTCGTCTGTCCGTCCGTCCAACCGTCCGTTGAAATCAACATACATCTCGCAATTTTTAAGATAGAGCTTTCTAATTCGGTAAAGAAAGTCTATTACTCCTAGGATGTTTGGTATTGCAAATGGGCTATATCGGTCCACGTTTTGATATAGCCCAACCCGATTTTCGGTATTTTGAAGCTTTAAGCCTCATTATAACACCGAAATGACTGCAATTTGGTACTTAGTCTTCGTTGGGGGGTATACAACTTTCTCCGCAGAAATTTGTTGGTATAGGTCCACGCCTTCATATAGCCCCCATAAAACGTACCTCCCGATTTTCGGTGTTTTGAAGGTTGTGGCCTCAATATTCAATATTTGGTATTTAGTCTTGGTTGGGGGTATAAAGCTTTCCCCCCAGAATCTTGTCGGTACAGGTCCACGCCTTAGAACCGTACCTCCCTATTTCGGGAATTTTGAAGGTTATGGCCTCAATATTCCACCGAAATGGCTGAAATTTGGTATTATGTCTTCATTTGGGGTATCAAACGTTCCATATGAAATGAAATTATACTAGGCAATTTTAATGCCAAAATTGGAAAGGAGAATATCTCGCTATTCATAAGGGCACCTGGCTGTCGCCAGATCAAAGAACAAGAAATCAAATTGATCACGTGTTGGATGTACGATCGTTTCGAGGTGCAAACATAGACTCGGACCACTACCTTGTTGCAGCAAAGGTACGTACCAGATTAAACGTAGCAAACAAAGTGCGAACAGACACAACACGGAAGTTGGACATCGGTAAGCTGCAATCACAACAGATAGGCACAGCATATTCCACTCAACTGCCCCAACTGCTTAATCAAAGCACTCCTCGTCCCAATAACATATCAGGACAATGGCAAAACATTGCCCACCCCATGCAAAAAGCCGCAAAATCAGTACTTGGATACCAGAGACCTGCACCAAGGAATCCATGGTATGACCAGGAGTGTCGTGCTGCTACCGAAGAGAAAAATGCGGCATATAGGGCTACTTTACAATCAGTAGCAACGCGTAGCGCACGAGAGAGGAATCGGGAGAAAAGGAGAGAGGAGAAACGTCTTTTCCGCAGGAAAGAGAGAGAGATGGAAAAGCGGGAGTGTGAACAAATCGAGATGTACAGGAGGTACAATAAAGTCCAAAAATTCTACAAAAGAGTGAAACATCAAACTGATGGCTTTGGAACTGACACATCCTCCTGTAAAGACCAGCAAGGTAATCTGGTAACTGATACAGATAGTGTGCTAAGGATATGGAAAGAGCATTTTTCCAAACTGTTGGTGTCCAATAGTAGCGAAGTCGACGAAGATACCACAGATCCTATCCCAGAAGATGGCATTGAATGTATACCACCCGGCCAAGATGAAGTAAAGACAGCAATAAACCGGCTGAAGAATAATAAGGCAGCAGCAGCTGATGGCCTACCAGCCCAGCTGTTTAAAACCGGAGGCGACACGCTGATAAGGTGTATGCATCAGGTAGTTAGCTCCATCTGGCAGGAAGAACGCGTATCCGACGATTGAAACCTAAGCATCCTGTGTCCCGTCCATAAGAAAGGAGATAAGACTTTATGATCCAACTATAGGGGCATAAGTCTTCTCCCTATCGCCTACAAGATAGTGTCAGGGATATTGTGCGAACGACTAAAGCCCATGGTCAACGAAATAATTTGACCATACTAATGGCAAGTCCACCATTGACTAGATATTTACCCTGCGGCAAATTCTAGAGATGCAGATCGACACCTACCACCTTTTTGTCGATTATAAAGCAGCCTTCGACAGCCCGCTACCTTCAAAGGTATTTCAAGCCATGTCTGAATTTGGTATCCCTCCAAAGCTCATTCGGCTTTGTAAAATGAGTCTAACTGAAACAAGATCTTCAGTTAAAATAGGAAAGAACCTCTCCGAAGAGTTTTGTACCAAAAGAGGTTTCAGACAAGGAGACAGACTTTCGTGTGATCTTTTCAACATCCTGCTAGAAAAGGTTATACGAGAGGCAAACGTCAAAAAAGTGGCACAATCTACACCAATAGTCACATGTTACTTGCTTATGCTGATGATATAGACATCATGGGACGATCAGTAAAAGAAGTAACCGATACATTTATGAAGGTCGAAGGAGAATCTGCTAAAGTGTGTCTGGCGGTTAATGGCTAGAAGACCAAGCTGATGTTGTCGACGCGCAATGCGTCCATTGAGATCGGACCAACTGTTGAAGTTGGTTCCTATAATTTTGGGGGCCACCGTGGTGCAATGGTTAGCACGTCCGCCTTGCACTCAGAAGGTCTGCGGTTCGAATCCCAGGCCAAGCAACATCAAATTTACAACGGTGGCAAAATTCCCCCTCAGTAATGCTGGCGACATTTCCTGAGTATTTCAGCCTTGAAAAAACTTCTCTACAAGTGGTGTCGTAAGACACGCTGTTCGGACTCGGCGATAAAAAGTAGGTCCCATATCATTGAGCCAATATGAATCGGCGTGCACTCATTGATATGAGAGAAGTCTCCCTTGTCCCTTCGGGGATGTTGTGGGAACATATGTATGTATGTATGTAAAAGACTAAGACAAACGACATCAGTTGTGAAATAAAAAGAAGAATTGTATTGGCCAACATATGCTACTTTGGCTTATGTAAGCACTTTAAAAACAAAGCCACAACTCGTCAAACAAAAATAACGCTGTACAAAACACTGATATTACCCGTGCTGATGTATGGTTCCGAAGCCTGGGTACTTGCGCAAGCAGATAAGGCAGTGCTTGGCGTGTTTGAGAGAAAAATTTTTCGAAAGATCTACAGACCGATATGCGTTGACGGTGAATATCGACGTCGTATGAACCACGAGCTGTATCTGCTATACAACGACATCAATATAGTTAAACGTATCGATATGCAGCGATTGCGTTGGCTAGGCCATTTAATAAGAATGAGCGATGATGAACCCGCTAAAAAGGCGTATAAATTCGAGCCACATGAATTGGCAAGCGAAAGAATAGATGGCGCAAACAAGTGGATGAAGAGGTGACAAGGCGCGGTATTCCAAAAAGCGAAGCACTAAACAGAGAGAATTGTGGATCTTTTCTTAGTTCGGTCTATGGACCGGTAATGGGTCAGCTAAGTAAGTAAGTAAGTACTCGGTATAGGTCCACGCCTTTATATAGCCCCCATAAGAATTTACCACCCGATTTTCGGTATTTTGAAGGTTTTAGCGTCATTATCACAACGAAATGGCTGAAATACGGTACTTCTCCCAGCAATTTGTCGGTATAGGTCCTTGTCTTCATAAAGCCCCCATAGAACGGTATCTCCCGATGTTCGGTACTTTGAAGGTTGTGGCAACAGCAACCCACAGCTGAAATTTGGTATTTGGTCTCGAGGTAAAAGCCTTTCTGACTTAAATTCATCGGTACCTCCGGATTTTCATAATTCTGAAGGTTGAGACCTCAATATCCCACTGAAAGACGGAAATTTGTTATATAGTCGCGGGTTCGTATATCCACCATAGAAACGTACCTCTTGATTTTAGGTATTTTGAAGGTTTTACCGAAATATCGGAAATATCGGAAATTTGGTATTTAGTCTTGTTTGAGTCTAAAAACTTTCCGTCAGAAATTTGAAGGTTAAGATCGACGTTTTGATATAGCCCCTATTGAACGCTACCTCCCGATTTTCGTAATTTTGAAGATTGTGGCGTGGGTGCTACCGTGTTGCAATGGTATGCACAACCGCCTTGCACACATAAGGTCGTGGGTTCGATTCCCCGGCCAAGCAACATCAAAACAATTTTCAACGGTGGCACAATACCCCTCAGTAATATTGACATTTCCTGAGTATTTAAGCTATGTAAAACTTCTCTACAAAAGTGGTGTCTTAGACACGCCGTTCGGACTCGGCGATAAACTGTAGGTCCATTTTTGAGCTAATATGAATCGGAGTGCACTCATTGGTATGAGCGAAGTCTCCCTTGTCCCTTATGGGATGTTTGTGGAAAAATTATTATATAAAGGTTGTGGCGTCAATTTTCTCCCGAAAGACTGAAATTTGTTGTTTAGTCGCGGGTTCGTATATCTCCCATGGAAGCGTACCTCTTGATTTTAGGTATTTTGAAGGTTTTACCGAAATTTTTAGCATTTTCATCCATGAAATTTATATGAGCCTGGACCCCAAAAGGTGCTATTCACTTTTGGATCCAAAACATGTCATTTACACCAATGCTTTGACATGTCATTTTCACCAATGCTTTGGCATGTCATTTTCATCAACCCTTTGCAATGACATTATCATTACGACGAGAGTTTTAACAACGTTGGTTGTGATTTCGAGTCTCCGACAACATCGAGCCTATTGAAAATAATTAATCTTATATATTATAACGAGTGGTTTTGTCTAAGGCTGAGGTAAGCTCAGTCGTCTCCAGGGTCAACTCAAGGACCCACAAACCTTAAGTGATAACACGAGTTTTATAAGTTCAATTCTTCATTTAACTCTTGGGTGTTAATGTAATGAATAGTACGTTAGTGGAATTTCAGATTTGGTTGGATATTTAAATGTTATTCAGATAGCTATATGATTATATATATGTAATTGGACAAATCTGGTGGATGATCGGACCCTCGGTTCCTCTGTTTTGGTATACGGGTTCGCTGGGAGTCACACGGGGGGCTTTTGACTAGTCTGGTTCTGGTTTATTGCGAGATGATAGCTGGTATCGAGCGCTGAGTATCGAGCGAGTAGCTGGCTACGAGCGTTGATGCGTTGCTGAGCGGTGAGCTGGATGCGAGCAGGGTGATGGCTACGAGCAAGTAGCTAGCTACGAGCGTTGAGCGCTGCTGAGCGATGAGCTGGATGCGAGCAACGGGATGGTTACGAGCGAGTAGCAAGCGTTGCCAGTGGATTAGTGACGGGTGAACAGCGGGCTACGAGCGTTGCTGAGCGATGAGCTGGATGCGAGCAGGGTGATGGCTACGAGCGAGTAGCTGGCTACGAGCGTTGAGCGCTGCTGAGCGATGAGCTGGATGCGAGCAACGAGATGGCTACGAGCGAGTAGCAAGCGTTGGTGACGGGCGAGCAGCGTTGACTGGTGAGCGAGTACCTGGCCGCAAGCGTTGACGGTGAAGAGCGGTGAGGTGGGCGAGCAGCGGGCTACGAGCGTTGACTGCTGAGCGAGTAGCTGGCCGCAAGCGTTGACGGTGAGGTGGGCGAGCAGCGGGCTACGAGCGTTGACTGCTGAGCGGGTAGCTGGCTACAAGCGTTGCAAGGACGAAGCGGAGAGCTGGATGCGAGCGAGTAGCGGGCTAAGAGCGTTGTACGGTGAGCGGGTAGCTGGCTACAAGCGTTGACGGGGCGAAGCGGTGAGCTGGATACGGGCGAGTAGCGGCCTTCGAGCGTTGTACGGTGAGCGGGTAGTTGGCTACAAGCTTAGACGAGGCGAAGCGGTGAGCTGGATGCGGGCGAGTAGCGGGCTACGAGCGTTGAACGGCGAGCGGGTAGCTGGCTACGAGCGTTGACGGAGCGAAGCGGTGAGCTGGCTACAAGCGTTGACGGGGCGAAGCGGTGAGCTGGCAAAGAGCGGGTGAGCTGGCAAAGAGCGGGGGAGCTGGCAAAGAGCGGGGGAGCTGGCAAAGAGCAGTTGAGCTGGCAACGAGCGGGTGAGCTGGCAAAGAGCGGGGGAGCTGGCAAAGAGCAGTTGAGCTGGCAAAGAGCGGTTGAGCTGGCAACGAGCGGGTGAGCTGACAACGAGCGGGTGAGCTGGCAAAGAGCGGTTGAGCTGTCAAAGAGCGGGGGAGCTGGCAAACTCAATGGTGAAATTCTGAACATCTTATATAAATGCGTTTGCAAAGTGAATGCGAAGCACATGTGGCGCGAGTTGTCAAAAAATGCACCAGAATCAATGTTAACATGGTGGCTGCAGTATGAATGGTGATGCGAAATTAAAATGCGTTGTCAACAAGAGTGATGTGTGGTGTGCGTAAGTATGTTTGCCTTTGATGCCAAACGTATGCTAGGGTGGGTAGTGTTGACGAATAGGCAACTGCTTTATGTTTGTTGTTGGTTGGCACCAGTGTGGTGTCTTGTGTGTAGTTTTGTTCAGGTACCGAGGGTAAAACGTGTATTAGGATGGGTAGTGTTAATAGGTGAAATAAAGTGAAGTGAAATAAAACCACTATTGGTTTTATTTCATGATTTATTAATTTATATTATTTATAAGCAGTTTCGGCTGGTTTTAGTGAGAATATTTAATAAAAATAAAAGGGGCATATAGACAGATAGACCGTTTGTAACGGTCACGTTACAATATTTAAAAAAAATTGTATAAATAAAAACACAAAATTCATTTCTATTGGATCAATTTGAACCCAAATGCTGATGAAAAGATCGGATCTTTCACGACTTCCTTTGCATGGATTCAAATGCAGATGAAAAGATCGGATCTTTCACGACTTCTTTTGCATTGGTTCAAATGCTAATGAAAAGATCGGATCTTTCGCCACTTCTTTTGAACCAATGCAAAAGATGCCATGAAATCACGTCATCACATGGAACCCCTTCCTTCAAATTTTGCTGGGTTGGTATTTTAGTCTTCTTTGAGTCTAAAAACTTTCCGCCAGAAATTTGTAAGTATAGCCCGACGTTTTGATATATCCCCCATAGAACGGTCCCTACCGAATTTCTGTATTTTGAAGATTAGCCAAATTGTTTTACAGAACTTGGTGAAATTTGGTATTTAGCCTTCTTCATAAACGAATGAAAACAAATTGTACCCTTTTACTTCAATACAACTTGTGGTGGAGGTATAAGAAGTTCGGCCTGGCCGAACTTAACTCCGTTCTTACTGTTTTTTTTTTTTTTTTGTATAATTGGAGGAATATTTTTAATAAATGTGCTGAAAGACAATCAAAGCTCTAATCTTTGATTTTTAGATTTCGGGGCTGTGAATGCTTTGAAGGTTGATCAAACCTATGAAGTGTGGATTTTTTTGGAATACGCATCTTCCCCAAATTTCAGCGTTTAACCTTGTGTTTTTAATTTCAACTAATAAACATCTCACACATTCCAGTATTTTTCTCTTAAAAGAACAGTTACATCACACTTCAATCCCAAAAATGACCACGAAATAATATCTCAACTTCCAAGAATCTAACAGCTGCAACAGTAAATCTGAAAATATCACCCACATGTCATACGGCACAACATTATCAACAACAAAAGCAACAACACTTTATGGACAACCAAAGTTAAATGAAATCACACAAACTAGCTAACAAAGACAGCAACACAAAGTCCATTTGAGGGTCATACGCATTTTACCAAAAAAAAAAAAAAACTCTGAAAGCTCAAAAAACATTTTTCATTTCGTTTGTTATACCAAAAAAGAAATCCTATTTTGTCGCAGTAACTGAACAAAAAAAACAAACAACTTTGGAATCCTTAGAATAGCTTAAAAGATTAGACTAGACTCCACAAAATATAGTCATGTTCTGCCAAACACACTCGCTCTCTTTCTCTCTCACACACAGACTGACACAGATATGTAACTGTTAAAAACAAGTATCTTGATTTGGAAAAAAAGACTTACTTTGAAATGCCGGAAAAACAATTTTTTTATTAACAGAAAAAAGTTCATCTCGAAATGGAAAAAAATAGCAAAAAAGTTTCATTGAAACTGCAAAATCAAAATAACAAAAAAAACAATACTACTAAACGAAAAACTTTGTTTCTAAGGGTTCCAAATGTTTCGTTGCCATTCGTCGCAGTACGTCTGTCGTAAGTTCACATAACACTTGAAATAAAAGTTAAAAAAATTGTAGCCATCATTTAAGATTTTTTCGAATTAAACTTCTTAGTTTACTCCCGTAAGAAATGTAAGAAAGATATGCAAAAGTTTTCTGATATGCGTTTGGGATGGTATGCCAAAGAAGATTAGTGGCTCCATTGGAAAATACATATTTACAATATTTATTTTTTCCGTTTGTAACGCATTGAAATAATATGCGATAATGTGCTACCCTATAACGTATATATTCTTGATCAGGGTAAAATTTTTAAAAGATTTATGCATGTCCGTCCGTCCTTCCGTCTGTGGTAATCACTCTAGCATACACGCTGAAATTTGGGGAACATGCGTATTTTGTTTGCAAACAGGTCAAGTTCGATGATGGGTTATATCGGTCTTCGTTTTGGTATAGCCACCATATAACGGTATCTCCCGATTTTGAGGATTTTAGCTACAATTTTTAACCGAACTAGCAGTCATTTGACATTTGAGTTTCTCTGTGATCACGAAACCTCCCCACCAAATATTGTTAACATAGGTCCACGTTTTAGTACAGCTCCCATATAACAATACCTCCCGACTTTCGGTATTTTGAGGATTTTTGCTTAAATTTTAAAACGAACGAGCTGTAATTTGGCATTTGAAATTGTCAGTGGTCGCGTAACTTCTTAACTTAAAATCGTCAACATGCGTGCCGATTTTCGGTATTTTGACGATTTTGGCGCTAAAATTTTAAAACGAACTAATATCTGAGGATCTCAGTGGTCTTGAAACTTCGTCACTAAAAATCGTCAATATAGATTTGGTTTAGCGCCTTTTTTTGGTATATCCCCCATATTAGGGTACTTCCCGATTTTCGGTATTTTGAGGGTTTAGCTACACTGCTTGAAGGAACTACCCGGCTCCCTGCATTTACAGAACTGTTCCATCAAAAATTGTCAAGATAGGACTACACTTTGATATTGCCCCATAAGTGGTACCTTTCACCTGGTTGAACACATTTATTAGATTAGATAATTTAGCCATTTGGGGCATCCGTGGTCTAAAAATATTTGTACCTATAATTGCGGACAGGAATCTAATTTTTCCATTTAATTAAAAATATTTTATGGTGTAGGATATAAAAAGTTCGGCTGAATTTAACGATTTTTTATTTGTTTTATTTAAGGAACTATTAGATTGGTTCCATTGGGGTCGCTGTAAGACTGTGACTAATATGCGCGCCTAATACTCTTAAGGTCATGGGTAGACAGCGGAATTTTATGCAACCCCTATTTTTGGTCCGATTCATGTCAAATTTTGGGACTGGGCTTATTTTTGGATTCTGATTAAATTGCAATCGAAACATATGACATATGCAAACTTATGCAAAATGCATAAATTTTTGCATATGCAAAATTTATTTTTACATATTTTTTTATGCAACAAATATTTCAATAATAGGTAAAAAAATGTTTGTATGTACAATTTTTCTGTTTAAAATTCTTTTCAGACAAGTCAATAAAATAGAGAAATGTATAACCGCAGCCTCAACCTTCAAAATACCGAAAATCGGGAGGTATCGTTCTATGGGGGATATATGAAGGCCTGAACCTAAGCCGACAAATTTTTGGTGGAAAGTTGTTTGCCCCCAAGGAAGACTTGGTACCAAATTTCAGCGATTTTGGCGGGATATTGAGGCCACACCCTTCAAAATACCGGAAATCGGAAGGTACCGTACTATGGGGGCTATATGAAGACGTGGACCTATACCGCCAAATATCAGGTGGAAAGTTTTATACCCCCAAGGAAGACTTAATACCAAATTTCAGCCATTTTTGCGGGATATTGAGGCCACAGCGCTTTAAATACCAGAAATCCGGAGGTACCGTTCTGTGGGGGCTATATGAAGACGTGTACCTACACCGAGAAATTTCAGGTGGAAAGTTTTATACCACCAATGAAGACTTAATACGAAATTTCAGTCATTTCGGTGGGATATTGAGGCTACAAATTTCAAAATACCGAACATCGGGAGGTACCGTTCTGTGGGTGGAAGGTTGTATACCCCCAACGAAGACTAAGTACCACATTTCTTTAAAAACTCAATATTTAAACATGTATAGATAGGGCCATAAAATCCGAGCTGGATCTGACACAATAAAACCCAACTAGGGTTTCTTGTCGTTTGGGCCTGTACTTTCAAAAAATCCTCAGTTCGAATTGTTTGCACAAGACCACCTTAAAAATGTTGCACAGTGTTATTGTGGCCACAACCTTTAAAATACCGAACATCGGGAAGTACCGTTCTATGGGGGCTATACGAAGGCGTAGACCTATACCGACAAACTTCTGTGGGAAGTTTTATACCCCCAACGAAGACTAAGTACCACATTTCAGCCATTTCGGTGGAAAATTGTGGCCACAACCTTAAAAATATCGAAAATCGGGAGGTACCTTTCTATGAGGGCAATATGAAGGCGTAGACCTACACCGACTAATTTCTAGGGAAAAGTTTTATACCCACAACGAAGACTAAGTACCAAATTTCAGTCATTTCGGTGGATTATTGTGGCCACAACCTTCAAAATACTGAAAATCGGGAGGTACCGTTCTGTGGGGGCTATATGAAGACGTGGACCTGTATCGAGAAATTTCAGGTGGAAAGTTGTATACCCCCAAGGAAGACGTACTATAAAATTTCAGCCATTTCTAAGGGATATTGAGGCCACAACCTTCAAAATACCAGAAATACGGAGGTACCGTTCTATGGGGGCTATATGAAGTGTGGGCCCATGCGGACAAATTTCAGGTGTAAAGTTTGATACCCCAAGCGAAGACTTATTACCACATTTCAGCCATTTCGGTGAGATTTTCCTTGTATATATTATTGCATATGGTTTTGCATATGCTCATTTTATGCAGATATGTAAAAATATGCAGGATATGCAAAATATGCAAAATTTTCTGGGCCTAATTCGTTTTAATTTGTGATAAAACGAGTTTCTGTCTAATCAGATTTTTTCTACGGCTATCCTAACCATATATACATTTGCATAGGATTTCGCTGTCAACTCATGGGTCATATCATGAAGTTGTAGGTTATGGTACCTGCAAATATTATAAAGGGAATCTGCTAAGTAATACGAATAGTGTTCCGAGGATCTGGAAGAAGTATTCATTAGTTGATTAATAAATTTGGCTGGAGGGCTATAGAACGTATTACGTAAACGGTTGAAACCTAAGTTCAATTGGACATACTGGGAATTTATATACCTCAGGAACGCCATAAGTAAAACAAACAACATCAGTTTTGAATAATATTTGGGAATAGAAATAATATGGATAACACTGTGCAGTAGCGTTTTTGAAGGTGAAAAATTTCTCTGGGAGATAAAAGCCATTAGCGGGTATGTTAAGAATTCAAAAGCAAATTTTCGCCAAAAGTCAAGATTCTGTGATATCGCGTGATAATTTTTTTGATTTTCCCCCTAAAATGCCTGAGACAATAGATTCTTATCTCTGTTTGGCGTTATTGTATCGCTGTTTTGAGATTACATGTCTTCAGTCAAATCGAATGGCGAATCTTTTAGTAGAACATTTTATCCTTGTAACTCAATACCTTTCATGTTCTTTCGGTCCTTTATTTTTTAACCATAGTAAAAGTACCACAAGATGGGATTATTCAACATCCAAATATTCTACGGAAACAAAACATAGTTTATTGCTGAACCAAAAACGATTAAATGAAAACCGGACAATATTCAACAGTTGCCAATGGGAGCCGCACATTAAGTCTTCCGAGCAACAATTTCGTAGAATACTTTGATGTTGAAAAATCCCATCTTGTGGTACATTTACTACGGTTAAAAAATAAAGGACCAAAAGAACATGAAAGGAATTGACTTACAAGGATAAAGTATTCTACAAAAAGATTCGCCATTCGATTTTACTGAAGACATGCAACCTCAAAACAGCGATACAATAACGCCAAACAGAGATAAAAAGCTTTTGTGTCAGGCATTATAGGGGGAAAATCAAAAAATTTATCACGCGATATCTTAGAAACTTGACCTTTGGCTAAAATTTCCTTTTGGATTCTTAACATACCCACTAAAGGCTTTTATCTCCAAAAGGAATTTTGCACCCCCAGACTTTGAGTTCCAATTTTTTGTCACAGTGTAATTTACAAATTTTATCACATTTCACATAGATTCATTGTGGCTAATCTTCACGCCGTTGCTTACTTATATAATAATACTTACACATATAATATCATTGCCACCGTGAGCACACTCGCCTTGCATATTGACCACCCGTTTTCGATTCCCAGGCTAGCCAACATAATTTTTTCAACAATGGCCAATCAGTGCCGTTTGAAAAGTAATGGTATCTAATAATTAAGCTCATATCAGTTGGGGTGGACTGATTGATTTGAAGGAAGTCTGACTTTTCCCTTGGGATTTGTTTGTGCAATCGGTTTCTTCGCTCATGGCATCCTTCTCCATCATGAGACAATTTACTGCAATCCTTTTTAAGCCGATGCAAATATACATAGTAATTTTTTTCTTGTGCTTACTGCAGCAACATAACTTGAACTTACCTGCAAATCTTCGCATATATATTTTCGAGAGTTTTACTGGATTTCATTCCATATTAAAAAGAAGTTTAATTTGATAAACATTTGGAAGAGAAAAACAAAAACACAACAAAAAAATGGGAAAAATTCAATTAAACATATACCTATCGTGCACAGACAAAGAAAATAAATACATACAGTCTGTAGCAAAATTTTGTATGCAGCATTGAAATCAAAATGTACTGGGGATAAAAAGCAGTATAACTTATTGAAAAAAAAACAAACAATTAGTTTTATTTGATAGACATGAAGCTAGTCTTTGGTGATAACAATGCAAATTGCGCAATATTAGCATACATTAGAAAATTTACGGTTCGAATTCCAAACAACCCAAATGTATATCGCAAAAGTTAATATACACCGGAGAACCCTTGTGGAACTGATATTGATATTTTTGAACAAAATAAAACAAAATCTGTATTTCAGATCATCCAGAGGATATTAATTAGTTTTAATGGCAGTTATAGTACTTATAGTGACAAATCCACACCACACTGGATCGTAAAACCCAGAAAAATTTGCCATCTATTAATACAACAACTGTAGCCAAAAAATTCCAGGTGTTATGTCCTGTTTATTAATTTTAAATCCATGAAATGCTCATAAGAGCTCTAAAACTTTATGATGGGGTGATCTTGATCGAGTTTAAACCAGGGTTTCGGAGTCGGAGTCGAGCAATTTTGCTGGAGTCGGAGTCTGAGTCGAAAAAAATAACTCGACTCCGACTCCCGGCAAAATTTTTTCCACGTTATAAAAGTATAACATAAAATTTGGAACAAGAACATTTTTTTAAAAATCATTTTTTATTATAAAAGAAATGTATAAGAAAACATATATGCAAACGGTATATTATACTAAGTTAAGGGACGATTCACAGGATATTTGCTATCCTCTGAAGTGTAGTCTATTCATCCCTATTTTGTTGATCCAATTGATTCTTTACATTTTTGCAAACAAAAGTAATGCTCTATGACAATCGAATTAAGATTGGACCTGTAACCTCTTTCGTCAGAAGTCTTACTGCTCTTCTCACAAAGGTCTATTGGTATTCTCATCCAGTTTCTTTATGAGAAGTCATGCTTGTCTTCTATTCAAGACAGTGTGGTCTCTATGGGAAATCTTGCTGAATACCCTGTGACACAAAATGGAATTCAAGATCTAGGGGTGGAAAAATTCCTTTTCGGAATGAAAGCCCCAATTGATAACCCCAAAGGATCCCATAGCTGAAATTTCTGGCGTTAGGAAATAAGTCCCCAATGAAATAAGTCCCCAAACTGAAAATGAAATAAGCCCCCAAATATGGGGCGTTATTTCATAATGAAATAAGTCCCCAAAAATTTAAATGAAATAACTCCCCAACGAAGTGAAATAACTCCCCAAAATAAAATGAAATAACTCCCCAAATTTGGGGACTTATTTCATTATGAAACAAGTCCCCAATTTTAAAAATGAAATAATTCCCCAAAAAATTTCATCGATTGTTATGTTTTTTTGTTCGTATGCAGCAAAAATAGTAATTGCTAACATATACAGTTATACAACATCAATTTAGATACAAATTTTCTAGGCAACAAGGCCACTTGAAGGCGTTATTTTGTTCTTCAATTGAGTTATTTTTCAAAGATTTTATTTTCATCTGAAAAGCAAACTTTTCGAATTTCCTCTTGGAAAATATTTACTTTCGGTACCACATTTGTACACATGCCGTTTCTCTCATATATTATCCAAGTTAAAAAGATTTTCACCGTTATCTTACCGTTTTCCAATAAACGTCACCGTCTTTCATAGGAATATTTTTTTTAATAAAGATACACATTCAATGCTTTGATATATTAAGAATTTGAATGTAAATTGTTTTGTTGTGAAAATAGGTTGATATTTTGGTATGAAACAAAAATTCGCGCGAATTTTGGTTTCATACCAAAATATCAACCAATTTTCACAACAAAACAATTTACGATCAAATGCGATGAATGGTAGTACGAGTAGTTGTTTGTGGGAAAACGGACGTGTCTTGGTTTCAAGTTAAAAATTCGCGCGAATTTTTTACTTGATACCAAGACACGTCCTTTTTCCCACAAACAACTACTCGTACTACCATTCATCGAAAACGATTTAATACATATTCAATGCTTTCAAATATTAAGAATTTTAATGTAAATTATTTTGTTGTGAAAATAGGGTGATATTTTGGTATGAAACAAAAATTCGCGCGAATTTTGGTTTCATACCAAAATATCAACCTATTTTCACAACAAAATAATTTACGATCAAATACGATGAATGGTAGTACGAGTAGTTGTTTGTGGGAAAAAGGACGTGTCTTGGTTTCAAGTTAAAAATTCGCGCGAATTTTTTACTTGATACCAAGGCACGTCCTTTTTCCCACAAACAACTACTCGTACTACAATTCATCGAAAACGATTTACTTTCACAATTATATTTCCCTATGCTTTTAGTTATATATACTCCATCTTCATTCTAATGATTAAGCTCCATATTTTTTTGTTAAACAAACTTTCCATCTTCCACATTCACTCTTGATTTGCAACCTTTTATGCTGCAAATGTAAATCATTTTTGGAATATATAATACGTTCAAACTTTTTTCTCAGCGGCAATAATTTCGACTTCCATACTAATCAGTAGACGCTCTTCAAAAAACTACTTGATAAGCAATAACTACATGAGAAAGCACAACGACTGCGTGGTAAGTCCAGTGGGATATAATTTGCAATTTTAGAAAAATGAAATAAGTCCCCAAATTAATTTTTGGGGATTTATTTCATTTCTAAATTTGGGGAGTTATTTCATAATGAAATAAGTCCCCAAAATTTTGTATGAAATAAATCCCCAGAAAAATGAAATAAATCCCCAAAAATTTAAATTATAGTTGTTGTTGTTTTGTGTATAAAATTTTGGGGACTTATTTCATTTTCAGTTTGGGGAGTTATTTCATTGGGGACTTATTTCGTAACGCCAAATTTCTGAGTTATGACATAATGAATTTTTTCATTGACCCCCATCCATTATTGAGAAAATAGCATTATATCTCAGTTTGGAGACATTGTTTTGAGTTTGACATGTTTTCAGTGAGGAACCTTTCTTTCTATATACTCGATGAGGGATTTAGATGTAGATATTCAAATAACCGGATCTGTCCGCCAGGAACAGATATAGTTCATGTGTATCCGAGTTTTCTACACAATCACATACGAAATTCAATGAAATATATAATCATAGTTTTCATGAGAAAGGATTGGATAAAAGTGATAAAGAAGTGAAAACGTGGCAATATCGATTTCTTGTCCTAGTGGACCGACCCTACATAAAATTTTCCTAGCAACATTTTTGTAGAATATTTTCATGCACGAAATCTCATCGTGTGCTAATTTTTCAGTTCCCGAAAACTTCAATCTGCTACGTGCTGGGTAGAATACACACTATATCTCAAATATTTCCACACCAATGTTCACAATGTGTATAAATTTCAGAAAAAAGTAGAATGTATAAATATCATAGAATAGGTAGTCAAATTTTTAAGTCGATCGGAACAATATTGCCTTAGTGCGAGCGTTGGATTGGAACAAATTATATTGTTTTGTTTGCAGCATAAACTGTGTTTTTCTCGAAATCGGCCACAAAAATATATGACAATTGGTTTATTAGTTTTCGAGCTAAAGTTGGCACCCCACAATGCTTTAATAAACACAGGGTTTCGTAGACGGCCTCAAAACTTCGTAATATTTTTCTCTTACAGTGAAGAAAACGAAACTGCCAAAAAGTTACGTAGTTTTCTCGGAAAAAAATCAAGAAAAATGGCTGTTATTGAGCTTTACAACTGGGGGTCTCCTTTTGAGGCTAAGCACACTAAAATGTTGGCTTACATCCAGTTTGAAACTTGGTCATGAATTGCCTATAATTGTTTTGCGTGTAGTCCTTATGATTTGTATTGCTCCTTAATTTTCACTTATTTTGAAAGCTTAACGATTTTCTCACGCGGAAGAATTCCGTCCAGAATATACACGTGCAAAAAAGGAAAACCGACAAAAACGTTCTAACTGTGGAATTTTTCAATGTAAGATTCGGCAGAAACAATATTGATATGTTCGAATGTATTCGAACGAATGTCCTTTCTAATGAATATGTAAGGAAAAACTAACACATTAGCCCATATAGGCCAAAATATAGGAAAAAGTTAGCAATTTCTGCAATTTTTTTTTAATTTTTAGTGGTATAGGATTTTACTCTCGGAGTCGAACCGGAGTCGGAGTCGGAGCCAAAATATAGGAAAAAGTTAACAATTTGTGCAAATTTTATTCATTTTTAGTGGTATAGGATTTTACTCTCGGAGTTGACCCGGAGTCGGAGCCGGAGTCGTGAAAAAAACTCGTCTGGAGTCGGAGTAGGAGTCGAGCCAAAAATACCTCGACTCCGAAACCCTGGTTTAAACATGTCCTGTTTGAAAAACAGGAATTTCTTGAAGTAAACCCATACTTTTGGGGCCATTGCCCTTTTGAAACGTTTCCTTTCCTTTTGAGTTGTTTTCTCACAAATTGTGCCCCTTTCATATTCCCATTAAAAGTAAATGGTAGGAGAACCTCAAGTTCCGTTGTAAGCCCCACAGTTATACTGACCTATCGGCCTTGTAACAGTATCTGAAATACTTCTCGTGTCTCTAGTGTCTAATGTATATGCACAATTGATGCGTTATAAAATATTGAAAGCTGTGTTAATGTTAATTTTCGAATAGCTATCATATCCTACAGTGGTGGTGGAGAACCACCGTAGGTGTTACAGCGGAACTTGAGGTTCTCTTACTATTTATTTTTGGTGGGGATATGAAAAAGGACACCACTTGTGAGAAAAATTAACTCTGGAGGAAAGTCCTTAAGTGCAAAGATTAAATGAAAAATATTAAGAATTTTTACACATTTCTCCGGTGAATATTAACTTTTACGATATTTTACAGTTTAGGCTCTTTCGGATTTGAGCTGTACATTTTCTAATCTATGCAAATATTGCGAACTTTTCATTCTCACCATCGAAGACTACTTTTGTGCCTATCAAATAATACTTATTGTTTGTTTTTTTTTTTTTCAATAAGTTATAGTGCTTTTTATCCTAATTACATTTTGATTTTAATGTTGCATACTAACTTTTGCGACAGAGTGTAAATATGTACATATATGGGAAATGTTGTCAATTATTTCATACAAGTGGATCCGGCGAACATCATCTCGCGGACGGGTATTGAAATTACTTATTTGAGTTCAAATATTCATTCTGATACCAATCTCACTATCACGTAGCAGAGGTAGTTAATTCACATTGCAGTTAATTCTTTGATCTGTTATGTATTAGGACGAAGTAGATTGTTTGAAGTACTAACAGGTGTTTCCAGTAATTTGTAAATTGTGCATCATGAATTCAATGTAATATTGTCTTGTCCTTACATATTTAAGAGTCGTCATCTTTTACTCAAGTAATTGTAGCTACTGCAACTACTGCAAGTATCTATTGTGTTCAGAACCACGTTGAGATTATGAAAAGTTTTCGGGAACAAAATGTATAAATTTTTTGTGTCGAAAGAAGATGTTTTATTCAATACCGAATATTCAAATGTTATATCGAATGGTTCGGCAATATTTAAGAAATACGGTCACTATTATAGTTGAGGTAACTGACACAATGATTTTTGTTCCCAGAACCGTGGAGATGATGACTTTAAAAATTCCATGAGGAAGTTAGAATCAAGGATTTTATATAAGCAAAAGAAAACTAATTGAATTGATTCCATTATTCTTCGTCATATTTTCCCAAAAACAAAAAAAAAAACGATTTTAAGCGTTCCATAGAAGAAATAACAATATTATCTAGGTAAAAGCTAATGACGATTGATTTGAAATTATATCGATTTGTATGAATTAGAAATCAATGTCAGAACATCAGTTAGATAACTGTTATAAAATTACTTAATAGGCATCGCTTGAAAAAACGTAACCAATGTTCATGAAATAATTACTGTAAATATATGGTAAAAACCAAATTTCCTTTACAATTCCATTTGAAAAAAAAAAATAAAAAAATTTTTGCGAGCACATCTACGATTTTTGGTATAGAGGTTAAGGAAAATATTCTGGTTTCAAATATGTTCGCGTTCACAAAATTGGCCGATGCGCTCGAAAGTAATAGCCGTTTTTATTATCTTATAAAGAAAAAATATTTAAAAATTTCTTATTTCCCAGCAAAAAAAGTCCTCCCAAAATCATGGGTTTCGTAAGGGATTTTTGGCAGCCGTAACTACTCTCAAACCCCCTTTCTTCCCCATTATTTTAACAAGGGCATGTCGCACTCAGTTTGTAGTTATTTTAAGACCACTGGAATAACTAGTTATTCTGTGGCCAATAGAAGTTGAAAAGTAAGGCGAAAAAAATTCTATTTTTAGACACTTGATGTAGAGAATTTGTTTTTAATTTCATCACACTTCTAACTTTTATTTTATTGAACCCACGAACCCTCTGAGGTTTACCTTGTAAATTTTATAAGAAGTAACCCATTACTTTTCAGATTACTTGTAATGGGAAAAGAAGCTTGTTTACATTACTTTGTAAAGGGTTACGTAATGACTACCGGATCCAAATTTTTGCTGGGTTGTTGTATTGAGAATATGTATGCAAATATCAGTAACAGCATTTGATATCAATCCGTAGATGCACCATAATTTCTAAAATTTGTTTTTATTTTCGGGGAAAATCAAAAATGATAAAAAAATCTGGGAGCAAATCTAAATTAAACTACCTCAGAGTCCGTATAAACCTTTAAAAAATACGTACAGAATCTGAACAACGCGTAAAAAATATAAAACCAAAATTATAAACCAAAAAAGAAAAAACTTATTCCCTACTTATTCTATTCCAGGAATAATGTATAAGGTGTATATTAAAAATGTTCACAATTTTCACACAAAGGTTGTTGTCCGTTTTACCCTCTAAATATTATCTGATCGCCATCTGAAATTGCAAGCTTCTTCTTTGTCATATACTCTTATCTTATTTAAAATTTCGAGGCGAACGGACTATTATTGTGACCTACAGATTAGCTACAAAATCGGGCAAATATTATGTTTTTGTTCCATTTCACCCTCTTAATATTTCACGATCATCACCAATAAAAATAGGGATATATTTTGGTCTGAACCGGACCTCCATAAAATTGGTGACGATCGGCCCATAATTGCGGCCTGGAGTTTGATTACAGTTTATAATGGACAGACGGACGGACGAACAAACACACATTTCAAAATCGTTTTATCTCGTCGGGATATGAATATTGGTATACCACATTGGGGGTCTCCGATGAATATTTTGCGGTGTTGCATACATTTTTACCAAAACAAACTTATAATACCCTTTCCACATAATGGTGTAGGGTATAAATATTTGGGAGTTCTCCAACTAGTTCGCTAAAATCCCATACAATAATTAATGTATACTGCTAAAACTTCATCAAGAAATATGGTTGCCCATCGCGAAAGCTTAACTGCTTACTGGGATAACTTATAAGGATAGGAAATTAAGAGTGATATTGAAATAACAATCATTCAAAAAATATGAAAATTAAAATGCCTATTATTCGCGAATTAGTTAAAGAAGGTTGATGCGCATCCGTTTTTGGATACAGCGAATCAATCTCTTTCAATATTTATGCATATTTCGATGTTTCACTCAGCTTTAAAGTGGATAAAAGTCGCACAATGTGTATACGATTTTGATGCGCATCCCGTTTCATTAGCGGCCATCAATAATACGTCAATATACACCTATTTTAAATAGATTCGTCAAGAACCGCGGATGTGCCTCCACATTTTATTTTGCGTAAAGGACCCATATTACTCGCGTATCTCTGTAATTTATGACACACGTTTTCGCAGATATTATTATCGCGAATAAAGGATTCCATTTATGTAAAATTTTTAAAGAAAATCGTGGTTTAGTTCGCGGTTTTGTGAAAATATATTTTTGCTCATTTTCCTATTTCCAAGGTACCTATATCCGCTCATTAGATCCGTCGCGTAAGAAAAACTAAATTAACGCGGGGTTCAAAGGAAATTGAATGACACTTGAAAATTTTAAACTCAAAAAATAGGTTTTTTAAAAAAAATTCACGCATCAAATATTGGCCTTTAGACTCCAATTACTAGGATGCTGTAAGGAGCACATTTATGAGATATGCATTAAACGACGTAAAATCACAAGTTCAAAAATTGTATTATGAGTTTGGAATATTATCTTGTTGCGCGTCCAGATTATCAAAAAAATTCAAAAAACCCCGAAATTCCGGTTTCAAAATGTCAGCATCAAATTTATGTGGATGCAGTGGATATATCGAAAAATTAAACACCAGTATCATGCTGCACATGGACTATTCTGTCATTCTTTCTTTGGACATAGGTCTATAAAATGTATGGTTAAGATAGAAATCGGAAGAAAACAAAAAAAAAACTTGTTGGCTTCAACCCATTTTTACACATTTTTCTACATTGATGCTAACACAGCTTCCACGAAAATTAATTTTAATGGTCGACATTATGGGATCCCTCCTAAAACACTTCATTTTAAAGAATTTTAGTCATACTATATATAATTTGTTAACAGTTCCCGAATTCTGAATGGGTGAAACTCGGATTCATCGAGTGTAAAACATTTTTGGTTCTTACCATATGAGAAAATAAATACATTATTACTTCCGAAAAAATATGCGTTGCTTATTTTGAAACCATTTCAATCGGAACAAAGCGGATTAATTTTTTGCGTGTCTAATGTAACATACAAACTTAAATCATTTTTATTAATTTTTTCGTTTAGAGTTAAGTTTGATGATCGGAATTTTTTTTTGCAAGTGAATTAGGAAATCCAGGACTCGCTGTTAGTTGAGCAGCTCTTCAGACGTATCGACTGTGGAATGGCTTCTCTGTCCTAGAACTTTTCGTTTTTCAAATGCAAATGTGTTTTTATACATTAACGGATATTTGACTGTTGAAATGTATTTCTCCATGACAAACGCTATTTTGAGCCGCCATTGAAGTTTTGAGTTTTGGCTTTGAACGCTAACACGCCGTGACAACATCTTTGATATGTTTTCAAGGACGTGGGTTCAAATCCCAGCCGGGCTCAGCTTGTTTTTTATTTTTTTTTTTCATTTAATCATTAACTTCAACAAGAATGAACGTATCTGCGTATATTTTTGGTGTTTAACCGATTTTTTTGATTTTTTTGTCTCCTTAAAGCGAAATAAACAAATTTGGGGGATTTAAAGCGTAAATATCACATTATTTGATAATGGTAATAAGGCTATAAATCCGTTCGAAAAGTCCACACAGCTGTGTTGACGGAGATATAACCCCAGCCACTGACAAAAAAAAAAACAAATAAGCCAATCGATTCCTCCCTTCTAGAGTTAGTGATATGGCCCATCTTCGAATTTAAACTAAGTTTGGACAAAATATTACGATAACCAAAATTTGGTTCGAATCGGTTGATCCGTACGAGAGTTATCGTGCGCACTACCCAGCCAGACACACAGACGGAAGACTAAATCGACTATAAATATAAAGTCAAACAATCTTTCCATTGGAAATAGCTATGATTCTCATGCTTTGTAGTAAGTAGGATGCCTTAAACTTAAGGGGTTATGGCCACTTACAAATTTTACAAAATGGAAATTTTTTTATTTTGCCAATATAATGTTTGTTTTTGGTATGGAACAATTAGCTTTTATCTCTTTTTGTTCCATATGCCATGCTTTATGGATATGAAATAAAAATATAACCATTTTTACGCTACAAAGCCTAGGAGATAGAAGTATGGGACCTTTATCTCAAAATGTCTAAAATGGCATATGGAACACCTAAGTATGACACCGACTTACTTACTTACTTAGCTGGCCCATTACAGAACATTTGTTCCATAGACCGAACTAAGAAAAGATCTCCAATTCTCTCTGTTTCGTGCTTCGCTTTTTCGAATACCGCGCCTTGTCATCTTTTCATCCACTTGTTTGCGCCATCTATTCTTTGGCCTGCCAATTCTGCGTGCACCACCATGGCTCGAATTTATACGCCTGCTGCATCTCGATACGTTTAACTATATTGATGTCGTTGTATAGCAGATACAGCTCGTGGTTCATACGACGTCGATATTCACCGTCAACGCAGGTCGGTCCGTAGATCTTTCGAAGAATTTTTCTCTCAAACACGCAAAGCACTGCCTTAGCGTAAGTACCCAGGCTTCGGAACCATACATCAGCAGTGGTAGTATCAGTGTTTTGTAAAGCGTTATTTTTGTTTGACGAGCTGTGACTTTGTTTTTAAAGTGCTTACTTAAGCCAAGCAGTAGCATCTGTTGGCCAATACAGTTCTTCATTTTATTTCACAACTGATGTCGTTTGTTGTGCTTACGGCGGTGCCGAGGTATACGAATCTTTTACTACCTCAAAATTATAGGAACCGACTTCAACAGTTGGTCCGATCTCAATGGACGCATTGCGCGTCGACACCATCAGATGGTCTTCTCGCCGTTTATCGCCAGACCCAATTTAGCAGATTCTCCTTCGACCTTCTTAAAGGTATCGGTTACTTCTTTTACTGATCGTCCCATGATGCCTATATCATCAGCATAAGCAAGTAACATGTGACTATTGGTGTAGATTGTGCCACTTCTCTTGACGTTTGGCTCTCGTATAACCTTTTCTAGCAGGATGTTGAAAAGATCACACGAAAGGCTGTCTCCCTGCCTGAAACCTCTTTTGTACAAAACTCTTCGGAGAGGTTCTTTCCTATTTTAACTGAAGATCTTGTGTTAGTTAGAGTCATTTTACAAAGCCGAATGAGCTTTGCGGCGATACCAAATTCAGACATTGCTTGGAATACCTTTGAACGTAGCGGGCTGTCGAAGGTTGCATCTCTTGGGTCTTCTCCAGGATTTGCCGCAGGGTAAATATCTGGTCAATGGTCTAAAGCCGCTTTGGTATGGTCCAATTAACTCGTTGACCATAGGCTTTAGTCGTTCGCACAATATCCCTGACACGATCTTGTAGGCAATAGGGAGTAGACTGTTGCACCTATAGTTAGAGCTTACAGTCTTATCTCCTTTCTTGTGGACGGGGCACAGGATACTCCGGTTCCAATCGTCGGGTACTTGTTCTTCCTGCCAGATGGTGCTAACTAGCTGATGAATACACCTTATCAGCGTGTCGCCTTCGGTTTTGAACAGCTCGGCTGGTAAGCCATCGGCTCCTGCTGCCTTATTATTCTTCAGCCGATTTATTGCTGTCTTTACCTCATCTTGGCTGGGGGTATACATTCAATACCATCTTCTGGGATTGGGTCTGTGGTATATTCGTCGTCCTCGCTGCTATTGGATACCAACAGTTTTGAAAAAATGTTCTTTCCATATCCTGAGCACACTATCTGTGTCAGTTACCAAATTACCTTGCTGGTCTCTACAGGAGGATGTCCCTGTACCAAAGCCATCAGTTTAAAGAATTTTCGAACTTCATTATGGTTCCTGTCTTCAGTGGGAGCATGAGCGCAAATAAAGCAAATAAAGCTGATGTTGAATTTTGCTTTTATTCGAATTGTAGCAAGTCATTCATTCACTGGTGTGAAGCTGGAGACCAGGTGTTTTAACCTCCGACCAACTACAAATCCACAACCAAACTTATGCTTTGTGTCATGGCAGCTATAATACAGTGAGTCAACTTTAGGTGTTGTTTTTGAGGAAACATTTAAAATCTGGCATCGAAATGTCAGCATCATTTAATGGTAGACGCAGATCAAATTTTGATATAATATACAACCACAATTTGTGAGTTATTAAAGGGTAAACCTTGGCTTCAGCTATGTAAAATTTTCAAAAATTTTACCCATATACTACACAACTTTTTTGTGTCCTTTTTGTTCAAGACTTTTTTGCCCTTTAAAAATGTTGTTGTTTTTTGCGAATTGATTTTTTTGTGTTGATGTCCATCAATTAACTGTCGAACGTTCTCATATTAACATTATAAAAAATCCCTGAATTATAAATGAGTGAAAATAAACTTTTTAAACAGCTTAAAAAGAGGGATTTGTATTTGTTAATATTCGCACATTCACATTTCATTAGGAAACCCATTTGGGCATTTGATCGAAACAAAAAAGAAACGAAAAATGACGAAAAAAGTTTAATGACTAATAAATTTGTATGAAAATAGAAAAAAACTATGACGGGATTTTGGCAACCCTTTAGCCATTTCAACTTGAAAAGAAAGGTTTAAAGTGTTCTATGGTGCCCAAATCCTTTATACATAGTTAATAATATCGATGTGTTAATTAAACCAAATCACTGTAAGTGTACACCCTCCTAGCCCATCTCCACACAAGACAAATTCACAAAACGCCAAACCCAACATTAAAAACAAACACAATTTATTTTATTATCTTGTTCCGCTTTATCTGGGTCACTGTGTTGCTTGATAATACATTTTCTATATATATTTACAAAATGAAAAAAAAAAACAAAAAAAAAACAGAACAGAACAAAACTGAAAACATTACTAAACCGTTACACCAACAAACTTAACGGATGATTAATAATGTTGGTTGTTGTAAATATTCACTGTTGCTAGCCTTGTTGTCCATTCTCTTGTGGTTGTTACGCCTTTCTGGATCTATACAAAGCATAACAAAATAAATTTAATAACGAATAGTGGGTGATTTTTTCGTTCTTTTTTTCGGTGAGTGGATAACCACATTCACCACGAATGTTCTTTGGGTTCCGTTGGCGGTGACTCGCTTAAGAGCAATTCATTTTATAAATGACTTTGTTTTTCCCTTTTGTTGTTTTTATTTTACAGAAAACAAAATAAATACGAATTTTCAATGATTGTAAAATTAAATAATCGGATGAGTGGTAAAGAGAGTGGGACGGACCCTTGAAATGTAATACAAAACACATTATTGGTGACGTATGAATAATATGTGTGTAATTTGTTATGTTATGTATACGCCTATGTAATTGACAATCATGCGATGTGGCTAATGGTGATTGGGTGATCAGAATTGTGCACACCAAATTTAAATTTCGAATATGCCATAATTTTTTTAAGATTATTTAATTTCAGAACACAGTTGTTAAAATGTCTTGAGAGTCATTCCATTCGTTTTGTAAACATAACTCTTACTCTCGCCCATTACAAACTACATTTAAATTTTCTCCGACTATCATAGAATTTTAAATCAAATGTAATGCCCTCCTAAAAAATAAGTTAATACATTCAGGTGACCCCATTTCATTCCATACAAGTGTAAAACTCAAATCTCCATATTCCCATGGTGGTCATTCATGTATGATTTTTATTCAAACCAAACACTTTTCTGGTCTTGTAATACATGGAACAACGGCCAAATGTGGAAAGCTGCTGCATAAATTTGAACATTTGTCACCGATTTACAATTCACATCTATCTTTCACTTTCATTTGCCAAATGTAGTCGTTGGTTTGCTGTCTCATTTTTTTACATATGTAGAGCATTTCATTAGCATTTGTATAAACTTAATGTCATAAAGGTGAAGGTTTGTGGGTTGTTCTTAAAAAGAATATAAAAATTAAATTCCAGTAAACAACTTGATTTTTTTAAGAATATTTTTTCATCCACCATTAGACCAATAAACGTGGATTTAAAAAAAAATATTTTTTCATCCAACATCAGACCAATAAACCTCGATTTTTTAAAGAAGATTTTCTCATCCAACATCAGACCAATGAACGTGGATTTTTTAAAGAAGATTTTCTCATCCAACATCGGACAAATAAACGTGGATTTTTTAAAGAATATTTTTTCATACAACATCAGACCAATAAACGTGGATTTTTTAAAGAATATTTTTTCATACAACATCAGACCAATAAACGTGGATTTTTTAAAGAATATTTTTTCATCCAACATCAGACCAATAAACGTGGATTTTTTAAAGAATATTTTTTCATCCAACATCAGACCAATAAACGTGGATTTTTTAAAGAATATTTTTCATCCAACATCATCAGACCAATAAACGTGGATTTTTTAAAGAATATTTTTTCATCCAACATCATCAGACCAATAAACGTGGATTTTTCAAAGAATATTTTTTCATCCAACATCAGACCAATAAACGTGGATTTTTTAAAAAATATTTTTTCATCCAACATCAGACCAATAAACGTGGATTTTTTAAGGAATATTTTTTCATCCAACATCAGACCAATAAACGTGGATTTTTAAAGAATATTTTTTCATCCAACATCAGACCAATAAACGTGGATTTTTTTAAAGAATATTTTTTCATCCAACATCAGACCAATAAACGTGGATTTTTTAAAGAATATTTTTTCATCCAACATCAGACCAATAAACGTGGATTTTTTAAGGAATATTTTTTCATCCAACATCAGACCAATAAACGTGGATTTTTAAAGAATATTTTTTCATCCAACATCAGACCAATAAACGTGGATTTTTTTAAAGAATATTTTTTCATCCAACATCAGACCAATAAACGTGGATTTTTTAAAGAATATTTTTTCATCCAACATCAGACCAATAAACGTGGATTTTTTAAAGAATATTTTTTCATCCAACATCAGACCAATAAACGTGGATTTTTTAAAGAATATTTTTTCATCCAACATCAGACCAATAAACGTGGATTTTTTTAAAGAATATTTTTTCATCCAACATCAGACCAATAAGCGTGGATTTTTTAAAGAATATTTTTTCATCCAACATCAGACCAATAAACGTGGATTTTTTAAAGAATATTTTTTCATCCAACATCAGACCAATAAACGTGGATTTTTTTAAAGAATATTTTTTCATCCAACATCAGACCAATAAGCGTGGATTTTTTAAAGAATATTTTTTCATCCAACATCAGACCAATAAACGTGGATTTTTTAAAGAATATTTTTTTCATCCAACATCAGACCAATAAACGTGGATTTTTTAAAGAATATTTTTGTCATCCAACATCAGACCAATAAACGTGGATTTTTTAAAGAATATTTTTTTCATCCAACATCAGACCAATAAACGTGGATTTTTTAAAGAATATTATTTTCATCCAACATCAGACCAATAAACGTGGATTTTTTAAAGAATATTTTTTTCATCCAACATCAGACCAATAAACGTGGATTTTTTAAAGAATTTTTTTTTCATCCAACATCAGACCAATAAACGTGGATTTTTTAAAGAATATTTTTTTCATCCAACATCAGACCAATAAACGTGGATTTTTTAAAGAATATTTTTTTCATCCAACATCAGACCAATAAACGTGGATTTTTTAAAGAATATTTTTTTCATTCAACATCAGACCAATAAACGTGGATTTTTTAAAGAATATTTTTTTCATCCAACATCAGTCCAATAAACGTGGATTTTTTAAAGAATATTTTTTTCATTCAACATCAGACCAATAAACGTGGATTTTTTAAAGAATATTTTTTTCATCCAACATCAGACCAATAAACGTGGATTTTTTAAAGAATATTTTTTTCATTCAACATCAGACCAATAAACGTGGATTTTTTAAAGAATATTTTTTTCATCCAACATCAGACCAATAAACGTGGATTTTTTAAAGAATATTTTTTTCATCCAACATCAGACCAATAAACGTGGATTTTTTAAAGAATATTTTTCATTCAACATCAGACCAATAAACGTGGATTTTTTAAAGAATATTTTTTTCATCCAACATCAGACCAATAAACGTGGATTTTTTAAAGAATATTTTTTTCATTCAACATCAGACCAATAAACGTGGATTTTTTAAAGAATATTATTTTCATCCAACATCAGACCAATAAACGTGGATTTTTTAAAGAATATTTTTTTCATCCAACATCAGACCAATAAACGTGGATTTTTTAAAGAATTTTTTTTTCATCCAACATCAGACCAATAAACGTGGATTTTTTAAAGAATATTTTTTTCATCCAACATCAGACCAATAAACGTGGATTTTTTAAAGAATATTTTTTTCATCCAACATCAGACCAATAAACGTGGATTTTTTAAAGAATATTTTTTTCATTCAACATCAGACCAATAAACGTGGATTTTTTAAAGAATATTTTTTTCATCCAACATCAGTCCAATAAACGTGGATTTTTTAAAGAATATTTTTTTCATTCAACATCAGACCAATAAACGTGGATTTTTTAAAGAATATTTTTTTCATCCAACATCAGACCAATAAACGTGGATTTTTTAAAGAATATTTTTTTCATTCAACATCAGACCAATAAACGTGGATTTTTTAAAGAATATTTTTTTCATCCAACATCAGACCAATAAACGTGGATTTTTTAAAGAATATTTTTTTCATCCAACATCAGACCAATAAACGTGGATTTTTTAAAGAATATTTTTTTCATTCAACATCAGACCAATAAACGTGGATTTTTTAAAGAATATTTTTTTCATCCAACATCAGACCAATAAACGTGGATTTTTTAAAGAATATTTTTTTCATTCAACATCAGACCAATAAACGTGGATTTTTTAAAGAATATTTTTTTCATTCAACATCAGACCAATAAACGTGGATTTTTTAAAGAATATTTTTTTCATTCAACATCAGACCAATAAACGTGGATTTTTTAAAGAATATTTTTTTCATTCAACATCAGACCAATAAACGTGGATTTTTTAAAGAATATTTTTTTCATTCAACATCAGACCAATAAACGTGGATTTTTTAAAGAATATTTTTTTCATTCAACATCAGACCAATAAACGTGGATTTTTTAAAGAATATTTTTTTCATTCAACATCAGACCAATAAACGTGGATTTTTTAAAGAATATTTTTTTCATTCAACATCAGACCAATAAACGTGGATTTTTTAAAGAATATTTTTTTCATTCAACATCAGACCAATAAACGTGGATTTTTTAAAGAATATTTTTTTCATTCAACATCAGACCAATAAACGTGGATTTTTTAAAGAATATTTTTTTCATTCAACATCAGACCAATAAACGTGGATTTTTTAAAGAATATTTTTTTCATTCAACATCAGACCAATAAACGTGGATTTTTTAAAGAATATTTTTTTCATTCAACATCAGACCAATAAACGTGGATTTTTTAAAGAATATTTTTTTCATTCAACATCAGACCAATAAACGTGGATTTTTTAAAGAATATTTTTTTCATTCAACATCAGACCAATAAACGTGGATTTTTTAAAGAATATTTTTTTCATCCAACATCAGACCAATAATCGTGGATTTTTTAAAGAATATTTTTTTCATCCAACATCAGACCAATAAACGTGGATTTTTTAAAGAATATTTTTTTCATCCAACATCAGACCAATAAACGTGGATTTTTTAAAGAATATTTTTTTCATCCAACTTCAGACCAATAAACGTGGATTTTTTAAAGAATATTTTTTTCATCCAACATCAGACCAATAAACGTGGATTTTTTAAAGAATATTTTTTCATCCAACATCAGACCAATAAACGTGGATTTTTTAAAGAATATTGTTTTCATCCAACATCAGACCAATAAACGTGGATTTTTTAAAGAATATTTTTTTCATCCAACATCAGACCAATAAACGTGGATTTTTTAAAGAATATTTTCTCATCCAACATCAGACCAATAAACGTGGATTTTTTAAAGAATATTTTTTCATCCAACATCAGACCAATAAACGTGGATTTTTTAAAGAATATTTTTTCATCCAACATCAGACCAATAAACGTGGATTTTTTAAAGAATATTTTTTTCATTCAACATCAGACCAATAAACGTGGATTTTTTAAAGAATATTGTTTTCATTCAACATCAGACCAATAAACGTGGATTTTTTAAAGAATATTGTTTTCATTCAACATCAGACCAATAAACGTGGATTTTTTAAAGAATATTTTTTTCATTCAACATCAGACCAATAAACGTGGATTTTTTAAAGAATATTTTTTTCATTCAACATCAGACCAATAAACGTGGATTTTTTAAAGAATATTTTTTTTCATTCAACATCACACCAATAAACGTGGATTTTTTAAAGAATATTTTTTTAATTCAACATCAGACCAATAAACGTAGATTTTTTAAAGAATATTTTTTTCATTCAACATCAGACCAATAAACGTGGATTTTTTAACGAATTTTGGATTTTTTAAAGAATATTTTTTTCATTCAACATCACACCAATAAACGTGGATTTTTTAAAGAATATTTTTTTTCATTCAACATCACACCAATAAACGTGGATTTTTTAAAGAATATTTTTTTAATTCAACATCAGACCAATAAACGTAGATTTTTTAAAGAATATTTTTTTCATTCAACATCAGACCAATAAACGTGGATTTTTTAACGAATTTTGGATTTTTTAAAGAATATTTTTTTCATTCAACATCACACCAATAAACGTGGATTTTTTAAAGAATATTTTTTCATTCAACATCAGACCAATAAACGTAGATTGTTTAATGAATATTTTTTCATTCAACATCAGACCAATAAACGTGGATTTTTTAAAGAATATTTTTTCATTCAACATCAGACCAATAAACGTGGATTTTTTAAAGAATATTTTTTTCATTCAACATCAGACCAATAAACGTGGATTTTTTAAAGAATGTTTTTCATCCAACATCAGACCAATAAACGTGGATTTTTTAAAGAATGTTTTTTCATCCAACATCAGACCAATAAACGTGGATTTTTTAAAGAATATTTTTTTTCATTCAACATCAGACCAATAAACGTGGATTTTTTAAAGAATGTTTTTTCATCCAACATCAGACCAATAAACGTGGATTTTTTAAAGAATATTTTTTTTCATTCAACATCAGACCAATAAACGTGGATTTTTTAAAGAATGTTTTTCATCCAACATCAGACCAATAAACGTGGATTTTTTAAAGAATGTTTTTTCATCCAACATCAGACCAATAAACGTGGATTTTTTAAAGAATGTTTTTTCATCCAACATCAGACCAATAAACGTGGATTTTTTAAAGAATATTTTTTCATCCAACATCAGACCAATAAACGTGGATTTTTTAAAGAATATTTTTTTCATCCAACATCAGACCAATAAACGTGGATTTTTTAAAGAATATTTTTTTCATCCAACATCAGACCAATAAACGTGGATTTTTTAAAGAATATTTTCTCATCCAACATCAGACCAATAAACGTGGATTTTTTAAAGAATATTTTTTCATCCAACATCAGACCAATAAACGTGGATTTTTTAAAGAATATTTTTTCATCCAACATCAGACCAATAAACGTGGATTTTTTAAAGAATATTTTTTCATCCAACATCAGACCAATAAACGTGGATTTTTTAAAGAATATTTTTTTCATTCAACATCAGACCAATAAACGTGGATTTTTTAAAGAATATTGTTTTCATTCAACATCAAACCAATAAACGTGGATTTTTTAAAGAATATTTTTTTCATTCAACATCAGACCAATAAACGTGGATTTTTTAAAGAATATTTTTTTCATTCAACATCAGACCAATAAACGTGGATTTTTTAAAGAATATTTTTTTTCATTCAACATCACACCAATAAACGTGGATTTTTTAAAGAATATTTTTTTAATTCAACATCAGACCAATAAACGTAGATTTTTTAAAGAATATTTTTTCATTCAACATCAGACCAATAAACGTGGATTTTTTAACGAATTTTTGATTTTTTAAAGAATATTTTTTTCATTCAACATCACACCAATAAACGTGGATTTTTTAAAGAATATTTTTTTTCATTCAACATCACACCAATAAACGTGGATTTTTTAAAGAATATTTTTTTAATTCAACATCAGACCAATAAACGTAGATTTTTTAAAGAATATTTTTTTCATTCAACATCAGACCAATAAACGTGGATTTTTTAACGAATTTTGGATTTTTTAAAGAATATTTTTTTCATTCAACATCACACCAATAAACGTGGATTTTTTAAAGAATATTTTTTCATTCAACATCAGACCAATAAACGTGGATTTTTTAAAGAATATTTTTTTCATTCAACATCAGACCAATAAACGTGGATTTTTTAAAGAATGTTTTTTCATCCAACATCAGACCAATAAACGTGGATTTTTTAAAGAATGTTTTTTCATCCAACATCAGACCAATAAACGTGGATTTTTTAAAGAATGTTTTTCATCCAACATCAGACCAATAAACGTGGATTTTTTAAAGAATATTTTTTCATTCAACATCAGACCAATAAACGTGGATTTTTTAAAGAATATTTTTTCATTCAACATCAGACCAATAAACGTGGATTTTTTAAAGAATATTTTTTCATTCAACATCAGACCAATAAACGTGGATTTTTTAAAGAATATTTTTTTCATTCAACATCAGACCAATAAACGTGGATTTTTTAAAGAATGTTTTTTCATCCAACATCAGACCAATAAACGTGGATTTTTTAAAGAATGTTTTTTCATCCAACATCAGACCAATAAACGTGGATTTTTTAAAGAATATTTTTTTCATTCAACATCAGACCAATAAACGTGGATTTTTTAAAGAATGTTTTTCATCCAACATCAGACCAATAAACGTGGATTTTTTAAAGAATGTTTTTTCATCCAACATCAGACCAATAAACGTGGATTTTTTAAAGAATGTTTTTTCATCCAACATCAGACCAATAAACGTGGATTTTTTAAAGAATATTTTTTCATCCAACATCAGACCAATAAACGTGGATTTTTTAAAGAATGTTTTTTCATCCAACATCAGACCAATAAACGTGGATTTTTTAAAGAATATTTTTTCATCCAACATCAGACCAATAAACGTGGATTTTTTAAAGAATATTTTTTCATCCAACATCAGACCAAACGTGGATTTTTGAAAGAATATTTTTTCATCCAACATCAGACCAATAAACGTGGATTTTTTAAAGAATATTTTTTCATCCAACATCAGACCAATAAACGTGGATTTTTTAAAGAATGTTTTTTCATCCAACATCAGACCAATAAACGTGGATTTTTTAAAGAATATTTTTTCATCCAACATCAGACCAATAAACGTGGATTTTTTAAAGAATATTTTTTCATCCAACATCAGACCAATAAACGTGGATTTTTTAAAGAATATTTTTTCATCCAACATCAGACCAATAAACGTGGATTTTTTAAAGAATATTTTTTCATACAACATCATCAGACCAATAAACGTGGATTTTTTAAAGAATATTTTTTCATACAACATCATCAGACCAATAAACGTGGATTTTTTAAAGAATATTTTTTCATACAACATCATCAGACCACTAAACGTGGATTTTTTAAAGAATATTTTTTCATACAACATCATCAGACCACTAAACGTGGATTTTTTAAAGAATATTTTTTCATACAACATCATCAGACCACTAAACGTGGATTTTTTAAAGAATATTTTTTCATACAACATCATCAGACCACTAAACGTGGATTTTTTAAAGAATATTTTTTCATACAACATCATCAGACCACTAAACGTGGATTTTTTAAAGAATATTTTTTCATACAACATCATCAGACCACTAAACGTGGATTTTTTAAAGAATATTTTTTTATACGACATCATCAGACCATTAAACGTGGATTTTTTAAAGAATATTTTTTCATACAACATCATCAGACCACTAAACGTGGATTTTTTAAAGAATATTTTTTCATCCAACATCATCAGACCAATAAACGGGGATTTTTTAAAGAATATTTTTTCATCCAACATCATCAGACCAATAAACGTGGATTTTTTAAAGAATATTTTTTCATCCAACATCATCAGACCAATAAACGGGGATTTTTTAAAGAATATTTTTTCATCCAACATCATCAGACCAATCAACGTGGATTTTTTAAAGAATATTTTTTCATTCAACATCAGACCAATAAACGTGGATTTTTTAACGAATTTTTGATTTTTTAAAGAATATTTTTTTCATTCAACATCACACCAATAAACGTGGATTTTTTAAAGAATATTTTTTTTCATTCAACATCACACCAATAAACGTGGATTTTTTAAAGAATATTTTTTTAATTCAACATCAGACCAATAAACGTAGATTTTTTAAAGAATATTTTTTTCATTCAACATCAGACCAATAAACGTGGATTTTTTAACGAATTTTGGATTTTTTAAAGAATATTTTTTTCATTCAACATCACACCAATAAACGTGGATTTTTTAAAGAATATTTTTTCATTCAACATCAGACCAATAAACGTAGATTGTTTAATGAATATTTTTTCATTCAACATCAGACCAATAAACGTGGATTTTTTAAAGAATATTTTTTCATTCAACATCAGACCAATAAACGTGGATTTTTTAAAGAATATTTTTTTCATTCAACATCAGACCAATAAACGTGGATTTTTTAAAGAATGTTTTTTCATCCAACATCAGACCAATAAACGTGGATTTTTTAAAGAATGTTTTTTCATCCAACATCAGACCAATAAACGTGGATTTTTTAAAGAATATTTTTTTCATTCAACATCAGACCAATAAACGTGGATTTTTTAAAGAATGTTTTTCATCCAACATCAGACCAATAAACGTGGATTTTTTAAAGAATGTTTTTTCATCCAACATCAGACCAATAAACGTGGATTTTTTAAAGAATGTTTTTTCATCCAACATCAGACCAATAAACGTGGATTTTTTAAAGAATATTTTTTCATCCAACATCAGACCAATAAACGTGGATTTTTTAAAGAATGTTTTTTCATCCAACATCAGACCAATAAACGTGGATTTTTTAAAGAATATTTTTTCATCCAACATCAGACCAATAAACGTGGATTTTTTAAAGAATATTTTTTCATCCAACATCAGACCAAACGTGGATTTTTGAAAGAATATTTTTTCATCCAACATCAGACCAATAAACGTGGATTTTTTAAAGAATATTTTTTCATCCAACATCAGACCAATAAACGTGGATTTTTTAAAGAATGTTTTTTCATCCAACATCAGACCAATAAACGTGGATTTTTTAAAGAATATTTTTTCATCCAACATCAGACCAATAAACGTGGATTTTTTAAAGAATATTTTTTCATCCAACATCAGACCAATAAACGTGGATTTTTTAAAGAATATTTTTTCATCCAACATCAGACCAATAAACGTGGATTTTTTAAAGAATATTTTTTCATACAACATCATCAGACCAATAAACGTGGATTTTTTAAAGAATATTTTTTCATACAACATCATCAGACCAATAAACGTGGATTTTTTAAAGAATATTTTTTCATACAACATCATCAGACCAATAAACGTGGATTTTTTAAAGAATATTTTTTCATACAACATCATCAGACCACTAAACGTGGATTTTTTAAAGAATATTTTTTCATACAACATCATCAGACCACTAAACGTGGATTTTTTAAAGAATATTTTTTCATACAACATCATCAGACCACTAAACGTGGATTTTTTAAAGAATATTTTTTCATACAACATCATCAGACCACTAAACGTGGATTTTTTAAAGAATATTTTTTCATACAACATCATCAGACCACTAAACGTGGATTTTTTAAAGAATATTTTTTTATACGACATCATCAGACCATTAAACGTGGATTTTTTAAAGAATATTTTTTCATACAACATCATCAGACCACTAAACGTGGATTTTTTAAAGAATATTTTTTCATCCAACATCATCAGACCAATAAACGGGGATTTTTTAAAGAATATTTTTTCATCCAACATCATCAGACCAATAAACGTGGATTTTTTAAAGAATATTTTTTCATCCAACATCATCAGACCAATAAACGGGGATTTTTTAAAGAATATTTTTTCATCCAACATCATCAGACCAATCAACGTGGATTTTTTAAAGAATATTTTTTCATCCAACATCATCAGACCAATAAACGTGGATTTTTTAAAGAATATTTTTTCATCCAACATCCTCAGACCAATAAACGTGGATTTTTTAAAGAATATTTTTTCATACAACATCATCAGACCAATAAACGTGGATTTTTTAAAGAATATTTTTTCATCCAACATCATCAGACCAATAAACGTGGATTTTTTAAAGAATATTTTTTCATACAACATCATCAGACCAATAAACGTGGATTTTTTAAAGAATATTTTTTCATCCAACATCATCAGACCAATAAACGTGGATTTTTTAAAGAATATTTTTTCATCCAACATCATCAGACCAATAAACGGGGATTTTTTAAAGAATATTTTTTCATACAACATCATCAGACCAATAAACGTGGATTTTTTAAAGAATTTTTTTCACCCAACATCAGACCAATAAACGTGGATTTTTTAAAGAATTTTTTTCATACAACATCATCAGACCAATAAACGTGGATTTTTTAAAGAATATTTTTTCATACAACATCATCAGACCAATAAACGTGGATTTTTTAAAGATTTTTTTTTTCATCCAACATCATAGCAATAAACCTGGATTTTTTAAAGATTTTTTTTTCATCCAACATCAGACCAATAAGCGTGGATTTTTTAAAGAATTTTTTTTCACCCAACATCAGACCAATAAACGTGGATTTTTTAAAGAATATTTTTTCATACAACATCAGACCAAAAAACGTGGATTTTTTAAAGAATATTTTTTCATACAACATCAGACCAAAAAACGTGGATTTTTTAAAGAATATTTTTTCATACGACATCATCAGACCAATAAACGTGGATTTTTTAAAGAATATTTTTTCATCCAACATCATCAGACCAATAAACGTGGATTTTTTAAAGATTTTTTTTCATCCAACATCAGACCAATAAGCGTGGATTTTTTAAAGAATTTTTTTTCACCCAACATCAGACCAATAAACGTGAATTTTTTAAAGAATATTTTTTCATACAACATCAGACCAAAAAACGTGGATTTTTTAAAGAATATTTTTTCATACAACATCAGACCAATAAACGTGAATTTTTTAAAGGATATTTTTTCATCCAACATCAGACCAATAAACGTTGATTTTTTAAAGAATATTTTTTCATCCAACATCAAACCAATAAACCTGGATTTTTTAAAGAATATTTTTTCATCCAACATCAAACCAATAAACCTGGATTTTTTAAAGAATATTTTTTCATCCAACATCAAACCAATAAACCTGGATTTTTTAAAGAATATTTTTTCATTCAACATCAGAACAATAAACGTGAATTTTTTAAAGAATATTCTTTTCATCCAACATCAAACCAATAAATGTGGATTTTTCAAAGAATATTTTGTCATCCAACATCAGAACAATAAGCGTGGATTTTTTAAAGAATATTTTTTCATCCAACATCAGAACAATAAACGAGGATTTTTTAAAGAATATTTTTTCATCCAACATCCGAACAATAAACGTGGATTTTTTAAATTTTGGATTTTTAAAGAATATTTTTTCATCCAACATCAGAACAATAAACGTGAATTTTTTAAAGAATATTTTTTCATCCAACATCGGAACAATAAACGTGGATTTTTTAAAGAATATTTTTTCATCCAACATCAGAACAATAAACGTGGATTTTTTAAAGAATATTTTTTCATCCAACATCAGAGCAATAAACGTGGATTTTTTTAAGAATATTTTTTCATCCAACATCAGAACAATAAACGTGGATTTTTTAAAGAATATTTTTTCATCCAACATCCGAACAATAAACGTGGATTTTTTAAATTTTGGATTTTTAAAGAATATTTTTTCATCCAACATCCGAACAATAAACGTGGATTTTTTAAATTTTGGATTTTTAAAGAATATTTTTTCATCCAACATCAGAACAATAAACGTGGATTTTTTAAAGAATATTTTTTCATCCAACATCAGAACAATAAACGTGGATTTTTTAAAGAATATTTTTTCATCCCACATCAGACCAATAAACGTGGATTTTTTAGAGAATATTTTCTCATCCAACATCAGACCAATAAACGTGGATTTTTGTAAGGAATATTTTTTCAACCAACACCAGACCAATAAACTTGGATTTTTAAAGAACATCATCCAACATCAGACCATTAAAGGAGGATTTTTTAAAGAATATTTTTTCATACAACATTAGACCAGTAAACGTAGATTTTTTAAAGAATATTTTCATCCAACATCAGCACAATAAACGTGAATTTTTTAAAGAATATTTTTTCATTTAACATTAGACCAATAAACGTGGATTTTTCAAAGAATATTTTTTCAGCCAACATCAGACCAATAAACGTGGATTTTTCAAAGAATATTTTTTCAGCCAACATCAGACCAACAAACGTAAATTTTTTAAAGAATATTTAAGTGTATTTTCTAAAGAATATTTTTTCATCCAACATCAGACCAATAAACGTGGATTTTTTAAAGAATATTTTTTCATCCAACATCAGACCAATAAACGTGGATTTTTAAAGAATATTTTTTCATCCAACATCAGACCAATAAAGCTGGATTTTTTAAAGAATATTTTTTCATCCAACATCAGACCAATAAACGTGGATTTTTAAAGAATATTTTTTCATCCAACATCAGACCAATAAAGCTGGATTTTTTAAAGAATATTTTTTCATCCAACATCAGACCAATAAACGTGGATTTTTAAAGAATATTTTTTCATCCAACATCAGACCAATAAAGTGGTGGTTCCTGTGTAGGTTCCCTGTTGAACTGACAGTGGCCTACCAATTTATCAGCTTCAACTGTACATTCTATTTGCAGAACTCGGACATTGTAGGTGCATACGCGTAAATCAAGGACCCTCAAACGTGAGCTTATGTCAGGTTTAAAGAAATATGTAATTTTATTTACTAGAAATTGAATACATTCCATAACCATAAATGCATATATTTATGTATACACATTTCTATATTATTCCACATATAAATACAAATTATATAAACGTGTATGAGTACAAACAATTTTTTAAATATGTACAAACATTCCGAGTCAACATTGTTTTCATTTTGATTATTCGAATAGTCATTGTTGTCCATGTCATTATTATTGTCCCACAACATCATCACCATCACCAAGGCTCTTATCATTATTTCGGTGAGAGTTGGTTGTTGATGTTCATCAGTGTGAATTGAAGGGTACATTTTTATGTCAAGTAGCTACTACTCATTTACAATGTTGTCTAGATGTTTTGGTACACATGTGTACTTTTCGCATCACATACCGGCTAGAGTCAACTATCATTTATTAGTAACCTCCCTATATATCTTGCAACATATTTACAGCAAAAGTAAACAGATATCTATATTGTACACATATAACTACTAGAAAAACTATGCACCTAAACATACACTCAAAACTATTTTTGCTGTTATCATTATGTGTGTAATGCATTGTTTTATTGTAAAATTTTATTTGTCTGGTTTGGTTTCTGTGTGTGATTAAGGGTTTTGGTGTGAACAATTCTCTAAGGTTGCTTTTAATCTTACTGCCAAGAATTTTTTATACCTGAGAAGGAATTAGTGCTTAACAACTAGTATCACCCAAATGTCTCCTCGACAAAGCTGCATCGTTGTATACCTATACCCATTCGATAGCGGTACCAGTTATATGTATATTAGAGCGGCCCAAAAAAAAAAACAAAATTCCTTTGGATTTCCTAGTCCCTAATTTTTTCCGTTTGATCCAAAACCCTTATATATTAAATTTAAGTGCGATCGGTTAACGTTAACCCTTCCAAACTAGCGATATTTGTTTCCACAGTAATTTGTATTGGGCCAAACGTACATTTTCACGAAAATCCTCTAAAGGTCGTAATTATGGTCTAATCGATGAAAAAACTTTACCAGTTCATTACTGTGGCTTAAACAAGATGTCTACAACAATTTTGACGATCGGTTAAAGGTAATCCGTGGCTCCTGGTCTATCTTGATTTCCATACTACTTTGTATGGGGGCCAAAGCCGAATTTTCTGAAAATCGCTTTAGAGTTCAAAATTATTTTCCCATCGATGAGAAGAATTACCTGTTCATTGCTGTGGCTAAAAAGAGAATCATTTATCAAAATCGAAATCGATTGAAAATAAATTGTGTCCTGTACAACGATTTCCTGAAAATTCGCCATTGATCACGGCACAAAGTACTATGGAAATAAAGATCGGTCAGGGGACACCTGGATCTCGTACCTTGCAGATATTGCAGGATTTTTTCTATTTTTTGATAACATAAAAGAAAATAGTGATAGTAGGAAAACTAGTAGCTTCTTGCAGGTTCTGGAACAGGCATAAATTTAACAAGTAAAAAGTCACTAAGTTCGGCCGGACCGAACTTTTTATACCCTCCACCATAAAACAGTCTGAATTAAAATGAAATAATTAGTTTCCACTCACACTTTAAGGTGGGAAAAATTGTTGGCTACGTATACCCAAATGCCTAAGTTATCTAATCGAATGTAAAAAATGTGTTCAGCCAGGTGAAATGTACCACCTACGGGGCTATATCAAAATATGAACCTATCTATACAATTTTTGGTGGAGAAACTTTATAACTGCAGGGGACCTCAAAAGTCAAATTACAGGTAGTTCCATCAAACAATGTAGCTAAGACCCTCAAAATACTGAAATGTGGAAGCTATACCAAAACATGGATCTATGTTGACGATTTCTAGTGAAGAAGTTTCGTGACTACTGAAATCTTCAAATGTCAAATTACAGCTAGTTCGGTTTAAAATTGTAGCTATAGTCCTCACAATACCGAAAATCGGGAAGCTTCGTTATAGGGGGGTTATACCAAAACATGGACCTATATTGACGATTTTTGGTGGAGAAGTTTCGTTACCAATGAGAACCTAAAATGTCAAATTACAGCTAGTTCGGTTAAAAATTGTAGCTAAACCCTCAAAAACCAAAAAAAAAACAAAGATCGGGAGGTACCGTTGTATTGGGGCTATACCCAAAATATGGACTTATGCTCATAATTTTTGGAATATACATTTGTTTATCACTAGGAACCCTAAGTGTCAAATTATAGCTAATTCGGTGTGAATATGTGATTAAAACCGTCAAAATACCTGAAATCGGTTGGTACCATAATATGGGAGCTATATTACAACGAGGACCGATATTATCGAACTTGAACTGCCTGCAAACAAAAGACGCATCATCCCACAATTTCAGCATCCTATCTCCATTTTTGTGGATGCTATAACAATTACCACAGACGGACAGACGAACATGCATTGATCGACTCAGAATTTTGCCCTGATCAAGATTATTTATACTCATAGGGTCACAAATGATTATGTCACTGCGTTACCAACGGAAACAAACTTATTATACCCAAAAGAACAAACTGGGAGAAATTTAATAGGGTTTTAAAAGATAAACTTCCCAGCATTCCTCACAAAGGCGACACTACAACATGTATTGACAAAGCTGTACCTATTCTGGAGAAATCACTAGACACAGTCTTTAAAGTATCCTGTCCAATGACACGATCGAAAAAACACTATCCACCATGGTGGACATCCGAACTCTCTAAACTGCGTAAAGAGCAACGGAAGCTTTCAACGCCAGCTACCAAAGCGGATCCTGGCAGTCATACAAGGATAAGCTAAAGGAGTACAACAAAGCCATAGCCAAAGCAAAAAAGCAATCACGGATTGATTTTTGCGTACCGTTAGAAAATACCAAAGATACAGCCAGACTAAGCAAAGTTATGGCAAAAGGTCATTCGAATCCTACCTACATAAAGAGAAACAACGGCACATGGTCAGAAAAATCAGCCGAATCTCTTGAAATCCTTCTTACTTCCCCGGCTGCTCGGACAGTACCGAAGAAATGCGACCCTTTATAGCTGCAGATAAAAACAACAGTGAAGTTGATAAGATAATAAGTCCGAGTAAAGTCACGTGGGCTATTAACATTTTCTCTCCCTACAAATCTCCAGGACCAGATGGAATCATACCAAAAATGCTACAATGTGCAGAGAAAATAATAAATCCTTGGCTAGTAAACATCTATAGTAGGTGTATATTCCTTAACTACGTTGCAACGAGTTGGAGACAGGTAAAGGTTGTCTTCATACCCAAAGCAGGAAAACGTAGTCACGAAAATGCTAAAGACTTTAAACCAATAAGCCTTTCATCATTTCTACTTAAGACGCTCGAAAGACTCATCGACGTGTATATTCGAGAAAAGATCGATAACTCAAACATCATATCTTCTAGCCAACATGCTTACATAAAAGGGCGCTCGACAGATACAGCCCTACACGAAGTCGTTAGGACTATAGAGAAGTCCTTAGAGCACAACCAATTTACTTTAGCTGCTTTCCTACACATAGAAGGTTTACTTTAGCTGCTTTCCTACACATAGAAGGTGCCTTTAACAACGTCAGTATATCAGCTATAAAAAAAGCACTAGATAACTTCGGCGTGGAACCACTCATCAGTAGTTGGATTACCATCATGCTGCAAAGCAAAGTTATTAATGCCACACTGGGAAACAGTACACTGTCAAAGCACGTGAACAGAGGAACTCCACAGGGAGGAGTTATCTCGCCATTACTTTGGCTCCTTGTCATCAATGAAATTCTTAATAAACTTGACCACATGTGGATTAAGGTGGTTGCCTATGCGGACGATGTGGTAATACTCGTCTCTGATTTGTTTCCGACCGTTATAAGTGACATTATGAGCGGAGCCCTGAGATCGATAAATACTTGGGCCACAAGATGTGGTCTGGAAGTGAATCCAGGGAAAACTGAGATGATGCTATTCACCACAAAGACCAAATATGCAATACCTAATCTACCAAGACTACGAGGTCAGGTAATACCCCTATCAGATCATGCCAAGTACCTAGGAGTCATCCTAGATTCAAAGCTGTCATCGAAACGTAACGTGGAGCACCGTGCTCACAAAGCAACTGTTGCATATTACGCATGTCGCAAATTGTTGGAAGCCGTTGGGGTCTCAAACCTAAAATGGTGTTATGGATATACCCCAGCATAATCAGACCAATTCTCACATATGGAGCACTAGTATGGTCGAAAGAAATAACAACCACTGCTGATTATTGCGTACCTATAATGGATTTTGATCAGCCTTTTGTAATCAAATTTCCAAGCAGAAGAGAATGGAGTAATGGATCACCATTGATAGCATACGACACGGACAGCTCCAAGATGAAAGGTGGAGTCGGATCCGGTGTGTTTTCGGAAGAAGCAAACATATACACATCTACAAAGCTACCTGAGTACTGTAGTGTCTTTCAAGCGGAGATACTGGCAATAAAAGAGGCCTGTACTGAACTTTTACAGCATCACACAGCAAACTCAATAGGAATCTTCGTCGACAGTCAAACGGGACTCCTTGCACTAAAATCCAACGCTGTCACATCAAAGCTAGTGAAAGATTGTAAAGAAGAACTTGCCAAACTAGGGCGTCTGTCAAGAGTAGTTCTCACTTGGAATCCGGACCACAAGGGACTTGCTGGGAACGAAAAAGCAGACGAGTTAGCTAGAGCAGGATCCGCCTCTAACGAACTCCCAAAGGCGTCAGTCGCAATACCAATGGGAGTAGTTAAAGGGGATATCTTCAAACACTATCTATCACTGGCTGAAAGTAGATGGGACAAAACGGCAACATGCCAGATATCAAAATCAACATGGCCTCAATACAACGCCAAACAAACTAAATTCCTGATCAATCAAACGCGACGGAACCTTGCAAGACTTATTGCAGTGTTAACCGGTAACTGGACAATTGGTAACCATGCAAAACGTTTAAATCTACCATACAATGACCACTGCCGTCGTAGCTGCGGGAATGAAGAAGAGGAGGAAACTGTTGAGCACTTCCTCTGTTCCTGCCCTGCACAAATGCAACGACGATTTAAAGCTCTAGGACAACCGTTCCTGGGAGATCTTCTGCGATTCCTTAACTCATCAGGCTGGATTTAACTGCCAACATGCAACAACGAAATAGCAATCTCTGAACGAGTGGTGTGGTTTTTCAAAACGGTATCTCTTACATACTAATTGAGGCTATAAAGTATAGCCACCACGTGAACCAACCATACCCTATATACTATGGTGAATTTTAATGCGAACGATTCCCAAAAGTTCTACTCCACTAAGTTTGAAATTTAGTACCTTCGTTTCGGCATCACGCGGCAAAATGTCCTACATTCGCACCACGCCGTTCTGGGTTTTATTGGCGGCGACTGCCTTGGAGATGGAGATACAACGGAAATGGCTGAAGGCCACATTAATTGTCCAATCGATGAGAACATTTTACCAGTTCATTTCTGTAGCTAAAAAAGTAATCCTACAAAAAATTGTGAAAATCGGATGGATTTTAATATAAGGCTATAATAAGTAGACAACGGAATCATATGCAAATACATATATGGTTAGGATGGTGGTAGATAAAATCTGATTAGACAGAAACTCGTTTTATCACAAAATAAAACGAATTAGACCCAGAAACGTTTGCATATTTTGCATATCGTGCATATTTTGACATATTTGCATAAAATGAGCATATGCAACACCATATGCAAAATTATATACAAATATTTGTGGTCTAAATATCCCACCGAAATGGCTGAAATTTGGTATTAAGTCTTCGTTAGGGGTATGCAATTTTACACCTGAAATTCGTGCGCATAGGTCCACCTATTCATATAGCTCCGATAGAACGGTACCTTCTGATTTCCGATATTTTGAAGGTTGTGGCCTCAACATCACATTGAAATGGCTGACATTTTGTATTAAGTCTTCGTTGGGAGTATACAACTTTTCACCTGAAATTTGTCAGTATATGTCCACGTCTTCATATAGTCCCCATAGAACGGTACGTCCCGATTTTCGGTATTTTGAAAGTTGTAGCCTCAGTAACCCACCGAAAAGACTGAAATTTGGTATTAAGTCTTCCTCGGGGGTAAAAAACTTTCCACCTAAAATTTGTCGGTTTGAGTTTAGCCCTGCATTTTGCACAATTTTGCATATGTCATATGTTTCGATTGCAATTTAATCAGAAGCCAAAAAGTCCCAAAATTTCACCTGAATCGGACCAAAAATTGGGGTTGCATAAAATTCCGCTGTCTAATAATAAGGGACCCAAATTACCTATAATTGGACAAATATACTATTGAACCAATATCAAAATCTTACCCGACTTTCACACATTTTTGTAGGATTCGTTTTCTAGCCACAGCAATGAAATCTCATCGATTGGATAATACATGGGGCCTTTAGAGCAATTTCATGAAAATTCACCGTTGGCCCCATAAAAATTACTATGGAAACTTTGAGGGCGCAGAGGCAATTTTGCTCAAACTTTGGCAATCATTTTCTTCTTCTTCTTTTTCTTTTAACTCCTTGAGGTGGAAGGGCAATCATAAAATCTAAAAAAACATTTTAGGGAGTGCCACATAAAAATATCCAACATCGATTTGTTAAAACCACCCAAATGTGGAGGGTATAAAATGTTCGGCTCGCCCAATCTTAAAACCAATTTTAATTTTTGAGCGTAACCTTCTTCTCTAATCGTAGGTATAATTCAATTTGTCATTTCGTTTGTAACATCTTACCGACGTGACTGAAATTTGATATTTAGTTTTCGTTCAGGGACTTTCGACATCATCATCAGTCATCGTCATCAGCCCCCATAGAATGGTACTTTGGTTTGGTTGTGGCCTCAATACACCACCGAAATGGGTATAAAACATTCCAGAAGAAAATTGTCAGTATAGGTCCAGGTTATCATATAGGCCCCATCTTACCGATACCTACCGATACCTACCGATTTTCGTATTTTGTAGGTTTTGACGTAAATATCCAACCGAAATGGTTGAAATTTCACCTTTAGTCTTCGTTGGGGGTATAAAACATTGAACCTGTCATTTGTCGGCCCCCATTGAATGGTACCTCCCGATTTTCGGTATTTTGTATGTTGTGACCTCAATATCCAACTGAAATGGCAAAACGTTTTTCATTTAGCATTCGTTGGGGGTATAAAACTTCGCAACTGACATATGTCAGTATAGGTCTACATATTCATATAGCTCCCATAGAACGGTTCCACCCGATTTTCGTTATTTTGGGGATTTAAGCTACAATTTTCATCCAAACTTGCTGTAATTTGACTCCACCAAAACTTGTCAACATAGGTCCATGTTTCGGTATAGCCCCCATATAACGCTACCTCCCGATTTTCAGTATTTTGATGGTATTAGCTACATTTTTTAACCGAACCAGCTGTAATTTGACATTTAAGGTTCTTAGGGGTCACAACACCATAAACTGTCAACATAGGTCCTAGTTTAGGTATAGCCCCCAAATAATGGTACCTCCGGATTTTCGGCATTTTGAAGATTTTAGCTATTATTTTTAACCGAACTAGCTGTAATTTGACATATGAGGTTCGGGGTCACAACACTTATGTTTAGGTGTAGACCCCATATAAAGATACCTCCAGATGTTCGGTATTTTGAGGGTTTTAGATAAATTTTTTGACTACCGGTAACTTGACGCTTGATATTCCCTTAGGGGTCACAACACTACGCTATCAAAAACTGTCAACAGAGGTCCAAAGTTAGGTATAGCCCCCATATAACAGTACATCCCTATTTTAGATATTTAGAGGGCTTTAGCTACAATTTGTAACCGAACTAGCCGTAATTTGACATTTAAAGTTCTTATACGTCACAAACCTACTCCACTCCACCAATAATTGTCGACATAGGCCCATGTTTAGGTGTAGCCGCCATATAACGGTACCTTCAGATTTTCGGTACTTTAAGGGTTTTGATTTACCAACCTGTAACTTGACATTTGTGATTCCATGTTTTGGAATAGCTCCTATATAACGGTACATCCCAATGTTCGGTATTTTGAGAGTTTAAGTACAATTTTCAACCGAACTAGCTATAATTTGCCTCTTGAGATTCTCAATGGTCGCGAAAGTTCCCCACCAAATTTGTCAATGTAAGTCCATGTTTTCTTATAGGCCCCATATAACGGTACCTCCCGATTTTTTACGTTTTCAGGGTTTTCGCAACATTTTTTACGGAACTATCGGAAATTTGACATTTAAGGCTCTCTGCAGTCACGAAACTTCCCAACCAAAAATTGTAAATATAAGACCATGTTTCGGTATAGCCCCAAATATACCAGTACGTCCTAATTTTTGGTATTTAGAGGGTTTAAGTTACATTCTTTGACGGAACTACCCGTAATTTGACATTCAAGGTTCCCTGCATTCACACAATTTTTTCACAAAAAATATTCAACATAGGTCCACACTTTGATATAGCTCCCATATAAAGGTACCACCTGATTGAACACATTTTTATATTAGTTTAGATAATATAAGCATTTTTGTTATCAGTGGTCGAAAAGATCTTGCACCTAAAATTGTAGACGGGAAAGGAAACGAATTATTCCATTTTATGGTGGAGAGTATAAAAAGTTATGTTTTTTTGAAGATTTTATATTTGTATACCGAGTTGGTTGTTAATTTTAATTTTGTGTTCCCAGAAGTTAAAATTAAGAAAAAAAAAAAAAAAAAATATCCACCTATGTATATCCAGATTTTAGTCTAGCCCCATGTTTTTGTCTCCGCGATAACACTAGATTACGTAATATTGACAAACTTGAGCAGTCGGACAAATGGTGCTCGGATGACACGAGTCGACTCGATTGCTTCATATACAGTAGTAGTGGTTGGGGTGGTGATACACCGCTTGTATTTTAAGCGACTCAGCCTGGTGTAATTTGATTTGTGATACTCGGTTTGAAGAAACTCGGATTCGTCTCATTGAGACCTTTCTGCTAACTCCACCTGGAAGGAGACGAAATGATCTATTAAGCTTAAAGCAAACGAATTGCTGAAACGAACGAATCGCAGGAAGCGAAAGAATCTCCGAAGCAAAGGAAACGCAGAGCCAAGACAGTCAGGCAATTAGCTCTGAACGTGGGTTTTTTTAATAGACATTTTTGAGTCCAAATAATTGTTATCCCTATATGGCATATACCTATTTGTGAATTATTTCTCAACATCCTGTTAATGTTGTCAGGGTTCTCCTATCTGTTAATCTGTTTTTCTCACTTTAGCAAAATCTCTCTCGAAACTTGCTGAAATGTACGATGTTCTATCATGTGTGTGTGTGTGTTTTTTTTATAGCGAAAACAACACTTAACATAATGAAATACACACATTCATATGTAGACAGTCATTCCGGTTTATGTTCTTGTGATCGCTACTTTTCAACTTACCTCTTTTCTCTGAGGCATTGAAATACGACAAATTTATCCCCTTCTGTAACTAGAAAATTCCAACAAGGCGCTATGCGTGTCATTGTGGGACAGTATGAATTGTTGTTGTGTTTTTTTTTTTTTTTGTTTACTGAGTGATATTAGACAAAAATTCACTTGTTCACACATGCCCACACAGAAAGGGTTCTATTTGCGTGGATGATTGTGGATGCGTTTCATTGTGTAACCTTCATAATATATACATATGTATGTACAGTTTGTCAAGTAATTGTTTTCGCAGCAAGAAAACTAACGTTTTTATACCCTATACCAGTATGTGGAAAGGGTATAATAAATTTGATTTGGGAACAAATCATGTAACTCCGCGAAATATTCGTTGTAGACCCCAAATGTAGTATACCAATCTTCATATCTCAGCGAGATAAAGCGATTTTGAGATGTGTGTCCGTCCGTCTGTCCATTATAAATTGTTATCGAACTCCAAGCCGCAATTATGGACCGAGGTTTCTGAAACACTGTCTGAACATGAATTGCTCCCTACCAGATACGTGGAGCTTGCCGCAGTTGCGGGAGGATTTGTGACGTCCTGGGAGCATTAAATTTCATTCGGTTCTTTCTTTAATGTTTTGATGACAAAATTTGTCAGGATTTCTTCTTTGCTAGTGAGCACAAGGAAGAGCTTAGAGAGCCTGGCACTAAACTACGTCTAAGCACGAGCGTAAACTTCTTGGAAGCCTGTGGCCGCCACCGTTTCCGCTGCCATCCCTACGGCCTTGTCCTCTATAACAACGCAGATATCTGTAGACGATATAGGATTATACCGCCCATGATCGGTCGCCAGAGCCTCGTTGGCGCGAACAGAGGACACCAAGTCAGAAGTAGACAGTGGGTGAGGTTGACGTTTGAAGAGGATTGGCTATGTGAACAAATATAATCATTCAATAATAGTCCGAACGCTTAGAAATTGTAAATATGGTAAGAGTATATTAGAGTATATTATATTATTAGAGAAGAAGCTCGCAATTTGAGATGGTGATCAGATAAGATTACTTACTTACTTAGCTGGCCTTTTACAGAACATTTGTTCCATAAGCCGAACTAAGAAAAAATCTCCAATCCTCTCTGTTTGCTGCTGTATTTTCCCAATCTGGGATATGTAGCTTTGTGATATCTCGTTTCACTTGTTCGCTCCAACGAAGCTTTGGCCTTCCAGATCTGCGAGAACCTCCATGCGGCCCGTATTTATACGCCTTTTTAGCTCGTTCATCATCACTCATTCTTATAACATGGCCTAGCCATCGCAATCGTTGTATCTCGATTCGTTCAACTATATTGATGTCATTGTATAGTTGATACAGCTCGAAGTTCATACGACGCCGATATTCGCCGTCAACACAGATTGGCCCGTAGATCTTTCGAAGAATTTTTCTCTCAAACACACAAAGCACTGCCTTATCTGCTTGAGCAAGTACCCATGCTTCGGAACTATACATTAGCACGGGTAGTACCAGTGTTTTGTACAGTGTTATTTTTGTTTGACGAGAGGTGGCTTTATTCCTAAACTGCTTACTCAGCCCAAAGTAGCATCTGTTAGCCAACACTATTCTTCTTCGTATTTCACAACTGATGTTATTTGTTGTGTTTATGGCGGTGCCGAGGTAGACGAAGTCCTTTACTACCTCAAAATTATAGGTACCAACATTCACAGATGGTGCGGTGTTTATGGACATATTACGCGTCGATACCATCAACTTGGTTTTTACGCCGTTTACTGCCAGACCAACTTTAGCAGATTCTCTTTCGACTTTTGCAAAGGTGTCAGTTACTTCCTTTACCGATCGACCCATGATGTCAATGTCGTCGGCATAAGCCAGTAACATGTGGCTGTTCGTGTATATCGTTCCATTTCTTTTGACCTTCGCGTCTCGTATGACCTTTTCCAGCAGGATGTTGAATAGATCACACGACAGGCCGTCTCCTTGTCTGAAACCTCTTTTGGTAGTAAACTCTTCGGAGAGGTTCTTTCCAATTTTAACTGAGGATCTCGTCTCAGTTAATGTCAAAGTCGAATGAGCTTTGCAAGAATACCATAATCAGACATGGCTTGGAACACCTTTGAACGTATAGGGCTGTCGAATGCTGCTTTATAATCGACGAAAAGATGGAAGGTGTCGATCTGCATTTCTTGGGTCTTTTCCAGGATTTGTCTCAAGGTAAATATCTGGTCAATGGTGGATTTGCCAGGTCTAAAGCCGCACTGATAGGGTCCAATAATTTCATTGACCATAGGCTTTAGTATCTCACACAATATGCCAGATACTATCTTATATGCAATAGGGAGCAGACTTATGCCCCTATAATTGGAGCACACAGTCTTATCACCCTTCTTGTGGACTGGACATAGGATGCTCACGTTCCAATCGTCGGGTACGCGTTCTTCCTGCCAGATGGTGCTAACTAGCTGATGCATACACCTTATCAGCGTGTCGCCTCCGGTTTTGAACAGCTCGGCTGGTAGGCCATCTGCTCCTGCCGCCTTATTATTCTTCAGCCGGTTTATTGCTGTCCTTACCTCATCTTGGCTGGGCGGTATACATTCAATACCATCATCTGGGATTGGATCTGTGATATCTTCGCCGTCTTCACTGCTATCGGATACCAACAGTTTGGAAAAATGTTCTTTCCATATCCTGAGCACACTATCTGTATCAGTTACCAAATTACCTTGTTGATCTCTACAGGAGGATATTCCTGTACCAAAGCCATCAGTTTGATGCTTCACTCTTTGGTAGAATTTTCGGACTTCGTTCTGTCTCCTGTACATCTCCATTTGTTCACACTCCCTCTTTTCCATTTCTCTCTTTTTCCTGCGGAAAAGACGTTTCTCCTCTCTCCTTTTCTCCCGATACCTCTCTCGTGCGCTACGCGTTGCTACTGATTGTAAAGTAGTCCTATATGCCGCATTTTTTTCTTCGGTAGCAGCACGGCACTCCTGGTCATACCACGGATTCTTTGGTGGAGGTTTCTGGTATCCAAGTACTGATTTTGCGGCTGTTTGCATGGAGTGGGCAATATTTTGCCATTGTGCTGATATGTTATCGGGACGAGAAGCGCTATCATTAAGCAATTGGGTCAGTTGAGTGGAATATGCTGTGGCTATCTGTTGTGTTTGCAGCTTGGCGATGTCCAACTTTCGTGTTGTGTCTGTCCGTGCTTTATTTGCAACGTTTAGACGGGTACGTACCTTTGCTGCAACGAGGTAATGGTCCGAATCTTTGTTTGCTCCTCGGAACGATCGTACATCCAACACGCTCGATGAATGTCTTCCATCTATCACAACGTGATCAATTTGATTTATTGTTCTTTGGTCTGGAGACAGCCAAGTGCCCTTATGAATATCGAGATGCTTAAATCTGGTACTGCTAACTACCATGTTTTTTGCCGCTGCGAAGTCTATCAGCCTCATTCCATTGTCTGATGTTTCACTATGTAGACTGAATTTCCCAACTGTTTGTCCAAAGATATTCTCCTTTCCAATTTTGGCATTAAAATCGCATAGAACAATTTTAATGTCATGGGCAGGACAACGGTCATATGTTTCTTCTAAGCTCTCGTAGAATATATCTTTGGTCTGTTCGTCCTTGTCTTCGGTTGGGGCATGAGCGCAGATAAAGCTGATGTTGAAGAATTTTGCTTTAAATCGAATTGTAGCAAGTCTTTCATTCACTGGGGTGAAGCTGGAGACCAGATGTTTTAACCTCCGACCAACTACAAAACCGCAACCAAACTCATGCTTTACGTCATGACAGCTATAATACAGTGCGTCACCTTTAGGTGTTGTTGTGACGCCTTTCCCAATCCATCGTCTTTCCTGTATGGCAGTAATATCGGCCTTGTACTTTTCAAGTACGTCTGCCAATGCGAAGACTGCACCTTCTCTATAAAGAGTGCGAACATTCCAGGTGCAGATTCGCAGATCATGGTCCTTAAAACGTTTGCGGGGTTCGTCAACTTTAGAGGGGTTTGTTTTTCTTTTCTTTCGTTTTTTCATAGTAGGCTGTTTTTTCTAGGGGAGGGTTACTAGCCCGACGCCCAAACCCAAGTTTTTAACGTTCTTATGGTTGAACGCGCGGCACATGTTAGCTCTCTACCTTTAACGGGTGTTAAAGGCAGTTCCCCAGGTGACACCACGGGGAGGTCAGTGTCCACTTGAAATGAAAGAGGGACCAAGATAAATCCTGGGCTTTGCCTTGTTAAAACCGGTCAGGACCGTTCCTTGGTATCTTCCATCCCCTACGTCACCCTGTGCAATCACACCACAGGTCGAAATTTTGATCGGATCCTCACGAAATTTTGGAGGTTGATTGGGGTCTCACAGAGAAAGAAGCCTATGGATGGTTGACGTATATTCCACTTTTCCATTTTTTTAAGAGAACACTTAAGATGACATTTTCTACAATTTTGGTTTTTGCAATACATTTGTTGCCTAACTGTATGTATATTTGTCATTTATGGCATAGAGTATTTTAAATACATTTCGTAAGCATGTTCCCATGTGTAGATGTGTGAGATTCTCATATATGAGGTTTTTGAATATTTGTGTAATGTGAATGTTATGGCCGGTTGTTTTCATACACTTCTCTGTCTCCCCAGCTATTGTTGTCATTCATATTTGTCATTGGTCGTGTCATTGTTGTTGTGTGTGTGTTTTCAAAATGTACTAGGGTTTATTTGTACAAGAGTTTCCTCCTCATTTATACAAATGTTTAATGTACTGTAGAGGTAATCAGTCTTTTTGTTTTGCTTTGCTTATGATTTATGAACTGTGTCCTCTTTTTTTCTGTTGAAGAGAAACAAACACAACAATGGGTGCGAGTGTGTGTGTGTGGGAACGTGTGGTTAGATGTTCAGTGATGCGTCTGAGAATGTATAAAGTTTCGTTTTAGGTTTCATACTAATTAAAATGTTGTTTCCTTTTGCCACATAAAACACTCTCACACACACACACTGAGTGCACATGTGTGCATTGGTGGCACAATGCCATCGGTTGGGCGTTGTGGTTGACAAGGGTTAAATGACACATGGCCCTGTTTCAATGACACAGGATCATTTATTACCAAAAACTAAATGTAGTAGAAACAATGTTCATTTTAAGGTGCACACAAAAATTACGTAGAACAACTCGAAACTTTATAAAGGAATGTGCATTTTTAAATAATATGAAATTAAATTCCTTACCATATTTTTCAAGAAATTATTTTGAGATTTTAACTGAATTAAAAAGCCAAACTTTATTAATCATAAGCCACCATCATAGCCATCAAGGTGCATTTAATGAATATATGTATTTCAAGTCATTAATTTAATGCCTGTTCCAGAATCTGCAATTTGAATTTTTACTATGATAACAATTTTTTCCTCTTTGATATCGAATAAAATAGTACAAATTAGTAGATTCTTACAGTTCTGGAACATACTAAATATTTTCATGACAATTTCCTAATATTTACATTTCTTCATTTATAAATACATTTAATTTGTATGTGTGTATGGATACAGAAATTTAACAATTTCTTTAACCCTGAAATTAAATCCTGAATTTCATATTATTGTACATTCCATGCCAAACACGCGCTTAACTGGCTTCATTTTTATATTGACCAGAGTTCTTATTCTGTTAATAATGTCATTGTCCTTTTCCATATACAACAACCAAAAAAAAAACATCAACAAAAAAAACAGTCGTTAGTTTGAATGGTTGATTGGAAGTGAAATCGATTTTTTTAGCTTTGCCATTCAATCGCATAAATCGTAGATGACACGCGATAGTCTGTTTCATTTCTGTCAAAATAGCCACGCATGAATAAAAACTCGAAAGAACGACAACAACAAAAAAGGACAAAATAACATTGAAATTCGTTAGCAGTTTATTTGGGTAATTTTCACATGAAGAAAAACAACAACACAATTTTGGTAATAACAAAAAAAAAACAAGTTTAAATTGGGAGCGGAACAATGAAATGAACTTTACGTTAAAAACAAATAAACAAACACACACACACACAAATACAGATATATATCCAATGAAGTTTGCAAAAAAATTTTCAATAGATATTATTGATACGGTTATATTCGACTACATAGTTCGGTAATCAAATCAAATTAATCTGAAAAAAAAACTCAGATATAAAACACAAGTATCCCTTAAAATGCGAAGATGTTCGTGGGAACTAATTCGCGAAATACAAAGAATTTGTAATTTACATGAGGTATATATTTTTTAAATTTGCAGTCCAAGTTCCAATCCGGTCCCAGATATTTTTAAAATCCCAGATTAAAAGTAAATGCATTTAAGAAATCGAAACGAAGATAAACAAGTAAAAAGTCGTTAAGTTCGGCCGGCCCGAACTTTTTATACCCTCTTGCTAGTTAGGCTTAAAGTTCTAAGTAAAATCCACAAAATACCTTAAAGCGGAAGGTGCAGCTATATGGGGGCTATATCAAAACATGGACCTATGTTGACGAATTTTAGTGAAAACGTTTCGTGACCACTAAAAACCTCAAGTGCCAAAAAACAGTTAGTGCGGTTAAAAATTGTAGCTAAAATCCTCAAAATAGCGAAAATCGGGAGTACCGTCATATGGGGCCTATACCAAAACATGCACCTCTGATGACGATCTTTAATGAAAAAGTTTCGTGATAACTGAGAACCCCAACTTTCAAATTACAGTTCGGCTAAAAGTTTTAGGTAAAATCCTAAAAATACCAAAAATCGGGAAGTACATTTATATAGGGGCTATATCAAAACATGGACCTGTGTTGACGATTTTTGGTGGATAAGTTTCGTGGCCACAAAGAACCTCAAATGTCACATTACAGCTAGTTCGGTATAAAATTGTAGCTAAAATTCTCAAAATACCGAAAATCGGGAGGTACCGTTATTTGGGGGCTAAACCAAAACATTGACATGTTTTGACGATTTTTAGTAAAAATTTTCGTGACCACCGAGAACCTCAAATGCCAAATTACAGCTAGTTCGGCTAACAGTTTTAGCTAAAATCCTCAAAATACCGAAAATCGGGAGGTATCAAAACATGGCCCTAAGTCCATAATTATATAATATAATTTTTTTTTGTCACTACAAACACTAAACGAGTAATTATAGCCGAATCGGTCTGAAATGTGACCAAAACATCAAAATACCTGAAATCTGGGGGTACCGTTATATGTGGGCTATACCAAAACGTGAACCGATATAGCACAATATCGAACTTGACCTGTCTGCAAATAAAAGACACATCTTCCCAAAATGTCAACGTCCTATCTCACTTCTTGTGGATGCTATAGTGATTACAACGGACGGCCGGGGAGATATGCATAGATCGACTCAGATTTTACCCCGATCAAGAATATATACATTATATGGGGGAAAATGATTATTTCAATGCATAATTGTTCCACAAACATCCCATAAGGGAAAAAGGAGACTTCTCTCAAATCAATGAGTGCACCCCGATTCATATTTCCTGATATGGTGCTTAACCCGAACGACGTGCCCTAAAACACCACTTGTAGAAAGGTTTTACATAGCTGAAATACTCAGAAAATGTCGTCAACATTACTGAGGGATATTTTCCCACGGTTGAAAATTTTAAGTTACTGGGCCGGGGAATCGATCAACGGTGACAAAATTCCCCTTAAGAATGTTGGCGACATTTCCCGAGTATTTCAGCCATGAAAAAAGTTTGCCAAAACTAATTTATAATACCCTTTCCACATAGTGGTGTAGGGTATAACAAGTATCCCTTAATATGCGGAGATCTTCTTGGGAACTAATTCGTGTATTTCTTTTAACAGTTTCTAATTTAGATGTATACATTTTTTTAATTTACATCCAAGTTCCAATTCGGTCACAGATATTTTTAAAATCCAAATTAAATGTTCAATTAATTGAGACGAAAGTAAATAACTACTTACCTGCACCTAAACTCTTCTTTGTTAACAGAGACGTGCACCTCTTAGTCAAAAATCTTGCAGAGACCATTCTGACATTCAATGAGTGGGCATAATATCTAAACATTTACTTTTGCACATAAAATTTACTACACGAACTGGGAGCGTAGGGTTTTCTGGTCCCCTATACTCCTCAATAAATGTACCGTTGTAATCGGGACCTTAAGTGCAACATGCTGTACAAACTTGTAGTAGACAGTCGAAGAAGCTTTAAAGAGTATCGACTTACAATGTGCAACAATTTTCGGGTCATGGTCTGGGATGTTGGAAATTCCATGTGGGGGAGAGTATTCAGTTAGTAGATTAAAACCCCAAAAGGATTTTGGGTTCTCAGGCCAAACCTTTTTTCTAGAGCCCCTTCTATATACATATAAGCGTATCTAAAGCCAATAGCCCCTTAATATTATGCGCTAATATAATAATAATTGTTCCACAAACATCCCAGACGGGACAAAGGAGACTTCTTTCATATCAAGGAGTGCACACCGATTCATATTAGCTCACTGATATGGGACCTACTGTTTACACAGTTCTCTTGAAGCAAATTTAAATTGAAGGTGCTTGCTCCTGGTAAGTTTTTCAGATTCTGAAACTACAATGTTCATAGATGAGAAAAATCAAAAAAAAAATCCGGAGCGCTTTTTAAATAAATCGCAATTTAAGTTGGCAGTTTTAAGGGTTTTTTAAACTTAAACGTATATATCTAAAAAATGGTACAACCTAGGAAAAGTTAAATAAGCCAGACTTGTAGAGAATTTTCACAGCCTCAAGATATTCTCAGGTCCCATATCGATAAGACTTGCCGCATTCAAGAAAAATTGCGAAAAAATTGCGATTTATTTAAAAATCCGTACAGCGATTTTTTCTTGTTTTTGGATTTTTCTCATCTATAAACATTGCTGTTTCATAATTCACAAAAACATTCCCTGTATAACCCGTTTTCATTAAAAGTTGGTTAAGGCGCACCCTTCATGACATTGTTTTATAAGGGTGCGATACAGTCAGTGCATTGTCCCAATTTGAACTTCTATATCTCAACAAGTAAAAAAGTGTCAGTCGGCTTTGCCGACAGATATATACCCTCAGCCGATCGAATGTATTTAAGGCCTCTTCAGAATTTTGTGGCCCTTTTTGGACATTTGAACTTGCCGACAAAAATGTGGATTAGGAATTAACTGCACTAAGACACAAATGTTGAACTTTTGTAGGGCAGGTACCCTTAGGGATGACCGATATGGGCCATTTTAAAAGCTAAACTAAATTTTGTAAAATATTCCAAATATCCAAAGTTTGGACCAAATTGGTTGCCCCATTCAAGTGATATCATCCTAGCATTTTAGTGAAACTTTTTAAATATTGGGGAGAAGTGCCGGAAGTTGTTGACCGGTATTGCCCATGAAACTAACTGGATATAATATGACGAAGACCAAATGTTGGACCAAATCGGTTGAACAGTTCGACCGCTACATATGGTGACATAGGGGTTTTAACACTTTTCGGGCTGTTTTCCCAAGAAATATGGATTTGCCCCTGTAAAAACTGTTACCGTCATAATGGAGGTATCGAATGCAAATCGCTTCAACAAAAATCAAAGTGATTCGAGAGCAGGTCTTAAAGTGAACTTATTCGAAATTTTATGTGAGAGGCACCGACGTAGCCAGTGGGGGGGGCCCGGGCCCCCCGAAATGATTTTCGTTCCTATAGGATATTAGCTTATGTCACACATTTTTTATGTTTTGAGTAAGATTTTAAACTGTTTTACATTTTTCAAGAAATATGTAAAGTAGTTGGAAGTATTACAGAGAATTATTTAACTACATTGGTATACCCATTGTCCAACATATTTGGAAGTATAAAAATAATGAACAAGTTAGACTTTTTGAGCAATTTTATCCATAGTTCTTGTTAAGTTTTAAGGTGTTGTTTAAGCGTTTAATCGGAATTTTAGGCTGACTGTAAGTGTTACTGAGTTCAGAACAAAACGTTTATTTGTATTTATTGAACGTTTATAACATATTACGTCATTGGCTTATAAACAACATGCAGAAAAAAACATTTTTGCAATATTTTGTTTTTGAAATTTTTATAAGAGCAATTTAACAATAAACGATAAAACCGTTGCTTAATCTTTGTGTTTTTTAGTGTTTGTATATTTTCTCTAACACGTTTTTATAATGAACTATTTTGAAATTCATATCTGTTCACATTCTTTATTATGTTTGAAATTTGCAATAAAAAAATTATATCAACCATTTTTTATGATATAATTTCTGTTCCACCGCAGTGTCGTAAATGTCTATTGGACAAAAGGATTTTTCCGTCGAATATTTACGTTTTGTTCGACCTTTCGATTGTTAATAAAATCAAGATTATTGAGCTTGAGGTCAATGTTTATATTTTACTATCTGAACCCGGTGGGCTTCGCTACCCCGAATAAGGTAACATATAGTTTGACAAATTTATTTGTAGGCCAATTTTCGTCACTCATTCCAACTTTCATTAAAATCGGGTATATAAAGCGTGTTTGGTGCATCAAATACATTAAATCGGTCGAAAATATATATGGGAGCTATATCCAAATCTGAACCGATTTCAATATGATTTGAAAAATTTATTTCTAGACACAACTCCGCCAAACATTCCAAAATTCTTTGAAATTGGACATACATAGCGTGTTTAAGGCATAAAATACATGAAATCGGCCTAACATATGTATATATGGGCGCTATATCCAAATCCGATTTCCATATAATTTGGCAAATTTATTTCTAGACCAAATTCCTGCACATATTCAAAATTTGGAGACATTATGTGTTACCATTCTAAAGATATATGCATAAAAAATTTAATTTTTTTGGAGGTACCTCCGATTCTGATGCTATATAGTTATATATAGCCTATGTTACTTTCAGGCAATGTCTCTAAAAATTTCAGGAAGATCAGTTCGGCGGTTTTTGAGTCCATAAACTTCAAACAAACAAACGTACAAACATTTGTCTACTTTATATATCAAGCTTTTTGTAGAAAATTAACTTATGTTGAAACTGAGGTATGGGGTATTGTAACTCGCGATCAGTTTTACTGTACCATAACTTTTGACCGCATTTCGGTAAAATAAATTGCTTTAGCCTGATTCACCGAGGGTTTCTTAAAATAATAATTTGAGCTGAAGCTGTGGTCGTACTAATGTAAAAAAATGTAATGCAACACAATGTAGAGCTTAATGCTCAAAGGAGAAGTTAAAGAGTACACTTCAGAGTTGAAGTTTCTAATGTATGATTTTTTAATATATCCACTGTATCTACCTCAAACGGATGCTGACATTTTGAAACCTGAAAAATTGGGTTTTTTGAATTTTTGCTCTAATCGGGACGCGCAGCTGGATTTCCCTAAAATCTTATTATTTTATTGTAGTACTCGCGATTTCGCATTTTTTAATGTATAACATGAGGGTGTAGCCCTCACAGGATCACAGTAATCTGCGCCCAAACACGAAATTTTTGTGCGTAAATTTTTCTCAAAAACCTATTTTTTTGGTTTCAAATTTACAAACGTCATTCGATTTCCGTGGAAACCCGCGTAAATTTAGTTTTTTACGTCCTGAATCTAATAAGCCACTAGATCGGCGGATATTATACCCCTCAAATTTCGAAAATTTGCAAAAAATTATTTTGAAAATATCGCATATTAAAACGCGTTTTGGATGTTTCAGTTCTTCTTAAATAAATAGATCGACACGCGTGTTTAAACTGCGCGAAAACAGTTATTTAAAAACCCTCGTAAATCCAGAGATATAATAGATTTTTTCTAAAAATTGAGTGCGATGCTACATCCACGGTTCTTGATGGATCGCATTGAAACGGCATAGAATGTATTTTTTATAGGAGATTATTGAAATCGGATGCGCATAAAATGTAAATGAACTTCGCGGAAATTATGACCATTTTACAGTGCACCCTAATATGCAGCAGATGCTACATCGTGGCCGCCAAATACATAGAATTTGACAAACTGTACATCAAATAAGAGTGATTGATTTGCTGTGTTGGAAAATCGGATGCGCATCATGTCATTTTCATAATTACACGGTTTATATGCGTCTCAAATGTTATAATATTCAATATAACATTATTTTAACGTTATGCCACAATTGGAATTCCTTGTGATTTAATATAAGGTTCTAATAATATTATCCAATAGGAAAACTATAAGCGAAAAGTTTGTTACAACGGAATATCATAATTATTGCGTGAAATTTTGACGAAAATGCCGAAGAACTCAAACATTTTTTCTCCAACTTTTACTATAAAGCCATAAAAAAATAAAATTAGAATAATATGATTTTAATTTTTTCCTAATATTTTCTTCGTATTTTTGCAAATAACATGAATACTATAGCTCCAACCTTCACAACTTAGGTTTCAATTTATTCCTCAAAATGTCTGGATGCTGTTATAATTTTTTTTATATATTTGTCGTAAGTATGAGTGCTATTGTTTCAAAAATATGTTTGTAAATACGTGAAATTATTTAACAAATTTGATTTTTCGCGAATCCATTGTGACTTTGCGATTATTTTTTGCATCATCGCCAAGGTTACGATTTCAGTTAACGATAGTAGGATATAACAGCTAACTATATTAAGCCGCGATTTTTTTAGAATTTTTTCGAATTATCATAATTAAAACGGTCATGTCTTTTGCGCGCAACGATCAAAGTTAGTAACGAAAACAGATTTGGAATGAAGTTTTTTTTCTTAATCTATGTACCAAAAATCGTTGATGTAGTATCAAAAATTTTTTTTGATTTTTTTGAAATGGAAAAGGCAGTTTTAGACATTTTTCCTGATATATTGATTTATTACATATTATTTCCAATATTTCAAAATTACAATGAATTTCATCTTCCGGGATTTTTTTGTCGATCATTCTTTGAATAAAACCAGAAGAAAACGTCATAGAAATCCACAGCAATTGTATTTTGAGAAGTACTTCCTTCGGTAAAGGACTTTGTGGCGACAAACGAAATCTACAAACTGATCGGAAACAGGTTCTTCTTCGTCAAAATCTCAACAAGTACCACTCAACTTTGCGGACAGGAATGTACCCTGAGCCTGTGTGAATTGAAACTTTCATCTATAGACAGATCGAATAGCGGCTACACAGCCAAAATCCTTAAACCCAAAAACTATGTATTAAGAGATTTTCAGAAATTTGTAGCCATTTTCGGACGTATGAACTGGCAAACAAAATATGGATTTGTATGACTGATCACAAGTGTTGCGGAGGAGGTATGGAGAAATGGACCGCACCGACGTAGTTCATTTTGGGAGTAGATCTTATTTTGGGAGTCATTCCTATTAAAAGATATTGCAACAGTCATTCAGTTCGCCACAGTATAATTTTCACCTTTTGACCCTTGTGTCAGGAAATATGGAAAACATTATACCGCTCTAAATACAAGGAATACCTTCAGGAACAATTTTTAAAGATCCTTGAATAGACCTTAAACTGCACTTAAACAAATATTTTAAAGGTTTGTGAGGGAGGTACCCCAGTATGGCCCATTTTCGAGCAAAACTAAGTTTGGAAAAAATATTACTAAATCCAAAGTTTGGACCAAATCTGTTGCTCCGTTCAAGAAAACTCGCGCATACCACTTTAGCTTAAATTCTTGAAATTTGGAGGAAAATACCAGAAGAAGTAGACCGAAAAGCACCATCTTCAAATTTTGTATATATAAGGCTCGCTGAAATATTGCGATAAACAAAGTTTGGACCTACGCAGTATCCGGATCGAAAGTTGTCGTGCGCACTAGCCACTACACATGATTGCCTTAGGTGTTCTTTACAGCTTTCGGGCCATTTTCTCTGGAAGTATAGACTTGCCTCTGATTAACTTGTACTGTAGTAATAGGGGCCCCGAGAACACTTGTTGCAAAAAAGCAAAGCGTTTCCAGAGAGTTATTTTTATTTATTAATTTTTTGGTTTCATATTTTTACTTATAACTAAATTATAAGCATAAAGGAAGTGAAGCTATGATCATTGAGGTCTTAAGCTTACACAGCTTATCCAGGGAGGTCTTAAACTACACTTCGCTGAAAATTTTTGAAATGCTCTGTGGAAGTTTGCCGAAAGAGTATATCGATATGGCCCATCTTCGAATTTGATCAAAATACCACGAAGGCCAAATTTTGGACCGAATCGGTAGATCTGTTTGAGAATTATCGTGCTCTCCAGGCAGCTATCCAAGCTAAGTCGACTCCAAGTTTTCTGAAACAGATTTCTTCCAAACACACTTTGGCTCTAGTCTATTGACAGATGCACGATTTGGCGACAAAATTTTTCATTTACATAACCGCGATTAGGAGCTAGAATTTCTTGAAGGATAGACTAACTATTGCTCAGCATTAGTTCTCGGCCTTCAGAAATTCTTTGTGATATGTAGACATCGGATTTTTGCATATATTTGATAATAATAATGTTATGATATTTGAAAATTAAACGTTATGATATTTCTAAGGTTTTCCGATTGTATTCGCTTTCTTTTGGTCTTACCGCAGTGATATCACTGAATTTCATAACATTCACTGTAGTTGTGAGTTATTTGATAAATGATACGCCCAAAAATATATGGGATTATCAATATATTCATTGTTTTGACCATATATTAACTGCGACATATTGTCAAAAAAGTTCTAAAAACAAGATAGAATTGGCCAAGAAGTCTTACGCCATTTGAATTAAAATATAGTAATGAAAATTATTTCTTCAGTAAAATAAGTCTAAAATAAGGTTTACATCTTTGCTAAATAAGACATTTTCGCTAACATGAACTTTCAAAATTTTGGTCAGGTGGGCCCCCCCCGAAATGAAATCCTGGCTACGTCCCTGGTGAGAGGTACCAGAAGGAGTAGACAAATATAGTCCATATTTGAACCTGATCTATATCTGGCAGATATCTTAGGATGTGCAAAGTATAGATTACATCGGTCACCCCCTTCAAGAGTTATCGTGCGCAAAATTTTTCCGAACATTTTTGAAGTTTTGTGGGGGAGGTACCTGAAGGAGTGGACCGATATAGCCCATCTTCGAATTTAAACTATGTTCTGATAAAATATTACGAAGGCCAAATTTTGGACCGAATCGGCGGTTCCATTCGAGAGTTATCTTGCGCTCCAACCACTACACAAGGTGTCATAGGAACTTTTTGCAATTTTTCGGCCATTTTCTCAGGAAGTATGGACTTGCGCTTGATGAACTTATCCGAAATTTTGTGTGGGAGGTACCCGAAGGAGTGGGCCGATTGAGTCCATATTGGAACCTTATCTAAGTCTGGTAGAAATTTCACGATGTGCAAAGTATGGACCGAATCGGTTACTCCCTTCAAGAGTTATCATGCCCACAAATTTTCCGAAAACTTTGGAACTTTTGTGGGGGAGGTACCGGAAGGAGTGGACCGATATAGATCATCTTCGAACTTAAACTATGTTTGGACAAAATATTACGAAAGCCAAAATTTGAACCGAATCGGTTCATCCGTTCGAGAGTTATCGTGCGCACCAGCGCACCAGCCAGCCAGACAGACAGACGGACAGACGGACGGACATTGCTAAATCAACTCCAAATTGTCTGAAACACATTTCGTCCAAACATACTTGGGGTCTAAAACCATTATTTCGATGAGACACATTTTGCCCGTATGAAAGTGTATATACCCTTTCTAGCCTAAAGGCTGAGGGTATAAAAATGGTAAAACCTATGGTATTTTCGTTCCATAAAGGTCAATCTTGTGGAAAATGTTGATAGCTATAAGATTTTCGTTAGTTCCATTCTGATCGGACTTGCGGTTCCCCAATAAAATCGTGAAAACATAAACAACCCCTAAAAATGTCAACATGTATCGCGATTTATTTAAAAAGCGCTCCGGCGATGTTTTTTTTTCAGAATCTGCAAAAACTTCTCAGGTGCAAACACCTTCCATTTAAATTCGTTTCAAAAGCACCATGTTTATTCACAACATATAGAGAAGGGTTATATGGCACTATAGCAGGGTCGTCCAAGAATGTCCATCAATGTTTTAGTATGTGTTTATGTATGGGTGAAGAAAACAACAACCAAATGATATTTATCGAGTGTTTTTATTCACGTACACTGTAAGTGAGAGAGAGAAGCAAATACAAAAACAACTCAGTGGCCGCCCTCACTATACTTCTTTGCAAAAAACACATAAAATCAAAATAATTGTTATTTAATTGATCTTTTATTAGGACGAAGGTCATTTATTTGCGAGAGTTTAATTTAATTGAAATAATTGGGCTATCATGGCCTAAGGAGTTTGTATTGAAAAAGTTGTATCTAGCGAATTCCAAACACATCCAACCAATATGCTACCATCATTTCTCGCTGGTGGTTAATTCAGCTCATCAGGCATATCAGATGTGGTGCTAGACAAAGGCTGAGTTTGAAAACTTGTTTATATACTAAATTTATTGTAAATTTGCAGCTGTGAAGTATTTTTGAAGCCTTTTTACTATCAAATCAAACTAGTGTCTCTGCCTTCCTAGAAAAATTCTTCAATACACACACACATTTTCAATCGAAGGTGTTTTTCCTTCATGAATTGTAACGCCTTCCAGTTCGGAAGATTCATAGACTGACAGTTGCTCAGAACGCTGAGACGTTGGCAACTTTGTCTGTTTGCTGGAGAGGACCCAGGTTCAAACCTCAGCCGGGGCATCCGGGCTCATGCTATGAATTTTTATTTAATTGTTGTCTTATTAGGACGAGGGTCAATAATTTGTAAGATTTAATTGAATTAATTGAGCTATCATGACTCATGGTTCTGATCTTGGATGTGAGGTGATTCATCTCTTCGAACATTACCCAGCAAAAAGTTTGCCTCCAAAGAGGCAGTTAAATCATATGTACAAGTGATCTGGAAGTGCATCAAATTATGCATTTTCACTCATGATTTGTACAAGAGCGTGACTACTGAAAGAGGCACTCCATTGCACTGCATTTTAACTGACCCTTTGGCACTGCATTTTAACTGACCCTCTGGCACTGCATTTTAACTAACCCTTTGGAGTAGAATAGGATGTAGTCCAAAGCACGTGTTTTTGTGCAAGCCATTACAAAATATGCCAGAACAAAAAAAGCATTCATTATTTGTGTAAAACAAAAATATTAAGAACTTTATTACATTAACACAAGTTATGAAAATTCTCCATTGAATTCAATCGCAAATATGGGTGTTTCCTCCGGCCTCTATTTAATCCAAGCTGACTTGTTTTTGCTTCATCTGCTATATGGGTTTGATATTGTCTTCACATGACAAGTTAAGATTTCGACATGTACTCCAACAGCACTCCATTGGGAAATTTTCATGTCGTGAGTTACCGGAAAAATGCTCACAAATTAAATACTTTTTAGTTTGTATTAACAAATTTTTGGAAATGTTAACACGCTTATCTCTTTTTGGAAAATATATGCCGCTGCCTGTAGAGATGTACAAACTGATTTATGTACTTGTAGGGATCTCTAACAACTGCTAATAAAATGTAGCGAACGGAGTGCCTTTTTCACGACTCCGTTTGGACTGCATCCGGATGCTGTTAAATTGTGAGGAATTGGAGTGCCTTTTTCACGACTCCGTTGAACTGCATCCGGATGTTGTTAAAGTGTGACAAGTGGATGTGATTCTTTGGATTGCATCCAAATACGGTTAAAATGTGAAGACTGGAGTGCCTTTTTCACGACTCCGTTTGAACTGCATCAAAACATGCCGTGAAAGAACTAGTCCACATTGCACTATTTCCAATTTATTTTGCTGGGTATATACAGTAGAACTACCAAGCTTTCATTTAGCTGGTATTGACACTTGTTGCATCGGCAATAATCAACAGAATTTACAGTATGGAGTCCGGTTGTTGGATCTGTCCCTTCTTTTAAATTAAGTGCAGCAAACTTAATTTCTAGAGATTCATTCTTAAGGACCACGGTCTGATATTCAAAGCTCTCAAGGTATTTTTCATCAAAGTCCATGCTTCACTTCTTCAGATAAAGGCTGCTTAACAAGTAATTATTCAGCCGAACAGCTTCCTTGTGATAGCCTTGTGGATTTGTGACTGACATGGGGTTACTGCTTTATAACAAAACGTCTTGCAATAGCTGTTGGTTTATGCTTCCTTTTGTTTGTTGATGCATAGGTTTAGGATGCGCAGTCTAGGTGACTGATTCACTTGGAGACCGTTGGTCCATTGTGTTCATCCTGGATAGGTTGAAGCTGACGATGAGGTAGAGATGATGATAGATTTTTCACAGTTATTGCTTCATCAGTTGGAGGTGAAGTAAGATATGAGGTAGTGATGATGAGTTTGAGGACATTGCTCTTTGGGTTAAAATGAAAAGGAGATATTTCCAGAGTATCGCGTGTTAGCAATTGACTATTTTGCTGAAAATAGATTGAAGGAAAATATAGTGGTTATGTATATTTGCCAAATCATAATAGGTGCTTGGCAAAATTGGGATTGGGATAATACATCACATATCTACATACTTAGTAGTCGTTGTCTTCTCGTGTGCAACAAGAGGGGCTGGATGGCTCATCAATTCGACGTTTTGTCCGGTCAAAAACGCGCTGGTTTGAATCAATAATTCGTCTTCTCTTGTTCGTTTTTTGGAATTTCTCAGGAGACTTCAGGCAAATAAATTGTAGTTTACCACCCAGAATTAACCGTCCTTCGTTACTCAAGCCATATAGTCGCCACATGGTCAGTTTTGCTGAAGAAACCGGCGACCATTTGCTTTGAAGTGCTTCTTCCATGAACAACTTTCGATGCCTCTATATCACGATATATAACATGGCGATCTTGTATTACACTATGCAACACTGAAAATGCAAACAACTTCTAGTATGCATTTTTTGAAAGTACATATTTAGACTACAAAAACCCTAGTACGGTTTTGTCCTTTCAGATCCAGTTCGGATTTTATGGCCTCATCTAAACTGGGCTAAATCTACACTTTTTTGCATTTATCAGGCCTTTTTCTCAGAAACGAATAGGAATTTGGCCCTGTCTTTAGCAATATTGTAGCCCTAAACTAGTAGAACTTATCTTTTGATAAAACCACATAAGAAAAACTTCATCTAGGGCATCAAAATCTATAAAATATAGAAAATTTTACATAATTGCTGAAATTCTGGTCAGTATCGGCTAAACTATTGGGAGCTGAACCAAGTAACCTTTTGCAAAAATCTTCTAAATAAAGTTCTCAACAATTCTTTAGAACATTTTGAAACTCTAAAATGCTTACTTCATGTTGTTTCAGCGGTATTTTGCATCATATCTCTTACAACACGTATTTCAAACACAGTTCACACCAACAGTTTATTCTCGCATTTTGGATTTCACTACATTATTGACATTTTTATTAAATCGTCGTTGAAAAATGTACTGAAAACAACGGCATAGAGGCATTTTACAATAATGACATGTTCTGAAGAGTTGTGTATTACATTCCAGGGAAAATTTCTCCAAAAGAAAATATTCAGAAAAAATTAACAGTTCTGGAGATACGGTGCGAAATGTATAAAAATTGTGGAATTTTTGCATATATTTTGAAATTTGAGGCAATAAATGTAGTTTTTCGAGTTCATTATTTCTCCAAATATTTTATTCTAGTCCTTATCTACAAATTTGCTTCAGAGATCAGAAGAAGATTCGCATTGGTTTCAGAGATATAGCCCCGAATTTCAATAAAAACTCAATATTTAACCATGTTTAGATGGGGCCATAAAATCCGAGCTGAATCTGACACAACAAAACCCAACTAGGGTTTCTTGTCGTTTGGGTCAGTTCTTTCAAAAAATGCTCAGTTCGAATTGTTTGCACAAGATCACCTTAAAAATGTTGCACAGTGTTATCCGTTCACGCACGGCTTATTTTTTTCTGGCACAACGGCCGTTTTTGGACAATCCTCACAACCTTCAGTTCGCTGTAAACAACAGAACAAACTATCCTGAGTACGTTTATGCAAGTAAATGTTAAACATTCCAATAGACACTTCAAATGGCGCCTGGCAACACTCAGGCCAAAATGTTAGGCCAAAATGTTATCGTGCAGCATTGGTATGTCAATTTTTTCGAGAACACAGAGGAAACTACACTTAATATTGTTTAAAACGTTGGATAATGTATATGCGAATTCAGAAATAAAAAAAACAGAAAGAAACATAGAATTTCCCCGAGATGTGGTCCCCGGGGTGCTTAAATAGCCATCTTTTGAAATTGTCGGCACAAGTTCGGTAAAAAGATATTGGATGCCAAACCCGCTTAACTGACTCTCAATTCTTTGTGAGTGCGTTCAGTTAAGGTTCCAGAATAATCTGCAATAAATAATCTGCTAGAAAATATACATTCAGACTATCGTCTCGATACCGTAAAAATCCACATAACAAACTGGACCTTTTAACTGCTGTCAGGATAGCTTACTACATAACAAACTCCAGAAGTCACAACTACTGAAGATCTGTCATAATTCATAAAACATCGTAGGTCTCTTTTTTTATACCACAATGAATATGTATAAAAATGCACGCACTACCACAATTCTAACAGAACTACAATGCTTACAAACTGATTGTAGCGCCACATAATAAAAAGTCATAGATACCAAAAAAAAGTTTCAATGATTTTGTTTTTTTGGTTTTGCTGTTTTTTATTTTGGCATAACAAAACACGCGATATCCAATATCGACCCGATTGTCAATATTACTGTTGATGTTATTTTTGGTTTTATCTTCACTCCAACCCCCAACTTTTTTTGCTTTCTCGTTTTATATTTAAATGGCCAAATATAAATGGCATTTCACATCATCAGACAAGTTACGTGTCAAGCTAACAAGCAACTGTCACAACAAATTAGCTAAACTTAAGCTTTGAGGAAAATTTGTGGTAGGATGGCTTTTCTGCTCAGTCATGTGTCCTCCCCCCATCGAATCCAATCAATAAAACAATAACAATAAAAAAAATAGAAAAACGGTGGAAGAAAACAAAATTAACAACTTTAATACGAAAAATGCAAATCAGAAAATTTCCTCAAAGATTTTGCAAAGAGTAATTTCCGTTAAAATATATGGGATGATTAAAATGGTTTGTTTTTTTTTTTCAATAAAATTGTGTAAGGTAGTCGAACAGATAGTTGAAACTGGTAAAGAAATTTCTTAATGAAGAAAGAACAGATTAATTTAAATTTTTTTAATTAAAGTCAAAAGGTGGTTGGAAAAATGATTTGACGACACAGCACAGTGGTTCAGAATAGTTTTTTTCCTGGTCAAAACTCTAACTTTAGAACGGATAAAGATTTTTTCATACGCACCTATCATACATCAAATCCCACAAAATTCGGTCTAGTAGTTGCAGAGGAATTCAAGGTCAACTTTTTGATTTTTTTTAATATTTTGCATAATAATATGAATGTTTTTGAGTTTTCCATATGTTCCAATTAAAAAACCCTGCCTGGGTTTTCATAATGCGGCCCATACACTGTGGGAATGTAAGACAGCACTTGTAGCAGTACTACTGAATGAATTTTGTTTATTTTGGAAGTAATCCAAAAACAATTTATGAAAATAACAAATATTGTTTGTAAGGAAATTAAAAAAAATATTTGAAAACTTCAACTGTGAACCGTGTTTTGGAGGAAAATTAATCATATTTAAACTCGTTTTTAACAGCAATCGAACTAAAACTTTGTACACGTTTTAAATTTGGATGACAATAAATGAATATGAAGCCAAAACCAATATGAGTACATTTTTCCTATAACTCACGTATAACGTTATCACCCGATTTTATGCATTTTATTTATCTTCATTTTTAGCCCGAATTGGCTGAAACTTGGCATTTGGTACAGAAACTTCGCTACCAAAAATTGTGGACATAAGTTCAGGTTAAGGTATAGCACCTATGTATATAACACTGCCACCGATTTCAGGCATTTTAGAGTTTTTATCTGCAGTTTCGGCCTAAATTGGCTGTAATTTGGTTATGGGGTTCTCAGTGGTCAAAAAAATGTATTTACTAAAAAGTTAAAAATAAAAATAATTAAACAAAATAAGTTACACATTTTTATTTACATACATACATATGTTCCCATAACATCCCCGAAGGGACAAGGGAGACTAAACCCTAGAAAATAATTTTTCGCTTAGCCTCAATAGTTATATTATTCTTCATGATGAAATCTTTCCAATAAAACGCATGCAATTAAATTGAAAATTGTGAAAAAATTAAACGGCAAGAGTTTTATTTGAGAGAGATTTCATAATGAAGAAAAATATACTTATTTAGGCTAAGCCAAAACTTATTTTCTAAGTTTTAGTGCATTAATAAATAAAACACTGTAACTTAATTTATTAATTATTTTTATTAGAGTACTAGCCAACCCGGTCCGCGTTGCTGGCCCTTGAACCAGTTTTATGTAACCTTTACTTAAGTCATCAATTATATTTTTCTTGCATCGCTAATTAGTCGGGATCTGCAAGTGACTATAAATAAAAAATCTTCAGATTTGTTTGTGTCGATATGCAATTTTAACATACTGCCAAAAAGCTGATGACTTCAGGCATGCATTTATTTCATCTGCTAGAATAGTATAACTTCATGTGTTTGTCTGAAATTTAAACATGAATTGCTTCTTAGATCCATCAAGAATCGATCTAATGCTTCTAGGTAATTTTTATGTGCCATCGTAAATTCGTTCCAGGTGATAAAACTTATATTTAATATTGCATATGTGCCCTTCATCTAAATGAATGTCCTGTCTCGTCCTTCCACCTTCTCATAATGTATATCTTATATACTTGATGAAGCTATAGATATCGATATGTTGCCTTCTAATTTAAATACTTGTTTTCCACTAAGACCAACGCTTCTTTATGCATAACATCTGGTATCTCCATTGATTTTTAACATATTTAAGAAGGTGGGAGTGGTCGGGTGTTACGGTATGTAAATTTTACATATATAGCGCATTTAAAAAATAGGGCGCAGGGTATAACCCGCACCCCCGAAATTGAACAAAATACATAGCATTTTTCCACCAAGGACCATCCCTGTACATCATCTGAAAATTACCTGGAAATCGGTTTAGAAGTGGGCGTGGTCGGATCTTAAGACCACAAATAAGTGCCGCGAATTGGAGACACAACCACCATTGACTATTGAATTATTTTCAAACCCCGCTCCGCCGAAATTCATCAAAATAGATAGTTTATTTTCACCAGGGGACATATATGCAGCCTATTTTCCCCAGGATTATCCCGGTACATTCCCTGAAATTTGTAGGCAAATCGGCTCAGAAGTTTCAGAGATAAAACATACACGGTGTGCCTTAACCAAATTTAAGTGGGAGGTGCTTACACCTGGGAAGTTTTTGCAGATTCTGAAACTACAATGCTCATAGATGAGAAATATCAAGAAACAAAAAAAAAGTCGCCGGAGGGATTTTCAAATAAATCGCGATTTAAGTTCACATTTTTAGGGGTTCTTTACGTTTTCAGGATTTTGCTTGGATACCGCGAGTCCTATGTAAATGGGCCTAAGGATAATGTTGTAGCTGTGAAAATTCTCCACAAAATTTACCTTTATTATAGTTTAGTAGGTTTTACCGTTTTTGAGATATAGAAGTTCAAATTAAGACAATGCACTGAGTATATCGCCTCCTTATAAAACAATATCATGCCCAGTGCGCCTTAACTAACTTTTGATGAAAACCGCTTACACATGGGAAGATTTCGCGGATTCTGAAACAGCAATGTTCATAGATAAGAAAAAAATTTGAAAAAATCGCCGGAGTAATTTTTAAATCAATCGCGATCAAAATTCACAATTTTAGGGTTTTTTTAGGTTTTCACGATTTTGCTTGGAAACCGCAAGTCGTATCGAAATGAGTCTAAAGAAAATGTTGTAGCTGTGAAAATTCTCTACAAGACTGACTTTTTGGTTTTTTCATAGGTTTTACCGTTTTTGAAATATAGGTTCAGTTCAAATTTTTAGGTTTTTATCTTAAGTCTTTAAGATTTGGCTTGGAAACCGCAAGTCATATCAAAATGGGACTAAAGAAAATGTTGGAGCTGTGAACATTCCCTACAAGTTTGTATGATTTTATGATTATTTTTTCCTAGGTTGTACCATTTTCAAGATATTTAAGTTTAATTTGGGAAATTGAAGTAATGACATTGTTTTATAAGGAGGCGATACAATCAGTGCATTGTCTCAATTTTAACTTCTATATCTCAAAGGCGGTAAAACCTACGAAAATATCACAAAGGCCAATCTTGTGGAGAATTTTCACGGCTACAACATTTTCTTTAGGCCCATTTACATAGGACTCGCGGTTTCCAAGCAAAACCGTGAAAACCTAAAGAACCCCTAAAAATGTGAATTTTGATCGCGATTTATTTGAAAATCCCTCCGGCGATTTTTTTGTTTCTTGTTATTTCTCTTCTATGAGCATTGTAGTTTCAGAATCTGCAAAAACTTCCCAGGTGTAAGCACCTTCCATTTAAATTTAGTTAAGGCACGCCGTGTTTAGGTATACCCAACTGGAAGCGGAGATATTCGCATATGAATAAAACTATGAATTTTCTCCACATATTTTGTTTACCAATTCCGCTCTCTGAAAATTACCTGAGCATCATTAAAATCAATAAGATTCTTCCTCTGTGAAACTCCCATCAACGTCCAAAATTTCGTGAATTTCCGATCAAAATTTCGACTGTAGTGTGATTACAAAAAATTGGTAAATGGGATGTATTACCGACTATTGCAATATCTCCATTATTTGGCACACCTACGCCAACCTAATTCGCATTATTGTAAATATGGGATTTTCTTCTTTCTTAGTCAGGCTTTGTTTTTGGAAAATCCCCATTGGCATTTTGAGTCTATACGGAACATACAAACAAACATACTAAGGAAGGTGTTTTATGCGATGACGAGATTTCATTGCATCTTTTGCATTGGTTCAAACGAAGTCGTGAAAGATCCAATCTTTTGATTAGCATTTAAACCAATGTAAAGGAAATCGTGAAAGATCCGATCTTTTCATCAGCATTTGAATCCATGCAAAGGAAGTCGTGAAAGATCCGATCTTTGCATCGGTGTTTGAACCCATTCCATGGATCCAATAGAGATGAATTTTGTGTTTTTATTTATACACATTTTTCTAAATATATAAGATTAATTATTTACAATAGGCTTGATGTTGTCGGAGACTCGAAATCACAACCAATGTTGTTAAAACTCTCGTCGTAATGATAATGTCATTGTAAAGGGTTGGTGAAAATGACATGCCAAAGCATTGGTGAAAATGACATGCCAAAGCATTAGTGTAAATGACATGCTTTGGATCCAAAAATGAATAGCATCTTTTGGGGTCCACGCTCATATAAAATTCATCGATGAAGATGCTAAAAAGATGACATGCCAGATCACTTGCACCCATGATTGAATGGCATCTTTGGCATCGAACATTTTGCTGGGAGTAAATGTATGGGCAGCATTCAATAAGGAAAGGATCGAACAGGGTCGTCTATATGATACCCTAGACAACCAACATTTAAATCTAATTTGGTGAACTTTTTTCTACATGTAATTTTTCAAGTTTCATCAAAATATATGTCCAATTTTGTATTTGGTGCGTCAAATACATGAAATCGGCTGCAAATATAAATTAAAATTGAACAGAATTTGTGTTTGTTGCACCTAGTATATCAAACTGGCTAACATATAAATGAACTGATTTTCAGTATTATATGGCAGACTAAATTTTAGTTTGAATTCGGTGACATTTTCTAATATTCATACAAATTGGGCAGCATTTGGGTGTTTGGTGCACCAAATACATGTAATCGGACGAACATATATATATATACTAGCAAATGCCCGCTACTTCGTATGCGGAAAAGGAACAAAATATATATAAACAATATTTAATACGGGAATGGTGAATACTGAAGATTTTGTTGTACTAAGACCTATTTTTATTACCAATATTTTTTTCGATTGTAGTCAGAATTTACAAAAAAATCTGAAGTATCGCATCCCTACACAACTACCATATTTTTTATTTCGAATTTCCAAAACTACGCATCCTATTGCAAATTTCAGATTTGACTCCTGGTTTTAACCCATCACTAACACAGCATTCCCTTCCAGTACGAATTTCCAAACACTAAACTTTATCTCACGCCTTCACAACAACAATCACGCACATTTACAATGCAAGGTTCTAGCTTTAGCGGTTTCGCCCAGAACCCGAATAGGTCCGTTAAATTTTCGGCATTCAAAATGGCCATAATAATCTAAAATGACCATAAAAATCCACGTTTTCGTATATCCCCATATAACGGTACCTCTCGACTTCGTGTATTTTAAAAGATTACTTCCTTATATTCAACATATATCCTAACCCCAATTCACTTTTCCAGCTTTATCTGTTCTCCTGAAACCCATTATAGTACTATTTAGTACTTTTTGTATAAATAAGTACGAATTTTCAAAACCTCCTCCCTACCTCCACTCTAAACACCAATTGCTAATCTAGTACCGAATTTCAAAATTCCAGTTCTACCCTTTACAAAGTCACAAATTGTACAAAATTCTCTACCATATAGCAAATACCAAAAGGTACCAAATTTTGTACCATTTAGCACTTTTCGTACACGATTTTCCAAAATGTACTTTCATATCTCAGCTCTATCCGTTCACCTAACCCCAAATTATAGCCAATGTAGTTCCATTTAGCACTTTTCCATAGGTATGAATTTCCAAAACTACCTCAATCCTCACTCCAACAGAAATCTGTTCACGCAAATACAGCGAATTCTATATTCTAACAGTAATCTTAATTCCAAATTTCAGGATTCCAGCTCTTCAAATCCAAATCATACTAAACTCACTACCATTTAGGACTTTTCGACCTTTGGTACATCTTGCTTACTCTTAATCAGTGACCCCCATTCCAAATTTCAGGATTCCGGCCCTATTCGTTAACCCATATCTAAATTGTACTATATTTAGTACTATTTAGTACTTTTCGTATAAGTTTAGTTCGAATTCCAAAAACCTTTAATTTTTACCCTTCAACAGTGATTCTCATTCCAAATTTCAGGATTCCAGATCTATCCGTTCACCCAAATCCAAATTGTACTAAATTTAGTATCATTTAGTACTTTTCGTGGACTTATAGCTCGAATTTCTAAAAACCTTTCTTTGTTACTCTCCATCAGTGACCCTCTTTACAAATTTCAGGATTCAAGCTCAATCCGTTCATCCAAATCCAAATTGTATTAAACTTAGTACCATTTAGAACTTTTCGTGTACTTATAGTTCGAATTTACAAAAACCTTTCTTTGTTACTCTCCACCACTGACCCTAATTTCAAATTTCAGAATTCCAGCTCTATCCGTTCATCCAAATCCAAATTGTACAACATTTAGTACCATTTAGTACTTTCGTACCCTTATAGTTCGAGTTTACAAAAACCTTCATTGTTACTCTTCATCAGTGACACTCATTCCAAATGTCTGTATTCCAGTTTAATCCGTTCACCCAAATCAAAATTGTACTAAATTTAGTACCATTTAGTACTTTTCGTATCCTTATAGTTCGAATTTCCAAAAACCTTTCATTGTTACTCTTCATCAGTGACCCTCATTCCAAATGTTTGTATTCCCGCTCTATCCGTTCACCCAAACCCAAATTGTACTAAATTTAGTACCATTTAGTACTTTTCGTGCACTTATAGTTCGAATTTCTAAAAACCTTTCTTTGTTACTCTCCAGCAGTGACCCTCATTACAAATTTCAGGATTCCAGCTCTATCCGTTCACCCAAATCCAAATTGTACTAAATTTAGTACCATTTATTACTTTTCGTACACTTATAGTTCTAATTCCAAAAACCTTTCAGTTTTACTCTTCATTAGTGATCCTCATTCCAAATTTCAGGATTCCAGCTCTATCCGTTCACCCCAATCCAAATTGTACTAAATTTAGTACCATTTAGTACTTTTACCCTTATAGTTCGAATTTACAAAAAACTTTCATTGTTACTCTTCATCGGTAACCCCCATTCCAAATGTCTGTATTCCAGCTCAATCCGTTCACCCAAATCAAAATTGTACTAAATTTAGTACCATTTAGTAGTTTTCGTACCCTTATAGTTGGAATTTCCAAAAACCTTTCATTGTTACTCTTTATCAGTGACCCTCATTCCAAATGTCTGTATTCCAGCTCTATCCATTCACCCAAATCCAAATTGTACTATATTTAGTACCATTTAGTACTATTCGTGCACATATAGTTCGAATTTCCAAAAAGTTTTCTTCGTTACTCTCCACAATTGACCGTAATTTCAAATTTCAGGATTCCAGCTCCATCCGTTCACACAAATCCAAATTGTACTAAATTTAGTACCATTTAGTAATTTTCGTACACATAAGTACGAATTTCCAAAATCACCCTCATGTCTCAATCATACACTTCAACAGTAATCTTAATTCCAAATTTCAGGATTCCAGTTCTATTCGTTCACCCAAATATAATTTGTACTAAATTTAGTATCATTTAGTACTTTTCGTACACATTAGTACGATTTTCCAAAAACATTTAATTACATCAACACCACTTCCCAACCTTGATTTCCATACCAAATTCCATGATTCTAGCTATATCCGTTCAAAATATACAATTGGTACTAAATTTTGTAAGTTTTAGTACTTTTCGTACACTTAGTGGTCGATGTTCCAAAAACCCTTTGGTACATCTTTCTAAATCTCCATCAGTTACCCTCATTCCAAATTTCAGAATTCTAGCTCTTACCGTTTCCCTAATACAAAGGGTACCATATTTAGTACCTTTTAGTACACTTCTGGGTCGAATTTCCAAAAACCCAGCCTTATCTCACCCCTACACACCAACAGCAACCTACACCCAAAATTTCAACTTTCTAGCTTCAGCGGTTTCGTCTGGGCGGTGATGAATCAGTCAGTGAATACCTCACCTCACTGCTCTTTTATATATATAGATATATATAGAGCTATATCCAACTCTGAACCGATTTTTATTAAAAGCAATAGCGTTCTTCCTATGGCTAAATAAATGATATTCCAATTTTGCAGCTGAATCGGACAATAAATGTGACCTGTGCGTTGCGAACGGACGAACGGACATGCATAAATGGACTCAGAAAGTGATTCTATGTATATCGCTAGAAGGAACTATGGGTCTATCTCGTTTCTTCATCGGAAAACCTATAATGTATATATGTATATTCTTGATCAGGGTAAAATTCTAAGTCGATATAATTATGTCCGTCTGTCCTGCTGTCTGTTGAAATCAAGATACAGCTCGCAATTTTAAAGATAGATATTTGTACTTTGCTATAGGTGTTTCTATTACTACTAGGATGTTTGGTACTGAAAATGGGCTATATCGGTCCACGTTTTGATATAGCCCCAAAAAAAAACGTACCACCCGATTTTTAGTAGTTTGAAGGTTTTAGCTTCATTACCACACCGAAATGGCTGAAATTTGGTACTTAGTCTTCGTTGTGGGTATAGAACATTGCCACAGCAATCCACCGAAATGGCTGAAATTTGGTATTTAGTGTTTGTTGGAGGTCAAAGCCTTTCTGGCTGAAATTCGTCGGTATAGGTCCACGTTTCGATAATTCGTAATTCTGAAGGTTGTGACGTCAATATCCCACCGAAAGACTGAAATTTGTTATTTATTACAAAATATTTCAGAAGAGAATTATCAATATAGGTCCGCGGGTTGCTATACCCCCCATAGAAGCGCTCCTCTTGATTTTCGGTATTTTATATGTTTTGCCAAAATATCGCAAATTTGATATTCAGTCTTCTTTGTGTCTAAAAACTTTTCTCCAGACATTTTTAGGTAAAGATCGACGTTTTAATGTAGCCTCCATGGAACGGTACCTCCCGAATTTCGGTATTTTGAAGGTTTGCCACATTGTTTTACCTAACTTGCTGAAATTTGGTATTTTGTCTTCTTCATAAACGTAAGGGAACTAATTGTTCCATTTTACTTCAATACAACTCGTGGTTGGGGGTATAACAAATTTGGCCTGGTCGAACTTAACGACGTCCTTACTTGCTTTTGTATATAGTCGGTTTTCAGAATTTTGGGCGTATGAACTTGCCGACAAAAATATGGATTTGGATTAGAGTTCAAACGTTTTGCGGGGGAAGTACCAAAAGAATTTCAGTTCATTCCTTTAGTCCGTTTTGGAAGCGGGTCTTATTTTGGGAGTAATTCCTCTCGATAGATATAGCGCCCACCAGTCAATTCATATAATTTAAAGCGTCCGGAACATTATATGAGGAACCGGGCCATTAGGAGTACCTTCGATACAAATTTCCAAAGGATCCCCGAACAGACCCTTGACCGCACTTTGGAGGGGACCGAATCCAAAGTTTGGACCAAATCGGTTGCTCTTTTTATGAGGTATCGCCCGTACCACTTTAACGAATATTTTCGAATTTTTTTGGGGGAGGTACAGGAAGCTGTGGACCTATAAGGGCCATCTTCGAATTCCATTTAATATTCAAAGAAATATAATGATGTGCAAAGTGTGGACCAACTCATTCTTGGGTCCGAGAGTTGTCGTTCGCACAAGCCACTCACATTCCGGACGTAGGGGGTTTTTTACGGCTTTCGGGTCATTTTCTCAAGAAGTATGGACTTGCCACTAAAAAACTTGTACCATTGTAATAGGGGCCTTGAACGCCTCCTATTGTCCTAAACTGTACATCTCCAAAAGTTTGTGTGTGAGTTACACGAAGGAGTTGGCATATATAGTCCATATTCGAATTTGATATATGTATGTCTCGTAGAGACATTACAAAGTGCGAAGTATGGACCAAATCGGTTACTTCCTTCGAAAGTTGTTGTGCGCACTATTTTAGCGAAAAGGAGTGGACCGATATGGCCCAACATGATTTAAGTTTGCGCAAAATTTTGTACCGAATCGGTTTGTCCGTTCGAGGGATATCGTGCCCTTCATCCACTACACATGGTGGGGCACTCTCTGTCTCCATTCTGCGAAAACGAAAATTTATTCCATGCTGTTCCCTATAAGTTCTTGTCAACTAAATTTCGAATTTCACTAAAATTTAGTACCTGAAGAAAAATAAAATATTTCACTTCGTGTAATCGCTATGATAATTTAAACAATAATCCTTAAAAGCAACAATCCTACCTACCTAACAAAATATCTGTACACAGTCAGTTTCCAAGAAATAGCTACTTTTTCTCCAGGGAAAAATTGTCGCAATTAGGAACACACCACGCCCACAGTGTGGGCTATAACGGCTATGCGGTGTTATTTTTGATATTTGCAAAAATTGCAAAAAAAGTTATAACCCTAGCCCACACCTTCCAATATTTCTACCTAATTTGTTGGTTTCCTTAGTTTTAATATGATTGCTATCGAATCCCATATAGAAATTAACAACCGGTGATGGCAAAAAATTTGGGTTTTGGCCAGGAAAATCGATTTCTGAACCACTGTGCGTCGTTTTAGGGTCGGATGATGAAAGCATCATAAACCATCTGTTGTATTATTGAATATCGAATACGGATGAGAGCAGAATTCGGCTAACTCTTAGTTTGGGCGCTTTATTTTCTGCAATTAAATTTATAATAATTACTAATTTGCCTATATTGACTTCCTTCTCCCTTTTAGTCCATCCCATCTACAAATGAATAAATAGCTCCACAAACTAAATATTGCTTTGGATCATAGAATACAATTTATATGCATTTTATGTTACTTCATTTCCTCTACAATGTCCATTGTTCTCAATTCTTATGAAATGTAAATACATACAAATTTGGAACTATTTTGTGTGAAAAGACCTAGTCTTTAACAAATTAGAATAATTGAAAGAGTTCTTAACAAAGTACACATACAGACGCATGAACATAACTACCATATAATATGCATATTTATATGATTGCAGAGAAGTCCAACCACTAGTTAATTAACCGGATATAAGGCCAAACATTGGAGTATAAGAAACCTGAAAACTCTATGTAAGATGAAAAAGTCAGTGAAAAAAATACATCTAAAATAATAGGTCTGTCTGGTTAGCCTAAAATTTGCAACGGTTTGAACAAATTGTTACAGAATATTGTATGTTAACGTAATTTTTGACAGCTCTTCACTGAGAACTTGCAAGTTTTTGCAGGAGAACTTTCAACTTGCAAAAACTTTTAAGTAACCAGACACACATACACAGAAAAAAATATTTCAAGAATTTTTACATATTTTCGTTCGTGATGTAGTACAGGTACCATACTGCACAGGTACCTCACATAAGATACATGTGCAGTTTCATATATCCAGCCGAAAGCCACCATTTTTAAAAAATATGTAAGATTTTCATGAGATGCAAAATCGCTTTCCTATTTTTCCTACATTCCCATTATTTGCTCTCATATTTCCTCCCTTGTTTGGTAAATGCTCTCGTCTCACATTGACACTGTATATAGTGTTGTTGTTGATATATCAACAAATCAAAACACAACCCTCACCATCGTCTCACCATCACATTGAGACTATATCAACAAACCACAATAACGCACGCTTTACGCTAACTGCCGCTGTCGCAATAATTGTTGTTAGTTAACTGACAAACCAAACAACTACAGTGTGTTTGGTGCCGAAAAAACAATTGTGATATCTCCGTTATTTGGCCACCTACGCCAACCTACTTTGCATAATTTGCAAAGATGGGATCTCCTACTTTCATAGTAAGGCTTTGCTTTTGGAAGGTCCCAACCAAAGCTGTTATATTCGCCATTATATGTAACTAAAATCGCAAAAATGAAAAGTTGTGTTTAATTTGCGACTATTGTGATATCTTCGTTGTTTGACCACCTACGACAACCTACTTTGCATAGTCAAGTTCGTTCTCGTTTTTGTCTATTGGTATACCCCTTATAGAGGCAGAGATATTTGCTTTTGAATAAAACGATGACTTTTTCTCCAAATAAGTTGTTTGCCCATTACGACCCCTATATATTATGTGACCATCACCAAAATGAATAGGCTTCTTCCCCTCCGGGACCAGAAGAAGAAGAAACTTCCCCTATTAAAGGGTACATCTACAAACAGAAGACTCCTCTAGAGGGACAGCTAGAAGCAGCTGTAAAGGTAACTTCTATAGATAGAAGCAACACTATGAAAGACTTCTTTAAATAAAAACCATACAGAGAGAAGTCTTCATATATATAGAAGGTCTTATAAAGATGGGTTCTTTAGATAAAAGATACTCTAATGGAGTGTTAAGACGTGTTCCTAACCTTGCAACGGCTGGCCACCACGGAAGTCTTTCCCTGGCCAGTCGAGTTCGCCTGTCCACTGGAGTCAAGCAGAGCAACTCACCCAATATGAGCACCAGCAGCCTCTGGAAATGTGATAGCACGGCACTCAACTTGCATGTGCTTGAGTCAACCAAGTATCCGATGCAGTGTAGTTTCTGCAGTCCGTCGTAAACGCTTCTGATCACGACACAATTTGAGCCCCACTGGCCCCTTTCCCTATAAATGGATGACCACAATATAGCTCTACGTTTCCGTTAATTTTGGGCACTTTTATTTATTATTTATTTTCAATCAAATATGTTTACAAAAGATTTAGGTCGTACCAATGTAATTCAATTTGCAAATTTAGTTTAATTCAGGTTCTGGTACTTTTACTAAAAAACAGTGTTCTCTTTTTCTTTCTTTTGATGGCGGTGGTGGTTTTAAAAGAATGTGGCGCGACGAAACAAAAAGAATGACAAAATTCTCCAAATATAAAAGATAAACAAAAAGACCCTATGCCGGTCTCATTAATTACCACCGCCGTTAGTATAAACAGGTGGACGACGTTTATGGGAACAGTTTAGAGCATATTTAAATAATGCTAATGTAGTGCTTTCCCATAAACATGGAGTCTTCTTCAGATAGAAACCCCTGTAAAAAATCTTCTATAGATAGTAAAATGTAAAAATGTCTTCTTTACATAAGAAACCTCTAAAGGCCTTGCTTAGATAGAAGCCCCTACAAAGAGACCTTCTTTAGATTAAAGACCCCTAAAAGGGTCTTCTTTAGATAGAAGACCATACAAAGAGATCTCTTTAGATAAAATATCCTCTAAAAACTTCTTCTTTAGAGAGAATTCCCTCTTAAAAGGTCTTCTTTAGATAAAAGACCCTCGAAAAGAGTTTCCTTTATATGGAAGACACAATAAATAGGGCTTCTTTAGTTAGAAGCCACTTCAATGGAGTATTCTTCAGATAGAAGCCTCTGTACAGACGTCTTCTATAGATAGTAGCCCCCCTAAAAATGATTTCTTTTTAGATAAGGCAACGTTGAAAGTACTTATCATTACATAGAAGCCCCTATAAAATAGTTATCTTTAGATAGAAGCCCCTACAAAGAGATCTTCTTTAGATAAAAGACTCTCTTAAAGTGTCTTCTTTATATAGAAGCCCCACAAAGAGATCTTCTTTAGATAAGAAAAAGACCCTAGAAAAGAGTCTTTTTATTTAGAAGGTCTTACAAAGAGGACTTGTTTCGATATAAGTCCCTCTAAAGGGGTTCTTTTTAGATAGAAGCTCCTATAAAAAGGTATTCTTTAGTAAAACAATCCTCTAAACGGGCCTCTAAATAGTTCACCTTTAGACAAAAGCCCCTCTAAAGAAGACATCTTGAGGCACTTAAAAAGGCATTCTTTAGATAGAAGCCACTCAAAAGGGGTTCTCTTTAGATACATGTCCCTCTAAAGAGGTCTTTCTTTGATAAAATGCCCTTAAAAAGGCATTCTTAGGATAAAAGGTCCTCTAAAAAGGCTTTCTTAAAAGTCGTTCTTAAATAGACATTCCTCTAAATTGGTCCACCTTAAATAAAAGCCCCTCTTAAAATGTCTTCTTGAGATAAGAAGCCTTCCAAAAAGTTCTTCTTTAGATAAACAACTCTCTTAAAAAGTATTGTTTAGTTTGAAACCCTTCCGAATTGATTTCTTGAAATAATTGTCTTCTTAAGATAAAAGACCCTCTAAAAGGGTATTCCTTAGATTGAAGCCCCTCTAAAGTGATCCTCTTTAGATAGAAGTCCCTCTAAAGAGGACTTCTTTAGACTGAAGCCAATGTAAAGGAGTCTTCTTTAGATGGAAGCCCATGTAAAGAGGTCTTCTATACATAGTAGCCCCTCTAAAAATGTCTTCTTTAGAAGATCCTCCAAAAGGACTTGTTTCGATAGAAGCCCCTCTAAAGGGGTTCTCGTTATATAGAAGTCATATAAAGAGGTCTTCTTTAGCAAAACAAGCCTCTAAAGAGTTCACCTTCAGATAGGAGACCCTCTAAAGAAGACATTTTAGACACTTTAAAAAGGTGTTATTGACATAGAAGCCCCTCAAAAGGGGTAATCTTTTAATAGAAGCCCCTCTAAAAAGTTCTTCTTTAGATAATGAATCCTTTAAAGAATCTTCTTTAGATAAAATACCCTCTTTATGTAGAAACCCCTCTCAAGGGGTCCTCTTTAGATAGATGCCCCTCTAAAGAATTCTTTCGTAGATAAAATGCGCTCTAAAAAGGTATTCTTAGGACAAAAGACTCTCTAAAAGGTTTTCTTTAGATAAAAGACCCTTCAGTCTATAAATAGAAGAAGCACTTAGAAGTCCTACTTGAGATAAGAGACCTCCTAAAAAGGGCTTCTTTAGATAGAAGCCCCTCTAAAGAGGTCTTCTTGAGTTAAGAGGCTCTCTAAAATGGTCTTTTTTAGATAAACAACTCTCTAAAAAGTAGTCTTTTGTTTGAAACCCCTCTGTAGTGCGATTCTCTAACTCATTTTTTGAGTTACCGACAAATGTCAGTAAAATTAAAATGCTTATAATTTCGGTAGTTAACGATATTTTTGGTAAGTTAGCGACGAATAAAAAGCAGTCGTAAAGTTCTTTTAAGTGATTTTCTTAATATGAGAGACCCTCTGAAAGGGTTTTCTCGAAATAATTGTCTTCTTAAGATAAAATATGCTCTAAAAGGGTTTTCCTTAGATTGAAGCTCCGCTAAAATGATCCTCTTTAGGTAGAAGCCCCTCTAAAGAGGTCTTCTTTAGACTGAAGTCACTCTAAAGGGGTATACTTTAGATGAGAGATCCGGGCCTTTTATTGATAGTAGCCCCTCTAAAATTTTCTTCTTTAGATAAGGCACCCTCTAAAGGAGATCTCTTTATATAGAAGCCGCTATAAAGAGATATACTTTAGATAAAAGACCCTCTAAAATGATCTTCTTTAGATGGAAGCCCCTACAAAAAGATCTTCTTTAGATAAAAGACCCTCTAAAAAGGTCTTCTTTAGATAAAATACCCTCGAAAAGAGTCTTCTTTATATAGAAGGCCCTATAAAAAGGGGTTTCTTAGATAGAAGCCACTCTAAAGGAGTCCTCTTCACATAGAAGCTCATGTAAAGAGGTCTTCTATAGATAGTAGCCCCTCTAAAAATGTCTTATTTATCCTTTAAAAACTCTAAAGGGGTCTGGTTTAGATAGAAGCCCCTCTAAAGGGGTCCATTTTAAAGAGAAGCCCCTCTAAAAAAGACATCATTAGAAACTTTTAAAAGGCTTCCTTTAGGTAGAAGCCACTCAAAAGGGATCCTCTATAGATATATGCCCCTCTAAAGAGGTCTTTCTTAGATAAAATGTCCTTTAAAAATGTATTATTAGGATATAGGTCACTCTTAAAAGCTCTTCTTGAGATAAGAGACCATCTGAAAGTTCTTCTTTAGATAGAAGCCCCTCCCAAGATGTCTTCTTGAGATCAGAGGCCCTCTAAAATGGTCTTTTTTAGATAAACAACTATCTGAAAAAAACATTCTTTAGACTGAAACCCCTCTGAAGGGATCCTCTTTAGATATAAGCTCCTTTTTGAATGATTTTCTTGATAGGAGAAACCCTCTTAAAGGTCTTCTTTAGGTAAGATATCCCCTTAAAGGGTTCTACATATAGGAGCCCCTCTAAAGAGGTCTTCTTTAGGTAAGAGATCCCCTTAAAGGGTTCTACATATAGAAGCCCCTCTAAAGAGGACTTCTACAACCTCTTAAAGTAACATGCACAGATAGAAGTCTCTCTACAAGGTTTTCCTACATAAATTTAGATAGAAAGGGTCAAATCAGCTTTAAGTGCAACACTCTGCTTCGACCTAGGATAGCTTGACCGCTTAACAGTCTTGGCACCAACTTACACAAATGGATTTAAATACGAGGGCTGCAAGATAACTTCCTGGCCTAGGCAACACTGCGTGTTATGCCAATTGAAAAGTGCATTGGAAAGATTGAAATTTGTTAACATAATCGTACTCAAGAAGGTTTGGCATTCGCCCATGTGTCATATTTTTTACAGGGACTTAACCACTTTAAAAAAAATGGAATTTACAAGTGAACAGTTTCGTCCTATCATTTTTCAGAAGTTTCGACGTGGATAATCACGGTGAGAGTACATCGATCAAATTAAATCTTTGTATGTCGATAAAGGACCATCCTATTGCACTATAAAAAACTGGTTTAATGTACTCAATCGTGGCCGACATTCGCTAAAAAATGAAGGTCGTGAGGGTCGTCCGAAAACGGGCCTTATGCCATAAAAAAATTAAGCCGTGCGTAAGCTTGTCGACTGGTACAATGAAATTGTGAATAAATATGATCACGGTGCTTCAAACGACGTTTATAAGATCGTCACAGACGACGAATCTTGGGTGTTTGCGTATGAGCCCGAAACAAGACAGTAATCGATCGTGTGGGTCTTCGAAGGCGAGCCAAATCCGACGAAAGTTGTTCATGAAATAAGCACTTCAAAGCAAATGGTCCCCTGTTTCTTCGGCAAAACTGACCATGTGTCGGCTATACGGTTTGACCAACATAGAACGCTTAATTCTGAGTGGTACACTACAATTTGTTTGCCTGAAGTATCCAGAGACATTCAAAAAACGAACAAGAGCAAATGAATCATTATGCCCAACGCACAACAACAGCGCTTTTTGTCCGCACAAAATGTAAATTAATGGGTTATCCGCCATACAGCCCTAACTTGGCACCCAATGACTTCATTTGATTTCCGCTCATCAAGAAAAATGCTTGGTCAACGATTTTCGTCGCAAGAAGATGCTGTTGAAGCGTTCAAAAATCATGTTTTGGAGGTGTATCAATCAGGGTGGAAAAAGTTCTTCAAAAATTGGTTTGAATGCATGAAAAAGTGTATACAACCTGCTGGAGACAACTTAACCCATTATGCCCATTGGCAACTTAAGTTGCCAGATGACATCTTCCTCTTTGTTGTAGTCTGAGAAAGAAGTGGGAATTGGGAATAGAAAAGTAACTTGGAGTAACTAGGGAGGTACCGTTCTATGGGAGCTATGCTAAGGCGTGGACCTATACTTTCTGGGGGGAAAGTTTTATACCCCCAACGAAGACTAAGTATCAAATTTTAACCATTTCGGTGGAATATTGAAAGCCACAACCTTCAAAATACCGGAAATAGGGAGGTACCGTTCTATGGGGCTATACTAAGGTGTGGACCTATACCGATAAGTTTCTGGGGGGGGGGGGGGAAGTTTTATGCCTCCAACGAGAACTTAATACCAAATTTCAGCCATTTAATACGCGTAATGAAGACCAAATACCAAATTTGAGCCATTTCGGTGGATTATTGTGGCCACAACCTTTAAAATACCGAAAATCGGCAGGTACCGTTCTATGGGGGTACTATGAAGGCGTGGACCTATACTGACAAATTTCATGGTGAAAGTTGTATACCCCCAACAAAGACTAAGTAGTACGTTTCAGCCATTTCGGTGTGATAACGAGCCGTTCTATGGGGGCTATATCAAAACGTGGACCGATATAGCCTATTTGCAATACCAAACATCCTAGGAATAATAGAAACTTCTATATCAAATTACAAAGCTCTATCTTAAAAATTGCGAGCTGTATCTTGATTTCAACAGACGGAAAGACGGGCAGACAGACCTGGCTATATAGACATAGAATTTTACCCTGACCAAGAATATATATACCTTATAGGGACTTCGATGAATATTTCGATGTGTTACAAACGGTATGACAAATTTAATTAACCGTCCATATTATGGTGGATGGTATAATAACACGAAATTTCTAAGCCCTAGCTCTCTTTATAATTTAGCGTAATAAAATTTGGTATCCTTCCTACACATATGGTACACCTTTCCAAAATCACCTACCCATTTCTGCACTGACGCCATATGCAATTTGAACTGGAGGAATTAAATCTCTGAAATTTGGTAACGTTCTGTTATCCACCCGAGTAAGAAACTCATTTTGTCCCATTCACCTCAAGTTTGAGCTTCTCCGATTGCAGTAAGCTTCATTGTTATTACATTTGTTAATGTACATTACGAAGGCATTTAGTTTATTAAATTTCCTGGAAATAGAACAAAGAATAATATACCATAGGTGTAGGCAGGCCTTGGGGGAAATTTGTTAAGCTCCCCAAAAAATATTAACAAACTTCAGTGATTGTAATCTTCATAGTCTAGATTATCTAAGTACATTTCTGTAGTACTTTCATAGTAACGAGGACAACATAATTACTTCCCCCATAGCCCCCTAGGTTTTAAAATATTCAATATTTCAAATTTATCGACATTTTGGTCAAAGGACAAAATGACATCTTAATGAATAAGTGACAGACATACACAGATATGATGATAGCTATTAATGGAGATTTGTTGTGAACAACTGCACACACACACATACACACCTACCTACCGACACACATCTCTACAAATTTGACAATTCAAGTTGAAAATAGAATTCATTTAAATGTTGGAAAATTTATTGATCATCAACAATGGATGAATTTCCTTTCATTTCAACAACTTTCTCCATATATTTCCTGAAAGCATCCCAGAAGCCACAAGGGTAAATAAAGCCTGACAGCTTCCTCATGAAATGAAATTTCAAGAAATTTCTTTAAAATTTAGTGGCATTTATTTATAAACTGGGTCAACTATTGTCTTACACATATTTGCTTACCTGTTAATTATTCTAATGGTTACAATATGATTTATATTCAGTTTTAACAACAACAACCTCTAAACGTACACAACACAATGCCTTAAATGTTTATATTGAAATTAATGATGTCATTTCTAATTACAATTCAATGGGTCATAATGACCCATTATTGTTGTAGTAGAGGGAAAGGAAAATTCAGCTCCATTTACTTGCTTTGTGAATGGTTATGTGTTTGGATTGAATTCACACAATTGAAAATTTTGGATGCGAACTTTGAATGCGAAACTTAATTTCAATGGATGCAACTTCTAAGGGGATTCTCTAATTTAAATAGATGCACTTCCGCAGAATAAATATGTATACGTATCGAAGTACAGATGACAGAGGAAAATCTTGGCTTAACTAGGGTGCTTGTGAGGTATGATAGGGAGATTCTTGTCAAGGGGAGATTCTTATTGTCAACACTCATATTGCGGACTTACTTTTTATGTTCCATCTTCACTTTGGATACCTGGTGTAGATGAGCTTTTAGGTTGAGTTTGACATCTTCCTTCTATTGTGGCTTCTTTTAGTAATGTCACTCAGGTCAATATAGTCGACATTTCCTGAGTATATCAGCAATGTAAAACTTATCTGGAAATGGTATCTTAAGTTGGGACAACAATGGCTTCCGTTACATCGCCATGGTGTTGCAGTTATCGGCAGGTAGGAGATGAATGATACCAAGCAAAGGCCCCGAGCTTCTTTAACATGGCAAATCTCAAGACTTATCTTGTTTCTGTCTCTCTCTCTCAAGTGGACACTGACCTCCCAGTGATGTCACCTGAGGTGCTGCCTTTAACACCCGTTAAAGGTAGTGGGCTAAAAGGTGCCGCGCGTTCACCCATAAGAACGTTAAAAACTTGAGTTTGGTCGTCGGGTTAGTAACCCTCCCCTAGAAAAAAACAGCGTACTATGAAACATGTAAGAACGGTGTTAAGTTCGGCCAGTCCGAACATGTTATACCCTCCACCACGAGGAAGAAGACTACAAATTTCTGGCGGAAAGTTTTTATACTCAAAGCAGACTAAATACGAATATTCAGATATTTCGGTAAAACGTAAAATACAGAAAATCAAGAGGTACGCTTCTACGGGGGATATAGGAACCCGCTGTCATATACTGATAATTTGCATAACCCCATGGAAGACAAAATAACAAATTTCAGTTTTTCGGTGATATTGAGGTCACAACCTTCAGAATTACGATAATCGGGAGTTACCGTTCTATGGAGGCTATATCGAAACGTGGACCTATACGACGATTTTTTGTTAAAAAGGGTTTTACCTCTAACAAAGACTAAATACCAAATGTCAGCCATTTCGGTGGGTTACTGTGGCCACAACCTTCAAAATACCGGAAATAATGAGGTACCGTTCTATAGGGACTATACTAAGGCGTGGACCTGCACCGACAAGTTTCTGGGGGAAAGTTTTATACACCCAACGAAGACTAAATACAAAATTTCAGCCATTTCTGAGGAATATTGAAGCCACAACCTTCAAAACACCGAAAATCGGGAGGTACGGTCTATGGGGGCTATATCAAGGCATGTACCTATACCCACAAATTTTAAATGGAACGTTCAATGCCCCTAACGAGGACCAAATACCAAATTTCAGCCATTTCGGTGGATTATTGTGGACACAACTTTTAAAATACCGAAAATCGGGAGGTACCGTTCTATGGGGGCAATATAAAGGCGAAGAACTATACCAACAAATTACTGGGAGATCGTTTTATACCCCAACGAAGACTAAGTACCAAATTTCAGTCATTTCATTTCAAAATACTGGAAATATGGAGGTGCCGTTCTATGGAGGCTATATCGGAATGTGGACCTATACCGACGAATTTTTGTTAAAAATGGTTTTACCTTCAACAAAGACTAAATACCAAATGTCAACCATTTCGGTGGGTTACTGTGGCCACAACCTTCAAAATACCGATAATCGGGAGGTACCGTCCTATGGGAAATATATGAAGGCGTGGACCTATACCGACGAAAATCAGGTGGTACCGACGAATTTCATACGGAACGTTTAATACCCCAAATGAAAACCAAATACCAAATTTCAGCCAATTCGGTGGAATATTGAAGACACAACCTTCAAAATATCGGAAATAGGGAAATACCGTTCTATGGGGACTACACTAAGGCGTGGACCTGTATCGACAAGTTTCTGGGGGAAAGTTTTATACACCCAACGAAGACTAAATACCAAACTTCTGCGATTTCGGAGGAATATTGAAGCCACAACCTTCAAAACACCGAAAATCGGGAGGTACGTTTATGGGGGCTAAATGAAGGCGTGGACCTATACAGACAAATTTCATATGAAAAGTTTAATACCCCAAATGAAGATCAAAAACCAAATTTCAGCCATTTCGGTGGTTTATTATGACCACAACCTTCAAAATAACGAAAATCGGAAGGTACCGTTCTATGGGGGCAATATGAAGGCGAGGACCTATACCCACATATTTCTGGCGAAAAGTTTTATACCCCCAACGAAGAGTAAGTACGAAATTTCAGTCATTTCGGTGTGATAATAAGGCTAAAACCTTCATAATACCGAAAATCGGGAGGTACCGTTCTATGGGGACTATACTTAGGCGTGGACCTGTACCGACAAGTATATAACCAACCAAGTGTTAATACCAAATTTCAACCATTTCTGAGAAATATTGAGGCCACAACTTTCAAAACACCGAAAATCGTTCGGTACGTTCTATGGGGACTAGATTAAAGCGTGGACCTACACCAACAAATTTCATATGGAACGTTTAATGTCCCAAATGAAGACCAAATACCAAATTTCAGCCATTCCGGTGTATTATTGTGGCCACAACCTTCAAAATGCCGAAAATCGGATGGTACGGTTCTATGGGGGCTATTTTCATAGCCGATATAGCCCATTTTCAATACAAAACATCATATGAGTAATATAAAGTTCTATCCCAAATTACAAAGCCTTATCTTAAAAATTGCAAGCTGTATTTTGATTTCAACAGACGGACGGACCGGCGGACATGGTTATATTGGCTTAGAATTTCTCCGATGAATATTTCGATGTGTTACAAACGGAATGACAAATTTAACTATATCCTCCATCCTCCATCCCTTCTAAAGTTAAGAACCCTCGCAAACGTTTTAAGGACCTTGATCTGCGAATTTGCACCTGGGATGTTCTCACTCTATATAAAGAAGATGCAGTTTACGCATTGGCAGACGTACTTGAAAAGTACAAGGCCGACATTACTGCCATTCAGGAAATACGATGGATTGGGGAAGGCGTCACAACAACACCTAAAGGTGATGCACTGTATTATAGCTGCCATGATACACAGCATGAGTTTGCTAGCGGATTTGAAGTTGGTCGGTGGTTAAAACATCTGGTCTCTATCTTCACACCAGTGAATGAACGACTTGTTACAATAGGGATAAAAGCAAAATTCTTAAATTCTTAAAATTCAATATCTGCGCTCATGCTCCAACGGAAGACAAGGACGAACAGACCCAAGTTATATTCTACGAGCGCTTAGAAGAAACATATGACCGTTGTCCAACCCATGACGTTATAATCGATTTAAATGCCAAAATTGGAAAGCTGAATATCTTAAACGCAACAATAGAGAAATTCAGTCTCCACAGTGAAACATCTGACAATGGTATAAGGCCGATAGACTTTGCAACGGCAAAAACATGGATATTTAAGCGTCTCGGTATTCATAAGGGCGCCTGGCTGTATCCAGATCAAAGAACAACAAATCAAATTGATCGCGTTGTGATAGATGGAAGACATTCATCGAGCGTGTTGGATGATACGTTCGTTCCATGGAGCAAACATAGACTTGGACCACCACCTTGTTATAGCATATAGGTACGTAACAAATAAAGTACGAAAAGACACAACACAAAAGTTGAACATCGGTAAGCTGCAATCACAACAGATAGCCACAGTACATTCAACTCAACTGGCCCAATTGCTTAATCGAAGCACTCCTCCTCCCGATAACATTTTGTTTGCATGCCAGCACAATGACAGCATATTACCCACTCCTTGCAAACAGCCTCAAAATTCATACTTGGATACCAGAGACCTACATCAAGGAATCCATGGTATGACCAGGAGTGTCGTGCTGCAACCGAAGACAAAAATGCGGCATATAGGGCTATTCTACAACATCAAACATCAAAGAGATAGTGTGCTCAGGATATGGAATGAGCATTTCTCCAAACTGGTATTGGTATCCAATAGTAGCTAAGACGACGGAGATGCCGCAGATCAGAAGATGGTATTGAATGTATACCGAGGTAAAGGCAGCAATAAACCTTCCGGGCTGTTCAAAACCGGAGCCGACACGCTAATAAGGTGTATTCATCAGATAGTTAACACCATCTGGCAGGAAGAAATAGTACCCGACGGTTGGAACCTGAGCATCCTGTACCCTGTCCACAAGAACTATAGGGACAATTTTAGAAGTTAAACTAAATTTGGTCCAACGTTTGGACCATTTTAGTGACATTTTTTAGATAATAGAAAGAAGTACAGGTTGATGCCAATCTTCGAACTGAAACTAAGTTTGGACTACTTTGGGGCTGTTTTCTCAAGAAATATTGACTTGTCCCTAAAAACCATTTACCGTCTTAATTGAGGCAGCGAATGCACGTTGCTTCAACAGAAATCAACGTGATTCGAGAGCGGGCCTTAAAGTGAATTTATCCGCCAGACACCAATTTTTGGACCGAATCGGCAGTTATCTTGCGCTCCAACCACTACACACAGTGTCATGGGGTTTTTTGCACCTTTCAGGCAATTTTCTCAGGAAGTATAGACTTGCCCCTGATGAAACTTGTGCCGTCGTATGGGGGGCAGTGAGTACAAGTTGCTACAGCAAAAGTCAAAGCGATTCGAGAGCAGGTCCTAAAATGCACTTTTTCGAAATTTTGTGTGGGAGGTACCTGAAGAAGTGGACCAATTGAATCCATATTGGAACCTTATCTAAGTCTGGTAGAAATTTCAAGATGTGCAAAGTACGAACCAAATCGGTTACTCCCTTCAAGAGTTATCGTGCGCACAAATTTTCCGAACATTTTTGAACTTTTGTGGGGGAGGTACCGGAAGGAGTGGACTGATATAGCCCATCTTCGAACTTAAACTAAGTTTGGGCAAAATATTACGAAAGCCAAATTTTGGGTCGAATCGGTTGATCCATTCGAGAGTTATCGTGCGCTCCAACCAGACAGACGGACGGACAGTGCTAAATCAACTCCAAATTGTCTGAAACGGATTTCGTCCAAAGTCTCAATTCTAGCCGCAGGTCTGGCCAATACGGTAACTGTGATTGTACAGTTAATTTTTGGCGAAATGTATTGGTTGATACCACAGTACAACAATATTCAACTTCTTTTAAATTGCAAGAAGTTTTTGCGGCTTTTGAAACAGCAATTTTCATAGATGAGAAAAATCAAAAAACAAAAGAATCGCCGGAGCGCTCTTTAAATAAATAGCGATCAAAATTCAAATTTATAGGAGCACCATCGAAATTGGATTAGATAAAATGTTGTAGCTGTGAAAGTTCTCTACAAGTAGGTTTTACCACGTAGGTTTTACCATTTTTGAGATATATAAGTTCAAATTGGGACAATGCACTGACAGTATTGCCTCCTTCCAAAACAAACAAAAAAAAATAGAAGACACGTGTATTTCTAGAGCCACACCAAAATCATCGAAGTCAGGACCTATATGTCATACATATTTTCACTTTACTATAATAGTAGTCCTCCCCTATATTTTAGCACACAATATGGCTTATACCGGAGGAGTTAAATGTGTTATTGTTTTTTTACAGATTCTTAGCGTTCAGATTAGATTTAGAGTTTTGACGCATTCTAGGAACACATTTTATGACGAACTTTTTTTGTAGAATATTCGGATTCGATTCGATCACATTTTAAAGTGGGATTTAAAAAGTTTTTGGAAAAAGGTACCAAAAAGACCACTTTAATAACTCTCTTGAGGGTTAAATTTTTAACCAAAATATTCCTCGCATTGTTGGCAGCAATATTGCCAAAAACGCTATATGTCTGAATCGCAAGAATTCCCAGGAATCCTAATCCGAAATTTTCCAAAAATGTAAAAATAGCAGGAAATGCCCCTACATATTTTGGGTACATTCCGACGTAAACTTTCAAAAAGCTGATACACGTATCTTTCATTTTTCGATCCTCTATAATAATCTACACGATTTTATATGTAATTATTTTTTGTATTGTACCGTGTAATTTCTAAATATATGTACTGAACAAACATTGTTCCACAACATCCCATACGGGACAAGGGAGACTTCTCTCATATCAATGAGTGCACCCCGTTTCATATTAGCTCAATGATATGGGACCTACTGTTTATCGCCGAGTCCGAACGGCGCACTATAGGTAATTTGCCCAGTTTTTGAGGCAAAAAGTCGATTTTGCAACTTTCAATATTAATAATTTTTTAGTTGGCATTGAAAAAAGAACATATCAAAATTTATTAATATGAATGATATTTTTCCAAATAGCGTCATTATCGCGGTTTAAATTGCAGTCAAATTGAGAATTTCGAAGAAGAACTAAAAAAATATATTTTGTAAGGCATATTTCAATGTATTTAAAACCGCGGAAAAATAAACCAAATATAAATATATCTAAAATGGAATAGATTGGCAATTGCGAGAGGAATTCATTTAATATATAATATAGCTTGAACATTTTGGTTAGCGACCAAAAAACACAAAAAGTCAGAAATAAATATTTTATTTTTCTTAAACTCACTTCATATAGACTTATACTAAATTGGCCGTGTTTGGCTGTGATTTTGCCACCTAGAACACATTACTGAAAGTCTTCTCCATTGGTATTACTAGGTTTCAAAACCCGATTTTGCCCGCTTTTTGATATTTATGAGATTTTATTAGGTTACTTCTCAATAAAAAGTCATAAAATTGTGGAAGTTTGGTTTGAGGAAATAAACAATAAATGTAAAAAATATTGTTGTTTACAATTTCATTGCAAGCAAAATAAGAAATGGCGACAAATTGTTCGGTATATCCGTGGTTTTCTATAAACGGTGCGGTAGTAGTAAGCTTTATTTTATCTCTCTATTACATATTAATCATTGATACGGTTTAAGAAAGTACTAAACTCGTCTTTATTACCGTATATTCAAAAAATATACAAAACTGTAGTAACAATTCATTGGAAAATCTAATCGCGGGGACAAAATTTTTGTTACTTACTACCGTGATCGTTTTCAACAGTTTGTTATGTATAAGAAAACTTATGAAAATTGCATTGGAAAAAATAGCTTTGTTCGTTATATACGTAGTTGCTTATAACCGTTGTTCATTATATCCGAATTTATCTGTAAAAATCTGTCTTTTATCTCACTTTTACACATAAATAATTTAAAAATTTAAAAAATCCTTTAATTCCGCTGTTATTAATTTTTGTCTCAAAAACAGGGCAAATTACCTATAGTGGCGGCGTGTCTAAAGACACCACTTGTAGAGAAGTTTTACAAGGCTGAAATACTCAGGAAATGTCGCCAACATTACTGAGGGGCATTTTGCCACCGTTGAAAAATGTTTGATGTTGCCTGGCCGGGGAATCGAACCACCGACCTTCTGCGTGCAAGGCGGGCGAGCATACCATTGCACCACGGTGTACTGTTTAAATTAAAAAAAATATTTGAAAACCCCCGATTTAAAATCAATATATTTTATCGACGTCAGGTTATGTTTATTTTCATTTCATCACAGGCAGAGTATATATTCCTGTTGGCGAAGCCGACATATACTTCTTACTTGCTTATAATACAGTTTTCATTTGCTTAAGTGGCGTTTAATCTACCCATAAAGCTGATTTGCCTCTACCCTTCTACAGTAATTAAAAAAGAATATTCAAAGAAAGTAATTCTACGCAATGTTAGTAAAACTTGTTTAAGGAAATTAAAATGTCTCTATGGCATTGTTTAACAAACTTCTTTACATATCCGCTTTAAAACAATAAGGCCCAAACCACTCATACTCGTACAAGCAAATAATTGCAACACCAACATTTTGCAAATTTTGCTTCGTTAATAGGAAATACCAAACCAAAACCGAAAAAGTGAAAACCTTTAACAATTTTTACACTGAAATGACAGCAAAATTTCCAACTGTCAATTTACTATAATTACAAAAGCAACAGTCAAGGCAAAAGTGAAAATGCACACACACACAAACAGATGCTCGAAAAATGTTTAAAAGAACATGAAAGGAACTAAGGAAAAACATCCTATCTGCAATCGTGCATTATACAGCAAACAGCCCGGCAAATGGAAATGGGAAACCCTCTTTTGCCAACAAGCATCAGGTGTTGCAATGTTGCTACAATTATTGAAGAACATATTTTCAATGCTGCACCACTCACTCACTCACTGTTCTTGAGTGCAGAATGAAACAGTCAAAATTTAATTTTCGGTACATGTCATAGTTGTTGCTGCTGCTGTTGTAGATTTGTTATTGTAACAGGAGAGTAGTAGAAGAATACATCATATTGGTTGCAGTATGTTGAAGGCGACAATCAACAGACAAGCAGCAGCATGCTGGTGTATTGAATGCCGGAGTCAAGAAATCATTTTCTGCATAGCTGCAGTTGCCATCATCATCAGCAGCAGCGTTGTGTCGTTGTCATCGATTAATGATGCCGAGTGAACATTTTAAAATTCTAATTGACATTGAAATGTTCAAATGGAAGGTTATGGAAGTGATGTTGTCTTCATTGTAAGTGATTGTATAAGATAAGGTGGTGAGTGTGTGTGTGTGTTTTCCTAAACATTATTCTTCAACTGATGAATATTGGCTAAAGGGTTGCCATTTGCTAACAGAGTGAAATTTAATATCTTGACATTTATAAAAAAACACACCGATCAACAATGACTTCTAGAAATAATTCTTAGACCACATAGAGAACAGATTTCAAATCGATATTGGTTCATATCGATTATATACGTAGTTGGAACCGACTATAACGTAGCAACCTCTTGAAAACGAGGACCTATGTAATTAATATATCCAGGTTGGATTATAATTTTACAAACTACCAAAGTTGACAATGAACTTAGTTTTTGTTTTGTTTGAAAAATTAAGCAGTAAAGGACCATGGTTGCGATTTTTCGGAGATTTTGACATGAACCGAAAAGATCAATAAAGGCAATTGTTTGTGATTTTTAAGAGGATCAATATAGACTAGTGGTTTAGGTTTTCAAGAGGACTCTAAAAATGAAATAGTACGTAAATATATCACATCACTTTATGCAGAAAAGAAGTTGATAATCCAAGAAGTAAAAAATTATCAGAAAAGTTTCTTGCCTAGGCAATGCGTATTGCTGCTAGACGCCATTTGATATACGAGAGGTACTAAAAAATCTTCTGACCTAGGCAACTAGCAGTGTCGCCAGGTGTCATTTGACTTTTTTTTGGAAAGTTTGACAGTTTTTAGCCTAAGCGTACTCAGGTCAGTTTGACATATGACCATGTGTTGGGTTGTTTACAGTGGCTTGATTGAGACACCTCCAAAACATGGTTTTCGAACGCTTTTACAAGATCTTCTGGGGACGAAAATCGTTGACCACGCATTTTTTTTCTTGATTTGCCGGAATCAAATGAAGTCATTGGATCCCTAGTCGGGGCTGTACTGCGTACGACCCATCAATTCCACGTTTTGTCCGGTCAAACAGGCGCTGGTTTGAATCGATGTGTTAGAGCTCGCATTGTCATGATGCAGAACAATTCGTCTTCTGTTGCTCGTTTTTCGAATTTCTCAGGAGACTTCAGGCAAACAAATTGTAGTGTAATACTCAAAATTAACCGTCCTTTATTTCTCAAGCCGTAGAGTCGCCACACAGTCAGTATTGCCGAAGAGACAGGTGAACATTTGTCTATTTCCATGAACAACTCGGGTTGGATGTGGCTCGCTATCGGAGACCCAAACGGTCGATTCCTCTTTCGTTTCGAGCTTTTAAGCATGGGTCCAAGATTCGTCATCTGTGACGAACTTATAAATGCCTTTTGAAGCACCGCGATTGTTTTTATGCACAATTTCTTTGCACTAATCCACGAGATCCTTTTTTTGAGCGATTGACCAATTTTGTTGAATCTAGCGAGAAAAGTCCATTTTTGAGGCCAAGTGTTCATGAAATACAGAATGTTAGTTGGTGGAATAAATACCCAAGGATGTCTCTATCTGACGGTATTTAACATGACGATCTTGGATTATCCGTTCACGCACGGCTTATTTTTTTTTCTGGCACAACGGCCGTTTTTGGACGACCTTCACGACCTTAGTTTTTTAGCGGGTGTCCGCCACGATTGAATTCATTGAACTAGTTTTTCATAGTCCTATAGGATGGTCCCTTATCAACATACAAAGATTTAGTTTAATCGATGCACTCTTGCCGTGATTATCCACGTCGAAAGTTGTGAAAATTTTTCGGACGAAAATTTTCGCAGGTAAATTCCATTTTTTTCGCAAAGTACTTTTTTGAAGTCACTGTAAAGAACCCAACACATGGTCATACGCCAAACTGACCTGAGTACACTTAGGATAAAAACTGTAAAACTTTCCAAAAAAAATGTCAAATGACACATAGCGACACTGCGAGTTGCCTAGGCCAGAAGGTTTTTTAGTGCCCCTCGTATTTTTTTTTTTTTTTTTGGAAAGTTGGACAGTTTTTAGTGTACTCAGGATAGTTTCGTATGTCAAATTGTGTGTTGTGTTGTTTACATGGACTTGAAAAAATCACTTTGCGAAAAACAAAGAAGAAAGTATCAGTCAACTGTGACGACAGAAATATACCCTCAGCCTCGGAACTAAAGAAAAGAAGTAAAGACAATACTTCTGACGCCAAAAGGGTTTTTTTAGTTTTTGGGCCGATTTCTCTGGAAGTATGCAAAAAATGTTGCCAACAAATTTAAAAACGAACCCAGAAGAGTCCTTAAATTGGACTGTCTAAACTTTATGTGGGAGGTACGCGAAAGAGTGGTCCGAAATTCGGCTGCAAGAAATAATACGATGTACAGCGTTTGGACCAAATCGGTTTCTCCCTTCGAAGGTTATTTTAGTTGGTACCGGCAGACTTTTGAGGCTTACCTCAAAAAAAAAATCGACGTCATAAAAGGGCCCACAAGAAGAACGTTTTCAAAAAAGTTCAAAACGATCCGAGTTGAGCTGCTAAACTGCACTTTTCCCAAATTTTGTGTGGGAGATACCTTAAGGACGCGACCGATATATCCTATATTGCAACCTGATACATGAATGGATGAAGTAATACGATGTGCAAAGATTAGACCAATCAGAAACTCCTTGCAAAAGTTATCTTTCGGATTTGCCATTTAAGTAGGTGCCGTCAAGATTTCTTGGAGTTCTTAGGCCATTGTCTCAGGAAGTATAGACATGCCTCCGGAAAAGATGGCACCGTAGTAAAGGGAGACACAAGTACAACCTGCTGAAAGAAATGTCAAACTATCCAAGAGGTGCTCTTTAACTTCACTCTTTTCGAATTTTGTTTGGGAGGTAGGTAAAGGAGTGGATCGATATAGTCCATATTCGAAACCGAACTGTATATGAAAGAAATAACATGATGCGCAAAGTATGGACTAAATCGATTGGTCCCTTCGAGAGTAATCGTTTACACCATTTTACAAAAAATTTTATCTTTTGAAGGGAAAGTACCCGAAGGAGTGGACCGATATGGCCCATCTTCCAATTTATATGGCCCATGTTCGAACAAAATATTACAAAGTTAAAAATTTGTTTCGAATCGGTAGATCCGTACTACAGTTATCGTGCGAACCACTTCCTAAACTTAGTAACGTAGGACTTTTCACAGCTTTTCTCAAGAAATATGGACTTGCCCCTGAAAAAAACTTGTACCTTAGTAATGAGAACAGCGAATACAAGTTGTTGCAAAAAGAATCAAAGTGATTCGAGAGCATGCCTTGAACTGCGTTATTCCCTAATTTTTTGTCGAAGGTACCCGATAGTGTGGACCGATAGCATTCATAATGGAACATCATCTATGTCTGGTAGACATTTTACCATGTGCAGAGTAAGAAACAACTCGGTTATTGCCTTGGTGAGTTATCGTGCGCACAATTTTAACGAATACTTTTCAACTATTGTGGGTCAGGTACCCGAAGGAGTGGAACGATTTGGCCCCTATTCGATCTTAAACTAAGTTTTGACAAAATATTACGAGATCCTAGTTTGAACCAAATCGGTTGATCCGTTTAGGAGATATCACGCGTACAATTTTAACGAAGGTACCTTAAGGAGTGGACCGGAAAGCACAATCTTCGAACTTCGAACTTAAACTCAGTTTGGACAAAACATTACAAAGGCCAAAATTTGGACAAAATCGGTTGATCAGTTCGAGAGCTTAGTGTGGGAAGTACCTGAAGCAGTGGAGTCCGTATTATTTATTATGCGCACAATTTTGTCCGAACATTTTCGAACTTTTGTGGGGGGGGGGGGGTGTACCTGAAGAAGTGGAGCGATGTAGCGCATCTTTAAACTTAAACTATGTTTTCTAAAAACCTATTTTTTGGGTACAGTATTTACAATATCCTTTTGAGTGTGCTGGTACCCCGCGATATTTAGTTAAGAAACCGACACATGACTCGCCTTTTTCCGGAAACAGATGTTTAAAAAGTTAAGCGGTATGGAAACTGTATCCGATTTATCCCAAAAATACTGGGTGATGCTACATCCTCGGTTCTTGATGGATTTTATTGAAATAGGTTTAGATCCATGTACTTTTTCACGGTTAATAGTGAAATCGGATGCCCATAAAAACTGTGTGCACTTTGTGCAAATTATTAGCGTTACACAATTTTTTGCACACTAAACTGCAGACGACGCTACATCGCCGCCGCCAAAATAAATCTTGGTAAATGTTTACAAGTGGAAAGAAAACAATTCGTTGTATCGGGAAACCGCATGCGCATCAAGCGGTTTTGATGATTTCCCGATTTACACGCATTTCAAAATGTATATAACCCGATATAATTTTCCTTCTGAATTGTTCCCCATTGAAAGGTACCCAAAATTTATACGAACATCTTCCCTATCTTCCTCAAGATGTTAGCGTGTATTTGTATAAGTGATTACAATCATAAAAGTGCGTTTTCGCGTGAATTTTACCTAAAATAGATGAATAAATCCGACCTAGTTTTCCTACAATTTCTTCAACTAACTCACAAAATAAATTTGAAAAAATATTTTTTTCTTACAAACGTTTTTAAAATTTATTCAATATATATTTTTTTTTTTGTTTTTGCGAACCGCTAAACAGACTTGCTAAGTTTTGGTTTCATTTGAATCTTCGCGATGTTTAGATTACGTACATATTTTTTAAACATATTTATGATGCATAAACAGTTTGAGTTTTATTAAAACACGTTGCAAACTATCAATTTTTTTAATTCTTTCTTATTTTCCGCGAAAATTTATAACTTTTTCACTAAAGTTATGGGACCTCAGTAATCATATAGTATGTAGGAAGCCATTTATTTACAATGTTTCTCAATATAAAGAGTAGCGCTTTCTAGGACTTTTTCTTATTATCAGAATTGAAACCGCTATAACTTTTACGCACAATAACCGACATTAGTATCTCGAACAGATTTAAGAATGGGTATTTTTTCTCAATTCCTGTACCAAAAATCTTTCGTGTAGCTTAAAAATATTTTTCAATATTTTTTTGATGCAATACTAAAAAATGTTGTCTTTTCCTCATATACCCTCGTTAGCATATACGCTGAGAGTATGAAAATGGAATTGCAAAAGAAATTCGGTTTTTACCATATACCCTCAGCCTGTGTGCTTTGAAACTTTCATCTACTACACGACCAAAAACTATTTCCCGAAAAATTATGTATTTAGGGGACATATGAATTTGCTGCCAAAAATATTGATTTGGATTAAAGCTGCGGCGGTGAAATTTTGTGAGATAATTTTGTACCGATAAGCAGCATCTTGGACCAATTTAATTTATCCGTTCAAGAGATATCGTGCTCTCCAGCCAGACATGCGGACGGATATTTTGCTAAATTGATTCCAAATTGTATGAAACGGATTTCGCCCAAACATTCTTGGATCTTAAACCATTATTTCGATGAGGTACATTTTGCCCGAGGTTACACTTACCCTCCTTAGTCTAAAGGCTGAGGTTATAATGAATTAAACCTACGAAGTGAATAAATAACAAGTAAAAAGGTATCAGTCGGCTTTGCCGACAGAGATATACCCTCAGCCTGTATATATTGAAACAATTTTTTCCCAAAATACGTATGTATTTAGGGGGTTTTAAAAATTTTGGGCATTTGAACCGACAAAAATGTTGATTAGGATTAGAAATGTTGATTGCGGAGGAGATACTAAAAGGAATGGATCGAAATTGACCGTTATGGAAGTGGATCTCCAGCCACAACATATGGTGCCATAGGGAGTTTTTACACTATACGGGCTGTTTGTTCAAGAAGTATGGACTTGCCCCTAAAAAACTTTTACCATCGTAATATAGGCAGCGAATGCAAGTTGCTTCAACAAAAATCAAAGAGGGAGGTACAAGATGAAGTGGACAAATATAGTCCATATTTGAACCTGATCTATATCTGTAGATATATTAGGAAGTGTAAAGTATAGACCAATTCGGCCACTCCCTTCAAGAGTTACCGTACGAACAATTTTTCCGAACATCTTTGAACTTTTGTGGGGGAGGTACCTGAAGGAGTGGACCAATATGGCTTATCTTCAAACTTAAACTATGTTTGGACAAAATATTACTAAGGTCATATTTTGGACCGAATCGGCAGATCCGTTCGAGAGTTATCTTGGGCTCCAACCACCTCACACGGTGTCATAGGGGGTTTTTGCAACTTTCAGGCTATTTTCTCAGGAAGTGTGGACTTGCCCCTGATGAAACTTGTACCGTCGTATAGAGGGCAGTGAATACAAGTTGCTTAAACAAAAATCAAAGCGGTTCGAGAGATGGCCCTAAACTGCACTTTTCCGAAATTTTGTGTGGGAGGTACCCGAAGGAGTGGACCTATTGAAACCATATTGGAACCTCATATTACTTTGGTAGAAAGTTTACGCTATACACAGTATGGACCAAATCGGTCACTCCCTTCAAGAGTTATCGTGCGCACAAACTTTCCGAACATTTTCGAACTTTTGTGGGGGAGGTACCGGAAGGAGTGGACCGATGTAGGTCATCTTTGAACTTAAACTAAGCTTGGGCAAAATATTACGAAAGCCAAAATTTGAACCGAATCGGTTCATCCGTTCGAGAGTTATCGTGCGCTCCAGCCAGCAGGACAGACAGACGGACGGACATGGCTAGATCGACTCAAAATTGTCTGAAACACATTTCGTCCAAACATACTTGGGGTCTAAAGCCATTATTTCGATGAGGCACATTTTCATCGTATCAAAGTGTATATACCCTCCTTAGCCTAAAGGCTGTAAAATAAACAGATTCAGTCGGCTTTGTCGACTGCTATATAACCTCAGCCTGTAACTGCACTAAACAACAACTAGATAGGTAGACCTAAATTCTAGAGTTGGGTAATCTAGTTCCTAGTTCTTTGTACTAGTTCCAAAACGTATGAGTAACATCATGAAATATAACGTGTGATAGTAAGTATACGCAGTTTGTTCAAAGAAAAAATGTGGGCCATTGGAACTGCTAAGCGAAGTAGATAAATTCATACAGTTCCTATGGCACAACTCTACTAAATTCACTATGAACATTGGTCTCATTTAAAAGGTCTTCTATCTACAGAAGAATTTTAAGATGTTATCTATCGATAAAAAAACCTTACGAGGTCTTCTGTCTATAGAGGACCTTTATATGGTCTTCTGTCTACAGAAGGCCTATAAGAGGTCATCTGTCTATAGAAGACCTTTAGAAAGGTTTTAAGGTCTTTCTGTCTATAGAAGAATTTTAGAAGGTGTTCTGCCTATAGCAGACCTTCAGTCTTCCAGACCCTTAATAGGTCTTTTGTCTACACATAATCGTAATCAGATCTTAATCCGGTCGATAGAATATCTTTAAGAAGTCTCCAGGCTATCGAAGACCTTTAAGGAGTCTTCCGTCTATGGAAGACCTTTAAGATCATTTTCAGGACTTCGTTCTGTGGAATAACTTTGTTAGATCTTTTATCTATAGAATATTTTTAATAGGTCTCTTGTCTACAGATAACCTCTATCAGATATTTACAAGATCTATAGAATACATTTAAAAGATTTTCTGTCTATAGAATTACTTTAACAAGTCCTCTTTCTGTAGAAGACATTTATCAAGCCCTCAGTCTATAGAATAACTTCAGCAAGTCCTCTGTCTCTAAAAGACCTTTATCAGGTTTTCGGTGTATTGAAAACCTTTAAGTACACCTCTTTCTATAGAAGAACTTAAAGTGGTATTTTGGCTTGGGAAGACCATTAAGTGGTCCCCTGTCTACAGAAGACCTTGAGGTCAGACAGTTATTGTATGTAATATTAAAAACTGTATAATGTGTAAGTGGCAAATCGTGTATATTAGGAATGAAAGTCAGTAATAACTATAGTATGTATGTTCATATAAGTACGTCTCTATATCTTTGGTGCCACCGTGGTGCAATTGTGAAGCTTTGTACAAATTAAACTTTTTTATGATGATAATTATCTTAACTCTTTTTATACCCTCGACCATATGGAGGGTATAATTAAATTTGTCATTCCGTTTGTAACACATCGAAATATTCGTCGGAGACCCTATAAAGTATATATATAATTGATCAGCATAAAATTCTATGTCGATTTGACCATGTCCGTCTGTCCGCCGTCTGTCTGTCTGTTGAAATCAAGATACAGCTCGCAATTTTAAAGATAGAGAGTCAAAGTTTGGTACAGAAGTCTTTATTACTTGCAGGATGGTTGGTATTGAAAATGGGATATATCGGTCCGCGTTTTGATATAGCCCCCATAGAACGGTATCTCCCGATTTTCGGTATTTTTAAGATTTTAGCTTCATTATCCTACCAAAATGGCTTAAATTTGGTATGTGGTCTTCTGTAGGGGTATAAAATCTTTCCCCCAGAATTTTGTCGGTATCGGTCCACACCTTCATATAGCCCCCATAGAACGGTACCTCCCCATTTTCGGTATTTTTAAGGTTTTAGCTTTATTATCCTACCAAAATGGCTGAAATTTGCTACGTAGTCTTCTTTAGGGGTACAAAAATTTCCCTCAGAATTTTGTCGGTATAGGTCCACACCTTCATATAGCCCCCATATAACGGTACCTCCCGATTTTCGGTATTTTGAAGGTTTTAGCTACATTATCCGTACAAAATTAAATTTGGTACGTAGTCTTCTTTAGGGCTATAAAACTTTCCCCCAGAATTTTGTGGGTATCGGTCCACACCTTCATGTAGCCCCCATAGAACGGTACCTCCCGATTTTCGGTATTTTGAAGGTTTTAGCTTCATTATCACACCGAAATGGCTGAAATTTGTTATTTAGTCTTCAATGTGATATAAAACTGTTCGCCGTTCTTATTATTTATGAAATAATTTATTTCGTAACTTACACAAAAGGTCAACCTTGTAAAAATCCTTTATCAACGCATTTATTCTATGATCGACACGCCCTTCGAACCATAAAAAGGACTCCCCATATCATTGACCTACAAAATAGAGTCGCACAGCAATTTATTTCCTTTATGTTTGCTCTCTGTCACGTCTATGCCCCACAAACTCGATTTCTCATAGTCCCGGGAATTCCCGGGTTCCCGGGAATGAGAAATTTGTATTCCCGATTTCCCGGGAATAAAAAAGAGTCGGGAATTCCCAAACTCTACCCGTAGTCAGAAATGCATCTCGACACCATTTCAGGAGGGGGGCTGATTGGGTCAACGGACACCATTTGATGTTTTATGAATAAAATATACAAAAAATGTCTAAAAAATTACCATTACGGTGAACCTCACGGGCCTCCTCCATGCGGAGATGTTTACAAGAATCTCAAATATCAAATTACAGATAGATCTTTTAAAAAAATTGCTAAACTTACAAAAATACCTAAAATTGAACATGCATATATTGACAATTTTTAGTTGAGAGGTTTAATGACTGCAGTGAACCTTAAATGTCAAATTACTGGTAGATCGGTCAAAAGAAGGAAGCTAAAACGCTCAAAATACCGAAAATCCGGAGGCACCGGTATATGGAGGCTATAACAAAACATGGACATATATTGGCAATTTTTAGTTGAGAAGTGTTGGAACTATTAAGGACAAATTACAGCTAAGTTGTAATTGTAGCTAAAATCCTCAAAAAACCAAAAATCGGAAGGTACCTTTATATGGGGACTCTACCAAAATATGGGCCGCTATAGACCAGCTACGAACATTTTATCCGGCTATGGAAAAATTACACTAGTGTGCGAAAATATAGAGTCATATCTCAATTATTGCGGACGCTAGATCGACTCAGAATTTTATCCTGATCAAGAATATATCGCTCCATGTTTTGCAAACAGCTAGCCAGATATCAGTGCTAAATTCATGTGCACTCTCGGGGCTGTGGGCAGCACGGATAAACGGAAATATTTTTAACGCTCTCGGACTTTCCTACTACCATCAACTTGCATTTGTGTGTCTCAACTGTATTTCCACAAAGCAAGACTGTTAATCTCTCCCTGGATGTCTTGTACCCTTCGATGCAGAATTCTTTACCAGTAACTAGCAAATACTGAGGCAAACACTTCCAAAATAGGATTGTTTCGGCATTATAATTTTTTCCGCTGACATATTTTTACTCTGCTTTTGATACACTGTGCAACATTTTGAAGGTGATCTTGTGCAAACAATTCGAACTGAGGATTTTTTGAAAGTACAGACCCAAACGACAAGAAACCCTAGTTGGGTTTTGTTGTGTCAGATCCAGCTCGGATTTTATGGCCCCATTCGGGGCTATATCTCTGAAACCGATGCGAATCTTCTTCTGACCTCTGAAGTAAATTTGTAGATAAGGACAAGAATAAAATATTTGGAGAAATAATGAACTCGAAAAACTACATTTATTGCCTCAAATTTCAAATTATATGCATAAATGCCACAATTTTATACATTTCGCACCGTATCTCCAAAACCGTTAATTTTTTCTGAATATTTTCGTTTGGAAAAAAATTCCCTGGGATGCAATACACAACTCTTCGGAACATGTCATTGTTGTAAAATGCCTCTATCCCGTTGTTTTAAGTACATACACTACAATAATGTAGTGAAATCCGAAATGCGAGAGTAAATTGTTGATGTGAACTGTGTTTGAAATACGTGTTGAAAAAGATATGGTGCAAAATACCGCTGAAACAACATGAAGTAAGCGTTTTAGAGTTTCAGAATGTTCTAAAGAATTGTTGAGAACTTTATTTGGAAGATTTTTGCAAAAGGTTACTTGGTTCAACTTCCAATAGGTTAGCCGATACTGACCAGAATTTCAGCAATTATGTAAAATTTTCTATATTTTATAGATTTTGATGCCCTAGATGAGCTTTTCTTGTTTGGTTTTTTTCAATAGAAAACTTCTACTAGTTTAGGGCTACAATATTGCTAAAGACAGCAAGGTCAAATTCTTATTCGTTTCTGAGACAAAGGCCTGATAAATGCAAAAAAGTGTAGATTTAGCCCGGTTTATATGAGGCCATAAAATCCGAACTGGATCTGACAGGACAAAACCCTACAAAACGAGTGGCTGGTTCATAATCAGCACATTCCTTTTTCCCCTATTGCTTTAACCCTGCAAATTACATTTCTTTGTTGAATTTTTCTAGCCAACAATAGAGGTAAAATACTGTTATTGAGGGAACAGTGTGAAGCCCGGATTCAAAATTCAAAAGCCCAGCATGCCGGTTAACCAATGTAACTGGATATTAGAGTCCCGGATAAAAAAGTTTTAAAATTAACAAGTAATCGCTGTGGCGTATGAGTTTTATCAAATTACTTATACGTTCCCTTTTCAATCTTAAACCGACTTTTAAACACCATTGAATTGTTTATATTTCGTTGGAAACACTACACTATCGAACAGCCGCAGTATTGTAACAAAATCACTATCAGTCGCTGCCTCACTAAAATAATTGACATTAAATTAATTAGAACCATTCCCTGGGAGTGTGAGTGTGTGTAACTTTCTGTCTATGTTCGCTTCCTTACTCTTCTTAATTGTGACTTTTGCTATTAAATTTCAGAAAATTATTTCCTCCTTTTCCAAAATGCATTTTATTTTTCGTACATTCGAAGTAAGTAACTCATCATGAAAAGTGTTCTTCTACTTGTTGTTGTTATTGCTAGTGATGATGTTCCGCTTCGGCTGTTTTCTATGATGTAAAGTGAAGTACTGTAGGCACAATGGGTTGGGAAGTTAATAGGACAAAGAAACGAAAAAGGTATTAAAAATTGAAAGCAAAATGAGACCAAAAATCAGTGATTTGAAACGTACGATACCCCAAGAAGAGAAAAATCTTCCCAAAAGGGAACTTGGAAACTATACATTATTTCTTATCTGTAAAATTTTTTTTCATCACTCCATTATCCAAAGTCCACATAAGTACCACTGTTCCATGCGCTCCAATAATTTACCACTCAACTTTATTACACAAAGTGTAAGTACAACAGGCTCTAAGAAAACTATCAGATTCTTCATTCATATCGACATACAAACACATATTGAAGTTCACATTTACAAATTTAACAAAGAAATACGCCACATAAAAACAAACCATCTGCAACCTTATAAAGCAACAATACCGCATAAAGTAAATTACAGACGTTGTACAGACAGTCATCAGCCAAATATACAGTCACATACATACACACAGAAAAATATACTCAATTTCATACACTAACCCACTAACAGAAAAAGCAAAAGAAAACAAAAGAAATAAATTAGCTTCGGTTGAGGGAGACTTTTTGTTACCCTACATCAAATTTTTCCGAATAAATAATCTTATCAGAATAAGCCACAAAAAGGCGTGACACAGGAAGATACCATTCACTGAAAAATACCAAGTAACGGTCTTGATCTGTTTTAATATGGCCAAGTTCAGTACTTAATTTGGTTCCTCTTCGTGGCTTCACCTGGGAAAATGTAAACCCTCTTACCACCAGTTTTTGTAAAAAATTGATTCATTTTAAACGAATTGTTAAATATTGTAACTCAATTTTTGCGCCTATGAGGAAATATAGATCGCTGATTTTTACACGAAGTATCGTTAGCTATATATGGAACATATCTAGGAAGGATGAGGTATCTACGTTATCCAGGGGCTGAGAAATTGATGCCCAAATTATTACGAAAATAAACGAACGAACAAAATTTTCTTAGAATTTTCTTATCTAATCTAAAAAATGTGTTCAACCAGATGGAACCTCTATATCGGGTCTATATCAAAGTGTGAACCTATTTTGAAAATTGTTTGTGGAAAAGTTTTGTTACTCCAAGAAACCTCAAATGACAAATTACGGGTAGTTCCGCCAAACAATGTAGCTAAGACCCTCAAAATACTGAAAATCGGGAGTACAATTATATGGGGGCTATACCAAAACATGGATTTATGTTCACTATTTTTGGTGGAGCTATTACGGTTAAAAATTGAAGCTAATTCCATCAAAATACCGAACAACGGAAGGTACTACTGAGAACCTCAAATATCAAATTGCAGCTAGTTCGGTTAAAAATTTTAATACCAAAAATTGGGATGTACCATTATATGGCGGATTTAAGAAAACATGGACCTATGTTGACGATTTTTGGTAGAGAAGTTCCGTGACCACAAAGAAGCTCAGATACAAATTACAGCTAGTTTGTTTAAAACTTGTAACTGGAGGTATGGTTATATGGCGGATATACCAAAACATAGATCTATGTTGACAATTTTAAGTGAAGAACTTTCGTCAAGAATTTGTACCTATATTGACAATTTGGTGGAGAAGTTTCGTGCCCACTGAAAACCTTAAATGTCAAATTACAGCTAGTTCGGTTAAAACTTTTAGCTTAAATCCTCAAAATACCTTTATATGGGGGCTATACAAATCATGGATCTATTTTATTAATTTTTTGTTGAAAAGTGGTGGAATCACTAAGGACCTTAAATTTCAAATTACAAATAGTTTGGTTAAGCATTTTAGCTAAAGTCCTGAAAATACCGAACATCTGGAGGTACCGTTATATGGACCAAAACGTGAACCGATAAAGCCCATCTTCGAACTTGGAAAGTACAAGGCTGGTACTTTCGCCTTACAGAATGTGCGATGGAATCGGCACGGTGTGTAACATCAGTCTCATCTGCACCCACGCCATAACCGAAGAGGAAGTGAGGGAATATATGGCTGCTAACCGGCAACGCGTAACAACGGGGCAAAAACATGCTAGTGAGCAGCAAAACATGGTAGTGTGCAAAAATTTTACCAGACTGTAGTGCGAAAATTTTACCAGACTGTAATATGATGAAGGGAATCTGGTAACTGATGCAGATAGCGTACTGAGTATCTGGAAGAAGCATTTTATCAAGAATCAATCCCACACTTCGGCCTCAAGTATTTACCACCTAGCCAAAGTGACAGTTAATCGGCTAAAGAACAATAAGGCAGCAGGAGCTGATGGGCTGCTTGCCGAACTGTTGTTGTTGCAGGAATACAAATATGTTCGTTTGTATAGTTTATTAAGTTATCTGTAGTGCGATTTTATAACTTTTTTTAATAACGAACCGACATTGGTAGTTAACGAAAATATTCAGTTGAGTTAACGAATGTGATATTCTGTCACTTTATGTTAACGATTGTAGAAATCGTTAACTCATACCGACGAAAATCGATGGGAAGAAACTGTCAAATATTATACATATTTAATATTAATTAAAATATATTTTGAAGCTAAAAACATTATTTCGTCGCTAGTACAAAACATAACGCGTTTAAGAAGGAAACAATTCAGATTTTTGAAGGAATGTGGCTCAAATGCATGTCTTTTGGATGACTATGGATGCCAGAAAAGAAGCATTTCTTAAGATGTTTTTATTGTGTGTGTGATTTAAAAGTAATAAAAGTGATAAAACCATCATTAATCTTTTTTAAAAGCGCAGTTGTATTTTTTATACCCTCAGCATTTATGCTAACGAGGGTATATACACTTTCATACGGGCAAAATGTGCCTCATCGAAATAATGGTTTTAGACCCCAAGTATGTTTGGACGAAATGTGTGTTCAGACAATTCAGAGTCGATTGAGCAATGTCCGTCCGTCTGTCTGTCTGTCTGTCTGACTGGCTGGAGCGCACGATAACTCTCGAACGGATACACCGATTCGGTTCAAATTTTGGCTTTCGTAATATTTTACTCAAACTTAGTTTAAGTTCGAAGATGGGCTATATCGGTCCACTCCTTCCGGTACCTCCCCCACAAAAGTTCGAAAATGTTCGGAAAAATTGTGCGCACGAAAACTCTTGAAGGGAGAAACCGAATTAGTCCATACTTTGTCCATCGTGAAATGTGTACCAGGCTTAGATATGGTTTCAATATGGACTCAATCGGTCCACTCCTTCCGGTACCTCCCACACAAAATGTCGGAAAAGTTCAGTTTAGGGCCATCTCTCGAATCGCTTTGATTTTTGTTTTAGCAACTTGTATTCACTGCCCCCCATACGACGGTACAAGTTTCATTAGCGGCAAGTCCATACTTCCATAGCATGACAGTTGCAAAAAACACCTATGACACCTTGTGAGGTGGTTGGAGCACAAGATAACTCTCGAGCGGATCTGCCGATTCGGTCCAAAATTTGGCCTTAGTAAGAGTTTGTCCAAACAAGTTCGAAGATAAGCCATATCGGTCCACTCCTTCAGGAACCTCCCCACAAAAGTTCAAAAATGTTCGGAAAAATTTTTCGTACGGTAACTCTTGAAGGGAGTGGCCAATTGGTCCATACTTTACATATCCTAATATATCTACCAGATATAGATTAGGTTCAAATATGGACTATATTTGTCCTCCCACACAAAATTTCGGATAAGTTCACTTTAAGACCTGATATCGAATCACTTTGATTTTTGTTGAAGCAACTTGCATTCGCTGCCTCAATTACGATGGTAAAAGTTTTTTTCAGGGGCAAGTCCATACTTCTTGAGCAAACAGTCCGAAGGGTGTAAAAACACCCTATGGCAATATCCACAGACTGAGGGTATATCTCTGTCGGCAAACTGATACTTTTTTACTTGTTTAATTAAAAGTTGGGATCATATTTTGGGTTGTGGCGCTCTGTATGGAAAATCAGCTTTGACATGTGACATGACTTAAGCTCCTACAGTGATCGTGATTCAATTCACGCCCACATTAAATGAAATTTCTCATAGCGGAGAGTATGAAAAGTTCGAAAATCCAAGCTTATACGCCATTTTTAGTATTCTGATTGTTAGTGACGCTGAGTTTAAATCTATAAGATTATCACAGAACAAAGTAGGTTATAGTAATACTATTCACGTGTTGGCCTCAATGCTAAATTAAAGCCAACGAAAGCCTCTTAGAATGATAGCTGTACCACACTTGAGTTCTTTTGAAGCATTGGCTAACGTTTTTCCTCTTTAATAAGTAAAACAAAGGTTAGCGCAGTCTTCATACGTAGGGTAGCATGGGGCAGCTTCGCCACTGTTACGCCCCCTCCAACGCCGATTTAATTGATGCTACATAAAGGTGGTCTAAAGGAAAGTTATGAGTTAATCGAAGATCTACAAGTTCTCGTTGATGATCTTTATGCAGTTTCAATAAAATCAGCGCTGTCGAAAGCACAACAGTGGCGAAGCTGGCCCATGTTATTCTACACAGTTAACACTTATGTAAGGCGGAATTTTCCTTGTGTACCCTCCTTATTAACATAACATATGTTCATATAAAACGCCGTTGTTAAAAGAAATCAGCGAAATATTGTAATAATGTTCTGTCGTTAAGACTTAACGACTACTTTTTTTTGGTTGTTAACTTAACAATAATTTTCGGTAATTAACAACAAAATTTACCCACAAAAATCGTTAAAATTGGTATACAGAATAGCACTTACCGAAAATTGTCGTTAACTACCGACATTTGTCGTTAATTCTGTCGTTAAGGAGTTACAGAATCGTACTACAGGTTCTGGTTAAGTTATCTTTTTCTGGTTTTCAAGAATACAACATTCTGCAACCTTTGTTCATTGCGTGCATAAAGAATCAGGAGACAGGTGAGTGTTGTTAGCTGGAAAGCTAAACAAATGCAGCGTATCTTGCGGTCCCAATCCACATGCATGTTGAATTGAGACGGTTCCATCTTCGGATCATAACTGGTTTAAGACCACTTTGACAGCTGGCGTTCTTCTGTAGCGAAAGTTGAGAGTGATCTCCGAGTACGGCATTCAAACTTCCTTTGCACTGCCTTCGCAACTGCATTATAAATTGCTGTGATATACCAGTAAAATATTAGTCTCCTCATAATGAGTGTGTCATGTGGAGGCACTCTGTTGCAGTTCTCAGGTCGAAGTGTTAACATTTGTATAACACACTGGCGCCGAATAGCTTAGCACAGACCGGCCTATTGCCCTATAAGGGGTCAACAGTTTCTTCGTCAGCACCCAACGTGCAGCCGGTCAGCGACCTGAGAACTTGTTGCCATTAATGTGGCTTGCTAGTACGACTAAAATATAACGAGAGCAAGGCCGATTCATATTGGCTCAATGATATGGAAGCTACCTTTTATTGCCGTGTCCGAAGGACGTGTCTTACGACACCACTTGTAGATAAGTTTTTCATGGCTGAAATACTCAGGAAATGTTACCAACATTAAACTCCAGATTTGCCACCGGCAAAAATTTTGATGTTCTGGTGCATCTACATATATTGTTGACTATCCAACGTTTCAAACACCGCGGCCGATTTTATGCTCCGGAAAAATCTTCGATTACAATACGGATAAAAGCAAAATTCGTCAACATCAGCTTTATTTGCACTCATGCTCCCACTGAAGAGAAGGGCGAAAATACCAAAGATATACGAGTATTCTAAGAGCTCTTAGAAGAAACATATGACCGTTGTCCTGCTTATGACTTAAAAATTATTCTATACGATTTTAATGCCAAAATTGGAAAATTGGAATAAGTTCACCTAGCTGTCTCCAGAGCAAAGAACAAGAAATTAAATTAATCACGTTGTGATAGATGGAAGACATTCATTGAACGTGTTGGATGTACCATCGTTCCGAGGATTAAACAAAGACCCGATATTGCCCACTCCATGCATATAGCCGCAAAATCCATACTTTGATATCAGAGACCTCCACCAAGGGGTGTCGTGCTGGAAAAGCGGGACAATGAACAAATCGAGATATACAGGGGCCAGAGTGAAGTCCGAAAATTCTACCAAAGAGTGAAACGTCAAACTGATTGCTTAGGTACAGACACATCTTCTTGTAGAGACCATCAAAGTAATTTGGTAAGAGATATGGATAAAGCATTTGGTCATAGTAGCGAAGACGACGAAGATACCACAGATCCAATCCCAGAAGATGGTATTGAATGTATACTGCCAGACCAAGATGAGGTAAAAACAGCAACAAACCGGCTGAAGAATAATAAGGCCGATGGTCCACCCCGTGTCCTGCCCACAAGAAAGTATATAAGACTGTATGCTCTAACCACAGAGGCATAAGACTTCTCCACATTACAAGCAATATCCCTGATATTGTGCGAACGACTAAAGCCTATGGTGAACGAAATAATTGGGCCATACCAATGCGGTTTTAGACTTGGCAAGTCCTCCATTGACCAGATATTTACCCTGCGGCAAATCCTAGAGAAGACCCAAGAGATGCAGATCGACACATACCAACTTTTTTCGATTATAAAGCAGCTTTCGACAGCCCCCTACGTTTAAAAGTATTCCAAGCCATGTCTGAATTTTGTATCCCCGCAAAGCTCATACGGCTTTGTAAAATGACTTTAACTGGCACGCGATCCTCAGTTAAAATAGGAAAACCCCTCTCCGAAGAGCTTAGTACCAAAATAAGTTTCAGATTAGGAGACAGTCTTTCGTGTAACTTATTCAGACGATAGTCTTTATAACTTGCAAATGCTAATGATATAGACATCATGGGGCTATCACTAAGGGAAATAACTGATACATTTAAGAAAGTTGAAGGAGAATCTGCTAATGTGGGTCTGGCGGTAAACGGCGACAGGTTGATGGTGTCGACGTGTCGATGCATCCATAGATGATGGACCAACTGTGGAAGTTAGTTCCTATAATTTTGAGGTATTTAAAGACTTAGGCACCCCCATAAGCACAAAAAAACAACATCAGTAGTGAAACACAAAGAGGAATTATATTGAACAACAAATTCATTTTGGCTTAAGTAAAAGGGTGAGTACATAAGCTGCCTTGCCTGCTTACCTTGCTTGCTTCTGATAAAAGACTAAGAAAGAAAAGGGCAACCCAGTACGAAATTTGCTCGGCCTTCTTTATTCTTTTATTTTTATTATGTCAGAAATGAAGCAGGAAAGCAAGGCAATCAGGCAAGGCAGCTTATGTACGCAGGCCTTAAGCCATTTAAAAACAAAGACACATGCCGTCAAACAAAAGTAACACTTTACAAAATACTCATACTTGGTGTGTTCGAGACAATTTTTTTTCGAAAAATCTACAGGCCAATCTGCGTTGACGGTGAATACCGACGTCGTATGAACCACGAGCTGTATCTTCTATACCACGACATCAGTATAGTAAAACGTATCAAGATGCAACGATTGCGTTGGTTAGGCCATGTCATAAGAATGAATGATGATGATCCCTCTAAAAAGTCGTATAAATAATGGCCTCATGACTGGACGCGAAGAACTGGAAAGCCAAGTATTCGATGAAGCGAACAAGTGAAATGCGACATCAGAAAACTCCACACCCCAGATTGGGAAAATAAGGCACCAACCGAGTGGAATGGAGATATTTTCTTAGTTCGGCTTATGGAGCAAAATTGTTATAAAGGGCTAGCTATGTGAGTAATGTGCCCGAAAGAGTGGTCCGTATTTGAAGCTAATTTTTGTCAGAAAAATATAACTATATGCAAGGTTTGGACTAAATCGGGTTCTCCCATAGAGAGTTACTTTGAACTTTTGTGGGGAGGTGACCGAAGAAGTCGACCAATTTGTCCCATTTTCCCTAAGTTTGATAAAATTTTGGACTAAAAGAGTTGGTTCGTTTGAGGGTTTCCGTGCGCCCCAACCAGCCACAGAGAAAGACACACGGATGGACATGGCTAAATCGACTTCAAATTGTCTGAAACGGATTCGTCCAAATATACATATTTGGGGTTTTAAACCTCATTAGCCAAAAGGCTGAGACTATAAATATTAAATATTATTTAAATGGTATTTATACTAAACAGAACGTCTTGTTCCATAAGCCGAACAAAGAATAGAATTCCAAAAGCACCGATCTGCTGATTTACTTTACCAATTTTGGATGCCATTTTTCGTGATATCTTCTTTAACTTGGTCTTCCTATTGGAGCTTTGGCCTTCCCTTGGAGCGCATACCGTTGAGTGGCTCGTATTCAAATGCCTTTCTGGCGGTGGCATCTTTATCCATCCTCCTGACATGGCCCAGCCAACGCAATCGTTGTAGTTCGATACGTTTTACTATATCGATGTCGTTATATAGCAGATGCATCTCGTGGTTCATACGACGCACAATGGTTCAAGAATCGATTTTCCTGTCCAAAAATCAAAATTTTGTTTTGTCAAAGATATTTAATTACTATATGGGATTCGATAGTAAACATATTGAAACTAAGGAAACCAAAAAATTAGGTCAAAATATTGGAAGGTGTGAGCGTGGTGTGCCCCTAAAGACGAACATTTTTGGGAAATACGTAATTTTTGCAAATTTCTGGAAAAAGACGTAGTTATTTTTCGGAAACTATAACAGATGTTATGTTCATTGTTTTTTTTAAGATAGGTAGGATTATGGCCTTTAAAAATCGTTTTAGTAAATTACCGTAGCGTTTACACAACATGAGCTATTCTATTTTTCCTCAGGTACTAAATTTTATAAAATTCCAAATTTAGTGGACTAGAACCTTTTTGAAACAGCATGCAACAAAGTTCTGTTTTCACAGAAAGATGCTTGAGAGTCTCCTCTTTCAGCCCATATATGCTTTTGTACCCGTCGTGTTCCGTCTGTTTAACACTTTTTTCAATTTATTGAAATTAAAATTATATGGGTAAAAATGTGTGTTTTTCTATACTGTTTCCATATGAATTACAGCTTTTTGACACATATTAACATTTTTTTGAGTATAAGAGTTTTTATAACGGTTATATAAGTTTTATGAAAACCCAAGGAGTATTTTTTTAACTTTTGAAAAAATTTTAATTTTTTTGTAAAAACTTTTCTTACAAATTTTTGAAAAAAAAATTTCCGAAATTTTTTCGATTTTTTTTTAGTTTTTTGTTAATTTTATTGTTTATTTGTTGGTGTTTCACCATCTTTAATACAAAGGAAGATATAAAAACCACAAAAACACTTATATTTTGATGAAAAATAGTTAAAAAACTCAAAAGTTTAACTTTGACCTTGCATTTCTTGAATTATTGAATTGTGAAAATATCTCTATCCGTTCAAAAGGAACAGAACGATTCTGAACCACTGTGCGACGTCGGTATTCACCGTCAACGCATATTGGTCCATACATATTTCAAAGAACATTTCTCTCAAACACACCAAGTTCTGCCTCATCTGCTCTTGCAAGTACCCGTGCTTCAGATCCATACATAAGTACGGGTAGTATTAGTGTCTGGTAGAGCGTAAGTTTTGTTTAACGTGAGGTGGTTTTGCTTTTAAACTGTTTACTTAGACCAAAGTAGCATCTGCTGGCCAATATTTTTCTTCTCTTAGTTTCAAAACCTAAACTTAAATATTAAATAGTATTCAGACATTTAATCTTGGATTCGTATGACTACGACTACCTGAGATATAAAAAAATTGTATAGGGTGTACATACAGAAAGAAGCAAAGCGAATTCGTACCAACAACATACATACAAACCTTCCGTCATGCATTCGACACATAACCTAAAAGAGACAACAGACAGCAACTGAGACAATGTAAATGTTTGCGGATATTGTTGTGCTGCTGCACTTTTTCTTGTTTGCTTCGACCCCCTTTCCATACATGTGAGTGTGTTTGTGCGTTTGCCCAAGAGTATACTTCGGTATGCATTCTGCACTCTTTTCAATGCCAATAATTGTAACTTGTGCTCGTTTCCTTTGTGATTGTTACAATATTATCTTGTTCTTCTTCTTGCCGTTCATCATCTTTTGCTTTGGTTAATCTTGATCGTAGTAGTTGTTGTTGTTGGTTGCACAAGCATAACCCTTTACTTCTTTCAACTTGTTTTCATTTGAATCACTTAGTTTTATTTCAAAAGGGGGTACATTGCTTTTCTATGTCTCACATTATCTACCCTATCGTGTGCTCCCTGTCTCTCTAGAACTCCAGCCATCATGGAATGTTTTTTCAGACTCCATCATTTAGCATTCATAGATTTTTTTTTTTCATTTGTAGTTTTTGTTTTTCTTTTGGCCACTCATGTTAAGCTTTTGTCGGCAGACATAACAGCAATTCAATCGCTGATGAATTTTCTTTTATCCCTTTTGCCTTGAAAAAAGTTGTTGCTGTTTTTATTACAGTTCTTAACAATAATGTTGAGAAAGGAATAAATTAAGTTTCCTTTCAATTAACATTGATTTGTATCGAAGAGAAAAAATAAAACGTAATTAATTTATAACCATCGTCTACTTACTTTGTATTTGAAACTTAACGAGTTTATTGTTGGAGAAAACATTAACAATTGACAGAGGAAATCGTAAGAGATTGAAGCTGTGTTGCGATTAAAATAGGAATTTAAATACTGCAATTAATATTCATAGATCACAAGTCAGGGACGCATTCTATCACAAGAATTTTATATGTATATCAAGTTTCATCTATTATATGTAAGAAACGCGAGACACTTGGCATGACATGTGTAAGTAAAGCTTTGCTATTTCATCTGCTAGATTAAACAGACTACTAGGATGACATCGCACAATGTCGCGAGTTCATACTAACTGTGGCCAAAAATAGAAGGAGTTGTCGTAGGTGCATCAATTTTGGTACACGTACCTACCCAGCAAACAAAATTGGAAGTAGTGCAATGTGGACTAGTTCTGTCACGGCATGTTTTGATGCAGTTCAACCGGAGTCGTGAAAAAGGCACTCCAGTCCTCACATTTTAACCGCATTTGGATGCAATCCAAAGAATCACATCCACTTGTCACATTTTAACAGCATCCGGATGCAGTTCAGCGGAGTCGTGAAAAAGGCACTCCAATTCCTCACAATTTAGCAACATCCGGATGCAGTCCAAACGGAGTCGTGAAAAGGCACTCCGTTCGCTACATTTTATTAGCATTTGTTAGAGATCCCTACATGTACATAAATCAGTTTGTACATCTCTACAGGCAGCGGCATACATTTTCCAAAAAGAGATAAGCGTGTTAACATTTCCAAACATTTGTTAATACAAACTAAATAATATTTAATTTGTGAAAATTTTTTCGGTAACTCACGAGAAGAAAATTTCCCAATGGAGTGCTGTTGGAGTACATGTCGAAATCTTAACTGGTGATGGGAAGACAACCCATTTAGCAGATGAAGCAAAAACAGTTCAGCTTGGATTAAATGCAGAGCGGAGGAAACACGCATGTTTGCGATTGAATTCAATAGAGAATTTTCATAATTTGTGTTAATGTAATAAAGTTCTTAATATTTTGTTTTACACAAATAACAAATGCATTTTATTTGTTCTGGGATATTTTGTAATGGCTTGCACAATTTCCGCAGAATGCCTGTATTAAAACATGTGCTTTGGACTGCCTCCTATTCTACCCCAAAGGGTTAGTTAAAATGCAATGCCAAAGGGTCAGTTAAAATGCAGTGCCAAAGGGTCAGTTAAAATGCAGTGCAATGGAGTGCCTCTTTCAGTAGTCACGCTCTTGTAAAAATCATGAGTGAAAAAGCATAATTTGATGCACTTCCAGATCACTTGTACATATCATTTAACTGCCTCTTTGGAGGCAAACTTTTTGCTGGGTATTACCGACTTACAATCTTCAGGACAAAAAATTTGGTTGGCCGGTCCACGTTTTGATATAGCCCCCATAAAACCGTACCTCCAGATTTTCGGTATTTTGAATGTTTTAGCCCCCATAGGACTGTACCTCCCGATTTTCGGTATTTTGGAGGTTTTAGCCTGATTATTACACCGAAATGGCTGAAAATTTGTATTAAGTCTCCGTTGGGGGACTTATAACCTTCCACCAGAAATATGTCGGTATAGGTCCTCGTCTTCCTATAGCCCCCAATAAACCGTGCCTCCTCATTTTCGGTATTTTGTGTGTTGTGACTTCAATATCCACCCGATGTGACTGAAATTTGGTGTTTAGTCTTCATATTGTCTGTGAGCATATTGAATATATCAAACTCTTGTCTTTATATATGAGAAATTTCCTTTAAAAAATTTTTTGACCGATTAATGGTCAAAAAACTGTCAATTTTTTGTAAAAAATCGAATTTTGATTTTCGCTGTTCACAATTTTTTTAAAAATTGATATTTTTAAAATTCTCTCGTTTTAAAGCAAGATTATTAGGTACTTAATAATCCCACAAAAATATATGATGATCGGTTCATTCGTTTTCGCGCTATAGCCAACACCACAAAACGATTTGTTAAAAAAGTGGGTATCCTCTCAGTGAAGTGGTCGCTGAAAAAGAGAAATGACACATTCGTCTGCAAACCTCTGCAGCTGGGACCTTTATATATTTGAAGTACTCACTTTTTACTACTCATACAGCAAAAAATATCGATATACCTTTTTATACAATTTTTTCCCCACTCCACTCAATTTAAAATTTGCTTCCGACAATTAATAAACTTAGTAATACATGTTTGGGTAAATGTAAACACCATATGATTAATACTTACATGCAAACAAAAGTGTAGCCAAGTTTATTACATTCCAAGAGAACTTAGGAACAATTTTTGCAGCTATCGTTGCTTTTAAATTTTAAATATTAACGCATAATATAATTTATTAATTTTAGAAAAAAAAAAACACAAAAATACGTATTAACTAAAATTGTCGGATTTTAATCCTCATGTAGAAAAAACTACTTCACGTATCAGTACCAAAATTCAGATTCTTCTTAATTAATATGTTTTCTATCACTCCCCATCAATAAATTTGTTCAACGAAGTATTTAGTTTTTACCATTTTTGGCCACGGTTGTGACACTGTGCATCGTGGTGCAAAGTACGCCCTTCTTGCACATTGAATGTCCGAGTTCAATTACAGGCCAGAAAACCTCCCTCAATACAAAGTAGAAGACATTTCCAGATTATTCCAACAATGTAAAAATTCAGCAAAAGTGGTTCGGATTATTTAATTACAAGTAACAAGTATAAGTCGGCTTTACGGACAGAGACATACCCTCAGCCTTTGTGAATTGAAACTTTCATCTACGGACAGATCCAATGTATTTAGGGTCTTTTCAGTATTTTATGACCTTTTTTGGTCATTTGAACTTGCCGACAAAAATGTGTATTAGGATTAATGTTCAAAGGTGTTGCGGAGGGGTACATAAAGGAATGGACCGACTTGGTCCATTATGGATGTGGATCTTATTTTAAGAGTCATATCTTTTCGATAGATATCGCGCCCACTAGTCATTTCAGTGGGTCATCGTACAACCTTTGGACCAGTTTGCCAGGAAGTATGGACTTGTCCCACATAATGTCCCTGTAAACAGGACCACAAGGAACAGCATCGGTATACATTTCTAAAGGATCTTCGAACAGATCTTAAAGGGTTACCCCTTCTTGGCACTTTCCAAAAAAATCGAAAAAAAATTACTGTCTTATTTTGAAGTACAGGTAGTATAGAGTATGCAGCAAAAAATTCCAGTCGACCGGAGCAAAATTATCTGAAATGTGGGCATTGGAAAGCAACAATTTATTGTGATTTGTATGTAGCATAGAAGTTTTAAGCGAGCGTTTCTCGAAGCGGCTTTTTTGAAGACGGTGCCAACGCTAGAAAACGAATTGACTGATCTTCATATGGTTTGGTGGTTTTGTTGAAAACATAAAAAGCTTGTCTTTTAGCGATACAGAACTGTACTTAGACACAAATGTTGAACGAAGCCCAAATTTTGGACCAAATCGGTTGAACAATTCGAGAGTTATCGTGCTCTCCAGCCACTACATATGGTGCCATAGGGGTTTTTTACACCTTTCGGGCTGATTTCTCAAGAAGTATGGACTTGCCCCTGAAAAATCTGTTACCTTCCTAATTGAGGCAGCGAATGAAATTGCTTCCACAAAAATCAAAGTGATTCGAGAGCAGGCCTTAAAGTGGACTTATCCGAAATCTTGTGTGGGAGGAACCCAAAGGAGTGGACAAATATATTCCATATTTGAACCTGACCTATATCTGGTAGATATATTAGGATGTGTAAAGTATCGACCAAATCAGCCACTCCCTTCAAGAGTTATCGTGCGTACAATTTTTCCAAATCTCCGAACTTAAACTAAGTTTGAACTAAATATTACGAAGGCCAAATTTTGGATCGAATCGGCAAATTCGAGAGTTATCTTGCGCTCCAACCACTACACACGGTGTCATAGTGTTTTCGCTATAAAGGTGTATAAACACGGACCGCTTGGCGGTGCACGCAGAATTGGCAGGCCAAGGAATAGATGGCGCAAACAAGTGGATGATGAGATGAAAAGGCGCGGTATTCCAGAAAGCGAAGCAACAAATAGAGGGAATTGGAAATCTTTTCTTAGTTCGGCCTATAGAATGTTCTGTAATGGGCCAGCTAAGTAAGTAAGTAATTAATAGTCATTGATCACAAGTCAGGGACTCAGTCTACCACAAGAATCCTATACATCAATTTTCATCTATTCTATGTAAGAAACGCAAGACACTTGACATGACATGTGTACGTAAATCTTTGTTATTTCATCTGTAAGAATAAATAGACTACTGGCGTGACATCGTGGTGCAAGGCACGCCCGTCTTGCACACTGAATGTCCGAGTTCAATTACAGGCCAGGAAACCTTCCTCAACGTAAAGTAGAAGACATTTCCAGAATATTCCAACCATGTTAAACTTCTGCATATGTGGTTCCATTAGTCACGGCGTTCGGATTATTTAATGACAAGTAAAAAGTATCAGTCGGCTTTACGGACAGAGATATATCCTCAGACTATGTGAATTGAAATTTTCATATACGGACAGATCCAATGTTTTAGGATCTTTTCAGTATTTTGTGGCCTTTTTTGGACATTTGAAATTGCCGACAAAACTGTATATTAGGATTAAAGTTCAAAAGTGTTGCGGAGCAGGTACTTAAAGGAATGGACCGACTTGGTCCATTATGGAAGTGGATCTTATTTTGGGAGTCATATCTTATCGATAGATATCGCGCCCACTAATCATTTCAGTGGGACATCGTATAACTTTTTGACCAGTATGACAGGAAGCATGGACTTTTCCCACATAATATCCCTGTAAACAGGACCACAACGAACAGCATCGGTATATATTTCCAAAGGATCTTCGAACAGATCTTAAGGGGTTACCCCTACTTGTCACTTTCAAAAAACCGAAAAACAATTTTATAGTCTTATTTTGAAGTACAGGTAGTATACTCGTAGAGTATGCAGCAGTCGATCGGAGCAAAGTTGTCTGAAATATGAGCATTGGGAGTAAACAATTTATTGTTTCTCGAAACGGCATTTTTGAATACCTTGCCAACGATAGCTCGAAAACGAATTGACCGATCTTCATATGGTTTGGTGGGTTTATTAAATACGTAAAAAGTTTGTCTTTAAGCGATACAGAACTGTACTTAGACACAAATGTTGAATGAAGGCCAAATTTTGGACCGGTTGAACAATTCGAGAGTTATCGTGCTCTCCAGCCACTACATATGGTACCATAGGGGTTTTTACACCTTTCGCCGTTTTTTCTCAAGAAGTATGGACTTGCCCCTGAAAAAGCTTTTACCGTCGTAATTGAGGCAGCGAATGCAAGTTACTTCAACAAAAATCAAAATGATTCGAGAGCAAGTCTTACAGTGAACTTATCCGAAAATTTGTGTGATAGTTACCCGAAGGAGTGGACAAATATAGTCCATATTTGAACCTTACCTATATCTGGTAGATATATTAGGATGTTTAAAGTATGGACCAAATCGGCCACTCCCTTCAAGAGTTATCGTGCGCACGAATTTTCCGAATATTTTCGAATTTTTGTGGGGGAGGTATCTGCAGGAGTGGACCGATATGGCTTATCTTCGAACTTAAACTAAGTTCGAATTAAATATTACGAAGGCCAAATCTTGCGCTCCGACGACTACACACAGTGTCATAGGGTTTTTTTGCACCTTTCAGGCTTTTTTTCTCAGGAAGTATGGACTTGCCCCTGATGAAACTTATACCGTCGTATGCGGGGCTGTGAGTACAAGTTGTTACAATAAAAATCAAAGCGGTTCGAAAGCTGGTCCTAAACTGAACTTTTCCGAAATTTTATGTGGGGGTTCCCGAAGGACTAGACCGATTGAGTCCATATTCGAACCTCATCTATGTCTGGTAGAAATTTTCCGATGTGCAAAGTATGGACCAAATCGGTTACTCCCTCCAAGAGTTATCGTGGGCACGATTTTCCGAACATTTTCGAACTTTTGTGGGGGAGGTACCTGAAGGAGTGGACCGATATGGTTTATCTTTAAACGTAAACTAACTTTAGACAAAATATTACGAAAGTCGAATTTTGGACATAATTGGTTGGTCCGTTCGAGAGTTATCGTGCGCTCCAGCCAGCCAGATAGACAAATAGATGGACGGACATTGCTAAATCAGCTCCAAATTGTCTGAAACGGATTTCGTCCAAACATACTTGGGTTCTAAAACCATTATTTCGATGAGGCACAATTTTACCGTATGAAAGTGCCCTCGTTAGCATTAATGCTGAGGTTATAAAAAGTATCAGTCGGCTTTTTCGACAGAGGCATTGTGAATTTAAACAACTTTTTCTCAAAAAACGTATGTACTTATGGGGTCTTCAGAATTTCGGGCGTATGAAATTGCCGACAAAGATATGGATTAGGATAAAATGGATAAAAGGAATGGTCCAACATAGTCCGTTTTGGAAGTGAGTCTTTTTTGTGGGTCATTCCTCTCGATAGGACCATTATATCAGGAAACATGGACGTGCCCACGAAAAACATCATATCGCTGTAAACAGGGCTACTAGGAGTATATGATTACAAATACAAATGATTTCAATCTATCTCTGACCATAGCAATATTTATACCCTCAGCCTTTAGGCTAAAGAGGGTATTTACACTTTGATACGACCAAAAATGTGCCTCATCGAAATAATGGTTTTAGACCCCAAGTATGTTTTTACGATATCCGTTTCAGACAATTTTGAGTAGATCTAGCAATGTCCGTCCGTCTGTCTGTCTGGCAGGCTGTGCGCACGATAACTCTCGAACGGATCAATCGATTCGGTTCAAATTTTGGGTATCGAAATATTTTGTCCAGATTCGATTCAGCAGACTGTTCCACGACCACTCGAATGCTGTTAATGTGGTCTACGCATGATTTGTTCGTCCTGAATCCTGCTTGCTCTCGTCTCAGTTGGGGTTCAATAATTGTTGATATGCGTTTATGAAGAATAAATGCAACGATTTTATTCAACATAGTTAGCAGCGTTATTCCTCCCCAATTGCTAACATTTTGAAGATCACCTTTTTTGAGAAACTTTATGACTAATTGCTTTTTATAGCTGTTTCGGCAAGTGTTTGTTTGTTCAAAAGTGATTAATTATTGGATATATTAATCTTGTCGTTAGAGGGATATAAATTTTTAAAATTTCAGGAAGACTGAACTGCTTCCGATATTTCGACAGTTGTTGGAGCTAAAACATTAATATCTTTTCTGATGTTGATTATGTGCATTGGATCACAATCACATATATTTATATGTTCATTGTTATTCGTTGTCAGTGGCCCTTTATAGTTCTTTTCTCAGATTTACAACTGTTTAACATTGTCGGATGTAAGGACACCATTTTCGTTTTTGATGGGTTTTGCATTTGTTTTTTTACTCTTTAAAGGTTTTTCAATCTTCCTGTCTCACTAGGGTTTTTACTTCTTCTGCAAGGCTTTGAATCCAGTTCCTCTTATCTCTCATGGCACTTCCTTTTACTTTCTTATCTTCTTTCCGATTGGGAGAATTGGCCTTGTTGATTTCAGTTTTCAACTGTTTTCTTTTTTCAATGTGTTCCAATGTTGTGTCTGAAATCCATGGTTTTTTATCTTTTTTGGTGTAGCCAATTTCATTAATTGCTATTTCCGTGAACGCAGATACTATATTTCAATATATTTCAAATACTCTTCAATTTCTTCATGCTCTGGGAGGTTGTTGACTTTTTCCTTCAGTTTGTTTGTGAAATTGTTGCAGATATCATTGGTTTTGACGTTTTACAGCTTTTACGCCATTTTCTCAGGAAGTATGGACTTGCCCCTGAAAAAACCTTTACAGTCGTAAAGGGGGGTAGTGAACACAACAACATACAACAAAATCAAACCGATTCGAGAGGAGGTCTTAAACTGCAATTTTCCGAAATTTTATGTGGGAGATATCCGAAGGAGTGAACTTTTGTAGTCGATATTCAAACTTTATCTATGTCTGGTAGAAATAGTACGATGTGCAAAGTATGGACCAAATCGGTTTCGCATAATTTTTAGTCAAAATTTTGAACTTTTGTGGGGGACCGATTATCTTCGAACGTACACTAAGTTTGAACAAAATATTACGAAATTACAGACCAAATCGGTTAATCCGTTCGAGAGTTCTCATGCGCTCCAGCCAGCCAGACAGACGGAGGGACATTGATAAATCGACTCAAAATTATCTGAAACGGATTGCGTCCAAACATACTTGGTGTCTTAAAGCATTATTTCGATGCGGAAGATTTTGCCCGTATGAAAGTGCCTCAGGTACCTACACACAGTTTTAAAAGTGTGCAGTCTAAGGATACGTCTGGAAACGTTTTTAAATGTTTGGCAACATTGGTTTTTGACCCAACTTCGAAAAAAAATTTAAAAATTTAATCGACATATAAAAATCAGCTTTTCGGTGAATAAAAAACGCTATAATTCGGTACATTAGTTGCCGTGGAATTCAGTTTTAACGTTATACTTCAGAGCTTTTTAATATTTTTCATCAAATATAAGTGTTGTTGTGTTTTTTATACCTTCCTATATATTAACAAGTAAGAACGGCGCAATGTGCGGCCAAACCGAACTTGTTATACCCTCAACCACGAGTTAAATTGAAGTAAATTGAAACAATTAGTTTCACTTCGGTTATGAAGAAGACTAAATACCAAATTCTAGCAATTTCGGTAAAACAATGTGGCTAACTTTAAAATTTCTGCCATTTCTGTGGAATATTGAGGCCACAACCTTCAAAATACCGAAAATTGGGATGTACCGTTCTATGGGGGCTATATTAAGGCGTGGACTATTTCGACAAATATGGAGCGGAAAATTGAATACCCAAAATAAAGACAAAAATACCAAATTTCAGCCATTTCGGTGGAGTATTGATGCCACAACCTTCAAAATACCGAAAATCAAGAGGTACACTTCGTTTGGGGTAGTATGAATGCTTGGACCTATACCTAGAAATTTCATATGGAACGTTTAATACCCCAAATGAATACCAAATACCAAATTTCAGCCATTTCGATGGAATATTGAGAACACAACCTTCAGAATTCCAGAAATAGGGAAGTACCGTTCTTTGGGGGCTACACTAAAGCGTGGACCTGTACCGACAAGATTCTGGGGGAATGTTTTATATCCCCAACGAAGACTATGTACCAAATTTCAGCCATTTCGGAGGGATATTGAGACCACAACCTTCAAAATACCAGAAATCCGGAGGTACCGTGAAGACGTGAACCTATACCGAGAAATTTCAGGTGGAAAGTTTTATACCCCCAACGAAGACTAAATAGAAAATTTTAGTCATTTCTTGATGCCCTTTAATCCAAATCAAATTTATTAACGCAAGCATGTATTTGGAAACTTCACAGTCATTAAAATTAATACCCCAAAAGTTTTGATATTTTGTCTGTCTCTGGTTGTGTAACCGGAATTCGATCTGTCGTGGATTCACATACAGGCTGAGGGCATATTTTTGTCGGCAAAGTCGATTGGTATTCTTTACTTGTTTTCCAGAAAATAAAAGTCATGAATTTGCTTCCAACTGTTTACAAGTCATGACAAATTAAAAACGTTTTTAGGATCAAGTGATTATTCCGTGTGGGCAGAGTCTTAGTTGATATATTTGCTTATTGTTATATGTATGTATATCAAAACTATGTGACCTTTGAAGCAAAAGCAGACTGTCCGCCATAGCTTTTAATGTCACCGTTATCGACACAATAGCTGAATTGGAAATATTCGATACAAGTCCAATCTGCATTCGAACATTCGAATTATACATATTTTTGGAGGTACCTAATTCAAAGAAGTCGTTTAAGTTGCACTCGTGACTTAACGAAAACCATGCAGAGTAGGGTAGGGCGATTTGAACACTTTATTGGGCCCTTCGCGTTTCTGATTTCTGGAATTGTACTGAGTAAAAAAGAAAAGAAAACAATGAAACTTATCACGAACGGAAACAAACCAGCGACGAGTATTACCACATCGTCCGCATAAGCAACCACCTTGATCCCCATATGGTCAAGTTTGATAAGGATTTCATTAATGACAAGGTACGAAAGCAGTGGCTAGATAGCACCACCCTGTGGAGTTCCCCTATTTGCGAGCTTTGACAGCATACTGTTTCCCAATGAGGCGGAAATAACTCTACTTTGCAGCATAGTTGTTATCGAGCTACGAATGAATGATTCCACGCCGAAGTTATGTAGAGCTTGTGTTATTGCTGCGGTACTAACGTTGTTGAAGGTGCCTGCTATATACAGAAAAACAGCCAAGCTGTATTGTTTATGTTCCAGGGATTTTTTTAATAGTCCTGACGACTTTGTGAAGTGCTGTAGATTATCCTACACCACAAATTTCAAAATTTACGTTAAAATGCAGTTAAGGGCTGTTCGAGGATTGTAAAGGAATTTTCATCTATTCTGTGAAAGAACATGTGATACTGAGCAGAACTATATTTTTATTGTAAAAGGTCTTATCTAGTCCAACTAAAATAGCTGGTTGAAACCATAACTATCGAAAGGCATATCTCCCAAAATAAGATCAAGTTCCACATAATCCCTCATATGTTAGTCCATTCCTACAAAGGTCTAGGTATATTCAAACACACGGTAAACCGTGTCATTTTAATAGAATTCAACAAATTTGTCAAATAATGTTGCCGTACTTTCTTCGATATTTCTCTTGTTTAGAGTATATTAACTGTTTACGAACAAATCCTTCGCTATTTTATCCTAACGAAATTAATAATTATCCAATCATACAAAAGAGAAAAACTACTTAATAGTATAGGTCGCTCTTAAACGATTTCTCTTTAACTGTCCGCCAATACAAAAGTTGTCATGCGCAGAAACTCCAAACGGTTAAAAATACTGGTAATATTTCTCTTTAAAGCCCAAATAATGGTAACAAATTTTACGCGCCTTTTTCCAAAGGGAAATATAACGTATTTTTGAACAAGAATAACATTTTATTTCCTTTTTTCTAACAAAAATGCAAGATTTAGTTATCCTATATTTTGTGGGGAAAGTACGAGCAATTTAAAACATGATGTAAGTTTAGAAGAAGTACTACGTGGTGCAAAGTTTGGACCAAATCAGTTAATTATTTCGAGTTTTCGCGTTAATCAGTCAGCCAGACGAACATGACTAGAACGAGAGTGATTTGATTATTTCCATGAGGCACAATTCTTATTATGACTACAGTCAAAACCTAAGGGTATAAAAATCACAACAATGACTCAATGATGTTATTTTTCGCCTTGACATATGTATGTAACAAACAAGTAAAAAATTATCAGTTGGCTTTGCCGGCAGATATATACCCTCAGTCTATGTGAATTGAAACTTTCATCTACGGACAGATCGAATGTATTTAGGTATTTTCAGAATTTTGTGGCCCTTTTCGGACATTTGAACTTGCCGACATAAATGTGGATTACGATTAAAATTCAAAAGTGTTGCGGAGGAGATTCTTGAAGGAATGGAGTGACATAGTCCATTACGGAAGTGGATCTTATATTGGTAGTCATAACTTTTCGACAGTATGCCAGGAAGCATGGACTTGTCTACGGAAAACATAATATCGCTGTAAACAGGACCACAACGAACAGCATCGGCATACATTTCCAAAGGATCTTCGAAGAAGAGGACCAATATGGCCCATTTTAGAAGTTAAACTATGACAAAATATGGGAGATCCAAAGTTTGGGTCAAATTGGTTACCCCGTTCAAGACATATCGTGATTACCATTTTAGTGAATTTTTTTAAATATTGGGGGGGAAGTATCGGAAGTTGGGGACCGGTAGTAATCATCTTCGAACTGAAACTAAATTTGGTCAAAATATGACGAATGCCAAATTTTGAACCAAATCGATAGATCAGTTCGAGGGTTATCGTGCTCTCCAGCCATAGGGGTTTTATACAATTTTCAAGCAGTTTTCTCAAGAAGTATGGACTTGCACCTGAAAAAAACTTTAACAGTTGTAATTGAGGCAGGGAATGCAAGTTGCTCCAACAAAAATCAGGTCTTAAAGTAAACTTATCCGAAACTTTGTGCTGGGGGTACCCTAAGGAGTGGACAAATATAGTCTGTATTTGAACCTGATCTATATCTGGTAGATATATATGAATGTGTAAAGTATGGACCAAATAGATCACTCTCTTCAAGAGTTATCGTGCGCACAATTTTTCCGAAAATTTTTGAACCTTTGTGGGGGATGTACCTGAAGGAGTGTACCGATATGGCCTATCTTCGCAATTAAACTAAGATTGAACAAAATAACAGATGCGTTTGAGAGTTATATTGCGCTCCAACCACTACACACGGTATCTTAAGCTTAATTGTAACTTTCAGGCTATTTTCGGAGGAAGTATAGACTTGCACCTTATGAAACTTGTTCTGTCGTATGGGGGCAGTGAGTGCAAGTTGTTACAATAAAAAGTAAGAAAGTATCAGTTTCATATGCTGACGGAGATATACCCTCAGTCACTGACCAAGGGAAAAAAACAAACCAAACACAATAAATATGCCGCGTATAAAATATATTGATTTTGTATCAGGAGTTTGCTTTAAAATATGTAGGTATCGTAATGTGCGTACATTTTTAGTAACCAAACTTCTTCATAAAGGACTCGAAATATTAAATTACGTTAAACTAAGTTTGGAAGAAATTTTTGAAAAAGTTTTGGAGTTATCTTGCACAATAGCCATTTTAGTATATGCCGGCAGGGTTTTGGAACTTTTGGGCCATTATCTCAGGAAGTATTGACGTACTCCGGAAAAAAAATTACCATTGTAAATGAGACCGCTCGCACAGCCTACTTAAAAAGAGATTCAAAACGATGCGAGGGGAGCTCTTAAACTTCACTTTATCCGAATTTTGTGTGCGAAGTACCCGAAGGAGTGTACCGATATAGTCCATATTCAAACCCGATGTATATCTGGAATGAATAATACGATGTGCAAAGTTTGAACCAAATCGATTGCTCCCTTCGAGAGTTATCGTTCACACCATTTTACAGAAAATGTTTGAACTTTTGTGGGGGAGGTACCCGAAGGAGTGGACGATATGGCCCATCTTCGAACTTAAACTAAGTTTGGACAAAATATTACGATACCCAAAATTTGGTTCGAATCGGCTGATCCGTTCAAGAGTTACCGTGTGCACCTGCCAGACAGACAGACAGACGGACGGACATGGCTAAATCGACTCCAAATTGTCTGAAACGAATTTCGTCCAAACATACTTTGGGTCTAAAACCTTTTTTCGATGAGGCACATTTTTGGTCGTATCAAAGTGTATATACCCTTTCTAGCCTAAAGGCTGAGGGTATAAAAATCAAAACGATTCGAGAGCAGGTCCTAATCAGAACTTTTCGGAAATTTTATGTGGGAGGTACCCGAAGGAGTGGACCGATTGCGTCCGTATTAGAACCTCATCTAAGTCTGGTAGAAATTTCACGTTGTGGAAAGTATGGAGCCAACCGGTTACTCCCTTTCAGAGTTATTGTGCGCACAAATGTTCCGAACATTTTCGAACTTTTGTGGGGGAGGTAAGTTTGGACAAAATATTACGGAAGTCAAACTTTGGACCGAATCAACTCCAAATTGTCTGAAATGGATTTCGTCCTAACCATCATTTCGATGGGGCACATTTTGCCCGTATGAAAGTGTATATACCATCGTTAGCATAAATGCTGAGGTTATAAAAATATTTTATAGAACAAATATGAGAAATGTTGTCAATTTGTATACCTTACACCACTATGTGGGTAGGGTATTATAAGTTGGTTTTGGCCAAAAAGTTTGTAACGCATCGAAATAATGGTCGTAGACGCGTCCGTCCATCTAAAAGTTGTAATCACCCTACAAGTAGCTATTTTGATCGGATCGTCACCAAATTTTGGGTGTTGATGGGGATCCCGGAGGGAAATATTTAGGGATAGGAATGGGCAAAAAACTAATTTGGAGAAAAAGTCAACGTTATATTCCATAGAGAATATCTCAGTGTATATAAGGGGTATACCAAAAGCAAAACCTGGCAATGAATGTAGAAAATACAACATTTGCAACGGTTGTCGTAGGTGGTCAAACGACAAATGTATCGCAATAGTCGCAAATAAAATCCAACATTTCATTTTTGCGATTTTAATTATAATGACGAATATCACAGCTTTGGTTGGGGATTTTCCAAAAGTAAAGTCTGACTATGAAAGTAGAAAATCCCATCTTTGCAATGATACAAAGTAGGTTGTCATAGGTGGCCAAAAAATGGAGATATCGCAATAGTCGGTACTACATCCCATTTTTCCATTTTTTTTTTATCACGCTACAGGTCTCTATTTTGATCGGATCGTCACGAGATTTTGAGAGTCGCATAGAGGAAAAAGCCTATTGATTTTGGTGGTGGTCGCCTAATATCTATGGGGCGGAATGGGCAAAAAACTTATGGTAGTAGGAGAAAGAAGAAAATGTCGCCTTTACATTAATGCAAAGTAGGTTGGCGTAGGGGGTCAAACAACGGAGATACCGCAATAGTCGTTCATGCATCCCGTTTTTCCAGGTCGCAATTTTGATCGGATAGTCACGGAATTTTGGTGGTTATGGGAGTCCCAGAGAGGAAGAAGCCTATTGAGTTTGGCGATGGTTGCATAATATTCAGGAATCGCAATGGGCAAAAATTAATGTGGAGCAAAATTCAACGTTTTAATCTTATGCGAATATCTGCGATGCTAGTAGGCGTATTCTAAAAAGAATGCCTGTCAATAGATGAAGAAAATATCACCTTTACAATAATGCAAGATATGTTAATGTACATCCCAGTTTTATACCCTACACCACTATTTCAACGTTTTATTCTATGCAAAAATATCCGCTTCTAGTAGGGGTATTCCAAAAGGAAAGCCTGTCAATTCAAATAGAAAAGTTCACCTTTACAAATATGATGATTTAGCCATGCACTACAACTTTCGAACGGATCAACCGATTCGGTCCAAAATTTGACCTTCATAATGTTTTGTCCAAACTTAGTTTAAGTTCGAAGATAAGCCTTATCGGTCCACGATAACTCTTGAAAGGAGTGACCGATTTAGTACATACTTTACACGTCCGAATATATACACCAGATATAGAACAGGTTAGAATATGAACTATACTTGTCCACTCCTTCGGGTACCTCCCACACAAAATTTCGGATAAATGCACTTTAAGACCTTCTCTTGAATCACTTTGATTTTTAATGAATCAACTTGCATACGCTGCCTCAATTACGATGGTAAAAGTTATTTCAGGAGCAAGACCCTATTTCTTGACAAAACAGCCCGAAATTTTAAAAAATCCATATGACCCCATATGTAGTGGCTGGAGAGCACGATAACTCTCGAACGCCATCGTCATATTTCGTCCAAACTTAGTTTCAGCTCGAAGATGGGTAAAACCGGTCCACAACTTCCGGTACTTTCCCCTAATATTGAAAAAAATGTCACTAAAATGGTATGCACGATATTTCTTAAACGGGACTCTTTGGTCCAAACTTTGGAACTCTTAATATTTTGTCCAAATTTAGTTTAACTTCTAAAATGCGCATATCGGTCCTCTCCCCCACAAAATTTCATCATTTGTGTCTAATTGCCATTTAGGGTCTGTTCGAAGATCCTTTTGAAATGTGTACCGATGCTGTTCGTTGTAGTCCTGTTTAAAGCGATATTATGTATCGGCGGACAAGCCCATGCTTTCTGACATTATGCTCCAAAAGTTATACGATGGCACACTGAAATGACCAGTGGGCGCGATATCTATCTTTTGTGGGTTTTAGCTACATTTTTAACCGAACTAGCTGTACTTTAACATTTAACGTCGACCATAGGTCAATGTTTAGGTATAGCCCCTATATACCGGTACCTCCCAATTTTCGGTATTTTTAAGGTTTAACAACAATTTTGAACCGAATTAGCAGAAATTAGACAGTTAAAGTTCCTATGGGTTATATAGGTCCATGTTTAGGTATAGCCCCCATATAACGGTACCTCCTAATTTATGGTATTTTTAGGGTTTTATTAAGGAAAAATTGTTAAACGAACTACCTGTAATTTGACATCTAAAGTACATACGGGTCACAATATTACTCCACCAAAAACTGTCAACATAGATCCATGTTTAGGTATAGCCCCCATATAATGGTACCTCCCGATTTTAGGTATTTTTAGGGTCTTTACAAAATTTTTTAACCGATTTAGCCGTTATTAGACAGTTAAAGTTCGTATGGGTAATAACATTAATACAACAAAAACCGTCAACATTGGTCCATGTTTAGGTATAGCCCCCATATAACGCTACCTCCCGATTTTCGGTATTTTGAGGGTTTTAGCTGCAATTTTGAACCGAATTAGCTTTTTCACTGAACTACCCGTAATTTGATATTTGATCATCCCTGCAGTCACAAAATTTCTCCACAGAAAATTGTCAACATAAGTCTATGTTTTGCTTAGGGTTTTAGGGTTTTTCAGGGTTTTAGCTACACACGGTGCGTCTTAACTATGCGGATTCTGAAACTACAATTTTCATAGATAAGAAAAATCAAAAAACAAAAAACAAAATCGCCCGAGGGATTTTCAAATATATCGCGGTCAAAGCTCACATATTTAGGGTTTTTTTTTTAGTTATTTATGGTTTTGCTTTGAAACCGCAAGTCCCACTGTAACAGGACTGAAGAGAATGTTGTAGCTGTAAAAATTCTCTACAAGATTGACCTTCCTCTAGGTTTTACCATTTTTGAGATATAGAAGTTCAAATTGGGACAATACACTGACTGTATCGCCTCCTTATAAAACAATGTCATGCAGGGTGTACCTTAACTAACTTTGAAAAAAACGGCTTACAGCAGGGAATTTTTTGCGTATTCTGTAACAGCAATGTTCATAGATGCGAAAAATTCAAAAGCAAGAAAAAGTCGCAGGAGGAATTTTAAAATAAATCGCGGTCAAAGTACACATTTTGAGGTTTATTTTAGATTTTCAGGATTTTGCTCCGAAGCGGTAAGTCTTATCGAAATGGGAATAATGAACATGTTGTAGCAAAACCTTGTTCCAAGCAAAACCGTGAATACAAAAAAAAAAACTCTAAAAATGTGAACTTTGACCGCGATTTATTTGAAAATCCCTCCGGCGATTTTTACAGTATTTTATTTAACTTGCTTTGGTGTTCGCTTAGTTCAAATCTGGTAACTCATTTTTAACACAGTTGCAGTTGACCAATCGAAACTTTGCACACTCTTCTGATTTAGATGACAATTCATCAATATGGAATCAAAACCAATATTGGTTCATTTTTATAGTGTTTTAACGGTGTTTTATTTAAATTGCATTTCAAATCTGGTAACTCAATTTTGACACAGTTGCAGTTGACCAATCGGACTAAAACTTTGCACACTTTTCAGATTTGGATGAAAATACATGAATATTAAAACAACACCGATATTGGTCAATTTTCACCATTTTTACAGTGTTTTTACGGTGTTTTATTTAACTTGCTTTTCAAATGTAGTAACTTATTTCCCACACAGTTGCAGTTGACCAATCAAACTGAAACTTTGCAAACTTTTCAGATTTGGATGACAATACATGAATATGAAACCATATCTAATATGGGTCCATTTTTTCCTATAGCCTCATATAGCGGTTAATTTTAAACGCAGTTGCAGTTGACCAATCGAACTGAAACTTTGCACACTTTTCAGATTTTAATGACAATACATGAATATGAATCCAAATCCAATATGGGTCCATTTTTCCTACAGCCACCACCCGATTTTAGGTATTTTGAGGATTTTATCTTCATTTTTGCCCGAATTAGCTGTCATTTTGCATTTGGGATTTCCAATGACACAGACATTTACCCACCAAAAATTGTGAACATAGGTCCAGGTTTTGGTACAGCCCCGTTGTAGCGGTACCACCCGATTTCAAGTATTATGAGGATTTCATCTTAATTTTTAGGCCGAATTGGCTGTAACTTGGCAATGGGACCTCCCATTGGTACAGAAACTTCCTCACTAAAAATTATGGACATAGGTACAGGTTTTGGTATAGCCCCCATATAGCGATTCCACCTGATTTCAAGTGGTTTAAGGATTTTATCTTCATTTTTAACCCAATAGACTGTAATTTGGCATTTGGGGTTCCCAATGGTACTGAAACCAGAATTGACTGTCACTTGGCATTTGGAGTTCCCAATGGTACAGAAACTTCCCTTCAAAAATTATGAATTATGTCCAGGTTTTGGTATAGCCTTTATATAACTGTACTACACGATTTCAGGCATTTTAAAGTTTTTATCTAAATGTTCGACCTAAATTGACTATAACTTTGTTCTCAGTGGTCAAACAAAATGTACCCAGCAATATTTGAAGGAAGGGGTTCCATGCGATGACGTGATTTCATGGCATCTTTTGCATTGGTTCAAACGAAATCGTGAAAGATCCGATCTTTTCATTAGCATTTGAACCAATGCAAAGGAAGTCGTTAAAGATCCTATGTTTTCATCAGCATTTGAACCGATGCAAAAGAAGTCGTGAAAGATCCGATCTTTTCATCAACATTTGAAAGCATTCCATCGATCCAATAGAAATGAATTTTGTGTTTTATTTATACACATTTTTCAAAATATATAAGACTAGCTGACCCGGTCCGCGTTGCTGGCCCGTTGTTTGGGTTCTCCGTGTAAACTTTAGTTATCTATCCAGCATTGATACAGCCATAATTAGGCATCCCTCTAGAAACTTCATAATATAAATCAATGTTTTGACATAAATTCCATGTAATGGTATCCCCCAAATTTAAGATATAAAATCTCTTTTATTATACCCTTCACCATAAATTGACAGTTTAAAGCACTTTGTGACCCACATATAATGATCGGTGCACGTCAATTAACATTGCTATATATTGGATTGTTGGTCTCGGTTGGGGTCGTAATTATTACTGCAGAGAATTGTCAGTATAGGTCCACGTTTTGATATAGCTCCCATAGAACGGTACCGGCTGATTTTCGCTATTTTTGAGAATTTAACATCATTATCACACCGAAATGGCCAAAAATTTGGTTTTCATGTAATTTAAAGAGGGGAGCATAAATATTCGTATCGACCGAAAGACACGCCTTTTTATTTGCGCTCGGTATGCAACAGTTATAGGTTCACGTTTTGATATAGCTCCCATAAAGCAGTACCTCCCGATTTTCGATAGTTTGGAGATATAGTCACTTTTGGGGGTCGTAGACAGTCTTGCAGTGAATTTTCAGTATACGTCCTCGTTTTGATATAGCTCCCATAGAAGGGCGGCGCCTCATTTTCGCTATTTTTGGTGTATTTAACCTCTGGATAGTGACATCTCAAGTTATCGGGATTTTACTGTATTCCAAAATGTGGAGTTGATCGCGCTATCCCACTTATTGTTTAGTGTTCAGCGTTTATAGCATTTTTTAGGCACGCAAAATTATGTATATTATCTGAAATAATAAATGTTTGAACATTTTGTGATGACCGCGATATTTCACTTCCGCGAAGACCATTCAGGGTCAAGACGGTAATTACAGTGGTATTGCAAACAATCTGTAAACTATACGTTCAAAAATATTATGGACTTTAAAAAAAAAATTGAAGGAGAACCTCCGGTCACTACACTTAGCCATATTAAAATAGCTCACGACCGCGCTATCCCACTTGTTCAAGCTAGTGTTCGCATCATTTTTGTGTCACGCTTACTAAAATTATGAATATTAATTGAAATAATACATTTCTGAAAACTTTGTGATGACCTCGATCATTCAGGGAAAACAATCTGTAAACAAAAATATCAAAGATTTCTGATTTTCTTAAAAACATTGTAGGGAGGACCACCGGTCACTATTCTTAGCAGTAAAAAACAGCTTACGACCGTTCTAATTAACTGAAATAATACATTTTTGAAAATTTTGGGATGAACGCGATATTTCACTTCCGCAACGACCATTCAGGGTCAAGACAGTAATTACCACAGCAATGCAAACAATTTGTAAACAATATATTTAAAAAGTATCTTGAATTTCGCGGTTTTCTTAAACAATTTGTGGGGAGGAACACCGGTCACTACACTTAGCGGGATAAAAAAATTGATTACGACCTATTCTCAGACCTAAAAACTCCACATACAAAATTTCATAAGATTTCCCAATCGACAAATGACATGCCAAAGCATTGGTGAAAATGACGTGTCAAAGCATTGGTGTAAATGACATGCTTTGGATCCAAAAATCAATAGCATCTTTTGGGGTCCACGCTCATATAAAATTCATCGATGAAGATGCTAAAAAGATGACATGCCAGATCACTTGCACCCATGATTGAATGGCATCTTTGGCATCGAACATTTTGCTGGGTACAGATTGTGCCTCAATAAATATATTCTTTCTCATTATGGAATCTCTCTAATTAAACGCTTGCATTTAAATTATAAATGGTGGCAAAATTAAACGGCAACCGTTTTATTTGAGAGATTCCATCATGAGAAAGAATATACTTATTGAGGCTAAGCGACAAATTATTTTCTAGTTTTAAGTGCATTTCTAAATAAAACACTGAAACTTAATTTTTTAATTATTTTTTATTTGATTTTTCTCATCTATGAACATTTCATTTAAAGTTAGTTAAGGCGCACCGTGTACATTTATTGACGGAACTACCCGCAATTTGACAACTTAGGTTCCCTGCAGTCACCAAACTTTTCCACCAAAATTTGTGAACATAGGTAAACACTTTGATATAGCCCCCATATAAAGGTACCGCTTGAGTGAACACATTTTTTTAAGTTAGGCCTCTGCGTTATCCGTGGTCGAAAAATGTTTGAACCTAAAATTTAAGACAGGAAAGGAAACTAATTATTTCATTTTAGTTAAGAATATTTTATGGTGGAGAGTATAAAAAGTTCGGCACGGCCGAACTTAACGGCTTTTTACTTGTCGGTATTTTAAGCGTTATAACATTTGATTTTTGGTATTCGAATATAGTTTTTGGATTTAAAAAGCTAGATGTGCGAAACGACAAATCTTTCCTCCGATATAACCACGTAACATCACTATCCATTTATTTCATAACAACTTAATGTAAATTAATGTTTCCAAGAACAAACATAACAATATGTTTCTCATTAAGAAAACTTGCGAATATCCGCTCACTCCAGTCATTCGTAAGCATTCATGTATTGCATGTAAACGATTTAACTTTTAGCAAATTTGCTAAACAATATTTCTCTAAACTTAATTTCCATAACTTGGTGAGTTATAAACGTTATTTTTGGCTCCGAACACATAAACACAACACTGCACACACAGATACACACATCTGCTTATGGTAGTTTATGTGAAAACTCACGTGTCTAGTCATAAGTGATTGTATGTATGTTTGTGTGTATGTGACAACGTTCGAGCTTCTGCCAGTGCATAATAAACTTTACAATTTGTTAACATATCCAGCTAAGAGGATACGCATAATTGCATATCGGAAAGAAAAGAAACAAGAAGTTGCAGATGAATAAGAAACTACGACAACAACAGCAAAGCAACAAATGTCGCTGTTGTTTCCTTTAGTTGATTTTTTTCTTTTTGCTTTTCTTTTCAAAACTCCTTAGAGACTACTGCTGGTACTGCGTTTGCATATCGAGTATCCCTCGTCCGTCCCCAAGGCTTAGACCAACCAGACAACTCAACTTCGTTACCACAATGCTACTTCATATAATGCTAAAGCTCTACGACTCAGGGCAAATACAAAGAAGAAAGTTAACAGCAACAACAACAACAGCAATCGTGTAGTACTCTTCTAGGACTTTGTCAAGAAAAAAGGGTTAGCCAGCGAAGACCTGCCTGAATAGGAATGCAAGAAACGACGGAACTTCATATGTAATCCATACAATGGCGACAAATGATGTTGACAATGGCGCCAGCTAGGACATCGTCAACAAGCGCGAATAACAATGCCAGCAGCAGCAACGACAACTGCAAGGGACCCAACAACATCTTTATGCATATGCACAGAGTAATAAACACGCACAGACACACATACACACAAACTCGAGCTAGCGTAAACCTCCCAAAGTACCCATAGTTCTTGGAATAAGTTGAAGTAAATATCATGCGGAGCAGGAATGAATGACTGACTGACTAAAGGCATGAATGAATGAACAAACAAGCGAACCAGCTTGGAGACCACTGAGCATTCATATACTCCACAACTTGCCTCTGCATTTGTCTTCTTCACAACAGTTTATTGCTTTTCTTTGGGCGAGAGAGGTCTACATTTCTCTCTCTTTCTCCACCATTATAATGCAAAACTATTCTTTCGCCATAGAAGACCATATTTGCCGGCACTATATCCGTTTATCCCTAATCTCTTGGGCATAAAAACAAAAGCAATTTGCAAGCTGGAAATGTACCCAATGCCAAACCCAATAGAACTTTCCTTCCGCGTATTTCACTCTTTTGTGTGATTGATGGAATACTTCTGGCCGAGGGAATAATGCGTGCTTAAGTTTGTTCGTTTCTTTATTGGTGTGATAACATACTTGGATTGTATGCAGAAGTTTGTACGTTATGCTCTTTCTGTTGGTGGGTTTGTAACGGTATGGGATCAGGAATATCCCAGAAGGGACATGAAGTTGAATTCTTTAATTCGAACACCAACCCTATCATGAACCAACTTTAAATGCAAGGAGCTTACACCTGGGAAGTTTTTGCTGATTCTGAAACTACAATGTTTATAGATGAGAAAAATCAAAACACAACAAAAAAACCGTTAGAGCGCTTTTTAAATAAATCGCGGTCAAAGTTCACATTTTTAGGTTTTTTTGGTTTTCAAGATTTTTCTGGGAAACCGCTAGCCCTATAAAAATGTAACCAAAACAAGTAAATTGAAACAAATTTTCCCAAAAATGTATGTATTTAGGGGGTTTTAAAAATGTTGGCCGTTTGAACCGACAAAAATGTGGATTGGGATTAAAGATCAAAAGTTTTGCGGAGGAGACCCTAAAAAGAATGGATCTCCAGCCACTACATATGGCGCCAAAGGAGGTTTTTACACTCTTCGGACTGTTTGCTTAAGAAGTATGGACTTACCCCTGGAAAAACTTTTACCATCGGAATTGAGGCAGAGAATGCAAGTTGCTTAACAAAAAATCAAAGAGATTCGATAGCAGGCCTTAAAGTGAACTTATCTGAAATTTTGTGTGGGAGGTACCCGATGGAGGGGACAAATATAGTCCACATTTGAATCTGATATATTAGGATGTGTAAGGTATGGATCAATTCGGTCACTCCCTTCAAGAGTTACCGTACGAACAATTTTTCAGAACATTTTTAACTTTTGTGAGGGAGGTACCTGAAGGAGTGGACCGATATGGCTTATCTTCGAACTTAAACTATGTTTGGACAAAATATTACTGAGGCCAAATTTTGTATCGAATCGGCAGATCCGTTCGAGAGTTATCTTGCGCTCCAACCACCTCTCAGAAAGTATGGACTTGCCCCTGATGAAACTTGTACCGTCGTATGGAAGGTAGTGAATACAAGTTGCTAAAACAAAAATCAAAGCGATTCGAGAGATGGCCCTAAACTGAACTTTTCCGAAATTTTGTGCGGGAGGAACACGATGGTGTTGACCGATTGAGTCCATATTGAAACCTTATCTAAGTCTCGTACACATTTTCGAACTTTTGTGGGGGAGGTACCGGAAGGAGTGGACCAATATAGCCCATTTAAACTAAGTTTGGGCAAAATATTACGAAAGCAAAAATTTGAACCGAATCGGTTCATCCGTTCGATAGTTATCGCGCGCTTCAGCCAGCCAGACAGACAGACGGACGGACATTGCTCAATCGACTCCAAATTGTCTGAAACACATTTCGTCCAAACATACTTGGGGTCTAAATCCATTATTTCGATGAGGCACATTTTGCCCGTATGAAAGTGTATATACATACCCTCGTTAGCATCGATGCTAAGAGTATTAAAAAAATGTTGCAGCAGTGAAAATTCTCCACAAGTTGACCATATTTTCGTAGGTCTTTCCATTTTTGAGATGAAGAAGTTCAAATTAGGACAATTCATAACAATGTCATAACTGAAATTTCCCAACTTAAACTTATATATCTCAACAAGTAAAAATGTATCAGTCGGCTTTGTCGACAGAGATATTCCCTCAGCCTATGTACATTGAATCTTTCGTCTACGGACAGATAGAATGAATTTAGGGCCTTTTTAGAATTTTGTGACCCTTTTTGGACATTTGAACTTGCCGAAGGAAATGTGGGTTAGGAATAAAGTCCAAAAGTGTTGCGGAGAAGGTACTTGGATTATGTAAATGGATCCTATTTTGAGAGTCATATCTTTTCGATAGATTTCGCGCCCACTAGTCATTTCAGTGGTTTATCGTACAACTTTTGGACCAGTATCCAAGGACACATAGACTTGTTCACGGAAAATAGGACCACAACGAACAGCATCGGTATACAGTTCCCAAGGATCTTCGAACAGACCCTAAATTGCACTTAAACACAAATATTGAACTTTTGTGGAGGAGCTACCCTAAAGAGAGGACCGATATGGGCCATTTTAGAATTTAAACTAAATTTGGACCAAATTGGTTGCCCCGTTCAAGAGATATCGTTCATATCATTTAAGTGAAATTTTGTTAAATATTGGGTGAAAGTACCGGAAGTTGTGGAGTGCAATCAATGAGTGCACCCCGATTCATATTAGTTCAATGATATCGTCGAGTCCGAACGGCGTGTCTTAAGAAACCACTTGTAAAGAAGTTGCACATGGCTGAAATACACAGCAAATAGCGGCAACATTACTAAGGGGTATTCTGCCACCGTTGAAAATGTTTTGATGTTGCCTGGTCGGGGAATCGAATCCACGACCTTCTGTGTGCAAGGCGGGTGTGCAAACCATTGCACCACGGTGGCGAATGCAAGTAGCTTCAACAAAAATTAAAGTGATTGGAGAGTACGCCTTGAAGTGAACTTATCCGAAATTTTCTGTGAAAGGTACCCGAAGAAATGGACAAATGTAGTCCATATTCGAACCTGATCTATATCTGCTAGATATATTAGTATGTGTAAAGTATGGACCAAATCGGTCACTCCCATCAAGAGTTATCGTGCGTACAATTTTCCGAACATTTTTGAACTTTTGTGGGGGACGTACCTGAAAGAGTGGACCGATACGGCTTATCTACGAACTTAAACTAAGTTCGGATAAAATAGTACATACTTGGCTGGCTCATTACAGAACATTTGTTCCTTAGATCGAACTAAGAAAATATTTCCAATTCTCTCTATTTAGTGCTTCGCTTTTTGGAATACCGTGCCTTGTCATCTCTTCATCCACTTGTTTGCGCCATCTATTCTTTGTCCTGCCAATTCTGCGTGCACCGCCATGTGGCTCGAATTTATACGCCTTTTTAGCGGGTCCATCATCGCTCATTCTTATTATATGGCCTAGCTAACGCTGCATCTCAATACAGCTCGTGGTTCATATGACGTCGATATTCACCGTCAACGCAGATCATTCCGTAGATCTTTCGAAGAATTTTTCTCTCATGCCAAGCACTGCCTTATCTGCTTGCGCAAGTACCCATGCTTCGGAACCATACATCAGCACGGGTAGTATCAGTGTTTTGTAAAGCGTTATTTTTGTTTGACGAGTTGTGGCTTTGTTTTTAAAGTGCTTACTTAAGCCAAAGTAGCATCTGTTGGCCAATACAATTCTTCTTTTTATTTCACAACTGATGTCGTTTGTTATGTTTACTGCGGTGCCGAGGTATACGAAGTCTTTTACTACCTCAAAATTATAGGAACCAACTTCAACAGTTGGTCCGATCTCAATGGACGCATTGCGCGTCGACACCATCAGCTTGGTCTTCTCGCCGTTTACCGCCAGACCCACTTTAGCAGATTCTACTTTGACCTTCATAAAGGTATCGGTTACTTCTTTTACTGATCTCCCATGATGTGTATATCATCAGCATAAGCAAGTAACATGTGGCCATTGTGCCACTTCTTTTGACGTTTGCCTCTCGTATAACCTTTTCTAGCAGGATGTTGAAAAGATCACACGAAAGGCTGTATCCTTGCCTGAAACCTCTTTTGGTACAAAACTCTTCGGAGAGGTTCTGTCCTATTTTAACTGAAGATATTGTGTCGGTTAGGTCATTTTACAAAGCCGAATGAGCTTTGCGGGGATACCAAATTAAGACATTGCTTGGAATACCTTTGAACGTAGCGGGCTGTCGAAGGCTGCTTTATAATCGACAAAAAGGTGGTGGGTGTCGATCTGCATCTCTTGGGTCTTCTCCAGGATTTGCCGCAGGGTAAATATCTGGAAAATGGTGGACTTGCCAGGTCTAAAGCCGCATTGGTATGGTCCAATTATTTCGTTGACCATTGTCTTTAGTCGTTCGCACAATATCCCTGACACTATCTTATAGGCGATAGGGAGAAGACTTATGCCCCTATAATTGGAGCATAAACTCTTATCACCTTAGTTATGGACGGGACACAGGATGCTCAGGTTTCAATCGTCGGGTACGCGTTCTTCCTGCCAGATGGAGCTAACTAGCTGATGCATACACCTTATCAGTGCGTCGCCTCCGGTTTTACACAGCTCGGCTGGTAGGCCATCAGCTCCTGCTGCCTTATTATTCTTCAGCCGGTTTATTGCTGTCTTTACCTCATCTTGGCCGGGTGGTATACATTCAATACCATCTTCTGGGATTGGATCTGTGGTATCTTCTGTACTGTAACAAAGCTATCAGTTTGATGTTTCACTCTTTGGTAGAATTTTCGTACTTCATTCTGTCTCCTGTACATCTCGATTTGTTCACAAAATATTACGAAAGCCAAATTGTGGACCGAATCGGCAGATCCGTTCGAAAGTTATCTTGCGCTCCAACCACTGCACACGGTGTCATAGGGTTTTTTTTTTGCAACTTTCAGGCTATTTTCTCAGAAAGTATGGACTTGCCTCTGACGAAACATGAACCGTCGTATAGGGGACAGTGAATACAAGATGTTACAACAAAAATAAAAGCTATTCGAGATCAGGTCCTACTCTGAACTTTTCCGAAATTTTTTGTGGGAGGTACCCGAAGGAGTGGACTGATTGAGTCCATATTGGATCTTCATCTAAGTTTGGCAGAAGTTTCACGATGGGCAAAGTATGGACCAAATCGGTTAGCCCTTTCAAGAGTTATTGTGCGCACAAATTTTCCGAACATTTTCGAACTTTAGTGGGGGAGTTATCAGAAGGGGTGGGCCGATATAAGCTATCTTCGAACTTAAACTAAGTTTGGATAAAATATTACGAAATCCAAATTTTTTTATCACATCGGTCTAACGGATAGAGAGTAATCGTGCGCACTAGCCGGACAGACGGACGGACATGACTTAATCAACTCCAAATTGTGCGAAATGGATTTCGTCCAAACATACTTGGGGTCTAAAACCATCATTTTGCCCGTATGAGAGCTAAAGAAAGTGTTGTAGCTGTGAAAATTCTCTACAAGATTGGCTTTCGTATTTTTTTCCTAAGTTGTACCAGCATTTATGCTAAAGAGGGTATATTCTTTAGCATAAATGCTGGTACAACTTAGGAAAAAAATACGAAAGCCAATCTTGTAGAGAATTTTCACAGCTACAACACTTTCTTTAGCTCTATTTCGATAGGACTTGCAGTTTCCAAGCTAAATCGCGAAAATCCAAAATAAAACTAAAAATTTTAACTTTGACCGTGATTATACCCTCAGCCTTTAGGCTAAAGAGGGTATTTACACTTTTATACGACCAAAAATGTGCCTCATCGAGTATGTTTGTACGATATCCGTTTCAGACAATTTTGAGTAGATCTAGCAATGTCCGTCCGTCTGTCTGTCTGCCGTTCTGTCTGTCTGTCTGTCTGGCTGGCTGGTGCGCACGATAACGGATCAATCAATTCGGTTCAAATTTTGGGTATCGAAATATTTTGTCCAGATTCGATTTAAGTTCGAAGATGGGCCATATAGGTCCACTCCTTCAGGTACCTCCCCCACAAATGTTCAAAAATAGTCGCAAAACTTGTGCGCACGATAACTCTTGTAGGGAATAACCGATTTGGGTCATACTTTGCACATCGTGTAATTTCTACCAGACTTAGATGAGGTTCCAATATGGACTCAATCGGTAAACTCCTTCGAGTACCTCCCACACAAAATTTCGGAAAAGTTCAGTTTAGGACTTGCTCTCGAATCGCCTTGGTTTTTGTTGTACCATCTTGTATTCACTGTCCCTTATACGAAGGTACAAGTTTCCTCAGGGGCAAGTCCATACTTCCTGAAAAAATAGCCTGAAAGTTGAAAAACAAACCCTATGACACCATGTTTATGGGTGGAAGCGCAAGATAATTCTCGAACGGAAATGCCGGTTCCGGCCAAAATTTGGCCTTCGTAATATTGTTTCCAAACTTAGTTTAAGTTCGTAGATAAGCCATATCGGTCCACTCCTTCAGGTACCTACGCCACAAAAGTTCAAAAATATTCGGAAAAATTGTGGGCACGATAACTCTTGATGGGAGTGACCGATTTGGTCCATACTTTACACATTCTCATAATATCTACCAGATATAGATCAGGTTCGAATATTGACTATATTTGTACACTCCATACCGTACCTCCCACACAAAATTTTGGATAAGTTCACTTTAAGACCTGCTATTGAATCACTTTGATTTTTGTTGAAGCAACTTACATTTTTCACCCCACTGATATTTATACTCTCAGCCTTTAGGCTAGAATAGTAAATACACTTTGATACGAAAAATGTCTGTCTGGCTTGTGGGCACGATAACTCTCGAGCAGTTCAACCGATTCGAACCAAGTTTTGGGTATTGTAATATTTTTAAACTTAATTTAAGTTCGAAGATAGGCCATATCGGTCCACTCCTTCTGGTACCTCCACCACAAAAGTTCAAAAAATTTTCTGTAAAATGGTCTGAACAATAACTCTCGAAGGGAGCAATCGATTTGGTCAAAACTTTGCACATCGTATTATTCCATCCAGATATAGATCTGGTTCGAATAAAATGAAGTTTAAGGGCTCCTCTCGGATGGTTTTGCAATTTTTTTCAGTAGGTTCCCTTGCGGCTCCCTTTATGACGATACAATTTTTTTCTTGCGGAAATCCATACGTCATGAGATATTGGCCTAAAAGCTTCAGTAAATCCTGACGGTACCAACCAAAATGGCAAATCCGCAAGATACTCCTCGCAGGGAATTTCTGATTAGTGCAGGCTTTGCACATCGTATTATTCCATCCAGTCATGTATCAGGTTGGAATATGGATTGTATCGGTCCACTCCTTCGAGTACCCCCCACACAAAATTCGGATGAAGTGCAGTTTAAGAGCTCCTCCGGATCGTTTTGAAAAATTTTTTAGTAAGTTTTTTTGTAGCTCTCCTTACGACGGTACAGTTTTTTGCCGGAGTAAGTCAATAATTCCTGAGATATTGTCCTAAAAGCTCCAAGAAACCCTGACAGCACCAACCAAAATGGCAAATCCGCAAGATAATTCTCGCACGGAGTTTCTGATTGGTGCAGGCTTAGCACATCGTATTATTTCATCCAGTCCAGCATGGGATTAAAATGTAGACAATATCGGTCCACTCCTTCGGGTACCTCCCGCACAAAGTTCGGATAAAGTGAAGTTTAGGAGCTCCTCTCGCATCGTTTTGACTCTTTTTCAGTAGATTGTTGGAGCGGACTCATTTACAATGGTACATTTTGTTCCGGAGTAAGTCAATACTTCCTAAGATAATGGCCCAAAAGCTTCAAAGATAACTTTAAAACTTTTTCGAACCTTTGTGGGGGACGTACCGGAAAGAGTGGACCTATAAGCCCCACCTTCGAATTTCATACAATATTCCAAGAAATATTACAATATCTAAAGTGTGGACGAACGCAGTATCGGTTCGAGCCCTCCAGCCACTACATATGCCATAGGGGTTTTTTACAACTTTCGGGCTGTTTTCTCAAGAAGTATGAACTTGCCCCTGAAAAAACTTGTACTGCCGTAATTGAGGCTGCGAATGCAAGTTGCTTCAACAAAAACCAAAGTGATTCGAGAGCAGGTCTTAAAGTGAATTTATCCAAAATTTTGTGTGGGTGGTACCCGAAGGCGTGGACAAATATAGTCCATATTCGAACCTGATCTATATATGATAGATATTTTAGGTTGTGTAAAATATGGCCCATATCGGTCACTTCCATCAAGAGTTATCGTACGCTCATTTTCCGAACATTTTTGAACTTTTGTGGGGAAGGTACAGGAAGGAGTGGACCGATATGCCTTATCTTCGAACTTGAACTAAGTTCGCACAAAATATTGCGAAACCAAATTGTGGACCGAATCGGCAGATCCGTTCGAGACTTATTTTGCGCTCCAAACACTACAAACGGTGTCATAGGGCTTTTTTGTACACTTCAGGCTATTTTCTCAGGAAGTATGGACTTGCCCCTGATGAAACTTATACCGTTATATGGGGGGCAGTGAATACAAGTTGGTACAACAAAAATCAAAGCGATTCGTGAACAGGTCATAAACTGAACTTTTCCGAAATTTTGTATGGGAGGTACCCGAAGGAGTGGACCGATTGAGTCCATATTGGAACCCCATCTAAGTCTGGTAGAAATTTCACGATGTGCAAAGTATGGACCAAATCGGTTACTTCCTTTAAGAGTTATTGTGCGCACAAATTTTCCGAACATTTTTGAACTTTTGTGGGAGAGGTACCGGAAGGAGTGGACCGATAAGCCCATCTTCGATCAAAAACTAAGTTTGGACAAAATATTACGAAGGCCAAATTTTGGACCGAATCGGTTGATCCGTTCGAGAGTTATCGTGCTTTCCAGCCAGACAGGAAGACATACAGACGGACGGACATGGCTAAATCAACTCCAAATTGTCTGTAACACATTTCGTCCAAACATACTTGGGGTCTAAAACCATTATTTCAATGAGGCACATTTTGCCCGTATGAAAGAGTATATATCTTCGTTAGCATAAATGGTGCGGGTATAATCAAAGTGAGTCGAGAGCATATCTTAAAGAGAACTTATCCAACATTTTGTGTGGGAGGTACCCGAAGGAGTGGACAAATATAGCCCATATTCGAACCTGATCTATATTTGGTATATATATATTAGGATGTGTAAAGTACGGACCAAATCGGTCACACCCTTAAAGAGTTATCGTGGCCACAATTTTTCCGAACATTTTTGAACTTTTGTGTGGGAGGTACCTGACGGAGTGGACTGATATGGTTTATCTGCGAACTTAAACTAAGTTTGGACAAAATATTACGGAGGCCAAGTTTTTTACCGAATCGGCAGATCCGTTCGAGGGTTATCATGCGCTCCAACCACAACACACGGTATCATAGGGGTTTTTGCAGCTTTCAGGCTATTTTCTCAGGAAGTATTGACTTGTGCCCTTGATGAAACTTGTACCGTCGTCTGTGAGGCAACGAACACATGTTGTTGCACCAAAAATCAAAGCGATTCGAAAGCAGAACCTAAACTGAACTTATCCGAAATTTTGTGTGGGACGTACCCGAAGAAGTGGACCGATTGAGTTCATATTGGAACCTCATCTAAATCTGGTCAAACTCAAAACGCGAAAATAACAGATAGTTTGGTAAAAAAAAAATTAAGTATAACCCTCAAAATACAGAAAATCGGAATTGGAGGCTATACTAAAATATGGACCTATGCTAAAATTTTTTTATAGAGATGCTTTGTGACCCCTGGGAGCCTCAAATGTTAAATTACAGGCAGTTTGGTAAAAAATGTAACTAAGTTTCTCAAAATACCGAAAATCGGGAGATACCGTTATATGGAGACTTACCAAAATATGGACCTATGTATGTTGACAATTTTTAGTGAAGAAGTTTAGTGGCCACCAAGAACCTTAAATGTCAAATTACAACTAGTTCGGTTAAAAATTGTAGCTAAAATCACCAAAATACCGAAAATCGGGAGGTTGCGTTATATGGGGGCTATACGAAAACATGGACCTATATTGACGATTTTTACTGAAGAAGTTTCATGACCACTAAGAACCTCAAATGTCAAATTACAGCTAGTTCGGTTACAAAATATAGATAAAATCCTTATAAAATAAAAGCTAGTTCGGTTAAAGATTGTAAATAAAATCGTCAAAATACCGAAAAACGGGAGGTACTGTTATATGGGCGCCATACCAAAACATTGACCTATGTTTACGATTTTTAGTGAAGAAGTTTCGTCACTGAGAACCTCAAATGTCAAATTACAACTAGTTTAGTTAAAAATTGTGCCTAAAATCCGTAAAATACCGAAAATCGGGAGGTACTGTTTTATGGGGGCACTACAAAAAAATTGACCTATGTTGACAACAAATAGGAGATAGTTCGGTTAAAAATTGTAGCTAAAATCCCCAAAATACCGATAATCGGGAAGTACCTATATATGGGGCTATACCAAAACATGGACCTATGTTGACGACTTTTAGTGGAGAACTCTTGTCACCACTAAGAACCTCAAATGTCAAATAAGAGCTAGCTCGGTTAAATTTTTTAACTAAAATACCCAAAATCGGGAAGTACCATTATATAAGGGCTATATCAAAAAAGGACCTATGTGGACGACTTTTGGTGGGAACTGTTGTGACCACTGAGAATCTCAAATGTCATATTAGAGCTAGTTCTATTAAAAATTGTAGCTAATATCGTCAAAATACCAAAAATCGGGAGGTACTGTTGTATGGAGGCTATACGACAACGTGGACCGATATAGCCCACTTTTAAACTCAATCATCAAATAGTCGACATCAATTATAAAAAAGTTTTTGATAGCCGAAATTCAAAAAAATGTGGTTAACATTTCAAGGAATTGCCAACGCGGAAAAAATTTAATGTTTTAGTTAGGAATTAAATCGCAGACCTTTTGGGTTTTAAAATGGGATGCTTATCACTGCACCACGGTGGGTCCGGTAGGTGGTTATACCCAGATGGAAAATATCGAAATTCTACCCTACAGATATCTTAAAAGACGACTACCTATAGTGTTAATTACATAGCATTAGTTCGATTGCTCTTAATATGTTACAAAGATTTCAGCTAAACGTCATTACAACTTGTAGGGTAACCATAAATTCACGGAATTTTATTGTCCCCTTCGATTCAGCTTAGCTACGAAATGCAGTTCAAAATAATGTCATTTTGTTAGTGTGCCTGGTTAACTTGGTAAACAGGAAAAGTTTCATGTAGCGATTCATTCACTCATTCTTTACAAATCTGCGTGTTCAAAACACATGCACACACACACACCTATCCAATACACATATGAATGTGCAAACGTGTATATTGGAGGATATGTCAAGGCAAACAAAAGCCCAGGATGACGATGATGAGGATGATGACGATGAAATGTAATGCATTACTTTTGAAACCAAAATGTGAAGTGGGTATTTCATTTTATGAAATGAGATGCTTCTCAACTGAATTTACAGCGCTCGCACATACATTTGAATGCACAGACGAATGCACGTATGTATACGAGGATACGCACACAAAGAAACAAAAAGTTTTATGTTCGCGTTCCCTTTAAATGACATTTGCCGCAGTGTCTTCAACTATACAACTTACCACAACTCTAACAAAAGTACTCACACACACGGACAGAGAGAGATGCATGAATTCTTACATTTACTCACAAAAATACGAAGGACCTGTGAAGCCACACTGGCCGAACATTTTGTAAGGAAACAAAATATAAAATGTGAACATTTTTAAAAACTCTCTCAGTAATTCTTCCCAAAGGCTACAGTCGGAACATATCAAAGTGTGGACTTATGTTGGCAATTTATGGTGGAAAAGTTTGTGACTGCAAGGAACCTCAAATGTCAAATTACTGAACTTTACATTTTTACTTGTTTTTCATATTATATGGAGCATCAGAAATATATGTGTAAAAAATACACTCATAGGTAGATTTCAAAACAAACATATCGACGCCTCCAAACAATAGTATGCTAAGTCGACTTAGCATGTTTTCAAGTTCTTTACATTTTTATATTTAACGTCCTTTAACTTAAATTCTGTCTAATTTTGGTAATGATCGGTCAATCCTGACAGAAGTTATAAACAAATATTGACTTAGCATAGTACTGAAGTCCATAAAAATTTCCAAACTTTGAGAGCTTCTCCTGCAAACCTCACTTTTTTTATACCCTCCACCATAGTATGGAGGGTATATTAAGTTTGTTTTTCCGTTTGTAACGCATTGAAATACTCATTTGCGACCCTATAAAGTATATATATTCTTGATCAGGATAAAATTCTAAGTCGATCTGAGCACGTCCGTCCGTCCGTCCGTCTGTGGTAATCACTCTAGCATCCACAAAAATGGAGATAGGACGCTGAAATTTTGGGAAATGCGTCTTTTGTTTGCAGGCAGGTCAAGTTCGATGATGGGCTATATCGGTCCACGTTTTGGTATAGCCCCCATATAACGGTACCCCCCGATTTACGGTATTTTGACGTTTTTAGCTACATTTTCAGACCGATTTGGCTATAATTTGACATTTAGGGTTCTTAAGTATCAATAAACATATATAACAAAACTTGTGGACATAGGTCCACGTTTTGGTATAGCCCCCATATAACGGTACCGCCCGATTTGCGGTATTTTGACGTTTTTAGCTACATTTTTAGACCGGTTTAGCTATAATTTGACATTTAGGGTTCTTAAGTTCCAATAAATTTATATAACAAAAGTTGTGGGCATAGGTCCACGTTTTAGTATAGCCCCCATATAACGGTAACCCCCGATTTACGGTATTTTGACGTTTTTAGCTACATTTTCACACGGATTTAGCTATAATTTGACATTTAGGGGTTCTTAAGTGTCAATAAAACTTATATAACAAAATTTGGGGACATAGGTCCACGTTTTGGTATAGCCCCCATATAACGGTAACCCCCGATTTACGGTATTTTGACGTTTTCAGCTACATTTTCAGACTGATGTAGCTATAATTTGACATTTAGGGTTCTTAAATGTCAATAAACTTATATAACAAAAGTTGTGGACATAGGTCCACGTTTTGGTATAGCCCCCATATAACGGTACCCCCCGATATACGGTATTTTGACGGTTTTAGCTACATTTTCAGACCGATGTAACTATAATTTGACATTTAGGGTTCTTAAATGTCAATAAACTTATATAACAAAAGTTGTGGACATAGGTCCACGTTTTGGTATAGCCCCCATATAACGGTACCCCCCGATTTACGGTATTTTAACGGTTTTAGCTACATTTTCAGACCGATTTAGCTATAATTTGACATTTAGGGTTCTTAAATGTCAATAAACTTATATAACAAAAGTTGTGGACATAGGTCCACGTTTTGGTATAGCCCCCATATAACGGTACCGCCCGATTTGCGGTATTTTGACGTTTTTAGCTACATTTTTAGACCGGTTTAGCTATAATTTGACATTTAGGGTTCTTAAGTTCCAATAAATTTATATAACAAAAGTTGTGGGCATAGGTCCACGTTTTGGTATAGCCCCCATATAACGGTACCCCCGATTTACGGCATTTTGACGTTTTTATCTACATTTTCAGACCGATTTAGCTATCAATTGACATTTAGGGTTCTTAAATGTCAATAAACTTATATAACTAGTGGACATAAGTTCACGTTTTGGAATAGCCCCATATAACGTTATCGCCCGATTTCAGGTATTTTGAGAATTTTACCAACAAGTTTTAACCGAATTATCTGTAATTTGAACATTTGACATTTGAAATTCTTAGTGGTCACCACACCTCTCCACCAAAAATTGTCAAGAAAGCCCCCATATAACAGTACCTCCCGATTTTCAGTAATTTGATGATTTTAGCTACCATGCTAAACCGAACTAGCAGTAATTTGACATTTGAAGTTCTTAGTGGTCAGAACACCTCTCCATCAAAAATTGTCAACATAGGTTCATGGTCGGATATAGCTCCCATGTAACGGTACCTCCCAATTTTCAGTAATTTGGCAATTTTAGCTACAATTTTTAACAGAACTCACTGTAATTTGACATTTGAAGGTTGTAGTGGTCACCACACATCTGCATCAACAATTTTCAACATAGGCCCAATATAACGATACTTCCCGATTTTCGGTACTTTGAGGATTTTACTTAAAATGTTTAACCGAACGTAGGTCCATGTTTTTGTATTGCCCCATTTTTTATTTTTTGGACGAACTTTCTGTAATTTGAAATTTAAAAGTCAACAAAAATTCTGCAACAAAAATTGTTCACTTAAGTTCATATTTTCGTATAGCCCACATACCTCCGAACTAGCTGTTAATGACATTTGAAGTTCCCATGTTATGTACAAATTTTCGGTATTTTGAGGATTCTAGCTGCAATTTTTAACCGAATTAGGAGTTATTTGACATTAAAGGCTCCCATCAAAAACTGTCAACATAGGCCCATGTTTTATTATAACCTCTATATAACACTACCTCCCAATTTCTAGCCCACCAAAAATTGTCAACAGTTAGATATAGGCATCATAAAAAGGGCCTCCCGAATGAAGTACATGTACGTGTACATTATCTGACATTTTAACGTACTCACTTAAAGTTGGGGACGGGAATGAATATTTTATGGTGGAGGGTATGAAAAGTTCGGCCCGGCCGAACTTAATGCTTTTTTACTTGTTTTCTTTTTAACTTGACACAATTTCGAACATTTTCCAAAAAATTGAGGATAGCATAGTCAGTAAAACTCAACTTCAATTTCGAGGACTTGGAAAATATCCATAAAAAAGTATTTTAAAAAATGAAATTTCCTGCACGTAGGTGGCACGGGGTGACGTAAGGGATGGAAGATACCAAGGAACGGTCCTTACCGGCTTTAACATGGCAAAGCCCATTTATCTTGGTCTCTCTTTCATCTCAAGTGGACACAGACCTCCCCGTGGTGTCACCTGGGGAACTGCCTTTAACACCCGTTAAAGGTAGTGAGCTAAAATGTGCCGCGCGTTCCCACATAAGAACGTTAAAAACTTGGGTTTGGGCGTCGGGTTAGTAACCCTCCTCCAGAAAAAACAGCCTATTATGAAAAAACGAAAGAAAAGAAAAACAAACCCCTTTAAAGTTGACGAACCCCGCAAACGTTTTAAGGACCATGATCTGCGAATCTGCACCTGGAATGTTCGCACTCTTTATAGAGAAGGTGCAGTCTTCGCATTGGCAGACGTACTTGAAAAGTAAAAGACCGATATTACTGCCATACAGGAAATACGATGGATTGGGATAGGCGTCTCAACAACACCTAAAGGTATAGCTGCCATGACGTAAAGCATGAATTTGGTTGTGGATTCGTAGTTAGTCGGAGACTAAAACATCTGGTATCCAGCTTCACTCCAGTGAATTAAAGACTTGCTGCAATTCGGATAAAAGCTAAATTCTTCAACATCAGCTTTATTTGCGCTCATGCTCCCACTGAAGAAAAGGACGAACAGACCAAAGATATATTTTACGAGCGCTTAGAAGAAACATATGACCGTTGCCCTGCCCATGACATTAAAATCATTCTAGGCGATTTTAATGCCAAAATTGGAAAGGAGAATATCTTTGGCCCAACAGTCGGGAAATTCAGTCTCCACAGTGAAACATCTGACAATGGTATGAGGCTGATTGACTTTGCAGCTGCAAAAAACATGCTAGTTAGCAGTACCAGATTTAATCATCTCGATATTCATAAGGGCACCTGGCTGTCTCCAGAAAACAAGAAACCAAATTGATTATGTTGTGATAGATGGAAGACATTCATCGAGCGTGTTGGATGTACGATCGTTCCGAGGCGCAAACATTGATTCGGACCACTACCTTGTTGCAGCAAAGGTAGGTACCCGCTTAAACGTAGCAAACAAAGTACGAACAGATACAACACGAAAGTTAGACTTTGGTAAGCTGCAATCACAACAGATAGCCACAGCATATTCCACTCAACTAGCCCAATTGCTTAATCAAAGCACTCCTCATCCCGATAACATATCAGCGCAATGGCAAAGCATTGCCCACTCCATGCAAACAGCCGCAAAATCCATACTTGGATACCAGAGGCCTCCACCAAGGAATCCATGGTATGATGAGGAGTGTCGTGCTGCCACAGAAGAGAAAAATGCGGCATATAGGGCTACTTTACAATCCGTAGCAACGCGTAGCGCACGATAGAGATTCAGGGAGAAAAGGAGAGAGAGGAGAAACGTCTTTTCCGCAGGAAAAAGAGAGAGATGGAAAAGCGGGAGTGTGAAAAAATCGAGATGTACAGGAGCCAGAATGAAGTCCGAAAATTCTACCAAAGAGTCAAGCATCAAACTGATGGCTTTGGTACAGGCACATCCTCCTGTAGAGACCAGCAAGGTAATTTGGTAACTGATACAGATAGTGTACTCAGGATATGGAAAGAACATTTTTCAAATCTGTTGGTATCCAATAGCAGCGAAGACGACGAAGATACCACAGTCCCAATCCCAGTTGATGTTATTGAATGTATACCGCCCAGCCAAGATCAGGTAAAGACAGCAATAAATCGGCTGAAGAATAATAAGGCAGCAGGGGCAGATGGCTAACCAGCCGAGCTGTTCAAAACCGGAAGCGACACACTGATAAGGTGTATTCATCAGCTAGTTAGCACCATCTGGCAGGAAGAACGAGTACCCGACGATTGGAACCTGAGTATCCTGTGCCCCGTCCACAAGAAGGGAGATAAGACTGTATGCTCTAACTATAGGGGCATAAGTCTACTCCCTATTGCCTACAAGATCGTGTCAGGGATATTGTGCGAACGACTAAAGCCTATGGTCAACGAGATAATTGGACCATGCCAATGCGGCTTTAGACCTGGCAAGTCCACCATTGACCAGATATTTACCCTGCGACAAATCCTGGAGAAGACCCAAGAGATGAAGATCGACACCTACCACCTTTTTGTCGATTATAAAGCAGCCTTCGACAGCCCGCTGCGTTCCAAGGTATTCCAAGCCATGTCTGAATTTGGTATCCCCGCAAAGCTCATCCGGCTTCCAGGACTTGGAAAATATCCGCAAAAAAGTATTTTAAAAAATGCAATTTCCAACACGTAGGTGGCACGGTGTGACGTAGGGGATGGAAGATACCAAGGAACGGTCCTGACCGGCTTTGCCATGGCAAAGCCCATCTTGGTCCCTCTTTCATCTCAAGTGGACACTGACCTCCTCGTGGTATCACCTGGGGAACTGCCTTTAACACCCGTTAAAAGCAGTGAGTTAACATGTGCCCCGCGTTCACCGATAAGAACGTTAAAAACTTGGATTTGGGCGTCAGGTTAGTAACCCTCCCCTAGAAAAACAGCCTACTCTGAAAAACAAAAGAAGTTGACGAACCCCGCAAACGTTTTAAGGACCATGATCTGCGAATCTGAATCAAGAATGTTCGCACTCTTTGTAGAGAAGGTGCAGTTTTAGCATTGACAGATGTACTTGAAAAGTACAAGGCCGGCATTACTGCCATACAGGAAATACGACGGAACGGGAAAGGCGTCACAATAACACCTAAAAGTGACGCACTGTATTATAGCTGCCATGACACAACGCATGAGTTTGGTTGCGGATTTGTAGTTGGTCGCAGGTTAAAATATCTGGTCTCCAGCTTCACCCAAGTGAATGAAAGACTCGCTGCAATTCGATTAAAAGTTTTCTTCAACATCAGCTTTATTTACGCTCATGCTCCCACTGAAGACAAGGACGAGCACACCAAAGATATATTTTACGAGCACTTAGAAGAAACTTATGATTATACTAGGCCCAACAGTCGGGAAATTCAGTCTACACAGTGAAACATCTGATAATGGTATGAGGCTGATAGACTTGGAAGCTGCATGAAACATGATAGGTAGCAGTACCAGATTTAAGCATCTCGATATTCATAAGGGCACCTGGCTGTCGCCAGATCAAAGGACAAGAAATCAAATTTATCACGTTGTGATAGATGGAAGACATTCATCAAGCGTGTTGGATGTACGATCGTTCCGAGGTGCAAACATAGACTCGGACCACTACCTTGTTGCAGCAAAGGCACGTACCAGATTAAACGTAGCAAACAATGTGCGAACAGACACAACACTGAAGTTGGACATCGGTAAGCTGCAATCACAACAGATAGCCACAGCATATTCCACTCAACTGGCCCAACTGCTTACTCAAAGCACTCCTGGTCCCGATAACATATCAGGACAATGGCAAAACATTGCCCACTCCATGCAAACAGCCGCAAAATCAGTACTTGGATACCAGAGACCTCCACCAAGGAAAGGAGAGAGGAGAAACGTCTTTTCCGCAGGAAAAAGAGAGAGATGGAAAAGCGGTAGTGTGCACAAATCGAGATGCACAGAAGACAGAATGAAGTCCGAAAATTCTGCCAAAGATTGAAACATCAAACTGATGGCTTTGGAACTGGCACATCCTCCTGTAGAGACCAGCAAGGTAATCTGGTAACTGATACAGATAGTGTGCTAAGGATATGGAAAGAGCATTTTTGCAAACTGTTGGTATCCAATAGTAGCGGAGTCGACGAAGATACCACAGATCCAATCCAAGAAGACGGTATTGAATGTATACCACCCGGCCAAGATGAGGTAAATACAGCAATAAACCGGCTGAAGAATAATAAGGCAGCAGGAGCTGATGGCCTACCAGCCGAGCTGTTTAAAACCGGAGGCAACACGCTGATAAGGTGTATGCATCTGCTAGTTAGCTCCATCTGGCAGGAAGAGCGTGTACCCGACGATTGGAACCTGAGCATTCTGTGTCCCGTCCATAAGAAAGGAGATAAGACTTTATGCTCCAACTACAGGGGCATAAGTCTTCTCCCTATCCTATACAAGATAGTGTCAGGGATATTGTGCGAACGACTAAAGCCCATGGTCAACAAAATAATTGGACCATACTAATGCGGCTTTAGACCTTGCAAGTCCACCAAATCCTGGAGAAGACCCAAGAGATGCAGACACAACACGGAAGTTAGACATCGGTAAGCTGCAATCACAACAGATAGCCACAGCATATTCCACTCAACTGATAACATATCAGGACAATGGCAAAGCATTGCCCACTCCACGCAAACATCCTTTTGTCGACTATAAAGCAGCCCGACAGCCCGCTACGTTCAAAGTTATTCCAAGCCAAGTCTGAATTAGGTAGCTCATCCGGCTTTGTAAAATGATTTTAACTGACACGAGATCCTCAGTTAAAATAGGAAAGAACCTCTGCGAAGAATTTTGTAGCAAAAGAGGTTTCAGGCAAGGAGACAGCTTCTCGTGTGATCTCTTCAATATCCTGCTGGAAAAGGTTATTCGAGAGGCAAACGTCAAAAATAGTGGCACAATCTACAACAATAGCCACATGTTACTTGCTTATGCTGATGATATATACATCATGGGACGATCAGTAAAATAAGTAACAGATACCTTTATGAAGGTCGAAGGAGAATCTGCTAAAGTGGGTCTGGCGGTAAACGGTGGGAAAACTAAGTTGATGGTGTCGACGCGCAATGCGTCCATAGAGATCGGGCCAACTGTAGACGTTGGTTCTTAAAATTGTGAGGTAGTAAAAGACTTCGTATACCTCGGCACCGACGTAAACACAACAAACGACATCAGTTGTGAAATAAAAAGAAGAATTGTATTGGTCAACAGATGCTACTTTGGTTTAAGTAAGCAGTTTAAAAACAAAGCCACATCTCGTCAAACAAAAATAACGCTCTACAAAACACTGATACTACCCGTGCTGATGTATGGCTCCGAAGCATGGGTACTTGCGCAAGCAGACATGGTGTGTTTGAGAGAACAATTCTTCGAAAGATCTACGGACCAATCTACGTTGACGGTGAATATCGACGTCGCATGAACCACGAGCTGTATCTGCTATACAACGACATCAATATAGTTAAACGTATCGAGATGCAGCGATTGCACGCAGAACTGGCAGGCCAAGGAATAGATGGCGCAAACAAGTGGATGAAGAAATGAAAAGGCGCGGTATTCCAGAAAGCGAAACGAAAAACAGAGGGAATTTGAGATCTTTTCTTAGTTCGGTCTATAGAACAAATGTTCTGTAATAGGCCAGCTAAGTAAGTAAGTAACGAGCCATTTTTTTAACTTGACACAATTTCGAACATTCTACAAAAAATTGAGAGTGGCATAGTCAGTAAAACTCAACTTCAATTTCGAGGACTTGGAAAATATCCGCAAAAAAGTAATTTAAAAAATGTAATTTCCAACACGTAGGTGGCACGGTGTGAGGTAGGGGATGGAAGATACCAAGGAACGGTCCTGACCGGCTTTGGCATGGCAAAGCCCATTCATCTTGGTCCCTCTTTCATCTCAAGTGGACACTGACCTCCTCGTGGTGTCACCTGGGGAACTGCCTTTAACACCCGTTAAAAGCAGTGAGATAACATTTGCCCCGCGTTCGCCGATAAGAACGTTAAAAACTTGGATTTGGGCGTCGGGTTAGTAACCCTCCCCTAGAAAAACAGCCTACTCTGAAAAACAAAAGAAGTTGACGAACCCCGCAAACGTTTTAAGGACCATGATCTGCGAATCTGCATCAAGAATGTTCGCACTCTTTATAGAGAAGGTGCATTTTAGCATTGGCAGATGTACTTGAAAAGTACAAGGCCGGCATTACTGCCATACAGGAAATACGACGGAACGGGAAAGGCGTCACAATAACACCTAAAGGTGACGCACTGTATTATAGCTGCCATGACACAAAGCATGAGTTTGGTTGCGGATTTGTAGTTGGTCGCAGGGTCAAATATCTGGTCTCCAGCTTCACCCATGAAAGACTCGCTGCAATTCGATTAAAAGTATTCTTCAACATCAGCTTTATTTACGCTCATGCTCCCACTGAAGACAAGGACGAGCACACCAAAGATATATTTTACGAGCACTTAGAAGAAACTTATGATTATACTAGGCCCAACAGTCGGGAAATTCAGTCTACACAGTGAAACATCTGATAATGGTATGAGGCTGATAGACTTTGCAGCTGCATGCAACATGATAGGTAGCAGTATCAGATTTAAGCATCTCGATATTCATAAGGGCACCTGACTGTCGCCAGATCAAAGGACAAGAAATCAAATTTATCACGTTGTGATAGATGGAAGACATTCATCAAGCGTGTTGGATGTACGATCGTTCCGAGGTGCAAACATAGACTCGGACCACTTGTTGCAGAAAAGGCACGTACCAGATTAAACGTAGCAAACAATGTGCGAACAGACACAACACTGAAGTTGGACATCGGTAAGCTGCAATCACAACAGATAGCCACAGCATATTCCACTCAACTGGCCCAACTGCTTAATCAAAGCACTTTTGGTCCCGATAACATATCAGGACAATGGCAAAACATTGCCCACTCCATGCAAACAGCCGCAAAATCAGTACTTGGATACCAGAGACCTCCACCAAGGAAAGGAGAGAGGAGAAACGTCTTTTCCGCAGGAAAAAGAGATGAATGGAAAAGCGGTAGTGTGCACAAATCGAGATGCACAGAAGACAGAATGAAGTCCGAAAATTCTGCCAAAGATTGAAACATCAAACTGATGGCTTTGGAACTGGAACTGGCACATCCTCCTGTAGTGACCAGCAAGGTAATCTGGCAACTGCTACAGATAGTGTGCTTGGGATATGGAATGAGCATTTTTCCAAACTTTTGCTATCCAATTGTAGCGAAGTCGACGAAGATACCACAGATCCAATCCCAGAAGAAGGTATTGAATGTATACCAACCGACCAAGATGAGTAAAGACAGCAATAAACCGGCTGAAGAATAATAAGGCAGCAGGAGCTGATGGCCTACCAGCCGAACTGTTTAAAACCGTAGGCGACACGCTGATAAGGTATATGCATCAGCTAGTTAGCTCCATCTGGCAGGAAGAACGAGTACCCGACGACAGGAACCTAAGCATCCTGTGTCCAGTCCATAAGAAAGGAGATACGACTTTATACTCCAACTATAGGGGCATAAGTCTTCTCCCTATCGCCTTCAAGATAGAGTCAGGGATATTGTGCGAACGACTAAAGCCTATGGTCAACGAGATAATTGGACCATACCAATGCGGCTTTAGACCTGGCAAGTCCACCATTGACCAGATATTTCAGGCTAGGTGTCAGTCTACATCTCTTGGTTCTTCTTCTAGTCAATAATGGACTTGCAATGTCTAAATTCATACCAATGCGACTATGCGGCGCAACTAATAAACCTGAAACTATCTTGTAGATAATAAAGAAAAGACTTATGCCCCTATAGTCGTATCTCCTTTCCTGTGAACGGGACACAGGATACTCATGTTCCAATCGCCGGGAACGCGTTCTTTCTACCAAATGGTGCTAACTAGCTGATGCACACACCTTACCAGCGTGTCGCATCCGGTTTGGAACAGCTGGTCTGGTAGGCCATCGGCTCATGCTGCCTTATTATTCTTCAGCCGGATAATTGCTGTCTTTGCCTCATCTTGGCCGGGCGGCATAAATTTAGTATCATCATCTGGGATAGGATCTGTGGAGTCTTCGACGTCTTCGCTACTGTTGGATGGCACCAGTTTAGAAAAATGATCTTTTCATATAACGAGCACACTACCTTTATTAGTCACCAAATTAACTTTATTGTCTCTACAGAAGGATGTGCTCGTACCAATGCCATCAGCTTGATGTTACACTCTTTGGTAGAATTTTCGGACTTCATTCTAGCTCCTGTACATCTCGATTTTTTCACACTCCCACTTTTCCATTTCTCTATTTTGTCTGCGGGAAAGTGGTTTCTCCTCTCTCTCCTTTTTCCCCGATACCTCTCTCGTGCTCTACTCGTTGCTACTGATTGTAGGGTAGGCCTATATGTCGCTTTTTCCTCTTCGTTAGCAGCACGACACTCCTGGTCATACCATGGGGTTCCTTGGTAGAGGTCTCTGGTACCCAAGTATGGTTTTGGCTGCTGATTGCATAGAGTGATCAATATTTTGCCATTGTGCTGATATGTTATCGGGACGTGCTTTCATTAAGCAATTCGGCTAGTTGATTGGAACATGTTGCTGATATCTGTTGTATTTGCAGCTTACCGATGTCCAACTTCCGTGTTGTGTCCGTTCGTGCTTTATTGGTAACGTTTATACGTTTACGTACCTTTGCTGCAACAATGACATGGTCCGAGTCTATGTTTGCTCCTCGGAATGATCGTACATTCAACACGCTCGATGAATGTCTTCCATCTGTCACAACGTGATCAATTCGATTTCTTGTTCTTTGATCTGGCGAAAGCCAGTTGCCCTTAGGAATATCGAGATGCTTAAATCTGGTACTGCTAACTACCATGTTTCTTGCAGCTGCAAAGTCTATCAGCCTCATTCCATTGTCAGATGTTCCACTCTGGTGAATTTCCCAACTGTTGAGCCAAAGATATTCTCCTTTCCTATTTTGGTCATGGGTAAGACAATTCTCATATATTTCTTCTAAGCGCTCGTGGAATATATCATTGGTCTGTTCGTCCTTGTCTTCGGTTGGAGCATGAGAGATAAAGCTAAAGCTTTTATCTGCAATCAAACTTATAATTTATGACATGGTAGCTATAATAAAGTGCGTCAACTTAAGGCGTTGTTGTGAGGCCTTTCCCAATCCATCGTATTTTCTGTAAGGCAGTTAAGTCGGCCTTGAACTTTTCAAGTACATCTGCCAGCGCATAAACTGCACCTTATCTATAAAGAGTGCGAACATTCCAGATGCAGATTCTCAGATTATCGTCCTTAAAACGTTTGCGAGGGCCGTCAACTTAAGAGGGTTTGTTTTTACTTCGTTTTTTCATAGTATGTTCCTTTTTGGGGGGATGGGTTACTAGCCCAACGCAAGTTTTTATCGTTCTTAGGGCCGAAAGCATGGCACAAGTTAGCTTACTACCTTTAAACGGTGTCAAACGCAAATCCCCAAGTGACACCACTGGTGTCCACTTGAGATAAAAGAGGGACCAAGATAAATCCTGCGCTTTGCCATGTTAAAGTCGGTCAAAACAGTTGCTTGGTATCTTTCACATCCTACGTCACCCAGCTTCGATGCTTCTTAGAAGTCATTAAACATGGTTTCCATGAACCTTCTTAAAAGACATCAAACATAGTGTCCATGAAGACCTTACTGTGGTTCCTTTGAAACCTCAAAGAATGCATTGAACGTAGTTTCTTTGATGTTTCTTGGAAGACCTTGAACGTGATGTCTGGTGGTTGTCGTAACAACAAACCAAATTTACGCCTTCTTTTCCTATGTCAGCCTCTTTCAATTGTTCAGGACATTCTCTTCCATTTGCCTGAAATTCTCTTTCAATTATTCTGGACACCATTGAAGTCTATAAAAGGTCATAAAGGCCTTACTGTAGTTGCCTTAAGCTTATATTCATGAAGCACCTTACAAAAGTTTTGAACGTGGTTTGAACATTTTGCCTTGAACCATCATAGAAGGCTTTTAGCGTGTTAATCGTTTTAGGATGCTTTGAACCTAGCCTCCCGGAAGGTCTTACTATAGTTTCCCAGAGGCGTCCTAAAAGTCATTAAACACAGATGATTCGAGGGCCTTATAGTGGTTCTTCTTTCAAGCGATAAACATGTTTTTCTTTGAGCCTTTAAAATACCATAAAGTCATCTGCATAGGATTAAACGTAGTTTCTGTGAAGCCATCTATAGGCCTTATGCGAGGATTTTAGGACCCTATTAGAAAGGTTATAGATAAAGTTGTTATTTCCAATTCTTCTAAGAGACTGTTAACATTTCTATAAAGCCTCCTTGAAGCCATTAAAATAAGTTCCTATGAAGCCTTAAAATGTATACTTTGTTTTCTTTTAGGACCTTTAGACAAATTTTTAAATGGCTTCTCTATGCACACCTTTCCTCCACTGTAATTTCACTTCAAAAAATGGTTTAAACTTCAAATCACTTTACCAACCACAAAATACAATAAAAAAATGCACAATCCAAATGGATGGAATGAAGGGTAAAATAGAAACAACTGTAATATTGGTGGATTCCAAGCTTTGGCTGCAGAGTTAAGCTAAAAGCGGGCAGGAATTTAGGACTATGACAATACGAAAACAAATGCCACGTCAACAACAACATCCGCCAGCAGCAGCAACATCTCTGACTACACCAACATTTACTTTTATGGTCGTTTACATATCAAATTCATGTTCAGCTTGTTACTCGGCACTTTCCAACGTTAATGCGCCACACGCACACTCCAACACACACACACACACATCACTTTAGAAAACATTCAATCTTAAGTAATCTGTCTGTTTGTGGTTTTGCGTAACACCATTCAGCCTTGTCCGGACACTTTCTACTATCCTTAACGTGGCATTAGTAATCCCCCACCACCAGCACTATCATCCTTGGCCTTTGTAGATAGATAGCCTCAACTTTATGGTACGTATGTTTATTTGTTCTACAACCGACCCGTAGCCCAGTGCCGTGCTGCACAGTTCAAGTTTACAAGTTTATGCATTATCTTCCAACTTGTTTCCTCCAATAAAATGTATTCATGTGTCAAATTAAGACTCAAACCCTCCAATGACGACGACAATCTTTATCGCAAGTGGAAAGTACAATGAAAAACTTTAACGGCAAAAAGGAACAAAACAAAAACCAAACCAAAAAGAGTTAAAAAGAAACTGCGCGCAAAACTTTGTCATTCCTCCGTTGGGGCAATGAAATGTCTTACCATGAAAATGATCTTCGTCTTTTCCTTCGACTTCGTTGCATCTTTGTTTTAGCTCTTGTTATTTGATTTTATTTTTGGCCATCATCGTCATTTCCTTGACAATAAGCGGGCACTGTGCAGTGTGCGACAATATCGAAAGAAGAAAGTTTTCGTATGGAAATTTGCCTATTGCGCTGCTTGGGCGGTGCAGAGCAACCATAAGCAAGATTACGCCATTAATTTTGAAAACATATGCATGGGATTTGGAGCGCAGTTCAAATTTTTTTATTTGAATTCATATGAAAAGTAAAATTAAATGGGCTTTTTGTGTGTACAATAAGGATGAGTAAAAGGAAAGTGGAAGGAGGATATACAAAAAATATCTAAAAAAAACTACATCTTTGTGTTTATTTCAGCTTGAGTCCATATTTTGTTGTAATTCAATTGTTTGAATAACAACAAAATATTTTAAAGTGATTAGTTGCGGGCGAAGGGTAGGGAATACTATAGTTTCAGTTGTCACCAAACAACTTCATCAGTTCCCTTTTTCGCCGACTCTGTATCGATAAACAGGTCAATACAGCCATCTAGCAAATTAAATAAAATGAGAAATTTGCTGTATGGCCCTAAAGCTGTTTACCCTACAATTTGAGTCGAACTAAAGAATTTCATATCCACCACTGTTTTTATGTCGTCTTTGCTTCGCAAAGAATACGAACATAGGAATGTTGCTTCAATAAGCGGGGGTAAAAACAACAAGAAAGTTGTTTTTGCATTACGCATTGGTCAACAAGGCCGTGCTGAAGGCCGTACGAAGGACTCAGTTGCGTCGTATCCTTGAATGTTGTTACTTTAAACATGGCTTCTTTTAACGTCAATAGAAGGCCCCAAACGTGGTTTGTTTGAAACCTCTTTCATTGAAGGCTCACAGAAGGCCTCAAACGTGGCTTCTTTGAAATCTCATAGAATGCTCTTAGAAGGCCTCAAACGTAGTCTATTTAAAGACTCCTAGAATACTCTTAAAAAGTCTCATAGAAACCCTTAAAAGTATTTTCTATGAAGGCTCTACGTGGTTTCTTTTAAGTCTCATAAACGTGGTTTCTTCGAAGGCTCATAGAAGGCCTCAAACGTGGTTTCTTTGCAGACTCATAGAAGGCCTCAAACATGGTTTTTTTGAAGGCTCAACGAACGCCTCAAATGTGGTTTCTTTGAAGGCTCTTAGAAGGTCTCAAACAAGGTTTCTTTGAAGGCTCATAGAATGCCTCAAACGTGGTTTCTTAGAAGGTCTCAAACGTGGTTTCTTTGAAGGCTCACAGAAGGCTTCAAACGTGTTTTCTTTGAAGGCTCACAGAAGGCTTCAAACGTGTTTTCTTTGAAGGCTCACAGAAGGCCTCAAACGTGGTTTCTTTGAAGGCTCACAGAAGGCCTCAAACGTGGTTTCTTTGAAGGCTCACAGAAGGCCTCAAACGTGGTTTCTTTGAAGGCTCACAGAAGGCCTCAAACGTGGTTTCTTTGAAGGCTCACAGAAGGCCTCAAACGTGGTTTCTTTGAAGGCTCACAGAAGGCCTCAAACGTGGTTTCTTTGAAGGCTCACAGAAGGCCTCAAACGTGGTTTCTTTGAAGGCTCACAGAAGGCCTCAAACGTGGTTTCTTTGAAGGCTCACAGAAGGCCTCAAACGTGGTTTCTTTGAAGGCTCACAGAAGGCCTCAAACGTGGTTTCTTTGAAGGCTCTTACATAGTCTCAAAAGAGGTTTCTTTGAAGGCTCTTAGTAGGTCTCAAACATGGGGTTCTTTGAAGGCTCTTAGTAGGTCTCAAACATGGAGTTCTTTGAAGGTTCATAGAAGTCCTCAAAAGTGGTTTCTTTGAGGTTCATAGAAGGCATCAAACGTGGTTTCTTTGAAGCCTCATAGAAGGCCTCAAAAGTGGTTTCGTTGAGGTTCATAGAAGGCTCAAACGTGGTTTCTTTGAAGCCTCATAGAAGACCTCATGTGTGGCTTTTTTGAAGACTCATAAAAGATCTCAAACGTAGTTTCTTTGAAGGCTCATAGAAAGCCTCAAACGTGGTTTCTTTGGAGACCCATAGAAGGCCTCAAACGTGGTTTCTTTGAAGGTTCATCGAAGGCCTCAAATATGGTTTCTTTGATGGCTCATAGATGGCCTCAAACGTGGTTTCTTTGAAGACTCTTAGAATACCTCAAATGTGATTTCGTTGAAGCCTCTCAGAAGGCTCATAGAAGGCCCCAAATGTGATTTCCTTGAAACCTCTGAGAGGGCTCATAGAAGGCCTCAATTGTGATTTCCTTGAAAATTTCTAGACGTGAGTTCCTTGGATCCACTTAGAAAACCTTAAATATGGTTTCTTTGAAACCCATAGAAGACTCGGAAGAATCTTCGACCAGGGGCCGTCACCTCAACAGTTATTTGTTTGCGTTCATATACTCTTTTCACCATAGGAATGCCTGCTCCGAGATCTTTTGGTCCGTCACCCGGGATAGACAAGGAACCCGGGCCATGTCAATTTCAATGAGATATAACGGTTAGTGGTCTCCCGGACTTATAGGATATGAGTTATGTTGCTTTTTGCTGGGCCAGAGCATCTCCCAGCGTGTCTTCAACTTCCTCATCGGAGTCATCTTCGTCGCCGGAATACGAGAATACCGACAATCTTACTAACACACTCAGCATCCAACACCCCAAATTGTTGTTCAGCTCAATTGCGGCGGTCTCCGAAACAAAATCATCGAAATAGTACGAAGTGTCGGAGGAATATCATGGTCGCCGCAATCCAGAAAAAAAGTTCAACGTCACTTGTAGCTTACAACGTTGCGATGGTACCAACGTTTTACGAAAGAATCGTACCAGAAGCAGAGGACTTGCCCTCCTTACTTGAGCTTGACTATTGTGACTCATACATGGAATGTGTTTACACCCACACACAGTAATATGTAGAACTTTCGAGGTAGAGTAGCCGAATGTGTACATACCGCCATGCGTTTACTGTTTGGTTCTAGGGACTTCAATACTCATCATGGCCTTTGGCATTCCATCCTAGGCAATGATCAGAGGGATACAGCGTTGCCTGAGCAAATATGTATAGCTCATACGAGGATAAGAGGAGATTGCCACAGCCCACCAGACATCACCATTGTAATGTCTTGTCACGGCAACACCTCATTTCCCTTGGCTCACACCATCTTTCGATCATCGTCTCCGTAAACTGACCACCCGACTTCATAACCTCTAACCGCGGTACTGTTCTGAACCATGCTGTTCTGTCCATTACCTCAGATCCTCGGGTATTTGAGTGTTGCAGCCGCTGGTCAAATACCCGAAAACAGAAAAAATTGCCCAGCAGAGGCGACGGGAGTAGGATATGAGCGTGATGAACTTTGTTGTACAAATCTTGAAGATCCATGAATTAGAGAACTTACTCTTGAAGTCAACAGGCTAGTATGCAAACATAAGCGGGAAAATGGCTAGACCACCTGAAGCAACGCAAAATTGGTACAGTATTCTTTGTCCTTGATTTCTTATCAAGCAATACGCAGGTTTGTGGTAAGCTATGAGGCGCATGTGTGGTATGCAAATGTTAGCGCTACGTAGTGGAAGAATATTCAAACCTGCCAGAATGCTGGCCTGAGTACTGCAACAGGTTGCCTCCTCATGACACCAGTGGACCATATTCATTAGGAGACGAAGATTTTACCCATAACTCAATACAACAAGATGTTGTCGATGCCTTACCTGCTTGCATGTTAACGCCGAGAATAGCCCTGCCACGATCTAGTTGACAGGTATCTCCCACCCAGGTGGGAGAGATATCAAAAGGTATAAACGAGCACCTCTAGATGAACGAACCTATCAGGCTTGAAAAGAATTCATACTGATGCAGTTACACATGCAGTACAATGTGAATGTCGTACTCGGAGACCATCCCCCATTCATCGCAACTGAAGAACGGCAGCTGCCAAGTCAAACACAGGTGGTTTTAGACAAGTTAACATTCGGAAGATGCAACCATATCGATTCATATAGTGCTCGAATTTATGGCATGATATCCATCGCATGCCCTGCATGTGGATTGGGACCTACATTTGTCTAGCTGCCCAGCTAAGCCGACTTACCTGTCTCCAGATTCATTATGGTCGCAGCCGGTCCAGGTTGCAGTATTTTCGAATGTGAACACAGAGGTACCAGAACCGGATAACTGAATAAAATATACGAACGAACATATTTTGGTTGCTACAACAACAATATGATTTCTTTGATACCAAACGTGGCATTTTGAAGTGTCTTAAAAGGCTTCAAATACGTTTTCTGTGAAGCCTCTTGGAAGACCTTAAACGGGGTTTCTTTGAAGTTTTTAGAGGAGTCATAGAAAGCCTCAAATGTGGTTTTTTGAAGTTTCTCAAGAGGTCTCATATAAGGCAATAAAAATGGAATTGTTTTTCTCACTTAAAGAATAACAATAACAACCCAAATCAGCAATATATGTGTACGATTTGAACTCAGGATAGTTGCTGTATTTCAAATTTGCCCCTAATTATTTCCATTTTGCTCTTCATTGCCTTACCTAAAAACACACACATTCACCTCTGCCATACTTTTTTAAACTTTGTCTTCCTCGCCATATGGAAAATTATGCAAAACGCCAGAAAAAAACGAAAACCTCATCCACACAACCAGCAAATTGTCAACCACCACTGCCAAAGCAGAAGTTGCCCTAAATTCTTGTGAACATATTTCTCCATTTTAACACAGCTCGTTACTTTTGATTGTTCGCTTCATGATTTCGAATTTTTTTTTCGTTTCTTTCTTATGATATTCTTGTATGCATCACGGCCACAAATAACATTTCACTTGGTATTTTATTAACCGGAAATGTTGTAATTTTTGTTAGCTACCAAAAAACACATGTTCTCGTTAATGGCGTTATACCCGCAGAAGATTTTATTAAAGGATATATTTAAAGTTTATGTTGCTTAGATTTGCGCGTTTGGTGGTGTGACCTAATTTGGAAGAAATATCGACATGTATGGAAAATAATAGGTTTAAGAAATATATCGGAAAATTGTTCTCACTATTTGAAAAAAAAAATAATGAGGATAACTTTAACACAGATGTTCTGTTTCTGATCATGTATACTGCACTCATTGGTAACATAGTCCCAGAGGAGAAGGATACATTACAAACAAGTACAAATGGTATTCAGTACGGCCTTAAAATGGCGAAAATCAAGGGTTGGGACGTAGAGCTATATCAAAGCGTGGAGCTATACTGACAAGTTTCTGTAAAATTACCAAAGTAGATTCCATTATATTTACTTAGTTGGCCCTCTACAGAATATTTGTCAGATTAGCCAAACTAAGAAAAGATTTCCATTTCTGTATTTCTTGTTTTATTTCTCTAATTTGGAATGCCGTGTTTTTAGATCTTGATTTCCACTTCCATCGAAGCATTGGCTTTCTAGTTCTCGATACGTTTAGCTATACTGTTGTCTTTTTTATGGCAGATACAGCTCGTGGTTCATACAATGTCGATATTCACCGTCAACGCAGATTGGTCTATAGATCTTTAAAAGAATTATTCTCTCAAATACACCAAGCACTGTCTTGTCTGCTTGCGCAAGTATCCAGGCTTCGGAACCATACATCAGCACGGGTAGTATCAGTGTTTTGTAAAGCGTTGTTTTTTGTTTGACAAGATGTGGCTTTATTCTTTAACTGCTTACTTAGACCAAAGTAGCATCTGTTGGCCAACATTATTCTTCTTCTATTTCACAACTGATGTTGTTTGTTGTGTTTATGGCGGTGCCGAGGTAGGCGAAGTCTTTTACTACCTCAAAATTCTGTCTTATTTCTATTTTATTTTTCTTTTTTTTTTAATTTTTATTTCTTTTTTTTTAATTTTTATTTTTATTTTTTTTAGTTTATTTTATTGTTTTTCATTACTCACTTTTAATAACACCATTTTCTTTTCATTTTTGTTCTCGCGTCCCACTTTTACATATCTTGTTTATCTTTGCCAAGTAGAAAATTAAAAAAAGATGATAAAATGTTCTGTGGAACAAATAACATCCGCACTTTGCAAGAGAACAAAGGGACTTAGCAAGATGGCGGAAAAATTAAGCAAGAGTGCACTACCACTTTGCGAAAGAGAACAGTGATAGTCAAATTTGCTAAGTACAAAGAGGAGCTGAAAAGTAATTTTGTGGAACAAAAAATATCACTTTTCAAAATAGCTTTTTTTGACAAGTGCAAAGTGAACAGGTAAAAAAGTATCGGTCGGCTTTGCCGACAGAGATATACCCTCAGCCTGTGTGGATTGAAATACTTTTTTTCAAAAAAAAAAAAAAGAAATGTATGGGCGTATGAACCGACAGAAATATGGATTGGATTTAAGCTCAACAATTTGCGAGGGATATCGATAGATAGGGCTTCTGTACCATACTAGCCTACGAAAAGCATAATATCGGGCCACTAGGGAACCCTTCAGTTAAAATCTCCAAAGAATCCTCGAATAGACCCCCAACTACAAAAATGTGTTGAACATTTGTATGAGTGGGACCCCAAGTATTGGACCGATAGGGCCCAAATTTGAACATAGACTAAGCTTGGACAAAAAATTTCGAGGTCGAAAATTTGGACCAAATCGGTTGCTATGTTTGTGAGATATTGCGCTTATCGTTTTAGCAAATATTTTCAAACATTTGTGGGAGAGGTACCGGAAGCAGTGAACCTATAAGCACTACCATCGAATTTCATCTAATATTCGAAGAAATATTACGATATCCAAAGTGTGGACGAACGCAGTATTCGGTTCGAGCTCTACAGCCACTACATATGGTGCCATAGGGTATTTTTTACAACTTTCGGGCTGTTTTCTCAAGAGGTATGGTCTTGCTCCTGAAAAAACGTTTACTGTCGTAATTGAGACAGATAATGCAAGATGCGTCAACAAAAATCAAAGTGATTCGAGAACAGGTCTTAAAGTGAATTTATCCAAAATTTTGTGTGGGAGGTACCCGAAGGACTGAACGAAACAAATACAGTACATTTTCGAACCTGATCTATATCAGGTAAATATATTAGGATGTGTAAAGTATGGACCAAATCGCTCACTCCAATCCAGAGTTATCGTGCGCACAAATTTTCCGAACATTTTTGAACTTGTTTTGGGGAGGTACCTGGAGGTGTGGACCGATATGGCTTATCTTCGAACTTAAACTAAGTTTGCACAAAATATTACGAAGGCCACATTTTGGACCGACTCAGTAGATCCGTTCGAGAGTTATCTTGCGCTCCAACCACTACACACGGTGTCAAAGGGTTTTTTGCACCTTTAAGGCTAGTTTCTCAGGAAGTGTGGACTTGCCCCTGATAAAACTTGTACCGTCGTATGGGGGGCAGTGAATACAAGTTGCTACAACAAATATCAAAGCTATTCGAGAGCAGCTCCTAAACTGAACTTTTCCGAAATTTTGTGTGGGAGGTACCCGCTGGAATGGGCCGATTGAGTCCATATTTGAACCTCATATTACTGTGGTAGGAAGTTTACGTTATACAAAGTATGGACCAAATCGGTCACTCCCTTCAAGAGTTATCGTGCGCACAAACTTTCCGAACATTTTCGAACTTTTGTGGGGGGGGTACCGGAAGGAGTGGACCGATGTAGCTCATCTTCGAACTTAAACTAAGCTTGAACAAAATATTACGAAAACCAAAATTTGAACCGAATCGGTTCATCAGTTCGAGAGTTATCGTGCGCTCCAGCCAGCAGGACAGACAGACGGACGGACATGGCTAGATCGACTCCAAATTGTCTGAAACACGTTTCGTCCAAACATACTTGGGGTCTACAACCATTATTTCGATGAGGCACATTTTCATCGTATCAAAGTGTATATAACCTCTTTAGCCTAAAGGCTGAGGGTATAAAAATGATAAGTTGTTTCGTGGATTAGGGCCCAGGACATATGCTTTAATTCAGACAAAGTATGTATGTACACGCAGAAAAATTTATGTTAGAAATATGTTTGGATCCAAACAAATATATGTTTGGGACCGGTTGCAAATAAATATATGTTTGGATCCAAACATAATATGTTTGGGTCCAAACAAATATATGTTTGCAACATTTTGTAACATATCTCAATTTGATATGTTTGGGTAAACCATATTTTTCTTTTGTTAGAACATTTTTTTCATGGGTGGAGAGAGGATGTTTGTCAACGAGAGTTATAACAGGGCTCTCGCGGCTGTGGAATGCTGTTTTATAATAAAGAGTTGTGTGTATTGTATAATAGAAGACGTAGAAGCGAAGCTTTGGTGGCATGTATGCGTCAAACTTGCGTGTTTCTTGTTTTGTTGTTGTTAACCAACTTAGCTGGCGAAGAAGAAAAGAAGAAATGATATGAATTATATTTTTTTCTTTCTGCAGTGTTCTAGTTGCTTTTGTAGAGTCAAGACGGTAAAGTGAGTGAATAAATCAGTGTTTTGTGTTTTCTTAAAGAAATTGTGCTTTTTAGTAAATTAAATGCCCAATACATTTTGTAATTGGAAATTTTATAATTGAATCAATAAGGTGAATGGAAATATTTTATTGGACAAGGAAGAAATCGCATTTAATATTGGTAATTACATACATACTTATGTATATTTGAAATATGGCATAACCATATTTATTTATTACATTACATAATCATTTGATTCTAGATGCCGATTCCCCGCTGATGATTTCAACTATGAGGACAATTTGTTTTATTTCACAACTAAGGAGAAGCGTTCAACTACGTTTCTATATATTTTTCCTTTTTAAAAGTGTGACTATTTACAAATTATTTCAATCAGTTTTTCTTTTATTAGGTCATGTTTATATTATAGCTTTTTGGAGGGTTAACCCTTTTTATGAGGATTTATTTGAAATATAAGCAATGGAATTGACATTTGAAACCCAGTGGGTTTGTTAAATCCGGTTATATATAAACGTACTATTAAAGTGTGTTATGTATTTCTTTGGAATTTTGTATGTACCTATGTGTTTGTTGTTCTTTTGCCTTTCAATAAAAAAGCACAACATTTGTGTGTATACTATAGAGATAGCCAGTGAGTTCTTACTGAGAGCAAGTGAGCACACATTTTAAAGTGTTTTACATTGAATTTTACCCTCCCTTGCTTTCAGTAAGCGCCCACTGGTGCATCTGTTTGTTTTTTTGTGCCTTTTTGGGTTTGTACTTTTTTGCACCCAAACATATAAAATGTTTGCATCCCAACATAAAATTGTTTCCACCCAAACATATCTTTGTTTGCACCCAAGCATATATATCTTTGCACCAAAACATAAATATCTTTGCACCCAAACATATATATGTTTGCACCCAAACATATATTTGTTTGCAGACCCAAACATATATTATGTTTGGGACTGTTGCAAACATATATGTATATGTTTGCTGCAAAATATATTTGGGACATATGTTAGAGAGGCCGTTTTTTTGCGTGTACTCGATGCACTTGTCTTGTCGATTGAGAACTTGACCACTAAGACACCACCATCATATCATTCGTAAACTTCGCCGACCTCCATTACTAGAGTTGATACCAAATCTGAGGCCACTGTTCTGCGGAGGATTTCCGCCTGAGTTACAACTGTTAGAGCGGCGCCGAATGGTCAGCTCCACGAGATGTGCCTCGTGTCGTCATTTTGGCTCTGTTGGTGCGGGTAGGGTTTAGGTTCTGGGGTTGACCCTTTTCGCAACGAGGACATGTTCCAACAGCCTGCCTATTTACTCGGTTATTTGCAGTGATGCCATCCACCGATGACGCCGGCTAGGACGTTGGCCTTGACAACAGAGATGCCCTAGTAGCAGGTTTTGGTGATATCATTTCCGTGGGGCATTCGAGATATTACGATCCCTGGTAGGTTCTTTTATGATTTGTCTCCTTAATGCTGGCCGCCTTTGATGACCATAACAAACGAGACATTGAAATCAAGAAGTGGTTTGTTTTGGAGAATATTATATGGGTGCCAGGACAAGCAGGTATTAGTGGTGACGATAAAACTAACTTTTTGGCAAAATATGCCAGAGAAGCACAGCCAGTCTAGAGTTAAAGGCATGGGAAAAATGCCCATAATTAGCAGATAGAGAAAAACACAACAAGTAAGAACGGTGTTAGGTTCGGACGGGCAAAACTGGTTATACCCTCCACCACGAGTTGTATTGAAGTAAAATGGACCAATTAGTTTCCTTTTGTTTATGAAGAAGACTAAATACCAAATTTCAGCAATTTCGGTAAAGCAATGTGGCTAACCTTCAACATACCGAAATTTGGTTGTTACCGTTCTATGGGGGCTATATCAAAAACTCGATCTATACCGACAAATTTTTGACGGAAAGTTTGTAGAGTCTAAGGAGACTAAATACCAAATTTTCGATAATTCGGTAAGATAATGTGGCTAATGTGGGTGCCACCGTGGTGCAATGGTATGTGGTATGCCTTGCACGCTGAAGGTCGTGGGTTCCATTCCCCGGCCAGTCAACATGAAAATTTTGAAATTTTCAACGTTGTCTAAATACCCCTCAGTAATGTTGGCGACATTTCCTGGGTATTTCAGCCATGTAAAACTTCTCTACAAAGTGGTGTCTTAAGACACGCCGTTCGGACTCGGCGATAAACAGTAGAGTAGGTCCCATATCATTGAGCTACTATGAATGGGGGTGCACTCATTGATATGAGAGAAGTGTCCCATGTCCCGTATGGGATGTTTGTGGAACAATTATATTATGTGACTAAAACCTTCAAAATACCAAAAATCAAGAGGCACGCTTCTATGACGGATATAGAAATACGTTCTATAGGGGGCTATATGAAAGCGTGGACCTGTGCCGACAGTTTTCTGGGGGAAAGTATTATACCACCAAAGAAGACTAAATACCACATTTCAGTAATTTCAGTGAAATATTCAAATCATAACCAAAATACCGTAAATCGGGAGGTACCGTCCGTATGAAAGTTTGTTCCTTTACCGACAAATTCAGGGGGGGGGGAGGTTGAATACCCCCAACGACGACGAAATACCTCACAATACCTAAAATCGGGAGGTACCCTTCAATGGTGCTATATAAAAACGAAGACCTATATTGATAATGAATGATCTTCTGATATCTTTTATACCCCCATGGAAGACCAAATACCAAAGTTCATCCGTTTCGGTTTGATAATAACGCTGAAACCGTTAAAATACCGACAATCGGAAGATACCCTTGTATGGGGGGCTATATGAAGACGTGGACCTATACCGACAAATTGCGGGTGGAAAGGTTTTTACCCACAACGAAGACAACATTCAAATTTCAACCCTTTCGGTTGCATATTGAAGCTACAACCTTCAAAATACCGATCTTTATTTCCATAGTACTTTGCACCGGAGCCAACTAACCTATTATTGGCAATATTTGGCCCGACTTGCATACATTTCTGTAGAATAGGTTTTTTAGCTACAATAATGAACAGTTAAAAGTAGTTCATCGATTGGAAAATAATTGTTGGCATACAAATGCCTACAGAAACGAAGATCGCTCAGGTGGCAAAGGGATAACGGTTTTTGGGCAGCCCTATTGTACAACAATCAATTATAAATATTTGTTATTAAAGCGAGTGGTCCGAAAACTTCGCCCCTGAAGCTTCAAAAAAATATACAACAAACCTGTTGGCAGCATTCTTCTTTAATGTGAAGACCGAAGATATAGAGGAAACGAAGAATGAGTAGTGTTCCTATCCGATTCACCTACAGAAAGTTCACACTCAAAGGTATCAATGGCGTAGAAAATCGTTGCTTCATATTTTCCTTACGTTTAAGCTTCTTCCACAGGGGCCACATACATAGACGCTCCGTACCAGGGACGTAGGGGCCATTGGGGCCACCGAAATAAACATTTTTCATACACTTTTTTAACATTCTTCTTCAAAAATTTCATATTTGATCTAGTGGGTAGTTCTAGTATATTTATCAACCAAATATTTTTCGCTAGTGTTTAAATAGACTTACTTGCTTACTTATCTGGCCCGTTACAGAACATTTGTTCCATAAGCCGGACTAAGAAGAGATCTCCAATTCTCCCTGTTTGTTGTTTCGCTTTTTGGAATACCACGCCTTTCCGTCTCTGTTTCCACTTGTTCGTTCCATCGAAGCCTTGGCCTGCCAGTTCTGCTTGTAACGGCATGTGACCCGTATTTAAACGCCTTTTTAGCGGTTTCATCATCGCTCATTCTTAGGATATGGCCTAGCCAACGCAATCGTTGCATCTCGATGCGTTTGTCTATACTGGTGTCGTTGTATAGCAGGTTCATACGACGTCGATATTCACCGTCAACGCAGGTTGGCCCGTAGATCTTTCGAAGTATTTTTCTCTCAAACGCACCAACAACTGCAGGCTTCGGAACCATACATTAGCACAGGTAGTATCAGTTTTTTGTAAAGCGTTGTTTTTGTAACACAATTCTTCTCTTTTGTTGTTTGATGTGTTTATGGCGGTGCCGTGGTTGACGAAGTCTTTTACTACCTCAAAACTTTAGCAACCAACTTCCACTGTTGGTCATATCTCTATGGACGCATTGCGAGTCGACACAATCAACTTTGTCTTTTCGACTTTTACTGCCAGACCCAATTTACTGATTCTCCTTCGACCTTCTTAAAGGTTTCACTTACTTCCTTTATTGATCGTCTAATGATGTCAATGTCAATGGCTGTTGCTGTATATTTTGTCATTTCTTTTGACACTTGCATCTCGTATAACCTTTTTCAGCAGGATGTTGAATAGGTCACTCGAAAAGCTGTCTCCTTGTCTGAAACCTCTTTTGGTACTGAATTGTTCGGAGAGGTTCTTCCCTATTTTAACTGAGAACCTAGTATCAGTTAAAGTCATCTTACAAAGCCGAATGAGCTTTGAGGGGATACCAAATTCAGACATGGCTTGGAATACCTTTGGGCGTAGAGGGGCTATCAAAGGCTGCCATATAATCGACAAAACGGTGTCGATCTGCATCTCTTGGGTCTTCTCCAGGATTTGCCGCAAGATAAATATATGGTTAATGGTGGACTTGCAAGTTCTAAAGCCGCATTGGTATGGTTGAATTTTTTTATTGACCATAGGCTTAAGTCGTTCGCATAACATCACTGATACTATCTTGTAGGCAATAGGGAGAAGACTTATGCCTCTATAGGGAGAAGACTTATGCCTCTATAGTCGGAGCATACAGCCTTGTCTACTTTCTTGTGGACGGCACACAGGATACTCAGGTTCCAATTGTCGGGTTCGCGTTCTTTCTGTCAGATGGTGATAACTAGCTGATGCATACACCTTATCAGCGTGTCGCCTCCGGTTTTGAACAGCTCGGCTGATAAGCCATCGGCTCCTGCTGCCTTATTGTTCTTTAGCCGGTTTATTGCTGACTTTACCTCATCTTGGCTGGGTGGTATACATCCCATCTTCTGGGATTGGATCTGTGGTATCTTCGTCGTCTTTTGGATTTTGCGGCTGTTTGTATGGATTGGACGAGGAGTGCTTTGATTAACCAAATGGACCAGTTGAGTGGAATATGCTGTAACTATCTGTTGTGATTGCAGCTTACCGATGTCTAACTTTCGTGTTGTGTCTGTTCGTACTTTATTCGCTACGTTTAACCGGGTACGTACTTTTACTGCAACAAGGTAGTGGTCCGAGTCTATGTTTGGAGGCAGCCAGATGCTCTTATAAATATCGAGATGCTTAAATCTGGTACTGCTAACTACCATGTTTTTTGCCGCAGCGAGGTTTATCAGTCTCATTCCATTGTCAGATGTTTTACTGTGGAGACTGAATTTCCCAACTGTTGGGCCAAAGATATTCTCCTTTCCAATTTTGGTATTAAAATCGCATAGAATAATTTTAATGTCATGGGCAGGACAACGATCGTATGTTTCTTCTAAGCGCTCATAGAATATATCTTTGGTCGCAGATAAACCTAATGTTGAATAATTTTGCTTTTATCCGTATTGTAGCAAGACTTTCATTCACTTGAGTGAAGCTGAGAACAGATGTTTTAAGTTCCGACTAACTACAAATCCGCAGCCAAACGCATGCTTTGTGTCATGGCAGCTATAATACAGTGCGTCAATTTCAGGTGTTGTTGTGAGCATCGTATTTCCTGTATGGCAGTAATGTTGGCCTTGCACTTTTCAATTACATCTGCCAATGCGTAAACTGCACCTTCTCTATAAAGAGTGCGAACATTCCAGGTGCAGATTCGCAGATCATGGTCCTAAAATCGTTTCCGGGGGTCGTCAACTTTAGAGGGGTTTGTTTTACCTTCCTTTCTTTTTTTCATAGTAGATTGCTTTTTTCTAGCAGAGGGTTACGAACTCGACGCCCAAACCCAAGTTTTTAACGTTCTTATGGGTGAATGCGTGGCATATGTTAACTCGCTACCTTTAACGGGTCTTAAAAGCCGCTCCCTAGGTGACACCACGGGGAGGTCAGTGTCCACTTGAGATGAAAGAGGGACCAAGATAAATTCTGGGCTTTGCCGTGGTATCTTTCTTTAAATAGACACAATCTGTTAAACAGAAGGGACATGGGGATAGATGGCGCCATATATGTAGCTGTATAACATATATGGCGCCATCTATCCCCATGTCCCTTCTGGGATGTTTTGTGAAACATGCATAAACTTTTTAGCAGAAAACACACTTATTACAGATACTTCCAAATCTTCAAATATGATATTTTGAAGATGTTTCGTTTTATCTCTTCAAGAATTTCCTATAATACATTTTTAAGTTCCGTACTTATTTCCCCTTACACTTTGTTTAGAACAAAACTTATTTGAGTAACAGCAAAATTAAATTAACAAAAACATAGAACACACCAACTGCTTCATAATTCTCCAAATAAATTAAGCAGTTTCCCTTCTTAAAATTTGTTCTTGCCCCCACCTCTTGCTAATGTTAACCCATGCTAATTGTATTAAGACAATCTGCCATTAAATTATCTTAGTCCGGTCAAAATAGACATGCGTATAAGGGGGAAATAGCAAAAATTCCCACAAAGCTGAATTTTGGTGGAGAGCTAGGGTTGGCCATTACAAGCAACGTCCTAAAAGTCCCCATCGATCCCATGTGTGCAAAACAAGTTATTCGGGGTCAAAGGTCATTTTTGGAGGCATTATTCAGTTTTTTTAATTTTTCTCAAAAACGGTAATACTTAGCAAAAGCCCGCTAAAGTAAAAGTTGTAGATTCAATAATTGTCTACAAGATTGCTCCTTATGATTCTTAAAAAAGACTTACCATTTTCGAGATATCTCGATCTAAAAGTCAAATAAAAAATTAGCCGCGTAAGTACATTATGAGGCCAATCGGTTAAAGTAACGACACTATGTGTTAGACACTTCCGTAAGCTTTCAAACGATATCAACTTTGCAGTAATTGGTTCAGTAGAACCGGGTCTAACCAGGTTTTTTAATTTGGCCTTTCGGGTCTAATAACCGGCGAACCGGATCCGCAACCGTTGAAAATTATACATTTCCGTAATCTGTGCAACAAACCCTACCTTCGGACAAAACTTGAAAAAAATCGGAGAGTTTTTGTTGGGGTCGTTCCCGTTGGGCTTTCGATTATACATGTGGGTTAAATGGGCTATTTTTGCATAAAATGGCTCTAACATTGAATAACTCTACTAAACACACTCCGATTTTGTTGGAATTTGTTTTAGAAGATAGCTATAATTTTGCTCTTCAAGAAAATATATATTTTTTGGGGGGGCAGACCCGATTACTTCGCTTATTTTAGCCGGTTCGTCCGAATATGTGCATATTTCCTTTATAAGTGCATAAAAATCATGTGTTTTTTAGAACAGCTATATCTCAAGAATGGTTCCTTCTAAGAAAAAATTGTAAGGGTCAAACTTGTAGATACTTTTTCTGTCTACAATATTTACTTTAGTCACTTTTTGATTAGATCAACCGTTTTCAAAAAATAAATCCGAAAACCTAAAAACCCTTAAATTTTGACCTTTGACCCCGAATAATTTTTTTTGCACACATGGGATCGATGGGGACTTTTAGGACGTTGCTTCTAATGACAAGCCCTAGCTTTCTACCAAAATTCAGCTTTGTGGGAATTTTTGCTATTTCAATGTCTATTTTGACCGGACTATCTCTGGCGAACACAAAACACAAAAGCAACGTTTATTTTCATGTCGATGCCCACAACAAGAGAGTGGAAAACAAACTTTCAACCTCGTAGTTTCCTGCAGCAAAAGGATTAAATTCATTAACAAGGACCCAAAACTAAATCTTATTGTCTGAATTTAACTCAAGTGTTTTTGTTTTCGTCAGAGACAATCTCATCGTAAAGCAAGCAACAACAGCAAGAAAATATGGTTACCTTCATTACAAGATGAGGACAATATTGTTCTGCAAACACAACAGATTTCCGCTTTGAATATAACTTCATTACCCACACCATAGATTTTAATTTATCCCTGAGAAACAACAACGGAAGAAGAGAGCATTTTAAGAAAAACACCGGATTAAGCCAATAATTGTTTTGCGTGTATATTGTTGTTGTTGCTCTTTTCATTACACACAATTTTAATCAGATTTTTTTTACTAAATTAGGTTTGAAATGAACTTTTTCAAGTTGTTCGCTTTTTGTTTGAGTCTTTTTCGTCTGTGTGTATGTACGTTTTCACAAAAACTTTAACAGTCTACTTTTGTTTGTTTCTTTCATCCTGTTCACTTATGCAGTAAACTGCAGAAGAAAATTTGTTATACCAATTATCAGGTGGGCATGAATGTATGAAGCAATAATAAGCCCAACCACTGTGAAGTGGTAAAAATAAAAGCTGCCTTAGAAAATGCCTTTTTACTTTGATGACGAGATTTTATCTCGAAGTTTTTAACATTTTTTTTAAACAATTTTTCAATTCAATAATCATTCGTGGAGTTCTTTTCTCTATAGCTTAACGTATAATACATTTTCAACGTATAATACATTTTCAAATACTTCGATCTTTTAGTGATCTACCCCAATATCAGGTAACAAGATTTGTATCATCATATTTTTCTGTGTAGACTAAAATGCTTCGAAAAATATTCTTTAAAAAATCCACGTTTTGTGGTCTGATGTTGCTTCGAAAAATATTCTTTAAAAAATCCACGTTTTGTGGTCTGATGTTGCTTCGAAAAATATTCTTTAAAAAATCCACGTTTTGTGGTCTGATGTTGCTTCGAAAAATATTCTTTAAAAAATCCACGTTTTGTGGTCTGATGTTGCTTCGAAAAATATTCTTTAAAAAATCCACGTTTTGTGGTCTGATGTTGCTTCGAAAAATATTCTTTAAAAAATCCACGTTTTGTGGTCTGATGTTGCTTCGAAAAATATTCTTTAAAAAATCCACGTTTTGTGGTCTGATGTTGCTTCGAAAAATATTCTTTAAAAAATCCACGTTTTGTGGTCTGATGTTGCTTCGAAAAATATTCTTTAAAAAATCCACGTTTTGTGGTCTGATGTTGCTTCGAAAAATATTCTTTAAAAAATCCACGTTTTGTGGTCTGATGTTGCTTCGAAAAATATTCTTTAAAAAATCCACGTTTTGTGGTCTGATGTTGCTTCGAAAAATATTCTTTAAAAAATCCACGTTTTGTGGTCTGATGTTGCTTCGAAAAATATTCTTTAAAAAATCCACGTTTTGTGGTCTGATGTTGCTTCGAAAAATATTCTTTAAAAAATCCACGTTTTGTGGTCTGATGTTGCTTCGAAAAATATTCTTTAAAAAATCCACGTTTTGTGGTCTGATGTTGCTTCGAAAAATATTCTTTAAAAAATCCACGTTTTGTGGTCTGATGTTGCTTCGAAAAATATTCTTTAAAAAATCCACGTTTTGTGGTCTGATGTTGCTTCGAAAAAAAATTCTTTAAAAAATCCACGTTTTGTGGTCTGATGTTGCTTCGAAAAATATTCTTTAAAAAATCCACGTTTTGTGGTCTGATGTTGCTTCGAAAAATATTCTTTAAAAAATCCACGTTTTGTGGTCTGATGTTGCTTCGAAAAATATTCTTTAAAAAATCCACGTTTTGTGGTCTGATGTTGCTTCGAAAAATATTCTTTAAAAAATCCACGTTTTGTGGTCTGATGTTGCTTCGAAAAATATTCTTTAAAAAATCCACGTTTTGTGGTCTGATGTTGCTTCGAAAAATATTCTTTAAAAAATCCACGTTTTGTGGTCTGATGTTGCTTCGAAAAATATTCTTTAAAAAATCCACGTTTTGTGGTCTGATGTTGCTTCGAAAAATATTCTTTAAAAAATCCACGTTTTGTGGTCTGATGTTGCTTCGAAAAATATTCTTTAAAAAATCCACGTTTTGTGGTCTGATGTTGCTTCGAAAAATATTCTTTAAAAAATCCACGTTTTGTGGTCTGATGTTGCTTCGAAAAATATTCTTTAAAAAATCCACGTTTTGTGGTCTGATGTTGCTTCGAAAAATATTCTTTAAAAAATCCACGTTTTGTGGTCTGATGTTGCTTCGAAAAATATTCTTTAAAAAATCCACGTTTTGTGGTCTGATGTTGCTTCGAAAAATATTCTTTAAAAAATCCACGTTTTGTGGTCTGATGTTGCTTCGAAAAATATTCTTTAAAAAATCCACGTTTTGTGGTCTGATGTTGCTTCGAAAAATATTCTTTAAAAAATCCACGTTTTGTGGTCTGATGTTGCTTCGAAAAATATTCTTTAAAAAATCCACGTTTTGTGGTCTGATGTTGCTTCGAAAAATATTCTTTAAAAAATCCACGTTTTGTGGTCTGATGTTGCTTCGAAAAATATTCTTTAAAAAATCCACGTTTTGTGGTCTGATGTTGCTTCAAAAATATTCTTTAAAAAATCCACGTTTTGTGGTCTGATGTTGCTTCGAAAAATATTCTTTAAAAAATCCACGTTTTGTGGTCTGATGTTGCTTCGAAAAATATTCTTTAAAAAATCCACGTTTTGTGGTCTGATGTTGCTTCGAAAAATATTCTTTAAAAAATCCACGTTTTGTGGTCTGATGTTGCTTCGAAAAATATTCTTTAAAAAATCCACGTTTTGTGGTCTGATGTTGCTTCGAAAAATATTCTTTAAAAAATCCACGTTTTGTGGTCTGATGTTGCTTCGAAAAATATTCTTTAAAAAATCCACGTTTTGTGGTCTGATGTTGCTTCGAAAAATATTCTTTAAAAAATCCACGTTTTGTGGTCTGATGTTGCTTCGAAAAATATTCTTTAAAAAATCCACGTTTTGTGGTCTGATGTTGCTTCGAAAAATATTCTTTAAAAAATCCACGTTTTGTGGTCTGATGTTGCTTCGAAAAATATTCTTTAAAAAATCCACGTTTTGTGGTCTGATGTTGCTTCGAAAAATATTCTTTAAAAAATCCACGTTTTGTGGTCTGATGTTGCTTCGAAAAATATTCTTTAAAAAATCCACGTTTTGTGGTCTGATGTTGCTTCGAAAAATATTCTTTAAAAAATCCACGTTTTGTGGTCTGATGTTGCTTCGAAAAATATTCTTTAAAAAATCCACGTTTTGTGGTCTGATGTTGCTTCGAAAAATATTCTTTAAAAAATCCACATTTTGTGGTCTGATGTTGCTTTGAAAAATATTCTTTAAAAAATCCACGTTTTGTGGTCTGATGTTGCTTCGAAAAATATTCTTTAAAAAATCCACGTTTTGTGGTCTGATGTTGCTTCGAAAAATATTCTTTAAAAAATCCACGTTTTGTGGTCTGATGTTGCTTCGAAAAATATTCTTTAAAAAATCCACGTTTTGTGGTCTGATGTTGCTTCGAAAAATATTCTTTAAAAAATCCACGTTTTGTGGTCTGATGTTGCTTCGAAAAATATTCTTTAAAAAATCCACGTTTTGTGGTCTGATGTTGCTTCGAAAAATATTCTTTAAAAAATCCACGTTTTGTGGTCTGATGTTGCTTCGAAAAATATTCTTTAAAAAATCCACGTTTTGTGGTCTGATGTTGCTTCGAAAAATATTCTTTAAAAAATCCACGTTTTGTGGTCTGATGTTGCTTCGAAAAATATTCTTTAAAAAATCCACGTTTTGTGGTCTGATGTTGCTTCGAAAAATATTCTTTAAAAAATCCACGTTTTGTGGTCTGATGTTGCTTCGAAAAATATTCTTTAAAAAATCCACGTTTTGTGGTCTGATGTTGCTTCGAAAAATATTCTTTAAAAAATCCACGTTTTGTGGTCTGATGTTGCTTCGAAAAATATTCTTTAAAAAATCCACGTTTTGTGGTCTGATGTTGCTTCGAAAAATATTCTTTAAAAAATCCACGTTTTGTGGTCTGATGTTGCTTCGAAAAATATTCTTTAAAAAATCCACGTTTTGTGGTCTGATGTTGCTTCGAAAAATATTCTTTAAAAAATCCACGTTTTGTGGTCTGATGTTGCTTCGAAAAATATTCTTTAAAAAATCCACGTTTTGTGGTCTGATGTTGCTTCGAAAAATATTCTTTAAAAAATCCACGTTTTGTGGTCTGATGTTGCTTCGAAAAATATTCTTTAAAAAATCCACGTTTTGTGGTCTGATGTTGCTTCGAAAAATATTCTTTAAAAAATCCACGTTTTGTGGTCTGATGTTGCTTCGAAAAATATTCTTTAAAAAATCCACGTTTTGTGGTCTGATGTTGCTTCGAAAAATATTCTTTAAAAAATCCACGTTTTGTGGTCTGATGTTGCTTCGAAAAATATTCTTTAAAAAATCCACGTTTTGTGGTCTGATGTTGCTTCGAAAAATATTCTTTAAAAAATCCACGTTTTGTGGTCTGATGTTGCTTCGAAAAATATTCTTTAAAAAATCCACGTTTTGTGGTCTGATGTTGCTTCGAAAAATATTCTTTAAAAAATCCACGTTTTGTGGTCTGATGTTGCTTCGAAAAATATTCTTTAAAAAATCCACGTTTTGTGGTCTGATGTTGCTTCGAAAAATATTCTTTAAAAAATCCACGTTTTGTGGTCTGATGTTGCTTCGAAAAATATTCTTTAAAAAATCCACGTTTTGTGGTCTGATGTTGCTTCGAAAAATATTCTTTAAAAAATCCACGTTTTGTGGTCTGATGTTGCTTCGAAAAATATTCTTTAAAAAATCCACGCTTTGTGGTCTGATGTTGCTTCGAAAAATATTCTTTAAAAAATCCACGTTTTGTGGTCTGATGTTGCTTCGAAAAATATTCTTTAAAAAATCCACGTTTTGTGGTCTGATGTTGCTTCGAAAAATATTCTTTAAAAAATCCACGTTTTGTGGTCTGATGTTGCTTCGAAAAATATTCTTTAAAAAATCCACGCTTTGTGGTCTGATGTTGCTTCGAAAAATATTCTTTAAAAAATCCACGTTCTTTGGTCTGATGTTGCTTCAAAAAATATTCTTTAAAAAATCCACGTTTTGTGGTCTGATGTTGCTTCAAAAAATATTCTTTAAAAAATCCACGTTTTGTGGTCTGATGTTGCTTCGAAAAATATTCTTTAAAAAATCCACGTTTTGTGGTCTGATGTTGCTTCGAAAAATATTCTTTAAAAAATCCACGTTCTTTGGTCTGATGTTGCTTCAAAAAATATTCTTTAAAAAATCCACGTTTTGTGGTCTGATGTTGCTTCAAAAAATATTCTTTAAAAATCCACGTTTTGTGGTCTGATGTTGCTTCGAAAAATATTCTTTAAAAAATCCACGTTTTGTGGTCTAATGTTGCTTCGAAAAATATTCTTTAAAAAATCCACGTTTTGTGGTCTGATGTTGCTTCGAAAAATATTCTTTAAAAAATCCACGTTTTGTGGTCTAATGTTGCTTCGAAAAATATTCTTTAAAAAATCCACGTTTTGTGGTCTGATGTTGCTTCGAAAAATATTCTTTAAAAAATCCACGTTTTGTGGTCTGATGTTGCTTCGAAAAATATTCTTTAAAAAATCCACGTTTTGTGGTCTGATGTTGCTTCGAAAAATATTCTTTAAAAAATCCACGTTTTGTGGTCTGATGTTGCTTCGAAAAATATTCTTTAAAAAATCCACGTTCTTTGGTCTGATGTTGCTTCAAAAAATATTCTTTAAAAAATCCACGTTTTGTGGTCTGATGTTGCTTCGAAAAATATTCTTTAAAAAATCCACGTTTTGTGGTCTGATGTTGCTTCGAAAAATATTCTTTAAAAAATCCACGTTTTGTGGTCTGATGTTGCTTTGAAAAATATTCTTTAAAAAATCCACGTTTTGTGGTCTGATGTTGCTTTGAAAAATATTCTTTAAAAAATCCACGTTTTGTGGTCTGATGTTGCTTCGAAAAATATTCTTTAAAAAATCCACGTTTTGTGGTCTGATGTTGCTTTGAAAAATATTCTTTAAAAAATCCACGTTTTGTGGTCTGATGTTGCTTCAAAAAATATTCTTTAAAAAATCCACGTTTTGTGGTCTGATGTTGCTTCGAAAAATATTCATTAAAAAAATCCACGTTTTGTGGTCTGATGTTGCTTCGAAAAATATTCATTAAAAAAATCCACGTTTTGTGGTCTGATGTTGCTTTGAAAAATATTCTTTAAAAAATCCACGTTCTTTGGTCTGATGTTGCTTCAAAAAATACTCTTTAACAAGTAAGAAAAGCGTTAAGTTCGGTCGTGCCGAACTTTTTATACCCTCCACCACAAATTTCAGCCATTTCGGTGGATAATTGAGGCCACAACCTTTAAAATACCGAAATGCGGAAGGAACCGTTCTATGGGGGCTATACGATGCCGTGGACCTATACCTAAAAATTTCTGGGGGAAAGTTTTATACGCCTAAAGAAGACTAAATATCAAATTTCAGCCATTTCGGTGTGATAATGAGGCTAAAACGTTCAAAATATCGAAAATCGGGAGATATTGTATTATGGGGGGCTATATCAACACGTGGACCTATATATATACATACATTTTATGGTAGAAATGTTTCTTAGCCTCTGGAAACACAAAATACAAAGTTACAACCGATTCTTCGGTCAAATGGGTCTAATACATTCAAAATATATTCAAATGACGCGTACTTTATAAGGGGCCTTATCTGGGGGCTATACCAAAACGTGGACCTATATAACCCAACTTTGGTAGGAATGTTTTTTGGCCTCTGAAGACACAAAATACCCAATTACAACCAATTCTGTGGTCAAATGGGTCTAATACATTCAAAATATATTAAAATGACGCGTACTTTATATGGGGCCTTATATGGGGGCTATACCAAAACGTGGACCTATATAACCCAACTTTGGTAGGAATATTTTTTGGCCTCTGGAGACACAAAGTACCAAATTACAATCAATTCGGTGGTAAAATGGGCCAAATATCTTAAAAATTCCTTAAAACGACGACGCGTCACGCGTCATTTTGTATGGGGGCTATACGAAAGCGTGGACCTACATAGCCCGCTTTCAATACCAAAAGTCCTACGTAAAAATAACATATTTTCCCAAAATTTCATCAACCTACGTCAATCCGTTCGGACGCTAGAGTGATTTCCACAGACGGACAGACGGACAGACGGACGGACATGGCTATATCGATGTAGAATTGCACGCAGATCAAGAATATACATATATACTTTGTGGGGTCTACAATGATTATTTCGAGTAGTTACAAACGTAGTGACAAACTTAATATACCCCCATCCTATGGTGGAGGGTATAAAAAATCCACGTTTTGTGGTCTGATGTTGCTTTGAAAAATATTCTTTAAAAAATCCACGTTTTGTGGTCTGATGTTGCTTCGAAAAATATTCTTTAAAAAATCCACGTTTTGTGGTCTGATGTTGCTTCGAAAAATATTCATTAAAAAAATCCACGTTTTGTGGTCTGATGTTGCTTTGAAAAATATTCTTTAAAAAATCCACGTTTTGTGGTCTGATGTTGCTTCGAAAAATATTCATTAAAAAAATCCACGTTTTGTGGTCTGATGTTGCTTTGAAAAATATTCTTTAAAAAATCCACGTTTTGTGGTCTGATGTTGCTTTGAAAAATATTCTTTAAAAAATCCACGTTTTGTGGTCTGATGTTGCTTCGAAAAATATTCATTAAAAAAATCCACGTTTTGTGGTCTGATGTTGCTTTGAAAAATATTCTTTAAAAAATCCACGTTTTGTGGTCTGATGTTGCTTTGAAAAATATTCTTTAAAAAATCCACGTTTTGTGGTCTGATGTTGCTTCGAAAAATATTCTTTAAAAAATCCACGTTTTGTGGTCTGATGTTGCTTCGAAAAATATTCATTAAAAAAATCCACGTTTTGTGGTCTGATGTTGCTTTGAAAAATATTCTTTAAAAAATCCACGTTTTGTGGTCTGATGTTGCTTCGAAAAATATTCATTAAAAAAATCCACGTTTTGTGGTCTGATGTTGCTTTGAAAAATATTCTTTAAAAAATCCACGTTTTGTGGTCTGATGTTGCTTTGAAAAATATTCTTTAAAAAATCCACGTTTTGTGGTCTGATGTTGCTTCGAAAAATATTCTTTAAAAAATCCACGTTTTGTGGTATGATGTTGCTTTGAAAAATATTCTTTAAAAAATCCACGTTTTGTGGTCTGATGTTGCTTCAAAAAATATTCTTTAAAAAATCCACGTTTTGTGGTCTGATGTTGCTTCGAAAAATATTCTTTAAAAAATCCACGTTTTGTGGTCTGATGTTGCTTTGAAAAATATTCTTTAAAAAATCCACGTTTTGTGGTCTGATGTTGCTTTGAAAAATATTCTTTAAAAAATCCACGTTTTGTGGTCTGATGTTGCTTCGAAAAATATTCTTTAAAAAATCCACGTTTTGTGGTCTGATGTTGCTTCGAAAAATATTCATTAAAAAAATCCACGTTTTGTGGTCTGATGTTGCTTTGAAAAATATTATTTAAAAAATCCACGTTTTGTGGTCTGATGTTGCTTTGAAAAATATTCTTTAAAAAATCCACGTTTTGTGGTCTGATGTTGCTTCGAAAAATATTCATTAAAAAAATCCACGTTTTGTGGTCTGATGTTGCTTTGAAAAATATTCTTTAAAAAATCCACGTTTTGTGGTCTGATGTTGCTTTGAAAAATATTCTTTAAAAAATCCACGTTTTGTGGTCTGATGTTGCTTCGAAAAATATTCTTTAAAAAATCCACGTTTTGTGGTCTGATGTTGCTTCGAAAAATATTCATTAAAAAAATCCACGTTTTGTGGTCTGATGTTGCTTTGAAAAATATTCTTTAAAAAATCCACGTTTTGTGGTCTGATGTTGCTTTGAAAAATATTCTTTAAAAAATCCACGTTTTGTGGTCTGATGTTGCTTCGAAAAATATTCATTAAAAAAATCCACGTTTTGTGGTCTGATGTTGCTTTGAAAAATATTCTTTAAAAAATCCACGTTTTGTGGTCTGATGTTGCTTTGAAAAATATTCTTTAAAAAATCCACGTTTTGTGGTCTGATGTTGCTTCGAAAAATATTCTTTAAAAAATCCACGTTTTGTGGTCTGATGTTGCTTCGAAAAATATTCATTAAAAAAATCCACGTTTTGTGGTCTGATGTTGCTTTGAAAAATATTCTTTAAAAAATCCACGTTTTGTGGTCTGATGTTGCTTCGAAAAATATTCATTAAAAAAATCCACGTTTTGTGGTCTGATGTTGCTTTGAAAAATATTCTTTAAAAAATCCACGTTTTGTGGTCTGATGTTGCTTTGAAAAATATTCTTTAAAAAATCCACGTTTTGTGGTCTGATGTTGCTTCGAAAAATATTCTTTAAAAAATCCACGTTTTGTGGTATGATGTTGCTTTGAAAAATATTCTTTAAAAAATCCACGTTTTGTGGTCTGATGTTGCTTCAAAAAATATTCTTTAAAAAATCCACGTTTTGTGGTCTGATGTTGCTTCGAAAAATATTCTTTAAAAAATCCACGTTTTGTGGTCTGATGTTGCTTTGAAAAATATTCTTTAAAAAATCCACGTTTTGTGGTCTGATGTTGCTTTGAAAAATATTCTTTAAAAAATCCACGTTTTGTGGTCTGATGTTGCTTCGAAAAATATTCTTTAAAAAATCCACGTTTTGTGGTCTGATGTTGCTTCGAAAAATATTCTTTAAAAAATCCACGTTTTGTGGTCTGATGTTGCTTCGAAAAATATTCTTTAAAAAATCCACGTTTTGTGGTCTGATGTTGCTTCGAAAAATATTCTTTAAAAAATCCACGTTTTGTGGTCTGATGTTGCTTCGAAAAATATTCTTTAAAAAATCCACGTTTTGTGGTCTGATGTTGCTTCGAAAAATATTCTTTAAAAAATCCACGTTTTGTGGTCTGATGTTGCTTCGAAAAATATTCTTTAAAAAATCCACGTTTTGTGGTCTGATGTTGCTTCAAAAAATATTCTTTAAAAACTCCACGTTTTGTGGTCTGATGTTGCTTCGAAAAATATTCTTTGAAAAATTAAGGTTTAAGGAAAATACATTTCCAAATACTTCGGTCTTTGATCTGCTCCAATATCAGGTAATAAGTTTCTAGATTTGTATTATTCTATTTTTCTCTAATGACCACGTGGATAAGGATTCCAAGTATACCAGTTGCAGCTTGTAATGAGAAGTGTTGAATCCCAGAAATGCCAAAATAAGTTACTAAACCACAAATAGACTAAACGAAAACAGAATGAATATGCATGAACAATTATAATACACAAAAGCTAATATGTTGACAAAAGTTTTCAATAAAGGCATGATTGAAAATTATTTGAATAACAAGTAGTTTTTTATTTCCAACATTCCCTCGCTCCTAATTATCTTCTCCTCAAACGTTTTTCGTTGCGTCGTATTATGAAACTATTTTGATGTTCAAATGGTTCGTTAGTTCTTTGCATAGCCGATTGAGAGTTTTGTGAATTTCGATGTGTTTCCACTGATGCCGTTGAAATTAAAGCTTGATTAAATAGTTCTATACATGTGGAAGGGTTTGAGATGTTGGGTGGTGCGAATGGTGGCGACGTCTATGGACCGTTTCTTCTCTTGAATTTCGATCTGCCTGAATATCTGGAATTATTATGTCAATATCGTCATAATTACGTGGTACATGGAATTGTTGATTTAAGTTGTTATCAGAGCTGACTTCCATTATGTTTTTTATTTGATTTTGATGCCGTCGGATTTTTCCCTGCGCTGTATTTACAAAACACATAAGATTTCCCATTCTTCCTTTTACTTCTCCTTCTATCCAGCGCTTCTTACCATAAAAGTTACATACATAAACCTTTTGACCAGTAGAAAATTTCGACGAAATATTTGATGTTTGATTCCTTACCGGAAACATTGCAGTTAAAATTGTACGAGGCTGTCGACCGTGAAGTAATTCAGCAGGGGACTTGCCTGGTTGTGGGTTTGGCGTTAATCCGTACTTCACCAAATACTTGTATAATGCCTTTTCCTGGTTCGGCTGCTCTTTACTAATCTTGTTCGAACAAAACGCTCAGCTAATCCATTCGAAGCTGGGTGAAACGGAGCTGTCGTCAAATGTTCAATAGCGTTTGCTTCACAAAATCTTTTGAATTCCGCTGACGTGAATTGTGTACCATTGTCACTTACAATGGTGCGAGGTAAGCCTTCAATTGCAAAAAAAAACTTTGCAATGCTGTTGTGGTTCATGTCGAGTTAGCTGCCGATACTGGCCTTACGAAAGGAAATTTAGAATATGAATCAACCGCAATAAGCCACTTCTTGTTTAAGTACGGACCAGCAAAATCGACGTGTATCCTCTCCCACGGATGTTCAGCATCGGGCCATGCCGAGAATACTTGTCTTGGACTTACACCGTTTTCTTGACAAACACAACATTTCTTTGACATATCCTCAATTTCTCTGTCGATGTTCGGGAACCATACATACCTTCTAGCTACTTACTTCATTCTACATGCGCCCCAATGTCCATCATGTAGCATTCTCAGAACTTTTAAACGAAGTGAGTTTGGAACGCGAATGTTCATTATGCAGAAGGAGTACGCCATTTTTTATTGAAATTGAATGTTTTCTTGAAAAATACGGGTTTAAAGTAGGACCTAATATGTTCTTTTCCGGCCAACCATTTTTCACATATTTTACGATAATTTGTAATGTTTTGCCTTCTTTCGTGTGCAACGATACCGTCTCAGAATCTATAGGGCAGTCTTGCAATACAATGTTGTAAACTTCATCAAAATATAATACCTCTGATTCAGCTTTATCGAATTCATTGTCTTCAACCATTGGTAGTCTTGATAATGCGTCAGCGTTTGCATGATGAGATGTTGCTTTATACTTTATAGAATAATCGTAGGATTGCAGTGTAATGGCCCAACGTTGAAGTCGATGCAGTGTCAGAACCGGAAGTTTTTTGAATGGATGGAATATTGTCGTGAGAGCTTGATGATCTGTTACTAATTCAAAGTGTCTTCCATAGAGATATTGATGTAATTTAGTGATTCCGAAAATTATAGCAAGAGCTTCCTTCTCTATTTGGAATAATTAACTTGAGAAGCATTCAGTGTTTTCGAAGCAAAACATATTGGTTTTTCAGTGCCATCCGGAAATCTGTGCGACAGCACTGCACCTACTCCGCGGTTTGACGCGTCAGTTGCGAGAATGATTGGATATTTGTCATCATATTGGACTAATTTAGTTGTATCTTCTTTTAATGTTTTGAAAGCCGATTCTTGTCCAAGCAAATTTTGCATTTGTTTTCCGAAGTTCGTTTAATGGCGCTGCTGTTTTCGAAAAATTAGGAATGAATTTGTTGTATAATTTTTTTCCCCTAAAAATACCTCTAATTCCTTTTTATTTGACGGTCTTGGCATAAGCTGAATGGCATCTAATCTTTTTTCTGAAGGTCTTATGCCATCACAATCAATAATATGCCCCACATATTCTACCGAAGATTTCGCAATTTCACATTTCTCAGCCTTACATTTAAGTTCATAGTTCTTCAGTTTCTCTAGTACCCTAATCAAGTTTTTTATGTGTTCTTCGTTAGTCTGGCATGTTACAATTACATCATCGAGGTAAATGGCGTATCCAGGAATATCTCCTAATATTTCCTCCATGAATCTCTGAAAAATTGCAGGGGAACTTGAGATCCCAAAAGGCATTCGTTTATACTGATATAGACCAAATGGGGTATTGATAATCATAATCCTTTGTGCTGCTTCGGAAAGTTCAATCTGCAGATATGCTTCACTCAAGTCAATTTTAGAAAAATACTGACCTCCTTGCTGTTTGTGAAAAAGTTCTTCGATTCTTAGTATTGGATATCTTTCAATTTCGATGGATTGGAGGATTCAAAGTAGCCTTAAAGTCCGCGCATATTCTAATGCAACCGTTGGGTTTTTGAACCACGACAATTGGTGAGGTCCACTCACTTGAATTTATTGGCTCTATAACGCCTTTGGACACCAGGCGATCGACTTCCTGTCGGACTTTGTCGTGTAATGCGAATAGTATATTATATGTTTTCATGAATTTTGGAACTGAATTTGATTTAAGATTAATATCTATGTCCAAGTCCTTCAGAAAACACTACATGGAAATCTTTCATTACATTCTCTAATTTACGTTCCAAATCTGTTAGATTATCACTCAAAACTTGCAAGTAGTTTTCTTTCAACAGATTATTGTATGGACATTTCATCTCAAAACCCAATTATTTTAGCCAATCGCACCCAAATATGCTCGTGACATTTTCCGAATCAACTACGTAAAACAGCAAATTTCGTATTTGATTGCCAATCTTAACATCGACGTTAATCATTCCTTTCAGAGGCAACGTAGCTCCTCCATAGGATTTTAGAGTTTTATTACTAGGACTTCACAAAGGTTGCTTTAATTTTCTATAGACATCAAGCCCAATAAATGAGCATGAAGCTCCAATGTCTAATTAAAATGAAAATTTATCATTATTTACCTTGATATTGATCATAAGTTTTCCATTCTTTCCATTGTTGATAGTGTCGATTGCTTCAATGTGACTTATTGATGATCCTTCTACTGTCATAGCCTGAATTTGACGAATGTTTCCAAGTTTTTCTGGTGACTTACATACTTTCGATATGTGCCCAAACTTTGAACACCTATCGCATTTGGTTTTGTTCTTGAAATGATAGCATTCTTCTCTTTGGTGACTCTTTCCACAACCAGGATAAGACTGTAATTAGCTTGAAGTAATATTTCTGTTTGATTTATTATCTGGAATGCTGTAACGCTTTACAGCATGAACTTCATTGGCTGGTTCCGTTGCATCTTCGATTTCGCTAGACGCCTTCACAGTTGCTTCAAAAATGGAACAAATTTGCAAAACCTCTTCTAAGGATGGGTTAGATTTTTGCAAACATGCTGTTCGAACTTTTTCATGTGGTGTGTATAAAACAATCATATCCCTTATCTTATTATCGACGTACGATTGTTTGCAGCCTTCATTCTTACACGCGAAGTTACACTCTCTAGCAACACCCCTTAAATCTGCAACCCAATCCACATACTTCTGATTCGCCGTCATTCTCGTCTGATTATAACATTTAAATCGGGCTGCCAAAATATGCTGCTTACTTACAAAATGTGTTTCCAATGCGGAAACCAATTTCTTGAGCTTTTCCATCAAAAAGTTATCGCAATAACTCCAACATGTCAGATCCGACCCAGTTAAGAAAACAGGAACGTTTCGTGTCTTTACACGTGACAGAACTTGCTTCCATATATTGGTCCAATTGAAATCGATATGTTGACCATTGATCTGTTCCAGGAATGAAGGAATCACGGATGGTTTCTGGTTCCTCGTGAAAACCTCCTCTAAAACAGCTTTATTTTGAGCCATCATTTGTGCCATAAATGATTGATTGGATTCTTTTAGTTGAACAAATATCTGGGAAAGAGAGTTTAGATCCATTGTTTCTTGAAATTATCTTTATATCCTCGTCGCCAAATGTTGAATCCCAGAAATTCCAAAATAAGTTACAAAACCACAAATAGTCTTTATTGATAAGTAAACGAAAACAGAATGAATATGCATGAAAATTATAATACACAAAATCTAATATGCTGACAAAAGTTTTCAATGAAGACATGATTGAAAATTATTTGAATAACAAGTAGTTTTTTATTTCCAACAAGAAGTTCCCACGAATAGGCTTGCTTGGGCAGGGTAAGTCACAAATTTGTTTAATTTTGAATTCTGTCTGAACTTCTTTATTGAGGTCGTAAAACGTTTCATTATAAAACTTGTCCTAAAACTGTTATACTACTTTCGACAGCTCCGGCTAGGGAATTAGTGTGGCTCGTCCTGATTAGACTTACCGACTTGGGGTTGATTCGGTTGATTCTTAAAAAATCCATGATTCCACGTTTTGCGATCTGGCGTTGCTTCGAAAAATATTATTTAAAAAATCCACGATTCCACGTTTTGTTGTCTGATGTTGCTTCGAAAGATATTTCTTAAAAAATCCACGTTTTGTGATCTGATGTTGCTTCGAAAAATATTCTTTAAAAAATACACGTTTTGTGGTCTGATGTTGCTTCGAGAAATATTCTTTAAAAAAATTCACGTTTTGTGGTCTGATGTTGCTTTGAAAAATATTCACGTTTTGTGGTCTTATGTTGCTTCGAAAAATATTCTTTAAAAAATTCACGTTTTGTTGTCTGATGTAGGATGAAAAAATATTCGTTAAAAAATCCATGTTTTGTGGTCTGATGTTGCTTCGAGAAATATTCTTTAAAAAATCCACGTTTTGTGGTCTGATATTGCTTCGATAAATATTCTTAAAAAATCCTCGTTTTGTGGTTTGATATTGCTTCTATAAATATATGTTGGATGAAAAAAAATATTCTTTATAAATCCACGATTCAAGGTCTGACTTGGAAGCATTCTCTAACAGCACAATACACAAGAAAGTAAATAGCATGTGTTTGTCATTGTCACATAAAGATAAAGGCGGACTACAGTGTCATTATTATAGAGTTTGGTAAATTCTAGACTGCACAATAGACCCCATCCATTCCATGACCATTATCTAATAACTTAATAGAATTAAGCCATAGATGGAAACTCATCCTGCCTTCATAAAATCCTCTTTAACTAATGACTAATATTAGTGAGTGATTCGATGTGCGCTCGCATTGTCCGTCATCTTAAATAAAATGTCATTAGTTGGAGGGTGTCAAAAGAATGTATGACTTATGAACAAAGAATTGAATTCAGAACAAAAGCATAAAACTGCGGCAATATCCTGCTATGGTATCACTTATCAATGTAATCAGTCTTAAATAACAATACCGCTAAGGAAGAACAAGCTAAAACCTTATGAAAATAGTCTATGTCATTGTCGCTTCGACGGCAGCAACATTTTCCCTATTACTTATATCAATATCTTTGTCGACGTCTTTAACGTTGTCATATTTCTACACAGCAAAAAATGACAATCGTCAGCCAAATAAATAAAAGTCTTAAAATCACCAAAGGTCTACACCATTACCATGAATTCGAATGGACCAATGACCATTTGTAAAAGTGGTGGGTAATGGTAGCAGTGAATATCATCTGTTAAGTGATAATCAGTTGAAAATTATGTTTGTATGTATATCTCTTGTTGTTGTTCTTTCCGTGAAGAAAATTCCGAGGAAAACATTTATGATTGCGCTGAATAAAATATATTTTTTGGTTGGCCTACTTTCTTTGTTTGTTGCTATATCATACACATCTTTTTTACATTATTCTGCATACTTGTACTACATACATACATTCGCCGTCATATGAATAGGTAGGATATTTTTCATAACTACTTATATGTATATTAGGTAATTTTCAGCATAGTTCGGGTTTTACGGGTATACTACAAGTTTCTAGTTTTTTTTTTATATATACCAACATTGATAATGAGAAACATAACGGTGTTGCCACGTTTTCCTATGTCTTCTATTTTTTACTGGCATGCAATGTAAGCATGCAACGTATGATTTAAGATAGGGTGCCTCTAACGGCTCCTTCTAAGAGAAAGGGTGGGCCTAATGAGCCTTTCGGAACAAAAGGGTACCACTAAAGAGCCTTTCTAAAAGAAAGGGTGCCTCTAAGAACTCTTTCTAAAGGAAAGAGTGCGTCTGAAGACCTTTTCTAAAAGAAAGGGTGCTTCTAAAGAATCTTTCTATAAGAAAAGATGCCTCTAAAGACCATTTCTAAAAGAAAGGGTGCAACTAACGACCCTTTGTAGCAGAAAGGGTGTCTCTAAAGACCTTTTCTCAACGAAAGGGTACCTCCAAAGACCCCTCATAATAGAAAGGATGCCTCTAAACATCCTTTTTAAAAAGAAATGGTGCCTCTAAAGACACTTTCTAAAATAGAGGGTGCCTCTAAAGACACTTTCTAAAAGTAAGGGCGTCTCTAAAGACCCTTTCTAAAAGAAAGGGTGCCTCTAAAGCCCCTTTCTAAAAGAAAGGGTGCCTCTAAAGACTCTTTCTAAAATAAAGGGTGCCTCTAAAAACACTTTCTAAAAGAAAGGGTGCCTCTAAAAGCATTTTCTAAAAGAAAGGGTGCCTTCAAAGACCCGTTCTAAAAGAAAGGGAGCCTCTAAAGACCCTTTCTAAAATAAAGGGTGCCTCCAAAGACACTTTCTGAATGAAACGGTGCCTCTAAAGCCACTTTCTAAAATAAAGGGTACCTCTAAAGCCACTTTTTAAAAGAAGGGTGCCTCTAAGGACCCTTTCTAAAAGAGAGGGTGTCTCTAAAGGCCAATTCTAAAAGATAGGGTGACTCTAAAGACCAATTCTAAAAGATAGGGTGACTCTAAAGACCCTTTCTAAAAGAAAGGGTGCCTCTACAACCTTTTCTAAAATAAAGGGTGCCTCTAAAGCCACTTTCTAAAATAAAGGGTGTCTCTAAAGGCCAACCTCTTCTAAAATAAAGGGTGCCTCTAAAACCACTTTCTAAAATAAAGGGTGTCTCTAAAGGCCAATTCTAAAAGATAGGGTACCTCTAAGGACCCTTTCTAAAAGAAATGGTGACTCTAAAGACAATTTCTAACAGAAAGGGTGTCTCGTCAGCCAAATAAATAAAAGTCTTAAAATCACCAAAGGTCTACACCATTACCATGAATTCGAATGGACCAATGACCATTTGTAAAAGTGGTGGGTAATGGTAGCAGTGAATATCATCTGTTAAGTGATAATCAGTTGAAAATTATGTTTGTATGTATATCTCTTGTTGTTGTTCTTTCCGTGAAGAAAATTCCGAGGAAAACATTTATGATTGCGCTGAATAAAATATATTTTTTGGTTGGCCTACTTTCTTTGTTTGTTGCTATATCATACACATCTTTTTTACATTATTCTGCATACTTGTACTACATACATACATTCGCCGTCATATGAATAGGTAGGATATTTTTCATAACTACTTATATGTATATTAGGTAATTTTCAGCATAGTTCGGGTTTTACGGGTATACTACAAGTTTCTAGTTTTTTTTTATATATACCAACATTGATAATGAGAAACATAACGGTGTTGCCACGTTTTCCTATGTCTTCTATTTTTTACTGGCATGCAATGTAAGCATGCAACGTATGATTTAAGATAGGGTGCCTCTAACGGCTCCTTCTAAGAGAAAGGGTGGGCCTAATGAGCCTTTCGGAACAAAAGGGTACCACTAAAGAGCCTTTCTAAAAGAAAGGGTGCCTCTAAGAACTCTTTCTAAAGGAAAGAGTGCGTCTGAAGACCTTTTCTAAAAGAAAGGGTGCTTCTAAAGAATCTTTCTATAAGAAAAGATGCCTCTAAAGACCATTTCTAAAAGAAAGGGTGCAACTAACGACCCTTTGTAGCAGAAAGGGTGTCTCTAAAGACCTTTTCTCAACGAAAGGGTACCTCCAAAGAACCCTCATAATAGAAAGGATGCCTCTAAACATCCTTTTTAAAAAGAAATGGTGCCTCTAAAGACACTTTCTAAAATAGAGGGTGCCTCTAAAGACACTTTCTAAAAGTAAGGGCGTCTCTAAAGACCCTTTCTAAAAGAAAGGGTGCCTCTAAAGCCCCTTTCTAAAAGAAAGGGTGCCTCTAAAGACTCTTTCTAAAATAAAGGGTGCCTCTAAAAACACTTTCTAAAAGAAAGGGTGCCTCTAAAAGCATTTTCTAAAAGAAAGGGTGCCTTCAAAGACCCGTTCTAAAAGAAAGGGAGCCTCTAAAGACCCTTTCTAAAATAAAGGGTGCCTCCAAAGACACTTTCTGAATGAAACGGTGCCTCTAAAGCCACTTTCTAAAATAAAGGGTACCTCTAAAGCCACTTTTTAAAAGAAGGGTGCCTCTAAGGACCCTTTCTAAAAGAGAGGGTGTCTCTAAAGGCCAATTCTAAATGATAGGGTGACTCTAAAGACCAATTCTAAAAGATAGGGTGACTCTAAAGACCCTTTCTAAAAGAAAGGGTGCCTCTACAACCTTTTCTAAAATAAAGGGTGCCTCTAAAGCCACTTTCTAAAATAAAGGGTGTCTCTAAAGGCCAACCTCTTCTAAAATAAAGGGTGCCTCTAAAACCACTTTCTAAAATAAAGGGTGTCTCTAAAGGCCAATTCTAAAAGATAGGGTACCTCTAAGGACCCTTTCTAAAAGAAATGGTGACTCTAAAGACAATTTCTAACAGAAAGGGTGTCTCTAAGGACCCTTTCTAAAAGAAAGACACTTTCTAAACGAAAGGGTGCCTCTAAAGACACTTTCTAAAAGAAGGGTGCCTCTAAGGACCCTTTCTAAAAGAAAGGGTGACTCTAAAGACAATTTCTAACAGAAAGGGTGTCTCTAAGGACCCTTTCTAAATAAAAGGGTGACTCTGAAGACCTTTTCTAAACGAAAGGGTGACTCTAAAGACACTTTCTAAAAAAAGGGTGTCTCTAAAGGACAATTCTAAAAGAAAGGGTGCCTCTAACAACCTTTTCTAAAATAAAGGGTGCCTCTAAAGCCACTTTTCAAAATAAATGAAGTTTCTAAAGATCCTTTCTATAAGAAAGGATGTCACTAAAGACCCTTTCTAAAATAAAGGTTGCCTCTAAAGACACTTTCTAAAATAAATGAAGTTTCTAAAGATCCTTTCTATAAAAAAGGATTTCTCTAAAGAGCCTTTCTAAAAGAAAGGGTGCCTCTAAGGTAACTTTCTAAAAGAAAGGGTGCTTCCAAATGCACTTTTTAAAAGAAATGTTTGCTCAAAAGACCCTTTCTAAAAGGAAGGGTTCCACTAAAGAACATTGGTAAAAAAGGGTGCAACTAACATCCTTTTTGTAAAAGAAAGGGTGTCTCTAAAGACCCTTTCTAAAAGGAAGGGTTCCACTAAAGAACATTGGTAAAAGAAAGGATGCAACTAACGAAGCTTTGTAAAAAAATGGTGTCTCTGAAGAAAGGGGGCCTTCCAAATGCACTTTCTAAAAGAAATGTTTGCTCCAAAGACCCTTTCTAAAAGAAAGGGTTCCACTAAAGAACATTGGTAAAAGAAAGGGTGCAACTAACGTCCTTTTTGTAAAAGAAAGGGTGTCTCTAAAGACCCTTTCTAAAAGGAAGGGTTCCACTAAAAAACATTGGTAAAAGAAAAGGTCAACTAACGACCCTTTTTTAAAAAAGGGTGTCTCTGAAGACCCTTTCTAAACGAAAGGGTGTCTCTGAAGAAAGGGGGCCTTCCAAATGCACTTTCTAAAAGAAATGTTTGCTCCAAAGACCCTTTCTAAAATAAAGGGTTCCACTAAAGAATATTGGTAAAAGAAAGGGTGCAACTAACGTCCTTTTTGTAAAAGAAAGGGTGTCTCTAAAGACCCTTTCTAAAAGGAAGGGTTCCACTAAAAAACATTGGTAAAAAAAGGGTGTCTCTGAAGACCCTTTCTGAACGAAAGGGTGTCTCTGAAGAAAGGGGGCCTTCCAAATTCACTTTCTAAAAGAAATGTTTGCTCCAAAGACCCTTTCTAAAAGAAAGGGTTCCACTAAAGAACATTGGTAAAAGAAAGGGTGCAACTAACGTCCTTTTTGTAAAAGAAAGGGTGTCTCTAAAGACCCTTTCTAAAAGGAAGGGTTCCACTAAAGAACATTGGTAAAAGAAAGGGTGCAACTAACGACCCTTTGTAAAAAAGGGTGTCTCTGAAGACCCTTTCTGAACGAAAGGGTACCTCTAAACACCCTTTCTTAAAGAAAGGGGACCTTCCAAATGCACTCTCTAAAAGAAATATTTGCTCCAAAGACCCTTTCTAAAAGAAAATGTGCCTCTAAAGACTCCTTCTAAAAGAAAGGGTGCCTCTAAACACCCTTTCTTAAAGAAAGGGGACCTTCCAAATGCACTCTCTAAAAGAAATATTTGCTCCAAAGACCCTTTCTAAAAGAAAATGTGCCTCTAAAGACCATTTCTAAAAGAAAGGGTTCCACTAAAGAACATTGATAAAAGAAAGGGTGCAACTAAAATAGAGGGTGTCTCTGAAGACCCTTTCTGAACAAAAGGGTACCTCCAAAAAACCTTTCTAAATGAAAAAGGTGCCTCTAAAGACACCTTCTAAAAGAAAGGGTGCCTCAAAACAACCTTTCTTAAAGAAAGGCGGCCTTCCAAATTCACTTTCTAAAATAAATGTTTGCTCCAAAGACCCTTTCTAAAAGAAAGAACATTGGTAAAAGAAAAGATGCAACTAACGTCGTTTTTGTAAAAGAAAGGGTGTCTCTAAAGACCCTTTCTAAAAGGAAGGGATCTACTAAAGAACATTGGTAAAAGAAAGGGTGCAACTAACGACCCTTTGTAAAAAAAGTGTCTCTGAAGACCCTTTCTGAACGAAAGGGTACCTCCAAAAACCCTTTCTAAAATAAAGGGAGCCTCTAAAGACACTTTCTAAAATAAATGAAGTTTCTAAAGATCCTTTCTATAAGAAAGGATGTCTCTAAAGACCTTTTCTAAAAGAAAGGGTGCTTCCAAATGCACTTTCTAAAAGAAATGTTTGCTCCAAAGACCCTTTCTAAAAGAAAGGGTGTCTCTAAAGACCTTTTCTAAAAGAAAGGGTTCCACTAAAGAACATTGATAAAAGAAAGGACCAACTAACGTCTTTTTGTAAAAGAAAGTGTGTCTCTAAGGGCCCTTTCTAAAAGGAAGGGTTCCACTAAAAGAAAGGGTGCCTCTAAATATACTTTCTAAAAGAAATGGTGCCTCTAAAGACCCTTTCTAAAAGAAAGGGTGCTACTGAAGACCCTTTCTAAAAGAAGAGGTGCTTCTAAAGACGCTTTTTATAAGAGAATCTGAAGACACTTTCTATAAGAGTATCTGAAGACCCTTTCCAAAAGAAGTTGCCTCCAAAGACCATTCTAAAGAAAGGGTGCCTCTAATGCTCCTTTATAAAACAAAGCGTGCAACTAACAACCCTTTCTAAAAGAAAGGGTGCCTCTAGAGACACTTTCTAAGAGAAAGGGTGTCTCCAAAAACCCTTTCTAAAGTAAATTAAGTTTCTAAAGACCCTTTCTAAAATAAATGGTGCTTCTTAAGACCCCTTTCTAAAAGAAAGGCTGCCTCTAAAGACCCTTTCTAATAGAAAGGGTGCCTCTAAAGACCTAAAAAAGCCATTTCGGTTGAATAATGTGGCTGAATCCTTAAAAATACCGAAGGCGTGGACCTAAGCCGATAAATTTCTGTTGTACAATTTTTACCCCCAACGAAGACTAATTACCAAATTTCAACCATTTGTACCAAATTTCAGCCAAGCTATCCAAATTCCGGAGAGACCGTTCTATAGGGACGTATAACTATGCCAAAAATGTTCAGGTGGTATGTTCTGTAAACCCAAAGAAGACTAACTACCAAATTTCAGCCATTTCGGTGTGATATTGAGGCCGCGACCTTCAGAATTACGAAAATCGGGAGGTACCGTTCTATGGGGGCTATATCGGAAGGTACCCTTCTTAGGGACTACATGAAAACGTGGACCTATACCGTCAAATTTCTGGTGGAAAGTTTAATATCCCTAACGAAGATGGCGACTTTTCCTGAGTATTTCAGTCATTTAAAACTTCTCTACAATTGGTGCTGCATGTCACGCCGTTCGAACTCGACTATAAAAGTAAGTCCCATATCCTTGAGCTAATATGAATCGAGTGCACTCATTGATGTGAGAGAAGTCTCCCTTATCCATATGGAAATGTTTGTGGAACAATTATTATTATATCGTAGAACCTTTACCTGCAGGTCAATAAAAATATGGCAAGTGTCCATTTGCATCACGATGGTATTTCCAGAATTCGCCGCAACGTAAACATCTGGTCAATTGTGGATTTGAACAATATACCTGACGCTGGATAGATGCCGTTTGGTAACGGCTAGGTGCCCGTTTGCACCATTATGTGAGGAAGCATGACCTTCCTGACGTAATGGTGTAAAAACTCTAAAAAAAACACAAAAACTTTATATTGCTGGAAATAAGACCACAAGTAGTACCTTAGCTAAGAAGTTCAAAACGATCCGCGAGTAACACTTAGGGGAACATGTTCAACTTTTGCCAGGATTTTGTCCGATGTATAGCTTCTTCTAAGCGGATACTCAATTCGTAAGTTACCGTGAGAAAGAGTCATTTTAGTTGTTTTTGTTATAGCAACGGAACTATGTTCGTTCGTGTATTAGGTTAGTTATCAGGTTCTGGTTCCTCTGTATCCAGACTCGAGTTGCGTCCATAAAAAATCAGGAGATATGTAAGTGTGATGTGGGGCATTAAAAAAACACAGCGGGCATGTGTTGGGTATCGTGGCATCAATTCGGACCCAATACGAATTGAAGCGACTGCATGGTCCGGATCTTAACTGGGCTAAAGTCACTCGTGTTTTCCTTGGAAGCTGACGTTCTTCTACTGCCATTGATGGTGGGACCCCCAAGTTCGGCATTCACACTGTATCTCTGTACTGTCTGCGCGACTATATCAGTGTGGAAGCCTGCTTGATAGACCCGTTGGTCCAGAGATTCTCGTTTATACCTTTGGACCTCCCTCTTTTTAGATCATAGAGGTATTTCCTGACGTGCCTTTATGGGGAACCTGTCCATTAAATCGTGACAAGGATGATCACAGCGATAACATCCCAGGTACTGCATCGACAACATTATGTTATGTTGATGTCCCCGTAAAACCTTCATCTCCCCATGGAGATGGAGATTAGTATCATAAGGAGGTACTCTGATGCAGTCCTCAGTGCGGCATTCTGACAGGTTTGAAAATTCTTCCCCTGTGTAGTTTTACCATTTACATACCACTCTGGCACCGCATAGGTTACTACATACCTATTGCTTTGTAAGAGGTCAACAACGTTTCTTTGTCACCACCCCAAGTGTTACACACAAAATTTTGGAACAGTTAGTAGTCGGAATCAGTGCACCATCGACCACTTTTTTTAGTGGGAGCGTCATTTCTGCCGTCTAAGTGGTGTGTCAGTGGATTTAGCGGCGGAAATTTTCATATTCCTCAGATGGAAGAACTCTACTAGGTCAACTTTGTAGACATTTAACCTATCACATATGTCATCGCCAATGGGACCCGACGTCAAGATCGTACAATCATCCGCATACATTACGATCTCTATGCCGTCTCGATGTCGTGTCGAATTTCAGAAAAGTAGTCGTTAAACAGTTCCACAGATATCACCCCACCTTGGGGAACTCCCTGTTTCACACTACGGGTTTTGGACTTTTATTGAATTCCACAAACGTCCGCAAATATAGCTGATTATCCAATTTTTTTTAACATGGCTGGAGAATGGTTTTCTCTATATCTTCGAATCGAAGCTACCGAAGACCTTCGAGTGCCACCACGACTGTTTGGTTCAATTCTCTACTGATATGTGTTGATATGGCGTGTAATGCAGTTGCGGTTCTGTGCATTTTCCGGAATCCATGTTGATGTTGGGCAACAGGAAAACTGCTTCTCATCGTGGGGAGGAGTAGTACCTTTAGAATATTTGCTAATGGCGACAGGAGGGAATTCAACCTGTGCGATTTACCTCTGCTCTGTATAGTAGCCGGGACCACCCTGCCAACTTCCCAGGCTTCTGATATAATATAACGATAGGTTGAGGACGCTCGTTAAATACTCAAACCCCGGTTCATCCAGTTGCAAAAACATTACTATTGATATTTCGTGTGGGCCGAACGCTTTGGATGATTTCACATTCCGGATGACATCTGCAAATCGCCCATGGTAAATTGTGGTGGTACCTCCTCGCCTAGGAGAAATCTTCTTATTTTCCTCTGCTCGGAAATTTGGTCTGATTTCGGGTATTCGACCAGCAGGTATGTAGCGAGCGGCTACTGCAGTGATGATATTCCGGAAAGTTCTCTCAGCTACCCGAAGATATGAAGGTGTGGACAGCTCTCTGAAGCGGTTATTGGTAAATACTTTAAACCCATGCCAATCAGTTTCCCCATGCTTCTGAAAAGTACGTCGTTCAGAGTTTATGAAGTCGTGTGGTCTATTTACGGAGACAATGATAGGAATGTGACCTGAACCAAGGGAAATGACGGCGTATATCAGACAATGCCACAATGTGTGGAAATCTTCTCTTGTCCTCGTACGAGCGAGCGCCTTTATTAACCGAGCAAAAGGTGGAGCTACCAATTTGGTTATTATCTAGGACGGAATGCCACAGCTCATGAGGGGAGTGAGGGAAGTCCCCAAGCAGTAGTAAACGGTTAATGCCCTAGCGAAATAATATCGGGCTTATAACGCAGGGCACAGCTATTCATCATATGTACATTAGGGCGGCCCTAATTTTTTTTTTTTTTTTTTTTTTTTTTTTTTGAAACACCTACCTCTTATTTTTTTCATATAATCCAAAAACCATTTATATGAAATTTTATGGAGAACGGTTACCAACAACCCGTGCCACCAGAGGAGTCTTTGTTTCCATAGTAATTTGTATGGGGTCGAAGGTGCATTTTCACGAAAATTCTCTAAAATCCGCATATATGATTAATCGATCGAATATTTTTTACCAGTTCATTGTTGTGGCTAAAAACCGAATCCTACAAAAAATGTGGAAATCGGATGGGATTTTTATATAGCGATAGGCCGATTCGGATCGGAATCTGATCCGATTTTAACAATTTTTGCATAATTCGTTTCTTAGCCACAACGAAGGACTGGTAAAAAAACGTTTATCGATAAATGCGGATTTTAGATAATTTTCGTGAAAATTGACCCATACAGATTACTACGAACAATAACATCCCTCTGATGCCACGGGTTAACGTTAACCGATCGCCAAAAATTTTCATATATAAGGTTTTTGAATCAAATGGAAGAAATTTAGGGGGTAGGCGATTCAAAAAAAAAATTGTCGTCCTAGTGTACATACCGTAGATAAATAGCTACGTTATGCGTTACATTGCCAATATTAGTTCCCTTTAATAGGGCAATAACCGTCCGGTGCTAGGGGGCTGTGCAACTCTACATCGGTAGTGTTTTTAGAGCTTTTATGCCATTATTTTAGGAAGTAATAGGGACCACAAACACAATCTACTACTAAATTCTATTCTAAACTATCCAAGTCGTGTCTTTAAGCTGCACTTGTGTAAAATATTTTGAAATTGTGTGTTGGAGGTAGCTTAAGAAGTGAACCTTAAACTAAATCGGGGTTTCCTTTCGAAAGTTTTCGTGCTCATCGCTTTTACAAACAATTTTGAACTTCTGTAGGTTAGGTATCCGCAGAAGAGGACCGATATGGCCAATTATCGAACTTAATATAAGTTTGGACAACATATTACGATGTGCAAAGTTTGGACCAAATTGGTTGAACCATTCTAGAATTATCGTGCGTACCGGCCAGAGGAGCAGACGGTCGGGGCTAAAGCGACTTCATATTTTCAGAAACGGATTTCGTCCCAACAAACTTGGGATCTAATACCATTATTTCTATGAGGCACAATTTTGATTGTATTAAAGAGGATATACTCTCACTAGCCTTATGGTTGAAGGCATAATTACATTGAGTAACTAAAACAAAGTAATGCATGATTTTTCCATTTATTTTACATTTTAGCCAATATGTTCCAAACAACCTCCCTCCCTCACATCCACTAACATTTTCATTATTAAATTATGACCAATCAATTTTGTTAATTCCCATCAAATTGCCGCAAAAAGTTAGATGCAATTATTCCAACAAATGCATGCCATTACAGCTTCAAAATAATTCATAGCAATTTTCAATAGGAAAAGCACAGCAACAAATACAACAACGACAACAACACGCTAACGCGAATAACATACAAAACAATATTAACCGAACTTTTAAAACAACTGATGCCACATATCATCCAATTTTCAATCCACAAATCCATATAAATTTTGTATTTGGAGAAAATGTGATTTGAAAAATTGTAAATAATCGTTTTTACTTCCACACAGACGGACACACACACCAATTTAAATTTACATTGCCCAGCCGCCACACAACATTTGAAATGACCAATTTCACCACATCCGATGAATGATTTGTACCATCTTTTGTTTTCGCTAACAAAAAAGGCAAAACAAAAACGAATGGGCCAACAAATTTCTATGGCGAAGATTGCAGCCAGACACACACATACTTTTATAGTACATACATATATGTATGTGTGTGTGTTCAGTAAATTCGTTCATATGTAAAACATTGGTCATCACTATTCCCTGAAACAGTTGTGTTGAGGCACATTTCAATCTCATGGCCTGGACAATTGACCATTCAATGAGCAATTATTCGCTTAACAAATGTCCAACAACACACAATAGGACACCACTGAGAACTGCACTGCACAGCAGATGAGCCACTATCTGTGTCCCAATACCAAAAACACAAAAAAGAACATTTCGCCACGCAGCAATTCATCCACCCACACCATTGCATGGTTGTTGGCTGTTTTCGTCTACTTGCAGCACATTGTCCAGTAAAAGTCCAGAATAAGTGGAGTTCACAGAAGGGCCGTTTGGGGGAAGGGCGCCAGCTGTAACTACCAAAACAATTGCATTTCGTAGTGAAATGGCTAAATACACAATTTTGCAAAATTAGTTTAATTTGAAGTTAAAACCAACAATTGAATGCCACACAGCGTGTGCAACTCGTCGTCGCTAACGTTATCATCATCGTTTTCGTTTTCCCAGCACTTTGTTTGGCTGGGCTTCTTTTTTTTGCATTCAGATGTTTTTGTACCCTACACCACAATGTGAAACTTTAGGAAAATTTCCGAAAGACAATACAACGACCACATAGAATACAAATTTTCAAAATACCGAAAATCAAGAGGTACACTTCTATGGGGGATATAAGAAGACCTATACTGATAATTGTCTTCTGGAATAACTAAAATAACCCCGATGAAGACTAAATAACAAATTTCAGTCATTTCGGTGGGATGTTGACGTCACAACCTTCAGAATTGCGAAAATCGGGAGGAACCGTTTTAAGGGACCTATATCAAAACGTGGACCTATACCGACCAATTTCAGTCGGAAGGGTTTATACCTCCAAAGTAGATTAAATTCCAATTTTCAAAATACGGAAAATCGGGAGTTACCACCAACGAATACCAAATAGAAAATTTCAGCCATTTCGGTGTAATATTTAGGCCACAACCTTCAAAATACCGAAAACTTGGAGGTAACGTTCTATGGAGGTTATATGAAGGCGTGAACCTATGCCGACAAATTTAGGAGGGGGAGTTGAATACCTCCATTAAAGACTAAATACCAAATTTCAGGCATTTCGGTGGGTTATTGTGGCCACATCCTTAAAAATACCGAAAATCGGGAGGTACCGTCGTCTGGGGGTTATATGAAGGCGGGGACCTATATCTACAAATTTGTGGGGGAAAGTTTTATACCCCCAACGAAGACTCAGTACCAAATTTCAGCCGATGAATATCTCGATGTGTTACAAACGGAATGACAAATTTAATTATACCCTCCACATTATGGAGCACTCTTCTTCATGATGGAATCTCTCAAATAAAACGCTTATCGTTTAATTTTGTCACCATTTTTAATTTAAATGCAAGCGTTTTATTTGAGAGATTCCACCATGAAGAAGAATATACATATCACAGCTTTGGTTGGGGACCTTCCAAAAGCAAAGTCTGACTATGAATGTAGAACATCCCATCTTTACAATGATGCAAAGTAGGTTGGCGTAGGTGGCCAAATAACGGAGATATCGCAATAGTCGGTAATACATCCCATTTTACCATTTTTTTTTTTTTTTTTTTTTGTAACCACGCTACAGGTCGAAATTTTTATCGGGGGGTTAATGGGGGTCCTACAGAGGAAGAAACCTATTGATTTTGGTAATGATCGGATATTATTCAGGGTTAATGCATCCCTTTTTCTATTTTTTGTGCAATCACACTACAGGTCGGAATTTTGATCAGATAATCACGAAATTTTGGAGGTTGATGGGGGTCTCACAAAGAAAGAAGCCTATTGATAATTGGCGTACATCCCCCTTTTCAATTTTTTATTGGAGTTGCACTGAAGATGCATTTCAACAAAATTGACGTGTATTAATGAAGATATTCAGAGCAAAGGCGCTAAGCTATCCCAATTTTAATATTTTGAATTTTACCAGTCAAAAGCTTATGCACAGGGGTAGTGGTGTAGGGTATTACATAGTCGGCCCCGTCCCGACTATTGTCTTGGCTCACTTGTTTATATTTAAGTTTTTAGTAACTGAGCACCCAATAACCAAATTACAGCCAATGTTGGCCGAAAATGTAGATAAAAACTTTAAAATTCCTGAAATCGGATGGTACCTTTATATAGGAGGGGGGGCTATACCAAGACCTGGACCTACGTCCACAATTTTTGTTCGGGAACTTTCTGTACAACTGTAAACTACAAATGCAAAGTTGCTCCCAATTCGGACTAAAAATAATAATAAAATCCTTAAAAAAACAAGTAAGAAAAGTCTATAGTCGGACGGAGCCGACCATGGGATACCCTATACCACTATCCCTGGACAATCGCTCTGCACGGTACTTCTTTCCAATGATTGTTAAAATTTAATTATCAAATATCAGAGTTGTAATGTATAATACTTATGACCAAAACCATAAAGTTATCTAGCATGACAAAGACATTTTTGTAGAAGGAAAGGAAAATTTAGTTCACTTAAAATGTAATGAAACCCACTTATGTAGTACTACTACTTCCGTTGTTTAACCGCTACGTTATTGAAGTTTTTTACCAATTTCACAAAAATGTTTCAGTCCATTTAACCCGCTAAGTATTATCTGATCTTCACGTTGGTTTGTACGCTTCTTCTTCATCATAAACTCAAACTTTGTTTAAAATTTTGCGGGTTATTATTATTTTGACCCACAGAGCCGCTACAAAGTTGGTTAAAATTTTGTTTTTGGTCCATTTCATCCCCTGAACATTTCACCATCATCACCAAAAACTAATCATTTCTATTCTGGCCCGAACCCAACCTCCTTAAAAAATTCGTTACAATCGGCCCATAGTTGCGGCCTTAAGCTTGTTTACAATTTTTAATGGACGGACACACATCGCTAAATCGCTTTATCTCGTCGAGATATGAATTTCGGCATACCAGATAAGGTGTCTAGGACGAATATTTCGTGGTGTTACATAAACTTTTGGAGAGACAATAAGTAGCAAGGGATAAAAATGTGGTTCTCTACACAGAAGTCATTATATATTAGGCAGTAGGCCCGTTATCTAGCAAACACTATATTGCAATTTACATCAGAGGAAAGGTCAGTAGTTTTTTTCCATATGTAGGCTACCTTGCGAAATATATATGTCCCAAGGGAATTAAAATATCGACCAAAAATAAAATTTTTGTATTTTTCATTCAAAAGTAATGGTCCATTTCATCCGTTAAAGAATATCAGATCGTCATTCAAAATTGTAGGCATCTTTTTCGACCTATACTCTTACTCGGTGCAAAATTTCGTGACTATTGATGTATAATTGCGACTTCTAGCGAGTTTATTATTACACTACAAACAAATAACGGAATATATTAGGTTGTAACTCTGTTATCTGATCATGCACAACAACATAATTGGCATCAATTGAAAGGTCAAGCGTTCTACTTTCAAGTATATCACACTTGTCCGGAATGCCACTTCCAGGAATTAATATATAAGCTGTATATTAAAAATTTTCTCAATTTTCACACAAAAGTTTTGGTCCATTTAACCCTCTAAATATTATCCGATCGCCATCTCAAATTGCAAGCTTCTCCTTTGTGATATACTCTTACCTTATTTAAAATTACGCGTTGATCGGACTGTTATTGAGACCTACAGAGCCGCTAGAAAATTGGATAAATATTACGTTTTTGGTCCATTTTACCCGCTAAATATTTCACGATCATCACCAGTAAGAATAGGGATCTATTCTGATCTGAACCCGATCTCCATACAAAATTTCGTGACGATCGGTCCATAATTGCGGCCTGCAGCGTGTTTACAATTTATAATGGACAGACGGACGGACGGACGGACGGACAGACACACATCTCAAAATCGCTTTATCTCGTCGAGATATGAAGATTGGTATACCACATTGGGGGTCTCCGACGAATATTTCGCGGTGTTACATGAATTTTTACCAAAACAAATTTTTTTACATGAATTTTTACCAAAACAAACTTATAATACCCTTTTCCACATTGTGGTATAGGGTATAATTACCCATATTAGTTTTGGTTTCATATTCATGTGTTGTCATCCAAATCTGCAAAATGTGCAAAGTATTAGTTCGATTGGTCGGTTCGATTGGGTTAAAAATTAGTCACTAGATTTGAGCTAAACAGACACCAAAGCAAGTTAAATAAAAATAATTAAAAAAAAACAAGTAAAGTTTATAGTCGGACGGGGCCGATCATGTGATACCCTACACCACTGTCCCTGGGAATTAGCTTTCAGCAACTCAAAATTCCTTTATGGAACAAATAAGCTTATGGTAAGAAATACTTTTTCTGGACTCTGCCACCTTATCACATTATCACATTGGGACCTACAGTTTATCGCCGAGTCTAAAGGGCGTGTCCTAAGACACCACTTTTAGAAAAGTTTTATATGGCTGAAATACTCAGAAAATGTCGCCAACATTACTGAGGTGTATTTTGCCACCGTTTGATGTTACCTCGCCGAGGAATCGAACAGACGACAATCTGCGTACAAGGCTGATGTGAAGTTGAAATATAGCTCCACTATATGGAATAATATTAGATACGAAGATACGTAATGATTTTTTTGCTTTGAGCATATCAAATGTCTCCGAAGTCTATTCTTGAAAAATCAAAAAATGTTTTGACATATCTAATAGGTGCAACCGTGGTGCAATGATATTCACACCCGCTTTCACGCTGAATGCCCGGTTTTAACGGTGACAAAATACCTCTCAGTAATGAAGGTGACATTTTCTGAGTATTGCAGCCATGAAAAACTTCTCTACATACGGTGTCTTAGGACACGTCGTAATCATTGAGCTAGTATGAATCGGGGTGAACTCATTCATATTAGAGAAGCCTCCCTTGTCCCTACTGGGATGTTTGTGGAACAATTATGTATGTATATCATTATACATTTTTAATGAAAGTTCCAAAATTGGAAAATTGACATTGGTAGCCTCTTCTGATACATCTATAAATTTTCTTTTGAATATCAGGTTCCTTTTTGGAATACACCTAATATAAATAAATATATGAGCCGCTGCAAATATACCCAATTACAACCCAATTTGCCATATCCGGACGTGAAATTTTCGACAGACGGGCATTGCTCCAATTTTATTAAACACTGCAAACGCTATATACAAATTTTCAAAGGGAACATTGTGAGTTTATTGAAGATCTATCGTCCAAAAAAAGTGCACTTGTACCATATATTGTTTGAAAATGCACGCGATTCTATGCTTTTTAGGGTATTTCGAAAATAGTTCATTGTGGATATATATTGTGATATCAAAAATATATTTTAACCGGTAAAAACAACTAATAATGAATAGAAATTCAAATAATTTCCATGCAAACAAATTTATGTCCAGTAAGTAAAATATGGACGAAATTTAAAATTTTTATATTTTTCATGCAAAAGTAATGGTCCATTTAACTAACCAGATAATATGAGATCATCATTCAAAATTGTAGGAATGTTCTTCAACCTAAACTCTTACATCGTGCAAAATGTCGTGACTATTGATCTATAACTGCGGCCTCTAGCGTGCTTCTGATTACACAACAAACAAATAACTGGACATATTAGGCTGTAACTCTGTTATCTGAGCACGTAAATCAACATAATTGGTATAAATGGAAAGGTCATAAAATGGTCTTCCAAATTTTATTTACGTGGGCGGAATGTATCTTCCAGGAATACACATATAAGCTGTATAATAAAAATTTTCACAATTTTCACACAAAAGTTGTGGTCCATTTTACCCGATAAATATTATCTGATCACTATCTCAAATTGCAACCTTCTACTTTGTCATATACTCTTACCTTAGTTAAAATTTCGAGGCGATCGGACCATTTTTGCGACCTACAGAGCACCTACAAAATTGGATAAAAATTATGTATTTGGCCCATTTAACCCGCTAGATATTTCACGATCATCACCAATAACAATAGGTGTCTATTCTAATCTGAACACGACCTCCATGCAAAATTTCGTGAAGATCGGTCCATAATTCCGGCATGAAGCGTGTTTACAATTTATAATGGACAGACGGACGGACGGACACACATCTCAAAATCGCTTCATCTCGTCGAGATATGAAGATTGGTATACCACATTGGGGGTCTCCGACGAATATTTTGCGGTTTTACATGCATTTTTACCAAAACAAACTTATAATACCCTTTCCACATTGTGGTGTAGGGTATAAAAATAAGTTACAGTGTTTTATTAAGAAATTTTTAATTTAAATGCAAGCGTTTTATTTCAGAGATTTCATCATGAGGAAGAATATACTTATTGAGGCTTAGCGACAAATTTTTAGGCCGAAAATGTAGATAAAAACTTAAAATTGCCTGAAATCGAGTGGTACCGTTATATGGGGGCTACACCAAAATCTGACCCATGTCCACAATTTTCGGTGGAGGAGTTTCTGTACAATTGGTAACACCAAATACAGCCAATTCGGACAAAAATTAAGACAAAATCCTCAAAGCACCTGAAATCGGGTGGTATCACTATATAGGGGCTATAGGAAAAATATATCCATATTGGTTTTGGTTTCATATTCATCTATTGTCATCTAAATCTTTAAAGTGTGCACAGTTTCAGTTCGATTGGTCAACTGCAACTGTGTTAAAAATGAGTTACTAGATTTGAACTAAATCGGGTGATTCCCGCAAAGCTCATCCGGCTTTGTAAAATGACTTTAACTGACACGAGGTCCTCAGTTAAAATAGGGAAGAACCTCTCCGAAGAGTTTGGTACCAAAAATAGAGGTTTCAGACAAGGAGACATCCTGCTGAAAAAGGTTATACGATAGGCAAACGTCAAAAGAAGTGGCACAATCTACACCAGGGACGAGCTTCTTTGCTTAGATCGTATAGTGAGGGCGCCCACTGAGTTGTTTTTACATTTGCTTCTCTCTCTCACGTAAACTGTAAATTAATGAAAACAAACAAAAACATAGTGTGGTTGTTGCTTTTTTCACTCATACGTTCATAGATGTCTTCGCTTTGGTTGTATTTCTGTGGTCGTCGCTGATCTACACCAATAGTCACATGTTACTTGCTTATGCTGATGATATAGACATCATGGGCCGATCAGTAAAAGAAGTAACTGATACCTTTATGAAGGTCGAAGGAGAATCTGTTAAAGTGGGTCTGGCAGTAAACGGTGAGAAGACAAAGTTGATGGTGTCGACGCGCAAAGCGTCCATTGAGCTCTGACCGACTGTGGAAGTTGGTTCCCATAATATTGAGGTAGTAAAAGACTTCGTCTACCTCGGCACCTCAGTAAACGCAACAAACGACATCAGTTGTGAAATAAAAAGAAGAATTGTATTGGCCAACAGATGCTACTTTGGTTTAAGGAAGCAGTTTAAAAACAAAGCCACATCTCGTCAAACAAAAATAACGCTCTACAAAACACTGACACTACCCGTGCTGATGTATGGCTCCGAAGCCTGGGTACTTGCGCAAGCAGACATGGCAGTGCTTGGTGTGTTTGAGAGAAAAATTCTTCGAAAGATCTACGGACCAATCTTGTTTTGGGTGTCATATATTTTCGATAGATATCACGCCCACAAGCTATTTTAATGGGTCATTGTATAACTTTGAAGGGAGGTACAGGAAGGAGTGGACCGATATAACCCATCTTAGAACTTAAACTTAGTTTGTACAAAATATTACGAAAGCCAAATTTTGGACCGAATTGGTTGATCCGTTCGAGAGTTATCGTGCGGACGCACATGGCTAAATAAACTCCAAATTGTCTGAAACGAATTTCGTCCAAACATAATTGGGGTCTAAAACCATTATTTCGATGAGACACATCTTGCCCGTATAAAAGTGTATATTATATACCCTCGTTAGCATAAATGCTGAGGGTATAAAAATTAAGTTACAGTGTTTTATTTATAAATACCAAATACAAAATTCCAATAAACAACCTCACTGGCAACTGTGTTGGTGTTTTTTTTTTCAACTCACAGAATTCGAAGAATTATTAGTTGATACGTGCTGACATGTTGCAAAATATTTTGATTTTGGTGTTTCTTTGGAAAAGCCGAAAAGTGAGTGTGATTCTCATTCATATGAGAATACTAGACACTTAAAGAGTTCGGTTTTTCGCTAAAAAAGGCATCATTTCAAAAACTGAGAAGCCAATTGATAATTCCCTTCGCCGGGATGAAATCATGATGTTGGTAGCGATCAGTAAAATTTTGCAACACTGTCAGTTCGTTTTGAAAAACATTACTCTCTGTAATAGAGGGTAATAAATGAAGTTGAGCCAATGGGGGAATACTCCACTCAAACAATCGAAAATTAGATTGAACTTCAACAATAAACAAAACAAACATTTATAAATACCCTAAAAGCTAGAAAATAATTCTGTGGTATTCTTGGAAAACAACATAAGTCAAAAATTCAAAATTTTCAGGAGAGCGAAAACAATATTTTTTTGTAATATTTGCTAAATATCGATGATTTTGTTTTAGTTTTTTCTTACATATTCATAGAGCATGTCAAAAACAAACGTTAGGAATAAAAACATTTTCAATTTTTTATAAATGTACTTTTTATGATTTTTTTTTTAAAACATATTTTTCCAAGTGCGTTTTATTTGTTGCAGAAAATGACACATTTATACTTATGTTCTTTTCTATGAATAATAGCGGAGATAATGGAAAACACATATTCACTTGTGTAGTTTTTCGGTGAAATTTATTTTACAAATTATAACCCAATCTTCATAGAAAAAAAAAAACATTTGATAAACTGTGAATAAAAAAGCTGTATTTCAAAAATGTTATCGGTTTCTGTATGCGATTGTCAAATAATGGTCGAAGACGAAAATAAACTAAAACAAAATCAAAATATTCTTCATACTACTGTTATTTAGAAATAGTGGGCGGTATTATAAATCATTCATTATACCCTCAGCCTTTAGGCTAAAGAAGGTATTTACACCTTGATACGACCAAAAATGTGCCTCATCGAAATAATGGTTTTAGACCCAAAGTATGTTTGTACGATATCCGTTTCAGACAATTTTGAGTAGATCTAGCAATGTCCGTCCGTCTGTCTGTCTGTCTGTCTGTCCGTCTGGCTGGCTGGTGCGCACGATAACTCTCGAACGGATCAATCGATTCGGTTCAAATTTTGGGTATCGAATTATTTTGTCCAGATTCGATTTAAGTTCGAAGATGGGCCATATAGGTCCACTCCTTCAAGTACCTCCCCCACAAATGTTCAAAAATTGTCGCAAAACTTGTGCGCACGATAACTCTTGTAGGGAATAACCGATTTGGTCCATACTTTGCACATCGTGTAATTTCTACCAAACTTAGATGAGGATCCAATATGGACTAAATCGGTCCACTCCTTCGGGTACCTCCCACACAAAATTTCGGAAAAGTTCAGTTTAGGACCTGGTCTCGAATCGCTTTGATTTTTGTTTACGCAAGTTGTATTCGCTGTCCTCTATACGACGCTGTAAGTTTCATTAGGGGCAAGTCCATACTTCCTGAGGAAATAGCCTGAAAGTTACAAAAAGCCCTATGACACCCTGTGTAATGGTTGGAGCGCAAGATAACCCTCGAACGGATCTGCCGATTCGGTCCAAGATTTGGCTTTCGTAATATTTTGTCCAAACTTAGTTCAAGTTCAAAGATGGAATATATCGGTCCACTCCTTCCGGTACCTCCCCCACAAAAGTTCGAAAATGTTCGGAAAATTTGTGCGTACGATAACTCTTGAAGGAAGTTACCGATTTGGTCATTACTTTGCACATTATAAAATTTCTACCAGACTTAGATGAGGTTCCAATATGGACTCAATCGGTAAACTCCTTCGAGTACCTCACACACAAAATTTCGGAAAAGTTCAGTTTAGGACCTGCTCACGAATCGCCTTGGTTTTTGTTGTAACATCTTGTGTTCACTGTCCCCTATACGAAGGTACAAGTTTCCTCAGGGGCAAGTCCATACTTCCTGAAAAATAGCCTGAAAGTTGAAAAACAAACCCTATGACACCATGTTTATGGGTGGAAGCGCAAGATAATTCTCGAACAGAAATGCCGATTCCGGGCAAAATTTGGCCTTCGTAATATTGTTTCCAAACTTAGTTTAAGTTCGTAGATAAGCCATATCGGTCCACTCCTTCAGGTACCTACCCCACAAAAGTTCAAAAATATTCGGAAAAATTGTGCGCACGATAACTCTAGATGGGAGTGACCGATTTGGTCCATACTTTACACATTCTCATAATATCTACCAGATATAGATCAGGTTCGAATATGGACTATATTTGTCCACTCCATCCCGTACCTCCCACACAAAATTTTGGATAAGTTCACTTTAAGACCTGCTATTGAATCACTTTGATTTTTGTTGAAGCAACTTACATTTGCTGCCTCAATTACGATGGTAAAAGTTATTTCAGGGGCAAGTCCATACTTCTTGAGAAAACAGCCCGAAGGGTGTAAAAACCCCCTATGGCACCCCCATGGTCTATGTTGGCCCATTCCTTTAAGTACCTTTTCCGCAAATATTTTGAACTTTAATCCTAATCAACATTTTTGTCGGTTCATACGACCAAAATTTTGAAACCCCCTAACTATATAAGTTTTTTGTGTAAAAAGTGTTTCAATTTGCCCATGCTGAGGGTATATCTCTGTCGGCAAAGCCGACTGATACTTTTTTACTTGTTAAGATATATAACTCGCTTTTATAATTTGATGAATTTGTACTCACACATCAAAATTATGCACTTTAGTAGTTAAATGAATGATCAGCATTTCTTGCTGATCGTGTCACCTGGGGAGCTGCCTTTAACACCCGTTAAAGGTAGTGAGCCAAAATGTGCGCGTTCACCCCATAAGAACTTTAAAATTTTGGGTTTTGGGCGTCGGGTCAGTAACACTCTCCTAGAAAAGAGGAGCCTACTATGAAAAAACGAAAGAAAACAAGAGAAAAAGCTAACGTTTTAAGGACCATGATTTGTTAATCTGCATCTGGAATGTCCGGACTCATTATAGAGAAGGTGCAGTCTTCGCATTGGCAGACGTACTTGAAAAGTACAAGGCCGATATTACTGCCATGCAGGAAATACGATGGATTGGGAAAGGCGACACAGCAACACCCATAGGTGTCATGACATAAAGCATGAGTTTGGTTGCGGTTTTATAGTTAGTCGGAGGTAAAAACATCTGGTCTCTAATTTCACCCCGGTGATGAAAGGCCATAATTCGCATAAAAGCTGCATTTTTCAACATCAGCCTGTTTTGCGTCCATGCCCCCACGGAAGACAAGGGTGAGCAGATAAAACATATGTTTTACAAGCGCTTAGAAAAAACAAAAGACCGTTGTCCTATCCATGACATTAAAATTATTCTAGGCGATTTTAATGCCAAAATTGGAAAGGAGAATATATGGTAACATGGGGAGGGTGTGCCACATTTTTGTTCAAATATCAACACCGTCAAAGTTTTTTTCAAATATTATTTTTACAAGTTTTGATATATAAATGTATAAAATTTTGTTTTTAAAATATAATTTTTGAGAGTTTACAAAATGTCTAAAAACTAGCGAAGCCGCCCCACCCAAGGGGCAGCTTTGCCACCGACGTGGATACCTACGCCAAGGGAATCTAAAAATTCACTTACCATACCTCTTCCTCCAATATCAAAATTTTACAATAAAGGGACATTTTATTTATTAAATAATCAAAAATTATACTAAAATTGACAAAAAGAAACAGATCCTAGCATTCAATTGAAGTTGGTATGTTGAATTTAGATACAAAAGATATAATATTACATCAATAAGATACGTTTAGCATAATATTTGATTTTGACTTCACATCATGGTGTGATATATCTATAACATAAACAAAATAAGTTAAACCCGACAAATTTCTCACATTAACCCACCACCATTAACCCACCCATCCTGGCGTAGGCGCACCACTCCCAACATATTTCATAATATGAAAAATTTTGGCATTTATAATTATTTTTTTAATAAAAATTATTTGGATTTCTATTCTTTAGAAGTTGTCTTTTAACGGTATAAAATCAATTTTGGATATCACCAAAGGCAAACAAAATTCAACAAAATATACCTTCCATGAACTCTTTTCGCAATACCCTAAAAACACAAACCTGCTTGCATCCTTAATCATATCTTTGATACAAAGGCCAGCTTTTGGGATATGATAGATTTTCGCTAAACTTACAATTTCCCTTTTAACGTGTTTTTGTAGCATTTGTAGTTTTCAAGAAAATCTGCGATGGCAAAGCCGCCCCAGTGGCACAGCCGCCCCATGTTACCATATTTGATCCAACAGTCGGAAAATTCAGTCTCCATAATGTAACATCTGACAACCGAATGAATTCACAGCAGCAAAAAATATCCATAAGGACACCTGGATCAGAAAACAAGAAACCACACGTTGTGATTGATGGAGGACATTCATCGAGGGTGTTGGATGTACGATCGTTTCGAGGAGCAAACATGTACTGCGATCACTACCTTGTTGCAGCAAACGTACATAGCAAGTCTAACCGTAGCAAATAAAGTACGAACAGATACAACACGGAAATTGGACATCGGTAAGCTGCAAACACAACATATAGCCACTGCATATTCTACTCAAGTAGTCCAATTTCTTAATGAAAGCACTCCTCGTCCCGATAACATATCAGCATAACATATCATTACCTACCCACTTCATGAAACACAAAATCCATACTTGGATACCAGAGTCCTCCACCAAGGAATCCATGGTATGACCAGTGCTGCTACCGAAGAGGAAAACGCGACATATAGGACTACTTTTCAATCGTAGCGCACGAGAGAGGTATCAGGAGAAAAGGAGAGAGGAGAAACGTTTTTTCTGCAGGAAAAAGAGAGAACTTGAAAAGCGGGAGTGTGAAAAAATCGGGATGTACAGGGGTCAGAATGAAGTCTGAACATTTTACCAAAGAGTGAAACATCATACTGATGGTTTTGATATAGGCACATCCTCCTGTTCAGACGAGCAGGGAAATCTGGTAACAGATACAGATAGTTTGCTCCGGTTATGGAAATTCCATTTTTCCAAACTGGAATTTCAGAATCCAGAAGATGGTATTCAGTGTATACCGCCCAGCCAAGATTAGTTACAGACAGTTGTAAACAGGTTGAAGAATAATATGATCGCAGGAGCCAATGGCTTACCTGCCGAACTGTTTAAGACTGGAGGCAACACGCTGATAAGGTGTATGCATCAGCTGGTTAGCACCTTATGGCAGGAAAAGCACTGACGATTGGAACCTGAGCATCATAGTTCCAGTCCACACGAAGGGAGATACGACTGTGTGCTCCAATTACAGGGGCATAAGTGTGCTCCCTATTGCATATAGGATAGTATCTGGTATATTGTGTGAACGACTTAAGCCAACGGTCAATGAAATAATTGGACCATATCAACCGCAAAATCAGTACTTGGAAAGCGGAGACCTCCTCCATGGAATATATGGTATGACCTGGAGTGTCGTGCTGCTACCGGAGAGATAAATGCGGCATATAGGGCTACTTTACAATCCGTAGCAACACGTAGCGAACGAGAGAGATATCGGGAGAAAAGGAGAAACGTCTTACCCGGATGTACCAAAGAGTGAAAGATCAAACTTATGGCTTTGGGGCGGGCACATCCTCTTGTAGAGACCAGCAAGGTAATAAGGTAATTGATATAGATAGTGTGCTCAGGATATGGAAAAATTATTTTTCCAAACTGTTTGTATCCAATAGTAGAGAAGACGACGAAGATACCACAGATCCAATCCCAGAATATGGTATTGAATGTATACCGCCCAGCCAAGATGAGGTAAAGGCAGCAATTAACCGGCCGAAGAATAATAAGGCAGCAGGAGCCGATCGCCTACCAGCCGACCAGTTCAAAACCGGAGGCGACACGCCGATAAAGTGTATGCATCAGCTAGTTAACACCATCTGGCAGGAAGAATGCATACCCGGCGATTGGAACCTGAGCATCCTGTGTTCCTTTCACAAGAAGGAAGATAAAACTGTGTGCTCTGACTACAGGGGCATACGAGTTCTTCCTATTGCCTATCACATAGTGTCTGAGATGTCGTGCGAACGACTACAGCCTATGGTCAACGAAATAATTGCGCCATACCAATGCGGCTTTAGACCTGGCAAATCTACTATTGACTAGATATTTGTCCTGCGGCAAATCCTGGAGAAGACTCAAGAGATGCAGATCGACACCTACCACCTTTTTGTCGATTATAATGCAGCCTTCGACAGCCCCTACGTTCAAAGGTATTCCAAGCCATGTTTGAATTTGCTATCCCCGCAAACCCCATTCTGCTTTGTAAAATGATTTCAACTGATATTCGGTCCTAAGTTACAATAGGAAAGAACCTCTCCGAAGAGTTTGCTACCAAAAGAGGTTTCAGACAAGGAGACGGCCTGTCGTGTGATCTCTTCAACATCTTGTTGGACAAAAATATAGTTAAACATATCAAAATGCAACGATTGCGTTGGCTAGGCCATGTCTTGGGAATGAGCGATGATGACACCACTAAAAAGGAGTATAAATACGGCCCCATGGCGGTACACACAGAACTGGAAAACCAAGGCTTAGATAGATTCATCAAGTGGAAGAAAAAAGCAAGAAACACCCGAATTGGCCAACTGTAGCAACAAAAAGAGAGGTATGGAGATTGTTTTCTTAGTTCGGCTTAAAGAACAAATGTTCTGTAAGGACGAGCTAAGTAAGTAAGTGTTCGAAGGATATCCTTAACTTCATACATAGGGGTAAAACTAGCTGACTTGGCATACCCAAGCCATTATTTGTGTAATTCATTCTTCCTCGTTTTTTGTTCGATATCCTCGAACTAGTTCGGGAACGTGGGGAAATGTGTGTGAGGGTGTGTGGCTTTTGTTACGGCCATCTGACTTTGGTTTTCATTGATTTTTGTTGAGTGAATAAATGAATGCCGCTGCATTGTGTGTGTGTCTATGCTTGGGTGTGGGTATGTGTTGGTGTCGATGTGAATGCGTGGAATGTCCATTAGGCGCTGGAGCTTGGTCAAGAAATATGGCTGTTTGTGTGACGCAGTGGAATTGAATGATTGATAGGTCATTTTACAACAGAATGTGATGAATTCTATGTGAAATAATGGTTTGAATATCATCACCAATTATCATTATCGTTCGTCATCATTATTGGAAATGTTTTAGAAATGCGGCGAGAATGGGTGCCAACCATGTGTTCGTGTAGTGGGGTAGGAAAAATCAAAGGGGTTTGGGAGGGGCACATTTTAAATTTATTAATTATGAAATGAGTTTTTAGAAGATCTTAAAAAAGTAACATCTAATTATCAGTCAGTCACAATGTTCTGTTTGGGGTTGCGTATGATGTACATTCACACTTATACGCCTTATTGAACACCCACCATTTGAATGGGATTATTTCAAGTAAAAGTTTGTGTTGTTTTCTTTTCATCAATAACATTGCAACATCAGCATTATTATCAGCATTGAACAGCTATATCACAAGTAAAATCATGACTATCATCATCATTGTTCATTATCTGCTGCAGCCGTCGAAGTATCATTACCACAACGCTACGAACAACTGACATCAGCTTTGTGGCTGCAACAACAGTTGTAAGTTTTTGACTTTTTTGTATTTTTTTGTTGGATCCGGTTTTTGCTGTTGCTTGTTTTATTGTTGATAGTGCTGAGTGTGCATTTTCTAAAATGTTGTTGCTGTTGTTTTTTGCCACCAACCATACTAAAGATTTGGCTCTTTGAAATTTGTATATAAAGCTGGTTGTTATTGTAGTTTTCTGCATGTTTCAGCCACTGCAGCAATACTCTTAGATGCCAGAATTTCTTTTTTTCTAGAAAACGTTGATTTTTTTCTTATGTATATGTTGTACATTGTAAAAGATGTACGATTCCTCGAGTATCATTGACCAGTATTGATTTTCTGTTTGCGATATCAGTTATTTGTCCAAACGATTGTTACGTGTCATCACATGGGAAGAACAAAAACTTCACGGACTGGTCACGGAATACATCGATCTAGTAGCCCAATTTGCAAAAATGTGTGGCGTGAGGCAAATATAATTGTTTTTTTTTTTTGTTTTGAATTGGATTTAAAGTTAACAACAACGAAAATACTATTTTTAAACTTCTGTTTTGGTCTTTGTAAAAATACTTCTCATAAATCCTTGAAAAAAATATTCCTTAAAAATCCAAGCCTTCATAAATCCTTAAAAAATTATTTCTTAAAAATCCAAGCCTTAATAAATACTAGAAAAATATTCCATAAAAATCCAAGCCTTCCTAAATCCTTGAAAAAAATATTCCTTTAAAATCCACGCCTTCATAAATCCTTGAAAAAAATATTCCTTTAAAATCCACGCCTTCATAAATCCTTGAAAAAAATATTCCTTTAAAATCCACGCCTTCATAAATCCTTGAAAAAATATTCCTTAAAAATCCACGCCTTCATAAATCCTTGAAAAAAATATTCCTTAAAAATCCACGCCTTCATAAATCCTTGAAAAAAATATTCCTTTAAAATCCACGCCTTCATAAATCCTTAAGAAAAATATTCCTTTAAAATCCACGCCTTCATAAATGCTTGAAAAAAATATTCCTTAAAAATCCACGCCTTCATAAATGCTTGAAAAAAATATTCCTTAAAAATCCACGCCTTCATAAATGCTTGAAAAAAATATTCCTTAAAAATCCACGCCTTCATAAATGCTTGAAAAAAATATTCCTTAAAAATCCACGCCTTCATAAATGCTTGAAAAAAATATTCCTTAAAAATCCACGCCTTCATAAATGCTTGAAAAAAATATTCCTTAAAAATCCACGCCTTCATAAATGCTTGAAAAAAATATTCCTTAAAAATCCACGCCTTCATAAATCCTTGAAAAAAATATTCCTTAAAAATCCACGCCTTCATAAATCCTTGAAAAAAATATTCCTTAAAAATCCACGCCTTCATAAATCCTTGAAAAAAATATTCCTTAAAAATCCACGCCTTCATAAATCCTTGAAAAAAATATTCCTTAAAAATCCACGCCTTCATAAATCCTTGAAAAAAATATTCCTTAAAAATCCACGCCTTCATAAATCCTTGAAAAAAATATTCCTTAAAAATCCACGCCTTCATAAATCCTTGAAAAAAATATTCCTTAAAAATCCACGCCTTCATAAATGCTTGAAAAAAATATTCCTTAAAAATCCACGCCTTCATAAATCCTTGAAAAAAATATTCCTTAAAAATCCACGCCTTCATAAATCCTTGAAAAAAATATTCCTTAAAAATCCACGCCTTCATAAATCCTTGAAAAAAATATTCCTTTAAAATCCACGCCCTCATAAATCCTTGAAAAAAATATTCCTTAAAAATCCACGCCTTCATAAATCCTTGAAAAAAATATTCCTTAAAAATCCACGCCTTCATAAATCCTTGAAAAAAATATTCCTTAAAAATCCACGTCTTCATAAATCCTTGAAAAAAATATTCCTTAAAAATCCACGCCTTCATAAATCCTTGAAAAAAATATTCCTTAAAAATCCACGCCTTCATAAATCCTTGAAAAAAATATTCCTTAAAAATCCACGCCTTCATAAATCCTTGAAAAAAATATTCCTTAAAAATCCACGCCTTCATAAATCCTTGAAAAAAATATTCCTTAAAAATCCACGCCTTCATAAATCCTTGAAAAAAATATTCCTTAAAAATCCACGCCTTCATAAATCCTTGAAAAAAATATTCCTTAAAAATCCACGCCTTCATAAATCCTTGAAAAAAATATTCCTTAAAAATCCACGCCTTCATAAATCCTTGAAAAAAATATTCCTTAAAAATCCACGCCTTCATAAATCCTTGAAAAAAATATTCCTTAAAAATCCACGCCTTCATAAATCCTTGAAAAAAATATTCCTTAAAAATCCACGCCTTCATAAATCCTTGAAAAAAATATTCCTTACAAATCCACGCCTTCATAAATCCTTGAAAAAAATATTCCTTAAAAATCCACGCCTTCATAAATCCTTGAAAAAAATATTCCTTAAAAATCCACGCCTTCATAAATCCTTGAAAAAAATATTCCTTAAAAATCCACGCCTTCATAAATCCTTGAAAAAAATATTCCTTAAAAATCCACGCCTTCATAAATCCTTGAAAAAAATATTCCTTAAAAATCCACGCCTTCATAAATCCTTGAAAAAAATATTCCTTAAAAATCCACGCCTTCATAAATCCTTGAAAAAAATATTCCTTAAAAATCCACGCCTTCATAAATCCTTGAAAAAAATATTCCTTAAAAATCCACGCCTTCATAAATCCTTGAAAAAAATATTCCTTAAAAATCCACGCCTTCATAAATCCTTGAAAAAAATATTCCTTAAAAATCCACGCCTTCATAAATCCTTGAAAAAAATATTCCTTAAAAATCCACGCCTTCATTAAACCTTGAAAAAAATATTCCTTAAAAATCCACGCCTTCATAAAACCTTGAAAAAAATATTCCTTAAAAATCCACGCCTTCATAAATCCTTGAAAAAAATATTCCTTAAAAATCCACGCCTTCATAAATCCTTGAAAAAAATATTCCTTAAAAATCCACGCCTTCATAAATCCTTGAAAAAAATATTCCTTAAAAATCCACGCCTTCATAAATCCTTGAAAAAAATATTCCTTAAAAATCCACGCCTTCATAAATCCTTGAAAAAAATATTCCTTAAAAATCCACGCCTTCATAAATCCTTGAAAAAAATATTCCTTAAAAATCCACGCCTTCATAAATCCTTGAAAAAAATATTCCTTAAAAATCCACGCCTTCATAAATCCTTGAAAAAAATATTCCTTAAAAATCCACGCCTTCATAAATCCTTGAAAAAAATATTCCTTAAAAATCCACGCCTTCATAAATCCTTGAAAAAAATATTCCTTAAAAATCCACGCCTTCATAAATCCTTGAAAAAAATATTCCTTAAAAATCCACGCCTTCATAAATCCTTGAAAAAAATATTCCTTAAAAATCCACGCCTTCATAAATCCTTGAAAAAAATATTCCTTAAAAATCCACGCCTTCATAAATCCTTGAAAAAAATATTCCTTAAAAATCCACGCCTTCATAAATCCTTGAAAAAAATATTCCTTAAAAATCCACGCCTTCATAAATCCTTGAAAAAAATATTCCTTAAAAATCCACGCCTTCATAAATCCTTGAAAAAAATATTCCTTAAAAATCCACGCCTTCATAAATCTTTGAAAAAAATATTCCTTAAAAATCCACGCCTTCATAAATCCTTGAAAAAAATATTCCTTAAAAATCCACGCCTTCATAAATCCTTGAAAAAAATATTCCTTAAAAATCCACGCCTTCATAAATCCTTGAAAAAAATATTCCTTAAAAATCCACGCCTTCATAAATCCTTGAAAAAAATATTCCTTAAAAATCCACGCCTTCATAAATCCTTGAAAAAAATATTCCTTAAAAATCCACGCCTTCATAAATCCTTGAAAAAAATATTCCTTAAAAATCCACGCCTTCATAAATCCTTGAAAAAAATATTCCTTAAAAATCCACGCCTTCATAAATCCTTGAAAAAAATATTCCTTAAAAATCCACGCCTTCATAAATCCTTGAAAAAAATATTCCTTAAAAATCCACGCCTTCATAAATCCTTGAAAAAAATATTCCTTAAAAATCCACGCCTTCATAAATCCTTGAAAAAAATATTCCTTAAAAATCCACGCCTTCATAAATCCTTGAAAAAAATATTCCTTAAAAATCCACGCCTTCATAAATCCTTGAAAAAAATATTCCTTAAAAATCCACGCCTTCATAAATCCTTGAAAAAAATATTCCTTAAAAATCCACGCCTTCATAAATCCTTGAAAAAAATATTCCTTAAAAATCCACGCCTTCATAAATCCTTGAAAAAAATATTCCTTAAAAATCCACGCCTTCATAAATCCTTGAAAAAAATATTCCTTAAAAATCCACGCCTTCATAAATCCTTGAAAAAAATATTCCTTAAAAATCCACGCCTTCATAAATCCTTGAAAAAAATATTCCTTAAAAATCCACGCCTTCATAAATCCTTGAAAAAAATATTCCTTAAAAATCCACGCCTTCATAAATCCTTGAAAAAAATATTCCTTAAAAATCCACGCCTTCATAAATCCTTGAAAAAAATATTCCTTAAAAATCCACGCCTTCATAAATCCTTGAAAAAAATATTCCTTAAAAATCCACGCCTTCATAAATCCTTGAAAAAAAATATTCCTTAAAAATCCACGCCTTCATAAATCCTTGAAAAAAATATTCCTTAAAAATCCACGCCTTCATAAATCCTTGAAAAAAATATTCCTTAAAAATCCACGCCTTCATAAATCCTTGAAAAAAATATTCCTTAAAAATCCACGCCTTCATAAATCCTTGAAAAAAATATTCCTTAAAAATCCACGCCTTCATAAATCCTTGAAAAAAATATTCCTTAAAAATCCACGCCTTCATAAATCCTTGCAAAAAATATTCCTTAAAAATCCACGCCTTCATAAATCCTTGAAAAAAATATTCCTTAAAAATCCACGCCTTCATAAATCCTTGAAAAAAATATTCCTTAAAAATCCACGCCTTCATAAATCCTTGAAAAAAATATTCCTTAAAAATCCACGCCTTCATAAATCCTTGAAAAAAATATTCCTTAAAAATCCACGCCTTCATAAATCCTTGAAAAAAATATTCCTTAAAAATCCACGCCTTCATAAATCCTTGAAAAAAATATTCCTTAAAAATCCATGCCTTCATAAATCCTTGAAAAAAAATATTCCTTAAAAACCCACGCCTTCAAAAATCCTTGAAAAAATTTTTCCTTAAAAATCACGCCTTCAAAAATCCTTGGAAAAAAAATATTCCTTAAAAACCCACGCCTTCATAAATCCTTGAAAAAAATTTTCCTTAAAAATCACGCCTTCATAAATCCTTGAAAAAAAATATTCCTTAAAAATCCATGCCTTCATAAATCCTTGAAAAAAAAAATATTCCTTAAAAATCCACGCCTTCATAAATCCTTGAAAAAATTTTTCCTTAAAAATCCACGCCTTCAAAAATCCTTGAAAAAAATATTCCTTAAAAATCCAAGCCTTCATAAATCCTTGAAAAAAATATTCCTTAAAAATGCACGCCTTCATAAATCCTTGGAAAAAAAATATTCCTTAAAAATCCACGCCTTCATAAATCCTTGAAAAAAATATTCCTTAAAAATCCATGCCTTCATAAATCCTTGAAAAAAAATATTCCTTAAAAACCCACGCCTTCATAAATCCTTGAAAAAAATTTTCCTTAAAAATCACGCCTTCAAAAATCCTTGGAAAAAAAATATTCCTTAAAAATCCAAGCCTTCATAAATCCTTGAAAAAAAGTATTCCTTAAAAATGCACGCCTTCATAAATCCTTGGAAAAAAAATATTCGTTAAAAATCCACGCCTTCATAAATCCTTGAAAAAATTTTTCCTTAAAAATCCACGCCTTCAAAAATCCTTGGAAAAAAATATTCCTTAAAAATCCACGCCTTCATAAATCCTTGAAAAAAAAAATATTCCTTAAAAACCCACGCCTTCATTAATCCTTAAAAAAAATGTTCTTAAAAATCTACGCCTTCATAAATCCTTGGAAAAAAATATTCCTTAAAAATCCACGCCTTCATAAATCCTTGGAAAAAAATATTCCTTAAAAATCCACGCCTTCATAAATCCTTGAAAAAAAATATTCCTTAAAAACCCACGCCTTCATTAATCCTTAAAAAAAAAAATTTCTTAAAAATCTACGCCTTCATAAATCCTTGAAAAAAAAAATATTCCTTAAAAATCCACGCCTTCATAAATCCTTGAAAAAAATATTCCTTAAAAATCCACGCCTTCATAAATCCTTGAAAAAAATATTCCTTAAAAATCCACGCCTTCATAAATCCTTGAAAAAAATATTCCTTAAAAATCCACGCCTTCATAAATCCTTGAAAAAAAAAATTCCTTAAAAATCCACGCCTTCATAAATCCTTGAAAAAAATATTCCTTAAAAATCCACGCCTTCATAAATCCTTGAAAAAAATATTCCTTAAAAATCCACGCCTTCATAAATCCTTGAAAAAATATTCCTTAAAAATCCACGCCTTCATAAATCCTTGAAAAAAATATTCCTTAAAAATCCACGCCTTCATAAATCCTTGGAAAAAATATTCCTTAAAAATCGACGCCTTCATAAATCCTTGAAAAAAATATTCCTTAAAAATCCACGCCTTCATAAATCCTTGGAAAAAATATTCCTTAAAAATCGACGCCTTCATAAGTCCTTGAAAAAATATTCCTTAAAAATCCACGCCTTCATAAGTCCTTGAAAAAAATATTCCTTAAAAATCGACGCCTTCATAAGTCCTTGAAAAAATATTCCTTAAAAATCCACGCCTTCATAAGTCCTTGAAAAAAATATTCCTTAAAAATCCACGCCTTCATAAATCCTTGAAAAAAATATTGCTTAAAAATCCACGCCTTCATAAATCCTTGAAAAAAATATTCTTTCAAAATCCACGCCTTCATAAATCCTTGAAAAAAATATTCCTTAAAAATCGACGCCTTCATAAGTCCTTGAAAAAAATATTCCTTAAAAATCCACGCATTCATAAATCCTTGAAAAAATATTCCTTAAAAATCCACGCATTCATAAATCCTTGAAAAAATATTCCTTAAAAATCCACGCCTTTATAAATTCTTGAAAAAAATATTCCTTAAAAATCCACGCCTTTATAAATTCTTGAAAAAAATATTCCTTAAAAATCCACGCCTTTATAAATTCTTGAAAAAATATTCCTTAAAAATCCACGCATTCATAAATCCTTGAAAAAATATTCCTTAAAAATCCACGCCTTCATAAATCCTTGAAAAAAATATTCCTTAAAAATCCACGCATTCATAAATCCTTGATAAAAATATTCCTTAAAAATCCACGCCTTCATAAATCCTTGATAAAAATATTCCTTAAAAATCCACGCCTTCATAAATCCTTGAAAAAAATATTCCTTAAAAATCCACGCCTTCATAAGTCCTTGAAAAAAATATTCGTTAAAAAGTCCACGCCTTCATAAATCCTTGAAAAAAATATTCGTTAAAAAGTCCACGCCTTCATAAATCCTTGAAAAAAATATTCGTTAAAAAGTCCACGCCTTCATAAATCCTTGAAAAAAATATTCGTTAAAAAGTCCACGCCTTCATAAATCCTTGAAAAAAATATTCGTTAAAAAGTCCACTCCTTCATAAACCCTTGAAAAAAATATTCCTTAAAAATCCACGCCTTCATAAACCCTTGAAAAAAATATTCCTTAAAAATCCACGCCTTCATAAACCCTTGAAAAAAATATTCCTTAAAAATCCACGCCTTCATAAACCCTTTGAAAAAATATTCCTTAAAAATCCACGCCTTCATAAACCCTTGAAAAAAATATTCCTTAAAAATCCACGCCTTCATAAACCCTTTGAAAAAATATTCCTTAAAAATCCACGCCTTCATAAACCCTTGAAAAAAATATTCCTTAAAAATCCACGCCTTCATAAACCCTTGAAAAAAATATTCCTTAAAAATCCACGCCTTCATAAACCCTTGAAAAAAATATTCCTTAAAAATCCACGCCTTCATAAACCCTTGAAAAAAATATTCCTTAAAAATCCACGCCTTCATAAACCCTTGAAAAAATATTCCTTAAAAATCCACGCCTTCATAAACCCTTGAAAAAAATATTCCTTAAAAATCCACGCCTTCATAAACCCTTGAAAAAAATATTCCTTAAAAATCCACGCCTTCATAAACCCTTGAAAAAAATATTCCTTAAAAATCCACGCCTTCATAAACCCTTGAAAAAAATATTCCTTAAAAATCCACGCCTTCATAAACCCTTGAAAAAAATATTCCTTAAAAATCCACGCCTTCATAAACCCTTGAAAAAAATATTCCTTAAAAATCCACGCCTTCATAAACCCTTGAAAAAAATATTCCTTAAAAATCCACGCCTTCATAAACCCTTGAAAAAAATATTCCTTAAAAATCCACGCCTTCATAAACCCTTGAAAAAAATATTCCTTAAAAATCCACGCCTTCATAAACCCTTTAAAAAAATATTCCTTAAAAATCCACGCCTTCATAAACCCTTGAAAAAAATATTCCTTAAAAATCCACGCCTTCATAAACCCTTGAAAAAAATATTCCTTAAAAATCCACGCCTTCATAAACCCTTGAAAAAAATATTCCTTAAAAATCCACGCCTTCATAAACCCTTGAAAAAATATTCCTTAAAAATCCACGCCTTCATAAACCCTTGAAAAAAATATTCCTTAAAAATCCACGCCTTCATAAACCCTTGAAAAAAATATTCCTTAAAAATCCACGCCTTCATAAACCCTTGAAAAAAATATTCCTTAAAAATCCACGACTTCATAAACCCTTGAAAAAAATATTCCTTAAAAATCCACGCCTTCATAAACCCTTGAAAAAAATATTCCTTAAAAATCCAAGCCTTCATAAACCCTTGAAAAAAATATTCCTTAAAAATCCACGCCTTCATAAACCCTTGAAAAAAATATTCCTTAAAAATCCACGCCTTCATAAACCCTTGAAAAAAATATTCCTTAAAAATCCACGCCTTCATAAACCCTTGAAAAAAATATTCCTTAAAAATCCACGCCTTCATAAATCCTTGAAAAAAATATTCCTTAAAAATCCACGCCTTCATAAATCCTTGAAAAAAATATTCCTTAAAAATCCACGCCTTCATAAATCCTTGAAAAAAATGTTCCTTAAAAATCCACGCCTTCATAAATCCTTGAAAAAAATGTTCCTTAAAAATCCACGCCTTCATAAATCCTTGAAAAAAATATTCCTTAAAAATCCACGCCTTCATAAATCCTTGACAAAAATATTCCTTAAAAATCCACGCCTTCATAAATCTTTAAAAAAATATTCCTTAAAAATCCACGCCTTCATAAATCCTTGAAAAAAAATATTCCTTAAAAATCCACGCCTTCATAAATCTTTAAAAAAATATTCCTTAAAAATCCACGCCTTCATAAATCTTTAAAAAAATATTCCTTAAAAATCCACGCCTTCATAAATCTTTAAAAAAATATTCCTTAAAAATCCACGCCTTCATAAATCTTTAAAAAAATATTCCTTAAAAATCCACGCCTTCATAAATCTTTAAAAAAATATTCCTTAAAAATCCACGCCTTCATAAATCTTTAAAAAAATATTCCTTAAAAATCCACGCCTTCATAAATCTTTAAAAAAATATTCCTTAAAAATCCACGCCTTCATAAATCTTTAAAAAAATATTCCTTAAAAATCCACGCCTTCCTAAATCTTTAAAAAAATATTCCTTAAAAATCCACGCCTTCATAAATCTTTAAAAAAATATTCCTTAAAAATCCACGCCTTCATAAATCTTTAAAAAAATATTCCTTAAAAATCCACGCCTTCATAAATCTTTAAAAAAATATTCCTTAAAAATCCACGCCTTCATAAATCTTTAAAAAAATATTCCTTAAAAATCCACGCCTTCATAAATCTTTAAAAAAATATTCCTTAACAAATGCACGCCTTCATAAATCTTTAAAAAAATATTCCTTAAAAATCCACGCCTTCATAAATCTTTAAAAAAATATTCCTTAAAAATCCACGCCTTCATAAATCTTTAAAAAAATATTCCTTAAAAATCCACGCCTTCATAAATCTTTAAAAAAATATTCCTTAAAAATCCACGCCTTCATAAATCTTTAAAAAAATATTCCTTAAAAATCCACGCCTTCATAAATCTTTAAAAAAAATATTCCTTAAAAATCCACGGCTTCATAAATCTTTAAAAAAATATTCCTTAAAAATCCACGCCTTCATAAATCTTTAAAAAAATATTCCTTAAAAATCCACGCCTTCATAAATCTTTAAAAAAATATTCCTTAAAAATCCACGCCTTCATAAATCTTTAAAAAAAATATTCCTTAAAAATCCACGGCTTCATAAATCTTTAAAAAAATATTCCTTAAAAATCCACGCCTTCATAAATCCTTGACAAAAAATATTCCTCAAAAAACTACGCCTTCATAAATCCTTGACAAAAAATATTCCTTAAAAATCCACGCCTTCAAAAATCCTTGAAAAAAATATTTCTTTAAAATATACGTCTTTATTGATCCTTGAAACAAATATTCCTTAATCCACGCCTGAAAAAAAGTTATTTTAAATTCACGCCTGTGACTTTACTTTGGTCTTTGGATAAAAATGCAATGTTATCGCTCTTATGGTCAGGTTAGAAATTTATAAAAACACAAAAACAATAGCAATATTCAAATGCCATCAATGTATTCGTAATCATCAACAAATGGTTCAATTAGTTAATCACTCCAAAACACTCGCTCACTCGCTCGCAAACCCTTAACCAGTTACATGACTACTGCAACAATAACAACAAAGTAAAACTTTATTTCCCAACAAATCATCCATCTATTCAGTCAGCCATTCATTGCTGCAGTCAGTCGTCCGTCATTCATTCATTCATTCATTGGCGGAAATTCATTAGGAACTAAATGTTGGATGTCTTCGGAAATCGTTATCCTTTTACACATTAATTGATGTTTTTATCTCTCCATGGGAATGTTGGAATGTGCGATGCTGTTACTGTAGCTGGCATTGGCATTTTATAGTTTCATCATTTGATATGATGACGGCTTAGACAGAATGACAACTTGGCCGGCCGGAGTGCAAATGACAGATTCATTTCCATTTTTATTCTCAACTGCTTAAACACTTCGTTCTCTCAATCATTTCAATTGATGCCAAGGACAATTACAGCTATATCTTTAACTTGTCGTAACAACTTGGGTTTCATGGATTTAATTCAACAGGCTAGTGTCAGTGACTTTGTTGTTGCTTCTCCTACATCTTATTTTTGTGTCCATGGTCTTCCTTTGCAGCTAATAAGTGTTGAGTTGTATGTTTGTTTCTTCATTATGCGCTGAATCAGGTTATGGATTTTTTATAATTTTTTTTTTGAGGGACTATTGGCTTCCTAAACTGTGCAAACTTATCTAAAATGCAAATGTCCACATTATTTTTCACGCCTGTCGACCAGAGGAATTCTGAAACAGCCACAAATAGCGTGTTATGGGTTTGAAGTGTTTGACTGTAGGTTTGTCGTCATCCGAAGGATAAAACAAACACCTTGTCCCAGATTCTCCCCTATTAATGAAAGACGAACAAAATGTCAAAGAAAATTCTTAGACATCAGTCTTATATGCGCTACACGCTTTATAGTAAGCTGAGCATTTGCGCAGACTTTAAGATGACTGGCAGAAAATAGTCCCATCCCCATAGAAGAAGACATTGTTTCTACACAACGATAGATGATCGCTCCAGAGATTTCTTACGATAAAATAGACTTACATTATTTTCTAGATAAAATCCATCCGAAGCTCTCCAACATTAGTATAACAACATCAACATCGACATTTGATGATAACCCAAATATGAATGACAGGAAATAGAGCCACCCAGATGTAAATGGCAAAATTAAATAGCAAAGACCCGAAACCCAAAATTGTACAAATACAAGGACATATTGTATCTAGGAAACGATAGATTTCAGCCCGATCTGGCTACAGCAGACAAATTATATAATTAGCTGGAACACAGCTTGATGATTTTCGAAACGAACACTAGGCAAAATGAACAACAACAGGATTTCAAAGCGGATTTTGATTTTTGATGCTACGTCGTCCAGAGGGAAATGACAGCACTAAATATCAAAGACCCCAACCAACTTACAAATAAAAGGAGGCATTGTTTCTAGGCAACAATAGGTGGTAGCTCCATAAGGCTTCAGCAGAACAACCCTGTTTCCTTTCGTTTATGAAAGTATGTACAAAGCTCTTTTCCCTATTCCTTGCAGGAGAAGAAATTTCAGCCATTTCGTTGGGATATTGAGGCCGCAATTTTCAAAATACCGAAAATCGGAAGGCACCGTTCTTTGTGGGCTATATGAAGGCGTTGACCTATACCGCCAAATTTCAGCCATTTCAATGTGAAAGCACGAAAATCGTGAGGTACCGTTCTGTGGGGGCTATATGAAAGCGTGGACCTACTTACTTAGCTGGCCCATTACAGAACATTTGTTCCATAGACCGAACTAAGAAACGATCTCCAATACTCTCTGTTTTTCGCTTCGCTTTCTGGAATACCGCGTCTTTTCATTTCTTCATCCATTTGTATGCTCCTTCGAAGCTTAGGCCTGCCGATTCTGCGTGCACTGCTATGGGGCATGTATTCATACGCCTTTTTAGCGGGTTCATCATCGCTCATTCATATGATATGGCCTCGCCAACGCAATCGTTGCAGCTCGATACGTTTAACTATATTCATGTCTTTGTATAGCTGATAAAATAGCTCGTGGTTCATACGACGTCGATATTCACCGTCAACGTAAATCGGCCCGTAGATCATTCGAAGAATTTTCCTCTCAAACACACCAAGCACTGCCTTATCTGCTTTCGCAAGTACCCATGCTTCGGAGCCATACATTAGCACGGGTAGTATCACCGTTTTTTATAGTGTTATTTTTGTTTGACGAGATGTGGCTTTGTTTTTAAATTTCTTGCTTAAACCATAGTAGAATCTGTTGGCCAATACAATTCTTCTTCTTATTTCACAACTGATGTTGTTTGTTGTGTTTATGGCAGTGCCGAGGTAGACGAAGTCTTTAACTACCTCAAAATTGTAGGTTCCAACTTCCACAGTTGGTCCGAGCTCTATGGACGCTTTGCGCGTCATCAATCAATCAACCATCAATTTGGTCTTTTCGCCGTTTACCGCCAGACCCACTTTCGCAGATTCTGCTTCGACCTTCATAAAGGTATCAGTTACTTCCTTTACTGATCGTCCCATGATGTCTATGTCATCAGCATAGGCAAGTAACATGTGCCTATTGGTGTAGATTGTGCCACTTCTTTTGACGTTTGCCTCTCGTATAACCTTTTCCAGCAGGATGTTGAAGAGATCACACGAAATGTCTGAAACCTCTTTTGGTACCAAACTCTTCGGAGAGGTTCTTTCCTATTTTAACTGAGGACCTCGTGTCAGTTAACATCAATTTACAAAGCCGGATGAGCTTTGCGGGGATACCAAATTCAGACATGGCTTGGAATACCTTTGATCGCAGCGGGCTGTCAAAGGCTGCTTTATAATCGACAAAAAGGTGGTAGGTGTCGATCTGCATCTCTTAGGTCTTCTCCAGGACTTGCCGCAGGGTAAATATCTGGTCAATGGTGGACTTGCCAGGTCTAAAGCCGCATTGGTATGGTCCAATTATCTCGTTGACCATAGGCTTTAGTCGTTCGCACAATATCCCTGACACGATCTTGTAGGCAATTGGGAGTAGACTTATGCCCCTATAGTTAGAGCATACAGTCTTATCTCCCTTCTTGTGGACGGGGCACAGGATACTCAGGTTCCAATCGTTGGGTACTCGTTCTTCCTGCCAGATGGTACTAACTAGCTGATGAATACACCTTATCAGCGTGTCGCCTCCGGTTTTGAACAGCTCGGCTGGTAAGCCATCGGCCCCTGCTGCCTTATTATTCTTCAGCCGATTTATTGCTGTCCTTACCTCATCTTGACTGGGCGGTATACATTCAATACCATCTTCTGGGATTGGGACTGTGGTATCTTCGTCGTCTTCGCTGCTATTGGATACCAACCGATTTGAAAAATGTTCTTTCCATATCCTGAGTACACTATCTGTATCAGTTACCAAATTACCTTGCTGGTCTCTACAGGAGGATGTGCCTGTACCAAAGCCATCAGTTTGATGCTTGACTCTTTGGTAGAATTTTCGGACTTCATTCTGGCTCCTGTACATCTCGATTTTTTCACACTCCCGTTTTTCCAGTTTCTCCTCTCTCCTTTTCTCCCTGTATCTCTCTCGTGCGCTACGTGTTGCTACGTATTGTAAAGTAGCCCTATATGCCGCATTATTCTCTTCGGTGGCAGCACGACACTCCTGATCATACCATGGATTCCTTGGTGGATTCCTTGGTGGAGGTCTCTGGTATCCAAGTATGGATTTTGCGGCTGTATGCATGGAGTGGGCAATGATTTGCCATTGCGCTGATATGTTATCGGCATGAGGAGTGCTTTGATTAAGCAATTGGGCTAGATGAGTGGAATATGCTGTGGCTATCTGTTGTGATTGCAGCTTACCGATGTCTAACTATCGTGTTGTGTCTGTTCGTGCTTTATTTGCAACATTTAGACGGGTACGTTACTTTGCTGCAACAAGGTAGTGGTGGTCCGAATCAATGTTTGCGCCTCGGAACGATCGTACATCTAACACGCTGGATGAATGTCTTCCATCTATCAAAACATGATCAATTTGATTTCTTGTTTTCTGATCTGGAGACAGCCAGGTGCCCTTATGAATATCGAGATGATTAAATCTGGTACTGCTAAGTACCATGTTTTTTGCAGCTGCAAAGTCTATCAGCCTCATACCATTGTCAGATGTTTCACTGTGGAGACTGAATTTCCCGACTGTTGGACCAAAGATATTTTCCTTTCCAATTTTGGCATTAAAATCGCCTAGAATAATTTTAATGTCATGGGCAGGACAACGGTCATATGTTTCTTCTAAGCGCTCATAAAATATATCTTTGGTCTGTTCGTCCTTTTCTTCAGCATGAGCGCAAATAAAGCTGATGTTGAAAAATTTAGCTTTTATTCGAATTGCAGCAAGTCTTTCATTCACTGGAGTGAAGCTGGATACCAAATGTTTTAGTCTCCGACTAACTACAAATCCGCAACCAAACTCATGCTTTACGTCATGGCAGCTATAATACAGTGTGTCACCTTTAGGTGTTGTTGTGACGCCTTTCCCAATCCATCGTATTTCCTGTGTGGCAGTAATATCGGCCTTGTACTTTTCAAGTACGTCTGCCAATGCGAAGACTGCACCTTCTCTATAAAGAGTGCGAACATTCCAGGTGCAGATTCGCAGATCATGGTCCTTAAAACGTTTGCGGGGTTCGTCAACTTTACAGGCGTTTGTTTTTCTTTTCTTTCGTTTTTTCATGGTAGGCTGTTTTTTTAGGGGAGGGTTACTAACCCGACGCCCAAACCCAAGTTTTTAATGTTCTTATGGGTGAACGCGCGGCACATGTTAGCTCACTACCTTTCACGGGTGTTAAAGGCAGCTCCCCAGGTGACACCACAAATTTAAGGCGGAAAGTTTAGTATCCCCAACGAAGACTTAATCCCTAATTTCAAGCATTTCGGTAAGATATTGAATCCACAACCTTCAAAATACCGAAAATCGGGTGGTACCGTTCTGTGGGTGCTATATAAAGTCGTGGACCTATACTGACAAATTTCAGATGGAAAGTTTTATACCCCCAATGAGGACTAAATACCAAATATCAACCAATTCTGTGCGATAATGAGAATAAACCGGTACCTCCCGATTTAAGGTATTTTGGAGATTTTAGCTACATTTTCCGCCCAAATTGACTTCAATTTGGCACCTGAAGTTTCAAGAGGTCAAAAAAAATCTATAGCAAAAATTGATCTTTTCCTTACGGGTTTTAATTTATTTTTAGATATTTATATGGACTCCGAGGTTACATAAATTAGATTTGCTTCCACGTGCCCACCCGTCTATTGAAATCACCCTAGCGTCCGCAATGATTGAGATAGAACGATACCTCCCGATTTTCGGGAGAGTTTTAGTAGAATTTTCAACCGAACTAGCTGTAATTTGACATTTGAGGATCTCAGTGTGAACGAAACTTCTTCATTTAACATCTTCAACATAGATTTGGTTTAGCCCTCATATAACGGTACCTCCCGATTTTCGGTATTTTGAAGTGTTTAGCTACAATTTTTAACCGACCTAGCTGTAATTTGATATTTAAGGTTCTCTGTGGTCACGAAACTTCTTCAATACAAATCGTCAACATAGCCCCCATATCACGGTACCTCCCGATTTTCTGTATTTTAAGGTTTAGCTACAATTTTTAACCAATCTTGCTGCAATGTGACATTTGAGGTTCCTAGTGGTCACAGCACTTCTCCACTAAAAATCGTTTATATAGGTCCATGTTTTGGTATAGGCCACATAAACCGTACCTTCCGATTTTCGGTATTTTGAGAGTTTTATCTACAATTTTTAACCGAACTAACTGTAATTTGACCGCTGTAATTCAGTGGTCACGAAACTTCTTCATTAAAAATCTTCAACATAAATCCATGTTTTGGTAGATCCCCCCATATAACGATACCTCCCGATTTTCGGTATTTCGAGGGTTTTAGCTAAAAATTTTAACCGCACTAGGTGTAATGTGACATTTTAGGTTCTCTGTGGTCACGAAACTGCTCCACCAAAAATATTCAACATAGGTCTATGTTTTGTTATATCCATCATATAACGGTGCCTCCCGATGTTCGTTATTTTGAGGATTTTATCTACAATTTTTAACCATAAAGCTGTAATTTGACATTTGAAGTTCTCAGTGGGACCTCCCGATTTGCGGTTATTCAATTCCTGCCCATCTTTCCTTTTATCATAGTTCATCTGATGCATTGGCCATTGATAGATATTCTAACTGTTGGCCGTTTTTGTTCGTTTATTTTCTACTTCTGTTCGTTTAGCATCGTTGTTATAATTGTAAAATTCTTTACTTAATGAAGCCATTCATTCATCCATTCTCCATCTCTCTAATAAAAGAAAAGTTTAAGTGGTAATTTCACTCGGTAAGCATTTGTAACGATATTGAGTGGTTGTTAAAAGCTGGCGTGGGTACTTCTTTTTGTCTTCATTGTTAGATTTGTTTACGGGAGAGAAGAAGGCCACTTTTGTTACTATCTAACGAAGGAGTGGTTCAAATGGAAAAGTCAGTTACAGACAAAACACGTGATTATATTTGAGAGGTGCGGTTAAAAAATATAAAAACTTCACGCTTATTGTGGCCTTTAAGTGGTGCTACAATTCTTTGAGAAATCTAAACTTTTTGTTTTTTCGTTGTGTTAAAAATCTACAAAATTTTCACGCTTATTGTCCTCTTTGAGTGGTGTTAAACTTGTTTAAAAAATCTACACTTATTCCTTAAAAAATACGTATTTTCTGGTTCCTGCAATTTTATTGGTTACTTAACCTTCCCAATTAGTTTTTCTTCATTTCCAATAATCCGATTTTAACATTTAACTGCACCTCCACATTACATTGGCTCAAATTCAATTATAGCTTATAGTGGACCACAACATTGTCGCCACTCAAAGTTAAACCACAATAGATTTCTAACGAAATTTCAATGTGCTGCACGCTATCTGCAGAGTCCACAATAGAGATTTTATTTTCACAAGAAAATCAATTAAATGATTCAATAACCACTTTCACGCTAAGACATCTCTGCAGTCATCTTTTGAGTAGGTGATACAGAAGAGTAGCATAAGAAGAATGGCAACCAAAACGGTGTTCTTATCGCAACATGAACAGGTTGACAATAATCAGCCGCCTTCATCATCACCATCACCCCTTTTGTGATTTCAACAATATCACCTGCAATGCAGACAAATTTCAAGTGTTCACATCCTTGTTCCCCCCCACCGTTTCCATTTGGCAGTTGACAAAAATGGCAACTTATTTATGATACTAAGATGCATGGTATAATATGTCCCGCAAACATTTATTCCACCACCCACTCGACCAAACAACAGCAGCAGTATATCGTGGGCATATTGAAGACTGATACAATTTCTACAAAAGGTGCATTTAGTCGATACATAAGATGTCACCCACTCCCTTTTCGTTGTTTGCACTTTCCTTTGTGTCACATAAGTAGTAGGGATTTAGCGAAGGGTTGTACATAACAAAATGCATACGACGAACATGCAAAGAATTGTTCCATTGTTTGTGATGACACTTATCGCAAAACAGCATCAGTAACATAAGCTTTCACTTACAGCATAACAGTAGCTACAATAACAACGGTAACTTTATTGACAGACAATATGCTGTTGTATGTTGCTGTAACCTAAGATGATTGGAAATGTATTGAAGTTGTTCGACACTGCGTCTGTGACAATGACAAAAGGGTTTAGTTACGTTGATTTCCCCTCTCAGATTAATTAAATGAGGTTGCCAGGCTTGTGAAAAGACATGAAGGATGAAGAATACAAAGAACACTGTCAAAGAGAAATCTTTGACTAGGTTACTAGGATATATTAATGGACCTGTTTAAAATATGTTTGCGGTACATCCACAAAAGACGAAAAGCGTGGATTGTTTAAAGATCTTTTACGGCACCCAACAAAAAACAATAAGCGTGAATTTTCAAAAGAGACATTCAAAAAGAACAATAAGCGTGAAGTTCTTAAAGATTTTTTACGGCATCCAAAAAAACAATAAGCTTGGATTTTTGGGTGACGGGATGAGAGATACCAAGGAACATGGCAAAGTGGACACTGACCTCCCCGTGGTGTCACCTGGGGAGCTGCCTTTAACACCCGTTAAAGGTAGTGAGCTAACATGTGCCGCGCGTTCACCCATAAGAACGTTAAAAACTTGGGTTTGGGCGCCGGGTTAGTAACCCTCCCCTAGAAAAAGCAGCCTACTATGAAAAAACAAAAGAAAAGAAAAACAAATCCCTCTAAAGTTGACGACCCCCGCAAACGTTTTAAGGACCATGATCTGCGAATCTACACCTGGAATGTTCGCACTCTTTATAGAGAAGGTTCAGTTTATGCATTGACAGATGTACTTGAAAAGTACAAGGCCGACATTACTGCCATACAGGAAATACGATGGAACGGGAAAGGCGTCACAACAACACCTAAAGGTGACGCTCTGTATTACAGTTGCCATGACATAAAGCATGAGTTTGGTTGCGGTTTTGTAGTTTGTAGGAGATTAAAACACCTGGTCTCCAGCTTCACACTCGTGAATGAAAGACTTCCTACAATAAGAATAAAGGCGAAATTCTTCAACATTAGCTTTACCTGCGCTCATGCTCCAACCGAAGACAAGGACGAACAGGCCAAAGATATTTTCTACGAGCGCCTAGAAGAAACATATGACCGTTGTCCTGCCCATGACATTAAAATCATTCTAGGAGATTTTAATTCCAAAATAGGAAAGCAGAATATCTTTGGCCCAACAGTCGGAAAATTCAGTCTCCACAGTGGAACATCTGACAATGGTATGAGGCTGATAGACTTTGCAACGGAAAAAAAACATGGTAGTTAGCAGCACCAGATTTAAACATCTCGACATCAATAAGGGCACCTGGCTGTCTCCAGATCAGAAAACAAGAAATCAAATTGATCACGTTGTGATAGATGGAAGACACTCATCAAGCGTGTTGGATGTGCGCTCGTTCCGAGGAACAAACATAGACTCGGACCACTACCTAGTTGCAGCAAAGGTACGCACCCGATTAAACGTAGCAAACAAAGTACGAACATACACAACACAAAAGTTAGACATCGGTAAGCTGCAATCACAACAGACAGCCATAGCGTATTCCACTCAACTAACCCAATTACTTAATCAAAGCATTCCTCATCCAGATTACATATTAGCGCAATGGCAAAGCATTGCCCACTCCATGCAAACAGCCGCAAAATCAATACTTGGATACCAAAGACCTCAGCCAAGGAATCCATGGCATGATCATGAGTGTCGTGCTGCTACCGAAGAGAAAAATGCGGCATATAGGGCTACTTTACAATCCGTAGCAACGCGTAACGCACGAGAAAGGTATCGGGAGAAAAGGAGAGAGGAGAAACGTCTTTTCCGCAAGAAAAAGAGAGAGATAGAAAAGCGGGAGTGTGAAAAAATCGAGATGTACAGGAGCCAGAATGAAGTCCGAAAATTCTACCAAAGAGTCAAGCATCAAACTGATGGCTTTGGTACAGGCACCTCCTCCTGTAGAGAAAAGCAAGGTAATTTGGTAACTGATACAGATAGTGTGCTCAGGATATGGAAAGAGCATTTTTCAAACCTGTTGGTGTCCAGCGAAGACGACGAAGATACCGCAGATGCAATCCCAGAAGATGGTATTGAATGTATACCGCCCAGCCAAGATGAGGTAAAGACAGCAATAAACCGCCTGAAGAATAATAAGGCAGCATAAGCCGACGGCTTACCATCGGAGCTGTTCAAAACCGGAGGCGACACGCTGATAAGGTGTATTCATCAGATAGTTAGCGCCATCTGGCAGGAAGAACGCGTACCCGACGATTGGAACCTGAGTATCGTGTGTGCCGTTCACAAGAAAGTAGACAAGACTGTATGCTCTGACTATAGAGGCATAAGTCTACTCCCGATTGCCTACAAGATCGTGTCAGGGATATTGTGCGAACGACTAAAGCCTATGGTCAACGAGATAATTGGGCCATACCAATGCGACTTTAGACCTGGCAAGTCCACCATTGACCAGATATTTACCCTGCAGCAAATCCTGGAAAAGACCCAAGAGATGCAGATTGACACCTACCACCTTTTTGTCGATTATAAAGCAGCCTTCGACAGCCCACTACGTTCAAAGGTATTCCAGGCCATGTCTGAACTTGGTATCCCCGCAAAACTCATTCGGCTTTGTAAAATGACTTTAACTGACACGAGATCCTCAGTTAAAATAGGAAAGTACCTCTCCGAAGAATTTTGTACCAAAAGAGGTTTCAGGCAAGGAGACAGCCTCTCGTGTGATCTCTCCAACATCCTGCTGGAAAAGGTTATTCGAGAGGCTAACGTCAAATCTACACCAATAGCCAGATGTTACTTGCTTATGCTGATGATATAGACATCATGGGACGATCTGTAAAAGAAGTAACCGATATCTTTATGAAGCTTGAAGGAGAATCTGCTATAGTGGGTCTGGCGGTAAACGGCGGGAAGACTAAGTTGATGGTGTCGACGCGCAATGCGTCTATAGAGATCGGGTCAACGGTTGACGTTGGTTCCTATAATTTTGAGGTAGTAAAAGACTTCGTCTACCTCGGCACCGCCGTAAACACAACTAACGGCATCAGTTGTGAAATAAAAGGAATAATTGTATTGGCTAACAGATGCTACTTTGGCTTAAGTAAGCAGTTTAAAAACAAAGCCACATCTCGTCAAACAAAAATAACGCTTTACAAAACACTGATAATTCCCGTGCTGATGTATGGTTCCGCAAGCAGACAAGGCAGTGCTTGGTGTGTTTGAGAGAAAAATTCTTCGAAAGATCTACACACCAATCTGCATTGACGGTGAATATCGACGTCGCATGAACCACGAGCTGTATCTGCTATACAACGACATCAATATAATATTTATATAGGCTAGGCCATATCATAAGAATGAGCGATGTCATAATCATCACCCGCTAAAAAGGCGTATAAATATGAGCCGCTTGGCGGTGCATGCAGAATTGGCAGTCCAAAGAATAGATGGCGCAAACAAGTGGATGAAGAGATGGCAAGGCGCTGTATTCCAGAAAGAGAAGCAATAGACAGAGAGAAATGGAGATCTTTTCTTAGTTCGGCCTATAGAACAAATGTCCTGTAATGGGCCAGCTAAGTAAGTAAGCTTGGATTTTTTAGAAATTTTTGCGGCATCCAAAAAGACCAATAAGTGTGGATTTTTTATCGCTTGGATTGTATTAAAGATTTTTTGCGGCACCCAAAAAGACCAATAAGCGTGGATTTTTAAAGACTTTTTGCAGCATCCAAAAAGCACAATAAGCGTGAATTTTTTTAAAAAAAATTGTCAGCGCCCAAAAACAACAATAAGCGTGGATTTTTTAAAGATTTTTTGTGGCATCCAAAAAGAACAATAAGCGTGGATTTTTTAAAGATTTTTTGTGGCATCCAAAAAGAACAATAAGCGTGGATTTTTTAAAGATTTTTTGTGGCATCCAAAAAGAACAATAAGTGTGGATTTTTTAAAGATTTTTTGTGGCATCCAAAAAGAACAATAAGCGTGAATTTTTTAAAGATTTTTTGTGGCATCCAAAAAGAACAATAAGCGTGGATTTTTTAAAGATTTTTTGTGGCATCCAAAAAGAACAATAAGTGTGGATTTTTTAAAGATTTTTTGTGGCATCCAAAAAGAACAATAAGCGTGGATTTTTTAAAGATTTTTGTGGCATCCAAAAAGAACAATAAGTGTGGATTTTTTAAAGATTTTTTGTGGCATCCAAAAAGAACAATAAGCGTGAATTTTTTAAAGATTTTTTGTGGCATCCAAAAAGAACAATAAGCGTGGATTTTTTAAAGATTTTTTGTGGCATCCAAAAAGAACAATAAGCGTGGATTTTTTAAAGATTTTTTGTGGCATCCAAAAAGAACAATAAGCGTGAATTATTTAAAGATTTTTTGTGGCATCCAAAAAGAACAATAAGCGTGGATTTTTTAAAGATTTTTTGTGGCATCCAAAAAGAACAATAAGCGTGAATTATTTAAAGATTTTTTGTGGCATCCAAAAAGAACAATAAGCGTGGATTTTTTAAAGATTTTTTGTGGCATCCAAAAAGAACAATAAGCGTGGATTTTTTAAAGATTTTTTGTGGCATCCAAAAAAAATAATAAGCGTGGATTTGTTAAAGATTTTTTGTGGCATCCAAAAAGAACAATAAGCGTGGATTTTTTAAAGATTTTTTGTGGCATCCAAAAAAATAATAAGCGTGGATTTTTTAAAGATTTTTTGTGGCATCCAAAAAGAACAATAAGCGTGGATTTTTTAAAGATTTTTTGTGGCATCCAAAAAGAACAATAAGCGTGAATTTTTTAAAGATTTTTTGTGGCATCCAAAAAGAACAATAAGCGTGGATTTTTTAAAGATTTTTTGTGGCATCCAAAAAGAACAATAAGCGTGGATTTTTTAAAGATTTTTTGTGGCATCCAAAAAGAACAATAAGCGTGAATTTTTTAAAGATTTTTTGTGGCATCCAAAAAGAACAATAAGCGTGGATTTTTTAAAGATTTTTTTGTGGCATCCAAAAAGAACAATAAGCGTGGATTTTTTAAAGATTTTTTGTGGCATCCAAAAAGAACAATAAGCGTGGATTTTTTAAAGATTTTTTGTGGCATCCAAAAAGAACAATAAGCGTGAATTTTTTAAAGATTTTTTGTGGCATCCAAAAAGAACAATAAGCGTGGATTTTTTAAAGATTTTTTGTGGCATCCAAAAAGAACAATAAGCGTGGATTTTTTAAAGATTTTTTGTGGCATCCAAAAAGAACAATAAGCGTGAATTTTTTAAAGATTTTTTGTGGCATCCAAAAAGAACAATAAGCGTGGATTTTTTAAAGATTTTTTTGTGGCATCCAAAAAGAACAATAAGCGTGGATTTTTTAAAGATTTTTTGTGGCATCCAAAAAGAACAATAAGCGTGGATTTTTTAAAGATTTTTTTGTGGCATCCAAAAAAAATAATAAGCGTGGATTTTTTAAAGATTTTTTGTGGCATCCAAAAAGAACAATAAGCGTGGATTTTTTAAAGATTTTTTGTGGCATCCAAAAAAAATAATAAGCGTGGATTTTTTAAAGATTTTTTGTGGCATCCAAAAAGAACAATAAGCGTGGATTTTTTAAAGATTTTTTGTGGCATCCAAAAAAAATAATAAGCGTGGATTTTTTAAAGATTTTTTGTGGCATCCAAAAAGAACAATAAGCGTGGATTTTTTAAAGATTTGTTGTGGCATCCAAAAAGAACAATAAGCGTGGATTTTTTAAAGATTTTTTGTGGCATCCAAAAAGAACAATAAGCGTGGATTTTTTAAAGATTTTTTGTGGCATCCAAAAAAAATAATAAGCGTGGATTTTTTAAAGATTTTTTGTGGCATCCAAAAAGAACAATAAGCGTGGATTTTTTAAAGATTTGTTGTGGCATCCAAAAAGAACAATAAGCGTGGATTTTTTAAAGATTTTTTGTGGCATCCAAAAAGAACAATAAGCGTGGATTTTTTAAAGATTTTTTGTGGCATCCAAAAAGAACAATAAGCGTGGATTTTTTAAAGATTTTTTGTGGCATCCAAAAAGAACAATAAGCGTGGATTTTTTAAAGATTTTTTGTGGCATCCAAAAAGAACAATAAGCGTGGATTTTTTAAAGATTTTTTGTGGCATCCAAAAAGAACAATAAGCGTGGATTTTTTAAAGATTTTTTGTGGCATCCAAAAAGAACAATAAGCGTGGATTTTTTAAAGATTTTTTGTGGCATCCAAAAAGAACAATAAACGTGGATTTTTTAAAGATTTTTTGTGGCATCCAAAAAGAACAATAAACGTGGATTTTTTAAAGATTTTTTGTGGCATCCAAAAAGAACAATAAACGTGGATTTTTTAAAGATTTTTTGTGGCATCCAAAAAGAACAATAAGCGTGGATTTTTTAAAGATTTTTTGTGGCATCCAAAAAGAACAATAAGCGTGGATTTTTTAAAGATTTTTTGTGGCATCCAAAAAGAACAATAAGCGTGGATTTTTTAAAGATTTTTTGTGGCATCCAAAAAGAACAATAAGCGTGGATTTTTTAAAGATTTTTTTGTGGCATCCAAAAAGAACAATAAGCGTGGATTTTTTAAAGATTTTTTTGTGGCATCCAAAAAGAACAATAAGCGTGGATTTTTTAAAGATTTTTTTGTGGCATCCAAAAAGAACAATAAGCGTGGATTTTTTAAAGATTTTTTGTGGCATCCAAAAAGAACAATAAGCGTGGATTTTTTAAAGATTTTTTGTGGCATCCAAAAAGAACAATAAGCGTGGATTTTTTAAAGATTTTTTTGTGGCATCCAAAAAGAACAATAAGCGTGGATTTTTTAAAGATTTTTTGTGGCATCCAAAAAGAACAATAAGCGTGGATTTTTTAAAGATTTTTTGTGGCATCCAAAAAGAACAATAAGCGTGGATTTTTTAAAGATTTTTTGTGGCATCCGAAAAGAACAATAAGCGTGGATTTTTTAAAGATTTTTTGTGGCATCCGAAAAGAACAATAAGCGTGGATTTTTTAAAGATTTTTTGTGGCATCCAAAAAGAACAATAAGCGTGGATTTTTTAAAGATTTTTTGTGGCATCCAAAAAGAACAATAAGCGTGGATTTTTTAAAGATTTTTTGTGGCATCCGAAAAGAACAATAAGCGTGGATTTTTTAAAGATTTTTTGTGGCATCCAAAAAGAACAATAAGCGTGGATTTTTTAAAGATTTTTTGTGGCATCCAAAAAGAACAATAAGCGTGGATTTTTTAAAGATTTTTTGTGGCATCCAAAAAGAACAATAAGCGTGGATTTTTTAAAGATTTTTTGTGGCATCCAAAAAGAACAATAAGCGTGGATTTTTTAAAGATTTTTTGTGGCATCCAAAAAGAACAATAAGCGTGGATTTTTTAAAGATTTTTTGTGGCATCCAAAAAGAACAATAAGCGTGGATTTTTTAAAGATTTTTTGTGGCATCCAAAAAGAACAATAAGCGTGGATTTTTTAAAGATTTTTTGTGGCATCCAAAAAGAACAATAAGCGTGGATTTTTTAAAGATTTTTTGTGGCATCCAAAAAGAACAATAAGCGTGGATTTTTTAAAGATTTTTTGTGGCATCCAAAAAGAACAATAAGCGTGGATTTTTTAAAGATTTTTTGTGGCATCCAAAAAGAACAATAAGCGTGGATTTTTTAAAGATTTTTTGTGGCATCCAAAAAGAACAATAAGCGTGGATTTTTTAAAGATTTTTTGTGGCATCCAAAAAGAACAATAAGCGTGGATTTTTTAAAGATTTTTTGTGGCATCCAAAAAGAACAATAAGCGTGGATTTTTTAAAGATTTTTTGTGGCATCCAAAAAGAACAATAAGCGTGGATTTTTAAAGATTTTTTGTGGCATCCAAAAAGAACAATAAGCGTGGATTTTTTAAAGATTTTTTGTGGCATCCAAAAAGAACAATAAGCGTGGATTTTTTAAAGATTTTTTGTGGCATCCAAAAAGAACAATAAGCGCGGATTTTTTAAAGATTTTTTGTGGCATCCAAAAAGAACAATAAGCGCGGATTTTTTAAAGATATTTTGTGGCATCCAAAAAGAACAATAAGCGCGGATTTTTTAAAGATTTTTTGTGGCATCCAAAAAGAACAATAAGCGCGGATTTTTTAAAGATTTTTTGTGGCATCCAAAAAGAACAATAAGCGCGGATTTTTTAAAGATTTTTTGTGGCATCCAAAAAGAACAATAAGCGCGGATTTTTTAAAGATTTTTTGTGGCATCCAAAAAGAACAATAAGCGCGGATTTTTTAAAGATTTTTTGTGGCATCCAAAAAGAACAATAAGCGTGGATTTTTTAAAGATTTTTTGTGGCATCCAAAAAGAACAATAAGCGTGGATTTTTTAAAGATTTTTTGTGGCATCCAAAAAGAGCAATAAGCGTGGATTTTTTAAAGATTTTTTGTGGCATCCAAAAAGAACAATAAGCGTGGATTTTTTAAAGATTTTTTGTGGCATCCAAAAAGAACAATAAGCGTGGATTTTTTAAAGATTTTTTGTGGCATCCAAAAAGAACAATAAGCGTGGATTTTTTAAAGATTTTTTGTGGCATCCAAAAAGAACAATAAGCGTGGATTTTTTAAAGATTTTTTGTGGCATCCAAAAAGAACAATAAGCGTGGATTTTTTAAAGTTTTTTTGTGGCATCCAAAAAGAACAATAAGCGTGGATTTTTTAAAGATTTTTTGTGGCATCCAAAAAGAGCAATAAGCGTGGATTTTTTAAAGATTTTTTGTGGCATCCAAAAAGAACAATAAGCGTGGATTTTTTAAAGATTTTTTGTGGCATCCAAAAAGAACAATAAGCGTGGATTTTTTAAAGTTTTTTTGTGGCATCCAAAAAGAACAATAAGCGTGGATTTTTTAAAGATTTTTTGTGGCATCCAAAAAGAATAATAAGCGTGGATTTTTTAAAGATTTTTTGTGGCATCCAAAAAGAACAATAAGCGTGGATTTTTTAAAGTTTTTTTGTGGCATCCAAAAAGAACAATAAGCGTGGATTTTTTAAAGATTTTTTGTGGCATCCAAAAAGAGCAATAAGCGTGGATTTTTTAAAGATTTTTTGTGGCATCCAAAAAGAACAATAAGCGTGGATTTTTTAAAGATTTTTTGTGGCATCCAAAAAGAACAATAAGCGTGGATTTTTTAAAGTTTTTTTGTGGCATCCAAAAAGAACAATAAGCGTGGATTTTTTAAAGATTTTTTGTGGCATCCAAAAAGAATAATAAGCGTGGATTTTTTAAAGATTTTTTTGTGGCATCCAAAAAGAATAATAAGCGTGGATTTTTTAAAGATTTTTTGTGGCATCCAAAAAGAACAATAAGCGTGGATTTTTTAAAGATTTTTTGTGGCATCCAAAAAGAACAATAAGCGTGGATTTTTTAAAGATTTTTTGTGGCATCCAAAAAGAACAATAAGCGTGGATTTTTTAAAGATTTTTTGTGGCATCCAAAAAGAACAATAAGCGTGGATTTTTAAAGATTTTTTGTGGCATCCAAAAAGAACAATAAGCGTGGATTTTTTAAAGATTTTTTGTGGCATCCAAAAAGAACAATAAGCGTGGATTTTTTAAAGATTTTTTGTGGCATCCAAAAAGAACAATAAGCGCGGATTTTTTAAAGATTTTTTGTGGCATCCAAAAAGAACAATAAGCGCGGATTTTTTAAAGATATTTTGTGGCATCCAAAAAGAACAATAAGCGCGGATTTTTTAAAGATTTTTTGTGGCATCCAAAAAGAACAATAAGCGCGGATTTTTTAAAGATTTTTTGTGGCATCCAAAAAGAACAATAAGCGCGGATTTTTTAAAGATTTTTTGTGGCATCCAAAAAGAACAATAAGCGCGGATTTTTTAAAGATTTTTTGTGGCATCCAAAAAGAACAATAAGCGCGGATTTTTTAAAGATTTTTTGTGGCATCCAAAAAGAACAATAAGCGCGGATTTTTTAAAGATTTTTTGTGGCATCCAAAAAGAACAATAAGCGCGGATTTTTTTAGAGAAGTTTACTAAGCAAAAATAAGCGTTTCGAAATATTTTTGTAATGGGTCTTGCTTCGTTGTTTTCTTGTTACCCCAGACAGTAGTACTTTTTTTAAACTCAATAGATTAACTCCCACCAATTTAAATCCTGCAGACGTTGCTATTTTGGCATAAGTACCTCATCGACAGCTGAATAGCTGCAATACAACTTCGCCACAAAAAAGACTATGGGGGTCGCCGCGCAACACAACATAATAAAACTTAATACTGTTCTCCACTTATGTTTTGTGGCATCTAAACACTCCATTTTGGAGTTTTTTTCCACGTTTCCTTTTCAAGGTTCGATTTGCTATTGTCTTTGTTTAAGATTCGAATTTCTGCAGTGCACTTTGACGATACTCTGGCGATGTCATTAAATTTATATTGTTGTTGATGTTGTCTTCGTCATCGACGTCTTTGTCGACGTCATCAACGTCAATGTTGGCATTGTCGCTGTTTAGCAATTGCTATTTCACAAGAAACAATAAAAAATAAGAAAAAAAGTAACATATTAATGTGACAAAGTTTGGGCATAACCCGCAATAATAACTCCCTATGCACTCAATTTGTGTACGATTAATCCTTCAAAAATTGAGGATTGAAAATGTCATGTTGTTTCAAAAAATGATATTTAAAATTTTCAACATTCCATAGTACTCGATTTGATGTCCAGCCTATGTACTGATGTAGGGTATACAATCTGAAAAACAATACACACCAAGAAAAACAAAAACAAGAAGAAAAAACGACCTCTTCATTGTGATTACGATGCCTGCATTTTCCATTGTCACCTTCTTCTATTTCCTTATATCCTATTCTCAGACTGAATGGGACACTTGGCAGTACTTACTGTATATGCCAAAGGATATCGCTACAACATCCGAAGAACAATTGAAACAATTGCTTATGGAGATCTATTGGAATTGGAATCAACTGAATTCGAATAAAACTAAATACCAATACGATGGGGTGTTGTTGTCTTTGTTACAACGGTATGTGTGTTTCACAAATGAACTGGATAACAAAAGGATATGTGGATTCAATGCAGTCATTCTAAGGACTCTTATTGTCTATGTTGCAGATAATTGTAACCTGAGTATCTTTAAGAGTAGCTGCTTTATATGGTGACGGTGCAAAGGATTCGAAGAAAGCAACAAAAAATGTTGCGATAATTCCTAAATATCAACTTAAAATAAGTACATGATGTCGAGGGTAAAGGATTTCAAAAAAAAAAGCATACAACGAAGATAATACTTTTAGCCAGATTGAAATAACTACTAATTTCAATTACCAACTAACTAACCTTTCCTAAACAATTATCCTTGACATGTTTATAACCATTATCAAATTGCTTAGGTTTGATGTTTATATCATTTCTAAAACACAACCAAGCACTTTATATGCAATACAAATGCCAATTATTTTGAAGGAATGCAATTCACCATTATTAACTCTCCATTTTCATATATTTGCCTCCACATGTCACTTTTTCCCAATGACACGATGAGAGCAACCACTTGAATTGCGCTGCAATTCAAAGTGGTAAGTCATTATCATTCACATGTGAAACGTTGACATCAATATGCGAATAACGACGCGAAACAGTGACGAACAATGTGATATATTGCAATAAAAACAAGTAAGAGAGGGCTATAGTCGGACAGGACCGCCTATGTGATACCCTACAACACTACGCCTGGGCATTAGTTTTCCATGGAATTGCGTTTATTTTAGGGCGTCCGGTAATACATACATAAGTTGATATACATGATAACATACCAGATATATAATACATATACGAGGAGAACTAGAAAAGTTTATGGCCTAATATTGAAAACTCGAATATTTATCATCAAAAATGGGGTTATTGTTTTTCAAAGTTTTCTCCAGCATGTCTTAAACACTCTTTCAAGCGCTCAAACCAATTGTTGAAGCAACTTTTCCACTTCAACAGCGTTGTCTGGCGACGAAAGTCGTTGACCACGCTTTTTGTTTTCTTGATGTCCGGAATTCAAATGAATTGATTGGGTTCCAACTCAGGGCTGTACAGAGGATAACCCATCAATTCCACGTTTTGTCCGATCAAAAAGGCGCTGCTTTGAATCAATGTAAGAGAGCTCACATTGCTATGGTGTGCAATGATTTGTCTTCTCTTGTCCTTTTTTCGAATTTCTTAGGAGACTTCAGGCAAACAAATTGTAGTGTACCACTCAATATTAACCGTCCTACGTTTCTCAAGTCGTATTGTCGCCACACAGCCACTGCACAGTGGTTCCACTTGTATGGGAAGGTACGACAAAAATATTTATTATCAATCTAATTTTTTCAGTATATGCTAAAAATAAGTAAAAAACATCAATATGGTTCCAGTTTTTCCCATAGCCCCCATGTAGCGGTACCACCCGATTTCATGTATTTTGAAGCTTTTTTCTACATTTTCGGCCCTAATTGGCTGTACTTTGGTATTTGGGGTCCCCAATGGTTAAAAACCTTCTGCGCCAAAAATGGTGGTCTTGGGTACAGGTTTCGGTATAGCTCTCATATTACGATACCTCCCGATTTCAGATATTTTGAAGATTTTATCAACATTTACGGCCCGAATTGACTGTAATTTGCCATTTGAAGTTTTCAATAATCCAAAACATTCTGCGCCAAAAATTGTGGTCTTAGCTCCAGGTTTCGGTATAGTCCTCATATTACGGCACCTCCCTATTTCAGTTATTTTGAGATTTTTATCAACATTTTCAGTTCGAATTGATTGTAATTAGCTATTTGGAGTTCTTAGTGGTCAAAAACTTCTCCGACTGGTATCGTGGACAGGAAAGGAAACAAATTATTCCATTTGAGGTCAGAATATTTCATTGTGTGGGAGATAATAAAGTTCGGTGCGTCTGAACTTTACATTTTTACATGTTTTTCATATTATATGTAGCATCATTTTTTTAAACTTGAACATGGAACATTCTTAAACAAATTTGGAGAGTGGCGAAGGATGGCGAAGTTAGTAAAACTCAACTTCAATTTTTAGGACCTGGAAAAAATCCACAAAAACGTATTATAAAAACTGTGATTTCCAGCACATTTTATGCGAATAATGTGTACAAATTTTTATGTAAAAGTAATTAGAAAAGCTTGTACTAAAACTTCCATTTAAAAAAAAAAAATAATTTTGTCCAATTTTGAGTCACTTGCCTTGTATGATGTTTTTAAAGTTTTTAAGAGATCATACGTAAATGTCAACTTCTCCTATTTTGTTTTGTTAAATACTGTTCTAAATTACAAAACCAGTAAGGAAAGGATCATAGTCGGGCGGGGCCGTCTATATGATACCCTACACCACTGTGAATATGTAAAATATAGAAGATATGTATCAATTTGAACTGATTTATATACATATATATATACACATCCCAAATTTCATCAAAATTAGACAGAGCTGGCGAAAATATACATAGGAGCTATATCCAAATCTGAACCGATTTCGATATAAGTTGTTACACTTATTTCTAGACTAAATTCAGTCACACATTCCAAATTTCATCAAAATTGCACGTAAATAGCGTGTTTTCAGCAAATACGTCAAATCGGCCGAAAATATATTTGGGAGCTATATCCAAATATGAACCGATTTCGATGTAGTTTGGGACATTTATTTTGAGACCGAATTCAGTTACACAATCAAAATTTCATCAAAATCGGACGTATATAGCGTGTTTGGTGCAGCAAATACGCCAAATCGGCGGAAAAATATATGGGAGCTATATCCAAATCTGAACCGATTTCGATATAATTTGGTACATTTATTTATAGACCTAATAAATTTAAATGTCAAATTATAGCTACATCGGTCTGAAAATGTAGCTACAAACGTCAAAACACCGCAAATCGGGGGTACCGTTATATGGGGGCTATACCAAAACGTGGACCTATGTCCACAAGTTTGGTTATATAAGTTTATTGACACTTAAGAACCCTAAGTGTCAAATTATACCTATATCAGTCTGAAAATGTAGCTAAAAACGTCAAAATACCGTAAATTGGGGGGTACCGTTATATGGGGGCTATACCAAAACGTGGACCTATGTCCACAACTTTTGTTATATAAGTTTATTGATATTACTACATACACCGCCATGTGGCATGTATTCATACGCCTTTTTAGCGGGTTCATCATCGCTCATTCATATGATATGGCCTCGTCAACGCAATCGTTGCATCTCAATACGTTTAACTATATTCATGTCTTTGTATAGCTGATATAGCTAGTGGTTCATACGACGTCGATATTCACCGTCAACGCAATTCGGCCCGTAGATCTTTCGAAGAATTTTCCTCTCAAACACACCAAGCACTGCCTTATCTGCTTGCGCAAGTACCCACGCTTCGGAGCCATACATTAGCACTGGTAGTATCAGCGTTTTGTATAGTGTAATTTTTGTTTGACGAGATGTGACTTTGTTTTTAAATTGCTTACTTAAACCATAGTAGCATCTGTTGGCCAATACAATTCTTCTTCTTATTTCACAACTGATGTTGTTTGTTGTGTTTATGACAGTGCAGAGGTAGACGAAGTCTTTAACTACCTCAAAATTATAGGTACCAACTTCCACAGCTGGTCCAAACTCTATGAACGCTTTGCGCGTCGACACCATCAATTTGGTCTTTTCGCCGTTTACCGCCAGACCCACCTTCGCTGATTCTGCTTCGACATTCCTTTATTGATCGTTCTATGATGTCTATGTCATCAGCGTAAGCAAGTAACATTTGGCTATTGGTGTAAATTGTGCCATTTCTTTTGACATTTGCATCTCGTATTACCTTTTCCAGCAAAATGTTGAATAGGTCACACGAAAGGCTGTCTCCTTGTCTGAAACCTCTTTTGGTACTGAACTGTTCGGAGAGGTTCTTTCCAATTTTAACTGAGGACCTAGTATCAGTTAAAGTCATCTTACAAAGCCGGATGAGCTTTGCGGGGATACCAAATTCAGACATTTGATCGGAGAGGACTGTCGAATGCTGCTTTATACTCGACAAAAAGGTGGTATGTGTCGATCTGCATCTCTTGGGTCTTCTCCAGGATTTGCCGCAGGGTAAATATCTGGTCAATGGTGGACAGGTCTAAAGCCACATTGGTATGGTCCAATTATTTCGTTGACCATGAGCTTTAGTCGTTCGCACAATATCCCTGACACTTTCATATAGGCAATAGGGAGAAGACTTATGCCCCTATAGTTGGAGCATACAGTCTTAACTCCTTTCTTGTGGACGGGACACATGATGCTCATGTTCCAATCGTCGGGTACGCATTCTTCCTGTCAGATTATGCTAACTAGCTGATGCATACACCTTATCTACTCGGTTGGTAAGCCATCGGCTCCTGCTGCTTTATTATTCTTCAGCCGGTTGATTGCTGTTTTTACCTCATCTTGGCCGAGCGGTATACATTCTATACCATCTTCTGGGATTGGATCTGTGGTATCTTCGTTAGTATTGGATACCATCAGTTTGGAAAAATGCACTTTCCATATCCCGAGAACACTATCTGTATCAGTTATCAAACTACCTTATTAGTCTCTACAGGAGAATGTGCCTGTAACAAAGCTATCAGTTTGATGCTTAAGTCTTTCGAATAATTTTCGGACTTCATTCTGGCTCCTGTACATCTAATTTTTTCACACTCCCGCTTTTCCATTTTTCTCTTTTTCCTCCTTTCTCCTCTCCCCTTTTCCACCGATACCTCTCTCATGCGCTACGCATTGCTACTGATTGTAGGACAGCCCTATATGCCGCATTTTTCTCTTCGGTAGCAGCACGACACTCCTGATCATACCATGGGTTTTTTGGTGAAGGTCTATGGATTTTGCGGGTGTCTGCATGCAACGTCTAGAGTATGCGTATGTACCCTTGCAACAACAAGGTAGTGGTCCGAGTCTATGTTTGCTCCTCGCAACGATCGTACATGCAACACGCTCGACTAATGTCTTCCATCTATCACAATGTGATCAATTTGATTTATTGTTCTTTGATCTGGAGACAGTCAGGTGTCCTTATGAAAATCGAGATGCTTAAATCTGATACTGCTAACTACCATGTTTTTTTATCGCTGCGAAGTCTATCAGCTTTATTCATTCATAGTCAGATGTTTCACTATAGAGACTGAATTTCCCAACTGTTGGGCCGATGATATTCTGCTATCCTATTTTGGAATTAAAATCCCCTAGAATAATTTTAATGTCATGGGCAGGACAACGGTCATATGTTGCTTCTAGGCGCTCGTAGAATATACATATCTTTGGTCTGTTTGTCCTTGTCTTTGGTTGGAGCATGAGAGCAGATATGGCTAATGTTGAAGAATTTTGCTTTTACCCGTATTGTAGCAAGTCTTTCATTCACTGTGGTGAAGCTGGAGACCAGAAGTTTTAACCTCCGACCAACTACAACTGTCATGTCAGCTATAATACAGTGCGTCACCTTTAGGTGTTGTTGTGACGTCTTTCCTGTATGGCAGTTATATCGGCCTTGTACTTTTCAAGTACATCTGCCAGCGCGTAAACTGCACCTTCTCTATAAAAAGTACGAACACTCCAGGTGCAGATTCGCAGATTATGTTTTTGTTTTACTTTTGTTTCATTTTTTCATAGTAGACTGCCCAAGTTTTTAAAGCCCAAACCCAAACATGAGTTTCACCCTTTCATAATTCGCGATCTGTTAACATATTATATATAATTGATTGCAATTTACAACGGGTAGATGGACACACGGGCGGACACATGATTTTTTCGGCAAAACAAACTTTAATGCCCTTTCCACATTATGGTGTAGGGTGTAATTTAAGGTGCTGTAGCAAAAAGTAAGAAAGCGTCGGAAAAACAACTACATGAAAATGTGCAAGTGATGCCAAATTTGGTATTGAAGTTTTCATGTGGTTGTTGTAACGCCACACTCAACGGATCGTATGAGCCGAGCCCTTTTAGTGTGTTTGCCAAGCCATTAAAGATTGTTGATAAAATTAAAATGGATATGGATAAGAAGGTGCCACGACGGTGGAATGGTATGCGCACCCGCCTTGCACCCTGAAGGTCGTGGGTTCGATTCCCCGGCTAGGCAAAATCAAATTTTCCACGGATGCACATATCAGTCCACTCATTCGGGTACCTCTACCACAAAAGTTCAACATTTATCTGTAAAATTGTGTGAGCGATAACTCTCGAATGGAGCAATCAATTTGGTCCAAACTTTGCACATCGTATTATTCCTTCCAGATATAGATCGGCTTTAAATATGGTCTATATCGGCCCACTCCTTCGAGTGCCTCCCTCAGAAAATTCGAAAAAAGTGACGTTTAAGATCTCCTCTCGATTCGTTTCGATTTTTTTTCCGGCTGACTGTCTTCGCGGTCATTTTATCAGGGGCAAGTCCATACTTCTACAGTTAAAAGGCAAATTCACAATATAACTCTCGTATGGATTTTCTGATTGATCTGAACTTTGTACTTCGTATTACCATCTAGTGATGTATCAGTTCGGAATATGGACTATATCGGTCATGTTCCTTGGGTACCTTCCTCACAAAATTTGGGAAAAGTGCAATTTGTTTTCATGGTCCCAATTGCAACGGTCCTACCTACTTCTTCAAAAGATTCTTCCAAACTTAGTTGAATGTAATATTAATATTTCGAGTTCTATATAGAAATCAGAAGTTTGCTTACTAAATATTTTAAGTATGCATATGTCAATGATTCCACGTATTTTGAAGCAAACTCATGATACAAAACAAGTATGAACGGCGTTAAGATTGACCGGGCCGAATTTTTTAATAACCTCCACCACCACTGTAACCAATTCGGTATGAAAATGTGACTGAAAGCTTCAAAAACCTTAAATCGTACCCTTACATGGGGGCTTAGCCCCCCCTTTTCGGTGGGATCTTGAGGCCACAACCGTCAAAATACCGAAAATCGGGATGTACCGTTCTATGGGGGCTTTATCAAAACGGGGAACGGGGATATACAAAGCTCTATCTTAAAAATTGCGAGCTGTATCTTGATTTCAACAGGCGGACGGACGGACACACGGACATGGCTATTTATACTTTATGATGATATTTAGAATTGTATGCTGATAAAGAATATATGTATATACTTAATAGGGTCTCCGATGACTATTTCCTTGTGTTACAAACGGAACGGCCAATTTAATTATACCCTCCATATTAAGGTGAAGGGGATACAAAATCAATATATTTTTATACGGCACAATTATTTTGTTTGCTTCTTTTTTGGTCAAAGGCTAAGGGTATATATCCGTCAACACAGCTGACTGATACTTTCTTACTTGTTTATTTGTTATATCCTACACCACTATGTGTTGTAACACATCGAAATAATGGGCCTATACCCATATTTATATATACCAAAACTCATGTCTCGAAGAGATGAATCGATCTGGCTATTTGTGTCCGCCCGTATGTCCATCTAAACTTTGTAATCACGCTACAGGTCGCAATTTTGATAGGATCGTCGCGAAATTTTCCCGGAAAGTCAGCGTGTTATTCCAAAGCGAATAGCTCTGCTTCCATTAGGTTTATACCAACAACAATAAAAGTAGAAAATATAACCTTTACAACGATGTAAATAAGGATGGCATAGGTCGTCAAACACCGGAGATATAGCAATAGTCGGTAATGCATCCCATTTGTACACCCACCACCATATTATGGGGGGTATAATTAAATTTGTCATTCCGTTTGTAACACATCAAAATATTCATATGGAATAGAGTGGGGCGATTTGAACATCATCACGGGCGCCTGGAGTTTCTGATTCTTGGGATTGTACTGAGCAAAAAAGTCAACTAGACCCTATGTCTACGGTGAAAATCGAGCCCCCGGATTTTGACTTGAAGTGTTTTTTCAAGGATTTTTGGACATTTTGGCATATAACAACCAAACCACTGAGATTTTCGATCCAACACAAAGACAACAATTGTAGCCAAAACAATAATAAAGAACTCTCTAGTACATCGCAAAAGCATTGGAACGCTCCTTCAGGTAGTTATGGCCTCGAGAAGGTGCACACTTTTCGGAAAATATCGGTAAACGACACTGTGCTACAAAATGGAACTCAAAGTCAGTGGGTGGAAAATTACTTTTGGAGATGAAAGCCCTTGGTGAGTGTACTGAGAACCCAAAATGAAATTTTCACCATAGGTCAAGTTATTATTCTGTGGTGCTTCTGAATTACTTACCATAAATAGCTCTTGTAATGACGAACACGTTAATAACAAATATTATTGGAGGAAAGATCCGGTTATCTCAATTTTTGAACCGGATATTCTGATATTAAAACCGATTTTGGAACCGGTTTTAAGTAACCGATAAACCGAATATGTATATCATTAGAAAGCTAATAAAATGGTCAATCAAATGACAGCAAGTAGCTGATTACAACATTGTTGGTTACGAAGCTAGAACAAAAAACCGCGTTCTTAAACCGATTTTGATGTAAAATATCACTGGGTTCTTTTTGGCGATGAATGTCGATTAAGATAATATTATAAATCTGGAAAGGCAGTTATGTCATAGGTCAAACTTCTGAGTTATGGCGAGATGAATTTGTGTTATGTTGTTTTTTTTTATCATGCACTTAAAGTCCATCAAGAATGAATTAATTTCGCCATAACTCATTTTTTCATTTTTCCATAGCGCAGAATTATAAAATGTTCTATTTCTTATTTTTCCTACATTTTATCCAAAACTATAATGTTTTTTGTTTTGTTTAATATTTATTCTGAAAAGCTTCGTAACCAACAAAGTTGTAATCAGCTACTTGCTGTCATTTAATTGACCAGTTTATTAGCTTTCTAATGATATACATATTCGGTTTATCGGTCACTTAAAACCGGTTCCAAAATCGGTTTTAATTAATCAAAAATATAGATAACCGGATCTTTCCTCCAATAAAATTTCTTATTAACGTGTTCGTCATTACAAGAGCTATTTATGGTAAGTATTTCTGAAGCAACACAGACCAATAACGAATATACATAAAAACAAAACATAGTTTTCTGAACAAAAACCGGTAAAATGTCAAAAGGGACCATGAAAACGGGGAAATATCGATTGGTCATCAATGAGAACCGTACCTAAAATCTTCTGAACAACATTTTTGTAGAATATTTGGATGCTGTAAAATCTCGCCTTGTGGTACTTTTACTGCGGTTCAAAAAATAAAGGACGAAAAGGACATGAAAGGAATTGAGTTAGAGGGATGAAATATTCTACAAAAAGATTCACCATTCGATTTGACTGAAGATATGTAATGTCAAAATGAAGCTACAATAACGCTTTAGAGAGATATAAAGCTATTTGTTCACAAATTAAGGGGCCAAAATTAAACCATTAATCACGCAATATCTCGGAAACTATGGTGAAAATGTCCTTTTGGGTTCTTACTACACTCACCAAGGGCTTTCATCTCCAAAAAGAATTTTCCATCCACTGACTTTGAGTCCCATTTTGTAGCACAGTGTCGTTTATCGATATTTTCCGAAAAATTTGCACTTTCTCGAGGCCATAACTTCCTGTAGGAGCGTTCCAATGCTTTTGCGATATACTAAAGAGTTCTTTATTATTGTCTTGGCTGCAATTTTTGTCTTTGTGTTGGATCGAAAATACCCGTGGTTTGGTTGTTATATGTCAAAATATGCAAAAATCCTTGAAAAAAACTTCATGTCAAAATCCGGGGGCTCGATTTTCACCGTAGACATATGGTCTAGTTAACTTTTTGCTCAGTACAATCCCAAAAATCAGAATCTCCAGGCGCCCGATAACACTTTTTTCCTTCCATACAAATCGCCCCGGCCTAATATGGAACCCTATAAAGTATGCATATTCCTTCTTATTCTTAGCTGGCCCATTACAGAACATTTGTTCCATAGACCGAACTAAGAAAAGATCTCCAAATCTCTTTGTTTAGTGCTTGGCTTTTTGGAATACCGCGCCTTGTCATCTCTTCATCCACTTGTTTGCGCCATCTATTCTTTGGCCTGCCAATTCTGCGTGCACCGCCATATTCTAGATCAGGGTAAAATTCTAAGTCGGTATAACCATGTCCGTCTGTCCGTATGTCCGTCCGTCCAACCATCTGTTGAAATCAAAATACAGCTCGCAATTTTTAAGATAGAGCTTTGTAATTTGGTATAGACGTTTCTATTACTCCTAGGATGTTTAGTATTGCACATGGACTAAATCGGTCCACGTTTTGATATAGCTCCCATAGAACGGTACCACCAGACTTTCGGTATTTTGAAGGTTTTAGCCTCATTATAACACCAAAGGGCTGAAATTTGGTATTTAGTCTTTGTTGTGGGTATAAAACTTTCCCCAGAAATATGTCGGTACAGGTTCACGACTTAATATAGCCCCCATAGAGCGGTACCACCCGATTTTCGGTATTTTGTGGCCTATAATAATCAAGACATTATGAGCTTTAAATTGATGCCAATAGCATTACAGAAAGTGACCAAATACTTGAGATATAAAAAAAGATGCTCAGATATCCCAATTTGTCGAATTTTATTTCCAATACGGATATCACTGCTTCTGTTGGACATATTCCCAGCGAAGAGCTTGATAGTGAAGCTAGACCATCTGAGCTTTGGTAGTTGACATTGAATACTGTCGACAATCTACTTGGTACTTTGGTTCAGAGAATGGCTGAACATTTCAGTATCTCCCTAAAGGAAATGTTTACCAGTGAAAAGCTTAAGCACAGGGATAGTGGTGTAGGTTATCACATAGTCGGCCCGTCCCGACTATAGCCTTTTCTCACTTGAGTTTTTATAACGAATCCTTTGTCAGCTCACTGTTCTCTCATATCACTCTCAACTTGTCAAGTATACTTAAAACACTCTTATAGGAAGCACCGCAGTTGTTGTTGCATCAATAACTGTACCTATGAGATGCAGAAATTAAATATGTGGAGGACGATTAGAAATCAAACCAAAAGAGTCAACCAAATGAATTGTTCTTTGGCAGTCCCCCAGATATCACCAACAACCATCAGTGCCAACAAATATGCATGTAAATTAGGGCGACCCAAAAACAACAACAAAAAATCCTAAATTGTTTAGGGCCTTAAGAGATTGTTTGCGACCTTTAGAGAATTTTCGTGAAAATACACTTTTGGCCCCAAACAAATTATTATAGAAACAAAGATCACTAGGTTGGCACGGGTCAACATTAACCAATCGCCGTTAATGGTAATATATAAAGTTTTTGTATCAAATGGAAAAAATCGGGGGTAGGAGATCTAAATAAAAAATTTGTTTTTTTTGGGTCAGTCTAATGTACCTCTCATACAAGTTCATATGTTTGTCAACTGTAAATAGTTACAATGACAACTTGTAAACAAGCCCAACGAACCCATCCTGATTACATATTCATACATTCATATTCGTTCACACAGATACAAATAGAGAAATGAGAATATCGAAGAGGCAGAGAATATTGTTTACCATAATAGCTCAGGCCTCTTGTTCTAAATATGCTATTTCTATTTTTCAATTCAAGAGGTCTGTCAATATTTAACTAACCTAACCTAACACTCACAGATGTATTTAGTTGATGAAGACGAAGAGCTTGAAAGATATAGAAAAAATGAGCATTCCATTTTGTCAAGCAACCATCAATCCATCCATCCAGTCATCATTTGCAATGCAATGTGAAAGTGATTTGTCAAACATCATGAAGGGTTCTGTTCTGATAATGATGAGATACAACCATGCAAATGTTAGTTAAAATCTTGCAATTTTTATGTGTTTGGCAGGCAAGTTTTTGAAAAATGAATTCACAAAAACACACAACTAATTAGCAAACGGAATCAAGAGTCGTTGGCACTATTTTTCGAAGTACATACTTCGAATGTTTGTTTAAATTTGTTGTACTATTTTTATAATTAGCTTGGATGCCAAATATTGTTACAGAAATTCATCAAGAACTGCCAAGGATATTGGATATTCAAAATTGTTAAAATCCACGCTTATTGTGGTCCTTGAGTGTTGGCAAAATTGTTTAAAAAATCCACGCTTATTGTGGTCCTTGAGTGTTGGCAAAATTGTTTAAAAAATCCACGCTTATTGTGGTCCTTGAGTGTTGGCAAAATTGTTTAAAAAATCCACGCTTATTGTGGTCCTTGAGTGTTGGCAAAATTGTTTAAAAAATCCACGCTTATTGTGGTCCTTGAGTGTTGGCAAAATTGTTTAAAAAATCCACGCTTATTGTGGTCCTTGAGTGTTGGCAAAATTGTTTAAAAAATCCACGCTTATTGTGGTCCTTGAGTGTTGGCAAAATTGTTTAAAAAATCCACGCTTATTGTGGTCCTTGAGTGTTGGCAAAATTGTTTAAAAAATCCACGCTTATTGTGGTCCTTGAGTGTTGGCAAAATTGTTTAAAAAATCCACGCTTATTGTGGTCCTTGAGTGTTGGCAAAATTGTTTAAAAAATCCACGCTTATTGTGGTCCTTGAGTGTTGGCAAAATTGTTTAAAAAATCCACGCTTATTGTGGTCCTTGAGTGTTGGCAAAATTGTTTAAAAAATCCACGCTTATTGTGGTCCTTGAGTGTTGGCAAAATTGTTTAAAAAATCCACGCTTATTGTGGTCATTGAGTGTTGGCAAAATTGTTTAAAAAATCCACGCTTATTGTGGTCCTTGAGTGTTGGCAAAATTGTTTAAAAAATCCACGCTTATTGTGGTCCTTGAGTGTTGGCAAAATTGTTTAAAAAATCCACGCTTATTGTGGTCCTTGAGTGTTGGCAAAATTGTTTAAAAAATCCACGCTTATTGTGGTCCTTGAGTGTTGGCAAAATTGTTTAAAAAATCCACGCTTATTGTGGTCCTTGAGTGTTGGCAAAATTGTTTAAAAAATCCACGCTTATTGTGGTCCTTGAGTGTTGGCAAAATTGTTTAAAAAATCCACGCTTATTGTGGTCCTTGAGTGTTGGCAAAATTGTTTAAAAAATCCACGCTTATTGTGGTCCTTGAGTGTTGGCAAAATTGTTTAAAAAATCCACGCTTATTGTGGTCCTTGAGTGTTGGCAAAATTGTTTAAAAAATCCACGCTTATTGTGGTCCTTGAGTTTTGGCAAAATTGTTTAAAAAATCCACGCTTATTGTGGTCCTTGAGTGTTGGCAAAATTGTTTAAAAAATCCACGCTTATTGTGGTCCTTGAGTGTTGGCAAAATTGTTTAAAAAATCCACGCTTATTGTGGTCCTTGAGTGTTGGCAAAATTGTTTAAAAAATCCACGCTTATTGTGGTCCTTGAGTGTTGGCAAAATTGTTTAAAAAATCCACGCTTATTGTGGTCCTTGAGTGTTGGCAAAATTGTTTAAAAAATCCACGCTTATTGTGGTCCTTGAGTGTTGGCAAAATTGTTTAAAAAATCCACGCTTATTGTGGTCCTTGAGTGTTGGCAAAATTGTTTAAAAAATCCACGCTTATTGTGGTCATTGAGTGTTGGCAAAATTGTTTAAAAAATCCACGCTTATTGTGGTCCTTGAGTGTTGGCAAAATTGTTTAAAAAATCCACGCTTATTGTGGTCCTTGAGTGTTGGCAAAATTGTTTAAAAAATCCACGCTTATTGTGGTCCTTGAGTGTTGGCAAAATTGTTTAAAAAATCCACGCTTATTGTGGTCCTTGAGTGTTGGCAAAATTGTTTAAAAAATCCACGCTTATTGTGGTCCTTGAGTGTTGGCAAAATTGTTTAAAAAATCCACGCTTATTGTGGTCCTTGAGTGTTGGCAAAATTGTTTAAAAAATCCACGCTTATTGTGGTCCTTGAGTGTTGGCAAAATTGTTTAAAAAATCCACGCTTATTGTGGTCCTTGAGTGTTGGCAAAATTGTTTAAAAAATCCACGCTTATTGTGGTCCTTGAGTGTTGGCAAAATTGTTAAAAAAATCCACGCTTATTGTGGTTTTTGAGTGTTGGCAAAATTGTTTAAAAAATCCACGCTTATTGTGGTTTTTGAGTGTTGGCAAAATTGTTAAAAAAATCCACGCTTATTGTGGTTTTTGAGTGTTGGCAAAATTGTTAAAAAAATCCACGCTTATTGTGGTTTTTGAGTGTTGGCAAAATTGTTAAAAAAATCCACGCTTATTGTGGTTTTTGAGTGTTGGCAAAATTGTTAAAAAAATCCACGCTTATTGTGGTTTTTGAGTGTTGGCAAAATTGTTAAAAAAATCCACGCTTATTGTGGTTTTTGAGTGTTGGCAAAATTGTTTAAAAAATCCACGCTTATTGTGGTTTTTGAGTGTTGGCAAAATTGTTTAAAAAATCCACGCTTATTGTGGTTTTTGAGTGTTGGCAAAATTGTTAAAAAAATCCACGCTTATTGTGGTTTTTGAGTGTTGGCAAAATTGTTTAAAAAATCCACGCTTATTGTGGTTTTTGAGTGTTGGCAAAATTGTTTAAAAAATCCACGCTTATTGTGGTCCTTGAGTGTTGGCAAAATTGTTTAAAAAATCCACGCTTATTGTGGTTTTTGAGTGTTGGCAAAATTGTTTAAAAAATCCACGCTTATTGTGGTTTTTGAGTGTTGGCAAAATTGTTAAAAAAATCCACGCTTATTGTGGTTTTTGAGTGTTGGCAAAATTGTTTAAAAAATCCACGCTTATTGTGGTTTTTGAGTGTTGGCAAAATTGTTTAAAAAATCCACGCTTATTGTGGTTTTTGAGTGTTGGCAAAATTGTTTAAAAAATCCACGCTTATTGTGGTCCTTGAGTGTTGGCAAAATTGTTTAAAAAATCCACGCTTATTGTGGTTTTTGAGTGTTGGCAAAATTTTTTAAAAAATCCACGCTTATTGTGGTTTTTGAGTGTTGGCAAAATTGTTTTGTTTTTCTTTTGGTAAAACGAAATTCCAAAGTCAAAACCAAACGCTACGTATATATGGATCTCCACTCTGCCAAACGTGGTTATTTTTGGTATGCGATTTGAAATTATTTATACTTAAAAAAAGAACCATTCTACATTCTGTTGAATTAAATTATATGAGCTGTTTTATTCTATAAAATGCGGATATCATCCTTAGCCGCTTGAGATTTTTTGGCTCACTCAAATGCCATGCTGGTAAATTGTGTATGCTAACGCATAATCACTTAGCAAAATTAAAACTTTCATAAATGTTTATTGAACCATATTGGTTATGCGCTGCTGCTGCCACTTCCCAGTGTTTGGTAGCCAAGTATGTTTGTTGTTTTTTCCTGTTGTTGTTTCGCTTCAATATTTCCAACGTAACATATGAATTGAAGTGATGCGATTCAATGCGAAACGATACGTTTCTGTTACATTTTAAATGTGATTGCTTTGGCAATACCCCAAAGAATTATTGAGGAATTTTTGCTTCTGTAAATAGGTACCCTATATTAGAACAGGTTTTGAGAGACGTTTTTGGATGTTAGGGAATAGAGTTCGGTGGAAAAATTTCAATGAAACGGGAAAGGCTCATACCACAGGTGCCAAGAACCAAAAATTGAACCAAGGGCGAAAATACCTTTCAGCCCTAGGCACGTTTGAAAAACCATTCAAACTAAAGCTTACTGAGGTTTCGCGCAGAAAGGCTAGGAAACCATCCAATAGAAATTGATTTTTTTAATATTTGTTACTGATAATTTAGCAGGGTCTACTGTAGAGTATTCTAACTTCATTTTCACCTGAATTTTCTCCTTCCTAAGCTGCATATGTTTCCATATGAAAAACTATAACAATTCCCGTTATAATTCCTTTGTGTATTGTGTTGCCAGATTGGCGCGGAAGGTGTTTTCTTTTCAATCAAAATGTTGATATTTTCATTTCTTTTTATTCAGCGAAACATCAGAAAAAGCATAGCAACCGCACATTCCTATTCTCTCACACACCTACACAAGTGACTCTTCTTTTTTTTCCTTCCTGTCATTTTCACATACCTTCCCCATGGAGAAAAATTGCCAATTGGCAACAAAGTAATTTGTTTGAATGTTCATTATTACTGGCATCGGGTTAGTGGATATCTGCAAATCTAGAAAATTGATTTAATGAATAAATAAGCAGTTGGCAGGCAATGTGTTCGGGGTTTACATTCGCGAAAGGTAATACCAAATTTATAACAAATGCTATACGTCGTTCGCAGGAGATTTCTGTTTTGCGGATTTTGTTTTATCAATTCAATTCAATTAAAAAAGCGTGCCAATAAAAGTATATTGTAATATTAAATAAAAAAAACTGAATTCTCTGTTGTTGCCACATAATTAAAATGGTTGTTAATGGATGATGGTGGGGGTTAAGAGAAATGCAACACATCAGAAAAAATTATCAGTTCAATAAATATGAAATTAAATGTATTAAAAGTGAGTTGTAGCGCCTCTAGGGTATACATATTTATTACATACCTCACATTTGGGTTAATGGAAAAACGAAGTAATAACTTTTTCTTATTATCTTTTAATGATCTACTTCGAAAATAAATAAGGAAACATGCATGTACGAGTTGAAGAGGACAATAAGCCCGAATTTTTTAAACAATTCTACCAACACTAGAACACAACAATAAGGGTGGATTTTTTTTTTTTAAATTGAATCACTCAAGGTCCGCATAACCGTTAAAAGTGCAGATTTTTAAACAATTTTGCCAACACTCAAGGACCACAATAAGCGTGGATTTTTTAAACAATTTTGCCAACACTCAAGGACCACAATAAGCGTGGATTTTTTAAACAATTTTGCCAACACTCAAGGACCACAATAAGCGTGGATTTTTTAAACAATTTTGCCAACACTCAAGGACCACAATAAGCGTGGATTTTTTAAACAATTTTGCCAACACTCAAGGACCACAATAAGCGTGGATTTTTTAAACAATTTTGCCAACACTCAAGGACCACAATAAGCGTGGATTTTTTAAACAATTTTGCCAACACTCAAGGACCACAATAAGCGTGGATTTTTTAAACAATTTTGCCAACACTCAAGGACCACAATAAGGGTGGATTTTTTAAACAATTTTGCCAACACTCAAGGACCACAATAAGCGTGGATTTTTTAAACAATTTTGCCAACACTCAAGGACCACAATAAGCGTGGATTTTTTAAACAATTTTGCCAACACTCAAGGACCACAATAAGCGTGGATTTTTTAAACAATTTTGCCAACACTCAAGGACCACAATAAGCGTGGATTTTTTAAACAATTTTGCCAACACTCAAGGACCACAATAAGCGTGGATTTTTTAAACAATTTTGCCAACACTCAAGGACCACAATAAGCGTGGATTTTTTAAACAATTTTGCCAACACTCAAGGACCACAATAAGCGTGGATTTTTTAAACAATTTTGCCAACACTCAAGGACCACAATAAGCGTGGATTTTTTAAACAATTTTGCCAACACTCAAAAACCACAATAAGCGTGGATTTTTTAAACAATTTTGCCAACACTCAAGGACCACAATAAGCGTGGATTTTTTAAACAATTTTGCCAACACTCAAAAACCACAATAAGCGTGGATTTTTTAGACAATTTTTAAAATGTTCTCCTATGAATATCTTTATAATATCCAGCTAAGTTAAAGCGTTTGAATATCTAATCGAACAATTTTTTTATTCCACATAACCACACGAAAAAGCTTTGGTTTCCTTATAAATGAAACCCTTTATTTAAGAAAACCATTGAATGAATTACAATTTTAATAGCACGCCAAAGACAATCTACAAGAAAACATCAGTAAATTTTGCAATCCATGGAGGAAAACACACTCTTATACATTCTTCGATATCATCTAAGGCAATTGTTACTAACGTCGCCAGCACCTGTGATAGAACATTTATTCACTTAAAAGGATAACCGAGCAATAAACATCCTTACAATGAATGAATGATCCAGACATCGACGAAGTAAATGTCCTTGGGGTACCATTTTGGGGGGTACGAAATGTATGTCCCTCAGTGGAACAAATTAAAGAAGATAAGTTCACTGTTTTTGCACTTTTACATGATACGCCCGGAACAAAAATAACAATCTACTCTGATATTGTGCTCTCTTATTGGCAGACAAGACAAAAAACCCGTTGGAACGTTTTTAAAGATATTTGTGAGATTGTGCAAAATAAATTTAATGCTGAAGTGTTCAGATCTAACGAGACGGCAAGTAGATTGAATGGATCGTGTTCGATATGCCACCAATTTTATACCCTCCACCATAGTATGGAGGGTATATTAAGTTTGTTTTTCCGTTTGTAACGCGTTGAAATAAAATATATATACATATTCTTGATCAGGGCAAAATTCTGATTCGATATTAGCCTATCCGTCCGTCGGTCCGTCCGTCTGTGGTAATCACTTTAGCATCCACCAAAATAGAAATAGAACGCTGAAATTTTGGAAACATGCGTCTTTTTTTGCAGAGAGGTCAAGTTCGATGGTGGGCTATATCGGTCCACGTTTTGCTATAGGCCCCATATAACGGTTCGAATGATATAATTCACCCCTTTAAAAGGAAGCACAGTGCCATTCAAGGCCAAAACCGCCTGAAAGAGCATTCCAATGCTTTTGCGATGTATTAGAGAGTTCTTTATTACTGTCTTGGCTACAATTTTTGTCTTTGTGTTGGAACGAAAATCTTAATGGTTTGGCCGTTATATGCCAAAATGTCAAAAACACGTGAAAAAAAAACTTAAAGTCAAAATCGGGAGGCTCGATTTTCACCGTAGACCTATGGACTAGTAGACATTTTTGCTCAGTTCAATCCCAGGAATCTGAAACGCGAAGGGCCCGTTAAGGGTTTCAAATCGCCCCGGCCTAGTATATAAGTTAACACATAAACATAAAAAATACCAACTGAATTGCCAGACGCTGAGCTTGCAGTTTGCTGCGAGAAGTAAAATAAAATGAAAATGCTGATGTTGCAGTTTGGTGGGAAGAACATTTTCAAAACAAAGAGTAACACTCACTCTGCCGTCGCAAGTCAAGAACATAAGAGCCAGCAACGCTGCGCATCTAACATAATTAAAAACAAGTAAGAACAGACTATAGTCGGACGGGGCCGACCATGTGATACCCTATACCACTATCCCTGTGCACTAGCTTTCCGGGAAGTTTTGATCAATTTAACCCGCTAAATATTATCCGATCATACCGTTGACTTGCACGCTACTTCTTCATCTCAAACCAAAACTACGTTTAAAATTTCGCGCCGATCGGACTATTATTGCGACCTACAGAGCGGCTACAAAATCGAGCAAAAATTTTGTTTTTGGTCCATTTCATCCCTTTAACATTTCACGATCATCGCCAAAAACTAATCAGTTCTATTCTGGTCCAAACCCGACCTCCATACTAAATTTCGTGACAATCGGTCCATAATTGCGGCCTCTAGCTTGATTACAATTTTTAATGGACGGACAGACGGACGGACGGACGGACGGACACACATCGCTAAATCGCTTTATCTCGTCGAGATATGAAGTTTGGTATACCACATGAGGGGTCTACGACGAATATTTCGCGGCGTTACATGAATTTTTGGGAAAACAAACTTATTATACCCTTTTCCACATTGTGGTATAGGGTATAATAAAACACACAACAGTTATATTGATGTAACTTGCATATTGAAATAAAGATTTTGTTTAAATTAAAATTCAAGAACCTATATTGATGTAACGTATACACTTTCATGCGGGCAAAATGTGCCTCATCGAAATAATGGTTTTAGACCCCAAGTATGTATGTTTGGACGAAATGTGTTTCAGACAATTTGGAGTCGATTGAGCAATGTCCGTCCGTCTGTCTGTCTGGCTGGAGCGCACGATAACTCTCGAACGCACAGAGGGGAAATGTGTGTTAAAAGTTGATCAAAAGCCCTAGAAATCTCATTTACAGTCGGATTGATGTAAAATTTTGCACAAAGCATATCTTCTGTACAAGGATTAATCCTATAGAAAATAATGAAAATCGGTCCAGATTTGGATGCAGCTTCCATATATATTCGCATCTGATATGAGATAAAAATTCACCAAAATCACTGAAATTTGACACATGCAACCTGAACTAGCCTAAAAAAACATTGAGTCAATTTTCAAACAAATCGGTACAGATGTATATATAGTCCATATACATATACTTCATTCCAAATTTTATTTTTTGAAACTTACTTAAATTAAATTTTTCTCAATTCACATGAGAAAAGCCGCGAATGTTTCTGAATAATGCAAACATATTTGATAGGTGTTGGTTTAGTCAGATAAATAAGAGCCCCAGTTATAAGGCGGAACAAAATTTAGTGTGAGTAAACCTCGCAATCCCATAAAAAAAATATTTCCTATTTTAGTTAAGAAAAATTAGATTTTTTCGGAATGGCGCAAATATGCGCAATTTTTTATGATTGAATCTGATATTTGAAAATCAAGCGCATAAAATATTAGAAGAAACTATGGTCGGGAAACGACGGGGAAATAGACTTTTTCACAATTGAAATTGTAGTAATCTTAAAAATTATCATAAAAAAATGTCATAAAGAGTATATGTATCACCATTATTAAAGAGCAAAGATGTAAAATCCATCTGAAAATTTTAAATGCTAATCTTGTTCGGAGACTGTGCAAAAACAATAAATCTTGAAAAATATAAATTTTCGCGAAAATAATATCATTTTAATGTTCACCTAATTTCTTAGTTTTCGAAAATTTACTTTTTGTTTTCAGTATGGCTGAGTTCAATCGACTGCTGCATTGGATTGGTTAATCTTACAAAGTCGAGGATGGTTATATCAAATGTAGAAAAGGGTCTGGTTGCCGTTTATCAACATTTTTTCATAAAAAAACGATTTTCATATTTTGAGTTTTGAGCAACTTTAGGCATATGTTTCCCCTCTGTGGAACGGGTCAACCGATTCGATCCAAAATTTGGCTTTCGTAATATTTTGTCCAAACTTAGTTTAAGTGCGAAGATGGGCTATATCTGTCCACTCCTTTCGGTACCTCCCCCACAAAAGTTTTAAAATGTTCGGAAAATCTTTGCGCAGGATAACTCTTGAAGGAAGTAACCGATTTGATCCATACTTTGCACATCTTGAAATTTCTACTATACTTAGATGAGGTTCCAAAATGGACTCAATCGGTCCACTCCTTCGGGTACCTCCCACACAAAATTTCGGATAAGTTCAGATTAGGACCTGCTCTCGAATCGCTTTGGTTTTTGTTGCAATAACTTGTATTCATTGCCCCCCATACGACGGTACAAGTTTCATTAGGGGCAAGTCTATACTTTCTAAGAAAATATCCTGAAAGATGCAAAAAGCAAGATAACACTATGCAACACTGAAAATGCAAACAACTTCTAGTATGCATTTTTTGAAAGTTCATATTTAAACTACAAAACCCCTAGTAGGATTTTGTCCTGCCAGATCCAGTTCGGATTTTATGGCCTCATCTAAACCGGGCTAAATCTACACTTTTTTGGATTTATCAGGCCTTTATCTCAGAAACGAATAGGAATTTGGGCTTGCTGTCTTTAGCAATATTGTAGCCCTAAACTAGTAGAACATAAGAAAAGCTCTATCTAGGGCATCAAAATCTATAAAATATAGAAAATTTTACATAATTGCTGAAATTCTGGTCAGTATCGGCTAAACTATTGGGAATTGAACCAAGTAACCTTTTACAAAAATATTCCAAATAAAGTTCTCAACAACTCTTTAGAACATTCTGAAACTCTAAAATGCTTACTTCATGTCGTTTCAGCGGTATTTTGCATCATATAATTTACAACACGTATTTCAAACACAGTTCACACCAACAGTTTATTCTCGCATTTCGGATTTCACTGCATTATTGACATTTTTATTAAATCGTCGTTTACAAATGTACTGAAAACAACGGTACAGAGGCATTTTACAACAATGACATGTTCTGAAGAGTTGTGTATTACATTCCAGGGAATATTTTTCCAAAAGAAAATATTCAGAAGAAATTAACGGTTTTGGAGATACGGTGCGAAATGTATAGAAATTGTGGAATTTTTGCATATATTTTGAAATTTGAGACAATAAATGTAGTTTTTCGAGTTCATTATATTTCCAAGTATTTTATTCCTGTCCTTATCTACAAATTTGTTTCAGAGGTCAGAAGAAGCATTGATTTCAGAGATATAGCCCCGAATTTCTTTAAAAACTCAATATTTAACCATGTTTAGATGGGGCCATAAAATCCGAGCTGGATCTGACACAGCAAAACCCAACTAGGGTTTCTTGTCGTTTGGGTCTGTACTTTCAAAAAATCCTCAGTTCGAATTGTTTGCACAAGACCACCTTAAAAATGTTGCACAGTGTAACTCTCAAACGGATCTGCCGATTCGGTCCAAAATTTGTCCTTCGTAATATTTTGTCCAAACATAATTTAAGTTCGAAGATAAGCATATCGGTTCACTTTTTCAGGTACCTCCCCCACAGAAGTTCAAAACTGTTCAGAAAAATTGTGCGCACGATAACTCTTGAAGGGAGTGACCGATGTTATCCATACTTTGCACATCCTAATATATCTACCAGATATAGATCAGGTTTGAATATGGACTATATTTGTCTATTTCTTCCGGTACCCCGGTACCTCTCACACAAAATTTCGGATAAGTTCACTTGAAGGCCTGCTCTCGAGTCACGTTGATTTTTGTAAAAGTTTTTTCAGGGGCAAGTCCATATTTAATGGGAAAACAGCCCGAAAGGGTGTTTTGGGGATATTTTTGTCGATAATAAAGCAGACCTCGACAGCCCCCTACGTTCAAAGGTATTCCAAGTCATGTCTGAATTTTGTGTCCACGCAAAGTGCATTCGGCGTTGTAAGATGACTTTTATTGATACTCGGTCCTCAGTTAAAATAGGAAAGAACCTCTCCGAAGAGTTTAGTACCAAAAGAGGTTTCAGACAATGAGACAGCCTTCCGTGTGACTTATTCGGCATACTGCTGGAAAAGGTTATACGATACGCAAACATCAAAAGAAACGGCACAATTTACACCAACAGTCACATGTTACTAGCTTAAGGGGTTACCTCTACTTGTCACTTTCAAAAAATCGAAAAAAGTGTTATTGGCTTATTTTGAAGTACAGGTAGTATAGAGTATGCTGCAAAAAAGTCAACTCGATCGGAGCAAAACTGTCTGAGATATGAGCATTGAAAGGGAACAATTTATTGTGATTTGTATGTAGCATGGAAACTTTAAAAGCGTGTTTCTCGAAATGACATTTTTGAAGTCGGTGCCAACGATAGCTCTTAAACGAATCGACCGATCATCATGTGGTTTGGTGAGCTTATTATATACATAAAAAGCTTGTATTTAAGCGAGACACATTTTTTTTTAAATTTGCCCGCATTTTAGGCAAAAAATTTTCAATTTTTGTTTTTTGTTAAAATCGAAATTTTGACTTTGACAGCTCACAATTTTTTAAATCGATTTTTTAATTATGTTGGCGTTTTTTATTGTTGGACTGCAGGGTAAACAGCTTTAGGGCCATACAGCAAATTTCTCATTTTGTTTAATTTGCTAGATGGCTTTATTGACCTGTTTATCGATACAGAGTCGGCGAAAAAGGGAACTGATGAAGTTGTTTGGTGACAACTGAAACTATAGTATTCCCTACCCTTCGCCCGCAACTAATCAATTTCATATCCACTTTAAAATATTTTGTTGTTATTCAAACAAAATATGGACTCAAGCTTAAATAAACACAAAGATGTTAATTATGTTTCGCTTAAAGACGAGATTATTAGGTTTTTAAAACGCCCACAAAAATAAACTAAGATCGGCCCATCCGTTTTCGAGCTATCGTTTGGTACCGCAAAACGCTTTTACAAAAAAGGGTTTCGCAGGTAGCCATTTACCACAAGACTATGCAATATTTTTCAACAACAAAAAATCCACAAGTAGTTTATAATGTGCTCTTTCAGGTAGAAAAAAGATCTACTTAAAATATTGGTGGTTTCTTTGAAAAAAATTCATAAAAAATTAGTTTTTTTTTGCCTGCACAACTAGGGGTAACCCCTTATGCTGATGATATTGACATCAGTAAAAAAGTTACTGATAAAGGGTTATACATTTCGTGGTTTCAGAAGTATGGGATTGGATGTCGACATCTGTTAAACTAAATTGTTAAACCAATTTTTTTCTTTTCAGTTGAAAGTCTGACATTGACGAAAATGGATAGCTTAACTGTAACACAATGCATAAAAATTATCAAAACCTACTACAAAAATTGTGATTTTTTAGATTGATTTTTCGTAATTTTTGAACAAATTTTCTTCAGCGATGAAGTACATTTGTCACTCAGTGGGTATGTTAATAAACAAAATTTTCGTATTTGGGGTTCTGAGAATCCTCCGCGCTCTTTGATTAGAAGGTGTGATTGGACCTTACTTCTTTGAAAACGACGATGGAACGACTGTCACCGTCAATTCGAAGCGTTATTGTCATATGATAACAGACTTTTTTTGCCTGCTATTGAAAAATACGACTTGGAGAATACAAATGTGGTTTCAACAAGACGGTGCCACATGCCACACAACTCGAACGAATATGGCTTTATTGTAAGGGACATTTCCTATCAGCGTAATTTTTCGTAGTGGCGATATCAACTGTCCACCAAGATCATGCGATTTGACACCATTAAACTTTTTTATAGTAAATGTCGAGAAGACCAATTTAATGGCGTCGACCCGCAATGCGTCAATAGAGCTCGGACCAACAGTGGAAGTTGGCTCCTAAAATATTGAGGTAGTAAAAGCCTTCGTCTACCTTGGCACCGTCATAACCACAACAAACAACATCAACAAGACGGTGCCACATGCCACACAACTCGAGCGTATATTAGACTTTTTTATGGAACTCCGCGAAAGACCGTGTTAATGCAGATAAGTTATGGCTGAGATACCGTCCAATATGTGTCAAAAAGTGGTCGAAAATTACCTCCAAAGAATCAATGCTTGCAACAGTACGCGTGGGGGTCATTTAAATGATGTAGTGTTTCACATATAATGTCAACTTTCAAAATTTATAATAAAAAAAGAATATTATGAAAAAATATTTTATATTTGTTTTATTTACATTTACTTCTGAAACCATAAAATGGATAACCCTTTACCTTTATGAAGGTCGAAGGAGAACGTGCTAAATCGGGTCTGACGGTAAATGTCGAGAAGACCGATTTAATGGTGTCGACCCGCAATGCGTCAGTAGAGCTCCGACCAACAGTGAAAGTTGGCTCCTAAAATATTGAGGTAGTAAAAGCCTTCGTCTACCTTGGCACCGTCATACCCACAACAAACAAATCAGTTGTGAAACAAGAAGAGGATTAGTGTTGACTAACAGATGCCAATAATTATATTGTTCCACAACAGATGCTAATAATAATATTGTTCCACAAACATCCAAGATGGGACAAGGTAGACTTCTCCCATATCAATGAGTGCACCCCGATTCTTATTAGCTCAGTGATATGGGACCTACAGTTTATCGCCGAGTCCGAACGACGTGCCTTAAGACACCATTTGTAGAGAAGTTTTACATGACTGAAATACTCAGGAAATGTTGCCAACATTACTGAGGGGTATTTTGCCACCGTTGAAAATTGTTTGATGTTGCTTGGCCGGGGAATCGAACCTACGACCTTCAGCGTGCAAGGCGGGTGTTCATACCATTGCACCACGGTGGCACCCCGCCAACAGATGCTACTTTGACTAAACAAAATTAACACTTTTCAAAACGCTGATACTGCCCGTGCTAATGTATAGTTCCGAAGCATGGGTACTTGCGCAAGCAGATAAGGCAGTACTTCGAAAGATCTACGAGTCAATCTGCATTGACGGTGAATATCGACTATGTCATGAGAATCGGTGATGATAAACCAGCTAAAAGGCGTATAAATACGGGCATGTCGGCTCACGCAGAACTGGAAGGCCAAGGCTTAGTTGGAGTGAACAAGTGAAACGCGACATCAAAAAACTAAAGTATACATTTGTAATGGAAACCACAAAGACTATATGTAGTAAAATCCTAGACTTAACTGCACTTTTATGCGGGAGGTGTATAAAGAAGTAGCTCTATATATTGTACCCATATAGCGGGAAATATTGGATTCGTCTAGAAAAAAGTCAGTAAAAAAAGAAATAGTCACAATCACAAAGACTTCCCGCTAGTAACAAGTTCACAATATCTCAGATTAGAACTTCTTTTAAGTTTGGGAGTCATTCCCAGACCCCCAGAAACTACTAACTTAGATGGTTTTATATTCTATACAAAACATAAACCGAACAATGGATTTCTAATTCGGCTGAAGTTTTTCGACATAGATCTTCTTGGAACTTTATGTACGTTTAGAAGAAATATTATTTCGGTCAAATGGAGTGCTCAATTTGTACGTCCAAGTGCTCGGTTCCAATATGAATTTAGGCGGCTGCATCGGCCGGATCCTAACTGGGCTGAAATTACCTTGGCAGCTTGAGTTCGAGTACGGCATTCACACAGTACCTTTGTACAGCCTGCGCAAGTTCATCAGTATAAATACTATTAAAGCCTGCCTGACACGTTGATCGTTGATCTAGAGGTTCTCGTTTATAACTTTTGACCTTTCCCTCCAGACTATGAAGATCTCTCCTGACGTGACTGAGTTGGGGTAGGCTGATAACTCTAAAGCAGGTACTGCATCGACAACATCATGTTGTGCTAATGAATCTGTAAAACCTTTGCCTCCTCATGAAGATGGTCCACTGGTGTCATATGGACAGTCCTCAGGGCGGCATTCTGGCATAACTTACCACAGAGCGGACCATTACTTTGTAAGAGGTCAACGAGGTTTCTTTGTCAGCACCCCAAGTGCTGCATGGCCAGCAACTTGAGGACCTTGTTTCTACTTCTGATCTTATCGCAAAAAAACTGTGGTTCGCGCGTACGACTTGAACTTTACACCCAATATTTTGGCGTAGTTAGTGTTCGAAATCAGGACACCATCGGCCAATATGTTCAGTGGGAGCCTCATTTCAGCCGTTCAAGTGGTGAACAGTGTGGCCGTGAATTTAGCGGTGGATTTTTTTTCATATTCCTCAGATGGAAGAACTGCACTAAGTCAGCTATGTAGACATTTAACCTATCACATATGTATGTCATCAAAGATAGGGCCCAACACACAGATGGCTGTACGATCTTGTAAAATCCGTTTACATTACGATGTTTATGCCGTCTGGAGGGTGTGGCATTTAAGAAAGGTCGAGGTTAAACAGTTCCGGAGATATCATCCTGCCTTTGGGAACTTCCTATTTCACTCTACGTGTTCTAGACTTCTTATTTATAAATTCCACAAATGACTGGTGTCCACATATATATGTGATTATCCAACGTTTTAAACATGGCTGGAGGGTGGTCTTCTCAATATCTTCGAACAGCTTGGTATTGTTGACGATATCGAAAGTTTTCGACCATGACTGTTCGGTCGCACAGCCTTTTCTGGTTCAGTCCTCTGGGAAATTTGGTCCGATTTAATATATTTGACCCAGCAAGATCTCTCAGGGAATATGCAGCTCACTGAAGCGGTGATTAGTAAATTCTCTGAACCCTTGCCAATCGGGAGGTCTATTTACTGTGACGATGACAGGAAGGGGGTCTGAGCCAAGGGAAATGACTGGTTTCCAGGATACGTCATTTATCGGACCTGGTGCAATCTCTTCTTATCAACGTGCGAAACGTGGAGCTGGGCAGCGCTATACCCTTGATAAGATGAGACTGGATGCCTGAAGATTACGAAATCACCAGTACGTATCCCACTGACGTAAATGGGGTTGCTCAGGGTTGGTAGCCTGGTCGTAAAACCAACTTACCCAAGAAACGGAAACAATGGTCTTGTTCCTGAACTGCAAGAATCTACTAATTTTTACTATTTTTTCCGATAACATAAAGGAAAAAATGTTATTGTAGTAAAAAATAGTAGCTTCTTGCAGGTTCTGGAACAGAGCATTTAATAACAAACCAACGGAATACAACGATGACGACTTTTAGCTTTCGAAAAAGGAATATGATTGGAACATGGAACGTTCGTTCACTTTCGGATGCATCGAGACTTGAACAAGTTTGCAAAGAAATGGACAGGTACAAAATTGATATTCTAGGACTCTCAGAAACACGGTGGCTTAGAACAGGAGACATGTGGACGCATTCTGGATACTACTTCATATACAGTGGCACCCAAGACACCAGACGGAACGGAGTAGGATTTCTTATATCTCGTAGTGCAAAGAATGCACTCCTAGGTTACAACCCTATCTCAGATCGCATTATCACCTCAAGATTTAAAACCAAGTTTAGAAATTTCACCATTATGCAGTGCTACGCCCCAACGGAGCCAGATGACGAAGAAATAAAAGATGACTTTTATCGAGAACTTGAAGGTGCAATTGCAAACACTCCCAAAGGTGATATACTAATGATTTTAGGTGACTTCAATGCCAAAGTCGGAAATGACAACACAAACCTACAGCATATTATGGGAAAACACGCGCTACCTTCAGATAGAAACGATAACGGTAAGCGACTGGTTGAACTATGCGGCAACAATGACCTCTTCATAGGCGGTACAAGGTTTCCGCACAAAAGAATACATAAGTACACGTGGGAATCACCAAATGGCAGTACAAGAAACCAAATTGACCATATGCTAATCAGCAGAAGGTACCATAATTCACTCTTGGATGACCACTCTTAGTGACCACAACTTATTAGTAGCACAAATACGATTACGACCATCTGCTATTGAATCCCAGAGGAAACGTAACACTAAACTAAATATAGAGGGTCTGGAGAATGGCGAGATGCGCCATAATTATGTTTCATGTCTAAACAATGAACTTTTAAAACACAACCACCCCCATACGTTAGAAGATGTCACCCACGCCTGTAGGATAGCAGCAGAGAAAACGATTGGACTAAAGAATAGGGAAAAAAGCCATGGATTAGCCCTAGAACATGGGAAGCTATCGAACGAAGGAGAGCACTTAAAAAGGATCTAATAAACACAAAAAATGCTGCAGAAAAACTTACCAAAAAGCAACAATATACGGAAGCTGAAAAACAAGTCAAGCAATTTGCAAAGGAAGACAAAAATAATTTCATAAACGTAGTGGCAGCAGATGCTGAAATCTTTGCTCGACGTAACAATCTGAGAGGAGTTTATACTGCAATAAAACAAATCACAAACAAAAGGCCAAACATACCGCCCCTCAAAGACAAGAACGGACTCCCTCTTACAACAATTGAGCATCAACTTACACGTTGGACCGAATTTTATAAAGACGCCGATGATAACAGTACTGTCCAATACCAGCCAACGGAACAATCCCGAAACAGCCCGCCGCACAACATAAATGTAGCACCACCAACGAATGAGGAAATATCCAGCGCAATTTCAAAACTCAAAAGTCATAAAGCCGCAGGACCTGATAATCTACCCCCGGAACTTTTCAAATACGCCGCAGATGTCTTAACCACCATATTACAACCCATCGTTAGCGAAGCATGGTGTACTAACAATATACCATCGAAATGGAAAGAAGGTGTCATTATCACAATTCCAAAAAAAAAGAAGATCAAAGCTCATGCGGAAACTGGAGGGGAATCACTCTCCTAAACACCATCCAAAAGGTTCTAGCCTTTATAATACTTGACCGAATCACACCAGTATTAAACCCACAATTGAGGCGCGAACAAAACGGTTTCCGACCACAGAGATCATGCACTGACAATATAAACACACTCCGAATCGTTGTGGAACAGTCCGTAGAATTCAGGTCACCTTTATATCTACTATTTGTGGACTTTGAACGGGCATTCGATAATCTCAATAGAGACGCAATATGGGATACCCTAACTGAATATGGGCTCCCTAATAAAATCATTGATATTATCCGCGAGCTCTACACAAATGCAGAATGTAGCGTGCGATTTAAACAAAAAACTAGCCCAAACTTTACCATTCGCAACGGCGTCCGCCAGGGATTCGTCTTATCCCCACTTCTATTTATACTTGTGCTTGACAATGTCCTGCGCAAAACAAATTCAGAAATCGAAGATGGCATACAATGGCGTCCACATGAAAAGCTAAGCGACCTTGATTATGCTGATGACATTTGTTTCACGAGTCATTCCATCGCAGGACCCAGAGCTAAATTGGAACAGCTATTACAAAATGCAAAAACGATAGGTCTCAAAATTAACATGAAAAAGACCAAACTCATGCGCCTAAAAACTCAAAACACTTCCCCTTTGACTGTAATGGTGGACAGCACACCCACTGTCGTGGATGACGTCGACAGCTTCTGTTATTTGGGGAGCATAATCACGAAGGACGGGGGTGCCGATACTGACGTACAAAGCCGTATCAATAAAGCTAGAATTGCTTTCCACAACATGAGGAAAATATGGTCATCCCGCAACATCAGCAGAAGTACCAAGCTGCGTCTATTCAACACAAGCATCAAACCAATACTACTTTACGGATGCGAAACTTGGAAGGTGACCAAAACCATTAATCAAGCTCTGCAGGTATACAAATGCTTACGAAGAATATGCAATATTTTCTGTAGAAAGGGAAATAAAAAGGCGAAAATGCAGATGGATAGGCCATACACTCAGAAAAGATGACACTGATCTAAATAAAATGGCCTTCGAATGGAATCCCCAGGGTACAAGGCGCAGAGGACGTCCCAAGATGACATGGATACGAACAATTCAGGCAGAAAGCAAGAACTTCGGCACATGGCCAGAAATACGAAGAATTGCCCAAGATAGACAACGTTGGAAAGAACTAGTTTCCGCCCTATGTTCCGTGTAGGAACGACATATTTTTAACAAAAAATTATACATGCAATGTTCAAATGTACATATGAATGTGTTTTATAATTGTTAAATAAATGTTGCAGGATTCCACCGAGTCAATAGAATAAGCCGCCGTAGGATTATATGTGTGATACGTTGACAGCCGCTGGTCGAATCACTCGATTTCGGTCGAATCCGGTACAGAGTAGCCAAACCAATGGGATTGCCTTTTATGTCTATGGTCTTAATTAATGTTCATGGTCTTCAATAGATAAAGACAACCCGGCTTGTCATCATCGTTCTAAACAAGTTATGAATTGGTCATGAGCGCGTATGCACAATGTCTTGTCTCAATTACGTTGATCATACGACTAAGTTAACCTGGATTGTTCAGAAATTCCAAATGTGTGTCTGTAGCTCCTCAATGTTGGAAGATTCATTGCGTATTTCACATGTACGTAAGTATGTGTGTATGTATAATGCTACAACTGACAAACAAACCAATCGATGTTCAATTTCTATAAACAAAAAAAAACCTGAAAATGTCTAACACACGCTAGGCATCCTTTTGAAAACGACAACCGACAAACAAGCTTTTGTTCCGAACAACCTACGTACTCCAATCGAGTATACGAGATTCGTTTGGTAGAAATAACAGAGAGTTTATTGTGTTTGAAGTTAAGTAAAAGATATTGCGTACCTCAAGGCAACCTCAAAGTATAACATACATACATACATCTATAATCAAACATATGTGTGTATATGTACATTACTTATAAACATTGTAAAAGTACTGTATCTGAAAGGATTGTACATACATACATATATGTATGTATGTTGTGTACGGTTGTCTTGGCAATGTAAACAAACATCCACTGTGGAATGGCACCGAGCATTTTGATGAGCACTGAAGATTTCATAGAAATGATAATATGGAAAGGCCTGGCCGAACTGTATTGAAGTGAATAATAACAATTAGTTTCCTTTCATTTATGACCGTATAGGCTCTTCCTCTTATTACAGAAGTAGTATATCCCAACTGATAATACTCCCCTCAAAATAGCTTATATGGGGCGTTATCGTAGTTCTTTCCAAAACATGGACCAATATTTACAAATTTCGAATTAAGCTTTTGAACTCGTGGCAGCATATCCCGGATTGAAACTTTGACAAAAAAGCTCTCGAAATACATAAAATTGGTAAATACCAGTTAGACTTAAACCTGGATATATGTATATTTACAGTTTGTTTGCGAGTAAGTTTTCTACCTTTTTGGGAACACAGAAACCCAATTAACGACCAATTTGATAGAAAAATGTGATTAAAATCTTCAAAAAACCTTAAATGGTGGCTAAGGTTTATATGGGCTATAACTTTTGGTAAACCTATGTATACTGCCTGATTTTTTGCAAATGATGTTTTGTACCTGTCAGGGACGTAGCCAGGATTTCATTTCGGGGCCCCCCTGACCAAAATTTTGAAAGTTCATGTTAGCGAAAATTTCTTATTTAGCAATTATGTAAACCTTATTTTATACGTATATTACTGATGAAATAATTTTCGTTACTATTTTTTTATTAAAATGACGTAAGACTTCTTGGTAAATTTCCCCTTGTTTCCAGAAATTCTGACAATATATCAGAGTTAATATATATTCAAAACAATGAATATATTAATAATCGCATATACTTTTGGGTGTATCATTTATCAAATTCTGTGATATTACTTCGGTAAGACCAAAAGAAAGAGTATACAATCCGAAAACCTTAGAAATATCTTAACATTTAATTTTGTTGTTTACATGGAATGTTGAGGACCTCGGCTTTCCACTCCAATTTTATTGAGTAACTTATGAAAGGAAAATGGGATTAGTAGAGAATTGATTTATGCAGAGCGAAGTTCGGATAACATACCGTTATCCATCGTTTTTTATACCCTCAGCCTCTAGGTTAAAGAGGGTATTTACACTTTGATAAATGTGCCTCATCGAAATAATGGTTTGTTAGTATGTTTGTACGATATCCGTTTCAGACAATTTTGAGTCGATCTAGCAATGTTCGTCCGTCTGTCTGTCTGCCTGTCTGGGTGGCTGGCGCGCACGATAACTCTCGAACGGATCAATCGATTCTTTTCAAATTTTGGGTATCGAAATATTTTGTCCAGGTTTGATTTAAGTTCGAAGATGGGCCATATCGGTCCACTCCTTCAGGTACCTCCCACACAAAAGTTCAAAAATGTTCGGAAAAATTGTCCGCACGATAGCTCTTGAAGGGAGTAAACGAATTAGTCCATACTTTGCACATCGTGACATTTCTACCAGACATAGATGAGGTTCCAATATGGACCCTATTGGTCCACTCTTTCGGGTACCTCCCCCACAAAATTTTGCTTAAGTGCAGTTTAAGGCCTGCTCTCGAATCGCTTTGATTTTTGTTGCAGCGACTTGTATTCAATACTCCCATTACGACGATATAATTTTTATCAGGAGCAAGTCCATACTTCCTCAGAAATCAGCAAAAAACTGCAAACAACCCATATAATACCATGTGTCGTAGTTGGAGCGCACGATAACTCTCGAAGAGATCAACATATTTGGTTCCAATTTTGGGTCTTTCAATATTTTGTCCAAACTTAGTTTAAGTTCGAAAATAGACCATATCGGTCCACTCCCCCCACAAAGGTTTAAAAATTTTCCCCAAGATTGTGGGCATGATACTCTAGGAGAGAGTAACCGAATTGAGCCAAACTTTGCTATTGGTAATATTACTTTCAGGCATAGATCGGGTTCTAATATGGATTATATCGGTCCACTCATTTGGGTACCTCCCACACAAAAGTTGTAAAAAATATAGTTTAACAACTCCTCTCTGATCTTATTAATTTGTGATGCAGCAGGTTGCACTTGCGGCCCCTGTTACGACGTTGTAATTTTTTTTCGTGGGCAAGTCCATACTTCCTGAAATAATGACCCAGAAAGGTCCAGAAAATCCTACCGGCACCACCTAAACTGGCTAATGTGTAAAATAACCCTTTAAGAGAGAAATCGATTTAGCTCAAACTTTGTAAATTGAAAAGTAAAATTGTAATATATTTAAATTCAGAAAATTAAGTACAACATTTTTTTAATTATATAGTCTGTAAGGAAAATATAAGACTAATAAAGAAAAAAATTTATTTCCTACAGATTTGCATTAGGTCCGAATATGTACTACATCGGATCACTTCTACGGGTACACCCTACCCAAAGTTTGGAAAAAATGCACTCGTCTTGGATCATTCTGAATTTTGTTGCAACATGTAGTTTTTGCGGCCCTTTCCATCTTGGAAAATTTTCCCAACAGCTAAAAAACCTGTAGAAGTATTGTGTTAATTTTTTTTCTTCGGGTACGTGGCTGAGGGTATATCTCTGTCGACTCAGCTGACTGATACTTTCTAACTTGTAATATTTACAGGTAGATCTAGGAGTTATATTAATAAAGAAAAAAAAGCCGAGAAAATGGTCAATATTTCATTTTCGGAAATTCAGGTGTTCAATCGTTGTTATTGTCATAAAGAAACCAATTGTAGTTATTTCCCTGAATATATTTTGGCGCCCAATCGTAGATCTTATCACAAAGAATTTGTGTATTTCTTGAGAGAGAACTAATGCTGAGCAATAGTGCGTCTATCCATCATGAAATTCTAGCACCCAATGGGGGTATGTAAATGACAAATTATGTCGCCCTATCGTGCATCTGTCAATAGACTAATTTTGGCGTCCAATCGGACTTCTCTTATAGAAAATCTGGTTTCCTATCGTGGATCTTCTCATAAATTGATAAGGAACAAGGAAAATTCTGACAACCAGTATTGAATTATTTTAAAATGAATGTCTGGCGCCCAATCCAAGGTCTATACATGTATGCGTTCTTTAAGCAAAAATCTATAAACTCAATTTTTCCCAATCTACCAAAATGTGCCTCATCGAAATAATAGTTTAAGGACCAAAGTGTGTTTGGACGAAATGTGTTTCAGACAATTTGGAGTTGACTAAGCTATGTCCCTTCGTCCAGTCCATTTCTTCAGGTACTTCCTCCGCAACACTTGTGATCAATGATACAAATCCATATGTGGTTGGCAAGTTCATACGTCCGAAAATGGCTATAAAATTCTGAAAAACTCATAATACATAGTTTTTGGGTTAAAGGATTAAAATTGTTGAAATTTTGACCAAGAAGGATTTGGTTCCGACCAGTTTTTTTATTTCTTTTGTCGTCACAAAGTCCTTTGCCGAAGAAGGAAAACGGAATATTCCTAGAAATGTGCATCCATTAAAAGCACTTCCAAAAATACAATTATTGGGGGTTTCTATGACGTTTTCTTCTGGTTTTATTCAAAGAGTAATCGACAGAGAAATCCCTGAAGATGAAGTTCAATGTAATTTCGAAATATTGGAAATAATATGCAATAAATAAACTGTAAACTAATTGAATTCAAGCTCAATAATCTTGATTTTAACAACATTCGAAAGGTCGAAAAAAAAAATAAAAATACGACAGAAACATGTTTTTGTCCCACATATATTTACTAGTTTGTAGCAAGAGATCAGTTTCAAATATTCTCAACGGAGGACACTGCTGGAAAATAAATTATATCATAAAAATGGTTGACATAGTTTTTTTGCAAATGTCAAGCGTAATAAAGAATTTGTAATTGTTATGATGTTCAAAATAGTTCATTACAAAAACGTGTTATAGCAAATATACAAACATTTAACACCACAAAGATTAAGCAAAGATTTTATCTTTTATTGTTGAATAGCTCTTATAATAAATTTCTTATAATAAATTTTATACCCCAACGAAGACTAAATATAAAATTTCAGCCATGTCGGTGGAATATTGAGGCCACAATATGAGAAAACGTGGTTCTATACCAACAGTTTTCAGATGGAAAATGTTACACCTCCAACAAAGACTAAATACCAAATTTCAGTAATTTCAGTGGGATATTGAGACCACGACCTTCAAAAAATCGGAGGTACTGTGAAGGCGTGGACCAATAACGACAAATTTCAGGTGTAAAGTTTTATACTTCCAGCCGCAAATCGGGAGGTACCGCTCAATTGAAGTAGAAAGTTTTATACCCTTAACGAAGACTAAATACCAAATTTCAGCCATTTCGGTGGGATATTGAGGCCACCAACTTCAAAATACCGATAATCGGGACATACCGCTCTATGTTAGCTATGGACACAAATTTCAGGTGAAAAGTTTTGCACCCCCCATCGAACAATAAATACCAAATTTCAACCATTTCGGTGGGATATTAAGGACACAACCTTCAAAATACCGAAAATCAGGAAATACCGTTCTATAGGGGATATATGAAGACGTGGACCTATACCGACAAATTTTAGGTGGAACGATTTTGTGCCGCCAACGAAGACTAAATACCAAATTTCCCATTTCGGTAGGATATTGAGGAAACAAACTTCAAAATACCGAAAATCGGGAGCTACTGTTCTATGGGGCTATATGAAGGTGTGGACTTATACCGACAAATTTCTGATGGAAAGTTTTATACCTCCAGCGAAGACTAAATACCAAATTTTAGCCATTACGGTGTTATTATGGGACTAAAACCTTCAATATACCGAAAATCGGCAGGTGCCGTTCTATGGGGGCTATATCAAAACGGGGACCGATATGGCCCACTTTCAACACCAAACATGCTAGAAGTAATTAAAACTTCTATACCAAATAACAATGCTCTATCTTAGAAATAGCGAGCTGTATCTTGATTTCAACAGACGGACGGATTCTCAACAAAAATGGAATAACTAATTTCTTTTTAGGTGCAAACTTTATTCGACCACGGATACCCAAAATGCACAAATTAGGTCAAAAAATTTACGTAAAAATGTCTTCAATCTGTTTATGTCTTTATATGGGGGCTATACCAAACCGAGGACCTATATTGGTAATTTTTAGTGGAAAAGTTTTTTGGAAACTGTAGCTAAAACCCTCAAAATACCTTAAATCTGGAGGTACCTTTATATGGGGGATATACCCAACCACAGACCAACAGATAGGTCCATATCTTGGCAATTGGTACCGTTATATGAGGGCTGTACCAAAACGTGGACCTATATAGTCCATCTTCGAACTTGACCTGCCTATGGAAGACAATCGGGTGCAAATTTTTTGCATTCTATCTTTAATATTGTGGACACAAGAGTGATTACAACAGACGGACGGACAGGCGGACATGGCTACATCGTCTTAGAATTTTATCCTGATCAAGAATATATATACATATGGTCGCAAAAGATTAGATCGATATTTATAAAGAAGGTGCAGTTTACGCGCTGACAGATGTACTTGAAAAATACAAGGCGGACGTAACTGTCATACAGGAAATACGATGGATTGGGAAAGGCGTCACGACAATACCTAATGGTGACGCACTGCATTATAGCTGCCATGACACAAAGCATGACATTTAATACAAGAAGATGGTATTGAATGTATACCACCCGGCCAAGATGAGATAAAGTCAGCAATAAACCGGCTGAAGAATAATAAGCCAGCAGGAGCTGATGGCCTACCAGCCGAGCTGTTTAAAACTAGTGTTGGGCAATCTCGTTCACTGAGCGGATCGATCTTTTTCATTCCGTTCACCAAAAAGATCCGGCTCGTTCACTTCGTTCGTTGGCTCTTTTTCGTTTAATAAACGAGAGGAGCTTACTGAATCATTGACTGTTTTGTGCGGGCATATTTGTGATGTGCAAAAAAATGGTGAATGTTTTCTGAACGTGGTGGTTGTTTGGAATACGAACAAAAGAAGCAAATAGAAGAACGATATGAGCTACTGACCGATATGATTAACTGATCGATTGGAGCAAACTGAATCGTTGTTTTGTGTGTGCAAATTTGTGATGCTAACCCTAACGCAGCTTGTATGAGTTTGTAGAACTAATGGTGATGGTTCTGCTGCTAATTTTGTAAGCAGCAATATCTTTGTCATCAGTAGTGCGATTCTCTAACTCATTTCTTGAGTTACCGACAAATGTCGGTAAAATGCGGTAAATTAGCGACGAATAAAAACCAGTCGTAAAGTTCTACCGATAGTAAGAGTGATGTCAACTTTTTTTGAACTTTTCATTCATAAATGAACGATATCTAAATGAACGATATAAAAAATGTGCTGGATACGGATCCGTTCGTTCTTTTCACGGAATCGTTTCTTTGAACCGGTTCGTTCATGAACGACACAACTCTATTTAAAACCGGAGGCGACACGCTGATAAGGTGTATGCATCAGCTAGTTAGCTCCATATGACAGGAAGAACGCGTACCCGACGATTGGAACATGAGCATCCTGTGACCCGTCCATAAAAAAGGAGATAAGACATTATGCTTCAACTATAGGGGCATAAGTCTTCTCCCTATCGCCTACAAGATAGTGTCAGGGATATTGTGCGAACGACTAAAGCCCATGGTCAACTAAATAATTGGACCATACCAATGCGGCTTTAGACCTGCAAGTCCACCATTGACCAGATATTTATCCTGCGGCAAATCCTGGAGAAGACCCAAGAGATGCAGATCGACACCTACCACCTTTTTGTCGATTATAAAGCAGCCTTCGACAGCCCGCTACGTTCAAAGGTATTTCAAGCCATGCCTGAATTTGGTATCCCCGCAAAGCCCAGCGTTTTAAAATGACTCAAACTAACACACGATCTTCAGTTAAAATAGGAAAGAACCTCTCCGAAGAGTTTTGTACCAAAAGAGGTTTCAGGCAAGGAGACAGCCTTTCGTGTGATCTTTTCAACATCCTGCTAGAAAAGGTTATACGAGAGGCAAACGTCAAAAGAAGTGGAACAATCTACACCAATAGCCACATGTTACTTGTTTATGCTGATGATATAGACATCATGGGACGATCAGTAAAAGAAGTAACCGATACCTTTATGAAGGTCAAAGGAGAATCTGCTAAAGTAGGTCTGGCGGTAAACGGCGAGAAGACCAAGTTGATGGTGTCGACGCGCAATGCGTGCATTGAGATCGGACCAACTGTTGAAGTTGGTTCCTATAATTTTGAGGTAGTAAAAGACTTCGTATACCTCGGCACCGCCGTAAACACAACAAACGACATCAGTTGTGAAATAAAAAGAAGAATTATATTGGCCAACAGATGCTACTTTGGCTTAAGTAAGCACTTCAAAAACAAAGCCACAACTCGTCAAACAAAAATAACGCTTTACAAAACACTGATACTACCCGTGCTGATGTATGGTTCCGAAGCCTGGGTACTTGCGCAAGCAGATAAGGCAGTGCTATCTACACCCCAATCCGCGTTGACGGTGAATATCAACGTCGCATGAACCACGAGCTGTATCTGCTATACAACCACATCAATATAGTTAAACGTATCGAGATGCAGCGATTGCGTTGGCTAGGCCCGCTAAAATGGCGTATAAATTCGAGCCACACGGCGGCGCACTCAGAATTGGCAGGCCAAAGAATAGATGGCGCAAACAATTGGATGAAGAGATGACAAGGCGCGGTATTCCAGAAAGCGAAGCACTAAATAGAGAGAATTGGAGACCTTTTCTTAGTTCGGTCTATGGAACAAATGTTCTGTAATGGGCCAGCTAAGTAAGTAAGAATAACAAAAATCAAGGAGATTCGAAAGGAAGTCTTAAACTGCACTTTTCCGAAATTTTGTGTGTGGGGTACCCGAAGGAGTGGATCTATAAGACCATATTCCAACTTGATCTATATCTCGTAGAGATATTATAATGTGCAATACTAAAGAGTTATCGTGCGCCCCATTTTAGCAAAAAGATTTGACATTTTTTGGGGGAGGTACCTGAAGGAAAGGACCTATATGTCTCATCTATATAGTGAACCGATATGGCCCATCTTCGAACTTAAACTAAGTTTGGGCAACATATTACGAAGTGCAAAATTGGACACCAAAATTTTTGGAAATGAATTTCGACCAAACATACTTGCGGTCCAAAACCATTATTTCGATGAGGCACATTTTTGATCCTATCAATGTGTTTATACCCTCTCCAGCTTTAAGGCTGAGGGTATAAAAATGCGAGATATAGGGCTGTCTGCTATAGGCTACTCTGCAATCAGTACCATTGTGAGGGAAAAAGGGAGAAATGGAAAAGTGGGACTGTGACAAAATCGAGATGTACAGGAGCCAGAATGAAGTCCGAAAATTCAAAAAGTGCAACATCAAATTGTTAGCTTTGGTACAGGCACATTCTCCGGTAGATACCATCAAGGTTATTTGGTAACTTATACAGTTGGTGTGCTCAGGATATGGAAAGAACATCCAATACTAGCGAAGACGACGAAGATACCACAGATCCAATCCCACAAGATGGCATTGAATGTATACCGTCTGACCAAGATGAGCTGAAGACAATGATAAGCAGAGCTGTGTATGCATCAGCTAGTTAGAACCATCTGGCATCCCGGCCACAAGAAGGGAGATAGAACTGTGTGTGATAACTACAGTGGCATAAGTCTGCGAATATAGACGTCGTATGAACCATGAGCTGTATCTGCTATCGAGATACAACGATTGCGAAGACTAGGCCGTAATGAGCGATGATGAACCCGCTAAAAAGGCGTATAAATACGGACAGCATGTCGGTACACGCAAAACTGGAGGGCTAAGGCTTCGATGAAGTACGCAAGTGGAAGAAGAAATCCGTGTCTCAGATGTAATGAAAACCTAATGAAGATCACTGTGCCACTACAAAGTGTATCTCTGTTATTTTGTTATCCATCTGCCCATCCATATATCTCTCTAACACACATTAACCACACACATACATATGTATTTACCTCTTTCCATGTGTTGTTTGGTTTTGGCTATGGAAAATTTATGATGTTATTTTTAGCCAAAAGGTATGAACAACAACAACTACATGATAACCCAATAGCATTTACACGTTTTGCCAAGGGGTTGTGGATAAGGTAGATAAGAACAACTATACTACTTATGAGAAACATAAGTACTCTTTTCTTTTGGCAAACTAAAAAAAATTAAAAGAAAAAATTGAAGGCATGAATAACAAGAAGGCAAACATATATACAGTGGTCGTCCGTTCGTGTGTTCGTCCGTCCGTTTATCGACAACAAATGAAACATTGTACACTTCATAGCTTGTAAAATTTGTTCAACATCATTGACTTGAGTTACATCGTTTGTGCTGATGTTTTTTAGACATGGAGGTTTTGGTATAAAGGACTTAAACCTAAACTTTATTACTTCCGTCAAAAGATTGTTTATTTGAATGCCGAGACGGTTTGATTAAATGGCTTTTATTGGTTGTGGGAAAATGTGTCTGCAATCAAGAATTGAGAACTTCATGGAGGGAAACCTATGTTCTACATGTTTTTTATTAACATATAGAAGGACTTATATCTCTAGAAGACCCCTGAAAAGCTGGGGTAGATTCAGCGGGGCCAGGGTCGTCACAAGAATTTATTTGTTATAGGGCATTAGAAAGAGAGAGGAAAGACACACAGTTGGTTTTTCTTTAAAACGTTATAAACAATCATTTATTTCTTAGTAAAAATTACACTTTACACAACACTGTATTGAGCATTATTATGACGATGATTAGGGCTCTTCGGCTGGAGACGAAGTTTGACGGCGTCTTTTGGGCAGAACCACGGCCCCATGAATGTTGATGGCAGAATAGTTGGCAGTGGCTTTGGCACAACATAGGTCGAAGAACGTTAACGTGGAACCACAGTTGTGTATATGTCGGAAGCCAAGGGCACGGCAATCCTCCACTTGACTCCAAACACACACTACACCAATAGGTCTAAAGCCAGGGACACGGCAATCCCCCACTTGACTCCAAACGCACACAAAAATATGTCTAAAACCAGGGGCACGACAATCCCCCTCCTAACTATAAACTCACAACACAAACTAATTTCTGCTTCGCTATGGGCACGGTACTGTCTGTTCGCAACCTCTTTTTATACCCGTTGGTGGTCGTATGCTGACTTTGTTTAGTTTTATTCACACAACTCATGATTTTGTTAAGTTTAATTATTGACCGCCAGGGTTACCGCATTACATCAGCATGGGTTCCGTAAGCAGCACAGCACGACAACAGAGCTGCACGCCATATCCATACATATTAGTTGAGGACTCAACCAGAGCAGGACGTGTGATAGAATAGTTATGGTGGCACTTGACTTATCAAGAGCCTTCAATACTGTCAAGCACTTCACGCTGTTTGAGGACATCGAGCAGAAACGTTAGATAATCAATTCAAGAACAAAAAGTCCAAGCCCCGTAGAGTGAAACAATAAGTTCACCGGGGTGATTTGATATCTCCGGAACTTGTTTACCTCTTTCACTGATCTTACTACGTTTTCCAACCGAGGAATAGGCAAATATCCGCCACTAAATCTACAATCATTGTGAACACAACACGGGCTGTAGATGTGAGCACTGAGTTAAATTTCATGGTCGATGGTAACAGAATTCCGACCACTGACTACCCTAAGATTCTAGGGGTCATATTGCGACATGTATAGATGTAAGAACATGGTCATCAAGTCCATAGCCGAGAGAAACTTTGGCGCGATAGCAACTTTAGACATGGATATATTGTAAGTCAAGCGATTTGCAGATATCGAAAATGTTATCACCGATTAGAGATGACTGATTCTGGGTGGTTTGCCTTTTAAAACAAATGGAAGAGGGAACCGGCACTAACGTTTACTGAGGCAAGTAAGAACGGTGTTAAGTTTAACCCGGTCGAACTTGTTATACCCTCCACCATGAGTTGTATTGAAGTAAAACCGAAAAATTAGTTTCCTTTCGCTTATGAAGACGACTAAATACCAAATTCCAGCAATTTCGGTAAAACAATGTGGCTAACTTTCAAAATATCGAAAACTGTGAGGTACCATTCTATGGGAGCTACATGAAGGCGTGGACCTGTATGGACAAATTTCGGGTGGAAAGTTTTATACCACCAACGAAGACTAAATACCAAATTTCAGCCATTTCGGTGGAATATTGAAGCCACAACCTTAAAAAACCGAAAATCGGGAGCTACAGTTCTATGGGGGCAATATGAAAGCGTAAACCTGTACCTACAAAATTCAGGTGGAAAGTTTTGCACCCCCAACGAAGACTGAATGCCAAATTTCAGCCATTTCGGTGGAATATTGAGGCCACAGCCTTCAAAATACCGAAAAGGTGGATGTACAGTTCTATGGGGGCTATACGAAGGCGTGGACCTATACCTACATATTTAGAGGAGAAAGTTGAATACCCCTAATGAAGACTAAATACCAAATTTCAGCCATTTCGATGGATTATTGTGGCCATAAACTTCAAAATACCGAAAATCGGGAGGTACCGTTCTAAGGGGGCTATATGAAGGCGTTGACCTGTACTAACAAATTCCTGGCGGAAAGTTTCGTACCCCCAACGAAGAATAAATACCAAATTTCAGCCATTTCGGAGTAATATTGAGACCACAACCTTCAAAACACCGAAAATCGTGAAATTTCTACCACACTTATATGAGGTTCCAATGTGGACGCAATCGGTCCACTCCTTCGGGTACCTCCCACACAAAATTTCGGAAAAGTTCAGTTTAGGACCTGCTCTCGAATCGCTTTGATTTTTGTTGCACCAACTTATATTCACTGCCCCCCATACGACGCTATAAGTTTCATCAGGGGCAAGCCATACTTCCTGGTGCAAAAACCCCTATGACACCGTGTGCAGTGGTTGGAGAACAAAATAACTCTCGAACGGATCTGCCGATTCGGTACAAAATGTGGCATCGTTTAAGTTCGAAGAAAAGCTATGTCGGTCCACTCCTTCAGGTACCTCCCCCACAAAAGTTCAAAAATGTTCGGAAAAATTGTGCGCACGATAGCTCTTGTAGGGAGTGACTGATTTGGTCCATACTTTATACATCCTAATATATCAACCAGATTTAGATCAGGTTTGAATATAGTCTATATTTGTCCTCTCCTTCGGGTACATCCCACACAAAATTTAGCATAAATTCACTGTAAGACCTGCTCTCGAATCACTTTGATTTTTGTTGAAGCAACTTGCATTCGCTGCCTCAATTACGAAAGTAAAAGTTTTTTCAGGGACAAGTCCATAGTCCTTGAGAAAACAGCCCGAAAGTTGTAAAAAACCCCTATGGCACCATATGTAATGGCTGGAGAGCTCGAACCGAATACTGCGTTCGTCCACACTTTGGGTATTGTAATATTTCTTCGATTATTAGATGAAATACGAATGCGGTGCTTATAGGTCCCCGCCTTCCGGTACCTCCCCCACAAAAGTTGGAAAATATTCGCTAAAATGGTACGTGCGGTTTCTCATAGACGTTGCGACCGATTTGGTCCAAACTTTGGATCTCTAAATATTGTCGAAACTTAGTTTATGTTCAAATTTGGGCCCTATCTGATCAATCCTTGTGTTATCACCCACACAAATGTTCAAAATTTTTTTGTGGTTAAGGGTGTGTTCGAGGATCCTTTGGGTATTTTTACCGAAGGGTTTCCTAGAGGCCCTGTTTAAAGCGATATTATGTTTTTCGTAGGCTAGTGTGATAAAAAAGCCCTATCTATCGTTATTCCCGCAAATGTTTGAGCTTAAATCCTATCCATACTTTTGTCGGTTCATACGCCCAAAGTTTTGAAAACCCCCCTAAATACGCAAGTTTTTTTTTTTTTTTTTTTTGAAAAAAAAAAAGTATTTCAATCCTCACATGCTGAGGGTATATCTCTGTCGGCAAAGCCGACTGATACTTTTTTACTTGTTTTCCTATAAGGGACCAGTTTTGAGATATAGGTTTTATAATTCTTATGCACATGTAAGGGAAATATGCACATAATCAGACGAACCGGCTAAAATAACGTAAGTATCCGGGTCTGTCCCCCCAAAAAATATATGTTTCCTTGAAGAGCGAAATTATACCTATCTTTAAAAAATCCAACAAAATCAGAGCCCATGTGTAATCGAAAGCCCAACGGGAACGACCCCAACGAATTTTTGTCCGAAGGTAGGTTTAATTGCGCTGATTACGGAAATACCTAATACATAGTTTGTAACTCCTCGAGATATTCATTTTAGACCCCATAAACTATATATTCTTGATCAGCATGCAATTTTACATCGATATAGTCATACCTGTCCGTATGTCCGTGTGTGGAAATCACTCCGAACGGATTGAGGTAGAACTTTTGGTATTGAAAATGGGCTATATAGGTCCACGTTATAACGCCCCATTCAAAAGTACGCATCACTTTAAATTATTTTGAACGTATTAGTCGCATTTGAATATCGAATTGGTTTTAACTTGTGTTTCCAGAGACTACAAAAAAATCCCACAAAAATTGATCTAAGTTTTGGTATAGCCCCGATATAACGGTACCTCCCGATTTTCTGTATTTTGAGGGTTTTAGCTATATTCTTTGGCTGAACTACCTGTAATTTAACGTTTGAGGTTTCCAGAGGTCACATAATATCTCCACAAAAAATCGCTAACATAGGTTCATGTTCCGATATAGCCCCCATATAACGATACCTCCCGATTTTCGGTATTTTGAGGATTTTAGTTACATTTTTTGACCGAACTACCTATAATTTGACTTTTGAGGATCCCAGAGGTCACAAGATATCTCCACCAAAAATTGTCAACATAGGTCCATGTTTTGGCATAGCCGCCATATAACAGCACCTCCGGATTTTCGGAATTTTGGGTGTTATGGCTACAGTTGTTGACCGTACTACATGTAATATTTGAGGTTCCCAGGAGTCACAAAATATTTCCAGAAACAATTTTTAACATAGATCCATGTTCCATGATCTACCAAAAATTGTCAACGTCCCGCTATAGCCCCCATATAACGGTACCTCCCGTTTATCGGTATTTGGATATTTTTACTTTTTTACAGAACTACCTGTTATTTGACATTTTAGGTTTCCAATGGTCACAAAACTTCTTCAGCAAAAAATGGCAAAACAGTCTATGTTTTGGTAGAGCCCCCATATAACGGTACCTCCCGATTTTTATACCCTCAGCTTTTATGCCAATGAGGGTATATACACTTTCATACGGGCAAAATGTGCCTCATCGAAATAATGGGTTTAGACCCCAAGCATTGGGTCCAAAATTTGGATTTCGAAATATTTTGTCTAAACTTACTCCTTCCGCTTCCACTCCTTCCGGTACCTCCCCCACAAAGGTTCGGAAATGTTCGGAAAATTTGTGCACACCATAACTCATGAAGGGAGGAACCGATTTGATCCGCACTTTGCACATCGTGAAATATAAGGTTCCATTATGGACTCAATCGGTCCACTGCTTCGGGTACCTCCCACACAAAATTTTGGATAAGTTCCGTATAGGACCTGCTCTCAAATCGCTTTGACTTTTTTGCAACAACTTGTATTCACTGTCCCCCATACGACGGTACAAGTTTCATCCGGGGCACGTCCATACTTCCTGAGAACATAGCCTGAAAATTTCAAAAAACCCTATGACACCGTGTGTAGTGGTTGTAGCGCAAGATAACTCTCCAACGGATCTGCTGATTCGGTCTAAAATTTGGCCTCCGTAATATTTTTTCCAAGCATCGTTTAAGTTCGAAGATAAGCTATATCGGTCCACTCCTTCAGGTACCTCCCCCACAAAAGTTCAAAAATGTTCGGAAAAATTGTGCACACGATAGCTCTTAGAGGGAGTGACCGATTTGGTCCATACTTTCCACATCCAAATATATTTACCAGATATACATAGATCAGTTTCGAATATGGACTTTATTTGTCCACTCCTTCGGGTACCTATAACACAAAATTTCTGATTAGTTCACTTTAAGACCTGCTTCCGAATCACCTTGATTTTTGTTGAAGCAACTTGCATTCGCTGCATCAATTACGACGGTAAAATTTATTTAGGGGCAAGTTCATACTTATATGGCACTCTCGAACTGAAAACCGATTTGGTCCAAAATTTGGCCTTCGTCATATTTTGTCCTAACTTCAGTTTCAAGATGGGAAATACCGGTCCACAACTTCCGGTACTTTCCCCAATATTTAAAAATGTCACTAAAATGGTATACACTATGACTCTTGAACGGGTCAACCGACCCCCCACAAAAGTTCAATATTTGTGCCTAAGTGCAGTTTAGGGTATGTTCGAGAATCCTTTGGAAATGTATACCGATGCTGTTCGATGCGGTCCTGTTTACAGCGATATTATGTTGTCCGTGAACAAGTCCATGCATCTTGGGATTCTGGTGCAAAAGTTATACGATGACCCACTGAAATTACTAGGGCGCGATATCTATCGAAAAGACATGGTTCCGCTCACTGGCTATATCTAACATATACACATATTTATAAATGGTGGTGGTTTATTGAAAGGCATAGAAACACCAAACACAAAAGCAACAACAGACACGCAGGTACATAAAAACAAATTATGTTTGGATCCAAACATATATTGCATTCGCTGCATCAATTACGACGGTAAAATTTATTTAGGGGCAAGTTCATACTTATATGGCACTCTCCAACTGAAAACCGATTTGGTCCCAAATTTGGCCTTCGTCATATTTTGTCCTAACTTCAGTTTCAAGATGGGAAATACCGGTCCACAACTTCCGGTACTTTTTCCAATATTTAAAAATGTCACTAAAATGGTATACACTATGACTCTTGAACGGGTCAACCGACCCCCCACAAAAGTTCAATATTTGTGCCTAAGTGCAGTTTAGGGTATGTTCGAGAATCCTTTGGAAATGTATACCGATGCTGTTCGATGCGGTCCTGTTTACAGCGATATTATGTTGTCCGTGAACAAGTCCATGCATCTTGGGATTCTGGTGCAAAAGTTATACGATGACCCACTGAAATTACTAGGGCGCGATATCTATCGAAAAGACATGGTTCCGCTCACTGGCTATATCTAACATATACACATATTTATAAATGGTGGTGGTTTATTGAAAGGCATAGAAACACCAAACACAAAAGCAACAACAGACACACAGGTACATAAAAACAAATTATGTTTGGATCCAAACATATATTTGTTTGCAACCAGTCCCAAACAAATATTTGTTTGGATCCACACATATTTCTAACATATATTTTTCTGCGAGTGGTCACAACACCTCTCCACTGAAATATGTCAATATAGGTCTGGTATAGCCCCATATAACGGTACCTCCCGATTTTAGGTATTTTGAGAATTTTAACTTCTTTTTGATCGAACTACCCATTATTTGACATTTGACGTTTAAAGTAGTCACAAAACTTTTCCACCAAAACCTGCCGATTGGCAGGAGTTTAGCTATTTGTGTTGACCGAATTATCTGTAATTTGACATTTGAGGTTCCCAGTGGTCATGAAATTTCTCCACCAAAAATTTTCAACATAGGTCAGCACTTTGATATAGGCCCTATATAAAGGTGGCGCCCAATTGAACATTTTTGATACATTTTCTGACTTTATAGAACTATTTGGTCTTTTTTGGTCACAAAATATCTCTATTCAAAAATGTGGACAGGAAGGAAAATGAATAACATGTATTTTATGGTGGAGGTTACAAAAAGTTCGGCCGGGCCAAACTTAACGTCATTCTTACTTGTTTCTGAATCGTTTCGATCACAAAACAAAACCACAAACGTTTCCACTGAAGAAGAGCAAAACTGTACGACCTTTGAAATGTACTTCAGCTATGCTCTTCCGAGTTGTTTGATTCACGAACGAAACAAAGTGAATCGTTTACAAACGTTTGCTGTGCGAAATGATCAATGACACATTTGACTGTTTAACAACCCAATAAGCTAACATCACATACTTGGAACATATTGCGGTGGATGTTTCAATCAACCACCAAACGTTTGCAATGTGTATTGTTCGGTTTCCATTTCAATGAGTTGTTGTGAAATTCAGAACTTTTCATTTTGTGTTTTGTACAAACAAAACGAAACTAAACAGCGATTTCGGTGAACTTGTTTTGGTTTGTATTGTTCTTATAGAAAATACCAAACGTTTGTAAATGTTTTATAAATGTTATTTTCGTAGGCTGATAACAAATCCATCTTTCTACGAAAATATATTCAGAATTCTCCACTTACTCATCCACTCCTATATAACTCACAACTATGTATTTCCTACGAGAATTCATTGTTTTTTCTTGCTTCTTTAAACGTTTTACTTTAAGCACTCTTTGTGACAGTTTATTAAGTTGACATGTAATTATTGGTGGATGTCTTCACTAGCTTCCCAAGCGATTATCATCATTATTTTTCTACAGCGTTTTTTTTTTGTGGTACCAAGTTGGACATAATGCTTTATTATCTGACCAAATGTAAGATTAATTTTCAAACACCTGCACTTAATTGGAATCCCACTCACACACACACACACAAACATACACTCACCAAGAAAGAGATGGCAATCACAAAAACTAATTGCAATTGCAATCACGCCTTATGAGTTTTGGTTTTGAAGAAAGAAAACCCAACTAAATTGTTGACTTCAAGAATTGCAATGGTTGGGAGTGACAAAGTTTTGGGAAAGAAGCGAATAATCTAAAATATTGAAGTTGTAGAGTGGTGCTTGCCAGCATTGAAACTCCTCCACAATTTGCTTCTTTCCATTCTTACAAGCTGTTCACCCTGAAATCCTATTTAATCTGTTGTCTGTCTACAGACTGCGATGTGGTTGGGAGGGTACATTTTGGACGCAAAATATCTAGTTTCTTCATCTCATTCCTTTGAATGCATCTTAATCCAGCATGTAAATAATTATAGGTAGCCGAAGGACCGGCATGAAAGCCTTGAACCCACCCCTTTTACAACGAACAAGACGGCCGGAACCAGACGTGCTCTTGCTTTCACCATATGCCACTAAATCTATCTCCTTCCAGTTTAGCTAGTTATACGCTACAAAATTTAACTTTTAAATAGGCAACTCTGTGCAGGAAGTTAGAGTTATGCATTCCTTAGCATGTTCCAGACTCCGGCAACAAAACATCAACTGTGGCTAAATCCCACACATATGTCATGTCCGTAAAAATGCTATCATACATATTATATTCCACTAGGATAAATTTTCCCTTGTCTCCTCGGGGATTTTCGAGGTAAATACAATTTTTTGTTATAATTGTCATTATTTATTTCTTCTTCTACTTAGATCCTTTACATTTAGAAATTCAAATATCTATCACTCCCTTTATATTTGCCCCTTTACTTTGGTGGCTGTCATAGAAACCAAATTGAGACTCAATTAAGTTTTATATGAGAAGAGTTTTCTTATGTTTCCTGCTGCTGTTGCTGATGATGTTCCTTGTCCACTACTATTTCATTCGGATAAAACCAATTTTTGTTACGTATTGGGATGGTGGGTCTTGCAGGAGTCAACCACTGAAGTAAATATGGTTGGTGATTTACTTATAGTAATGTGTGTGTGTCTGTGTTGTAATAGTTTTCTTTTATTTCGTTTGCTATCTGAACAACAAACCACACAATATAAATAAGTATAATTATCAATTTTGGTTAAAATAACATTTTGCCTTTAGAAACAGGAAATTGTCTACATAATTCAAACTAGGAGTGTATACAAAATTATTGCATGTACGACACAGGATGACGTAGGGGATGAAAGATACCAAGGAAGGGTTCTGACCGGCTTTAAAATGCAAAGCCTAGGAGTTATCTTGGTTCCTCTCTCATCTCAAGTGGATACTGACGTCCTCGTGTTGTCACCTGGGGAGCTGCTTTTAACACCCGTTAAAGGTAGCGAACTAACATATGCCACGCCCTCACCCATAAGAACGTTAAAAACTTGGGTTTGGGAGTCGGGTTAGTAACCCTATCCAAGGAAAAAACAGAATACTGTGGAAAAAGAAAGAAAGGGGAAACAAATCCCTCTAAAATTGACGACCCCGACAAACGTTTTAATGACCATGATCTGCGAATATGCACCTGGAATGTTCGCACTCTTCATAGAGAAGGTGCAGTTTATGCGCTGGTAGATGTACTTGAAAAATACAAGGCTGATATAACTGCCATATAGGAAATACGATGGATTGGGAAAGACGTCACAAGAACACCTAAAGCTGATAGACGGTATTCCATTTGTAGAAGACCTATAAAAGACCTTCTTTCTATGGAAGACTTGGAGAAGGGATTCTGTCTTCAGAACACCTACAGAAGTTATTTCTTTCCATAAAATACCTAGAGAAGGTATTTTATCTATAAACGACTTAAATAAGGTATTCTTAAAAAAAAAAAAAAAAAAAAAACAGTACTAACGTGGTTGTTACCCTCAGCTTTAGGATAAAAAGGGTATTTACACTTTGATACGACCAAAAATGTGCCTCATCGAAATAATGGTTTTAGACCCCAAGTATGTTTGTACGATATCTGTTTCAGACAATTTTGAGTCGATCTAGCAATATCCGTTCATTTGTCTGTGTGGCGGGCTAGTGCGCACGATAACTCTCGAACGGATCAATCGATTTTGTTCAAATTTTGGGTATCGAAATATTTTGTCCAGATTTGATTTAAGTTCGAAGATGGGTCATATCGGTCCACTCTTTCAGGCACCTCCCCCACAATAGTTCAAAAATGTTCGGACAAATTTTGCGCACTTTAACTCTTAAAGGGAGTAACCGAATTAGTCCATACTTTGCACATCGTGACATTTCTACCAAAAATAGATGAGGTTCCGGGTGGCGTAGGGGATGGATGATACCAAGCAACGGTCCTGACCGGCTTTAACATGGCAAAGCCCAGGATTTATCTTGGTCCCTCTCTCATCTCAGGTGGACATTGACCTCCCCGTGGTGTCACCTGGGGAACTGCCTTTAACATCCGTTAAAGGTAGTGAGCTAACATGTGCCGCGCGTTCACCCATTAGAACGTTAAAAACTTGGGTTTGGGCGTCGGGTTAGTAAACATCCTCTAGAAAAAACAGCCTACTATGAAAAAACGAAAGAAAAGAAAAACAAACCCCTCTAAAGTTGACGAACCCCGCAAACGTTTTAAGGACCATGATCTGCGAATCTGCACCAGGAATGTTCGCACTCTTTATAGAGAAGGTGCAGTCTTCGCATTGGCAGACGTACTTGAAAGGTACGTTGGATTAGGAAAGACGTCACAACAACACCTAAAGGTGACGCACTGTATTATAGCTGTCATGACGTAAAGTATGAGTTTGGTTGCGGATTTGTAGTTAGTCGGAGACTAAAACATTTGGTATCCACCTTCACCCCAGTGAATTAAAAACTTGCTGCAATTCGAATAAAAGCTAAATTCTTCAACATCAGCTTTATTTGCGCTCATGCTCCCACTGAAGAAAAGGACGAACAGACCAAAGATATATTTTACGAGCGCTTAGAAGAAACATATGACCGTTGCCCTGCCCATGACATTAAAATAATTCTAGGCGATTTTAATGCCAAAATTGGAAAGGAAAATATCTTTGACCTAACAGTCGGGAAATTCAGTCTCCACAGTGAAACATCTGACAATGGTATGAGGCTGATAGACTTTGCAGCTGCAAAAAACATGGTAGGTACCAGTACCAGTTTTAATCATCTCGATATTCATAAGGGCACCTGGCTGTCTCCAGATCAAAGAACAAGAAATCAAATTGATCACGTTGTGATAGATGGAAGACATTCACGAGCGTGTTGGATGTACGATCGTTCCGAGAAGCAAACATAGACTCGGACAACTACCTGGTTGCAGCAAAGGTACGTACCCGTCTAAATGTTGCGAATAAAAGACGAACAGACACAACACGGAAGTTGGACATCGGTAAGCTGCAACCACAACAGATAGCCACAGCATATTCCACTTATCTAGCCCAATTGCTTAATGAAAGCACTCCTTGTCCCGATAACATATCAGCACAATGACAAAATATTGCACACTCCATTCAAACCACCGCAAAATCCATACTTGGGTACCAGAGACCTCCACCAAGGAATCCATAGTATGACCAGAAGTGTCGTGCTGCTACCGAAGAGAAAAAATGCGGCATATAGGACTACTTTACAATCAGTAGCAAAGCGTAGCGCACGAGAGGGGTATCGGAAAAAAGAAGAGAAACGTCTTTTCCGCAGGAAAAAGAGAGAAATGGAAAAAAGGGAGTATGAATAAATCGTGATGTACAGGAGTCAGAATGAAGTCCGAATATTGTACCAAAGAGTGAAACATCAAACTGATGGCTCCTGTAGAGACCAGGTAATTTGGTAACTGATACAGATATTATGCTCAGTAGTGAAATTCTGTAACTCATTTTTTAAGTTACCGACAAAAATCGGTAAAATTAAAACGCAAAATTATGAATGAACGTTGTAAACAAAAGTTGACAACATTGTTGCTATCGGGTAGGACTTTGCGACAGCTTTATTTTCGTTGTTAACTTATGTCATGTTCACACGAGCGTTTCAATTACGTTGTTCGCCTGTCGAACGACGTACACGAATTAACCCGTTTCCACGACACCATTCGTAATTAACAGAAACATAAACAAAATTTCCTTCATTTTTGTTTCCTTGTTTTCACGAAAATTTGAACCGAAAACACATAAAATATACATTAAATGAATAGGAAAAGCAATAGACTTTCCTTCAAATGTATCTTCTATATTTATCTGCACACATTTCATTCATTTTTTCCATAAATTCTGAATAATTTTGTATTTTCAATATATTTTTATATGTTTCTATTTTCAAAATTAAAGAGAGAGAGACATGTCAAAACAATGTTTGTGTATACAGACTTTCAGTTATTTGTTTCCTTTTTGTTTCTATTTTTTACTCGGTTTTGAACTAATTGACAAGAAATGTGTGTGGAATTAAAAAGGAAACACAACCATCCTCCTTCTGCATCTATATAAAATGTTTAGTTCATTAATTTTCATTCATCTTTTTCCTTTTTATACCCTATACCACAATGTGGAAAAGGGTATTATAAGTTTGTTTTGGTAAAAATTCATGTAACACCGCGAAATATTCGTCGGAGACCCCCAATGTGGTATACCATTCTTCATATCTCGACGAGATAAAGCGATTTTGAGATGTGTGTCCGTCCGTCTGTCCATTATAAATTGTAAACACGCTCCAGACCGCAATTATGGACCAATCGTCACGAAATTTTGTATGGAGGTCGGGTTCATATCAGAATAGATCCCTATTCTTATTAGTGATAATCGTGAAATATTTAGCGGGTGAAATGGACCAAAAACATAATATTTATCTAATTTTGTAGCGGCTCTGTAGGTCTCAATAATAGTCCGATCAACGCGTAATTTTAAATAAGGTAAGAGTAAAGGAGAAGCTTGCAATTTGAGATGGCGATCGGATAATATTTAGAGGGTTAAATGGACCAAAACTTTTGTGTAAAAATTGTGAAAAATTTTAATATACAGCTTATATCTTAATTCCTGGAAGTGAGATATACTTGAAAGTGGAACGCTTTACATTTCAATTGATGCCAATTATGTTGGTGTGCATGATTAGATAACAGAGTTACAGCCTAATATATTCCGTTATTTGTTTGTAGTGTAATAATAAACTCGCTAGAAGTCGCAATTATAAATCAATAGTCACGAAATTTTGCACCGGGTAAGAGTATAGGTCGAAAAAGATGCCTACAATTTTGAATGATGATCTGATATTCTTTAGCGGGTGAAATGGGCCATTACTTTTGTATGAAAAATATAAAAAAATTATTTTTGTCGATATTTTAATTCCTTGAAGACATATATATTTCGCAAAGAAGCCTACATATGGAAAAAAACTACTGACCTTTCCTCTGATGTAAATTGCAATAAAGTGTTTGCTAGATAACGGGCCTACTGCCTAATATATAATGGGTTTTTATACCATGCTACATATTGTCTCTCCAAAAGTTTATGTAACACCACGAAATATTCGTCCTAGACCCCTTATTTGGTATGCCAAAATTCATATCTCGACGAGATAAAGCGATTTAGTGATGTGTGTCCGTCCATTAAAAATTGTAAACAAGCTTTTAAGGCCGCAATTATGGACCGATTGTAACAAATTTTTTAAGGAGATTGGGTTCGGACCAGAATAGAAATGATTAGTTTTTGGTGATGATCGTGAAATGTTCACGGGATGAAATGGACCAAAAACAAAATTTTAACCAATTTTGTAGCGGCTCTGTAGGTCAAAATAATAACCCGCAAAATTTTCAACAAAGTTTGAGTTTATGATGAAGAAGAAGCGTACAAACCAACGTGAAGATCAGATAATACTTAGCGGGTTAATAGACTGAAACTTTTGTGTGAAATTGGTAAAAATTTCAATAAAGTAGCGGTAAAACAACTACATAAGTGGGTTTCATTACATTTTAGTTTGTGTGAACTAAATTTTCCTTTCCTGCTACAAAAATGTCTTTGTCATGCTAGATAACTTTTTGGTTTTGGTCATAAGAATTATACATTACATCTCTGGTATTTGATAATTTAATTTTCACAATCATTGAAAAGAAGTTTTGTGGAGAGCGTTTGTCCAGGGATAGTGGTATAGGGTATCCTATGGTCGGCTCCGTCCGACTATAGACTTTTCTTACTTGTTTCTAACAATTTTTGTGTTTTCAATAAATTTTTCAATTTTGAATTTAGACATGTCATAATTAATTTTTTCGATAAATTCTCTCATTTGTTAGGGATAGGACATACTTATTCGTCGTTCAGAGAGTATTTCTAATCGAACAACGTAGAAAAATCGTCGTTCGTTCATAGAATTTTGTGTGGGGAAATAAGTAATTTATTCGTAGTTATGGGTCGAACAATAGAGAACGAACGACGTGCCGTGGAAACGGGCTATTACCGAAAATTTTAGTTAATTACCAAAATTATAAACATTTTAATTTTACCGATTTTTGTCGGTAACTCAAAAAATGAGTTACAGAATTCCACTACAGGATATGGAAGGAGCATTTTTCCAAACTGTTGGTATCCAATAGTAGCGAAGGCGGCGAAGATACCACAGATCCAATCCCGTATTATGGTATTGAATGTATAACGCCCAGCCAAGATGATGTAAAGGCAGCAATAAACCGACTGAAGGATGGCTTACCAGCCGAGCTGTTCAAAACCGGAGGCGACACGCTAATAATGTGTATGCATCAGCTAGTTAGCATCATTTGGTAGGAAGAACGAGTACTCGACGATTATAACCTGATCATCCTGAGTCCCATTCACAAGAAAGGAGATACGACTGTATGCTCTAACTACAGGGGCATACGTCTTCTCCCTATTGACTACCAGATAGTGTCAGCAATATTGTGCGAACGACTAAATTGGGTCATACCAATGCAACTTTAGACTTGCAAAATCTACCATTGACCAGAAATTTTACTGCGACAAATCCTGCAGAAGACCCAAGAGATGCAGATTGACACCTACCACCTTTTTGTCGATTACAAAGCAGCCTTCGACAGCCCCTACGTTCAAAGGTATTCCAAGCCATGTCTGAAATTGGTATACCCGCAAAGCTCATTCGGCTTTGTAAAATTACTTTAATTGATACCCTCAATAAAATTAGGAAAGAACCTCTCCGAACATTTTATTACCAAAAGAGATTTCAGACAAGGAGACAGCCTTTCATGTGATCTATTCAGCATCGTGCTGGAAAAGGTTATACGAGCTGCAACCGTTAAAAGAAATGGCACAATTTACACCAATAGCCACATGTTACTTGTGTATGCTGACGATATAGACATCATGGGCCGATCAGTAAAATGAGTAATTGGTAGGTTTAAGAAGGTCGAAGGAGAACTGTAAGGCCAATACTTCAATGGAGCGAACAAGTGAATCGTGAAATCAGAAGGCTCGATATCCTAGATTGGGGAAAATAAATCAACCAACAGAGAGGATCTTTTCATTTGTTGGGCTTATGGAACAAATGTTCTGTATAGGGCCAGCTAAGTAAGTAAGTATGTACGACACAAAGCTCGGACGATATGTGAATGTGTGTATAAAACGAGCCGAGTTAAGATTGAATTAATATTTATACTATATACGAATATTGTTCGGATAGTGGTTAAACAAAGTGATATAAGATACCTATGAAAGTCTAGGTCTACAGGAAGACCTACAGAAGTTTTATTGAATACCAATAACATAAAATGTCTTATTCCTATAGAAGGGGTGCCATCGTGGTCAAATGGTGTGAACACACGCCTTGCAAGCTGGATGCCCAGGTTTGATTCGCAGTTCTTATTTCTAAAGAAGACGCAGATCAGGTCTTTTGTCTATAAATGATTTATAGAAGGTCATCTTTCTGTAGAAGACCTATAGAATGATTTTCTTCTGTAAAAAATCTGAAGAAGGTCTTCTTTATACAGATAACCTATAGAAAGTTTTCTTTCTCTAAAAGACCTATAGAACATCGTCCTTTTATAAAAGACCCATAAAAGGTCTTCTTTCCACAGAAGACTCAAAAACGGTTTTCTTTGTTTAGAAGAATTAGAATAGCTCTTTTTTTGTAGAAGACTTATAGAAGGTATTCTTTCAATTAAAGGCCCGTAGAAAGCCTTCTATAAAGGACTATAGAAGTCTTCTTGTAGAAGATTTCTTTATATAGAAGAACTACAGAAAGTTGTCTTTCTAAAGATGACCTGAAGAAGGTTTTCTTTATACAGATGACCTCTGGAAGCAGGGACGTACGCAGGATTTCATTTCGGGGGGGGCCCAACATGACCAAAAATCATGAAAAAATCAAATGTTGTGTAGCGTTACGTAAAGCTATTTTAAGGGGTTATGACCACTTATAAGCATCAGAAAAGCCATTTTCATGCATTTTTTATAAGAAATCTATGAAACCTTGATTTACCTTCTATTTTTTTTTTTTTTTTGAAAAATATATACATCACTGTTTTTACTAAAGCAGTTTGCGGTACCCACTGTAGTTTAAAAAATAATAAATCGATCAGCATATATTTTTGTGGGATCATTACGAACATAAATGGGTGCCACCGTGGTGCAATGGTATGCACACCCGCCTTGCACGCAGAAGGTTGTAGGTTCGATTCCCCGGCCAACCAACGTGAGTATTTCAGCCATGTAAAACTTCTCTACAATTGGTGTCTTCAGACACGCCGTTCGGACTCGGCGATAAACAGTAGGTCCCATATCATTGAGCTAATACGAATCGGGGTGCACTCATTGATATGAGAGAAGTCTCCCTTGTCTCTTCTGGGATGTTTGTGGAACAATTATTATATTACGAACCTAATAATCTTGTCTATTATCGAAACGGAATTAATTAAAATTAATTTTAAAATTTTTGTACAGTTAAAACCATAACTTCGATTTTAACAAAAAAAAAATTGATATTTTTTCGGACTCCGTCAGCAGTTTTTAAAAGACTCTCTAGTTAAGCACATTATTTATGTGTATAATAGTCCCACAAAAACATATAAAGACCAAAGCATCCGTTTTCGAGTTACAGTGGGTACCGCTTTCAAAAGTGACACTTCAAGGAAAAGACGTTTTTAGTTTCTATGCTACATACAAAACACAATAAATGTTTCCCTTCGAAAGCTAATATCTCGGTAAATTTTTCTGCGATGGACTTGAAATTAAGCCAAAAAAATTGGATTTTTCGAATTTTATATAAAATATTGGTACAAAGTATATAAATTCAATAGAAATAATTCATAATATTTAGTACACAATTTTAAATATTTACAGAGTAGGATATTTAGAATTGAAATTGAATATCGGACCATGTTCGGTAAGTCGCCATGTAAAATGTACGCCCCGTTTTCAGTGTATTGAAGTTTTTAATCATACAGGCGCACATTATAGTTTATCGCAGAATTTTACAACCACAAAGAATTACCGTTGTCTTTGCTATAGCAAGATTTTTACTATTTCGATGATCTTAGCCTAACTTTTAAGAATATCGGCTAACGTTGTCGCTGATATGTTTCCAAATGAAAACATTAAGAAAAAGTTTACAGTTTTGAAGATATGGTGCGAAATCTATACAAATTATGGAATTTTTAGATATATTATAAAATTTGAGGTAATAAATGTAGTTTTTCCAGTTCAATATTTGTCCAAATATTTTATTCTGACCCTTATCTACAAATTTGCTTCAGAGGTCAGAAGAAGATTTGCATTGGTTTCAGAGATATAGCCTCGAGTTACTTTAAAAAGTCGACATTTAACAATTTCTAGGTGGGGCCATAAAATCCAAGCTGGATCTGACTCAACAAAACGCAACTAGGGCTTTTGTACTTCTATACTTTCAAAAAATCCTCACTTCAAATTGTGTGCACAAGATTACCTTAAAAATGTCGCACAGTGTTATTTACCGGAAGAGATAGAGTCTGATTCCAGGATTATTTTTACTTTTAATATAATGTTAAAAAATAAGCGTTATATTTTTTTCTTGATTTTACGATTAGAAGTTTTTGGACTCGATGACAAACAATTTGATGGACTTAGTTCTATATAGTTTTGACAAATAACAATCGATCCTTATTGAACCCCACTTAATTATTCGCTAATAATAAGCTAATTAATTTTAGAAATAGATCTTATTTTGAGAGACACTCCTCTCGATAGTTACCGCGCCCATAAGCTATTTTAGTTGGTCACCGTAGTATTTAGAGCTTTGTCAGAAAGCATAAACTTGTCCACGAAAAATAGGATTTCGATGTAAACAAGACTACAAAATGTCCAAAGGATTCCCGAGCAGTCTTTAAACTGCAGTTATGTTAGACTTGTATGAGGGACCTGAAGATGTTGTCCAAACATATTCTCTTGGAAGTTGATGTACTTTTGGAAGTAATTTTGCGAGTGAACCGAGATAGTCCAAATTAGGTTCGATTTTAGACCGAATCTGTTAGTCCCTTCGACCATTTTAGTGAAAATTTTTGAACTTTTATGGCGGAGGTACCGAAAGGACTTAAATTTAATTTGGACAAAACATTACGAGATCCATAACTTGGACCAAATCGGTTGATCCGTTCGAGAGTTATCATGAGTTCCAACCTGCCAGACAAACAGAAATACAGACGGACGGTGGTATGTACTTCCATCTTGTCTAAAACGAATATCGTCCATACATATGTATGTGGAGTCTAAAATCATTATTTGATGAGACCTATTTGTATCGTATCCTAGTGTATATAATCTCGTAACCTTAAAGTCTGAAGCTACAAATGACGCACAAAAATTAATTTGTCTTCATTATTTTCTCATACTGTTTAGCAGCAAATTTGTCTGAAATAGAATAACAAAATTTTGGCGATGTCAGTAAAACAAATTTTAATTGGCTTTCAAGATGTAGTCCACGAAGCACCGGACCTTCATACACTTTATCCAATAGACATTTCTTCATATACTTCCATTCCCACAATACTGAACTCGTTTTTTTGTTGTTACACAATGAGTTTTAAGCCTCGAGAGCTCTATTTAGTTCGAATATGACATAAACTTGGAGTATATTCATTATGGAATTCGAATTTGATAGTGGAATGATATGACATGAAGAAGTAATTCAGATTGCATTGGAAGTTTCTCTCAAAAACAGCATACAAACAAAAATTTTTTAAATATTTTCTTACAAAACTTGTTAATGATGTACATTTTCTGTTCAGAAACTTAAGATAATATAAGTTTTAATTTGAAATCTGCACAAACATTTTTATGAGAAAAAAATATAATAACTAGTTACAGTAGCTTAACAAATTTTGTTCGACCAAACCATTTCGGGGGGGGCCCGGGCCCCCTGTGCCCCCCCCCCCCCTGCGTACGTCCCTGTCTGGAAGGTCTACTTTCTATAGAAGACCTATATAGTAGGTCCCCTTTTTATAGAAGATCTACGAACGGTTTTCTTTCAACAGAAGACCCATAGACGATATTCCATTTGTAGAAGACCTATAGAAAACCCATAAAAAGATGTTCTTTTTCTATAGAAGACTTAGAGAAGGGATTCTGTCTTTAGAGACCTAGAGAATGTATCTTATCTATAAACGACTTAAATAAGGCATACTTTATAAAAAATAAAATATAATTTAAAAAAAAAAATAAGTTTCAGTGATGTATTTAGAAATGCACTTAAAACTAGGAAATAATTTGTCGCTTTATTTTCGAGGCTGTCTTGAGCTCTATAGGCGTGGTTATTTTTAAGAATATTTTCTAGGCTATCTTGAACTCTATAGGCGTAGTTATTTTAAAGAATATTTTAGAGGCTATCTTGAGCTCTATAGGCGTAGTTATTTTAAAGAATATTTTAGAGGCTATCTTGAGCTCTATAGGCGTGGTTATTTTTAAGAATATTTTCGAGCCTATCTTGAGCTCTATAGGCGTGGTTATTTTTAAGAATATTTTCGAGCCTATCTTGAGAACTATAGGCGTGGTTATTTTTAAGAATATTTTCGAGGCTATCGTGAGGTCTATAGGCGTGGTTATTTTTAAGAATATTTTCGAGGCTATCGTGAGCTCTATAAGAATATTTTCGAGCCTATCTTGAGCTCTACAGGCGTGGTTATTTTTAAGAATATTTTCGAGCCTATCTTATGCTCTATAGGCGTGGTTATTTTTAAGAATATTTTCGAGCCTATGTTGAGCTCTATAGGCGTGGTTATTTTTAAGAATATTTTCGAGCCTATCTTGAGCTCTATAGGCGTGGTTATTTTTAAGAATATTTTCGAACCTATCTTGAGCTCTATAGGCGTGGTTATTTTTAAGAATATTTTCGAGCCTATCTTGAGCTCTATAGGCGTGGTTATTTTTAAGAATATTTTCGAGCCTATATTGAGCTCTATAGGCGTGGTTATTTTTAAGAATATGTTCGAGGCTATCTTGAGCTGTATAGGCGTGGTTATTTTTAAGAATATGTTCGAGGCTATCGTGAACTCTATAGGCGTGGTTATTTTTAAGAATATGTTCGAGGCTATCTTGAGCTCTATAGGCGTGGTTATTTTTAAGAATATGTTCGAGGCTATCGTGAACTCTATAGGCGTGGTTATTTTTAAGAATATTTTCGAGGCTATCTTGAGCTCTATAGGTGTGGTTATTTTTAAGAATATTTTCGAGTCTATCTTGAGCTCTATAGGCGTGGTTATTTTTAAGATTATTTTCGAGGCTATCTTGAGCTTGAACGTGGTTATTTTTAAAAATATTTTTTTAGCTAAATTCCCACCACTAACTACCCCAAGGTTCTAGAGGTCACATTCAACAGCATGTTCACATCGTCCGCCCATGTCACAGCGATCTACGACAAGCCATGCTGTAGAAATATGTAAGTTCCTCAAGTCCCTAGCAGGTAGCACTTTGGGTGCAGACAAAAAACAGTTGTCGATCACATATAACGCGTTAGGTGGGTCTGTGGTAAGCTATTCGGCGCCATTGTGGTCTGTGAGTATGAGTCATCGAGATGAAAAAATATTCAAACCTGTCAGGCTTCTGAGTCGAGCCATTTTTGGTCAGATTCAAATTTCCAATTTTTTCACGACTCCGACACAAACACCGGTGTCGACTCCGAAAATAAATTCCACCACTCAAAATGTATTAAATATTTACTTTACTAATCAAAATCCAAATTACAGTGATTCCAGTGTGAAATCTTCAAGGTACGTTACCGAAAAATGGATCTATATTGTTCATTTTATTCGCAGATAGAATCCAGAATGCAAAGTGACAGCCACTTCAGTATGAACATGTAGCATGACCCTCCAAAATAACTAAAATAATAACCGACTCCAACTACGACTCCAAAACCCTGGTCAGAATGCCGCAACAGGGTGCCTCCTTTCTTCAGTGAACCATCTACATGAGCCGACAAAGATTCTTCCGGTACGGCATGCTCTCGTTTCAATACTTTCTCAGGGGTTACCCTGAGACCCATACGGCTGATACTGTTCTGCTGATTCACCACAAAAATATTTTCTTTCAAATCCTATCAATAAAAATATTTTTTCGTTCAGCATACATAAATGGAACAATATTGGCATTTATGTTATGACATATGCATCTCTTCCCTTTAAAATTTATCTATGCAGGACAAGCCCTTTGTATCAACACGAAGGTGAGTGAGTATAACCAACTACATAATAAACAAACTCATTCAAAAATATTGAAAAGGACACGTAGTGTCCTTTTGGGGAACGAAATTGTCTTCTACTTTCTTTATTCAATTATTTGCTCACAAAATGAAAATAATTTGATTGTTATTTTGTACGAATGAATGTAGTCTATACTTCGAATTATAAATGGTAACCAACAACAACAGGATACAATAACCATAGACAGACCAACTATAACATATCGAATATGTGAATAAACAAATATTATTGTACTCTTCAAAGCAACCTGGGAGCTGGGTAAGAGACCTTATGTGGATATTTTGCAATTGATATCAATTTGTATATCAGGCTGTTCAAGTATGAAATTAAAATCTCATTGTAAGAGAATTCCAAAATATTGTTATTCATTGTTACTCATAATCAATAGAGAATTTGAAATATACATAATTAGTTCATGAATTATTATGGAATATAGGGAAAAGTATTGCAGTACCCCATGATATAATTATTAGAGGGTAAAACTACAACAAAAGCAAGGGAATAAAAAGTAAATGGAAAATTGTTGTTGTTTGTACAGTTAGTGTCAGTTAAATAATTGTAATAAATTATTTATATACTTATATTTATTATATAAATAATTTTGGTGATGTAGTGGATGAAAGATACCATAACAAGATAAGATAACATGGCAAAGCCCAGGATTTATCTTGGTCCCTCTCTCATCTCAAGTGACGTCCCCGCGGTGTCACCTGGGGGGAGCTGGTTTTAGCACCCGTTAAAGGTAGCGAGCTAACATATACCACTCATTTACCCATAAGGCCGCTGCACATACGGCGCGTTGCGTTACAACAATCACATGAAAACTTCAAGAACAAACTTGCCATCACTTACACATTTTTCATGTGGTAGTTGTTTTCAACGCGCAACGCGTTACACAACGGACCGTATTTATTTGGCCCCTTTATAGGGCCATGGACCGACGTTCAACGGACCGTATGTGCCGCTGCCTTAAGAACGTTAAAAACTTGGGTTTGGGCGTCGCACAATGGTGCATCAGTGAACAAAAATCGAAAAATTTGTTGTCGATTTTTTATAATTTTATAGTTTTATTTTATTGAAAACACTTCAAGTAGGATAATCGTGAAAGAATTTTGTCGATATATGGTGTTACTACTCGTATAAAGTTATAGCTCCTTAAACATAGACAAATTTTCGTAGGTAGCCTATATTGAAATTTATATAAACAAGTAAAAAAGGATCAGTCGGCTTTGTCGACAGAGATATACCCTCAGCCTATGTGAATTGAAACACTTTTTTTCAAAAAAACATGTATGTATACATATTTAAGGGGGTTTCAAAATGTTGGCGTATGAACCGACAAAAATATGGATTTGGATATAAGCTCAAAAGTTTTGCTGCGAAGGTATCTAAAGGAATGGACCGACATAGTCCATTTTGGAAGTGGGTCTTATATTGGGTGTCATTCCCCTCGATAGATGTCGCGACCAGCTGTCGTTTCAGTTTGTCACCATATAATTCAGAGGTTTTGGACCATTATATCAGGAAGCATGTACTTGCCTACGAAAAACATAATATCGCTCTAAACAGGACCACAAGGTAAAAATTTTCAAGTGATCCTCGAACAGACCCTCAATCGGGTTGCTCTCTTTATGAGATATCGCGCTTAACATTTTAGCATTTTTTTTTTTTTTTGAATTTTTGTACAACCACTACCTTCGAATTTCAATTTCATCTAATATTCGAAGAAATGTTACGATATGCAAAGTGTGAACCAACTCGAGAGTTGTCGTGCTCTCCAGCCACTATATATGATGCAATAGAGGCTTTTTACACCTTTCGGGATGTTTTCTCAAGAAGTAGGGACGTGGGAAACTTTTACCGCCGTAATTGAGGCAGCGAATGGAAGTTGCTTCAGCAAGAATCAAAGTGATTCCAAAGCAGACCTTAAAGTGAAGTTATCCAAAATTGTGTGTGGGAGGTAACCGAAGGAGTGGACAAATATAGTCCATATTCGAACCTGATATTTATTTGGTAGATATATTAGGATGTGTAAAGTATCGACCAAATCGGTCACAACCGAATAATTATGGGTCGAACAACGAATAGAGAACGAACGACGTACCGTGGAAAAGGCACATAAAAAAGCTCGAATCTGAAATAATTTTGCCGATGCACAGTGGTCCCACTCGTATGCAAAGGAGTGCCAAATATAGTTCTAATCGAGCTACCGCCTCCGAATTTTAAACATATTTTTATAACGAGTCCAAAAGAGAGAAAACAAATTTTAATGGATGTAGGTCCACATTTGGGTGTAGCCCCCATATAAAGGTACCGCCCGATTTTTTTTTTTTATTTTGACGATTTTAGCCAAATTTTCCAACCGATTTGACTGAAATTTTGCATGTTCAGTATAGGTCCACGTTGAGGTATAGCTCCCATATAAACGTCCGCTCGATATTCTGTATTTTGACGATTTTACAGGCGTGGTATAGCGGGAATAACTTACAGGTTGGCAGATGGGGGCAGTTGAATTTTTTGATCATAAACGAGAGACTTTCCCCTGTATTTAAAAAAATACGAACTTGCCCTTACGGGGCCTACATAATGGTCTGTTCCAGTACTGCAAACATCTAATAATTTTTACTATTTTTTCCGATAACATAAAGGAAAAAATGTTATCGTAGTAAAAAATAATAGTAGCAGACCATTAGTAAAACTCAACATAAATTTATAGTAATGATATAAATGGCCTGTTCCCGTACTTTAAAAAGTGGTAAAAGTTGTAAAAGTCGTAAACGATTTTCATATAAATGTTGTGTACGGGAACGCAAAATGTGTAAAAATGGTAAAAATTTTAAAAACTTTTTAGTTCTGGAACAGAGCTAAAAATAGGACAAAAAGGCATTTACAAAGAATTTATTTTTAAGGATGTTAGAAAACGAATTATTTTTTTTTTTTTTTTTTTTTTTTTTGTAAAAATATTGTCAATGCCATCAACTATAAGCTTCATTTTGGAAATTGAACATTAACCTCTTATTTTTTTTATAATTGCACTCATAAGCTACGAATGCTTTGCGGGTCTATTTTGCGTTTTTAAAGCACCACATACAAATCTCAACTTCTTCGACTTAACTTGACCGCTGTAAATTGGCAAAAATTATACTGGAAATTCAAAATTTTATTTGTTTACAGAATATTTATTTCAATCGCAATCAAATTTGTCGGCATAAATTTTTCGATTTTTGTCCACGGGTGGAACCACAGTGCGATGGGTAATGTCACTATTTTGATAGGAGTTATATGTATGATAAATTAAACCTGATTACAACTTTTGAGTTGGGAATTAAGGAGTAGCCATTGGCCTTAAACAGTTTATATTGTCACGATAATGGTTCTATATTAATTAAGTTGGCATGTGTTTTCGGACATTTCACGTCAAATAAATCGAGATAGAAAGCTGCATAAACATGACTATAGTTTCTATTATTTTTTTTTCAAATTTAAACCAACTATGTGGCAACTCCAGACAGGTTGTTAAAGAGGGAATATTAAAAACAAAAGAACCATTATATACAGTGACTACATCCAAATCAGAACAAATTTTTGTTTAAATCGGTAAAATTGAACAGGTACCTTAGTCCCAATTTACATTGGGCGAGTTTACTTGCGGCAATTGTCATTTTGTAGGAGAGAGAGGTGAGGCATATGGTAACCCTTTGCCTCTCAGCACCCTCTCTCACCTACAAACTGACAATTGCCGCAAGTAAACTCGCCCAATGTAAATTGGGACTTAGAAAACATCAGAAATTAAAATTAAAGACTATTAAATTAAAATTGACTGAGTTGTAGCAAAATCGGAGAATGATATATAGGGACTATATCAAAATCTGAACCGATTTTTGTAAAAATCAATAAAACTGATTAACGACCTAAGAAAACATGGCATATTAAATTTGAAGGATATTCAATTGAAATTCAAAATCGGGAAAATATATAAATTCAAATCTGATCTGATTTATGTCAAATTCGGTAGAACATATTAGGGGACTTACAAAGTATCAGATACTTAATTTGAAGGTTATTCTCCTAAAATTGACCGAGTAATAGGTATATCGGGAAAATATATATTAGGGTAATGATTTTTTTTAACATTTTTTATCAAAAATGATTTCCTGTAGTGAGAATGAATGAACTTTTGCCTATTAATGCCTAAAATAACATTCATTCGACTTTATTATAAACTAAAAAAAAATTAAAACAAGTGGGAAAAGGCTATAGTCGGTACGGGGCCGACTATGTGATACCCTACACCACTACTACTACTTCTACTTTCATAGTCAGGCTTTTCTTTTGGAAAGTCCCCAACCAAAGCTGTGATATTCGTCATTATATGTAATTAAAATCGCAAAAATGAAAAGTTGGGTTCTATTAGCGACTATTGCGATATCTTCGATATCTCCCACAGCCTATGTTACATCGTTGTAAATGTGATATTTTCTACTTTCCTTGCCAGGTTCTGCTTTTTATATACCCCTTACAGATGCTGAGATATTTTCTTTGGAACAAAGAAAATTGTTTGCTGAACTAAATTGTTTGCTCATTCCGATCCCTAAATATTATCCGACCATCACCGAAATCAATAGGCTTCTTCCTCTTTGAGACCCCCATTAACCCTCAACATTTCGTGACGAACTGATCAAAATTGCGACCTGTAGCATGATTTCCAAAAAATGGATTAATAGAATGTATTACTGACTATTGCGATATCTCCGTTATTTGGTCACCTACGCCGACCTAGTTTGCATCATTGTAAAGATGGAAGCTTCAGGCTTTGTTTTGGAAAGTCCCCAACCAAAGCTGTGATATTCGTCATTATAATTAAAATCGCAAAAATGAAAATTTGGGTTTTATTTGCGACTATATTATTTGTATCACCTACGAGAACCTACTTTACATCATTAGAAAGGTGATATTTTCTACTTCCATTGTCAGGTTTTGCTTTTGATATTTCCCATACAGAAGCTGAGATATTCGCTTTGGAAAAAAAGTTGTCTTTTATAGGTTTCTTCCCCTTCGGGACCCCTTATCAACGTTCAAAATTTCGTGACGATCCGATCAAAATTGCGATCTGTAGCGTGATTACAAGGTTTAGATGGACAGACGGACGGACGGACACACATAGCCAGATCGACTCAGCTCGTCGAGACATTCATTTTGGTATATACATATAAGTATGGGTCTACGACCATTATTTCGATGCGTTACAAACTTTTTGGCCAAAACCAACTTGTAATACCCTCTCCTGAAAAAATTTTGGAACGATCCTATTATTCAATATTTTATTTGACAATTAATTTTCAATAACAACAATGTTGTTTTTGTTAATTTGTTAGTTGTAATTCATGCATATACCTTATATAAATTTGCCTTGGTCGGCTTTCACGGAATCTATCTCCTTTTGTGTTTTGATGACAAAAAAACATTATTTGTTTACAATAATACAAAACTTTTTTAATGGGACTGAAGTCGGTGTGTGATATCTGGATATGTACTTTAAAGAAGAAAAGGCGTTATGTTCGGGACGAACTGTTTATATCCTCTACCACATTAAAACACAGTATACATATCTCTATTCGACATATTCACGAATGCAATCAGTGTATTCGAACGTGGATATATATTTTAACCACTTTCTGCGTGGAGATTCTCCCAACGAAAGGATTTCCAAAAACCATATTACAGATGATATTCTTAAAAAGTATGCTAATAGCTTACAGAAAATGTTTCAAAAGCGAAAACATGGAGCTATATTATAGCTCTGTTCCTTTACGTGCAAGAATCTTCAAGTTTTACCACTTTTTACTCGAAAAGCGTTCCTTCACTTCAGACACAATGCAATTCATATGGGAGCAGTTTCCAACTTTTACTACTTTTGCCGGTTTTACTATTTTCAAAAGTAAAGGAACAGACCATATGGCTACATCACACAATATGCTTTTTCACATGTATGACATCAGCTGGGGCTCAATTCTGTTTCTATGAAAATGTGAAATGAAAACTTGCATGGTATAAGTAAAGAGGTAGATTTAAATGAAAAAAATCTATAGAACCCTTGTTTTTCTTGAATTCCTAAAACTTCAAAATAAAAGCAACAAGTGGGTTTGTTTACAATGCATTTTTTGAGCATTTTATAAAAAACGCGAAAAATGAATGAAGAGTTAAGTTTTCTCCACATAATCGAGTTGTGAATATGATAAACCGATTGTTTCAATGCAAATCTCACCAATTTCTTCCATACAAATGGTTTAAAAACAATTTCAATAATCATTGAATTCGATTGTTTTTAAAATTGTTTGGCATATTATTCAAACACCACACATACATACACAGTTTGTTTATATTGTTTTGAAGTTTTAGGCATACTCGAATGAAAAAATTTAAATTGACATAAAGCTTTGGCTAACCTTTCTTATTAAACCATGAAAACTTGTATAAAGGAGAAAAGTGTCAAATGAAAAAAATTATAAAGGAAACATTTTTCATTTCAAATTTCCATAAAACAAGAATCCAGCCCCTGGTCTGTCATGGCACAATTACCCAGGTAGTGGCATCGTAAAATTTTGAATATGTTATGTCAAAACTTCCTTTATGTTGTTGGGGAAATTATAACAAAAATATTTTTTTATAAAGGGATTTGACTTTTCATATTCGATCAGCTGGTGTGATACCACTACCTGGTAGTTCTGCGTAAAAATATATGTGTAATATTAATTTGAAAGATTTTTTAGTTATTGCTTCAATTCTGTTGGAAAATTTGGCTAAAAACTTTTGCATGGTGACTGTACCGAATGTGGTCTGATATGGTTCATTTTCAATTCATCCAAGGACTAATATACTATTATACTATGTTCCAAATTTCAAACTTGTATCTAAAATATTGTGTTTTCTCTCCATTGTGGCAATAATAGTCGATGGTCACACTAGCGAGTTTTTATTTACGAAAAGTAGGAAGAGGCAACATCATGAACACAGAAAATTTGACGTCGCCATATTGAAATATTGCTAGTCTGACTAAAATTATGTACATATATAGGTCCAAGTTTTGGTATAGCCCCCATGTAACGGTACCTACCGATTTGAGGTATTTTCACGTTCTTCGCCACATTTGCAGACCGAATTAGCTATAATTTGGCATTTATGGTCCCTGGGGGGGGGGGGGGGCAAACAACATATCTACAAAAAATTATGTATATAGGTCCAAGTTTTGGTATAGCCCCTATATAACGGTACCTCCCGATTTTCGATATTTTGAAAATTTTAACTACAATATTTAACCGAACTAGCTGCAATTTGAGGTTTTCAGCGGACACGAAACTTCTCTACCAAAAATCGTCAACATAGGTCCATGGTTTGGTACATCCCCCATAAAACGGTACCCCTCGGTATTTAGAAAATTTTAGCTACAATTGATAACCGTACTAGCTGTAATTTGACATTTGAGATTTTCAGTGGTCACGAAACTTCTCCATCAAAAATCGTCAACATAGTTCCATGTTTTGGGTGACGTAAGGAATGGAAGATACCAAGGAACTGTCCTGACCGGTTTTAATATTGCAAAGCCCAGGATTTATCTTGGTCCCCCTTTCATCTCAAGTGGACACTGACCTCCCCGTGGTGTCACCTGGGGAACTGTCTTTAACACCCGTTAAAGGTAGTGAGCTAACATGTGCCGCGCATTCACCCATAAGAACGTTAAAAACTTGGATTTGGGCGTCGGGTTAGTAACCCTCCCATAGAAAGAACAACAGAACGAAAGAAAAGAAAATCAAACCCCTCTAAAGTTGACGAACCCCGAAAACGTTTCAGGACCATGATCTGCGAATCTGCACCTGGAATGTTCGCACTCATTATAGAGAAGGTGCAGTCTTCGAATTGGCAAACGTACTTGAAAAGTACAAGGCCGATATTACTGCCATACAGGAAATACGATGGATTGGGAAAGGCGTCACAACAACACCTAAAGGTGACGCACTGTATTATAGCTGCCATGACGTAAAGCATGAGTTTGGTTGCGGATTTGTAGTTAGTCGGAGACTAAAACATCTGGTATCCAGCTTCACTCCAGTGAATGAAAGACTTGCTGCAATTCGAATAAAAGCTAAATTCTTCAACATCAGCTTTATTTGCGCTCATGCTCCCACTGAAAAAAGACCGAACAGACCAAAGATATATTCTACGAGCGCTTAGAAGAAACATATGACCGTTGCCCTGCCCATAACATTAAAATCATTCTAGGCGATTTTAATGCCAAAATTGGAAAGGAGAATATCTTTGGCCCAACAGTCGGGAAATTCAGTCTCCACAGTGAAACATCTGACAATGATATGAGGCTGATAGACTTTGCAGCTGCAAAAAACATGGTGGTTAGCAGTACCAGATTTAAACATCTCGATATTCATAAGGGCACCTGGCTCCAGATCAAAGAACAAGTAATCAAATAGATCATGTTGTGATAGATGGAAGACATTCATCGAGCGTGTTGGATGTACGATCGTTCCTTGTTGCAGCAAAGTACGTACCCGTCTAAACGTTGCAAATAAAGCACGAACAGACACAACGCGGAAGTTGGCCATCGATATGCTGCAAACACAACAAATAGCCACAGCATATTCCACTCAACTAGCCCAATTGATTAATGAGAGCACTCCTTGTCCCGATAACATAACAACACAATGGCAAAATATTGCCCACTCCATGCAAACAGCTGCAAAATCTATACTTGGATTCCAGAGACCTCCACAAAGGAATTCATGGTATGGCCAGGAGTGTCGTGCTGCTACCGAAGAGAAAAATGCAGCATATAGAGCTACTTTACAGTCAGTAGCAACGCGTAGCGCACGAGAGAGATATCGGGAGAAAAGTAGAGAAGATAGACGTCTTTTCCGCAAGAAAAAGAGAGAAATGGTACAGGAGCCAGAATGAAGCCCGAAAATTCTACCAAAGAGTGACACATCAAGCAGATGGCTTTGGTACAGGCACATCCTCCTGTAGAGACCAGCAAGGTAATCTGGTAACAGATACAGATAGCGTGCTCGGGATATGGAAGGAGCATTTTTCCAATCTGCTGGTATCCAATAGTAGCGAAGACGATGATACCACAGATCCAATCCCAGAAGATGGTATCGAATGTATACCACCCAGCCAAGATGAGGCAAAACAGCAATCAACCGGCTGAAGAATAATAAAGCAGTAGGAGCCGATGGCTTACCAGCCGAGCTGTTTAAAACCGGAAGCGACGCGCTGATAAGGTGTATGCATCAGCTAGTTAGTTAGAAGAACGCGTACCCGACGATTGGAACCTGAGCATCCTGTGTCCCGTCCACAAGAAAGGAGATAAGACCGTATGCTCCAACTATAGGGGCATAAGTCTTCTACCTATTGCCTACAAGATAGTGTCAGAGAAATTGTGTGAACGACTATAGCCAATAGTCAACGAAATAATTGGACCATACCAATGTGGCTTTAGACCTGGCAAGTCCACCATTGACCAGATATTTACCCTGCGGAAAATTCTTGAGAAGACACATATCACTTTTTTGTCGATTATAAAGCAGCTTTCGACAGTCCCCTCCGATAAAAGGTATTCCATGCAATGTCTGAATTTGGTATCCCCGAAAAGTTCATCCGGCTTTGTAAGATGACTTTAACTGACACTAGTTCATCAGTTAAAATTGGAAAGAACCTCTCCGAACAGTTCAGGACCAAAAGAGGTTTCAGAGAAGGAGACAGCCTTTCGTGTGACCTATTCAACATTTTGCTGGAAAAGGTAATATGAGATGCAAATGACAAAAGAAATGGCACAATTTACACAAATATCCACATGTTACTTGCTTGACGATCAGTAAAGGAAGTAACTGATACCTTTAGGAAGGTCGAAGGAGAATCTGCGAAAGTGGGTCTGGCGGTAAACGGCGAAAAGACCAAATTGATGGTGTCGACGCGCAAAGCGTCCATAGAGCTCGGACCAACTGTGGAAGTTGGTACCTATAACACTGTGTGTAATTTTTTGTGTCATGGAAAATTAACCATATTCTGACACCGCAGCATAATGGAAGACGAAAAATAAGAAGACACGTGTCTCGGCGTTTTCCCTGTTACTTCGAATTTCGCGGTTATGGGCCCCCAAAAACCTGAGGCCTTGATGTCAAAAAAGACCATTTTGTCAGGCTCATATCATCTAAACCGCTAAGAATTTTGGTTTACTCGTGGAGGCAAAGTTGTAGCTCTCATCTTAAAGAATGATAATTGTGAAGCCATAAAATCCATTCAACCTTATCTTCAAGGTCAAAATCGTTAAGGTCAAGTTTCCGTTATAATTTTTTCTCAGATTTTGGCCTACAGATATCAAACCGATCAAAATTGAATTAAACAACCAACTACAAAAATGTACCTTAGATCTCAATAAACAACTTTCTAGAACATACGAACCCTGTAGAATTGGTTCTTAAAGGTCAAAATAGCAAAACAAATGCAATTTTTATTTTCTTTTTTCGGTTTCTGCTCCATAGAATTTAAACCATTCAAAATTCAAGAAAACATTCAACCACAATAATGTAGCGAATATATCAGTATACAACTTTGTGGAACATCAGAGCCCACTACGAACTGTTCTTAAAGGTCAAAATAGCAAAAAACTTTAGAAAATATTCGATTTTTATACTTTTTTCTCCGATTCTGGTCCATAGATACCGAACCGTTCAAAATTCAAGAATACAAGCAACTACAAAAATGTACCTAAGATCTCAGTTAACAACTTCCTATAACATATGAACATTCTAGGAACGGTCCTTCCTGTTCAAAATTCACTAACAATTATATTATGGTTAATGCTCAGGTCTGGAAATAACGAACTGTTCAACACTCTAGAAAATTTGAATGGTTTGTTATTTACGGACCTGACCAGGAAAGAATGGGTAAAACTAATGGAATTTTGAGCTTAAAGGGCCGTTCCTAGAATGTTCATATGTTCTAGAAAGTTGTTAACTGAGATCTTAGGTACATTTTTGTAGTTGCTTGTATTCTTGAATTTTGAAAGGTTCGGTATCTATGGACCATAATCGGAGAAAAAAGTATAAAACCGAATATTTTCTAAAGTTTTTTGCTATTTTGACCTTCAGAACAGTTCGTAGTGGGCTCTGATGTTCCAGAAAGTTGTATACTGATATATTCGCTACATTATTGTGGTTGAATGTTTTCTTTAATTTTGAATGGTTTAATTTCTATGGAGCAGAAACCGGAAAAAGAAAATAAAAATTGCATTTGTTTTGCTATTTTGACCTTTAAGACCCATTTCTACAGGGTTCGTATGTTCTAGAAAGTTGTTTATTGAGATCTAAGGTACATTTTTGTAGTTGGTTGTTTAATTCAATTTTGATCGGTTTGATATCTGTAGGAAAACTCGGAGAAACAATTATAACGGAAACTTGACCTTGACGATTTTGACCTTGAAGATAAGGTTGAATGGATTTTATGGCTTCACAATTATTATTTTTTAAGATGAGAGCTACAACTTTGCCTTCACGAGTAAACCAAAATTCTTAGCGGTTTAGACGATATGAGCCTGACAAAATGGTCTTTTTTGACATCAAGGCCTCGGGTCTTTGGGGGCCAATAACCGCGAAATTTTAAGTAACAGGGAAAAACGCCGAGACACGTGTCTTCTTATTTTTCGTCTTCTATCACGCTGCGGTGTCAGAATGTGGTTAATTTTTTTCGTGTCGCACAGTGTAATTTTGAGGTAGTTAAAGACTTCGTCTACCTCGGCACTGCCATAAACACAACAAACAACATCAGTTGTGAAATAAGAAGAAGAATTGTATTGGCCAACAGATGCTACTATGGTTTAAGTAAGCAATTTAAAAACAAAGCCACATCTCGTCAAACAAAAGTAACACTATACAAAACGCTGATACTACCCGTGCTAATGTATGGCTCCGAAGCATGGGTACTTGCACAAGCAGATAAGGCAGTGCTTGGTGTGTTTGAGAGGAAAATTCTTCGAAAGATCTACGGGCCGATTTGCGTTGACGGTGAATATCGACGTCGTATGAACCACGAGCTATATAAGCTATACAAAGACATGAATATAGTTAAACTTATCGAGATGCAACGATTGCGTTGGCTATCATAAGAATGAACGATGATGAACCCGCTAAAAAGGCGTATGAATACATGCCACATGGCAGTGCACGCAGAATCGGGAGGCCTAAGCTTCGATGGAGCATACAAGTGGATGAAGAAATTAAAAGGCGCGGTATTCCAAAAACGAAGCGAAAAACAGAGAGAATTGGAGATCTTTTCTTAGTTCGGTCTATGGAACAAATGTTCTGTAATGGGCCAGCTAAGTAAGTAAGTAAATAAAGACTTGCGTACATAATACGGCGTTTATATTATAGTTTTTTGCAGGGTTAACCTTCTTTATGAGGATTTGTTTGAAGTATATACAATGGAAATGACATTTGAAACCCAGACCCACTGGGTTAACCTTGTTATATATAAACGGCCTATAAGCTTCCTTGCCTGGTTGCCTTGCTTTCCTGCTTCATTTTTGACATAATAAAAATAAAAGAATAAAGGAGGCCGAGCAAATTCCGAACTGGGTTGCCCTTTTCTTTTTTATTCTTTTATCAGAAGCAAGCAAGGCAACCAGGCGAGGCAGCTTATGTACGTTGGCCTTTACTCCCGAAATTCGAAAAAATTACCATTATTTTTTGCTTTCTCTGACATTTTGGAAATATTTGATAAAGCTAGCGTTTTTCTTTATATACCCAGTTAGCAACACTTTTCTGCCATTTGTTTAAATTCTTTTATCTATCGATTTGTTTTGTTGCGTTCTTGTTCTAGTGCGTTTATGTGGGTGATTTTGAATAAACAGGGAGAATAAATCAAAGAATTCAATTGAAGATAACATTCTAAACGTGTAAAGTCCAATTAAAATTGTTTTCCTACACGCCAACGTAAAGAAAACTCGAATTTCTTTGGTCAATTGACAGATAAGAGGCACAGCTGATTCTGATTGTATGTTGTTGTTTCTGGTGGTGGTTGCCTAGTGAGAGTTCAAGAGTACAGTAGCGAGGCAAGCAGACGTGTCAATCAAAAAACCGGCGAAAAAAGAACAAAATCCACGACATTTTTTTACAAAATTAGAAAATTGGAACAATTATCTAAGCGCAAAAACTATAAAGCAAACTATGGAAGTATTCAAGAAAGGAGCCTTATTCCTCATGTCGGAGGAATGTTTTGACAATTACTTTGAGGAACATAACTTTTTTGATGGTGAGTTAAATCTCTAAGAGAACAAGCAGAAAAATATATTAACTCCTGACCTTCTTCTTTTACAGTACCCTGTTTCAAGGCATTGCTAAGTAAAGGCCTTGGTTTGGCCATTATTGCCGGTTCTCTACTAGTCAAGGTACCTCAAGTCTTGAAGATTTTCAACAGCAAATCTGGCGAAGGTATAAATTTGATCTCTGTCCTCTTGGACTTGACCGCCATCACTGTACATATGGCCTATAGTTATGTAAGTAAATTCCCCTTCAGTGCATGGGGTGACAATACCTTCTTGGCATTCCAAACCGCTGCCATTGCTGCTATGGTTCTATTCTATGGTGGAGCTAAAACCAAATCGTTGCTATTCTGTGTCATCTACGGTGCATTGGTGTATGTGTTGTGTTCTGGTCTTTTGCCCTTCAAAATTTTGGTTACCATTCAAAGTTTAAATATTCCAATTTTGTTGACTGGAAAACTATCACAGGCTGTAACAAATTACAAAAATGGTTCCACCGGTCAACTGTCTGCGGCTACAGCATTCCTCTTGTTTGCCGGTTCATTGGCTCGTATCTTCACCTCCATCCAGGAGACCGGCGATAAAATGATGATTATGACGTTCTGTGCGTCATCATTCGCCAACGGTGTTATTGTTTCTCAAATGTTATACTATTGGAATAAGACTGGTAGAAAGAGTGCAGCTGGAGCTGCCAAGAAGGCAGGTGGTGCCGCCAAAACTGCAGCTAAAAAGACAAAGAGCAAGAAGGTCGATTAAATTATATATTGGCAACAACAACAAATTGTAATGTATATTTTATACATTTTTTTAAGATAATCGTAATGTGAGTGTGTACGTTATGCAAAATGACAGTTTTTTTTTATAAAAAAGAATAAATTAATAAAATTTAATTTTAGTTGGATTTTAATGAAATTCAAGTTTGTTTTATTAGGGAATGCGGAAAAACGAGGAATAAGAGAACTGCTGAAGACATCACTTAGGGCAACAAGTGCGTTTAATAAATGTCTATTACATTGTACAGAATCTAAAATTTTAAACATTAACTAGCTAGTCCAAAATACAACAAGCATATGGGGAAATATAAAATCTAACAAACTTTATCATGAGCGTAATAGTTAATACAATTAATAAACGTACCCTGATAATAATTTATAATAATTAGTGACTCACAACTCGCCTTTTACCACTTAATAATGTCGTGCCATTTTTCGATAAGTTTGGTCATCACAACTTGACATTTTATGTCTGGCAATTGTATTTTTGAGTACCAAAAAAATCGTCCGTTTTTAGCCCACCATCTAAACATTGAGTTCAAATTTAGACTGTAGATTGAATAAACTGAAAAAAAAAATCGATTGATTTAGTGCAACGGATCTACACAGAAGCGGGGCTGCCACCTCCAATCGGAAGGATGTAATGAATGCATAGATTGGACACATTTTCGAGACTTTTCGCGATATCATTCACGTTATGTTACATATCAACTCTCGATAAGAATAGAGGACATGTTAGTGTCCCAAGCTAAGTTCATGAACTCAAGTCTCACATTCCCGCTACGGCAATATTTTAATGTAATGCAGTTTGTGCAGATTTTTCTTCAAACTCTTAGAATGGTTCCAAGTTGTTCAAAATTTGTTATTTTATGAATTAAGTCCACATTATAAAAGTGCAGAAATCTGTCGCTATAGATCAAGGGAGTCTTTACAGACGAGCTGAAGGGAGTCTTTGGGGTCGATTATGGATAGCAACTCAACTGTAGTTCCGTTGCCAGAAGAGAAAATCATGCAATTGAAATGAGTAAAAATACGGAAATTTGTGTAAAATTCAATCAATATCAGTGTTTTGAACCTTCAGTTATTAATTTAATTGTAAAAAAGTATAAATTTTAATGCGGAAATAGAAAATTCTTTTACTAAATTTGCTGTGAGCAACGCAACTGGAGTTGGGTTGCAATCCATAATCGACCCCTTTATTGCCAAGCTGAAGGTTGTCTTTATAGACGAGCTGAAGGGAACCTTTATAGACGAGCTGAAGGAGTATTTATAGACGAGCGAAAGGGAGTATTTATGGACGACCGAAAGGGATTCTTTATAGACGAGCCGAAGGAAGTCTTTATAGACGAGCTCACGGAAGTCTTTATGGACGAGATGAAGGGAGTATTTATAAGCAATTGAAGGGAGTCTTTATAGAGAAACTTCCCGTAGTCTTTAAGTATGAGCTGGCGGCATTATTTATAGAAGAGTGGAAGGGAATCTTTAGAGACTAACAGAAGGGAGTCTTTATATACGAGCTGAAGGGTGTCTTTACAGACAGTCTCTATGGACGAGCTGAAGGTGTATTTATAAGCGATTCAAGGGAGTCTTTATATACGAGATGAAGGGAGCCTTAATAGACAAACTGCAGGTAAACTTTATGGAGGAGCTGAAGTGAGTCTTTATAGAGTAGCTGAAGGGAGTTTTTGTAGACGATATGAAAGGAATCTATATACGAAAAAAAGTCCAAGTTATGCTATAGTTCTTAATTTACTTTCTTGAAAAAAATTAAAAATTAATTAATTTTCTTTCTTGAAATACATATTACAAAATGTTTTTGGAAAAAAATATTAAACAAAATATTCTCCTTGCATCCAGACTCAAGAATTCTGCAACTTGAATTGGTTGCGTCCATAAGGAATCAGGGGACAGGTGAGTGTGATTAGCTGTGCAGCTAAGCAAATGCAGCATATGGTGTGGTCCCAATCCACATGCTGGGAATGTGTTGGGTATCGTGGCGTCCATTCGGGACCAATACAAATTGAGGCGGCTGCATCGTCCGTATCTTAACTGGCTAAAACCACTAGTCTTTGCTTTGGCAGCTGGCGTTCTTCTGATGCGATGAATGGGAAGTGGATGGAGTCTCCTCATGAAGATGGTTCACTGATGTCATGAGGAGGCACCCTGTGGCAGTCCTCAGGGCGGCATTCGGGCAGGCTTGAATCTTCTATCACTGGCACTACGCAAATATAGATAGATTGAGAAGATAATACATGTTAATTAACGTTAAATAATTGTTATTTTTTATTTAACCCTCCGTTGGATACCTGGGTCTGGCCAGGCCTTTTTTATAATATTCAAAAGCGTCTGGTCAGACCCAGGAGCCCAACGGAGGGTTAACTAACATTCTAAAAAAGAACAAATAAACAATGATAACAACATATAATAAGAAAACAATATCAACAACATATTATAACAATTATAAAACTACATTTAATTATTTAAACAATAACATATACACAAAGAATTTTGATTATTACCCAAAAAATTAAACTCTTCAAAACTTCATTTATAATTATCCTGTCAAAATAAAAAAGAAAAAACAAAAACAATATTAATCTCACCAATAATTCGATGAAATTCATAATATTCCTAATCCATAGAACAACAACGTTGAACCAATATGGAAATTCATTTAATTCCAATTCCATAAGTTCAACAGCTCTTTGTTCTATTTTTAATTGGGCTTTGCGAAAAATTTGCCAAAGAATTGCTGAAAGTTTTTTTCCTCCACACCAGAGGCATGTTGCAATTGCTGCAATTATCAAAATCAGCAATATTTTTGCAATCCGAAAGGCAAAGATTCCGATTCGCCCAAGCAAAAACAGAAATCTATAAATACATACATACATATATATGTACAAATGTTAACATTTATTTAAAAACGTTAATATTTGCAAATTCACATCATACTTACCCGTGGCTAGTTTTTGCACGATTTCCTACTCCCTCGCTATTGGTATTTAGCGTTTCCGGCATTGTATTGTATTTATTTTCTAGTTTGTTTTTCTTGAAAAATATATTTCCTTCTGGTTTGTTTGTTGTTTTTTCTGTAACTATTATTTTGATATTGTGTTATGACAATTTGTCATTGACTATAAAAAATAGGGTTTTCAATGTAGAAATATAATATTGGTTAATTTGTAAAATTGCATAAAATTAGAGAAATATTTATTAATTTGAACTGGCAATCAGCGGAAAAACGTGTCGCGTATAGTGAGAACATGTGATTGTGCTAAATATGTGTCTTTTTTCATTTCATTTGTAAAATGTGTCGTTGCTGCAATCCCTATTGTTCGAATGATCAAAGATGTCAATATTACAAGATAGGAAAAGTCAATTGTGAAAAATTAACTGTAGAGGGGGTTAACCTCTGTTGCTACGACATCATAGCAACATTCTGTTAAACGAAAACTGTTACTCATTGGAATATTGACAAGAAAAACATTAAAACTCAAATTTTACGGCGTTGACTTTTGTTTTTTTATTAAATAAAAATAAGAAATAGTGAAGAAATAAATTTCAGACACAAAACACGTCGTTAATGTTTTCTGCCGCGAGGAATGGGAATCAAAAACGATTGGCATTGCTGTTATCAATTCCAGTGTGTTGTGTAGCCATCTGTAACCAAAATGTGGAACTATTAGCATATGTTTTTGGAAAATGCATTTGTTCGGGTCTTTATTGCTATACGTCTTTGGAATGATTGTCACACAATTTTCAAAATGATTAGATTGACAATTGTTTTGATTGAAAATTGAATATTTCATCATTTTGGCAGATATCGGATAAATTGTAGGTGGATCGATCGAACCACACCCTCCGTGGAAGTGGATTGGACAGAAGCCTTAAATTTTCGGATCTTTATATATAATTGAGTATGATATTGGTAAAAAAAACTTCTTGTCAAAATTTTTAATTAAAATTCACCAAAACGCGACGCGGTACAATAAACAATATGCTGAGCAAGATCCATTTATCATTCATGATGCTGAGATTAAGATTGTATAAGGAGAAAAGAGTCAATGAGCTACATAAATACATACATGTATGTGTTGTAAAATGTCATACAATTTTGTTGGATACGCCGAGTTCTATATTCATCATCCCATCTAATTTAAGGCGAATACATGCATGTCCATATCGTACTGCTAATAGGACATTCATGTGGAACATTCTGGAAAGTGGTCTCAAAGAAACTTCGATTGCATTGAGCTTTTATCAATGAGCTATGTATGTGTTGGTACTGTGTTGCAAAAAACGCACCCATTTTTGTGGGATGCACCGAGTTCTGCGCAGGACTTTTATCTAATACACATGCACAGTACCCTAAGGTGTTGGCTGCTGAGCCGGTATGGAAAATCTTGATTTATGATCGTGTGGGTCAGAGAGTTGGGTGTTACGCTGCATGTGTAAGTAACTCCAATATAAATAACAACGAAGGATTTTTAATTATTCTCATTATTCCTTTTTATTTCAGACAATTACATTCTGATCGTGATTCCATAGCCGATGTGCCCGCAATCTACTTCTGTATGCCAACTGAAGAGAATCTCGATCGTATACAACAAGATTTTCAAAATGGCCTTTATGATATTTATCATTTGAACTTTTTGCCACCAATTTCAAAGCAAAAATCTTCTAGCTACAAGTACATTGCAAGCCGGCCCGGCTGTGTTGCGAACATACATCGTGTCTATGACCAATATGTTAATTTCATCAGTTTAGAGGATGATTTCTTTATTCTGAAACATCAAAAGTCTGATCAATTATCATATTATTCCATCAATCGTGCCAATACCCGTGATAATGAAATGGAAGCCTTAATGGATTCAATTGTAGATTCACTTTTTGCCGTTTTTGTAACATTGGGAAATGTACCAATTACTCGTTGTCCACGTAATACTGCCGCTGAAATGGTTGCACGAAAGCTAGAAAAGAAATTACGTGAAAATCTATGGGATGCTCGTTCAAATCTCTTTCAGATGGATGCTACCCAGGCTGGTGGTGGTGTATTTAGTTTTCAACGACCAGTACTTGATCGTAATAGGATCTGGCAACACCGTTACATCATACATGCTCATATCAAGCTTTGGTGCGATGTCTTGGAATTGGGTTTGAATTTGGTCTATGTTAAGGATGATCAACCAACGGGAGGTGAGTATATAAATATGTATTAGAAGCTCTTGGTGGCCTTTTTGGTAGAAAAGACTGATTGGCCTTCTATGAACTTTATCATAGTAAATAAAATAACATTTGGTTTTCTGATGGAATATCATTAAGTAGTCTTATATAGACGACCACTAGGTCTTTTTATAAAGAAGACGAATAGGTTTTTTATAGAAGACTATAAAGCAGGCATGACCAAAAAGAGAACGGAGAAAATGTGAATGTATTCAAAATATTGGCAACTTATAATAGTGTGTAAGTTTGTATTCACGCAAGCTATAAAACAATAACAAATCAAAACATTTGTTCTCTTTTGTACGCTCTTTCTGTGCGTTCGGGTCGTGTGCGTGTAAATTGCCGAAAATCATCGGCACCGCCGTGCCAAATGTGACCATGCTTGCTATAAAGATTTCGCATAGAAAATTTAATATTTTTGTGAAAATCTTAAAAGAAATCCAAGCTTTCGGCCTCTTTACTTGCTTTAAAAACTGTTACAAATCCATGTTTATGGCCTCTTATCTCTCTATCTCCACCTTTGCTCAGGTACCTGCAAAAAGCCAAAACTCTACGATTTGGATCGCAACGTTCGTTTTTGGGCAAATCACAAAGGCAGTCCATTTCCCACTGTGGCTGAGGCAATACAAGAAGAACTAGAATCATATCGCAATTCTGAGGAAGAAATCAAGCGTCTTAAAACATCAATGGGCCTTGTATGCTGAAGCTGAGGTGGCTTTCTCAATGGTCAATGATGCAACAGCTCGTCTTACCAATGCTGTCAATTCGCTGCCTCAACTAATGGAGAAGAAACGTTTAATTGATATGCACACGAAAATTGCCACAGCAATTTTGAATTGTTTTAAATCACGACGTTTGGATTCCTTCTTCGAATTGGAGGAAAAAATAATGTAAAAGCAAACTTTAGATATGCCATTGATGGATCTGCTAACAGATCCAGAATTTGGTACACCTGAAGATAAACTGCGTTTGTTCATTATTTATTATATATGTTCCCAAAATGTTCCCGACTTTGAAATAGAACGTTTAAAGGAAGTGCTGCAAGAAAACGGATGTGATTTGTCATCGTTGTTGTATATACAACGTTGGAAGGCTATTATGAATCGTACACCAGGTGGTGGTACCAAAACAGTTTCTACGTTCTCAAAATTGGTATCACAAGGTTCTTCGTTTGTTATGGAGGGAGTTAAGAATTTGGTAGTTAAGAAGCATGACAGAACTTGTTCTACAACAATTCCTAATAAGTTTCCTATTTTTCACAGAATCTTCCTGTAATCAAAATCACCGGACAAGTTATGGAATGCCGTAATAATCCCGAAACCGATGATTACCTTTATTTAGATCCGAAACTATTAAAGGGATTGATTTCATGCCCAAAAATCGTGCATTCTTCCAGGATGCTGTAGTTTTTGCGGTGGGTGGTGGTATTTATATTGAACACCAGAATCTTTTGGATTTTATACGACAGAAACAAACCGCCAATGTTAGTAAACGTATTGTCTATGGTTCATCCACGCTAACAAATGCCCAACAATTCCTAAAAGAACTATATATCTGCCTTGGGTCGTGAAATTCAAGGTCCTGTTTTAAGTTAGGATCGTCCGATCAGTGCTAAGGATATTTTCAATTTTAAATGCTGTTGAGCAGCAGTGTTCGTATGAATATAACACACAAACCGATAATGGGTGATATTTATACGACATAAATAAAAAATACCGAAACAATAAGGAAACTTTCTTCTTGCTTTTAATTTAGACCTTTAAATAAAAACGCTTTATGTTTGGGTTTCTGTTCTTCTATTTATGGTTGATATTTATAACTGATAATTTATAAACAAAAAATAAAATTGCGATTATTTTATGTAAAATTTTTTGCTTGGAATATTGAAACGGTACAATAAGAGACTGAAACGATTGGTAAATATGTTTTTGCTCTCTCTCTTTCCAACAGCTATATAATGTAGATCATAGATGAACAAGATGAGCAATCGCCTTTACATTTTCATACGATTCGCCAACAAAATGATCTCTTCGTGTTCATCGTTGTTGCAGATAGATGGTTGTTGTTGTAGCAACGCAAATAGTATGTTCTTTCGTGTATTATTTCAGTTATCAGGTTCTGGTTCCTCTGAGTCCAAACTCAAGAATTCTGCAACTTGAACTGGTTGCGTCCATAAGGAATCAGGGGACAGGTGAGTGTGATTAGCTGGACAGCTAAACAAATGCAGCGTATGGTGTGGTCCCAATCCACATGCTGGGAATGTGTTGGGTATCGTGGCGTCCATTTGGGACCAATACAAATTGAGGCGGCTGCATCGTCCGTATCTTAACACGGCTAATACCACTAGTCTTTGCTTTGGCAGCTGGCGTTCTTCTGCTGCGATGAATTGGAAGTGGATGGAGTCTCCTCATGAAGATGGTTCACTGATGTCATGAGGAGACACCCTGTGGCAGTCCTCAGGACGGCATTCGGGCAGGCTTGAATCTTCTGTCACTGGCACTACGCAAATATAGATAGATTGAGAAGAGAATACATGTTAATTAACGTTAAATAATTGTTATTTTTTATTTAACCCTCCGTTGGATACCTGGGTCTGGCCAGGCCTTTTTTATAATATTCAAAAGCGTCTGGTCAGACCCAGGAGCCCAACGGAGGGTTAACTAATATTCTAAAAAAGAACAAATAAACAATGATAACAACATATAATAAGAAAACAATATCAACAACATATTATAACAATTATAAAACTACATTTAATTATTTAAACAATAACATATACACAAAGAATTTTGATTATTACCCAAAAAATTAAGCTCTTCAAAACTTCATTTATAATTATCCTGTCAAAATAAAAAAGAAAAAACAAAAACAATATTAATCTCACCAATAATTCGATGAAATTCATAATATTCCTAATCCATAGAACAATAATGTTGAACCAATATGGAAATTCATTTAATTCCAATTCCATAAGTTCAACAGCTCTTTGTTCTATTTTTGATTGGGCTTTGCGAAAAATTTGCCAAAGAATTGCTGAAAGTTTTTTTCCTCCACACCAGAGGCATGTTGCAATTGCTGCAATTATCAAAATCAGCAATATTTTTGCAATCCGAAAGGCAAAGATTCCGATTCGCCCAAGCAAAAACAGAAATCTATAAATACATACATACATATATATGCACAAATGTTAACATTTATTTAAAAACGTTAATATTTGCAAATTCACATCATACTTACCCGTGGCTAGTTTTTGCACGATTTCCTACTCCCTCGCTATTGGTATTTAGCGTTTCCGGCATTATATCGTATTGATTTTCTAGTTTGTTTTTCTTGAAAAATATATTTCCTTCTGGTTTGTTTGTTATTTTTTCTGTAACTATTATTTTGATATTGTGTTATGACAATTTGTCATTGACTATCAAAGATGTCAATATTACAAGATAGGAAAAGTCAATTGTGAAAAATTAACTGTAGAGGGGGTTAACCTCTGTTGCTACGACATCATAGCAACATTCTGTTAAACGAAAACTGTTACTCATTGGAATATTGACAAGAAAAACATTAAAACTCAAATTTTACGGCGTTGACTTTTGTTTTTTTATTAAATAAAAATAAGAAATAGTGAAGAAATAAATTTCAGACACAAAACACGTCGTTAATGTTTTCTGCCGCGAGGAATGGGAATCAAAAACGATTGGCATTGCTGTTATCAATTCCAGTGTGTTGTGTAGCCATCTGTAACCAAAATGTGGAACTATTAGCATATGTTTTTGGAAAATGCATTTGTTCGGGTCTTTATTGCTATACGTCTTTGGAATGATCAAAGATGTCAATATTACAAGATAGGAAAAGTCAATTGTGAAAAATTAACTGTAGAGGGGGTTAACCTCTGTTGCTACGACATCATAGCAACATTCTGTTAAACGAAAACTGTTACTCATTGGAATATTGACAAGAAAAACATTAAAACTCAAATTTTACGGCGTTGACTTTTGTTTTTTTATTAAATAAAAATAAGAAATAGTGAAGAAATAAATTTCAGACACAAAACACGTCGTTAATGTTTTCTGCCGCGAGGAATGGGAATCAAAAACGATTGGCATTGCTGTTATCAATTCCAGTGTGTTGTGTAGCCATCTGTAACCAAAATGTGGAACTATTAGCATATGTTTTTGGAAAATGCATTTGTTCGGGTCTTTATTGCTATACGTCTTTGGAATGATTGTCACACAATTTTCAAAATGATTAGATTGACAATTGTTTTGATTGAAAATTGAATATTTCATCATTTTGGCAGATATCGGATAAATTGTAGGTGGATCGATCGAACCACACCCTCCGTGGAAGTGGATTGGACAGAAGCCTTAAATTTTCGGATCTTTATATATAATTGAGTATGATATTGGTAAAAAAAACTTCTTGTCAAAATTTTTAATTAAAATTCACCAAAACGCGACGCGGTACAATAAACAATATGCTGAGCAAGATCCATTTATCATTCATGATGCTGAGATTAAGATTGTATAAGGAGAAAAGAGTCAATGAGCTACATAAATACATACATGTATGTGTTGTAAAATGTCATACAATTTTGTTGGATACGCCGAGTTCTATATTCATCATCCCATCTAATTTAAGGCGAATACATGCATGTCCATATCGTACTGCTAATAGGACATTCATGTGGAACATTCTGGAAAGTGGTCTCAAAGAAACTTCGATTGCATTGAGCTTTTATCAATGAGCTATGTATGTGTTGGTACTGTGTTGCAAAAAACGCACCCATTTTTGTGGGATGCACCGAGTTCTGCGCAGGACTTTTATCTAATACACATGCACAGTACCCTAAGGTGTTGGCTGCTGAGCCGGTATGGAAAATCTTGATTTATGATCGTGTGGGTCAGAGAGTTGGGTGTTACGCTGCATGTGTAAGTAACTCCAATATAAATAACAACGAAGGATTTTTAATTATTCTCATTATTCCTTTTTATTTCAGACAATTACATTCTGATCGTGATTCCATAGCCGATGTGCCCGCAATCTACTTCTGTATGCCAACTGAAGAGAATCTCGATCGTATACAACAAGATTTTCAAAATGGCCTTTATGATATTTATCATTTGAACTTTTTGCCACCAATTTCAAAGCAAAAATCTTCTAGCTACAAGTACATTGCAAGCCGGCCCGGCTGTGTTGCGAACATACATCGTGTCTATGACCAATATGTTAATTTCATCAGTTTAGAGGATGATTTCTTTATTCTGAAACATCAAAAGTCTGATCAATTATCATATTATTCCATCAATCGTGCCAATACCCGTGATAATGAAATGGAAGCCTTAATGGATTCAATTGTAGATTCACTTTTTGCCGTTTTTGTAACATTGGGAAATGTACCAATTACTCGTTGTCCACGTAATACTGCCGCTGAAATGGTTGCACGAAAGCTAGAAAAGAAATTACGTGAAAATCTATGGGATGCTCGTTCAAATCTCTTTCAGATGGATGCTACCCAGGCTGGTGGTGGTGTATTTAGTTTTCAACGACCAGTACTTGATCGTAATAGGATCTGGCAACACCGTTACATCATACATGCTCATATCAAGCTTTGGTGCGATGTCTTGGAATTGGGTTTGAATTTGGTCTATGTTAAGGATGATCAACCAACGGGAGGTGAGTATATAAATATGTATTAGAAGCTCTTGGTGGCCTTTTTGGTAGAAAAGACTGATTGGCCTTCTATGAACTTTATCATAGTAAATAAAATAACATTTGGTTTTCTGATGGAATATCATTAAGTAGTCTTATATAGACGACCACTAGGTCTTTTTATAAAGAAGACGAATAGGTTTTTTATAGAAGACTATAAAGCAGGCATGACCAAAAAGAGAACGGAGAAAATGTGAATGTATTCAAAATATTGGCAACTTATAATAGTGTGTAAGTTTGTATTCACGCAAGCTATAAAACAATAACAAATCAAAACATTTGTTCTCTTTTGTACGCTCTTTCTGTGCGTTCGGGTCGTGTGCGTGTAAATTGCCGAAAATCATCGGCACCGCCGTGCCAAATGTGACCATGCTTGCTATAAAGATTTCGCATAGAAAATTTAATATTTTTGTGAAAATCTTAAAAGAAATCCAAGCTTTCGGCCTCTTTACTTGCTTTAAAAACTGTTACAAATCCATGTTTATGGCCTCTTATCTCTCTATCTCCACCTTTGCTCAGGTACCTGCAAAAAGCCAAAACTCTACGATTTGGATCGCAACGTTCGTTTTTGGGCAAATCACAAAGGCAGTCCATTTCCCACTGTGGCTGAGGCAATACAAGAAGAACTAGAATCATATCGCAATTCTGAGGAAGAAATCAAGCGTCTTAAAACATCAATGGGCCTTGTATGCTGAAGCTGAGGTGGCTTTCTCAATGGTCAATGATGCAACAGCTCGTCTTACCAATGCTGTCAATTCGCTGCCTCAACTAATGGAGAAGAAACGTTTAATTGATATGCACACGAAAATTGCCACAGCAATTTTGAATTGTTTTAAATCACGACGTTTGGATTCCTTCTTCGAATTGGAGGAAAAAATAATGTAAAAGCAAACTTTAGATATGCCATTGATGGATCTGCTAACAGATCCAGAATTTGGTACACCTGAAGATAAACTGCGTTTGTTCATTATTTATTATATATGTTCCCAAAATGTTCCCGACTTTGAAATAGAACGTTTAAAGGAAGTGCTGCAAGAAAACGGATGTGATTTGTCATCGTTGTTGTATATACAACGTTGGAAGGCTATTATGAATCGTACACCAGGTGGTGGTACCAAAACAGTTTCTACGTTCTCAAAATTGGTATCACAAGGTTCTTCGTTTGTTATGGAGGGAGTTAAGAATTTGGTAGTTAAGAAGCATGACAGAACTTGTTCTACAACAATTCCTAATAAGTTTCCTATTTTTCACAGAATCTTCCTGTAATCAAAATCACCGGACAAGTTATGGAATGCCGTAATAATCCCGAAACCGATGATTACCTTTATTTAGATCCGAAACTATTAAAGGGATTGATTTCATGCCCAAAAATCGTGCATTCTTCCAGGATGCTGTAGTTTTTGCGGTGGGTGGTGGTATTTATATTGAACACCAGAATCTTTTGGATTTTATACGACAGAAACAAACCGCCAATGTTAGTAAACGTATTGTCTATGGTTCATCCACGCTAACAAATGCCCAACAATTCCTAAAAGAACTATATATCTGCCTTGGGTCGTGAAATTCAAGGTCCTGTTTTAAGTTAGGATCGTCCGATCAGTGCTAAGGATATTTTCAATTTTAAATGCTGTTGAGCAGCAGTGTTCGTATGAATATAACACACAAACCGATAATGGGTGATATTTATACGACATAAATAAAAAATACCGAAACAATAAGGAAACTTTCTTCTTGCTTTTAATTTAGACCTTTAAATAAAAACGCTTTATGTTTGGGTTTCTGTTCTTCTATTTATGGTTGATATTTATAACTGATAATTTATAAACAAAAAATAAAATTGCGATTATTTTATGTAAAATTTTTTGCTTGGAATATTGAAACGGTACAATAAGAGACTGAAACGATTGGTAAATATGTTTTTGCTCTCTCTCTTTCCAACAGCTATATAATGTAGATCATAGATGAACAAGATGAGCAATCGCCTTTACATTTTCATACGATTCGCCAACAAAATGATCTCTTCGTGTTCATCGTTGTTGCAGATAGATGGTTGTTGTTGTAGCAACGCAAATAGTATGTTCTTTCGTGTATTATTTCAGTTATCAGGTTCTGGTTCCTCTGAGTCCAAACTCAAGAATTCTGCAACTTGAACTGGTTGCGTCCATAAGGAATCAGGGGACAGGTGAGTGTGATTAGCTGGACAGCTAAACAAATGCAGCGTATGGTGTGGTCCCAATCCACATGCTGGGAATGTGTTGGGTATCGTGGCGTCCATTTGGGACCAATACAAATTGAGGCGGCTGCATCGTCCGTATCTTAACACGGCTAATACCACTAGTCTTTGCTTTGGCAGCTGGCGTTCTTCTGCTGCGATGAATTGGAAGTGGATGGAGTCTCCTCATGAAGATGGTTCACTGATGTCATGAGGAGACACCCTGTGGCAGTCCTCAGGACGGCATTCGGGCAGGCTTGAATCTTCTGTCACTGGCACTACGCAAATATAGATAGATTGAGAAGAGAATACATGTTAATTAACGTTAAATAATTGTTATTTTTTATTTAACCCTCCGTTGGATACCTGGGTCTGGCCAGGCCTTTTTTATAATATTCAAAAGCGTCTGGTCAGACCCAGGAGCCCAACGGAGGGTTAACTAATATTCTAAAAAAGAACAAATAAACAATGATAACAACATATAATAAGAAAACAATATCAACAACATATTATAACAATTATAAAACTACATTTAATTATTTAAACAATAACATATACACAAAGAATTTTGATTATTACCCAAAAAATTAAGCTCTTCAAAACTTCATTTATAATTATCCTGTCAAAATAAAAAAGAAAAAACAAAAACAATATTAATCTCACCAATAATTCGATGAAATTCATAATATTCCTAATCCATAGAACAATAATGTTGAACCAATATGGAAATTCATTTAATTCCAATTCCATAAGTTCAACAGCTCTTTGTTCTATTTTTGATTGGGCTTTGCGAAAAATTTGCCAAAGAATTGCTGAAAGTTTTTTTCCTCCACACCAGAGGCATGTTGCAATTGCTGCAATTATCAAAATCAGCAATATTTTTGCAATCCGAAAGGCAAAGATTCCGATTCGCCCAAGCAAAAACAGAAATCTATAAATACATACATACATATATATGCACAAATGTTAACATTTATTTAAAAACGTTAATATTTGCAAATTCACATCATACTTACCCGTGGCTAGTTTTTGCACGATTTCCTACTCCCTCGCTATTGGTATTTAGCGTTTCCGGCATTATATCGTATTGATTTTCTAGTTTGTTTTTCTTGAAAAATATATTTCCTTCTGGTTTGTTTGTTATTTTTTCTGTAACTATTATTTTGATATTGTGTTATGACAATTTGTCATTGACTATCAAAGATGTCAATATTACAAGATAGGAAAAGTCAATTGTGAAAAATTAACTGTAGAGGGGGTTAACCTCTGTTGCTACGACATCATAGCAACATTCTGTTAAACGAAAACTGTTACTCATTGGAATATTGACAAGAAAAACATTAAAACTCAAATTTTACGGCGTTGACTTTTGTTTTTTTATTAAATAAAAATAAGAAATAGTGAAGAAATAAATTTCAGACACAAAACACGTCGTTAATGTTTTCTGCCGCGAGGAATGGGAATCAAAAACGATTGGCATTGCTGTTATCAATTCCAGTGTGTTGTGTAGCCATCTGTAACCAAAATGTGGAACTATTAGCATATGTTTTTGGAAAATGCATTTGTTCGGGTCTTTATTGCTATACGTCTTTGGAATGATTGTCACACAATTTTCAAAATGATTAGATTGACAATTGTTTTGATTGAAAATTGAATATTTCATCATTTTGGCAGATATCGGATAAATTGTAGGTGGATCGATCGAACCACACCCTCCGTGGAAGTGGATTGGACAGAAGCCTTAAATTTTCGGATCTTTATATATAATTGAGTATGATATTGGTAAAAAAAACTTCTTGTCAAAATTTTTAATTAAAATTCACCAAAACGCGACGCGGTACAATAAACAATATGCTGAGCAAGATCCATTTATCATTCATGATGCTGAGATTAAGATTGTATAAGGAGAAAAGAGTCAATGAGCTACATAAATACATACATGTATGTGTTGTAAAATGTCATACAATTTTGTTGGATACGCCGAGTTCTATATTCATCATCCCATCTAATTTAAGGCGAATACATGCATGTCCATATCGTACTGCTAATAGGACATTCATGTGGAACATTCTGGAAAGTGGTCTCAAAGAAACTTCGATTGCATTGAGCTTTTATCAATGAGCTATGTATGTGTTGGTACTGTGTTGCAAAAAACGCACCCATTTTTGTGGGATGCACCGAGTTCTGCGCAGGACTTTTATCTAATACACATGCACAGTACCCTAAGGTGTTGGCTGCTGAGCCGGTATGGAAAATCTTGATTTATGATCGTGTGGGTCAGAGAGTTGGGTGTTACGCTGCATGTGTAAGTAACTCCAATATAAATAACAACGAAGGATTTTTAATTATTCTCATTATTCCTTTTTATTTCAGACAATTACATTCTGATCGTGATTCCATAGCCGATGTGCCCGCAATCTACTTCTGTATGCCAACTGAAGAGAATCTCGATCGTATACAACAAGATTTTCAAAATGGCCTTTATGATATTTATCATTTGAACTTTTTGCCACCAATTTCAAAGCAAAAATCTTCTAGCTACAAGTACATTGCAAGCCGGCCCGGCTGTGTTGCGAACATACATCGTGTCTATGACCAATATGTTAATTTCATCAGTTTAGAGGATGATTTCTTTATTCTGAAACATCAAAAGTCTGATCAATTATCATATTATTCCATCAATCGTGCCAATACCCGTGATAATGAAATGGAAGCCTTAATGGATTCAATTGTAGATTCACTTTTTGCCGTTTTTGTAACATTGGGAAATGTACCAATTACTCGTTGTCCACGTAATACTGCCGCTGAAATGGTTGCACGAAAGCTAGAAAAGAAATTACGTGAAAATCTATGGGATGCTCGTTCAAATCTCTTTCAGATGGATGCTACCCAGGCTGGTGGTGGTGTATTTAGTTTTCAACGACCAGTACTTGATCGTAATAGGATCTGGCAACACCGTTACATCATACATGCTCATATCAAGCTTTGGTGCGATGTCTTGGAATTGGGTTTGAATTTGGTCTATGTTAAGGATGATCAACCAACGGGAGGTGAGTATATAAATATGTATTAGAAGCTCTTGGTGGCCTTTTTGGTAGAAAAGACTGATTGGCCTTCTATGAACTTTATCATAGTAAATAAAATAACATTTGGTTTTCTGATGGAATATCATTAAGTAGTCTTATATAGACGACCACTAGGTCTTTTTATAAAGAAGACGAATAGGTTTTTTATAGAAGACTATAAAGCAGGCATGACCAAAAAGAGAACGGAGAAAATGTGAATGTATTCAAAATATTGGCAACTTATAATAGTGTGTAAGTTTGTATTCACGCAAGCTATAAAACAATAACAAATCAAAACATTTGTTCTCTTTTGTACGCTCTTTCTGTGCGTTCGGGTCGTGTGCGTGTAAATTGCCGAAAATCATCGGCACCGCCGTGCCAAATGTGACCATGCTTGCTATAAAGATTTCGCATAGAAAATTTAATATTTTTGTGAAAATCTTAAAAGAAATCCAAGCTTTCGGCCTCTTTACTTGCTTTAAAAACTGTTACAAATCCATGTTTATGGCCTCTTATCTCTCTATCTCCACCTTTGCTCAGGTACCTGCAAAAAGCCAAAACTCTACGATTTGGATCGCAACGTTCGTTTTTGGGCAAATCACAAAGGCAGTCCATTTCCCACTGTGGCTGAGGCAATACAAGAAGAACTAGAATCATATCGCAATTCTGAGGAAGAAATCAAGCGTCTTAAAACATCAATGGGCCTTGTATGCTGAAGCTGAGGTGGCTTTCTCAATGGTCAATGATGCAACAGCTCGTCTTACCAATGCTGTCAATTCGCTGCCTCAACTAATGGAGAAGAAACGTTTAATTGATATGCACACGAAAATTGCCACAGCAATTTTGAATTGTTTTAAATCACGACGTTTGGATTCCTTCTTCGAATTGGAGGAAAAAATAATGTAAAAGCAAACTTTAGATATGCCATTGATGGATCTGCTAACAGATCCAGAATTTGGTACACCTGAAGATAAACTGCGTTTGTTCATTATTTATTATATATGTTCCCAAAATGTTCCCGACTTTGAAATAGAACGTTTAAAGGAAGTGCTGCAAGAAAACGGATGTGATTTGTCATCGTTGTTGTATATACAACGTTGGAAGGCTATTATGAATCGTACACCAGGTGGTGGTACCAAAACAGTTTCTACGTTCTCAAAATTGGTATCACAAGGTTCTTCGTTTGTTATGGAGGGAGTTAAGAATTTGGTAGTTAAGAAGCATGACAGAACTTGTTCTACAACAATTCCTAATAAGTTTCCTATTTTTCACAGAATCTTCCTGTAATCAAAATCACCGGACAAGTTATGGAATGCCGTAATAATCCCGAAACCGATGATTACCTTTATTTAGATCCGAAACTATTAAAGGGATTGATTTCATGCCCAAAAATCGTGCATTCTTCCAGGATGCTGTAGTTTTTGCGGTGGGTGGTGGTATTTATATTGAACACCAGAATCTTTTGGATTTTATACGACAGAAACAAACCGCCAATGTTAGTAAACGTATTGTCTATGGTTCATCCACGCTAACAAATGCCCAACAATTCCTAAAAGAACTATATATCTGCCTTGGGTCGTGAAATTCAAGGTCCTGTTTTAAGTTAGGATCGTCCGATCAGTGCTAAGGATATTTTCAATTTTAAATGCTGTTGAGCAGCAGTGTTCGTATGAATATAACACACAAACCGATAATGGGTGATATTTATACGACATAAATAAAAAATACCGAAACAATAAGGAAACTTTCTTCTTGCTTTTAATTTAGACCTTTAAATAAAAACGCTTTATGTTTGGGTTTCTGTTCTTCTATTTATGGTTGATATTTATAACTGATAATTTATAAACAAAAAATAAAATTGCGATTATTTTATGTAAAATTTTTTGCTTGGAATATTGAAACGGTACAATAAGAGACTGAAACGATTGGTAAATATGTTTTTGCTCTCTCTCTTTCCAACAGCTATATAATGTAGATCATAGATGAACAAGATGAGCAATCGCCTTTACATTTTCATACGATTCGCCAACAAAATGATCTCTTCGTGTTCATCGTTGTTGCAGATAGATGGTTGTTGTTGTAGCAACGCAAATAGTATGTTCTTTCGTGTATTATTTCAGTTATCAGGTTCTGGTTCCTCTGAGTCCAAACTCAAGAATTCTGCAACTTGAACTGGTTGCGTCCATAAGGAATCAGGGGACAGGTGAGTGTGATTAGCTGGACAGCTAAACAAATGCAGCGTATGGTGTGGTCCCAATCCACATGCTGGGAATGTGTTGGGTATCGTGGCGTCCATTTGGGACCAATACAAATTGAGGCGGCTGCATCGTCCGTATCTTAACACGGCTAATACCACTAGTCTTTGCTTTGGCAGCTGGCGTTCTTCTGCTGCGATGAATTGGAAGTGGATGGAGTCTCCTCATGAAGATGGTTCACTGATGTCATGAGGAGACACCCTGTGGCAGTCCTCAGGACGGCATTCGGGCAGGCTTGAATCTTCTGTCACTGGCACTACGCAAATATAGATAGATTGAGAAGAGAATACATGTTAATTAACGTTAAATAATTGTTATTTTTTATTTAACCCTCCGTTGGATACCTGGGTCTGGCCAGGCCTTTTTTATAATATTCAAAAGCGTCTGGTCAGACCCAGGAGCCCAACGGAGGGTTAACTAATATTCTAAAAAAGAACAAATAAACAATGATAACAACATATAATAAGAAAACAATATCAACAACATATTATAACAATTATAAAACTACATTTAATTATTTAAACAATAACATATACACAAAGAATTTTGATTATTACCCAAAAAATTAAGCTCTTCAAAACTTCATTTATAATTATCCTGTCAAAATAAAAAAGAAAAAACAAAAACAATATTAATCTCACCAATAATTCGATGAAATTCATAATATTCCTAATCCATAGAACAATAATGTTGAACCAATATGGAAATTCATTTAATTCCAATTCCATAAGTTCAACAGCTCTTTGTTCTATTTTTGATTGGGCTTTGCGAAAAATTTGCCAAAGAATTGCTGAAAGTTTTTTTCCTCCACACCAGAGGCATGTTGCAATTGCTGCAATTATCAAAATCAGCAATATTTTTGCAATCCGAAAGGCAAAGATTCCGATTCGCCCAAGCAAAAACAGAAATCTATAAATACATACATACATATATATGCACAAATGTTAACATTTATTTAAAAACGTTAATATTTGCAAATTCACATCATACTTACCCGTGGCTAGTTTTTGCACGATTTCCTACTCCCTCGCTATTGGTATTTAGCGTTTCCGGCATTATATCGTATTGATTTTCTAGTTTGTTTTTCTTGAAAAATATATTTCCTTCTGGTTTGTTTGTTATTTTTTCTGTAACTATTATTTTGATATTGTGTTATGACAATTTGTCATTGACTATCAAAGATGTCAATATTACAAGATAGGAAAAGTCAATTGTGAAAAATTAACTGTAGAGGGGGTTAACCTCTGTTGCTACGACATCATAGCAACATTCTGTTAAACGAAAACTGTTACTCATTGGAATATTGACAAGAAAAACATTAAAACTCAAATTTTACGGCGTTGACTTTTGTTTTTTTATTAAATAAAAATAAGAAATAGTGAAGAAATAAATTTCAGACACAAAACACGTCGTTAATGTTTTCTGCCGCGAGGAATGGGAATCAAAAACGATTGGCATTGCTGTTATCAATTCCAGTGTGTTGTGTAGCCATCTGTAACCAAAATGTGGAACTATTAGCATATGTTTTTGGAAAATGCATTTGTTCGGGTCTTTATTGCTATACGTCTTTGTGACTATCAAAGACGTATAGCAATAAAGACCCGAACAAATGCATTTTCCAAAAACATATGCTAATAGTTCCACATTTTGGTTACAGATGGCTACACAACACACTGGAATTGATAACAGCAATGCCAATCGTTTTTGATTCCCATTCCTCGCGGCAGAAAACATTAACGACGTGTTTTGTGTCTGAAATTTATTTCTTCACTATTTCTTATTTTTATTTAATAAAAAAACAAAAGTCAACGCCGTAAAATTTGAGTTTTAATGTTTTTCTTGTCAATATTCCAATGAGTAACAGTTTTCGTTTAACAGAATGTTGCTATGATGTCGTAGCAACAGAGGTTAACCCCCTCTACAGTTAATTTTTCACAATTGACTTTTCCTATCTTGTAATATTGACATCTTTGTGACTATAGAAAATAGGGTTTTCAATGTAGAAATATAATATTGGTTAATTTGTAAAATTGTATAAAATTAGAGAAATATTTATTAATTCGAACTGGCAATCAGAGGAAAAACATGTCGCGTATAGTGAGAACATGTGATTGTGCTAAATATGTGTCTTTTTTCATTTCATTTGTAAAATGTGTCGTTGCTGCAATCCCTATTGTTCGAATGATTGTCATACAATTTTCAAAATGTTAGATTGACAATTGTTTTGATTGAAAATTGAATATTTCATCATTTTGGCAGATATCGGATAAATTGTAGATGGACCATGCGTGAAAGTGAATGGACAGATGCGTTAAATGTTCGGATCTTCTTCGGATCTTGCTTTTAATAAATAAATAAATATATAATTGTGTATGATATTGGTAAAAAACTTCTTGTCATTTTTTTAATTAAAAGTCACCAAAACGCGACGCGGTACAATAAACAATATGATGAACAAGATCTATTTATCATTTATGATGCTGAGAAACGGAGAAACGAGTCAATTAGCTACATAAATACATATGTACATGTACTTGTCAATGTCATACAATTTTGTTGGATGTGCCGAGTTCTATATTCATCATCCCATCTAATTTAAGGCGAATACATGCATGTCCATATCGTACTGCTAATAGTACATTCATGTAGAACATTGTGGAAAGTGGTCTCAAAGAAACTTCTATTGTATTGAGCTTTTATCAATGAGCTATGTATGTGTTGGTACTGTGTTTCAAAAAACGCACCCATTTTTGTGGGATGCACCGAGTTCTGCGCAGGACTTTTATCTAATACACATGCACAGTACCCTAAGGTGTTGGTTGCTGAGAAGGTATGGAAAATCTTCATTTATGATCGTGTGGGTCAGGGTATTATTTCTCCCATAATTTCAATAAAGGACCTAAGAGAGTTGGGTGTTACGCTGCATGTGTAAGTAACTCCAATATAAACAACAACGAAGGATTTTTAAATATTCTAATTATTCCTTTTTATTTCAGACAATTACATTCTGATCGTGATTCCATAGCCGATGTGCCCGCAATCTACTTCTGTATGCCAACTGAAGAGAATCTCGATCGTATACATCGAGATTTTCAAAATGGCCTTTATGATATTTATCATTTGAACTTTTTGGCACCAATTTCAAGGCAAAAAATTGAAGATTTAGCTGCCAGTGCATTGCAGGCCGGCCCGGCTGTGTTGCGAACATAATCGTGTCTATGACCAATATTTAAATTTCATCAGTTTAGAGGATGATTTCTTTATTCTGAAACATCAAAAGTCTGATCAATTATCACATTATTCCATCAATCGTGTCAATACCCGTGATGATGAAATGGAATTGTAGATTCACTTTTTGCCGTTTTTGTAACATTGGGAAATGTACCAATTGTTCGTTGTCCACGTAATACTGCCGCTGAAATGGTTGCACGAAATCTAGAAAAGAAATCGTTCAAATCTCTTTCACGTGGATGCTACCCAGGCTGGTGGTGGTGTATTTAGTTTTCAACGACCAGTACTGCTGTTAATTGATCGTAATATGGATCTGGCAACACCGTTACGCACCCATTTTTGTGGGATGCACCGAGTTCTGCGCAGGACTTTTATCTAATACTCATGCACAGTACCCTAAGGTGTTGGCTGCTGAACCGGTATGGAAAATCTTGATTTATGATCGTGTGGGTCAGGGTATTATTTCTCCCATAATTTCAATAAAGGACCTAAGAGAGTTGGGTGTGTAATGAACTTCAATGTGTGTGCATGTGTAAGAACTTCAATATTAACAACAACGAATGATTTTTAAATATTCTCATTATCCCTTTTTATTTCAGACAATTACATTCTGATCGTGATTCCATAGCCGATGTGGCCGCAATCTACTTCTGTATGCCAACTGAAGAGAATCTCGATCGTATACAAAACGATTTTCAAAATGGCCTTTATAATTTAGCTGCCAGTGCATTGCAGGCCGGTTGTGTTGATATATGATCAATATGTTAATTTCATCAGTTTAGAGGATGTTTTCTATATTCTGAAAAATTAAAAGTCTGATCAATTATCATCCACGTCGAGCGTATACTTTTTGTATGTTGAAAAAGTTTAACTTTGACAGAACGTTATTGTATGCATGTATGTGTGTGTTTTGTATTTTGAAAACAAAATCCCAACAAAACCTGAAATCCAATTAATTGCAAAGGAAAATTATTTATTTTACAAATAAAAACATTTAAATAAGTTTTGGTCGCGGATTTGGTGTTTTAAATGTGATTTTGTAGTCAACGTATTTGGGTTATACGGACGCTCAGAGAGCGTTGTAAGTCCAGACGTTATTTAGGTTTAGCAATAAAAATCCACTTTTAAAAAATGATTTTTTAGAAAACCCCGATTTTGGAATAAAGCACGTTTTTGGAAAAATCATTTTAAAAATTCCCAGTTTCTTTGGAGGAACAATTATTAAAAATCAAATATTTAACATTTTTAAAAAATCCTCTTTTATTAACAACGAATTGAAAGTCCAACAAAAAAAATCGTTTTTAGGAAACAAATATACATACATATATATATATATATATATATATATATATAATAAAAAACAGGTTTTTTTTTCAAAAAGAAAAAATAAAGTTTTTTGAAAAAAAATATTTTTTTAAAAATTCACGTTTTTAGGAAATTAAAATTAAAATGTTTTTTGGAAGGAATATTTTAAAAAAATCCATGTCTTTAGAAAAAAATATTTCTCAAAAATTTAATTTTTTAAAAGAAAAAAAAATATTTTTAAAAAGTCCGTTTTTTGAAAAAAATACTTTTAAAAAATCCTTTTTTTGAGAAAAAAATATTGTTTTAAAATCCGCGACCTTGAAAAAAATATTTTTCACACAGCACATTTTTGAATAAAATTATTTAAAAAACGTCACGACTCTTCGGAAGAACAGTATTTAAGAAATGGACTTGTAAAAAATCCATTTTTTACAAAAAAAAATGTTGTTTTAAAAATCCCCACGTTTTTGGGCAAAATATTTTAAAAAATCCACGTTTTTTAATATTTTTTGAAAGTATAAAAAATCCACTTTTTTAAAAAGTATTTTTTTAGAAATCTCCAATTTTGGAAAAAATATTTTGAATAAAGCGCGTTTTTGAAAAAAATATTTGAAAAAATTCCCGGATTCTTTGGAAGAACAAATCTTAAAAATCCATATTTTTGAAAAAAAAAATAATAATTTTGCAAATCCATCTTTTTAACAGTTTTAAAAAGTTCTCGTTAACAAGTTCTCAAAGAATTTAATTTTTGCAAAACAAAAATATTTAAAAATACACTTTTTTAGAAAAAAAAAAAAAATATTAAAAAACGTTTTTTGGAAACAAATATTAAAAAACACGTTTTTTTTTTTTTTTTTTTTTTTTTGAAAAAAGAATTTAAAACACGTTTTTTGGAAAAAAAATAAAAAAATGTGTGTTTGAAAAAATATATTTTTAAAAAATCTACGTTATTTTGGAAACTATAAAGAAAATATATTTTTTTGGAAAGGAATATTTAAAAAAATTCATTTTTCACAAAAAATATTTTTAAAAAGAAAAAATATTGTTAAAAAAATCCACTTTTTGACAAAAAAAAATATTTCTTTAAAAATATCCAATTTTAAAAAATGATATCTTTAATAAAGCACTTTTTGAACAAATTGTTTTGAAAAACGTCAGGATTTCTTCGAAAAAACAATTTTCAAAAAAAAAACAATTTTTTAAAATAAAACATATTAAAAAAAAACATTTTTAAAATATACACGTTTATTAACAAAAAACGAAAAATTAATTTTTATGGTCTTTTTTTATCAAATTCACGTTTTTTTAAATATTTAAAAAAAATCGTCGTTTTTCGGAAAAACTAAAAATAATAAGTATGTATGTATATTATTCTTCACTGTAATAAAGGCCCCGGCACATAGTATCCGTTGTATGATACGCTGCGCGTTGAAAACAACAACGATATGAAAAATGTGTAAGTGATGCCAAGTTTGTTCTAGAAGTTTGCATGTGGTTGTTGTAACGCGACGCTCAACTCGCCGTATGTGCAGAGGACTTTTCAATGAAAATGCTCTAGTGTGGACCGGGACTTTTTTAATATTTTTATGTTTATCTTTTTAGTAAATAAATTTTTGAACACTTAGAACCCCATTACTAAATTTAAAGCGAAAATGTAGATAAACACTTTAAAATGCCTGAAATCGGTTGGTACCGCTATGTTGGTGCTTTACCAAAACCAGGACCTATGTCCAACATTTTTGATGGGGAAGTTTATTTCAGTTCCACTGGGAACTCCAAATACAAAACATTTTTGAAAAAAATATTTTAAAAAAATCACAAATTTTTGTTAAAAGAATGTTTTTTTAATAATCCACTTTCATTGAAAACTACAAAAGAAATTCTCTTTTTTTTTTGAATTAATTCTCTTTCAAGTTGAGCTATTTAGACCTAATAGGTACATTGAAAAATTAGGAATCCACGGAAGTCCCACACATTCAACCACTATGCTACGTTTCACGGGTGGTTAGACCGATCATCAGGCATATTGAATGGTGTTTTTAGTGGGTGGACGAAGGCTAAGCTTGGAGACTAGCATTTATATCACAAATCATTCGAAATTTGTATATTCGAATTATTTATTTATTTTAATGTTAGTCATTTAATTCCAAACCTTTCATATAGTCCGACTTGGCTGGTAACCCTATTTTTCAATGCTTTATTACAAATACTAAGGCAGCTTTTTCCACCTTTATTTTATTTGTTCTTCTGTATCAGAAGATTTTTGATCATCAATATTTGTCATCGGAATCTTTGACAAGTTGATGGTGGCTTAGAACGCTAAGACGCCTGCAACCGTGTCACTTGGTTGTTGGGGTCCCAGGTTCGAATCCCAGCCTGGCTCATGCTGATATCATTTTTTTTTTTTTTTTTGCCTTATTAAGGCGAAGGTCATTTTTAGAGTGATATTTGAATTAATTATCTTTCGAGTTGAGCTATTTAGACCTAATAGGTACAATGAAAAATTAGGAATCCACCGAAGTCCCACACATTCAACCACTATGCTACGTTTCACGGGTGGTTAGACCGATCATCAGGCATATTGAATGGTGTTTTTAGTGGTTGGACGAAGGCTAAGCTTGGAGACTAGCATTTATATCACAAATCATTCGAAATTTGTATATTCGAATTCGAAAACAAAAAAAAAAGAAATTCTCTTTTATTGGAAAATATTAGAAGAAATTCAAATTTAATTAAGAAATATTTTTTTAATCAACGCTTATTGAATAAATATTCTTTAAAAAATCAACATTCGTCGAATCTTTCTTTAAAAAAAAAATACGTTTATTGAAGAGACATTATATAACAAAATCCACTTTTTTAAGAAAATTTTCTTAAAAAATCCAGATATATTAAAGAAATAGTCACATAAACCACATACTCAATAAAACAACATTAAACGGTTTATATTTAAAATATATATTTAAAGTTTTAATATATTCAACTTCTTTTTTTTTTAAATATACTTCTCTACAAATATGGGTGTTGCCATAATGAAAATAAAAAAGTATTGAATAAAATAAAAATATTTCTAAATATAACATTGGTTCTCATGGATTCACCCAAATAACTAATTCAGTTCGGCTTAACATATACATATGTATATTATATTCTGTATATATGTTAACATCTATAATACTTAAAACTAATAGTTAATGTACATAAAACTATTGCAATTTCTTGTTTTTTTGCTTACACGACTAAGTACCAATAGTAAAATTTTCATTTTTTTTTCGTTTTTTAGTAAAATGTACTTTTTAGGAAGTTACTGGTTAATATGTAGTTCAGATCATTGGAGGGTATATTTGTGTATTGTATATATATGTGTATAAGAGTTAAAATTTCAGTTTGTTTTTTCTTTTCAGATTGAGCACATGGACTTGTAAACGTTTTTTGGTACCCCAAAACGAAGCCTTGCAAGATTTCGATTTGGTTGCCATAAAACGGAAGACGTATTTTGTTTGTTTTTGGTATTCAATAAATTTGAGTTTCCTTTGAGGGATAGAGAGCAAAACAGGAGTCTTTTAAACATTTTTTTTGAAATTTCACCACAGAGGCCAAGAATTTCTACTAGGGAAATTAAATAAAGTATTTTTTTTTTTTCAAAGATCATTTACCTATGAACCCATAATAACATAAAAGGTCATAAGTTTTAAGGATTTTTTGGTCATTTGGTATATAACAAAATTTGTTTATAACAAATTCGGCTATACACCTACATTTTTGACGAAAATATTCCAATTTCATTTGCAGTAAAATCTCTTTGTGAATAAAGCATTTGTTATTGTTGCTTTGTGTTTGCTGTCATTTCTAAGCAGGACATTTCATACGGATGAAACATCCAAAAAGAAATTCAATGTTACCAAAGAAATGCAACCAAGAGACCATAGTAATACAAAAACTAACCAATATGGACTGCGGAATGGACTTTGGAAATCGTTCACCACACCACTACCTAACAATTCGCGACAGGTATTGCGTGCATAATATACCAAAGCAATTGGTATAATATATTGTATAGCAGCACCGGCATAACTGCCTGTAAATGCCACCAAACTTGTCAAACTCTCCGTAAAATAGGTGATGGCAAATGGCGGTACAACTGCCAACATGGGAAAGAGAATGCGTCGAACAAAATAATTATACGATTCAAAACGACCCATATCCAAACATAAAGTTTGTAAATTATTTCTCAATGTTATGGCGATGATGGGAAAACTGGCCGATAATGTGAACACGGGAAACAAAGCCAAAAAATAATCAATTCCCAATAAGAGATCAGCTGAAAAGCTATGATCATCTGTTTGATCGGGGATAAAATTCAATGTGTACAAATCTTCCAAACGATCGAAAGCAAAAATGCCAGTCATGGCCAAAAGTAAATAAAATAAACAAATTACCAAATAATCAGCACATAATATACGACGCACCGACAACTTATCACGTATTGGAGCCAATAGACTTGGCAACGAATGATGACACATAAATGAATAAACGCAGGCTCCAAAAAGAGCCGGTATACCATAGATATTCATTGACACTGGATGACCTTTAGCACCATCCGTTATGAGCAGTTTCAGTGCAATTGAGATCATGAAAAGAAAAGCTGAAAAAATAACAAAAAACAAGAAAATGATGAAGATAAGTTTGAGGTTATTTTAAGATTTATTATTATCGATGGATGACATACTTACCACACCAACGAAATATCACCGTAATGATTTGCAAATATTTTGTTTTTTGTACACTAAATGCAGCAAATGGTCCAAAGATACAAATGAAACCCACCAGAAACAGACGATAAACATTTAAGCGTGTCAGTGTGTGATTTTGCCAACACAACTTAATGGCATCTTCGTCAGTTTCATTGTTGGCCGCTGATAAATTCCATGTGGATGATTCAACCTCAAAATCAATGGTTGTTGTTGTATAATTGGAAGGAGTTGTGGCATTGGGATGATCACTGCAATGATAAGAATATTAAAATTTTAAAGCAAATAAAGGGGGAACCAAGATGGACTTAACAATACTTAAACAAAATATCTCATATAGCTTTATAATCTTCAAAAAATCCTGAATAGGTCTACAAACACTCCGCATGGATCTTCTATAAATACTCCACATCGCTCATCTTAAAAGACTCCCCAACGCTTGTCTATAAAGACTTCCTCTGTCGCTTGTCTACATAGATTTCCATTTAGACTCCCCTCAGCTTGTTTACAAATACTCCCCTTATATCGTCGACAGGGCTTCATTTAGATTATCTATAAAGACTCCCTTTAGCTCGTCTATAAAGACTCCCTTTAGATTGTCTATAAAGACTGCCTTTAGCTCGTCTATAAAGACCTCCTCAGCTCGTCTGTTAAGACTCCCTTTAGCTCGTCTATAAAGACCCCCTCAGCTCGTCTATAAAGACTCCGTTTCGGTCGTCCATAAAGGCTCCCTTTCGGTCGTCCATAAAGACTCCCTTAAGCTCATCCATAACGACTCCCTTCAGCTGGTTTATAAAGACTCGCTTGAACTCGTCCTATCAATACTGTCATCAGATCAATTCGTCTATAAAGACTCCCCTCAGCTCGTCTATAAAGACTGCCTTCAGCTCGTCAATAAAGACTCCACTCAGCTCGTCTATAAAGACTCCCCTCAAAACGTCTATAAAGACTGCCTTCAGCTCGGCTATAAAGACTCCCTTCAGCTCGCCTATAAAGACTCCCTTCAGCTCGTATATAAAGACGCCCTTCAGCTCGTCTATAAACCTCCCATCAGCTCGTCTATAAAGACTGCCTTCAGCTCGTCTATAAAGACTGCCTTCAGCTCGTCTATAAAGACTGTCTTCAGCTCGTATATAAAGACTGCATTCAGCTCGTCTATAAATACTCCCTTCAGCTCGTCTATAAAGACTACCCTCAGCTCGTCTATAAATACTCCCTTCAGCTCGTCTATAAACCTCCCTTCAGCTCGTCTATAAAGACTGCCTTCAGCTCGTCTATAAAGACTCCCCTCAGCTCGGCTATAAAGACACCCCTCAGCTCGTCTATAAAGCACAGCCGACCAAGAAGAGGACACACAAAATTCTCAATATTTGCAACTTTTGACAGTGTGTTAGTAACGTTGTATGCACGCATGCTGCAAAACAAAAACAAATCAAAACATTTGTGTGCTCTTTCCTGGCGTTCGGGTCGTGTGTGTGTGAATTGCCGAAAAACTTCGTAACTTTAACAATACCAAAGCACGACATTGCTATAAAGACTCCTCTCAGCACGTCTATAAAGACTGCCTTCAGCTCGTCTATAAAGACTCCCTTCAGCTCGCCTATAAAGACTCCCTTAAGCTCGTATGTAAAGACGCCCTTCAGCTCGTCTATAAACCTCCCTTCAGGTCGTCTATAAAGACTGCCTTCAGCTCGTCTATAAAGACTGCCTTCAGGTCGTCTATAAAGATTCCCCTCAGCTCGTCTATAAAGACTCCCTTCAGCTCGTATATAAAGACGCCCTTCAGCTCGTCTATAAACCTCCCTTCAGCTCGTCTATAAAGACTGCCTTCAGCTCGTCTATAAAGACTGCCTTCAGCTCGTCTATAAAGACTGCCTTCAGCTCGTCTATAAAGACTGCCTTCAGCTCGTCTATAAAGACAGCATTCAGCTCGTCTATAAAGACTGCCTTCAGCTCGTCTATAAAGACTGCCTTCTGCTCGCCTGTAAAGACTCCTTTCACCATTCCAAGAATATGACAGGAAATCTACACAAACTGCATTGGTGTTGACTACTTTGTGTGGGAAGTCAACACTTTGAGAAAGAGACACATTGGAATTTCAGAAAACTCAACAAATTTCAGAGATTCAGATTTTCATCTGTCCTTTTGTGAAAGTCTTAAGCAAATTTGTCTTTAATTTATTACCTTTTGTAGCCTTGACGTTTTCCTCACAAGAATTAAAGGAGTGATTAAATGGACTACAATGGTTGGAAAGGTGTTCGGATTTTCCTTTCTTTTCATATGGATTATGGATGTTTTATGGCTTCTGTTGACAACTGTTATAAATGTCTACCTGTTGCATAGTTGCATAGTTAAACGCAAATTTTATATATGAAATTCGTTGCCTGTCTTTAATAGGTTTATTACAAGGGCGGCGTAAATGAAATTTAAGTAAAAACATTGTCGTGTTGGTAGCTGAGAACTATGTCGTCGAGCTAAATAAAGTAGATGTAACTTAACGCTAAAGTTATATTCAAATGAAACCAAATTGAAAATTTAAATTCGTGAAAACATACAAAGTACTCCACTTACCAAAACAGATCACGTAAACTTTTGGCAACAGCAGCTGAATAAATACTCAAATCACCGTATAAATAAATTGAAATGCACAAATAAAATAGAACACGACCAATATCATTGAAGAATATCGTTGCCATTTCACCCAGCTCAAATTTGTCATCTAATTTATAATACAACAATGTCGAATGTTGTGCATATATGGGCATACGTTCCAGACGTGCCGATGCATCCACTTGTTGTTGATGAGACAATAGGGCAGCCGCTGGATCATCTGTTTCAATGTCAGTTTCACTTTCAACTGCCACCAAACTTGGTCGTAAATCTTCACGTGAATCAAACTGTAAAGAAACATGAAACAAAAGCCACAAATTAGTTTCATGGGAATTCTGTTGATTCTCCCTATTAACTAAGGATTAGGGAAAATATATACAAATAATCGGGGGATGCCTACATCATAACTACGTTTAAGAACCTGTAAATTTTGCCACGTTTTAACCGCATTCGCCGATGCCATTGCCTCAATGATAAATGTCACTGTTATGTAGGAGATAACAGCCAATAGTATAATAACTATCAGAGATAATAGCCATCCTGCTTTGGCAAAAACTCCCGGAAGGGTAAGAGCACCAGTGCCCACAATTAAATTGAAAATGAATATGAAACCCATCTGAAAAGAAATTGTGCATTATATTATGATTATCGTAATGGAGCACATATTGCATTGCAAACCAAACTTACCCATGTTGGATATGAAGCTGCTTGGCTGTTAACACCAACTGTTGGGGTACCAGCATTACCGCCAGGTCTTCCTCTTTCGGGCATTTTATTGTAAGAAAATTCAAAAATCTTTTCACTGCAGGCTGGTTGTTACACTTGTTACTCACTGCCCCTGCTGAACGAATGCAACTACAGCCACTGTTGCTTTCCCAGTTTAAAGAGGCCAATGTTTTGTTTTGTCTTTGATTATTCAATGTTTTTTGTTCTGGGACGACTTCAAAAGTAGATAAAAGAAATAAATATTGCGTTCGGTTGTTTCACTGCCTTAGTGGCTCGTATCGTATACAAGTCTTTTGTGTTCTCATGACCACTGCAACTGTTAGTAATTCTGCGGGTTTTGCATTTCTGAAAACTGTCTGTCGGTGTTCCTTATCAACTTTTTGACCGCTGTAACTTGATTGTTCTCTGTGCTAAATATCTCCGATCATTTGCAGTATTAGTTAATACAGCGTTGTTGTGCTTAGTGATTATTGTTTTGCTTTGTGTATTTATTTAAGATTACACACAAATATTATTTTTTGCATGTTGCTTTGTGTTGGTCTCCTTTCCTTTCGTTTCTAGTTTTCAAATGACGTTTATGTTTTTTGTTGTGTACGTTTTCTACTTTCTTCCAAAAGAAAAGAAAGAGTGCACTAATACAGGTAGTTGGAAGAGAGAATTCTCAGTGTGTGGAAGAGAATATGCAAATTTAGGTGGAATCTTTAATAGTGACGCACGCTCTTTGGCAAAAATTTATTGCATTTGTCAGTAGTCCCACGTACAAATTTTCATGTTTAGAAATTGAGTATTTGTGAAATTGGGGTAGTGGAGCTCTTGATGTTGTTAATAAGTGGTCTGTTCCTTTATTTTTACAAATGGTAACAGTGGCAAAAAATGGTAATAGCCCGTTTCCACGGTACTTCGTTCTCTATTCGCTGTTCGACCCTCAAATATGAATAAATTACTTGATTCCCCATACAAAATTCTGAGAAAGAACGACGATTTTTCTACGTTGCTCAAGTAGAAATACTCTCCAAACAACGATAAAATAAAATATGTTCCATATCTAACAAATTGGCTTTTTTAGAAAAAACTGCAAAACATGAATGAAAATTAAACGGTTCAACGATTAGTATGTCCTTGGTCACACTAGATGGTTTCATTGAAACAATTTCATGAAATCCAGGGTTCCTAGCTCGATTTCCATACTGCAAGAAGTTACTACTTTTTACTACGATAACATTTGTTCCTTTATGTTATCGAAAAAAAATGCTAAAAATTTGTAGATTCTTGCAGTACTGGAACAGACCAATTATTTCTTTTCATTATGCAATAATTGGCCTGTTCCCGTACTTTATAAAGTGGTAAGTCATAAAAATTGTAAAAGTCGTAAACGATTTTCATATAAATTTTGTGTACGGGAACGCAAAATGTGTAAAAGTGGTAAACATTGTAAAAACTTTTTAGTTCTGGAACAGAGCTAATAAATGTAAATGCATCGGTGAATTGTTTCAACCAAAAACTTCTGCTGCAACGCTATATCTTAAAATTAAAAACTAGTTCAAACGTGGCAAAATTAAATTATTTTTTAATAGTAATACTTGCGAAAGAACGGTTTGTCAAATATTGATATTAATTGAAATTTGTTTCAAAAAATACGGGAATGTAAAAATTAAAATTGAAAAAAATTCATTAAATTGTGCGTTTCTAGATCGAGTTCCATAGTCCCGGTCTACACTAGAGTGAATTTCATTAAAAATTTCATGAAATTAGGCGTTCTTAGTTCGAATTCCTCACTACAGCAATTTCATGATTTTACTCTGGTATATCCCGGTCCGCACTAGAGTGATTTCTTTAAAAAAATTGCATGAAAGTATGCGTCTCTAGATCGACTTCCATAGTAGAATAAAATCATAAAATTCTGTAGTGGGGAATTCGATTTTAGAAAGCCTAAATTTCATGAAATTTTTTAATGAAATTCACGCTAGTGTGGACCGGGACTATGGAACTCGATCTAGAAACGTACAATTTAATGAATTTTTTCATCTAGTGTGAACCGGGATGAGCTGAAATGTAACTGCAAATCGTATGCCAATAATCACTTGTTGAGTAGAAAATGATATTTCTTCACTGTCATATATTTGGGAACAACTTTTACTATTTTTGGAACACTTTTCTAGCAACAATATTCTGGAGCATAGCTAAAGTAATTTTTATTTTTTACTCTATTTGGCACTTTAAAGGTATAAACAGTGTTGTTCTAAACTCCATATGTTTTTGTAGCAATGCAGATACATTTACCTTTCTTATTGTACCATGTCATTTGACGTTTTAAGCCATGGTTGCAGGGTTGTATTTTTCAGCGGTTTTCATACCTGGCTTACCTCTACTTTATTGTACCATGGTTGAAATCATTGCATTTCATAACTATAAATATGTTTAAATGGTCCAATAAATGTTGTTTTCTTACGATGAAACTTTGTGCGTGTGACAGCCGCATAACCTTTTTATTTTCTTTTCACTTAGCATACGTAAACAACACTTCGAAACCACATTTTCCCAGCAACATGTCGTCCCGACCGATAACGTTCGTAACCGGCAATGCCAAAAAATTAGAAGAATTAGTAGCGATATTGGGTCCCAGTTTCCCCAGACAGGTGATATCAAAGAAAATCGATTTGCCCGAATTGCAAGGAGAAATTGATGAGATTGCCATTAAAAAATGTAAAGAAGCTGCACGACAAGTAGATGGTCCGGTACTTGTTGAGGATACATGCTTGTGTTTTAATGCCCTCAAGAATTTGCCAGGTAATTTGCATATTCTACATTAATGTCTATAAAATATTCTAAGTTTCTGATCATTATCCCCCAGGTCCATATATAAAATGGTTTTTGGAAAAACTGCAGCCGGAAGGTTTACATAAACTCCTCACCGGTTGGGAAGATAAATCAGCAAAGGCAGTTTGTACCTTGGCCTTTTCCGAGGGACAAGATAGTGAACCAATTCTGTTTCAGGGTATAACTGAGGGAACGATTGTTGAACCACGAGGTCCAAGAGATTTTGGTTGGGATCCCATATTCCAACCGACGGGCTATAATTTAACATATGCTGAAATGCCAAAAGAAGAGAAAAATAAAATATCACATCGTTTTCGAGCTTTAGATGCTTTACAAAGGCATTTTGTAGAGGGCAGTGGAAAGTGATAGGCTTGTTTTCACATAAGAGTAAATTACAAAAGTTTGCTGTAAGACGCTGTAAATTAAAAAAAAATAGAAAATAAAATGGACATGTTGAAAAACTAATTAAACTGTATTTTTCAAGGTCGATACAATTGGCCGCCTTCCATCAAAAATACACTGGATGTTCCAGAAACAGAAATAAGCTAACATTTGTATACCCTACACCACTACGTGGAGTAGGGTATTAAACAATGAATCACAGTCAAAAGTATCCACTTCAGTTTCTTTCATTAAAACTGCGATTGCTAAGAATTGGTTAATGATTTCGATTTCATTCCTTTTTATATTTTTAGATTAGTGTCTTAACTTATAAATATAATAAAATAAAATTAACGAAATTCAGGTAAATTTAGATAAAAAATAAAAATGGTTAAACAACATAGATTTCTACCTCACAGTGAAAAGTATGCACTCTAAAAGTTTCATGAAACCAAAAGGATTTCTTAGGAGTTTAGCATTTGGTATGACATCCTTTGTTATCCTTTACAGCTTTTAGCCTTTTTGGCAAAGATTTAACTAAGTTTTCGGGGCCAGATATCGGAATTTTTGTTATTTCGTGCTATTATATTAAGTTTGCCCAAAGGGGCACACAAATTTAAAGACCCGGTATAGCATTTTAATTTACCTCAATTTAAAAAATGGGAATTTCTCTATCTTGACTTAAAAATTGTCTATCATGATTGCGACATTTTGTAACATGCAAGGTAAATGTATTTCCTTACAAACAAGAAAAAACAATAAAGGAACCCATTTACATACAGTCAACCAAAAAAGTCTACATACACCCTATACATCTCGGGTTTTAAGGGTAAAATATATCATAGACAACCAGAGACATTCGATAAAGCAATAAAATGTAAAATTCGTATTGCTATTCCATAAATTTTACGGTAATCTTAATATTTCATTGGGTGTATGTACACTTTTTCCCTATTAATTTTTTAATTTTTATAGAATTTACCGTTATTCGTATTATGGAATATATTTTTGTTGTATGTAATATTGTTTATTAGGGATATGAAATAGATCTATGTATGTACTTGGATTTTCATAAAAATGCTTCCTTACCCTTAAAATTCGAGATTTATGGGGTGTATGTAGACTTTTTTGGTTGACTGTATATCAAAAATTTTACCAATTTTCACACAAAAGTTTCAAGTGCATCTTCGGATCGTCATCTATCCCCAAATTTCGAGGTTTCATACAGACACACACATACAACTAAACGCCACGTCATGGAGTTACTTGGATATGAGGAAAGAAAGAAATTGGTGATAGAAGCCTTAAGTTCCCGAGATGGCTATAGAAAAAAGCAGCAACATCTAGGTTCAAACTTCCCACCACTTGAATTAGTGGAGAAAACACTTTTCCCACATCAACAAATGGATCTGCAGCACTCCACAATAAGAAAGTTGGTGGAATGGTTTGACGAAAAACCGGACGACTATAAATATTGTGTGCTTAGTTTCGACGCTCTTAAAGTGGAGGATGAAGAGATCGAAACGTTATATACCTTTATGCTTACTGGTTTGATGGGAGAGTGGTATTTTGTTGCTGGAAATTTGCCTAACCACAGAATTGAGGATTTGCAGCAATGCTTTCCTGTCATATATGAAGCAGCCGAACACATCGGTCTGCGAATAGTCAATGTTGTCTGCGATGCTGCCATACCACATTTGCAGTTGCTGTCTGTAGTACAGTTTGGTGAGATATATATATAGACCGAGAAATGGTGCGTGGACCTGGCCCACATTCTATGTTCTGCTTCTCGCGCATTAAAGACCACTTTGGGTGATAACGTTTTGGTGAAATTCGATCACATAGCCGCCATTATCAAGGAAACTTCATTTTTAGAAAATTATTTCTACGAAACCTTTGATGCCAACTTGAGAGATTTGGCAGACTCGGGAGGAGAGCCTGACGAGACATTGAGGGCAACACGAAAATTCATAGAATATATGATGGAGCTTTCCAAACTCCTCATTGAAGATGACCGCAGCTCTTTTCGTGTGAAGCTGGCCCGAGTAAGTCATCTGAAGGAATTTTTCCATAGTACAAACATCCCACTAAACGAGGTGTATGCTATTGGTGAGACATGACAACATTAGTCTAATGAAGTTAACAACGCATGCTACCGTAGAGAAGTACTTTGGCAATATTCTGGGTACATAAACTGCAAAAAAAAAACAAACAAACGTGCATTTGCCTATTTTATACAGTCAACCAAAAAAGTCTACATACACCCTATAATTCTCAAGTTTTAAGGGTAAGGAAGCATTTTTATGAAAATCCAAGTACATAGTTCTATTTCATATCCCTAATAAACAATATTACATACAACAAAAATATATTCCATAATACGAATAACGGTAAATTCTATAAAAACTAAATAATTAATAGGGAAAAAGTGTACATACACCCAATGAAATATTAAGATTACCGTAAAATTTATGGAATAAGCAATAAAAATTTTACATTTTATTGCTTTATCGAATATCTCTGGTCGTCTATGATATATTTTAGACAAAATAGGAACATATTTGTGCTTTAATTGGCGTTATTTAAGGTCAGACTTCGCGTATAGCTCGTTAACGCGGACCCTTGCCAATTTCTTTGAGTTTTTCAGTCTGGTAGTTTATGAAACCCCAGAAAATACAGTGGGAGTAATTATTTTGAGCTCCTAGAGAGCTTTGAAGTTGTTTTTATGGATAATATATGCTCCTGAGCATCGCTAATTATGCTAATTCCTGAGTTATTCATAAATTGTATAGTTTTCACAGCATTCCAAGGGACAAATTACATGCAGAAGCCTTCGAATTACCTTGTAATAAGGTCTGGTGCAATCTTCGAGCATCCCTTGAATCAGCAATGTAAAAGTATCCGACATTTAAAGCGCTTCAAGTGACCCTAACGATCATAATACGAGGGCATACTAGTTTACAGTGTAAATTTCATACAAATTTCATGCATTCTTTAGTGTTGCTTTTATTTTGATGCTTTGGAAACAATAGGAGCGGGTTTGTAGAATAATGTTGTACATTTCTGATTGAGTTAAGGTCCAAAAATGTATTCTAAGGTAATTCCAAGGTTCTTGCTTGTAATTTGACCATTGGAATGCTGTGAAAACTATAAAATTTATGAAAAACTCAGGAGTTTGCATATTTAGCGATGCTCAGGAGCATATATTATCCATAAGAACAATTTCAAAGCGCTCTAGGATCTCGAAATAATTAGTCCCATTGTATTTCCTGGGGTTTCGTAAACTACCAGACTGAAAAACTCAAAGAAATCTGCAAGGGTCCACCTTAACGAGCTATACGCGAAGTCTGACCTTAAATAATGTCAATTAAAGTACAAATATGTTCCTATTTTGTCTAAAATATATCATCGACAACCAGATACATTCGATAAAGCAATAAAATGTAAAATTTGTATTGCTTATTCCATAAATTTTACGGTAATATTAATATTTCATTGGGTGTATGTACACTTTTTCCCTATCATTTTTTTAATTTTTATAGAATTTACCGTTATTCGTATTATGGAATATATTTTTGTTGTATATAATATTGTTTATTAGGGATATGAAATAGAACTATGTACTTGGATTTTCATAAAAGTGTTTCCTTACCCTTAAACCTCGAGATTTATAGGGTGTATGTAGACTTTTTTGGTTGACTGTACATATATGTAGATAATAATTAATATAATTTTGTTAATTTCAGTATAGCAACATTCACAAATCCAATGTATTTCAACTGTTTTCAAAAAGCCATTGCAACAAAAACAAATCACGCCAGAATATGTAAAATTATTGCTGGTGGTTACATGTTAGAACTAAACGCCGTAATGTTATACGCCGTTAGCCCTTTTTTCAAAAAATTTGTACAAGATATCCCTCAAGAAAATGTGTATTCTATTTTCCTGGAAAACGTACCATTTCAAATTTTGGCACCCTTGTACAATATCATACTTCATGGGCAATGTAACCTTAACCTTAATGAAATAAGATTTTATCATGAGTTGGTAGATGTTTTAAAACACTTGGAAATATGTTGCACTCTAACCCTTAACGCACAAACACATATTGTTGGCAATAACAAAAACAGCAGTGGCACTGCTGTTCCTCATGGCACCAACAACAGCAGTGGCAGTTCTTTTCTTCCTCATGACATCAACAACAACAGCAGTGGCAGTGCTGTTCCTCGTGGAACCAACAACAACAGCAATGGCAGTGCTGTGCCTCATGGAACCAACAACAACAGTGGCAGTTCTTTTCTTCCTCATGACAAAAACAACAACAGCAGTGGCAGTGCTGTTCCTCATGACATAAACAACAGCAGTTGCAGTTCTTTTCTTCCTCATGGCACTAACATCAACAGCAGTGCTGTTCCTCATGGAACCAACAACAGCAGTGGCAGTTCTTTTCTTCCTCATGACATAAACAACAACAGCAGTGGCAGTGCTGTTCCTCATGACATAAACAACAGCAGTGGCAGTTCTTTTCTTCCTCATGGCACCAACAACAGCAGTGGCAGTGCTTTTGTTCCTCATTACATCAACAACAACAGCAGTGGCAGTGCTGTTCCTCATGGCACCGACAAAAACAGCAGTGGCAGTGCTTTTGTTCCTCATGACATCAATAACAACAACAGTGGCAGTGCTGTTCCTTATGACATCAATAACGACAGTAATGGGGCTGTTGGTAGCGATTTTTACACCAGTACTGATAATGGTGATGCTGGCTACAAAAGTCCACCATGCACAAGCCGCGATGCCCAAAAAAGGGAAAGTAAGAGAAAGTAACCTTTCTGTTGCGCTAAGCTGATACCACCATCGTAAATGCAAAGAGCAGCTGAAATGATTGTACATGCCAAAAAAAATTATTTCAAATGGCCAACCTATACGATGTCCCAGTAAACGCTTTGCAAACGAGGGTCAAGGAAATGGCGAATTATATTTAAATAGTTCTTATTTATATTTTATTTCATTTAGATAATGTTAGTACCACAAGTACTACAAAACTTGCGGAAGAAATGTCAGATATTGAAGTCGAAAATACATCCATGGAAGAGGCCGCGAAATTTTATATTCTCAACTACGGACAATTTGGGATTTCATATACAGTGAATCACAGTCAAAAGTATCCACTTCAGTTTCTTTTATTAAAACTGCGATTGCTAAGAGTTAATAAATGATAGCGATTTCATTCTTTTTTATATTTTTACATTAGGGTCTTAACTTAAATATAATAAAATAAAATTAACGAAATTCGGGTAAATTTAGATAAAAAATAAAAATTGTTAAACATCGATTTCTACCTCACAGTGAAAATTATCCACTCTAAAAGTTTTACGAAGCAAAAAAGATTTCTTAGGGTTTTAGCACTTGGTATGACATCCTTTGTTGTCCTTTATAGCTTTTAGCCTTTTTGGCAAAGATTTAAATAAATTTTCGGTGCAAGATATCTGAATTTTTCCCCCATTCACCTTGCAAGGCATTTTTCAGGGTTCCTATACTTTAGATGTTATGACTTCTTATATTTGTCTGCAAAAATACTCCATAAATTGCCTATAGGATTCAAATCCGGGGATCTGGGAGGTGTTTGAATCACTCTAAAGTATAGGAACCCTGAAATATGCCATGCAAGAAGAATGGGGAAAAAATTCCGATATCTTGCCCCGAAAACTTAGTTAAATCTTTACCAAAAAGGCTAAAAGCTGTAAAGGATAACAAAGGCTGTCATACCAAGGGCTGAGACCCTAAAAAATCTTTTTTGTTTCATGAAACTTTTATAGTGCATACTTTTCACTGTGAGGTAGAAATCGATGTTGTTTAACCATTTTTATTTTTTTATCTAAATTTACCTGAACTTCGTTAATTTTATTTTATTATATTTAAGATAAGACACTAATGTAAAAATATAAAAAGGAATGAAATCGCTATCATTAACCAATTCTTAGCAATCCCAGTTTTAATGAAAGAAACTGAAGAGGATACATTTGACTGTAATTCACTGTATATTGACTATTTTATAGACTACCGATGGATAGTGTAATCGACAATGTTTCTCTCTTCTAAGCTCTTTTCAACATTATTTCTTTTTTTTTTAAACAAAATATAAAAATGTTCTGTCATATTGTTTGTTCACAATTAAAAACGTATTGGGGGTTATCATGAACGGCAATTCCCCGTGAATTTTTTCACTTTCTCCCTTAAGTTGCAACGGCGGAAAGACGAAACTCACGGGGAAATTTCATTCATGATAACCCCCATTTTGATGTTTGTTGTGCAAAAATTTAAGATGCCAAAAAAGGACGTGTTACGATCTAAATCATAGAAAGGATGAACAATTTAAGAAGAATATTTATTTATTGGGTTTCTCAGGACTATCGAATTCACCAGTCTATAACATTGCGAGAAGATTGGGTGGTAACTAGGGGTGTTTACCAGTAGCCAGCAAAATTGTTAGTTATTCCCTAGTTACCCGAACAACTGGGTAGGTATGGCCTTAAAAGTTTGAAATGAAAAATATTTTCTTTATTATTTTTTATTTGTCATTTATTTCCTTTATAAAAGTATTCGGGCATGTTCTGGAATTCACCGTGTATCCATTTCACATCACACATGCACTTCACCTGTGAAAGCAATTGATGTTCTGTATTTCACGTGAAAAGAGCTTTCATATTTCACGAAAGAACTTTGGAAAGCTTTATTACAGCTTTCAAGCTTTATCATTAACAATGAAAAAATATCAGTCTACGTTGGCGCATCAACGAATACACATGCGTGTGTGGGTACCCAGCAAACCAAATGTCGGATGTCCGACACGTCTGAACAATTTCGGAAGCAACGTCGTTCAGATTTCGTTCCGATTTCTAAGCGATTTTTCGGAGCGGAAATAGTTCAGATTTTGTACTGATTTCGTTTCGATTTCGGAACTAATGTCGGAAAGAAATTTCCTTTCCGAATTTCCCAAGGATTTTCTTCAGATTTCGTTAAGAAATCGGACCGAAATCGATACGATGTCATTCCGACATTTCGTTCCGACATTATGTCAACCACTTCATACAACTTTCGTTAAGATATCGTTACGATTTCGGATCAGACATCGAACGTATCGTCCGAATTTTGTTCCGATTTCGTTAAGATGTCGGTACGATTGGTTTGCTGGGTATGTACGCTTTGTTCGTTTGATTGTTTACGAAACAGACGTAAACAAAGAAACGAACTTCTACAAGAGCGCGTACATGTTGAATTTGGTACTTAAGACTATGTTTACATTTACGAAATCCACTCGATTTCAACTGTCAACTCCTTTGCGTATACGTCAAATGAAAACTCATTTGAAATCGAGTGGATTTCATTTGACGTTTGAGCAATGGAATTGACAGTTGAAATCGAGTGGATTTCGTAAATGTAAACATAGTGTTAGGAAAAAATACATTTTTAAATATTTTGTTAAGAAAATTAAATACGTTTTTAAATGCCAATGCTGTTTTTTGTAGAAAATTTTAATTAGTTTCTTTAAAAAATAAGGATTCACTCAGCTCTCGCCATCAAAATTACAGTGTGAGGAATACACCCCAACTAGGTGTAAAGTGTGTTGCAGAACAGCTTTAGGTGTGTTCGATACACGTGAGGTGCAGAGGTGAATGCCAGAACATGCCTGATTCATTTCACGTTTTCATAGAAACAGAATTGAGCCCCTGTAGTTCGATTCTGTAATTTTTTTAATAACGAGCCGACATCGGTAGTTAACAAAAATATTCGGTTGAGTTAACGAATGTGCTATTCTGCAACTTTGTGTTACCGATTGTAGAAATCGTTAGCACATACCGACGAATATCGATGGAAAGACAAATTGTCAAATATTATATTTCAATATTTTTATAAATGTATTTTTTTATAAAGTACAATACCTAAAAACGCAAAAAATTAAGCAAGGGACAGCTTTAACGAGGTACATATATAAGAAATTTGACCCTAAATAACGGCATTTGACCCCCAAAAACTATTTTCTTTTCTCTAAAATATATCTCAGACACCCAGAGACATTCGCCAAAACTAAAAAATGTATAAATTTTGCTACTAATTCCATAATTTTTACGATAATACTCGTATTTCCTTGGGGTGTATGTATACTTTTCTTTGTTGTGAAAATTGAATTTTTTCAATTGTTTTAAATATACGAGTTAGATTAAAATAAATTTGTGTAATTATGGTTATTTTGTCACCAAGGAGTCACACTGTGCAGTTGTTGCTGTAAAAACCCAAACGATTTAGCCAAAACTGCATTTTTGTACGGTGTATGTATACTTTTCTGTGTCACTGTATGTATTTCAACGAGGTAAATGTCCAGTTCGTATCATAGATTTCGGTGGTTTTATTCCAGGCTATGAATTAACATGTCATTAGCATCAACGCAATATATCATCAAGGTAATATACAGAATATCTCGAATTTATGGATTTGAAGTGGACAGGAACTTGGCTGTAATCTAAGGAAGAGTGCATCTATATATTACTGTGGTGTAGCAACATAAGCTAACCCTGCGTTTATATGTATATGACAGGACAGTTGAGTTCATGTATTGATTGTCAAAAATCCAAAACTTGTCTGTGTGACGTAGGCGTCCAGACAATCGCAAAGAAAGTTGTAACATTATGAATGAAAATCGTCGATTTCTTTTTGTTTTCCTTTCACATACATATTTAGTTTTTGTTCATGTTCTTTTGTTTTCAACACATTTCAAAAATGTCAAAAATTTGTTGACCCGACTGTCTGTGAAAAAATGATGGACAGCTAGGAGACAGACAAATGTATGTATGTGTTAGTAAATCAGAGTTGTATTTGAAGACAAATTGTCTGGTGTAAACGCCTAGTAAAGCGCTGTTTTATGTTGTCCATTTACAAAGGTAGGATCATATTGTGAGTTGTGGCGCTTTGAATAGCGCAATAAAAAGAACAAGTAAAGCCCTCGGCACATACGGTCCGTTTAGTGACAGGTTGGGACACACGTTGTCCCAAAAAAAGTTAAATTATGTTTAACTTTAAAGCGCTCGGCACATAAGGTCCGTTTAGTGACACGTTGGGACATGCGTTGTCCCAAAAAAGTTAAATTATGTTTAACTTTAATGCGTCCGCCATGTTGTTGTTTTTCAAAAAACTTGGCATCACTTACACATTTTCCATGTGGTTGTTGTAGCGCGATGCTCAACGCACCGTATGTGCCGAGGGCTTAAGAACGGCGTTAAGTTCGGCCGGGCCAAACTTGTATACCCTCTACCACGAAATGTATTGACGTAAAATTCAATTCAATTTTATACCCTAGACAGACGGCAGAGTTAATTTGCATTAAAAATTTCCTAATTTGAATTAAATTTCAGACGATAGTTTCTGCATTTATGAAACAGCTGTTTGCGTTGTTTGTTCGTACCATAGATGGGCAAAATTTCTCTTAAATAGAATTTAAGGGAAAATTAGAACGGGGTTTTTGTTCAAATTTGTTTGCTTTTTTAATATTTTTTAAACACAGACGGTATCTTAACAAGTCCAAAAAACTATTATATTAAAAACAAATTTGCAAAATTACCCGTAAGTGTTTATTTATAGCTCTGTTCCAGAACTAAAAAGTTTTTACAATTTTTACCACTTTTACACATTTTGCGTTCCCGTACACAAAATTTGTATGAAAATCGTTTACGACTTTTACAACTTTTACGACTTTTACCACTTTATAAAGTACGGGAACAGGCCATATGTTGTAACAACGAAAAAGAGAAACAAAACATAGCAACGCTGGCGTGCAAGAAAGCCCATCTACATGGTACAATAATTCATAGGTAGGCCAGGTATGAGAATCGCCAAAAAAATACAACCCTGTCGCTATGGCTTAAAACGTCAAAATTGTTTTGATGAATGATAACGGATGAGTAAACAAAGAAGAAGAAGAACGAAATGTTGAAATGAAAACAAAACAGAGTTGAATTTTTTGATCAATAATAAATATCAACTCTGCATGTCAACACGGTTTTTACAGATTAAGCCATAACAAAAAAAAAAAAATTGTAATCAGCTGTTAGCTGTGGCCTACCTAAGAATTATTGTACCATGCCCATCTATGGTTCGTACCCAGCAGACCATTTCATAAAGCTTTACAAAAGTTCGCCAAAATATGCGAAACAAATACACTTTCTACCATTGTCCTTTTCACCACGAATATGAAAAAAATAAATTTAATTTATTCGCGATATTTTTGAGTCTTTTTAATATTATAAAAATATTGCAAAACTTTAAAAAAACATTTGAAGAAGATATAATTTTCGATAGAATTGGTATGGTGGGTAATGACATTTTTTGTGAAAATAAAAATTTTAAAAAGAGATTTGTTAGAAGGCGTTAAAATCGATTAGCTGCTATTCTACTCGCGAAAGACCACTACTTATTTTGAAGAAACGCGAAAATTGCTGATTTGCTTTCCTTTTTTATTTTCTTAAACATAGAAATTTGACAAAAGAAAATTGATTTTCAACAGTTTAAATTTCCTTTGATTTTGTGCATTAAGAATGTGGATAATGCACGAATTAATTTGAATTAAGGCAGTTAATGCAAATTAACGCTGCCGTCTGTCTAGGGTATTAGACGCAAAGAGAATTCAATACCAAATTTCATCTATTTTGGTGGAATATTGAAGCTACAGTATTCAAAATACCGAAAATCGGGAGGTACCTTTCCATGGGGAGCTTTATGAAGGCGTGGACCGATACCGACAACATTCTGGGGGAAAGTTTTATACCCTAAAAAAAGACTAAGTGTTAAATTTCAGTCATTTCGGTGTGATAATAAAGCTAATACCTTCAAAATACCGAAAATCGGGTGGTACAATCGCACTACTGTAGTGCGATTCTCTAACACTATTTTTGAGTTACCGAAAAAAATCGGTAAAATTAAAACGCAAAATTATGAATGAAAATTTCGAATAAAAGTTAACAACACTCTTGCTATCGGTAGAATTTGCGACTGCTTTTTATTCGTCGCTAACTTACCGAAAAACATCGGTAATTACCGAAATTATAAGCATTTTAATTTTACCGACAATTGTCGGTAACTCAAAAAATGAGTTGGAGAATCCCACTACTGGTCTATATAAAGGCCTGGGTATATCCCTGGGGGGTTACTCTGTATTGCGATGCGTAAGAAAAATTGTACCGAATCAAGTAATTGGTACTCTCTAACGCGTTTTCGCATCTAATTTTCGCAAACCTGGTATCACCGCACTCTGTAATACGAAAGCGTATGTCAAACTCGTGCGATAAGCGCAAATATCTTGCGTTAACATAATATCAAACGCAAAGGAAACGAATCATGTACGTTAGCATAATTAAATGATTGTATTTATATCAGAATTGTTTATTCTTTTAGGGAAATGTTGAGTATAATAATTTAATAAATTATTATTAAAAAAATCAAATTACAATTATTAATTATTTGCGGCATTGGAAAGTACTCTTCGTCGAGTCTCATATTTAATAGGTTTCATAATAATGTCTCGGGAAGTATAGACTTAGCTCTGGAAAATTAAATATCGTTATAATCAGGGTACCAATGGCAACCTATGGTAAAAATTTCAGACCCTTTCCGAGAGGTGATTCTAAACGACACTTGTTACAAATTCTTTGTCACCCAAAGTAGTAGGCAATGCTTATTTTTCACTGTATTTTTATAAATCGTAAAAACACTTTGTATAGTTAAATGGAATATTATTTTGAGGACCAATAGCAAGAGATTTGCACAAGAAACGTATAGCTTTTACGTAATTTGTTGCTATAAACGAACAATTAAAATGAAAATTTTCAAATTTTGGTTTTTGCATTAGATTAGTTGTCTAAATGTATATAACAGCATCGTTATTGAGACGAACAAATTTTTTCTAATTGTAATCCGTTCCGCCACCGAATCCATAATTATATACCTATTTTTTTATACGCTCCACCATAGGATGGGGGTATATTAAGTTTGTCACTACGTTTGTAACTACTCGAAACAATCATTGTAGACCCCACAAACTATATATATTATTGATCAGCGTGCAATTCTACATCGATATAGCCATGTCCGTCCGTCTGTGGAAATCACTCTAGCGTCCGAACGGATTGACGTAGGTGGATGAAATTTTGGAAAAATCTATTATATGTACGTAGGACTTTTGGTATGCGGGCTATGTAGGTCCACGCTTTCGTGTAGCCCCCATACAAAATGACGCGTGACGCGTCGTCGTTTTAGGGAGTTTTTAAGATATTTGTCCCATTTTACCACCGAATTGTCATTTTTGGTCTGTTCCAGTACTGCAAGAATCTACTAATTTTTACTATTTTTTCCGATAACATAAAGGAAAAAATGTTATCGTAGTAAAAAATAGTAACTTCTTGCAGGTTCTGGAACACAGCATTTAATATATTTTGAATGTATTAGTCCCATTTGACAACAGAATCGGTTGTAACTTTGTATTTTGTGTTTCCAGAGGCTAAGAAACATTTCCACCGTAAAGTGTTTATATAGGTCCACGTCTTGATATAGCCCCCATAGGACGATATCTCCCGATTTTCGATATTTTGAATTTTTGGCCTCTTTATTACACCGAGATGGCTGAAATTTGGTATTTAGTCTTCGTTGGGGGCATGGTACAATCATTACAAGGTAGGACACAGCAAACATATGATTACAATTTTTTCCTGAGGTCCTCCTATTGTGTCAAAACTGTTTTGACAAATGACAAAATAAATTGATTGAAAATAAATAAAAATAAAATCAAAATATGTATGTATAAATAAAAACAAAAGACAATAATACATTATTCGAAAACAAATTATCGAGGAATGCTTTTAAGCAATTGTTCAATTCAGTGGAATATGCTGTGGCTATCTGTGGTGATTGCAATTTACCACATCTTTATTAATGGTGCCCTTATGAAAGTGAAGACACTTTAATCTGGTCTGCTGTTACCGTGTATTTTGTAGATGCGAAGTCTATCTTCCTCATCCTTAGTCAGATGTCATATGCAGGATGCCGATCATTTGTTTTTTTTTTTTTTGAGCACTCGTAGAATGTATCGCTGGTCTGTTCTTCAATGTATTCGGTGGGAGCTTTCAAACTTCAAATAAAATTGATTTTGGAAAACAGCATCTATCCAATTGCAGCAAGTCTTTATTCGGGGTGAAGCTGGATACCAGATGTTTTAACCTCCGGCCAGCTACAAACGAGGGAACTCATGCTTTGTGCCATTGCACATAATACAGTGCGTCTCTTTGGGTATTTTTGTAACGCCTTTCCTTATCCATTTTATTTCCTGTATGCAGTAATATTGGTATCGTTCTTTATAAACAGTATCTGCCAGTATCTAAAGTCCACCTTCTCTATGAAGAGTCCAGAAATTCTGGTACAGATTCGCAAATCTTGGTCCCTAAAACGTTTCCGGGAGTAATAAACATTTGATGTCGATTGTTTTTTCATAGTATGATGTTTTTATAGGGGCGGGTTAGTAGCCCAACGGCCAACCCAAGTGTTTATAGACGTTATGAATGAAATTGCGGCGTATGAGGGTATCAGGGTCCACTTGAGATAGAAGAGGCAGCATGATATGTCATGGGAATTATCATGTTAAAGCCGGTCAGAATCGTTGCTTTTTTTCTTTTGCTCTACGTCACCCTCTCCATAAAGAAGTAAACTAACGTTAAATTCGTCAGGGCCGAACTTTTAATAAGCTCCCCCATGACGTTGTTCACTACAACACATTTGACCAACATTTTATCAGTCACTTCAATCCGTTCGGACACTAGATTGATCTCTACAGGCAGACGGACGGACATGGCTATATATATTTGTCTTAAATGATTATTTCATATGGATGCGTTAATAAATGAAAAAATAAATTGTATTTAAAATCAAATGTAAACAAAACAAACATTGACAATATTTCAAATAGAATACTTGTTGCATTTGTTATTAGTAATTTTGAAGTTATAAGCAAACTGGCTTCAGAGTTGCTTTTTTAAAATTTCATGAACCTGACCAACCTTCTAATAATTGAACCATGGTTGGGGGCATAAAACTTTCCCCCAGAAATTTTTAGGTATAGGTCTACGCCATCATATAGCCTCCATAGAACGGTACCTTCCGATTTTCGGTATTTTGAAGGTTGTGGCCACATTAATCCACCGAAATGGCTGAAATTTGTGGTGGAGGGTATAAAAAGTTCGGCCCGACCGAACTTAACGCTTTTTCTACTTGTTTGTTATAAACTATTAGCATGAGCTGTGTTCCTTTACTTACCTGAGGTTACCATTTTTACCATTTGTTACCATTTTTAACCTGCAAAGCGTTCCTTAACCCCGAAAAGTGGCAAAACTGGAAGCAATTTTTAAGAGAGTGAGAATGGAGAGAGAGCGAAAATGGCTTTCTCTTCTACCACAGGCTACCAGCAAAATTTCTGCAGGTATAAAATGGCAGAACTGATTTTTTGACTTTTGTTTGACGATTATTTCACAATGAAAAAGAAAATGGACGAAAAAGTCGGACGCTGACAAAACCAAATTAAAAACTGTGAAATAAAAGACGAAAATTGATTTTTTTATATGTTTCTTTTTGACATTGCTGCCAGATCTACCATTTTTCTGTTCCTTTACTTTTCTGGTAAAAATGTTCATGAGAGAGCAATTTTGACACTTTTTTCTTTTACCACCATTACCATTAAAAAAGTAAAGGAACAAAGCTATGTTTTAAAAGCGCACGTACCGAACAAAAATTGCTTTAAAATGTTTTTATTTACAATTTTTTGACACTTCTTTTTCTCATTCTTCGTTATTGTTTACATTGTGCAGCCAGCGTTGCCAAATTTTTGGTTTATTTTGCGAAAGCGTTGCCATATTTTCAGTTCATTTTGCGAAAGCGTTTGCGTTTGTGATACAGAGTACCAAATTGTACTCCTAATGGCCCCGGCACATACGGTCCGTTGTGAGTCGCGTCACGCGTTAAAAACAACAACCACATGAAAAATGTGTAAGTGATGCCAAGTTTGTTCTTGAAGTTTTCATGTGGTTGTTGTAACACAACGCTCAACGCGCCGAAGCCATAAAGGCCTCGGCACATACGGCGCGTTGAGCGTTGTGTTACAACAACCACATGAAAACTTCAAGAACAAACTTGGCATCACTTACACATTTTTCATGTGGTTGTTGTTTTCAACGCTCAACGCGTCGCACAACGTACCGTATGTGCCGGGGGCTTAAAGCCCTCGGCACATACGGTCCGTTTAGTGACACGTTGGGACACACGTTGTCACATAACAGTTAAATTATGTTTAACTTTAATGCGTCAGCAATATTGTTGTTTTTCAAAAAACTTGGTTTCACTTACACTTTTTCCATGTGGTTGTTGTAACGCACCGTATGTGTCGAGCGCTTAACGCATTTAACTTTCGCATCGCAATACAGAGTAATGTGTACTTTACACGTTATGTTTTTTACATATGGTATGTATATGCAAAGTGACAACCCATATGTAAAAAAACATATCGTGTAAAGTACCCATAACCCCCCTGCTTCATTTCTGGCATAATAAAAATAATATGCTGTTTATATTAGAGCTTTTTGCAGGGTTAACCTTCTTTGAGAGGATTTGTTTGAAATATAAGCAATGGAATTGACATTTAAAACCCAGTCGGTTTGTTAAATCCGGTTATATATAAACGGGGTATTAAAGAATAAAGTAGTTCGAGCAAATTTCGAACTGGGTTGCGCTTTTCTTTTTATTCTTTTATCAGAAGCAAGCAAGGCAACCAGTTGAGGCAGCTTATCGTCACCATAAATGCCCGAAGACGTAACCCACAAAACCAAAACTTTACAGGAGAAGAAAAAAACGTTATAAAATGAAAAACTGTTTTATAGAATATCAATCCTATCAGGGCGACTATTTGGAGTATTATCAATCATGAACGAATGGGTGTAAATAATGAATCTAAAACCGCGAAAACGCTTGGCTTTGGGATCCGTCATTACAGCAATATCTGCAATTTTGTCCCATTTTCCGAAATGCCATTTCTTGAATATAATCGTTATTTTTGAAAGTAGAAGCTTGAAATTTTGCCAGAGCATGTATTTATTTATTTATTTTATTTAGCTTTATGATTCAATCGAAAAACGAATTTCGATTTTCATGTGGGTTACGTCTTCGGGCATTTATGGTGACGTTATGTACCCAGGCGAATCTTTCAAAAAAATAACTCCTTTTCAACTTTGTAGTACAATGGGGATATCCAAGTTTAAAATGAACCGGATTATCATTATAATAAAGATGGATCTGGATGGCCATCGAAAATATTCTTTAAAACCCCACGTTTATGTTTATGGATTGACCGAAAACATGTAGAAATGTATTGTAAAAAACCAATGTTTCCTAGGCTAACTTACCCTTGAAGAATATTTCTTGAAGAATCCACGTCTAGATTCTAGTAATAAAGCACGCATCTATATACATCTATTAATAAAATATATATTATTTTTATTTTGTAGAATGCGGGCGTCAGTTACTGTTTAACATATATACAATAGATTTGTTTGTTTGTAAAATTAAAATTATTTTTGAGATTTGCATCTTTTTACTGTTATTACTATTTAGTTTTATTTATTTAAAAAAAAAGTCGGTCAAGTAATTTTCACCTACATGGCCATAATAAGTATTTTGTAGGTTGATGAAAATATTCCCGTCACGATAGTTGTTTGTTGTAAATACTGCAATGAGTCGTCCATGCATTTCCAAGACCATTTCAATGACACTTAAGGCAAAAGTTTCTCTTCGTCGGGACGCAGTGGTCCACCAGCATTTTGTGTTATCACTTTAATTGGACCTGCCGAGTTTGCTGGCTTCTTATTGGGATCATAGCCATATAAAAATATTGAAACTATAACCAGTGCAGCACCAAAGGCAAATTTAAATGTTAAATTAAAATCGAAAATATAAATAGAGGCCACACACGAGATGATAATGGCCAAAGAGGTGGCAAAACCTTTGAGAATGTTGTCAGCATATTTTACAACAACCGCCACAATCAAGCCACCACCAGCTTGCAGCAGAACCAAATACCAAATGAAAAGATCATAACCAAAGAAGAAGCCATGTTCGAATATTTTCGAGGCATCACTGACAAAACAGGTAATGGCACCAAATGGCAAACTCAGCAGTGACAATTGGACATTACGCATCCACACAGAGATATCGGCTCCTTTGAGAATCTTTTCAAAATAGATACCAGCAAAACCGGAAAGAAAACATGCGCCCAATGCAGCCATTAAACCCAAAAAACGATTTTGTTCAATACCATTGGTAGTTTGTGATGCTGTGGCCGCTGCCGCTGAGGCATCGGTTACTGTTTGGGCCAATTGTACCATTACCACACCAACCAACAGCAATACCAAAGCACCCCATTGTGTGCTTAAGAGCTTTTTCCTCAAAATGACCACAGCAAACATGGCTGTGGTAAGGATTTTCAATTGATATGTCACCTGATAGGTGGCTGCATCCAAATGCGAGGCTGATACATATAGCAGATTATTTTGTACAATATATACAAGCGAGGGAACACATACTTTCAGCGTATCTGTTGGATTGGCAATGATGGTTTTGTGCAGGGTTTTGACGAATTTTTGGAAATCTTTACCCTCTTCATTGAAGACCAGAATAAGGCATGTTATCAGCTTTACAAATTCAGACATAAGAACAGCTGTAAGAAGAAATAACGAACAGTTAGGTATGATTTAAAAGAAGTTGTTTCGCAACGTTGTGTAGAAGTAGTTTTTTTTTTAAGGAAATACTTAATTTAAGTTAAAAATCACATTTTATGAACACAGAATTCAGAATATGGTATTAGTTACATAAATTTTGGATTACCCTGGGTGTATTAGACTGGTTTTAACTCGAAGGGAAAAAACTGATGTCGGATTTTTTTGTGCGACAGCCCCCTAAAGTTTTGTTAGATTTTTAGATTGCCAAAATTTGGGCAAAATCGGAATAAGTTTAACTCGTGCTACTGGGGACTCAATGTTTCCATAGTAATTTGTATGGGACCAATCATTTATGGTCCAATCGATGAAACAACTTTACCAATTCTTTATTGTGGCTAAACAAGTAATCCTACAAAAATGTTTGAAAATCGGGTCGGATTTTAATATTTGCTATATATAGGGGCCCATGGAATCTTTAAGGCCCCAGTGGCACGTGTTAACATATTTCGATTGTACTAAAACATTCGCTAGCTTAAAATCTAACAAAACTAAACACTTTAGGGGGGTGCCGCATAAAAAAATCCGACATCGATTTTTTCAAACCACCCTAGTGTTCTTACTTTGTTTAAAATTAATTTAATGTATGTGTTCGTTGGTAGTGTCTTATCTTTTGGTTAAAAAATTCACTTTACTTGAGTGCTACAAAGAGACATGTTACAATATGAACGCTAAAAAATTGATATCACTCTTTATCGGGAACCGAATACCTTTATTTTGATAAGAAAATTTATAAAATTATGTGCTGCTCTCATTCCACGAAAAAGCTATCCAAGTGCATCCAAGTGTCTATGTGGTAGACATATTGACGATTAAAAAAATAACGTTCGCACTTAGGTGATATCTTCCTTATTTTCAAAGTTCGAGAGTGGTTAAGTCACTTAAGCCCACAATTCAGTTATTCCGTCTCCAATGTTGTAAAACTCCAGTTGTTCCGCTTATGCTCCACGACCAACCTATTAACTTCCAGTGTTAGCTCTGGGGTCCCTAGGGTTGGCCGGGAGATTTGGTCTCACTTCGGTTATTTGACCAGCAGGCATATTGCGAGCGATTGTATCTGTGATGGTGTCTTGGAACATACCTTCTACTACCCGAACATCAGAAATTCTCTGAAGCGGTGATTGGTGAACTCTCTTAAACTAGGCCAATTAGCTTTCCAATTGATGATGAAAGTGCGGGGTTCAGAGGTAATGAAAACGGGGGGTGGTATGCTATTGGAGACAACGGAGGTTTGACTGGTGAGGTCATTTGTTACACCATGTGACGCGATGGTTAGTTATATCAGGCGAACTGTAAGACTATCCCCTTCGGGTATTCGATCAACAGGGATATGGCGAGCTTCTGCAGCAGTGATGATGTCTCTGAACGACCTTTCCACTACCCGAACATCAGAAGGATTGTGCAGTTCTCTGAAGCGGTGATTGGTGAACTCTCTAAAACTCGGCCAATCAGCTTTCCTATGATTGACGAACTTGTGGCGTTCAGAGGAGATGAAATCGGGTGGTATGCTAATGGAGACAATTATGGGGAGATGGCCTGATCCAAGGGTAATGACGGGTTGCCAGGCGACGTCATTTGTCAGACCCGGTGACACGATGGTTATGTCTGGCAAACTGTGACTCTCTCCTCTAATTCTGGTACCGGGCATCCTCATTACTCAGCCAGCACTATAGCCCTCTGTTCATTTGCGAGGACCGAATGCCGGAACTTACGATGATCATTAAAGTCCTTCAAGACCAGTCGGTATTACCTTCGGTGGGGCTAATGTTGGACCTACAACCTGGAGTACAGCTATTTATCATCGGGATGTATGCGTTAAGCAACTCTACCGTGGCAGTTCAACACCGGCCATTAGAGCCGGACTCAAGCGAGATAGGTCTGTATTGAACAGACCGGTGCAATAGGAAAGCTAATCCCTCACGTCCACTTCTGTTGCGATCTTTCTGCTTAAAGTTACAGTAGTTTTTGTTGTTGTAGCAGCATAGTTTTAATGTTGAGTTGGCAGCAGCTGGCCGAACCTCCTTTTGATTTGGGTCAATCCGGTTGTTGTTGATTTGGTTTCCTGCACCGCCGCGAATCTGGTATTTTTCCGACTCATAAAATTCACTGTTTCCTCGATCTTACCACGGTGTCGTTGCAATTAAATTATAAAATGTCGCATTGTCAGGGATTGGAATAGCAATGGCTGGTATTAAGTGCTGCCAGTGCGGCTGCTGCTGCTGAAGTACTACGAGAGAGTCTCCAAATCTGGTGCAGACCCCGACTCACTGGGGGCTGTGTTCACGCCGTAAGCAGCAACATAGTCCTTGTCGTAGTCCCTCACGTGGACGAGTAACATCTCACCGAAGCTTGAGTGTGTTGGATGGGCATGTGACAAACTGAACACATTCATATTGGTCCTTGGTTTACCACCGTCCCGGGACGAACCAAATTAATCCGGATCAGGCAATGCTGCTCCCAACACAGAAAAAATATACAAATACAAACATATGTACACTGTGGTAGCAGCCGCTGGCAGCAAGGGTATTGTGAGTTTCGGGTCAATCCGGTATCGAAGAACACGGCGCAGTGGGACTGAGCACTGTCTGTAACACGGCATTTGTAAGTCAAACTGGTGCCACACAACTTTGTACTGTCCTGTCTACTATGTTGTGAGCAGCTTAATTACTGCCGACCAAATATATGAGGGTACTACGTCGGATCTTTAGGGTCATCATCATCCTGGGTCATGGATCATCCTTCTTATTGCCGCGTACAAACTCTGTGTCGAAGATAGGAGAAATAATCGTTCAACATTCCGCTTAGAGTTAGTGTTGACTTGTCGGAGCCTTTTTGTGTTTATTTCTTGGATTCGATAGCGCTTTTGCCGTTGCCCATAGTTTACTGCTACCGGTTTAATGTTGCAACACTTTAGATGTCAGTTGTATGACTCTGGGCCCACATCGTTCTCCTAGCAAAACTCAACACGTTCATTCTTTAAAATTGACGGCTGCATATTGGATGATTATGGAAAGTTGTATAAACTCTTTAGACTGCAGGTTTTTCATATTCGTTTTTTTTAATCGCAGCCCTTTGTCGAAGCATTGATTCCGGTATATCAAGAAGACCACCGCGTACAGAGCCAGAACTACTAGTTCCTTACAATGGCTCAAAATAGGCTCTTGAAATCAAAATCAACCTGCCTGAGCTGGCTGGTTTTGACAGAATTTTATAGAGCTAGCTCTCTATCAATAGGTGTCGATGACACATTACTTGGGACCAACAACCAGCATCCGCACTGGTTTATTTAAAGACCACTGATCGGCAGTTTTATTCCCTCACGATTCAATGGGCTTTATAGGGTTCAATGTGATTTAACCAGTAGGCAGTAGGCACTTAAAAAACTAAATGACTTCATTTGTTCACACAGCATACACTATGATATCACATAATAATCACCCATAACCTGTTCACCTGTAGGCTATAAAATGAAAAATAAACCTTTGTCTTGCACCCAAAAGCTACTTCTTCCACATTTAATTGCTTTTTCTAAAAAAAAAACAAAAGATTAATAACTTACCCGTTGAACTAAGGAATATGTCACCCGGTCTCGTTCTGGCATAACGCATCGATAAACCCAAAATTGCATTTTGTAAGGTTAATGTTATCAAACTGATGTACTTCAAATGATTGGCATTGACTAAAATTGAATGAAGTGGTACAAAATTATTAATGATTCCCATTTGCAATTAATGCCGCTGATGGCTGATGACACCACACCACTACACAAGACCACACTAACAAACAAGAAGATGTGAGTTGATGATTTATTGTCAAACTTCACATACAATAATTATTTTAAAGTTTGTGGTAATGGTACTGAATGGGTTGGCGTTAACTTGTTCCAAAGTGATGTTGGGTGTTGTGTCTATTTTCTTTTACTTACTGTGTATATTCATTTTTAATGTTTTGTGTTGTTGTGCTCGTTGTCCGTCTGGGCCGCGTATCTTTCTTATTGACAAGGTAAAAAACAGCTGTATAAACTTCTGTTGCAATACACTTCTGCTAGGATGCTGTTTTGCTTCTTTTACCTTTTTATGGCCAAGTATTTAATTTACAAATAATAAATAACAACAAGTAAATAACTAACTACATTCCCCCCTTTTGCTGTGATTGATTTCCGGGCGGCGCAATTTGAACTTGTTCAAACAAAAATACGCAACGAAATGAATGGTGGAAATGTCAAAATTCCACGTAAACAAAAAATACAGTGTGAGAGAACGCCGCAAGAGAGCGGCATTTGTTTTCTGAGAATTGTACGGGAGATAACACTCTCTCAAAATCGTATTTGTTTACTTTTTATTACGTTGACTTGACTGCGTCTTTTCAGAGATGACATCTCAGGCCTTGTGTACCCTTCAGAAAAAAACAAGAACTTTTTGCGGCATTAAAATTAAAATCCATAGTAATTTATAAAAAAATATATACGCTATGGGTTAAATTGGCTATATAGAGTCAAACTTGAGGTAAATTCCCGTATATGTATGGAATATTTTAATTAACAACTAAGGTACAATTCTTTTAATAAGAGCACAGACTCCCATCACTGTTGGTACTTGAATAGACGTGCTGCTATCACTTTTCAATTGTTCGTTTTTATTTGAATTTCGATAGGAACTGTTCGATACGCTACCCTACCATAGGCAAGAAGATACCTTATTACGAAATCAAATCATCTTATTAGAAAGGTTAACAATTTCATTGAATTTGCACGGAAATTGGTAAGAAAATATGATAAAATATTGTAATTTTTATACAAATAGGATCTTTGGCTTAACCCAATCACTGCGGTGGTTCCATATGGAACCACTTATATTATTTTACTTTTTGGAAGAAAAAATCCACATATTGAACATATTTATATTAATATTAGTATTTTCTAACAGTAAAGCATTACAGCTGTCTATTTGCCTTATATATTTCAGTCATTCGGGTTCCAATTCTTGTCCTAAAAGCAGGATAAAATAAAAAATTATGCATTTTTTCACAAAACCTTCGCAGGGATTGGGTTAAGTTGAGTTTAAGCATTAAGCTCGGATCGATACCAAATTTTTTCCACAGGTAGGTCTCGTTACCCTGATCACAAATGTATATAACATTTTTTGCGGAAGTCCATACTTCTCGAGATATGGGCCCCGAAGTTCCGAAAATTCCCTTGTTAAATGTCGGCCACTTAGAGAAAAATCTTAATTTAAAAGAAAATGTTGCTCCCGTTCCCTAGATTGGCTCCTGTCCATAGCAGAAAGTCTTAAAACCCCGGCCGAAGGCCGGCTATATAAACAAATTATAATTTTTTTCCGAGCTTAATGCTTAAACTCAACTTGCTCCGGATCTTTTTATATACATAGTACCTGAATGCCTAGAGTATTCGTTTAGAGATATTCGTGGAAATCATTTTTAAACATATGTAACATATGTAACTCGTGGCACCAACTCCATTGTTGTTTGATGACAATATATGTACATACATATATATGTATGTATATCTTTCATACAGGAGTCAAAATGTGTTTCCTACGAAGTTTCGAGAGCTCAAGGAATGGCAATCGAATGTAGTTCACCTAACCTAGTTTAGTCACAATTGTATGCCTAAACGATTTTTATATAAGTTATAAGAAGAAAAAGTCTTCAGGACCGTCGCCACAGATGCACTCCTTTATACTTACACAAATGTATGTACATTTTTTTGTTTAAAATAAGGTAATGTTTCAAAATGTGCTGAATTTCGTATTCAGCACCCCTAAATACAGCATATGTATATTCGATTTAAGCATGACAAAATGCCTATTATAGAGTACCATTGAAATGCTGTGAAACAAACCCATCATCATTGCTTATCACTTTCAAGCACATAAAACATTAGTTTTTAGTAAACTGATAAACAGAAAACGTTTTTCTAATGTAGTGTTGATATCTAAAAAACACCACTAACGTCATTTCCTATTATACGCACGCTGTTTGATGTTGTATTTTATGTTAAAAAATTATTAATTATTCTCATTATTTTCGAAATGCTCGGGGGTATTTGAAGCAATATTTTTACGGATCAACATCAGTCTAGAAAACGTGGATTTTCTTAAATAATATTTCTACGTCAATATAAGCCTAGAAAACATTGATTTTTTAAACAGTATTTTTACGGCGACATCAGCCTAGAAAACTTGGATTTTTTTAAACAATATTTTACGGCAACATCAGCCTAGAAAACGTGGATTTTTTAAACAATATTTTACGGCAACATCAGCCTAGAAAACGTGGATTTTTTAAACAATATTTTACGGCAACATCAGCCTAGAAAACTTGGATTTTTTAAACAATATTTTACGGCAACGTCAGCCTAGAAAACGTGGATTATTTTAAACAATATTTTACGGCAACATCAGACTAGAAAACGTGGATTTTTTAAACAATATTTTACGGCAACATCAGCCTAGAAAACGTGGATTTTTTAAACAATATTTTTACGGCAACATCAGCCTAGAAAACGTGGATTTTTTAAACAATATTTTGCGGCAACATCAGCCTAGAAAACGTGGATTTTTTAAACAATATTTTGCGGCAACATCAGCCTAGAAAACGTGGATTTTTTAAACAATATTTTACGGCAACATCAGCCTAGAAAACGTGGATTTTTTAAACAATATTTTGCGGCAACATCAGCCTAGAAAACGTGGATTTTTTAAACAATATTTTACGGCAACATCTGCCTAGAAAACTTGGATTTTTTAAACAATATTTTTATGGCAACGTCCGCCTGGAAAACGTGGATTTTTTAAACAATATTTTTATGGCAACGTCCGCCTGGAAAACGTGGATTTTTACAACAATATTTGAATATTTATAACAATATTTTTATTTTAAACTGCCGTAAAAATGGCAACATCCATCTAGAAAACGTGGATTTTTTAAACATTATTTTTACGGCAACATCAGCCTAGAAAACGTGGATTTTTAAACAATATTTCTATGGCTACATCAGCCTATAAAACGTGGATTTTTTAAACAATATTTCTATAGCTACATCAGCCTATAAAACGTGGATTTTTTAAACAATATTTCTATGGCTACATCAGCCTATAAAACGTGGATTTTTAAACAATATTTCTATGGCTACATCAGCCTATAAAACGTGGATTTTTAAACAATATTTCTATGGCTACATCAGCCTATAAAACGTGGATTTTTTAAACAATATTTCTATGGCTACATCAGCCTATAAAACGTGGATTTTTTAAACAATATTTCTATGGCTACATCAGCCTATAAAACGTGGATTTTTTAAACAATATTTCTATGGCTACATCAGCCTATAAAACGTGGATTTTTTAAACAATATTTCTATGACTACATCAGCCTATAAAACGTGGATTTTTTAAACAATATTTTACGGCAACATCAGTCTAGAAAACGTGGATTTTTTAAACAACATTTTTACGGCAACATCAGCCTAGAAAACGTGGATTTTTTTAAACAACATTTTTACGGCAACATCAGCCTAGAAAACGTGGAATTTTTTAAACAACATTTTTACGGCAACATCAGCCTAGAAAACGTGGATTTTTTAATCAACATTTTTACGGCAACATCAGCCTAGAAAACGTGGATTTTTTAAACAACATTTTTACGGCAACATCAGCCTAGAAAACGTTGATTTTTTAATCAACATTTTTACGGCAACATCAGCCTAGAAAACGTGGATTTTTTTAAACAACATTTTTACGGCAACATCAGCCTAGAAAACGTGGATTTTTTTAAACAACATTTTTACGGCAACATCAGCCTAGAAAACGTGGATTTTTTAATCAACATTTTTACGGCAACATCAGCCTAGAAAACGTGGATTTTTTAATTAACATTTTTACGGCAACATCAGCCTAGAAAACGTGGATTTTTTAAACAACATTTTTACGGCAACATCAGATGTGGTATCCGATAGAATTGCAATTTTCGAATTTCGAAAAAAGATGAGTTGTGCTGAATTGTGCTAGGTTTGTGCCCATTTGTGCCGCAAAATTTTTTTCGATATCTCGTACCATTTTCGAAAAAACCGATATTTTCGAATACATCACAGAATTGCAATTTTCGAATTTCGAAAAAACAAAAGTTGTGCTGAATTGTGCTCAGTTTGTGCTCATTTGTGCCGCAAAAATTTTTTCGATATCTCCTACCATTTTCGAAAAAAACCGATATTTTCGAAAATACGATAGAATTGCAATTTTCGAATTTCGAAAAAACAAAAGTTGTGCTGAATTCTACTCAATTTGTGCCAACTTGTGCCGTTTAAATTTTTTCAATATCTCTAACCGTTTTCAAGATATGGTAATTTCGAAAAACCAGTATTTTGTATGAAAAATCACTGTAATTTCTGCAACAATGCAAATATCGAGATGATCTTTTTTGTGCTGATTTCGACTCGCTGAGCACAATTTTTCGTCCATACATTGGAAATTTCCAACTTTACTCGTTACTCGCTCAAAATGAAAAAATCCTATCACTTCCGTTTAAACAGGATTTTTTTAATTCTGTAAATTGCGCTGAATTGTGCTCGTCTAGCACACATTTTTCGCCTTACATTGCAAAATTCCATCTCTACTCGTTACTCGTTAAAATAGCAAATAATGTTTTTCAAAGAAAAATCATTGTAATTTTTGCAAAAATGCAAATATCGAGATTAACTTTTTTGTGCTGAGTTGGATTCACCGAGCACAATTTTTCGTCCATACATTAGAAATTTCCAACTTTACTCGTTACTGTGCTCGGTGAATCCAACTCAGCACAAAAAAGTTAATCTCGATATTTGCATTTTTGCAAAAATTACAATGATTTTTCGTTGAAAAACATTATTTGCTATTTTAACGAGTAGAGATGGAAATTTGCAATGTAAAGCGAAAAATGTGTGCTTGGCGAGCACAATTCAGCACAATTTACAGAATTAAAAAATTCCTATTTAAACGGAAGTGATAGGATTTTTTCAGTTTCAGCGAGTAACGAGTAAAGTTGGAAATTTCAAATGTATGGACGAAAAATTGTGCTCGGTAAAACCAACTCAGCACAAAAAAGATCATCTCAATATTTGCATTTTTGCAAAAATTACAATGATTTTTCTTTGAAAAACATTATTTGCTATTTTAACGAGTAACGAGTAGAGATGGAATTTTGCAATGTAAGGCGAAAAATGTGTGCTAGACGAGCACAATTCAGCACAATTTACAGAATTAAAAAAATCCTGTTTAAACGGAAGTGATAGGATTTTTTCATATTGAGCGAGTAACGAGTAAAGTTGGAAATTTCCAATGTATGGACGAAAAATTGTGCTCAGCGAGTCGAAATCAGCACAAAAAAGATCATCTCGATATTTGCATTGTTGCAGAAATTACAGTGATTTTTCATACAAAATACTGGTTTTTCGAAATTACCATATCTTGAAAACGGTTAGAGATATTGAAAAAATTTAAACGGCACAAGTTGGCACAAATTGAGTAGAATTCAGCACAACTTTTGTTTTTTTCGAAATTCGAAAATTGCAATTCTATCGTATTTTCGAAAATATCGGTTTTTTTCGAAAATGGTAGGAGATATCGAAAAAATTTTTGCGGCACAAATGAGCACAAACTGAGCACAATTCAGCACAACTTTTGTTTTTTCGAAATTCGAAAATTGCAATTCTGTGATGTATTCGAAAATATCGGTTTTTTCGAAAATGGTAGGAGATATCGAAAAAATTTTTGCGGCACAAATGGGCACAAACTGAGCACAATTCAGCACAACTTAAATTTTTTCGAAATTCGAAAATTGCAATTCTGGCAACATTTTTTCGAAAAAAATGTTTTGTCGAATATCTCAGCCATTTTTTCGAATTTCGAAAAAATTTTTTCGGCACAAATGGGCACAAACCTAGCACAATTCAGCACAACTCATCTTTTTTCGAAATTCGAAAATTGCAATTCCATCGGATACCACATCAACATCAGCCTAGAAAACGTTGATTTTTTAATCAACATTTTTACGGCAACATAAGCCTAGAAAACGTGGATTTTTTAAACAATATTTTTACGGCAACATCAGCCTAGAAAACGTGGATTTTTTAAACAATATTTTTACGGCAACATCAGCCTAGAAAACGTGGATTTTTTAAACAATATTTTTACGGCAACATCCGTCTAGAAAACGTGGATTTTTTAAACAATATTTTTACGGCAACATCCGTCTAGAAAACGTGGATTTTTTAAACAATATTTTTACGGCAACATCTGCCTAGAAAACGTGGATTTTTTAAACAATATTTTTACGGCAACATCAGCCTAGAAAACGTGGATTTTTTAAACAATATTTTTACGGCAACATCTGCCTAGAAAACGTGGATTTTTTAAACAATATTTTTACGGCAACATCTGCCTAGAAAACGTGGATTTTTTAAACAATATTTTTACAGCAAAATTAGCCTAGAAAACGTGGATTTTTTAAACCTTATTTTTACGGTAACATCAGCCTAGAAAACGTGGATTTTTTAAACAATATTTCTATGGCTACATCAGCCTAGAAAACGTGGATTTTTTGAACAATATTTCTATGGCTACACAGCCTATAAAACGTGGATTTTTTAAACAATATTTTACGGCAACATCAGCCTAGAAAACGTGGATTTTTTAAACAATATTTTACGGCAACATCAGCCTAGAAAACGTGGATTTTTTAAACAATATTTTACGGCAACATCAGCCTAGAAAACGCGGATTTTTAAACAATATTTTTACGTAAACATCAGGCTAGAAAACGTGGATTTTTCAAACAATATTTTACGGTATCAGCCTAGAAAACGTGGATTTTTTAAACAATATTTTTACGGCACAACCTGCCTAATTTTGCGGCAACATCAGTCTACAAAACGTGGATTTTCTTAAATAATATTTTTATGGCAACATAAGCCTAGAAAACGTTGATTTTTTTAAACAGTATTTTTACGGCAACATAAGCCTAGAAAACGTTGATTTTTTTAAACAATATTTTTACGGCAACATCAGCCTAGAAAACGAGGATTTTGAAACAATATTTTTACGTAAACATCAGGCTAGAAAACGTGGATTTTTCAAACAATATTTTACGGTAACATCAGCCTAGAAAACGTGGATTTTTTAAACAATATTTTTACGGCACAACCTGCCTAATTTTGCGGCAACATCAGTCTACAAAACGTGGATTTTCTTAAATAATATTTTTATGGCAACATAAGCCTAGAAAACGTTGATTTTTTTAAACAGTATTTTTACGGCAACATAAGCCTAGAAAACGTTGATTTTTTTAAACAGTATTTTTACGGCAACATCAGCCTAGAAAACGTGGATTTTTTAAACAATATTTTTACGGCAATATCAGCCTAGAAAACGTGGATTTTTAAAGCAATATTTTACGGTAACATCAGCCTAGAAAACGTGGATTTTTTAAACAATATTTTACGGCAACGTCAGAGATCGTGGATTTTTTAACAATGTTTTTCTGCAACATCAGCCTAGAAAACGTGGATTTTTTAAACAATATTTTTACGGCAACATCAGCCTAGAAAACGTGGATTTTTTAAACAATATTTTACGGCAACATCAGAGATCGTGGATTTTTTAACAATGTTTTTCTGCAACATCAGCCTAGAAAACGTGGATTTTTTAAACAATATTTTTACGGCAACATCCGCCTAGAAAACGTGGATTTTTTAAACAATATTTTTACGGCAACATCAGCCTAGAAAACGTGGATTTTTTAAACAATATTTTTACGGCAACATCAGCCTAGAAAACGTGGATTTTTTAAACAATATTTTTATGGCAACATCAGCCTAGAAAACGTGGATTTTTTAAACAATATTTTTACGGCAACATCAGCCTAGAAAACGTGGATTTTTTAAACAATATTTTTACGGCAACATCAGCCTAGAAAACGTGGATTTTTTAAACAATATTTTTACGGCAACATCAGCCTAGAAAAAGTGGATTTTTTAAACAATATTTTTACGGCAACATCAGCCTAGAAAACGTGGATTTTTAAACAATATTTTTACGGCAACATCTGCCTGGAAAATGTGGATTTTTTAAAAGATTTTTTTACGGCAACATCTGCCTGGAAAACGTGGATTTTTTTAACAATATTTTTACGGCAACATCAGCCTAGAAAAAGTGGATTTTTTAAACAATATTTTTACGGCAACATCAGCCTAGAAAACGTGGATTTTTTTAAACAATATTTTTACGGCAACATCAGCCTAGAAAACGTGGATTTTTTAAACAATATTTTTACGGCAACATCAGCCTAGAAAACGTGGATTTTTTAAACAATATTTTTACGGCAAAATCAGCCTAGAAAACGTGGATTTTTTAAACAATATTTTTACGGCAACATCAGCCTAGAAAACGTGGATTTTTTAAACAATATTTTTACGGCAACATCTGCCTAGAAAACGTGGATTTTTTAAACAATATTTTTACAGCAAAATTAGCCTAGAAAACGTGGATTTTTTAAACTTATTTTTACGGTAACATCAGCCTAGAAAACGTGGATTTTTTAAACAATATTTCTATGGCTACATCAGCCTAGAAAACGTGGATTTTTTTAACAATATTTTTACGGCAACATCAGCCTCGAAAACGTGGATTTTTTAAACAATATTTTACGGCAACATCAGCCTAGAAAACGTGGATTTTTTGAACAATATTTTTACGGCAACATCAGCCTAGAAAACGTGGATTTTTTAAACAATATTTTTACGGCAACATCAGCCTAGAAAACGTGGATTTTTTAAACAATATTTTTACGGCAACATCAGCCTAGAAAACGTGGATTTTTTAAACAATATTTTTGCAGCAAAATTAGCCTAGAAAACGTGGATTTTTTAAACTTATTTTTACGGTAACATCAGCCTAGAAAACGTGGATTTTTTAAACAATATTTCTATGGCTACATCAGCCTAGAAAACGTGGATTTTTTAAACAATATTTTTACGGCAACATCAGCCTAGAAAACGTGGATTTTTTAAACAATATTTTTACGGCAACATCAGCCTAGAAAACGTGGATTTTTTAAACAATATTTTTACGGCAACATCAGCCTAGAAAACGTGGATTTTTTAAACAAAAATTTTACGGCAACATCAGCCTAGAAAACGTGGATTTTTTAAACAATATTTTTACGGCAACATCAACCTAGAAAACGTGGATTTTTTAAACAAAAATTTTACGGCAACATCAGCCTAGAAAACGTGAATTTTTTAAACAATATTTTTACGGCAACATCAACCTAGAAAACGTGGATTTTTTAAACAATATTTTTACGTAAACATCAGGCTAGAAAACGTGGATTTTTTAAACAATATTTTACGGCAACATCAGCCTAGAAAACGTGGATTTTTTAAACAATATTTTACGGCAACATCAGCCTAGAAAACGTGGATTTTTTAAACAATATTTTTACAGCAACATCAGCCTAGAAAACGTGGATTTTTTAAACAATATTTTTACCGCAACATCAGCCTAGAAAACGTGGATTTTTTAAACAATATTTTTACCGCAACATCAGCCTAGAAAACGTGGATTTTTTAAACAATATTTTTACCGCAACATCAGCCTAGAAAACGTGGATTTTTTAAACAATATTTTACGGCAACATCAGCCTAGAAAACGTGGATTTTTTAAACAATATTTTACGGCAACATCAGCCTAGAAAACGTGGATTTTTTAAACAATATTTTACGGCAACATCAGCCTAGAAAACGTGGATTTTTTAAACAATATTTTACGGCAACATCAGCCTAGAAAACGTGGATTTTTTAAACAATATTTTTACCGCAACATCAGCCTAGAAAACGTGGATTTTTTAAACAATATTTTTACCGCAACATCAGCCTACAAAACGTGGATTTTTTAAACAATATTTTTACAGCAACATCAGCCTAGAAAACGTGGATTTTTTAAACAATATTTTTACCGCAACATCAGCCTAGAAAACGTGGATTTTTTAAACAATATTTTTACCGCAACATCAGCCTAGAAAACGTGGATTTTTTAAACAATATTTTTACGGCAACATCAGCCTAGAAAACGTGCATTTTTTAAACAATATTTTTACCGCAACATCAGCCTAGAAAACGTGCATTTTTTAAACAATATTTTACGGCAACATCAGCCTAGAAAACGTGGATTTTTTAAACAATATTTTACGGCAACATCAGCCTAGAAAACGTGGATTTTTTAAACAATATTTTACGGCAACATCAGCCTAGAAAACGTGGATTTTTTAAACAATATTTTACGGCAACATCAGCCTAGAAAACGTGGATTTTTTAAAGAATATTTTACGGCAACATCAGCCTAGAAAACGTGGATTTTTTAAACAATATTTTACGGCAACATCAGCCTAGAAAACGTGGATTTTTTAAACAATATTTTACGGCAACATCAGCCTAGAAAACGTGGATTTTTTAAACAATTTTTTACGGCAACATCAGCCTAGAAAACGTGGATTTTTTAAACAATTTTTTACGGCAACATCAGCCTAGAAAACGTGGATTTTTTAAACAATTTTTTACGGCAACATCAGCCTAGAAAACGTGGATTTTTTAAACAATATTTTACGGCAACATCAGCCTAGAAAACGTGGATTTTTTAAACAATTTTTTACGGCAACATCAGCCTAGAAAACGTGGATTTTTTAAACAATATTTTACGGCAACATCAGCCTAGAAAACGTGGATTTTTTAAACAATATTTTACGGCAACATCAGCCTAGAAAACGTGGATTTTTTAAACAATATTTTACGGCAACATCAGCCTAGAAAACGTGGATTTTTTAAACAATATTTTACGGCAACATCAGCCTAGAAAACGTGGATTTTTTAAACAATATTTTACGGCAACATCAGCCTAGAAAACGTGGATTTTTTAAACAATATTTTACGGCAACATCAGCCTAGAAAACGTGGATTTTTTAAACAATATTTTACGGCAACATCAGCCTAGAAAACGTGGATTTTTTAAACAATATTTTACGGCAACATCAGCCTAGAAAACGTGGATTTTTTAAACAATATTTTACGGCAACATCAGCCTAGAAAACGTGGACTTTTTAAAACAATATTTTACGGCAACATCAGCCTAGAAAACGTGGATTTTTTAAACAATATTTTACGGCAACATCAGCCTAGAAAACGTGGATTTTTTAAACAATATTTTACGGCAACATCAGCCTAGAAAACGTGGATTTTTAAACAATATTTTTAAGGTGAAATCAGCCTGGAAAACGTGGATTTTTAAACAATATTTTTACGGTGACTTCAGCCTGGAAAACGTGGAACTTTAAAGAATATTTTTAAGGTGAAATCAACCTGGAAAACGTGGATTTTTTTAACAATATTTTTACGGCAACATCAGCCTAGAAAACGTGGAACTTTAAAGAATATTTTTAAGGTGAAATCAACCTGGAAAACGTGGATTTTTTTAACAATATTTTTACGGCAACATCAGCCTAGAAAACGTGGATTTTTAAACAATATTTTTACGGTGACATCAGCCTGGAAAACGTGAATTTTTTAAAAAATATTTTTACGGTGACAACCTGGAAAACGTGGATTTTTAAACAATGGTCATGTCAGGTTCCTAAAGTTAGGTAAAAAACATTTGTTATTTATACTCTCCTACAAAAATAAAAACAAACAAATATCTTCATTTTAAGTTCTGAATTCCTTAACATTGGACTTATTTAATTTATTTTTATTGGTAGGTTCTTAATTTCATTTATTTACGATGAAGGAAAAATGTTGAGAGTATAAAAATATATATAAATAAAAAAGAAGAGTGAGTTGAAGTCATATCAATGGAGGATGAGGAGAAGGAAGTTGAAAATTTCGTTAATGACATAAATGAAGAATAGAAAAAAAAAAGAAATAGAAAAGCGATTAAACTAAAAACACAAAATAATTTAATGGACAAAGACGAAGATATGAATGGAACTCTGGAAAACAAATATGTATGCCTGTATCTAATGTTAGCTGCGTAATAGTATTTTTGAGATAGTGTAACAAAACACACTGTGCAAAACGCTCTTCTTAATCATCTAAGGTGATGTGTAAATTGGCCGAAGGATGTAGGCCAATTTCCTTTAATGTACACGTATTATGTTCAGATTCAAGAGTTTTTCGAGGAAAAGCACAAATCAGCTTATAACCACTTTTTGGAATATGTGAATGACATTGTCGTATATAGGAGCGTAAAGCCTCCACTTTGGTATCGGAAGGCCAACGTAATTGTACCACCTCATCGGCTCCTTCGGCATTGATAAGTCTTAATTTAAGCATGGTCAACTCTGTTTTATTCTCGCCTAATTGTTCTTCGTATGAAGTTCGTTCACAGGCGGCCTTAGTATCGTCTTCATTAAATTCTTCTACACTGCCAACTTCACTTGCCGCCTCTTCATTGGCGGCATCATCATCATCATCGTCGTCTTCGTCATCATCATCAATAATGCCATTCTTTTTGCGATTTTTACCACCACCATTTTCTTTCATTGAATTACGTATGGCCAAGGCTATTTGTTCTTCTTCCGAAAGTTCCATTATTTTATTTCGTTTCTTGGGATTTTTTCCGGATTTGAGTGATGAAATACTGCTGGCATTGGAATTACCTTCATCAGCATCGGCGGCATTAAATTTACTAGCTACCTCAGCGTCATCGTCGCTATCCAAACAAATGGCAGTGGCTGAACGTTTATTGGATGTTGAGGGACCACAATCATCCTCAAGTTCTTTGCTAAAGTCTTTGTGTTCCACTAGAAATTGCTTGAGTTCGCCTAGCAATACACTAGCTTGTTTGGGATTAGGACATTTCCACATTTCTTCACCGGTACGTGGATCAATAACACAAACGTATGGAATCTTGGCACAATGATAAAAGGCCACAAAGCGTCTGCCTTCTGAGGAATCACCATCGACCTGAAAGTCAAAACAAGCTTAATAATTAATAATTTTAGTTGCTGATTTCTACTCACCTGCCACAATAAAAATTGTCTTTTCATTAACTTTCGCAATGCCTTGTCTGACCACACATCCCGATTTAACAATTGTGAGTCGAAATTATCACTTTGTACATTCACCAGCAGCCACTGATGTAGGGCCTCGGCACGATGTCTTGCCGCTTGCATACTACCGGCAAATGCAATATCTGTTGGTGGTCGAAATAAATCCTCCAAACGACTCTTTTTCGGTTCGGTCATTTGAGCAGCTGCAACCATATCGGCTGCTCGATTTCTTCTCGTCGAGCTTCGACTGTGCGTTGCTGCTTCATACAGATTATCCAATGCTACATAACTACCAGCTTCTTGTTGTTGCAATTGTTCCTCCATTAGGGCACCCTCGCGTGCAAAATCCCTCAATGGACAAACTTTTACACGCCGCGTACTACGCAGTCTTGGTGGTGGTGCTGCTGCATAAAAATTATCATCTTCTGGTCCTATCAATTGTTCCCGAATAGGAGCTATGGGTGCCCGCACGCCATCATCATCATCAACACCACCACTCAGCATAGGTAAGTTGGCATCATCACCGGCCAACTGGCTGGTACCACCACCTTCGAAGAACAACGAAACTGCAGCCTCCACTTCATTATTGCAAGCCGAGAGTAGATGTTTTGCTTCGGCTTCAGTTGTTCCTGTTATTTCACAAACACTTTGTACCAACTCACTGGGTATTTCCGACATCGTAACTTCCCAAATAATTTCTCAGAATGGCAATTATTTGGAGAGTTTCGTGTTTTTTCAATAAAATTTTGCACTTCAACAATTTTCCAATGAATTCTTCGGATTCTTTTCCATCCGTTTCTCCGTTTATTCCGTTTATTCCTTGAGTTTTTGTTTGACAGCTGCAGGTTTAGGGGTTCGTAGATTGAATTGTGAATTGTAGAGCTGTGTAGTTCCGTAAATCTGAAAACGCATCCAACGTTTGAGTAAAGGTAGAAACACAATCAAATACGCCGCTTCTTCACGCTCAGTTTCATGTAATAGACTAAATGCCAAGTACTACCTAATTCAAATGCTGTCTATTTCATTTGAATTAGGTAGTTTCTTGGCCTTTAGTCTTTTACATGAAACTGAGCGTGAAAAAGCGGCGTATTTCATTGTGTTTCTACTTTTAAGGCCTGGGTACATAAGCTGCCTCGCCTGCTTTCCTGCTTCATTTCTGACATAATAAAAATAAAAGAATAAAGAAGGCCGAGCAAATTTCGAACTGGGTTGCCCTTTTCTTTTTTATTCTTTTATCAGAAGTAAGCAAGGTAAGCAGGCAAGGCAGCTTATGTACGCAGGCCTTTATTCTTCACCTGCTTGCCTTGCCTTCCTGCTGCATTTCTGACATAATAAAAATAAAAGAATAAAGAAGGCCGAGCAAATTACGAACTGGGTTGCCCTTTTTTATTCTTTTATCAGAAGCAAGCAAGGCAGGCATGCGAGGCAGCTTATGTACCTAGGTCTAAAGGTGTGAACAGAATGAAATACGCCGCTTTTTCCACGCTCAGTTTCATGTAAAAGATTAAAGACCAAGTCCTACCTAATTCAAATACTGCCTAAAGGCCTGCGTACATAAGCTGCTCTGCCTGATTGCCTTGCTTTCCTGCTTCATTTTTGACATAATAAAAATAAAAGAATAAAGAAGGCCGAGGAAATTTCGAACTGGTTTGCCCTTTTCTTTTTTATTCTTTTATCAGAAGTAAGCAAGGTAAGCAGGCAAGGCAGCTTATGTACGCAGGCCTTCATTCATTTAAATTAGGTAGTACAGTTGAACCTCGATTATCCGTGAATCGATTATCCGGGAACCTCCATTATCCGTGATAGAAAAGAAATGTTGGACTTTTTTCCATTTCTTCTATTTTTCGTTATAAACTTCATTCCTCCGTATTACACAATTTGTGTATTTATGGTATCACAAATACCATGGGACAAAGTCAACTCAGATGAATCTGATGATGATGATATTATGTGTCCTTCTAAAATTTGGAGGATTACCGTAACAAATTTAATAAAAATTGCAGATTTTCATATTATTGTACAATTTTTACTTAAAAATATGTTCAAAAACTGCATAAAAGCATTGTCTCCATTATCCGGGAAAATCGATTATCCGTAATGCCTCCGGTCCCGACCATTACGGATAATCGATGTCCGAATGTACTTGGCCTATGGTCCCAATTTACATTAGGCGAGTTTACTTGCGGCAACTGTCAGTTTGTAGGTGAGAGAGGGTGTTGAGAGGCAAAGGGTTACCATATGCCTCACCTCTCTCTCCAACAAAATGACAATTGCCGCAAGTAAACTCGCCCAATGTAAATTGGGACTTAGTCTTTTACATGAATCTGAGAGTGAAAAAGCGGCGTATTTCATTGTGTTTCTACCTTAAAGCCCTAAACACATCCAACGTTTGAGTCATGGCAGAACTACCAGGTAGTGGTATCACACCAGCTGATCGAATATGAAAAGTCAAATCCCTTTATAAAAATAGTATTTTTGTTGTAATTTTCCCAACAACATAAAGAAAGTTTTGACATTTCATATTTAAAATTTTACGATTCCACTACCTGGGTAATTGTGTCATGGTTTGAGTAAAGTTTTGTGTCATTTCTGGTAGATGAATAAAGAAAAAATGAAACTTGGCAGCACTTTGCCTTTTATTCATCTACCAGAAACGACACAAAACTTTACTCAAATGGCCCCGGCACATACAGTCCGTTGTGAGTCGCGTCACGCGTTAATAACAACAACCACATGAAAAAAGTGTAAGTGATGCCAAGTTTGTTCTTAAAGTTTTCATGTGGTTGTTGTAACACAACGCTCAACGCGCCGTATGTGCCGGGGCCAAAACGTTGGATGTGTTTTCCGATTTATGCGCATGATTGTACGATGTTGGCGTCAGGTACCGTCACTGATATAATTTTTGACTGATCTTTCCACCTTTTTTATGCGAGGAATATGCAAATACCCACTACTAAATCTAGGGCCACTCCGTTCACCACATGATCGGCAGAAGTGAAAACAGAGTTGAATCGACCATGGGGATGGTAGCAAAATTCCGACCACAAACAAATCCGAAATTCTAGGGATCACATTCGGCTATCTGCGACAATTTGAGATGTAGGAAAGAGTTCCTTAAGTCGCTAGCCGGCAGCACTTGGGGTGCAGAAAAAGAAACCTTGTTGACGACCTACATACAGTGACACAGAAAAGTATACATACACCATACAAAAATGCAGTTTTGGCTAAATCGTTGGGTTTTTTACAGCAACAACTGCACTGTGTGGCTCCTTGGTGACAAAATAACCACAATTACACAAATTTATTTTAATCTAATACGTATATTTAATACAATTAAAGAAATTCAATTTTCACAACACAGAAAAGTATACATACACCCCAAGGAAATACGAGTATTATCGTAAAATTTATGGAATAGTAGCAAAATTTATAATTTTTTTAAGTTTTGCGAATGTCTCTGGGTGTCTGAGATATATTTTAGAGAATAGAAAATAATTTTTGGGGGTCAAATGCCGTTATTTAGGGTCAAATTTCTTATATACCTCGTTAAAGCTGACCCTTGCTTAATTTTTTGCGTTTTTAGGTATTGTACTTTATAAAAAGCACAAAATTCATATCAGATGGCAAATCTTGAGACCCTAGAAAGCTTTGAAGTTGTTTTTGTGCATAATATACCTTCCTGAACGTCGATAAATGCACGTTTCCCCTCAGATTTCTCAGGAAGTGAATAGATTCCGCGGAATTCTTGGTGCAAATTACATATAGATGGCCTTGAATTGCCTTGTAATATTGTCGGATACAATCCTTGGAAATGTACAATTATACGAAACGTTTCTCGCCTATAGTATCGGTAATGATCATAATACGAAAACGACGTTGTTTACAGTACAAATTTCATGCTTTTTTGGTAGTGCTTATATTTTGTTGCTTTAGAAGCTTAGGGAACAGGTTTGTAACAAAATATTTCACATTTCTGATTCAGTTAAGGCCCAAGGATTGTATCAGACCATATAACAAGGCAATTCAATGCATTTTGTATGTAATTTGCGCCAGGAATTCCGCAGAATATATTAACTTCCTGAGAAATTTGAGGAAAAACGCGCATTAATCGACGTACAGGAAGGAATATTTTGCTCAATAACAACTCCAAAGCTTTCTTGGGTCTCAAGATTTGCAATCTGAAACTAATTTTGTGCTTTTTATAAAGTACAATACATAAAAACGCAAAAAAATTAAGCAAGGATCAGCTTTAACGTGGTATATAAGAAATTTGACCCTAAATAACGACATTTGACCCCCAAAAATTATTTTTTGTTTTCTCTAAAATATATCTCAGATACCCAGAGACATTCGCCAAAACTATAAAATGTATAAATTTTGCTACTAATTCCATAAATTTTACGACAATATTCGTATTTTCTTGGGGTGTATGTATACTTTTCTGTGTTTTGAAAATTGAATTTCTTTAATTGTATTAAATATACGTATTAGATTAAAATAAATTTGTGTAATTGTGGTTATTTTGTCACCAAGGAGCCACACAGTGCAGTTGTTGCTGTAAAAAACCCAACGATTTAGCCAAAACTGCATTTTTGTAGGGTGTATGTATACTTTTCTGTGTCACTGTATGTATAAGGTCTGTTGAAAGCTATTTGGCGCCAGTTTCAGTCTTCAGTGGATTATCTTCATGAGGTGACAAAGATTCTTCCAGTACAGTAACACTCGGGTGTTACCGTGAGAGCTATCCTAATCATCATATGGTTGATAGGACTCCCCACCCAGATTCATAGATCAACAAGCCCATAATAGCACGGTTACACTACAGTTTTTTGCCGGGTTAACCCACTTCATGAGGATTTATTGCTTAATCTGGTCAAATCTGACCAGATTTGTCATACAAAAATTAAATCCTCTCATGGCTGGGTTTATTTTAAATCCGGCACAAATCCACCAAAAATACAGTGTTGTATTCGGTATTTGTGCAAAAAAATCCAACTCTACTCAAAAAGTACCAAAAGTTGCAACTGTTTTTGCAACAGAGTATGTCGTGTTTTAAACGTTTACGATTGGTCGCATGAGATTTTATGGAGATAATAAATCTAAAGTTATTTGAAAATCATAAAATTATTTATTTTTTACATTAGACACTTTTTTAACAAAAAGTACGCTTGATACCATGATACAAAAATGTATCCCTGTGTGTAAAATATACCAATATCAGCAAAGAGGGGACAATATCTCATACGAGTAATTGTAAAAGTGTAAAACACGACTTTATTAGTTATTTTGTATGTATACGTAAACAAACATCAGCTGACAGTTTATATCCTCGAAAAGCTAAGTGTAATCAGCAAAGATTAACCCACTGGATCTATTAAACCCAGTGGGTTAACCTTCAATAGTGTAACCGGGGTATAAAGCAGGTTTAAATAGTATTCAAACGAATCAGCAGATGCCATAAAGAACTATCGTGTGAATCGCAGCTGAGGGGCGTCAGCTGCAACGACAAACGAGAGTAGTTTTGGCTCAGCTACGCTAGGGTGGTGCAGCTGTCTGAATTTCTATAGGGCAAGGACCGATGACACCGTGCGAAACATCTGCAACGCATGCGTCACAGGCACACTGCATGTCATGTACACGTTCGTTTTTATTTTAATTTTGGGAGTGGCATGTTCCGGAATGCCTGCTCCGGACTCTTTTGGTCCGCGCCGGAATAGAAAGTAACCTCGGACCATGGTTTTGCACCGTTTGTCAGCGTCTCATCCTCCATAGTTCGGTGTCGCTGAGATGCAACGGGTGCCGTGGATAGGTCGATTTCTTTGCTACTGAGGGAGTATTACGACAGGGATTATATTGCTTCGTGCTGCGCTAACGTGATCCTCGTGAGTCTTCGTCATCATCGGATTATGCACCTCCCCAACAGCTGGTACAACCTTTAACACCGCGTATTGCTGTTCCAGTTCCTGTGAATGTGACATTCCTGCAGTTTAACTGCGATTGTCTTCGTGGCAAGATCAGTAAGATCGTGAATTTTATGAGTCGAAGTAATATAATGGTCTCTTCGATTCAGGAAACGAAGGTGGAAAATAACTGCAATCTTCGGAGTTGTGATGGATACAACGTTCTTCGCCAGGATTGTACGAGAAGTAGGGGTGGTGGACTTTACATTACTACTGCACCAGTCCGTCCAGTACATACCTATCTCGCCTGAGCTGGACTCTAGGGACCCATACTTGGAACACAGGGGGGTAGCGATGAGGTGTGGAACCACCGATATAGAACTGATGAATGTGTATATCCCGTCGATTAATAGCTGTGCCCCGCTTTATTCGCCTAACATCACACCTCTGTTGAGAGATGATAACCGCCTGGTCCTAGAAGATTTCAATGCGCATCATAAGCTATGGCATTCAGCTCTAAAGGGCTGCGTACATAAACTGCCTTGCCTGCTTACCTTGCTTGCTTCTGATGAAAGGATAAAAAGAAAAGGGCAACCCAGCTCGAAATTTGCTCGGCCTACTTTATTCTTTTATTTTTATTGTCAGAAATGAAGCAGGAAAGCAAGGCAACCAGGCGTTAAAGGGGACCTTAAAGGCCTGCGTACATAAGCTGCCTCGGTTGCTTGCCTCGCCTGATTGCCATGGTAGAACAAATATAAGGTAAAGTTAATACTACAACAAATACAACTCGAACAACAACCACAAAGAAATTTGTTTTTGTTTGTAACGTTACTGCCAGTTGTATTTGTAAACAAAACAAGGAAATGTCTATAAATTATTGGAATTTAAAAAACTAATAATTTTTCACATTTGCTTCAATATTTTGGAAAACATGAATGAAAATTCGTTACATTTTCAATTTTTATGTTTCCACATCATTCCACTAAATGCATAAATTCTCGCAGAAGTAGAATTCTTGCAGAAAAGTTTGAGGTCGCTGGAAATTCATAGAAAAAGGCGAAGCTGTTTCCATGTTTTGTTTTAGAAATCAAAGAAGCACATGTTTATTAGGGCTTTATTTTTTTAAATTTTAACAAAATACCTCACATATTAACAAACGTTGTATCGCCTATACAAGCGAGGATTGTTGGGATGCAGGAGAGAAAAACACAAGAACACTTTTACACTTTCACACTGGTGGTTTATTCACAACTGATGATCATTCTACAATGGGTACAGGTACTTATATGTATACATCTTACAACATATTCAGGTATGTAAATATTTGCATTGGTACATTTCCAATACCTACTCCTCCTCAATGAAAATATGTACATTTCCTTTTTACCTTTACAGTTGACATACAACTTACATTGACACACAATTCTTAAATATAGACACACTATAAATTATCTTACATTCTAGTATATACAGATACATATTTACATAATTCATTAATTTCATATTATCAACTATTTACATCTCAATTTGAATTCTATATTTTTATCGCCGTTTATCAAACATGTTCTGGACTAACCATTTTCATCAAAATGCTTCACACTCTTGTTCGTAACATGTTCCCATTTTCTGTGGCCTGTCTGCATTCACAATGGATTTCCTCTTACTGATGGCTTTCCTTCGGCTGTACAAAAACAAATTTCCTTGTTTTCTGGCGAACAAAACTGTTTTTACATTTTCTAAAATTCTTGCGCCTCTGTTCTCAAACCTTACTGTTGCCTTTTCTGCGATCTTGCCCACAGACATAAAATTGCACTGCATCTCAGGTACATACAGCACATAGTTCAGCATGATGTCACAATCTGCCAGCCACACACTGCCTTTGCCTCTAGCATCGATTTTCTTTTCGCCAAGCAAATCGATAGTTTCTGTGTGCTCAACCAAATTCTCGAACATATCTCTTTCACAACACATGTGATTTGATGCTCCGCTGTCGACACACCACACGCTGGAGTTCAAAACGCACTTTTCGTTCGTCGATTTTAGCACTGCAGATGTGTGTTCTTTCTCGCTGGACTTTCCCTTTTCTCTGCACTGTGCGGCAACATGTCCTCGGCGATCGCAATTGTAACACTTCACATTGCTGTTGCCATTCTTGTTGTATACACGCTTGCTTGATTCTCTGTTGCTTTGACCTTTTGCACCTCGGTCTCTACATTGTGCGGCGTAATGTCCTGAACGCCCACAATTGAAGCATTTGAAGTCGCGATGATTTTTCTGCGTACTGGTACCTGCGCCGTTATTTCTGCCCTCGTTGCTTCTTCTTGTGTGTGCCATAAAAATCTGGACATCGTCGTCTCCTTGTGCGCTGTTGTTGACCTTTCGACGATCACATTCCTCACCCAATTTGATCTTCAGGGTACTTAACTTTGGCAGCTCATATCTCGCTTCTAGTGCAACAACTAGATTTTCATATGATGGTGGCAGGCTCGCTAACAGCATTATCACATATATGTAGCTCCTCCTGTAGAGCTATTCCAGTGTCTGCCAACTTTTCCACTATCGCCACAAACTTGCAAATGTATTCCTGTACATCTTCATTTTCTGCCATGCGCATCTGGATCAGTTGCTTGAAGAGGGTCACTTTTCTTACCGGTCCCTTTGGCCGATGTACCTCTTTCAACGCTTCCCAAGTCTCCTTCGCTGTTGTGCAGTTCTTGATGTGAGCAATCTGCACTCAAGATGATGGTTGCTGTAGCCTTTTCGCTTCCATGCTGTAACCTCGTTGGCATTCTTTTCATCTGGAACAGGCTTCTCCATCTCACCATTAACCACCGACCACAAGTCTTGATGTACCAGGAGACTTCTCACTTGTAGACTCCATGAGTCGTAGTTGGTATCATCCAATTTCGCAATGTTGTAGAGGGAATTCATTTTCCTTGCTTTTCACGTTCACAGCTGCGCACTTTAATTTTCACAATGTATTACTGTTCACTGCTTGTTGATTTTTCCGTTTTCACTGCTGCTTTTTCCTTGTTGTCTCTATTTGTCACTTTATGCACACACACGTTTATTTCTGCCTGGGCCCATAACCTGTTAGTAATGTACACGAGGAAAACACAAGGACACTTTTGTACACTTTGGTGGTTTATTCACAACTGATGATTATTCTACAATGGGTACAGGTACTTATACGTATACATCTTACAACATATTCAGGTATGTAAATATTTGCATTGGTACATTTTCAATAGGGATTTACTGCGCGGCTTATCGTTCGAACTTGGAGGAGGTTACATATCATTGATATGAAGAAGTCTTTCTGGGAAATGGTTTTTTCCGAATGATATATTTTTTTTCTCAAAAAATATATGTCCCTAATAGAAATAAATGTATAAAATGTCATATGAAATTTGACACTAACGTTACAACCCAGTTCAGTCAGCTGTGTATTGCTGCTACCTTTTCTTATTCTACCATGCCCTGGTACCATGGGTGAGGCACATAAAAAAAAACAAAATTTTATTTCCCCCTCTGGCGCCAATATTTACAAAAATTATCCCACTGTGCACCGTTACTGTCTTTCCTATCATCTTTGTACTCCAATCCGTCTTTCTCTTTGCTTTCTACTTCATTCTTATTTGACTTTGTCAAAATCAGCTGTTTTTGGGGCCAAGTTGCTGCCACACATGACACAGAGCCCCAATAGAGAGGAGAATTCAATTGTGTTCTGTAACTCGGCGAGAGCGGTTCATAAATCGGTTGCACACGGTGTTAATCAATTCCTAAGTGCGTGTGTGTATGTGTGTAATATTGTATCTTTTTTACATTTGGTTTGCAAAAATTTTCTTTGTTGTGTACAATTAACAAAATATAAACAAAATTCATAGAAAATTGCAAATCTAAAAAAAGAAATTACCGATTTTACGGAATACAATGATTTTATTATCAAAATTTAATTGTTAAAATATCTACCATCTGATAAGAATGTAAGAAAAAAGTGTCCAATAAGAAAGTTGCAGAAGCATATGAAAGAAAAAATGCCTTCAATGCAAAAATATAATAGAAGTGTAAAGTAAAAGAATCATCGACGTCGACCGAGAGTGTGTTTCGTCGTTTGTCTCTCTGCCAAAAGAGAGTGTATCTTGCTTTTGTACTTTTGTTTTGCTGTGTGTTTGTGTGTCGTAGTCGAGCGGTTGTTGTTTCTTCTATTGTTCTTTCATCGTGATGTGTCAATGAGGAGAGTAATTGGGAGTTCATTATTGTTGTTGTCTTTTATGTGTTAAAAAATAAAAACAAAAAGAATAAATACATAATTAAAATAAAAGTAAATAGCAAACGCATCAAAATATTTTGTGTCATTCTTAAGAACTTCCAGTGTTTACATTAGAAATATAAGAATACATTTGTGAAAATAGCTCCTTCAAATTGTTGCTTCTTCCCACATACCAAACTCCAACTTTTCATGTTGGAGTTCTTGAATTGCACACCACTTTTTAAAGCAGAAAACAAAAATCTAAATCAAAATGGTTTCTCTTATCAAAAATCAATTGCTGAAACATCTATCAATGTAAGTATATTTTTTTTTTCATATTTTTTCGGTCAGTATTTATTGTTTATATGAGTAACCCCTTTCGTCGGTGAGATTTGTAGTGTTGTTTTTTTTTAGTTTTTGCAATCTGAGCTGGTATTGTATCTTTCAAGTGCTTGTGCCAATCACTCATGATTGGTGTTGCCAGATAAATGTTTTTAAAATGTGGGTATTCATATTAGCTGCAGCGGATTAAGCTAAGCGGACAAAGTTTTCATAGACTATACAGTATAATATCGATGGCTTAACTCTAGTTTAGTAAAAACTCTCCGATTTTTCTGTAATTTTTTCCAGAGGTAGATATTGTTGCGCTGATCACGGAAATGTATAATTTTCTTGGGGGATGGACCGGTTACCCGCTAATTGGACCCCGAAAGGGCTTAAATGTCGTTTAGGGGCACCTCTCGGATCGGTCTGAAATTTTTACAGTAGATAGCCCTTGGCATTCTGAATACAACGACATATAATTTTCCGGGGGAAGTCCATACTTCCCGAGATATGGGTCTTGACATTTTGGAAATTTCGTACTTTCACACCTTTAGATTGTTTATGGGCACCTCTCGGGTCGGCCTGAAATTTTTACAGTAGATAGCCCTTGGCATCCTGAATACAACGATATATAATTTTCCGGGGGGAAGTCCATCCTTCCCGAGATATGAGTCTTGACATTTTACAATTCTAACGTGGGCAATATGGGCATCGTTTTAAAGCTTATGAAGAGTACTTTTATGCACGCGACCTATTTTTACACCTGTTTATAGGGGAATGTATTAAATTCCTGTTCAAAGCCGGCTACTTAGGCAACTTTAAATTTACAAGAAAGTTTTGTTTGCAAACACTTTTGTCATTGTCCATAGGAGAAAGTCTACTTAAGAACACTTTAAATTTTAAAGAAAGTCTTGATCGCGTAGCCCACTTTTGTCCCTGTCCATAGGAAAAAGTCTTAAATCCCCGACCGAAGGCCGGCTACTAAAGAACACTTTTAAAAGAGAGATTTGATCGTGTAGCCCAATAATAACTTAATAAATTATTATTAGAAAATCTAATTACCATTTTTAATTATTGGCGCCATTGGAAAGTACCCTTCGTGAGCTTTGAAACAAGTCCCATATTGCATAGGTTTTAAAAATAATGGTGATAAAAGTAAAAAAGTCAAGACCCATATCTCGGGAAGTACGGACTTTCCAACGGAAAGCTTTATATCGTTGTGTTCAGTGTGCCAAGGGCTATATGCTGTAAAAATTTCAGCCCGATTCCAGAGGTGCCCATAAACAACATAAAGTTGTTACAAGTACGAAATTTCCGAAATGTCAAGACCCATATCTCGGGAGAGAAAAATATTTAATTTAAAAGAAAATTTTGTTCCCGTTCCCGAGATTTGCACCTGTCCATAGGAGAAAGTCTTAAAATCCGGCAGAAGGCCGGCTATATAGAGAAAAATAGGTTAGGGCCTTTTTGGCTCTTTTGAGGTCCATATCTCGGGAAGTATACATTTCCGCAACAAAAGCAATACATGGTTGGAATCGGGATAAAAAGCACTATCTGTGGTAATTTTTTCATAATTTTCTGCGTTGGGTCGGTAAAGGAAAGGAGTTATTTTTTTTTGTTATTTGACTCGAACATCTGGGTACAAAACCCGGGTTAGAACCGGGTGGTCATACGATGGGTTTATTTTCGGGTGTTCAGGTGATATAACGCAAAAACCTTTTTTTACCAGGGTTTTTCCATAAAATCCTCAAAAAGTCGAAAATGGGTCCATTATGGGTGCTCGCTTAATGTATGCCAGATTATAGCTCTTACTTTAACCTTTCCAAATTGGTGCTATATGTGGAGCAGGATGAATGTTTGGACTGGTTTCGGATCGACCTGAAATTTGTACCACAGATAGGGCTTGCACTACTGATCACGTCAATATATATATCATGGGCAGGAAGTCCATACTTCCCGAGATGTAGGCTCCGAAAGTTCAAAAAATCCCTTGGTTTTCACGATATCGCACCTGTTCAACAAAAGGGTAGTAACTCAAAATTTTGAAATTTTCACTTTTCATCAAAAAACGACACAACTCCACCTACTGTAAAAAACTCCCATTGTTTTGTCTACTCTTTCATCAAAAATACCGATAAGTCAATTGTCATCTCTTCAGAATTACTATCGAAATCGCTTATAACGTCGTCCTTTATAACGTCATATCGGTTATAACGACGATATCCAAAAGTCCCAAATCTCTGGGGCCCTTTATAGTCCTATCGCTTATAACGACATATCGGTTATAGCGTCAAATTCCATCGGTCCCTTGAACGACGTTATAAGCGATTTCAACTTACTACTCTGGGACCTAATTATGTGATTCGATATCGAGTTGTTTCGACCTGAGTACTCAAAGTTGGGATGACAACATTCGTTATCGAGTAAAATTATCGGGTAATTGAGCATAAATTTGCGAGTAATTTCTCGAGGCCAAATTACCTATCGTAAACAAATAAAATGAAAGATTTCCTTATTGTCTTTTTGTTTAAAATGTAAAAATTGTTGTTTGTTGTCGTTTTATAGAAGAAAAACGATGATAGTAAATAATTGGCAGCATTTTTTAGACAATACATATAACAAGAGAAATTGGGAAAAGTCCTTTGCAGTCGTTTTGAGAAATTGTGATAAATTTAGAATTAAAATGCATGCAATCATTAACCAAAAATTACTTTTGCAGTCGTTAAAAAATAAGTTGAATAATAAGCATTTCTGGAAAAAAGAAAAAGAAAATATTTAATATTAATAGCCTTTATTGTATAAGGGAAGTACATTTTAAACATTTCATCCCCCGTTGTTTACCAAAGGAAATATTCTCTCAGAGAGGCTAATGCAAAACATCCACCAAACTCTCTCTCATTTATTTTGAGAGAGGATTATTAAGGTAGATGTATCAGCAATCCGTTACAACAATGTCAAAAAGATTTTGCAAGAATTAATAATTTTCTTATTTTCATAGCACAACTTCATTCCGAAATTATTATAGAATGTATTGTTCAACAAATTGCACAATTATTTACATTTTTCATTCATAATTTTGTTTTGTTTTTTATTCTTGCTTTCAAAAAACACCTTTTTTACATCTACCTTCATAATATTCCCTATAGTACACGTAGGTTTTCATAGTTCGATTACCGGTTACTCTCGAAACATTCGATCAACGATTTCGATCGAATCTCGTCATGCCGCTTTTTTATCGTGTCGAAATCTTTTTCACGAGCAAATACTCGATCGAATCGAATCACGTAATTAGGCCACTGTATCGACAAAAGAGACTTATTTCAAGTTGCGCCCACATGTTTCAGGCATTTACATCGCTTTTTTTTTCAGCAAAAGAGTAGTATTTCGAATTGTTCCCTCTTTATGTTATCAATCGCCGCCCATTTTTTCAGTTAAAGGGACACAAGTCGAAATAATTTCTCTACTAAAACAAACATTTGTTTCAACAAAATGGGGCATAAATAGAATACTCTTCCACCTGGCGGAAAAATCTGGAAAAATTACCACAGGTAGATCTTGTTGTCCTGATCACAAATATATAAACTTTTCCGGGGGGAAGTCCATACTTCTCGAGATATGGGCCTCTTAAGTTCCGAAAATTCCCTTGTTAAAGTAAGAAAAATTTTTAAATTAAAAAAAAATGTTGTTTTCGTGCCCTAAATTGGCTCCTGTCCATAGGAGAAAGTCTTAAATCCCCGGCCGAAGGCCGGCTACTTAGAAAAAACTTACAATTAAAAAAAAAATTCAATTTTTTCCGTCAGGTGGAAGAGTATTCAATTTGTTCCCAAAATGGTAGTAACTCGAAAAATGGTTAGAAATGTGACCAAATACTTAATGAAATAAAAATAAATCCAGTGCTGTAGTGTAGTAAAAAATATATCTTTACGATGGCATAGTTTTTTTTGTGTATTATACCTTTAACATAAACATAAATCTTTTGTCTATACTGAAAACTAGAAAATTTTGAGTTACTACCCTTTTGTTGAACAGGTGCGATATGTTTATTTTAAATCATAATTTTTTCATATATAGCCGGCCTTCGGCCGGGGATTTAAGACTTTCTCCTATGGACAGGAACAAATCTCGGCTAACGCAAACAAAATTTTCCTTCAAACCGATTTTTTTTTATCATCGATCCGAATCCAGTCCGTATATTCAACTTATGCCCTATATGTTGTAATACCTTCTCTGGATCAAGAAATATGACCCATAGAATCTTGACAACCCATTTCTGATGGGCTCATTTCTTTACATTATAGGTGCCTATACTTCGTCTTAAATTTATTATACTGTCGGCCTAATCAAAAAGTGACTAGACCAAATATTATAGACCGAAAATTGTCTACAAGTTTGGTCTTTATAATTTGTTTCCTAGAAGGAACCATTCTTGAGATATTGCGGTTCTAAGAAACACAGTATTTATATGCACTTATAAGTGAAATACGCACATATTCAGGTGAAAAGGCTGAAATAGCCGGAGTAACCGGGTATGTCCCCCAAAAAAACATACACACCTGCTCAAAATAATAGATACACTTTCTAATTTTTTCTTGAAAGTTCAAAAGAACGATTATATTTATTTAAAGAAATTAAGAATATGCTTTTTCTTATACCTCGATATCATACAAGTATAACAATCAACAACCAACGTAATAGTACGTTTATATATAATCGGATTTAACAAACCCACTGGGTTTCAAATGTCAATTCCATTGGTTTTATGTCAAATAAATCCTCACAAAGAAGGTTAACCCGGCAAAAAAGATCTAATGTGTACGGCTTTTAAGTTTCATTTAAAATTAATTAGGTTTAGGTTATGTTTCCACTAAGGGCAGTGGATTTGCTGCTCATAATAATAGATACACTTCAGTTATACTCGGCAATAATGAAATTTTGTTAGCTTTGCATGTCAAATATTGTTGAAAATAATACAATGTACTATTAGCTGGTATCTTCGAATCTTACACCTACCACTTTCCATGTGTGTTAAGTTATATTGGAAAATTTTATTTTTTAGCAAACACAAATCCAGAACACATTTTTAATTAAAATGGGATAACAAATTTAATCGCAAACTTTAATTTAAGGTAGCTACTATTAAAATATAAAGAATAGAATATGAATGAAGAAGGTATAAAAATGTGTCTAATATATATCAGAGAGCTGTATTGAAAAAGATCTTGAACCAGCGTTCGAAAACTTACATTAAGGTACCGTACAATAACGTTTTGTAGCGTACCTAGCATGAAAAGTTACACTACGATAGGGTACCGTACATGTACACAAACTTTAAAAAAAAATTTTAGCGTTTGTGTACATGTACCCAACGATAATCGTAGCGTACATGTTTGGTACGCAACCACCATTGTAAAGTAACAACCACGTACCCAACCGAAATGGTTGGGTACGTACGTTATAAATGTTGCGTGTACATTAAAAACCACGTAGCGTACATCATTATGTACCCTAAAAAACAAATAGAGGTTGCGTACACCTGAGTGATGTTTATGAAGAGGTTGCGTACACCTGAGTGATGTTTATAAAGAAATACTAAATATGAATGGCATGAGGAAAAATACAACCATAAAAATAAGAGTGAATATCGTATAAATAAAATACAAAATATATTTATATTTAACCAGTAAATATGAAAACATTTATTTATTTTATAAAAAATTAACGAATATATAAAAGATTAACATGTGAAAACATATGTAACAGATTATACACTAAAGAAAATAGAATTTAACAGAAGAAAGCTCAACTTTCACAATTGAAATCCCCATTGACTTTTACTATTAATATATGTTCAAGATTTGTTGCTGACGTGCGGTTGCGCTGATCAGATAATATGTATTTCGTAGCAGAAAATAAGCGTTCCTCGCTTACTTGGGTTGACGGTATTGCCTGTACAATATTAGCAATCTCACTGATGATGGTTTTCTGAGAGTACCAGAATGCTATTATATTTTCATTTAGTGGTAATCTTGATTGCCGCTCATAAGTGGCAAAATTAGCTTCTAAATTGTGTAAATTAGATGAACTCGGAATTTCTGTGGTAGGATCTATCATTTGCAGATAATCGGAAAAAGATTTGGCTGCATGTGGTCTGCTCGATGGAGTTTCCTCTAATATTGAGTGGCTTCTATTGTGTACTATTGAGTTCAAGCCCTTTGTTTTTGTTCGCAGGTTAAGTATACTTTGATTCGTGGATCCAAGAACACAGCTGCGTTAAACAGTTCATTTTTTTAAAATTTTATCCTTCCTTATCTTCAAGGACTCCTTGAGAAGGGTTTTCATATTGCTATCCGGTAAAGCGTCAATTTGAAATGTTATATCCATAACAATAATGTATAGGTCACTATAGCACAATTGTTCGCTTTGTAACTTAATGGTAGCATTGTAAATAGGTTCAAATAGTCCCAAGAATTCAGTTGCGAAAGACCATTCTTCAGATTCAAGAAATAAATCAGGATAATCCTTGCTTAGTGTATTTATAAATTCCTTCATTTCCAGGATTCTTTCAATCATTTTATATGTTGAAAATTCCAACGTGTTGCACAATCAATGATAAGTTTTTTGTAGAGTTCACTTCATAGAAAATTTAAAATCATTTTACTTCTAAGTTTTTTTTTACCACGAATCGTATCTTATCGACATTGTCTTTTATTGCCGACTGTTTCAGAACATCGTTTACACACGGTTGGAGAGTGTGAGCACCACAACGAATGCTAGTAATTGTGTTGGATGAGATGTTAAAATCAATTGATTCAATTGTGTCAATAGCTATTCGGCAATCGATATAATCTTCATCTTCTTCGAAATCCACGGCATCATTATCTATCGACAATTGCATTTCAGAGTTCAGTTTTTTTTGAGCATATCCGTTCTCGGTTGTAATCGTTAAAATATTACGTAAATCAACATCATATTCATTTAGAACATCCAATATAACTGTTTTTAAATATTAAGAAGTGTGACTTGATCTAAGTTCCTTTATAGCCAAAGTTTTAAAAACGATTTTACCATGTTTAATGTATTGAACATTAATACCCAGCATACTTATGTCCAGCCTTGTTGTGACATCCATCTTAAGGGAAAATAATATCCCTTTAAGATCGTTTGAGATTTCCGTTTTAATATTTTTTGAGAAAGCGATAATTCGTTCCATTACGTTATGTTCATTTACCGTTATCCCGTACACTAAAATAGGTTCTATAAGAACTTTGAAGGCTTTATCTTCGTCCATATGTAAAGGACGATTCACAGTTGTTTTAATTATACTTTGATGTCACTTTTTTCTTTTACGTTTTCCCGCTTTTGATCAATATAGTTCGCATACAAATCGGGATGCACATTTTTCAAATTTTGCTCTAAATTTGCGAACATTGTTGACGCAATTTTGTAAATTACACACTGTTTGATTTGATTCGTTTGTACTGAACATATCACGAAGAACGATATTTTTTGGTCTTGGCATTTTTATAATTATTTTCACTTAACGTTTAAAAATGAACTAAATAGCATCTGCGGGGGTTCTTTTGCATATATAGTTTGCAAAAAATTAATTTTCTTAAAAAAATAATTACCTGCAACTATTCCAAAGGGTTTTCGCGAAATTTTTCATAAATTATGCAATAAGACTACGAGTGTAACAAACACAAAAACTAGATCATTCATGCGGTAATGTTTATAATTTATTACACTGCACAAGAAAGGTAAAAACCAATATTGTGGTTTAAAATTTTTTAACTCATAATTTTTATGACGTTAAAAAGAAGGGACAGGTACATTATGGTTTTGGTGTGCGAGGAATAATATTTCTACCTAATTCTGACTTTCTAACTTATCAAAACCAAAATTCCGATAATTCTACCTGGAAACAAACTTTAAAAATATAGCAGACCCAAAGAACGGAAGTTGCCTTCACAGCTAGGTACCTGTCCTTGGTTACCTCAACGGCAATTCATAATTAGGAAAAACACAAAAAAGCAAAAAGTAATTCTTATTGTGGTGTTGTAGCATTTCTTTTTGAAAGATGATGTTGATACTGAAATTTGAAAATGAACCACCTGTTTTCACAATACAAATGATACGATTTTTAATAATAAAAAACTCCTCCATAAACTACAGCCCTATAGCAACCCTTTTGAAAAATGTCAAGATTTTAGATATTCTAAGAGAGCGTTTTGTTTAGGCATTCCTCACTTCTTGCATAAGTATTTATGACATTTATTGTCCTAATTAATTGAAGATACATATTCATTTATATTTACTTGTATTTCATTTGTATATATTCCACAAAAATTAAAATTAATATTTTTAATACCTTATTAACCAAACTAATGTAAGTGTATCCTACCAACACTTTCTTTCTAAAGGTACATTATGATGTACTCCACGTGGTTTTTTAATGTACACGCTGATGTACGCAACCTTTTCGGTTGGGTACGTGGTTGTTACATTACGATGGAGGTTGCGTACCAAACATGTGTGTTTGACGAACTTTTCGAATCTCGTTGGGTACACGTACACAAACACTAAAATGGATTTTTAATGTTTGTGTATGTGTACATAAACTTTATAATTTTTTTTAGTGTTTGTGCACATGTACGGTACCTTATGATAAGGTACTGTTTGTTTCCGAACACTGTCTTGAACAGAACAGCCCACTATAACAAAACTCTAAAAGATGGGCGGATGAAACCAGGCTCAAAATAAAAGTCTCTCGAAGAGCTATCAGTCCATATAGAGGTTTTATTTGAAAACAATTTCAGAGATCTGTATTGTGCGATATAAGGGATCTACCTTGGGCCCATCTATGAAATAGACACTGAACATAACAGCCCACTGTGCCAAGACTATAAAAGATGGTCGGATGAAACCAGGATCAAATTAAAGGTCTCTCGAATAGCTATCAGTCCATATATAGGTTTTATTTGAAAACAATTTCAGAGATCTGTTTTGTGCGACTTAAGGGATCTACCTTGGGCCCATCTATAAAATAGATCACTTGGAACAAGTATAAACCAAAAAAATCTGACAGACCTACATAGTGCTGGAACTGTCTAATGTACGGTCATGGTGGTAACAGGAAACCAGCCTGTATGACATGCGCGAATACGCACATAACTGCGGAATGCCCACTTACCAAAGACGACAAACGCCCTCCTACATTTTCCTCTTTTAATTATAAACTTCCTGGACAAGCAAGAACAGACCATGCTGCCTACGATGTTAAGTGCCCTCTTAGACAAAGATACCTCGAAATAAGACTGAATACAACTTCAAAGCAAAACAGAAGGGCCACAGTTGCACAGCCCAGATCTACACGTGTTGCCGCAGTCATCAACAACACACAACATATCTCACCACCGATCCGAAACAACAACAACAACAATAACATCACCTACTCCGGCGCAATAACAAATGAATGTTCTGATCTGCTGAACATTGAAGAAATGTTTAACATATTCTCGTCAGCTCTTAATGAATTAAGCAGTTGTACATCAAAACAGCAACAAATCCAAGTTGTAATGTCATTGCTAAAATATGCCTACGATCTTAAATAACAACAATGAAACAATAAATATATTACATTGGAATGCCAAAGGTATCACCTCATATTCTTATATGAAGCAATTTGAAAATCTGTTAAATGAATACAATATTCATATAGCAGGACTGAATGAAACATTTTATAGGGAAACCACAATCCCTTTTTTGAAAATTATAAAATCTATCGTAACGATCGCGAAAGCTCGAACGGCGGCGGCGTGGCTTTATTAGTTCGCAGGGACATAAGTTACACACTCCTGCCAGCAACCAAAACATTATAAACATTATAAACCGAAGGAAAGTAGTAATAGCAACTGCATACTCTCCTAGATTAGCCCATTCATTTATATCAGATGTTAACAATATAACACCAGATTCTACTGACTTCACTCTGCTTGGGACTGTCCTGTTAACAATGCAGCTGGTAATGCTCTAAACAGCCTGCAGCAGTCAAGAAACTATTTTGTGTTCTACCCAAACTCTCCTACTTTTTTCCCTCACCGTCAAAATAGCCGCCCATCAACAGTTGACATTGTTCTAAGTAATTTATCGATTCCAATAAATGTGACAACAATGGATTATCATATTCCCTCAGATCATCTACCTTTTATCTGCAGTATATCATCTCGCTTTAAGACAGAGACAAGTATTAGATATTCATACAATCACACAGATTGGAACATCTTCCGAAACATAATCGACTCTAGCATTGACCTTTCTGTCGAAAATTACAACTCCACAAATGCTATCGGGTGTTTTTTTTACAGGTTTGTTTTTCGAATAGATTTAAAACTGGCATGAACAGGTTGACAAAAGAACAACGCTTGCAAATCGTGCAAATTTATTTCGAAAATAATGGTTCAGTTCGCGAAGTTTACCGCAAGCTTCGTCCATTTTTTGGTCGACATAATCGTCCATCGGAGCAATAAATTCGGTTAACCATGGATCGTTTTCGCACTACGTTTACTCTATATGATAATACGCGTCCGCAGAGACGTCGAACAGTGCGCACCGAAGAAACAATTGCCGCTATAGAGCAAAGTGTTGAAGAGGACCCGAATGAATCGATTCGCCACCGTGCACAGAAATTGGAGCTTTGTCCATCAACTTTATGGAAGATTGTGCGCAAAGATCTTTGCTTGCGACCTTACAAGATCCAGCTTGTGCAAGAATTAAAGCCGCGAGACCATGCAATGCGTCGTGATTTTGGTGTATGGGCCGATGAGCGCATAATTTCGCGGAATGGACCTGTCAATTGGCCGCCAAGATCGTGTGATTTGACACCATTGGATTATTTTCTTTGGGGATATGTGAAGTCGCTCGTCTACGCCAACAAACCAGAAACGTTAGGGGAATTGGAAGCCAACATTCGTGGCGTTATTGCCGACATACGGCCCCATATGCTCGAAAAAGTGGTTGAAAATTGGACCTCTAGAATTGGCTTTATTCGAGCCAGCCGCGGCGGCCACATGCCCGAAATCATATTTAAACATTAATGGCATAAAATTATCCTTCCAATAAAGCCAAAATGATGGACATTAAAAAGATTTTCTTGTGTTTTATTTCAATTCGAAGTTCTATACCACTAAAAAAAACACCCGTTATTTACGGAAATTAAGAAGTTCATTAAACTTTTTCTCACAGCTAGAAATTTGTCCACTCCTGTAAAATTAATTTTGAGACCAACAATTGTTTACCACAGGATATCTTATACATTATTGGCCAAAGAAGAATGTTTAAAAGAAAACAAATTCGAACTAGTAACTGGCTGTAATATAATATTTATGGTCAATATATTCGATTTTTAACAAAGCACATAGACCAAAAGCTTATTCATCATAAAAATCAAAAATGATCCAATCTTTTACATAAGTTGAAGCCTGGAGACAAACTCTTTTGGAAAAGTAACCGCTCCTTAAGGTGTACAAATAACCGGAAAATGCCACCTCTCGTAAGCGGTACAACAAAATTAACTACGGATTCACAAAAGTCTGAACTACTTGCGAATACATTCTATAAATCACACGAACTTACTTTGTGTAGTTCTTCTGGATATAGAAAAAGCATTCGACACTGTGTGACATAACGGACTCTTGCACAAAATGGTAAAATCAAACATACCGGCTTACCTCTGTAAATTAGTTTTGCAGTTCCTAGAAAACAGATATTATGCAGTTTCCGTTAACAAAAGTATCTCATCATTCAAGCCAATTCCAGCAGGACTCGCCCAGGGTACAATTCTTTCGCCGATCCTTTATTCAATATATACATAAGATTTTAAGGTCCCTAAGGAAATTGATACCGCCTTCTATGCCGATGATACTGTACTTGTATCGTCCAGTAAGTTGACATCAGCTCTACTTAAAAAGATGGAATTAAGTTTGGTGTCGTGTAGTAAATATTTCAAAAAATGGAAAATCCAAATTAACAGTAATTAAACTCAAACTATTATTTTCCCCTTCAATAAGTCACCGAAGAGAATTCCTAGACGACAGCTTCAATTTGAAAGAAATGAAATCAATATTGATGGCAACGTACGTTATCTTGGTGCTACATTGGACAAAAAACATACATTTCAAAGGCATATTGAAATATCCTGCCGGAAAGCATTGTCGGCTTTCCGATCATTGTGGCCATTTCTTAACAGAAGTTCTACATTCAACGTGGATAACAAAAACTTAATTTTCAAAGGTGTTATCAGACTTTCTTACTGATATGCGTCCCCAATATGGTATAGAGCAGCGTAAACACATCTTAAAAAATTCCAGGTGATACAAAACAAATGTCTCAAAATAATATTTAACAAACGCTGGCGATATCCTACCACATTGCTACATGAAGAAACAACTTATGAATTATTCAATGAATTTATTAATAGACTAAATGAACATTTTTTCAATAAAAGTTCAACTTCACGCTTTTTCTAGAATACTTGAATGTGTACAAACTCTTTAATGTATATTTTTGTATAACTATTATTTTAGTGCTGAATTAACATCCAGAAAATATTAGGCCCTTCCTACGTTTCATTAGGAAATAAATGAAGATTACCAAAATAACCCAAAATTTGACACTTTTGCCAAACGCAAGAATTTTTTTATTTCTTTAACAAAATTAAGGGATATTTTGGATTTTGAATATCTTTTTACTATATTGGAGCCTCCAATCAATAAATCAAGGAGTGTTTTAGTGTAATCCGGTGATATTTCCCCCCACTGGACCCGTGGTACCGCTTTCGTGTAATTTTTGCATAAAATAGGCCTCTATTTAATTTTTTGTCGAATTTTTTTGGCAAATACTCTATGGATTTGTAGTCTAGAGACTTCAATGAGTGATCCGATACACATAGGAGTCAACTATAGCACGATGTTATTTATAAATAAGGGCGAATGCGTCAGATCCCTGTCCATATGTTACGAAAATCTTTAGTATTAGCTAGGCCGGGGCGATTTGTATGGAAGGAAAAAAGTGATAGTGGGCGCCTGGAGTTTCTGATTCTTGGGATTGTACTGAGCAAAAAAGTCCACTAGACTATATGTCTACGGTGAAAATAGAGCCCCCGGATTTTTTCAAGGATATTTTGGTCACACCATATCTCAGAAACTTGACCTATCCTGAAAATTTCCTTTTGCGTTCTTAGTACACTCACCAAGGGCTTTCATCTCCAAAAGGAAATTTCCACCCACTGACTTTGAGTCACAGTGTAATTTATTTTCCGAAAAATGTGCACTTTCTCGGGGCCATAACTGCCTGAAGAGCGTTCCGATGCTTTTGCGATGTACTAGAGAGTTCTTAATTATTGTCTTGGCTACAATTTTTGTCTTTGTGTTGGATCGAAAATCTTAGTGGTTTGGCTGCTACATACATATATGCCAAAATATCCAAAAAACGTTGAAAAAAACTTCAAGTCAAAATCCGGGGGCTCGATTTTCACCGTAGACATATTGTCTAGTGGACTTTTTTGCTCAGTACAATCCCAATAATCAGAAAATTCAGGCGCCCACTATCACTTTTTTCCTTCCATAAAAATCGCCCCGGCCTAGCTAATACTAAAGGTTTTCGTAACATATGGACAGGGATCTGATGCATTCGCCCATATTTATAAATAACATCGTGCTATATTTGACTCCTATGTGAAATAATGCAATCAAAAATTTTTTGAGAGGTGGAAACTTTATTCTGACGCTCACTGTATTTGTTGCAATATCTTTTAGATAAATCTCATTATAAGAAACTCATTATTCTTTTGTAAACCTAATGTTAATTGGATTAATAAAATTGAAAATTGATGTCGAAATTTAAATAGCGGAAAACCAACAAATCGACATCAGTCATTGCTAATTTGAATGAAATAATAAAAAAAAAAAATTTTGAAACGACCGATTCCATACCAGTTTATAGTGGACATTTGATATTCATTTTTTTATTTTGAAAAATAATAGTGTCCGCTGTTCCCCTCGCTAGCACAGATATTCTTCTGATAATATTACCTGATACATAATAAATCTGAATGCATTGCTTTTAAATCTGCAGTGCTCAATTGGGCTTCCACGTGCTGTCGGTGTGTGTCAATTTGCTCACTCACACAATTAAAAGAGAGAACAAATTGTTTCCATTATGAAAGACAACCCAATAAATCAACATTACATGAGAAAATAATATATTAGAATTGTAAATGCTTGTATAGCAACCCTGCAAGCAAAAACTATCGCGGAAGTGACTTAGGCGTGTCGCCCAAAGCGATGAAAACATTCGCGGCGATTGTCGCAGAAGTCACCCTGAAGTGACCTCCGTTGTGAAGAAATGAACCACGCCGGCGTGTCGTCTTGGAAGTCACTCCAGCGACACTTCTGGAAGATCATTTCCGCGATAGTTCTAGAAATTAAAAAAAATATTTTTTTCTATTTATTTTTTTACTTTTATTTATTTTTTTTTAATTTTTTTATTTTTATTTATTTTTCTTCTCTGTTAGAGAAATTATTCTTTGCAATTTTCGCCTACATTAATTTTGTCATTTTAAAAATGTGATGTTCTATTGCCTGAATTGGGAAGCGAACCCGGACCTTCAGAGTGCAAGGCGAGTATGCTTACCACTGCACCACCGCCTCATATAATCATCAGATAGAAAATGTTCTATATTTGTTCAAATGTGTGGAATCATTAAATAAATGTAAACAATCGCCTTGGAAGTCACTCAGAAGTTACTCCGAAGTGTCGTCATACGCGATATAACGTAATGACAATAAGGCTATAGAAATTGTTTGTGTAATTCACCAACTATCTTCCTAGGCGTGTCTCCGGAGTGCCCTCTTAGGCGAGGGAGTGCGAAACTCACTTCCAATTGCTGGCAGGGAACCGGAGAATAAACGAAACATGATTCTCGTGAAAATATTGAAGGTGTATGCTAATTATTAGCATATCCGTGTAATTGTGGAATGTGTTTATACAAATTAGTTTTTGTAAATTTTATTAAATCAGACTGAACGGTATGTTGGGAAACTATAAAAAAGTTTGTATTTCAAAACCAACACAATAACAAAATACAACAAATTTGAAAAACGAAAAGTTCTAGGACAGAGAAGCCATTACATAGTCGATACGTCTGAAGATCTGCTTTACCACCAGTGAAACCAGGTAACGTAATTTGGTGACTATGTGGGTTCGAGTCCTTGGCTTTCCTTTTTCACTTGCAAATAATTTCCGATCATTAAGCTTAACTCTAAACGAGAAAATAAATAAAAAATCATTAAAAATGATCTTCGCCTTAACAGGCAAAAATTTCAAAAAAAATATGTTTGTATTTGTATGAGTAGGCCTGTTTTAAATAATAACCTGAGTCAATCAATGGACCAAAATGCACATGTTTCTTAATGCATCCCACAATTGAATACCCCATGTGGCAACACTGTGCACACTGGTTGCATGATATTGGAAAACATTTGAATTTTTTGCTCTATCACACTCACTTCCGCAGTCACTCAGCATTTCTTAATCACACACACACACAATACACATCCGCATTTACGCACCATGCACGTGTGTGTGTATGTAATTTTGACCAATGTAAAATTAAAGTTGATATCGGAAGAATAATTACAAATTCGAATTCGATACGATTTTCAATAGCATTGCATTGTTTGTAGCTTGGTTGTCGGCTGGCTATGGGCCGTTTATAAATGAGTTCTGATTTCTACCGCAATCATGACACTGCCGCCATAAAATAATGACCTTTTGTGTTGTGTTGGTTTTTGTTGGGCGTGGATAAAATGAATGTGCCAAGAAAGTTGTTTAATTGCTACTAAATATGAACTTAAGAATAATGCATTGAAATGTGGAATAAAGATAAGATACGATTGAAATAGAAAATCACAGTTATTTTATTTATTTTTTATTAATTAGAACATTGGTGGCTTTTTTATTGGATTTATTGGATGACTGTTGCAATTTTGGTTTTTCAAAATAGTCTGGCTTAATACCATGGTTGTTGTATTAATATTTTAAAACAACGAATTTATTAGTGGACAAAATTTGGCAATGTTCGCCGAGGGGTAACGCAGGGAAGACTATAGGGAACAAGTGTCGTTTAGAGGTACCTCTCGGATCGGTCTGAAATTGTTACCATTTGTAGCCCTTGGAATCCTTAACACAACGATATATAGCTTTCCGGGGGGAAGTCCATACTTCCCGAGATATGGGTCTTGCCATTTCGTATTTTAACATCCGATCAGGCTGAAATTTTTAACATAGGTAGCCATTGTGGCCCTGAATGCAATGATATATAGCTTTCCGGGGGGGAAGTCCATACTTCCCGATCGATTCAGTGAGCCAGACAACTGCTAGCCCTTCTGGGGCAAGGGGTGATGCTGAGTCTCACTCAGTGTAGTGGTTCAGCTGAGGCCAAGGACAGTTTATTTGAGTACGAACTCGTCGATAAACTGACCTCGGCCCCAGCAGAAAACACTAGTCCTAACAAGACAGAACAGTCGCGAATACAGAAGTATTGTTCATCGGCAGAACCGATAGAACTAAACATCCGAAACAGAGCACTATTGAGGAGGAAACTTCGCCTAACGAATTGGACCTTTCCTTAGCCAGCAAATTAGAAAACAGGTAACACTCACTTCTCCAAGAGAAATCCTGAACTCAATAAGCGTCCCGGTATCTGCAGAGAGTCTTCGGTCGATGCCTTTTCGGTAGAAAACCCACGTTTATCTCGATGAAAGCCTGCAGGTTGATCATGAATATTCTCAAATTAACATATTCTGATCTCAAATCTCTCTTTTCTTCATACCGATGTCTGCTAAGGACAAGTTGATTTCAACGTCAACATCAAGTCCAATAGCCCATAAAGACCACTTCGGGAGCGATTATGATGTAGTTCAATCTTCTGACAACAAAAATCGTCCCTCATTTTTGTCTACATAGGCAACACGCCTTTTTAGTATCCATTCAAATATTATTTTATTTTTTTTTAATTTTTAATGAAAAATTTATTATATTTGAAGATGTAGCATTTTCCATAAATATTATGAATTTGTTAATAATGTCATTAATAACAGTCATCACCATAATCAATAGAAATAACAATAATAATGAGAATAATTGTTTCTTGAAAATAGTAATAGGTACAATTGTGCTTACTACATGTAGTTAAAAATCAGAATTAGTTCGAAATCATGTAGACAAAACAAGGGTATTAAAGGCAGAGACAAACCAAGCTGGGGGGTCAGTCGGAGTAAGATCTTTAAACCGGTGAGAACGAAGAAACGATCAGTCAGAGCACAGCGCTAGGAAAGTGGATCAGCCGGTAAAGCGAAGAAAACTAATGATTTTAATAGATTTTTCCCGCGAAGTTCAAGCACCGTCATTGATCTGAATTTAAGTGATTTTTAACAGATTTTCCGCGCGAAGTTCAAGAACCGCCGTTGGTCCGAACTTAAGGAGTTAAGTGGTTTTAATAGATTTTCCCGCGAAGTTCAAGAGCCGTCGTTGGTTTGAACTTAAGAATTTAAGTGATTTTAATAGATTTGTCCCCGCGAAGTTCAAGAACCGTCGTTGGTTTGAACTTGAGAATTTAAGTGTTTTATCAAATTTCCCCCGTGAAGTTCAAGAACCGTCGTTGGTCTGAACTTGAGAATTAAAGTGTTTCACCAGATTTTCCCCGTGAAGTTTAAGAACCGCCGTTGGTCTGAACTTAAGAATTTTTAGTGATTTTAATCGATTTGTCCCCGCGAAGTTCAAGAACCGTCGTTGGTCTGAACTTGAGAATTTAAGTGTTTTATCAGATTTCCCCGTGAAGTTCAAGAACCGTCGTTGGTCTGAACTTAAGAAATCAAGTGATTTTGATAGATTTTGCCGCGAAGTTCAAGAACCGTCGTTGGCCTGAACTTTAGAAGAAAGTGTACGCCAACCTGTTCGAGAGCCGTCGTGGGCCAGAACATAAGGAAAAGCGATTGATGCCTGGTTCGAGAGCCGTCGTGGGCCAGAACATAAGTAAAGAGTGCGTTATCTTGGTCAAGAGCGGTCGTGGGCATTGACGCCAGTCTTAACCGAGGGAGCTGACACCAGTAACGTCGTGGGTCTAGTGAATCGCCGACTACAACACCGACATAAGCCGCATAGCCGACGTCATTCACACCGCCACAGCAGCGAGGCAGCCCACATTCAAGACGATCCAGCCGTACCTTGCCCAGCGCAATAGGATAAGTAGTTTAAGATAGCGTAGCACATTGAGTTGTAACCAAAACTCTTTCTTTCACTCTCAGTCACTTCAATATAAATTTTCTGTGACGAACCCTACCCCCTGAGTTTATCCCAGCAACCGGAGGAAACTTGTCGTTACAATCACCCATATGTGATTCATTACTTTTGACCCCAACAGCTCTGCCACCACACCCCGATGTTGAATGATCTAAAGCCCAAGGTGATGAATCAGCCAAAATATAAATTAAGGATACAGAGGGCTGGGAAACCTGACTCAGCACCGGTCTCGACTGCTGGGTTTCCCTTCTCCAACAAAGAACAAGGTGACGAGATTCAGGTCTATAGAGAAACGGCGCTCAATGGCCAAAAAACACAAACCGAATCAAGGCTCCAAACCATCTGCCTATCAAAAAACTGAGTGCCGTTAAGATTTCACTAGCAATGTAGCCTCATAAGCTAACCAAATTCTCAAGCTTTATTCGAGATCTTTTCTTTATTGTAATGACTAAAGGGAACTGAACATAATTGGCCAAATTAAGGAACACAATCTGTGCTTAAAATTGCTCCTATTTGTGTTACCGTAGTCAACCGATTAACGACGTGGGAACATTCTCGGCCAATTTCTTGGTAGAGTCACTGGGGAGTAATATAACATCTTAGGAATTTCGTATGCAGATTTTTTCAGGATTAACATCAAGGTGGGGAGCAAATTCGAAAGGAGATAACACTAACTTGTCCAAGAGAAATTATCTCAATAAACATCCAGGTGTCCACAGGTCGCCGCACCTTAAGAAATTTGTCGGTAGAAAAACCCTCGTCCATCTCGATAAGAGAGTAGAGGTTGATCAGGATTAATTCCATGGAAGTAGATAAATTTAGGAACCACAACCGAAGTCCAAGAGACCCAATAACGAGTCACTGCAGAAGTATATCTGGAGGGGGTCGAATACAGGAAAGGAGAGGTGTGGCAGTTCTGCAGATATCACACCACCTTGTTGAAATCCCTGTTCCACTCTAAGGGGCCTCGACCTCATGGTCCTGGATATCACGCACGTCTGGCGTCCACACATATAATTAATTATCCAAATTTTCAAACAAAGCCGAAGGGGAGCCTGCTCAATGTCCTCAAACAGCATGTAGTGCTTGACAGTATCAATGACTTTTGTGATAAGTCGAGCGCCAACTACACTGTCCTATCGCACGACTGCTTCTGGTTGGATCAACAGCTAATATGTGTGGAGATGGCGTGCAGCGCTGTTGTAGTGCTGTACTGCTTACGGAACCCATGCTGATAATCGGCAACTAGATAGGCATTTCTAATGCTAGGGAAGAGTAAAGCCTCAAGAGTCTTTGATACGGCAACAAAAGCCAAATCGGTCCGTATGATTCGCATCCTTCCCTGGTTTCAGTAGCGATATCACCCTGCCCATTTTTCAGACTTCGGGGACGATGTGGGTGGCTAGCCGGCTCATCCAGCGGTTTCAGCATTAATATGGAGATTCCAAAGATTTGGATGATTTAGCTTTTCTGATGGTATTCGCAACCATCATTGTGGTGGTTCTTCCTCGTCAAAAAGGGACTTAAGGGCCAAATACATACGGTCCGTTGTGAGGCGCGTTGCGCGTTGAAAACAACAAACACATGAAAAATGTGTAAGTGATGCCAAGTTTGTTCTTGAAGTTTTTATGTGGTTGTTATAACGCAACGCTCAACGCGCCGTGCAGAGGCCTTTAATGCGACGTAGTACTCCTCTCGTCGCCGGGTCATTCACGGAGTGTTCGACAAATTGTCTATTTAAATAACTTGTGTACCTTTTCCGATCAGTCAGCGTTACGTTGCTGAACGTGACTGAGATCCTATCTTCCTACTTTCCCGGGTTCGAGAGTGACTTATTCCGTCTTCAATGTTGCAACTCTTCATATCATTTAGCCGATTGTTCCGCTTATGCTCACCGAACAACCTGTTAACTTCCAATGTCTGCTCCCTAACTCTGGGGTTGCTACGACGAATCACATTGCGCATATTTGCTAAAGCCGTCTCCTCTGCGGGGAAATTTGGTCTCATTTCGGATATTCGATATTTCGGAACGTCCTCTCTGCTACCGAAACCTTAGGCGGCTTGGGCAGAACTCGGAAACGGTGATTGGTGAACTCTCTGGAACTAGGCCAATTAACTTTCCCATGATTGATGAAAATGTGACGTTAAGAGGTTATGAAATCGGGCGGTCCCCTGATGAGGACAATTGTGGGAAGAGGGTCTGACACAAGAGAAACGGCGGGTTACCAGGTGACATAATTTGTCCGACCAGGTGACACGAAGTTTATATTTGGCGAACTGTGGCACGACCTTATTGACCATGCAAAACGTAGAGTTATCAATCTGTTCAGCCAGCACTATACCCCTCGGTAATTACCGAGGACGGAATGCCACATATCATAATCAGCTTTAAAGTCCCCCAAGACCAGAGGGTCACAACCTTCTAGCGGGCTAATATTGGGCATATAACCTCGAGTACAGCTATTTATCGGTGGAATGTAGCTATAATTTGTCATTTAGGGTTCCTAGGGATCAAGAAAATTATCTCTCAAAATTTTTTAACATAGTGCCATGGTTTAGTATAGCACATATATAAATGTACCTTCCGAGTTTCAGTATTTTCAGGATTTTATATACATTTTTTAATCGAACTAACTGTGATTTGATCTTTGAGGTTGCCAGTGTTCACAAAACTTCTCCATAAAAAATTGCCAACATAGGTCCATGTTTTGGTATAGCCCCCATATGACGGTACCTCCAGAATTTCCATATTTTGAGGGTTTTAGCTTCATTTTTAGTAGTTCATTCAACTACCCCTAATTTAACATTTGAAGTTCCCTGACGTCACGATACTTCTCTACCAATAATTGTCACCATAGGCCATTTTTTCCTCCGCGTAGCAAAAAAATATATACTCGTAAGTGTTGGGGAGGAGCTACTTGAAGGCATGCACCGGTATAGTCCATTTTAGAAGTATAACTTATTTTGGGAGTCATTTCTTGTCGATACAGTCATTTCAGTTGGTCACAGTATAATTAAGAGGTTTCGAGAAGCATAGACTTGCCCACGAAAAAAATAATAACGCTGTAAACAGGACCACAGGGTGCAGCTTCGGTATAATTTTCCAAAGGATCTTCGAATAGATCCTAAACTGCACTTACCTTTTCAACGGGTCTTCTATAGACAGAAGACCCTGTCAATGGATCTTCTATAGCCAGAAGACACTTTCAACGGGTCTCCTGTAGACGGAAGACCCTTTCAACGGGACTTCTACAGATAGAAGACCCTTTCAACGGGTCTTCTATAGACAGAAGACTCTTTCAACGGATCTTCTATAGACAGAAAACCCTTTCAACGGGACTTGTATAGACAGAAGACCATTTCAACGAGTCTTTTATAGACAGAAGACCCACTCAACTGGTCTTCTAAAGACAAACACCTTTCTATCGGACTTATTTAAACAGAAGACTTTGTCAATGGATCTTCTATAGATAGAAGACTCTTTCAACGGGTCTTCTATAGATAGAAGGCCCCTCCAACGGGTCTTCTATAGACGGAAGACCCTCTCTGCAGGCCTTCTATAGGGAGAAGATCCTTTTATAGGGTATTCTATAGACAGAAGAATTTTTCATTAGGTCTTCTATGGACAGGAGACCCTTTCAACGGAGCTTCAATACACAGTAGACCCTTTCTATTGATAGAATACCCTTTCAGCGGTCTTCTATAGACATAAGACCATTTCAAGTGGTCTTTTATGTACGGAAGTCCCTTTCAGCGGGTATATTATAGGGAGAAGACTGATATTTGTATACCATTTGATACACTTTGATACGATCAAAAATGTGCCTCATCGAAATAACGGTTTTTAGACAAATTATGGGTATCGTTATATTTTGTCCAAACTTAGTTCGAAGATGCGGCATATCGGTCCACTCCTTCGGGTACCTCCCCCACAACGGTACAAAATTTTTCTTTAAAATGTTGTGAACGATAACTCTCGAAGGGAGCAATCGATTTGGTTCAAACTTTGCACATCATATTATTCCTTTGAGATATAGATCGTGTTCGAATATGGACTATATAGGTCCACTCCTTAGGGTACCTCTCACACAAAATTCGGGCAAAGTGAAGTCTAAGAGCTCCTATCGGATCGTTTTGAACGTTTTTTTAGTAGGTTGTCCTTGCGGCTCCCTTTACAACGTTACGCAAGTTCATACTTCCTGAGATAATGGCCTAAAAGCTCCAAGATACCTTGACCGAACCAACTAAAATTGCAATCCCGCACAATTACTATCGCAGGGAGATTATGATTGGTCCAAACTATATTGGTCCCGTCCTTCGGGTACCTCCCACACAAAATTTAGGAAAAGTGCACTTTAATAGCTAGCCGCTGATAGTTTTTATTTTACGAAAAAGCCTGTTGGTACCAACTAAACTAGATAGTACGTAAGGTAACCCTCGAAGGGAGAAACCGATATTGTCCAAACGTTGTACTTCGTATTACTTCCTATAGCCTCGACTTATGTCCGACTATTGACTACATAGGACCACTCTTTCGGGTACATCCCACACAAAGTTTGGAAAGAGTACAGCCCAAGGACTCGTCTGGTTGTTTTTAAATTTTTGGTAGCATGTTCTGTATGCGGTCTTAGTTAATATGGTACAACTTTTTTCATGAGCAAATCCATACTTCTTGAGAAATTGGACCAAAACTCAAAAACCCCCATAGATGTCAGAAGTATTGTGTTTGATCCTTCCCTTAGGGCCAAGGCTGAGGGTATATATTGGTCGGCACTGCTGACTGATACATTCTTACTTGATTACTTCATACATATAAATTTAATTAAAAATTTAATCCAGTTTTAAACCGCGTTTTTTATTTTATTTTCATATTCTGTATGCAAAACTCTGTCTCATTTCAAATGACAAAAAATCTTTCTTTAAAAACCACAAAAATGCCACAAACAATTCTTTTGGCAAAACAAAATCTTTCATCTCTATGTGATATTCTGGCTGTATTGAAATTAAATCTTATCAAAAGCCCATATTTATACCGATATGGATAATTTTGTAAGTTAAACTAAGTTTGGTGAAATTTTGGGCCGAATCATCTGTTCCGTTCGACGGTTATCGTGCGCTCCAGCCATTGCACATGGTGTCATAGGGGTGTTTTCAGACCTCTTGGATTATTTTCTCAGGAAGTATGGACTTTCTACTGAAAAAACTTGTACCGTCGTAATGGGGGTCTAGTATACAAGTTGTAGCAACAAAAATCAATGGAATTCGAGATCGGGCCTTAAACTGAAAATTTTGTATGGGAGGTACCCGAAGGAGTGGACTAATATAGTCCTATATTCAAACCTGATACACGACTGGATGAAATAATACAATGAGCAAAGTTTAGACCAATCAGAAACTCCCTGCGAGAGTTTTATTGTGGGTTTGTCATTTTAGTTTGTGCCGTCAGGGTTTCTTGGAGCTTTTAGGCCATTATCTCAGGAAGGTATGGACTTGAACATGGACTTTCGAAGAAAATTGTGCCCTCGTAAAGGGGGCCGCAAGGACAACCTGCTGAAAAAGTTTCAAAACGTTTCGAGAAAAGCTCTTAAACTTCACTTTTTTTTCCCGAATTTTGTGTGTTAAGTACCCGAAGAGGTGCACCAATATTGTCCATTAGGGTGACCCAAAAAAACGATTTTTTTTTTGGATTTCCTACCCCTTGCCCTCAGGGTTTCTTGGAGCTTTTTGGTCATTATCTCAGGAAGTATGGACTTGCTCCCGAAGAAAATTGTGCCCTCGTAAAGAGGACCGCAAGGACAACCTGCTGAAAAAGTTTCAAAACGTTTCGAGAAGAGCTCTTAAACTTCACTTTTTCCCAATTTTGTGTGTTAGGTCCCCGAATAGGTAGTCCAATATTGTCCATTAGGTTGACCCAAAAACAAAGTATCTTTTTTTGGATTTCCTACCCCCTAATTTTTTCCATTTGTATATGGCCAAAGGCAAAATTATCTAACTGCCACAATTATGGTTCGATCGATTCGAACGATTTCTACAAAATATTTAAAAAATCGCATCGGATTTCGAATAAGCATATTTGGCCGATTTTGGGCCCTATATTGCTACATGAAAATCCGAAGCTATTTTCAAAATTTTTTGTAGAAATTGTTTTTTCATTGATCGGACGGACCATAATTGTGTCATTTAGTGAATTTTGGTGAAAGTGCACCTTTGCACAGTGGTCACACTTGTATAGAAAAGAGTGCCAAAAATAGTTCTAATAGAGCTACCGCCTCCAAATTTTAAATGTAGGTTTATAACAAGCCAAAAAGATAGAAAACCATTTTTAGTGGATGTAGGTCCATATTTGGGTATAGCTCCCATAGAAAGGTACCGCCCCGATTTGTGGTATTTTGACGATTTTGGCCAAATTGAGCAACCGATTTGGATGTTATTTTGCATTTTAAGTTCTGAGTGAATAAACTACCTCCTTGCAAAAAATATTCAATATATGTAGGTCCACGTTTAGGTATAGCCGCCATATAAATGTACCCTCAGACTTTCGGTATTTTGAAAATTTTAGCGAAATTTGGCTGTAATTTGGCATTTTGAGTTCTGAGTGAACCAAATACCTCCATGCAACAAAGTGGTCAATATCGGTCTACGTTTAGGTATAGCCCCCATATAAACGTACCTCCCGATTTTCGAAATTTTGACGATTTTACCCACATTTTCCAACCGATTTGGCTGTAATTTGGCATTTTGAGTTCTGAGTGAACCAAATACCTCCATGCAACAAAGTGGTCAATATCGGTCTACGTTTAGGTATAGCCCCCATATAAACGTACCTCCCGATTTTCGAAATTTTGACGATTTTACCCCCATTTTCCAACCGGTTTGGCTGTAATTTTGCATTTTGAGTTCTGAGTGAGCAAAATACCTATTTGCAAAAAATGTTCAGTATAGGTCCATATAAACGTACCTCCCGATTTTCGAAATTTTGACGATTTTCCTCCCATTTTCCAACCGATTTGGCTTTAATTTGGCATTTTGAGTTCTGAGTGAACCAAATACCTCTATGCAAAAAAGTGTTCAATATCGGTCTACGTTTAGGTATAGCTCCCATATAAACGTACCTCCCGATTTTCGGACTTTTGACGATTTTACGGGCGAGGTATGAGAAGAATAACTTAGCAGGTGGCAGATGGGGACAGCTGGACTTTTTTTAATCGTAAACTAGAGACTTTCCCCTGCATTCTAAAGACCCACAAATGCTCACAACATTAGTAAATCTCAATATAAATTAATAGTAATTATATTAAAAATAGCAGAAAAAGTCATTTATTAAGAATTTATTTTTAATGAAGTTAGAAAACGAATTATGAATTTGTTTTTTTCGTAAAAACATTGCCAATGCCATCTCCTATAAGTTTCATTTTGAAAATTGCACATTTACCCCTCCAATTTTTTATAATTTTACTCATAACCTACGAACGCTTTGCGGATGTATTTTTCGTGTTTAAGGCCTCACATACAAATCACAACTTCTTCGACATAACTTGGCGTATAACCGCTGCAAATTTACAAAAATAAGGCTGGATGTTAAAAATTTGATATGTTTACAGAATATTTATTTCAATCGCAATAAAATTTTTCAATTTTTGTCCACGGGCGGCCCGGAAACACTGTGCTTTGGCCCCATACAAATTACTATGGAAACAAGGATCGCTAAGTTGGCACGGGCTAACGTTAATCGATCACCATAAAATTTCATATATAAGGTTTTTGGACCAAATGGGTCATTCTATTGCCCATTTTCGAACCGGATAGAAATAAAATTATGTGCCAAGTTTGGACCAAATCGATTGCCTCATTTGAGAGTTATCGTTCACAACATTGTACAGGAACATTTTGAACCTTTGTGGGGACCGAACTTAAACAAAGTTTGGGCAAAATCGGTTGATCCTTTCGAGAGTTATCGTGCTCACCAGCCTGTCAGACGGACGGACAGGGCTAAATCGACTCTAAATTATCTGAAACGAATTTCGTCCAAATATACTTGGGGTCTAAAACCATTATTTCGGTGAGGTACATTTTTGGTCGTATCAAAGTCTATAAACCCTCGTTAGCCTAAAGGCAAAGGGTATAAATATTGATCCTTGAAGATCATATGTTGTGTGGGGATTCCCATGGTCGGTCCCGCACCGACCATAGCATTTGCTTAATTTTTGCTTTTGCTACTTCCAGCTAATTTCTTTGTTTTTCTTTCACCAAATGGACTCTATAAAAGATACGGTTAACTTAAACTTAAACTAAGACCTGATTTAGTGTTTTACTTAATTTTCCTCCACCTTCGTTTCTTTCTATTTCCTGCCCAGTATAAATAAGCTTCATTGTTGGTTTTACGTTCCTTTTTTTAAACCTCATTAATGTATGCACAGGTACCCACTTTTTCTTGCTTGACCTCACACTTCTTTAGCAATTGTATACAAAACAAATAGCTCTAAATTTCCAAGAGCAAAGAAAACAAATACCACTAAATAAGACTTATTAGAGATACATTTGCACTGTAATTATTTACAATCACGGGCGAAGCTATAACATGTTTGGAGGGACCGCTTATGTCGTTTATGTGTTATACAATTTAAAATTCGCCATAGGTAAATTAAGTACAGCAAAACTTCTCTATACCGAACGTCCTTTTAAGAATAATTCCCTATAACGGATTGCCTATAGACCAAAATGGTAACATTTTCACGCAATATAGTCTTTTTATAACAAAGTTTCCCTATAACATATTATTACGTTATAAAAAGAAGTTTGAATTTATTTGTTATTCTCCCTATCATCCTTCACGTATTTCATCTACGGCTATGCCTGCACTTGCCTATGTCTTCTTTTTGTTGCGGTTTTGTTATCTCTTAATCTATTCATATAACTTTGTAGCTGTAATGAATAGTTGTTGGCTTTAGAATTTAGTTGAATGCCATCTGTTTTCTAACTAATTCCAACTTTTTTTCTTCATTCCAACCTTGATTTAAAATATTCTATTACTAATCTCCTTTAAGCTCAACATCGTCTTGTTCTTCTTATTCTCTTTCCCATTTGAAAATGACTCTCACGAACTCTACCAACCCCCCTCTCAACACATTGTTGCTGCAAAATATTACATTTGTAGTTAGAGTACAACTAACTACCCTCCGCGCCACAATGTTTACAGTTTCAAGCATTGTTGCCTGTTGGACATTTAAACGGAAATTACATAGTTAGACCTTAAGACGACAGTAATTCAGCTTAGAGCAGGAAAGAATCAAAAAATATTGTTTAAAAATTCCACGTTTTCTTGGCTGATGTTGGGTTAAAAAATATTCTTTAAAAAATCCACGTTTTCTTGGCTGATGCTGCCTCAAAAATATTGTTTAAAAAATCCACGTTTTCTTGGCTGATGTTGCCTCAAAAAATATTCTTTAAAAAAATCACGTTTTCTTGGTTGATGTTGCCTCAAAAAATATTCTTTTAAAAAACCACGTTTTCTTGGCTGATGTTGCCTCAAAAAATATTCTTTAAAAAAAACCACGTTTTCTTGGCTGATGTTGCCTCAAAAAATATTCTTTAAAAAAAACCACGTTTTCTTGGCTGATGTTGCCTCAAAAAATATTGTTTAAAAAATCCACGTTTTCTTGGCTGATGTTGCCTCAAAAAAAATTGTTTAAAAAATCCACGTTTTCTTGGCTGATGTTGCCTCAAAAAAAATTGTTTAAAAAATCCACGTTTTCTTGGCTGATGTTGCCTCAAAAAAAATTGTTTTAAAAAATCCACGTTTTCTTGGCTGATGTTGGGTTAAAAAATATTCTTTAAAAAATCCACGTTTTCTTGGCTGATGTTGGGTTAAAAAATATTCTTTAAAAAATCCACGTTTTCTTGGCTGATGTTGGGTTAAAAAATATTCTTTAAAAAATCCACGTTTTCTTGGCTGATGTTGGGTTAAAAAATATTCTTTAAAAAATCCACGTTTTCTTGGCTGATGTTGGGTTAAAAAATATTCTTTAAAAAATCCACGTTTTCTTGGCTGATGTTGGGTTAAAAAATATTCTTTAAAAAATCCACGTTTTCTTGGCTGATGTTGGGTTAAAAAATATTCTTTAAAAAATCCACGTTTTCTTGGCTGATGTTGGGTTAAAAAATATTCTTTAAAAAATCCACGTTTTCTTGGCTGATGTTGGGTTAAAAAATATTCTTTAAAAAATCCACGTTTTCTTGGCTGATGTTGGGTTAAAAAATATTCTTTAAAAAATCCACGTTTTCTTGGCTGATGTTGGGTTAAAAAATATTCTTTAAAAAATCCACGTTTTCTTGGCTGATGTTGGGTTAAAAAATATTCTTTAAAAAATCCACGTTTTCTTGGCTGATGTTGGGTTAAAAAATATTCTTTAAAAAATCCACGTTTTCTTGGCTGATGTTGGGTTAAAAAATATTCTTTAAAAAATCCACGTTTTCTTGGCTGATGTTGGGTTAAAAAATATTCTTTAAAAAATCCACGTTTTCTTGGCTGATGTTGGGTTAAAAAATATTCTTTAAAAAATCCACGTTTTCTTGGCTGATGTTGGGTTAAAAAATATTCTTTAAAAAATCCACGTTTTCTTGGCTGATGTTGGGTTAAAAAATATTCTTTAAAAAATCCACGTTTTTCTTGGCTGATGTTGGGTTAAAAAATATTCTTAAAAAATCCACGTTTTCTTGGCTGATGTTGGGTTAAAAAATATTCTTTAAAAAATCCACGTTTTCTTGGCTGATGTTGGGTTAAAAAATATTCTTTAAAAAATCCACGTTTTCTTGGCTGATGTTGGGTTAAAAAATATTCTTTAAAAAATCCACGTTTTCTTGGCTGATGTTGGGTTAAAAAATATTCTTTAAAAATCCACGTTTTCTTGGCTGATGTTGGGTTAAAAAATATTCTTTAAAAAATCCACGTTTTCTTGGCTGATGTTGGGTTAAAAAATATTCTTTAAAAAATCCACGTTTTCTTGGCTGATGTTGGGTTAAAAAATATTCTTTAAAAAATCCACGTTTTCTTGGCTGATGTTGGGTTAAAAAATATTCTTTAAAAAATCCACGTTTTCTTGGCTGATGTTGGGTTAAAAAATATTCTTTAAAAAATCCACGTTTTCTTGGCTGATGTTGGGTTAAAAAATATTCTTTAAAAAATCCACGTTTTCTTGGCTGATGTTGGGTTAAAAAATATTCTTTAAAAAATCCACGTTTTCTTGGCTGATGTTGGGTTAAAAAATATTCTTTAAAAAATCCACGTTTTCTTGGCTGATGTTGGGTTAAAAAATATTCTTTAAAAAATCCACGTTTTCTTGGCTGATGTTGGGTTAAAAAATATTCTTTAAAAAATTCACGTTTTCTTGGCTGATGTTGGGTTAAAAAATATTCTTTAAAAAATCCACGTTTTCTTGGCTGATGTTGGGTTAAAAAATATTCTTTAAAAAATCCACGTTTTCTTGGCTGATGTTGGGTTAAAAAATATTCTTTAAAAAATCCACGTTTTCTTGGCTGATGTTGGGTTAAAAAATATTCTTTAAAAAATCCACGTTTTCTTGGCTGATGTTGGGTTAAAAAATATTCTTTAAAAAATCCACGTTTTCTTGGCTGATGTTGGGTTAAAAAATATTCTTTAAAAAATCCACGTTTTCTTGGCTGATGTTGGGTTAAA